>NC_135329.1:152895147-154122569 GCF_023851605.1 Tamandua tetradactyla | reverse complement strand
CATGGGGGGGGGGGGGGGGATGTGTGGGGAGGCATGTAAGAGAATCATCTGGGTCTCTTTGGGTGCTGCACAAGAAGGATGTTGGAGTGCCAAGAAGGCCTCAGCAGAAAGAGTCTGGAGATGATTTGCCAGATAACCAGGGGCTGAGGGAAAAATTACAGGTGACCAGTTAGAGATGCTGAGAATGGCAGGTGAGCTATCCCTAGTGCTAAGGGGTCTCTGAAGAATCCAAGAAAATGCCCACAGGAGAAAGGGCCACTCTATATGCCTGCAAACCAAGAGAAGTGAAAAGTCATGGACCTCCCTAGATTTCATTTAAGGGGTTGGGGGGTAGGATGGGGAGAACTAACCCCACAGAACAGCTTTGAATGAATGTAAGGAAAAAGAATAACTTGTTTTCTGAATATTCATCATAAATTATACTTTGCTTTAAAAATGCCCCAAATATCCTTCAGTATAGTGGGGCATTCCTTTATCAGGTAATGGCCAAATTCCCGTCATGTAGAGAGAGCCATGGAGAGAATGTACAAAATGCTGTCATATGTGCCACATGCATGCACACACCACTCCAACATTTAAATATCAGAGAAAATTTCTCTGTACATATTAAGCATCCCTATTACCAATAAACATCAGTTAAAGGAAATATATGGAGAACTGTTGCTGTCATTGAAAGCCTATGTTTCATTTAAGTGAAATACAATAGGCAAAGCAAGGAGGTGGAATTTTCTTCACTGTTCTTCAACTATGCCTCTCATCAGAAAGGGGTCACACATATATGGCAAAGTTTATGTCTCTCTGTCCTCTGTCTACCATCATTAATAGTCTTTTCTATGTCTGCAAATTTAGGCCACAACTAACAAGAACAACTTAGTTGTTTTTCTTGGTGCCAGAACACCTGTTTTGGGGGCAGGTAAAGGTATTTCCCCTAGAAGCCCACAGATATTTCAGTCTAGTCCTGTATTCCCATTCCTTAGTAAACATTTCCCCTTTGAAATTATGACCTCATCTCAGTCTCTAATTAACTTTATATTTCTCCCTCAATTCAATTCCCCTTTCCAACTTCCCTTTTCTGGTAAATGACAGCACTGTTTTCCTTAGTTACTAAGGGTCAGAATCATAGTCATTTGTTTTTTTTTTTAACTTCTCCTTCTACCTGCCCTTTAATGTCCACACCCTGCTCTTTATATTTTCCAAACAGCTAGTGTAGCTATCTTCCTCTACAGTCTTTTAAAGTACAACTTGTTATCTGACTTTATTCAGTCTTCAAAATTGTTTTCCCTACTTCCAGGCTCTTTCTTCTTCTGGTTTACCCCATACACACCTGCCAAATTACTTTTCCTAAATCATAGTTTCTCCCTATCACTCTTCTTTTAAGAACATTCTGCAGCATACCACTGCCCTCAGATTAAATATTAAATTTCAGACAGAATAATGCCATTCATAACCTAGTCTCTTTGAACCTCTCCAATTATATCTTTTATTCCTATGCTGTAACATGCCTTCATATGCTCAAATGCAGTTTCATTTATTCATGTAAAAAAAGGGTGCTTCTCACATGCTGACAAATACATTAGATTCTGGGGATACAGTGATGAAAATGAAAGACATGGTCCTTGAGCACACATCACTTAGATTCTAGAGGAGGACACTAACAATACAAACAGTTTCATGTTGTGAAGTACAGAATACATAGTACAGGAAAGGCACATAATATCTAGGCTTGGATATTTAGGGAAGGCTTGTCAGAGGTAGTGATATTCACACTGAGGGCTGCAGGCAAAGCAGGAATTATCCAGGTAAAGATTGGGAAAGAAGAGTACCAAGTAGAAGGAAAAGGATCTGTGCAGGCTACGGGGTGAGAGTGAGCACAGCTCATTTAAGTGACTGACAGTTTTGCTTTATTGGAATGAACTATAGTCGTGCATGAGAAAGGAGAGGATAAATCCTGCAAGCCAAGATATTCTAAGAAGAACATGGAGATATTGCAAGTTATAAAAGAAGGAATATGAAATGAACAGACTTGTCATAGAAAGTACACTGTAGCTTCAGAGTGCGGAATGGGTCAGGAAGAAAGGACTGGGTGGGAGGTTGCTTCAGGAACCCAGATATGAGTTTATGGTGGCCTTGACTAGAGAAGCAGCAGTGAGGATGAATGTGAATCAATGTAATGGGGAGTTACTTGAGATAAAAATGGTAGGGATTCTAGTTAATAATATATCTGGTAAATCAAGGATGAATCCTAAATTTCTGTTTTGGGGAACTTCAAGAATGATGTTATCACTTACTAAAATAGGACACAAATGGAATGGATTTGAGGTCAGCTATGATGGCTTCCATTTTCAGTGTTTTGATCCTGAGGTATGTATGAGACTTCTAAGTGAAGATGGGTCATCCACAGACTAAGAAGTGGGTCTGAAGCTCAGGAGAAAGATCTGTACTCAAAAAATATATAGTCTTGGGAATCATGGAACTGTAGATGGTGACTGAAACAATAGGAAAGATGAGAACATTGAGGGACAGTGAGAGGAGAACATGCTTTGAAGAACGACATCCCAGAAAAACACCAACATTTAAGACATAGGAGGTAGATCTGCAAAGAAGGTAGAAGATAAGCTGACTGCAGTGTTATTGTAAGAGTTACACAAGGAGCTCCAAGTGTGGCCAATGTAAATTTCAACCAAGAGCTCAAGTAAAATAAATAATTAGAGATGTACAATAGCTCTTGCAGTAAGGTTGTGCTGGATACCTTCTGTTTGCCCCCCAGATTTCCTCTTCATCTTGATCCATGACACCAGAGTTTGACTAGTATGCCAGCCTCATTGAACTCCATTGTAAATCTTCTCTTTAAGTTAGGCTTATAGGGAGCACTGGCAGGAAATGAGAGGGAGGGAGGAGAGTAAGAGAGGATATTTTTTCCTTCAGGACCTTCTCTGTAAATTTGCCACAGGCTGATTGCTTTCCTTAACCTTGGTCCCAGTCGGTCAGCTCTCTACAAATCCCTTTTGGACCAATGTTGGAAATACATTCCTGATGTTATCACCTCTGGAGTACTGAACTATCCCTTGACAGTTGCCTATAGTCTATATATGGCCTTTATAAATACTCTTTACTATGTTTTCCTCAAATTGTCCCATTTCTTTCTTGCTAGGCATTCATGACTATTGCCATTGATAAGAGCCATTTCAGTAATGTGGTGGGGGCAGAAGTCAGATTACAGATGACTCAAGGAGTAAATAGGAGCTAAGGAAAAGGAGATGGCATGTAGATTATTCTTTTAAAAAGGTTAGCTCTTAATGGGTAGAGTGAAGATGTAGGGTTTTCAGAGAAACATACTGAGAGGTTTTATAAATATATAAAGTATTTTTTCTCTTTAAGTTGAACGACTTGATTATTTCTTTATTTGTGAGAATATGCCTGTAGAGAAAAAGAGATTTAGGATACATTAGAAATGAGGGCTATAAAATGGAGTGAGTTTCCCTGAGAAGCCCCCAAATAGGGGCTAGTCTTCTGAGACCCCTGTTACATAGTCACAGGAGGGTGGAAGGAAAGTGTGATTGGCATGCAGAGAAGTCTCTAATCTGCAAAGAGAGATTGATGGTGTTCTATTTTGAAGGCTTCTCTTTTCCTTGTGAAGCTAAAACGCAATATCAGCTGATAAAGGATAGCGAGTGATGGTGTTGGAGATTTAAAAATAGAGAGCATTGGAAATATTTTAAAAAGATAGGTTTATGAGAACTCTTTGAGAACCCAATCGAGTTTGATAGTCATGCAGTTAGGCTGGTACCAATCTGCAACTGTGTATGGAATTTTTCCAGAGGCACTGAGTATCTTGGGTATTAGTTCAGAAAAGAACAAGAGTTAAATTGATCCAAGGCTACATTTATTTCAAGGCAGTTAGACAGAAGGAAAATAGGGTAAGAGGGTTGAAGAATCAGAAAGTATTTGGAATGATGGACCATGGCTTTTAATTTGTTTAGGGAAGTAGTGATAGGGAGAGAAGAAAGGAGTCAAGGGACTAAATACTCTTTAAAGGCTGAAGACAGATGTGGTGGGGGAGATGATGATCAGAGAGTGGTATGACTGAGCTTAATATTTCTGTATAGCTGTTCTGAATACTAACAAGTTCCAGGATGAAGCCATGATGGTGGATGGCAGATGTGGAGAAAACGTAAAGGACATTGGATTTGAGAATTAAGTCTCTGATGAATGATCTATGGGGGTAGTTGCCATTCCTCAGTGATTTCATCTTTGTATAGCCTGAGCCCAACTTTTTTCAATTCATATTATTTATAATTAATGTCTCAAAAGCCAATTATCAGATTGAAGTATATCAACAAATATACTTAGTAACATTTAGATGTAAAAGGGCTGCTCTTTAATTTACAACTCAATTCCATTTCTTTGAATCATTTTCTATTCATTTTTTTAAATGCTGCTGGAATGCAATATACTAGAAATGGAATGGCTTTTAAAAAGGGAATTTATTAAGTTGAAAATTCACAGTTCTAAGATCATAAAAATATTCAAACTAAGGCATTCAGGGAAAGATAACTTGACTCAAGAAAGGCTGATGGGTGCGGAACACCTCGGTCACCTTGGAAGGTGTGTGGCTGGCATCTGTTGGTCTTTTGCTGTGGTAGGTAGGTTCAAGTGTCAACTTGGCTAGGTGAAGGTGCCTAGTTCTATTGCTGTGGACATGAGCCAATGGCATGTGAATCTGTTGCTGATTACAACTGCAGTCGGCTAGGAGGCATGCCTGCTGCAATGAATGATGTTTGATTTAATTGGTGCTTAAATGAGAGAGCTCAATGTGGCACAGCCCAAGCAGCTCAGCATACCTCATCTAGGCACTCACAGCTTAGCCCAGGCCTTTGTAGATGCAGAAAGAAATCACCCCTGGGAAAACTGCTGGAACCCAGAGGCCTGGAGAGAAGGCCAGCAGAGATCACCCTGTGCCTTCCCACATAAGAAAGAACCTCAGCTGAAAAGTTAGCTGCTTTTCCTCTGAAGAACTATATGTTTACCAAATAAATGTATAGTTTTATTGAAAGCCAATCCATTCTGGTGTGTTGTGTTCCAGCAGCTAGCAAACTAAAATATTTGGCTTCTGGTCTCATACAGCTTCCCTGGGGACATTTTATTTCTACATCTCCAAATGTCTCTGTCTGTGTCAGCTCTGAGCTCTCTTGAAAATGTTTCCTCTTTTAAATGACTGCAGTCTGTTAATCAAGACACACCTTCAAAGGGTGGAGTCACATCTCCATGTAGTCAAAAGGTCACACCCACTATTGGGTGTGTTACATCTCCATGGAAACAATCCAATCAAAAAAGATCCCACCTTGCAATATTAAATCAGGATTAAAGAACATGGCTTTTCTGGGGTACACAACAGTTTCAAACCAGCACACATTTAAAACCTTTACTTAAATGATAAGCTTCAAAAATGTATTTTTAGAAAGAGAAAACAGGTAGGGTTCTTAAACTAGGCAGCCTACCCAGAAAAGATCCTCATTTGATTTTCTAATTAGAAAGTACAGAAAGAAAGTTTGGATTGCAGTTTTAATTTACAAGTTATACAGGATTCATTTTTCTACATGCAATCCAGTATTTGACAGTTGTTAAATATTTTATTTAACCATGAAATGATATTGAGTACAACGCAATTGCACCTACCATCTCTACATGACTTTCATGAATTGGCATACACTCATAATATTTAACTAGAACAATGAATGATTTAAAAATAGAAAATGAACAAATTACAGTTCTCCCCTGGAAACACATAAGCTTTGACAGAAAGTGGAATAAAAGTGGTTGTATAATGAGCTTCAACATAATTTTTTAAAAAATCTTTAATTTTTATTAGCTTTAAATATATTTAGCAGTTCAGCAGGATCTCTTTGGAACATATATTCAAAATTCAATACTATGTGTCAGGCTAACATCCTGATACATAGTACATCCCTCTCACTGAAATTATAACAATTTGTTGTACAAATAATGATAAGATTGATTCATACGT
The DNA here is from genome assembly GCF_023851605.1 of Tamandua tetradactyla. Classification (NCBI taxonomy): domain Eukaryota; kingdom Metazoa; phylum Chordata; class Mammalia; order Pilosa; family Myrmecophagidae; genus Tamandua; species Tamandua tetradactyla. The sequence continues at coordinate 154,116,544 of NC_135329.1, read as the reverse complement.
TTCAAATTATAGACATACATACACACACATATATATATACTTATGCACATTATATATGTGTGTAAATGTGTATCTGTATAACAAGCATTGTAATTTTGGTATATGAATACAACACTAGTATTTGTGGAAAGGTCGTGATTGATTATACTGAAGTGGGAATACTCTGCTCAGGTTTGTGTGTGTGTGTGTGTGTGTGTGTGTGTGAGAGAGAGAGAGAGAGAGAGAGAGAGAGAGACCAATGAGTAACTTGAGTGATGGAAATAGGATGCAGTGTGTTTCTGGTTGGAAATGAAGCTCCAGTATATTTTGGAGCCAAGGAAACAGTTAAGATCAGCTGAAAGAAGATGAAATTGGCTTCATGAGATTCATGTTATCAATCAACTGAATGAGGCAACCATTCAGTCACTCATGAAACTTTTATTGAGGGTCTATTATGTGCTAATTGCTAATTTTTCTCTAAACCAGTCTATACTGTTCCTAAAAATTTTCAAAAGTCTCAATAGTTTTCAATTATAATTTACACCGATTCTCATGCATCACTCTTATTTACTTTATGAAAAGTAATGTCTTTGTATTTTGACCTTTTAATGATCTGGAACATTTTTGAATATAATTGGACTATTTCTATTTTATTCAGTGTTCCACAGATTAATATTTTACAGCATTTTGGTGGAAGCATTCAGAACCATCAATTCCTTCGCAAAAAAAAAATTTCTAATCTGCAATACCCCTCATGACCTTTCCAACCATTTTCATAGATTAGGTTTACAATTAGCCAATGTGCTGGTTTGAAATGATATATGTAACCTAGAAAAGCCATGTTTTAATCTTAATCGCATTTTGTAAGGGGAGCCATTTTTTCTAATCCCTATTCAGCATAGTATGTTTGAAACTGTAATCAAATGATCTCCTTGGAGATGTGATTTAATCAAGAGTGGTTGTTAAAATGGATTAGGTGGAGGCATGCCTCCACCCATTTGGGTGGGTCTTGATTAATTTTCTGGAATCCTATAAAAAGGAAACATTTTGGAGAAAGTAGGAGATTTGGAGATTCAGAGAGAGCAGAGAATGCTGCAGCACCACAAAGCAGAGTCCATCAGCCAGTGACTTTTGGAGATGAAGAAGGAAAACGCCTCCCGGGGAGCTGGAGAGAAAGCCAGCAGATGACGCTGTGTTTGCCATGTGCCTTTCCAGCCAAGAGAGAGAAACCCTGAACTTCATCGGCCTTCTTAAGTCAAGGTATCTTTCTCTGGATGCCTTAGATTGGGCACAGGTAGTCTAGCATGTCACTTAAGAGGTATTTTTTTTTACCTCATATTTTGTGACCATATCTAAAATTTAGAAGCAAAGACTCTTTGTTATTATTATCATAATAATAAGTGCAATGCAAAAAATTAAAATTAAGTGACTTGATAGTTCAGAGTGGAAGGGCCAGGAAGGACTGTATTGGTAAGGAAGATCTAACCATGAGAAGATCTAGGAAGGGAGACAGACTTCTGAAGAAAGGAAAGAGAACACAGTCCCTAGGTGGGAAAAATGGATTTAAGAACGGTTGTAGAATAGAATGCTGATCAGTGGGCCCAAAGCAGGTTTGTGAAGAAGAGAGATGAAATCAGACAGGGTAATCAGAGAAAGAAGGTTTACTGAGCTGAGAGATAAGTCGGGAAGCAGGGAAAATGAAAAATCTAGGCTAGCTCCTTAATCGCCATCTGTGTCCCAGCACCATGCTACCCATTATTAAAAGCAAAGGAAAAATAGCAAAGAGGGGTCCTGCCATTTTATGGGGAGGAGTTGTGCAGCTTGACACCAGGCCAGGAAGAGGCTTTCAAATTCATTCCATTACACTTTTGCAGAACCCAATTACAATTGGATGATCAAATGTTTACTTTTTGACAAACATTTTATTCAATCATTTAGCGTGCTTGAATTCATGCATCTCTCACGCCCCTTCTTTTGCCATCATACTAGCTGTTTTGATTACGAGCCTGCCACGCATGTGCTTGCTTTTCAACCCTGACTGAAAAGGTAAAGGATCACGCATCGTCCTCGCTTCAACACAACTGAAATTCCGTAATGGTCACCAGGTGACTCGAAGGGGAAAAGAAAGGATTTCCCTCTAGACTCTCAAGTTAGGAGCTCTGAGGAGGGCTGTGGGCGTCCTCCCAGGAGCCAGCCTCCCTCCAAAGCTGTGCCTCATGCCGGAAAGAGGGTTACCGACCTCTGTCAGTGCAGTGCAGTGAGTTGTCGGCAACGCCCCGGACGCAGGCCATGGCGATAAAGGGATTGAGTTCGAGTCACAGAAAGAAATGAAAGAGTGGTGAGTAAAAAGGAAATCATGAGATTTTACGGACTCAAAAAAAGAATCTTTATCTTTCCCCTGGCTTGTCAGAATGTGGCTGAATGAGGAGCCCAGAAGACGTAGGTACAACTTTAGGGACCCAGAGAAGAGACAGAAAGCAGACGTATTAGAAGGTGAGATGTTATTTTGGAGCATGGTTGTTAAGAGTTCAGGTTTTGGAGCCAATTGGCTGGTCAAACTTGATTCCTCACTCATTAGTTATGTGATCTGGTAAGTCACTTATCACTGTGTCTCTGTTTCTTAGCTCTGTTACTTAATAATGTTCCATGCCTTCGAGGGCTGTTGTGAGCATTGTCAGTGCTTCCATATAGAGCCCTGAGAACATGGTCTGGTGTTGTGTAAACATGCTGCAAGCACGGGGCCATGTTGTTGTGTAAGCACGGGGCTCTGGGACCATGCTGAAGTGGCTTCCCCACATACACGATGGGGGACAGAATCCAGGTTCGTTTACTTTGACAGTAGTGATTTGTATAACATTTCAGAGTTGGTATTCAATCAGAAATAAGCCTCGCGCATGGTAGTATGATGATAAAAAGTTCAAACAGGATTATGTACATCTTGGAGCACAAGGGGCAAGATATATAGAAAAAGGGAGGGGAACTGCAAAGCCAAGGTTGGCCTGGTAAAAGCAAGCGGGAGAGGAGCTGCGAGGACAAAAGAAAGAGGAATTGGATGGACATGCTCAGGGTTAGTAAAAGAGGAAGGATAGGAAATCATTCAAAAAACAGATGACCAGAGACTGAGGCAATGATCATAATAAAAAAAAGAGAAAAAAAAAAAGACCTTTGGGTAAATGAAAAGAATCAGTTTTGTCCACAGTTGTAAATATGGGAGGAATAGGGAAAAGATGAACTGAAACTGATAGTTTTCTCACCTCAACAAGATAAAACTCGTTATACTGTAATCCATCCAGAAAGAAGCCAGACCCTGGGGAAGTCAGTTCCATCTTTTCTAAAAAAAAAAAAAAAAAGAAGGTGGGCCACGATGGCTCAGCAGGTAAGAGTGCTTGCCTGCCATGCCCGAGGACCCAGGTTCGATTCCCGGTGCCTGCCCATGTAAAAAAAAAAAAAAAGAGAGAGAGAGAGATTTGAAGGGTTAATGTGGAAAAAGGTTTTATCAATGACAGAGGCTTTTGGTATGTCTCCTGCTTCAGGAGGCACAGACCAAACATGCTGCCCCAAACATAAGGCTAAGATGGTACATTTGAAAGAAATGGCTAGAAAATGTGTCTAGTTATGTCTGCCACATCTTTGTGCGCTCAGTTTAAACTGATTCAAGTGAAAAATTTTGGCTGATCCACTTTCACAGCTGCTTTGCCATAGAGAGCAGCTGCTGCTGGTGTCAAGTGAAATACTCATGTAGGATGCCAACAGGCAGAGTGTAATTCAGGGCTGGGTACAGACATCAGACTCAAAGGGTTGAAGTAACAAGCACAATGTAAAATGGTATTTTCCATTTCTGCTTTGCTACCTCTTTTTACAATCAAGAGTAGATAAGTGTGAATGATGGAAGTATACCATCAGGTACTTTGTCAACAAGCCACACGCCTAACTCTGTTCCTTTTTCCCCCGGGGCATGAGTTGCCAGGGCTATTTAAGTTCTAGTAAGTGGTCAAATATAGGTCAAGTAATGACATTAAAATAGTTACATTGAGGGGTGAGCTGGCAAGACAGAGTTCTCGCCTGCCTTGCCTGCAACCTGGGTTCGATTCCCGGTGCCTGCCCATGCCAAAAAATAAAAATAACTACATTGAGGAAAACAGGACTCAGAATTTAAACCAGGAGAAGAAATGTTGGAAGGATTCAGAGAAAGGTTGGCCACTATTGAAGTAATCAGAGTCTCAGGTTCTCTATTTTCTTGCAGAATGGCTGACCATATTTCAGGGTGTTTGGCTCTTCCTTCCCACCACTTGGAGCCAGAGCTGGGGTTGGGCGAGGACATAAATTTAAAATAAAAAAGGGGAACTGGGTGACAGTGGGAATGGAATTAGCCACTCTTGTGTTTAAGGAGGCAGATCTTTGGCAAGGACAGGGAGGAAGACAAGGGATGATCAAAACATCCAAAGCAGTGGTAGGTAGAGAGAGAAATCTAGGATTGTAAGTGATGGATTTACCATTGGGAGAGAGTGGCATGAAAGAGAGTGGGAAAGAAAACTGTTGAGTGATGGTCTGATGGATCGGGGAGCATAGAAACATTCTTAGGGGCAGGGATATGTAGATGGAGAGTGTTCTAGAGTAGCTGCAGCTAAAGTTAAGACTGAAGAAAACATGTTAAGCATATAGCATGGTTTGGGATCAGAGTCTTGAACAAAGTCAGGCTGAAAAGACATTCAGGAAAGGTTCATCGAGGATTTCTAAGTCAGCAAAGTCAAGAGGCAAAGGAAAGGTGCAAAGTCAAGAAGCCAAAGTTGTCCTTTTCATAATAACCGGATCTCTGGATTTAAATCTACATTCACTAAATGAAATCATTTTAAAAGTTGACAAAACTTCCAGATCTTCTAGTGCATGTAACTTAGATGTTCTCTAAGCCCCCACCCCCAACAGCTGTATGAGAGGTAATTTAAAATACACACCATTTGGAACAGATTAGGATACTAATATATTGCAGGAAGCAATTTTATTAGTAGGAAACTGATTTTCTCTTTATTGAAGCATTAACAGCTAACTTTATGAAACATACCAATTCCTTCATAAAAAAAAAATCTCAAAGAAATGTTGGCCAATTTTTGAAATAAATGAAGATGCTCTGAGTCTGAAAAGCAGGAGGAGGAAGTAGATGTGAATTGTGGACCCCAGAGAACCCTAACACAGGACTTGTTGAGGTTCCCAATCACAGTTTACACTGGAGCCGAGCAGCACGGGGCTAGATTTGCTTAGCAGAGGAAATGAAGGAAAATGAAATGAAATATAGCCAAGTTAAAGTTACAGGATAAATGGATCAAGAAACTCTCCTCCTTGGCTTAGATTGATTGTCGAGGTCTCTATCCCTTAAGCATTAAGAACTCTTTTTTAATATTCCCACCCATTAGGTTCAGTGCAAACCCTGGCGTCAAATCCAGGCATTGCCTTCTCATCTTATGATACAATGAACCCAAGATTCTTCAAACTAATATCTGTGACATGTTTTGTGAATATTAGATGTTAAAACACTGGCAAAATATATAGAACATTTTCTAACCCCCTGTGAAACACAATATCTTGGTAATCTGGAAAATCAAGATGGTCTGACAATAAGAATTTCAATATTGCTCAAAATGTCATCCCGACCTACGTTAAAAAGACTTTGCATAAAAAGTCACTTAAATTTGGTGGCAAAGCTAAGTATGGACATAGCTCAGTTATATTTCAAAGACTTGACTTATTGAGTTACTGATGGACCTTTTATGTGGAGAAAATTTGCAGATGACTGGGAATTGCTTATTGTTAATGTTAATTAAATGGGTGCATAACTGCTTTCTTCAAGCAAACAAGCAACTCCACCCCCCACCCCCAACCTACAAGACAGTAGAAGAGAATGCTATTTTCTCTAAAGTTCCAGGATGTAAACCTACTTACTAGAGAGAGGAGCCTGCACAGAGGATTGTTAAAGAGACACAAAATGATTTAGAAAGACATTGATCAAAATGAACAAAAATTGACATATCTCAGATGCTTTATACTCACTGCTGTTTACTATGTTGTTCTTTCTTAATCAACTTTTGTTGGTACTGGTATTTTATAACCCATGATATCTGTATGTTTGCATTCCCCCTTTCTCCCAATACTCCTATGTATACAATGCAGTTCTCTTCCTCTGGAGAAAATTATTTAAAACAATGCTTCCCAAACTATCAATGGAGAACAGCCAGGTTTTTTGTTGTTGTAGCTTTGCTTTTATTTAAAATCTATCATGGATCAATTCTATTATAAATACTATGAAAATGAATTGCTAAAAAAGTGAAATTAATAAAATGAAGGTAATTGAGCATAAGTCATAACTTGTATTATTAAATTCAATAGACATGATACTATTTCGTCAAATTGCTATAAAATTTTCTAATTTTTACTCTCCAAATTTGTATTTATCCCATTATAGATTAGTAAGAGTTTGTACTTTGAAACTGGTCAATGGTTCACAGTTTGAGATTAGGAATACATTGTTTTAAATTTCAAAACAATTATTCCTCAAAGTTATATTCCCTAATAAAAGCCAACTGATGAAGAGGAGAAAGTACTCTGGAAAATAAGGGTATCAGTCTGGGAGATGTATGTCCTACTTTGCAGCTCCTCACCCCCATGTCTCCTGCTTTTCCTAGACAGAACTGTATAGAAAGCTTACTTAACTATATATAATAGATTAATTAATGCAGATGTGAATTTAGAATTAAAGTAAGAGAGATTATTTTCTTCTCAAATGAAATTTATAAAGTAAAGCTGATAATTATCTGCTAAAATCACATTTGAATGTGATCCTGCAAATGACTACAGGGTCTGAAGGCTGAAGAACAGGGAGGAGATCTGTGTACTCAGAACAGAGATTCCTCCTGCCAGCCGGACTCTTGTATTATCTGTGTTTTCACCTTTGCCATGATGGACACCCATAAATACAGCCCCCTTGGGAAACCAGAATGTGGGCTCATGGACATACCGCCAAGAAAAGAGATAAAGTCACAGCATAGGACGGGACAGGCACTAGGTTTTGGAACATTGAATTTTATGATTCAAATGGGCTGGTTGCTAATAAAATCCAGTGATTATTACATGATTTCCCCAACCATACTTAAAGTAACACCAAGGTTACCCAAACCAAATATTCTAATGAGTTCACAAAGACCAGTCCACAATTTCCCAGCTGTAGGAATTCTAAAATAATATAACTATTATATTCAGCTCAAAAGGACAGTAAAGCAGAAACCCTATTGCTGGTAGCATTCCAGGGAGCAGCTGAACTTGCTTTATGACCTTTGGTAATGAGAGTGGACAGCAGTGTAACAATACATAATAAGGCGAGTTTAGTTTTATGTCTTAGAACAATCTGCTTTCCCCTTATGGTTCAATTCTTTAAACTGTTTCTGTTTAAAGTAATTACAAATGATAGCTGGCAAGTGACAGTAATAACCACCACAGCAAATGGCCTACAGGTCACGTATTGGGATCTACCCCAAGTACTTTAACCTTGGACTTCTAGGGAATTTAGAGTGAACATGAAACAAATGCCTCCTGCCTTGAACTGGACTATAATGATGTCCTTCAAGCCAGACCAGAAGCTTCCAGCTTGTAGCTAATGGTGCTTTCCAAAGGGTAATTAGTACATGTGACATTGGTGATGCTTGTGTTGATTTTAGGAGATGAGAGGGGGAAAAATGTACTTTAGTTGTCATATTTTTATTTGGAAATCCTTATATTCAAATAAATAGAAATACTATATCAAACCCAGTATTTTATGGATGTCATTGCTTAAGATGGGTTAAAAAAATCTACATAAGGAAAAATGTTAAGTAAATAATAGTATAAGTAGAAAAGGCAGTAATTGTGATGATGGTAGGTAAAGGACAATAGTAGCCAACCAAAAAAATGGTTGCAGTGATTCCTGACCTCTGGTATTCGTGACCCTGTGCACTTGCCTCTCCCATGATGATCATTGCCAACTCACCTAACTAACAGGATGGTATGGCAATGACAGAGTGTGGCTTCCAAGGCTAGGGCAAAAGCCTTTAGGCTTCCATTTTGCTGTCTTGGATCATTTGTTCTGGGGGGAAGTGAGCTCCATGCGGCAGAAGGCCCCCTACGGAGAGGGCCATGCAACCAGGAACTGCGGCCTCCTGCCAACAGCCCGTGAGGAGCCAATCTTCTCACCTTAGCCTTGCTGCATCCTCTTCAGGGAGCCTGAGCAAGAACTCACTCAGCTGAGCCACTCTCGAATTTCAGACCCACAGAAACGGCGAGGTAATATTCATTGTTTGAAGCTGCAAAATTTGGGGATAATTTGTTATGCAGTAATAGATAACTAATAGACAACTGATAACATGACCGAGGTTGGGGAGCAGTAATGGAGAATCCCATTTATCATTGCTCATGTATAGCTCTGTCTATGCTCCTTCCCTGTGTATGGTACTTCCTATCTGGCAAAGGGTTCACTATCGCTCATTCCTATGACAGTGGGAGGTTTGTAGGCTTTTGATGAAGGCAACGACTCACCAGCCAAGGGAAATGTAGGCAAACTCCAAAAGCAGGTTGGTCTGAGAAATGTGACCTGCAGTTCCGAATTCCAAGTGCTGAACGACTTATTTCTCCCATTCCCTTCTGTCTTAAAAAGAATCTCAAAGTAGCTGCTGACTCTCAGATCTACCTTCACGTGCGAAGTTATAGTTTTCCTGGGTCCCTGGTTGGGTCTACAGTAAATTCAGTCATTGTTATAGTTAACACTTTTCTGTAAACAACTTCAAAATAGATTTTAAGTATTTTTCTCATTGATCAGCTTTGTCCTCATGACATCAGAAGCGCTTTGCTTTAAAAAGTACTTTTGTAATATTCATCCAGCTTCTTGCTTTTACTCAGAAAATTTGTTTGGACAACTCTCCTGATGCTATTGGTCCCTCAGATTAGGGAGGAAAGAGAAAAAGAGTGACATAGTAAAGATAATTCATTTTCTCTATTTACTATCAGACTTGCATTTACTTTTCTGTTATTTCTATTATTTTCTCATCATCAATGGAGGTTTCTCAGTAGGTTCTGCTTTTTGAAAAAAGTATGCTTTTTGAGAATTAATTTGACCTCCACAGTGTTCTGCTGAGTCAGCATTTCCATAATTACATCCCAGCTTTGGTTGTCTCCCAGATAAGAGCAAAAATTATACACCATGGGATTTAACTACAGACCAGACCGTGGTGTTTTTTTATCTTCACTGGAATTTCTTCCAAATAACTAAGGAGCTAATCATCTTAGTTCAACTTTTTTCTTTATCTGAAATAGAAAATTCTCTCTTGTTTCAGGCCTTTCAAGCACCCCTCTTTAAACTGAACAAAAGCCCTTTTTGCATTTTCAGGCTGCCTTGACTCATGGGGAAAAGAAACAGAGCTTCTATTTCTCCATAAGAAGAGCCTTCATGAGCCAGTCTCAACCAATAATTTGCCAGGTTTTCTGACCCACTTATGCTTACCACACAGGAAATTTAGTGGCTATCTAACCTAATGGACACCTAAACCCTGCACTATCCCTTCTTGATTCTAGCTTGGAGAGCGCACTTATTAGTGGCCAAACTACGACTAACCCAGATGAAAATTCTTGGTAGAGATGTCATTAAATATACCAGGAAATCTGACTTCTAGTTCTAAATCTCTATACATCACTTGACTGAGTCTCATCGCTCTCCAGGCATTGGTCACTCCATCTGTAAAAGAGGAATGTTGGTTTAAGTGGCCAAAGATCCTTTCTGGTGCTATAGACCTAGAGTCTCTAACAGCAATGGAAGCTCAAGATGCAAACATTCCTGCAGGCACATCTTCCCCCAGCCATTTTCTGCTCTGCTTTTCTGCCACTGGCTATTGTATTTATTCTCACTGGTCGTGCTTGTTCCTTTTCTTTATTCTCGCCAGGCAGGGAGCTTTGCCCTTTTTCCTTTCTTTCTCCCTCTAAAATTTCTACAAAGGAAAGGAGGCAGGATAGAGTTTTGTTACCAATTGATAAAAATTATACTCTTCTATCTTTGTTAGAAAATAGACCTGAAAGAGATCTGGGAAAGTAGCCACCCAATCACTCTATTTGTATATTATTTATTATTTCTGGAATGTTCTCATTTAATTATTTGGTTATTTATTGCTTTGAGGTCTCACCAACAGAATGTATTCTCTAGGAAAGTAGCCACCTTGGGTGATTTCCTCCTTCCTGCAGCCCCAGGCCTTTACCTGGCACCTAGTAGGAATTCAACAAACATTTGTTAGACAAAATGATAATTGGTCTCTAGCTTGTATCAATTTATTTGCTCAATATGACAAATTAATTAATTCAACCAAAATCTTTTCAAGGAAATCTGGCTTTTGAGGAAAGTATGCCCCAAAGACACTGGGATTATTTAGAAATACTGGCAGGTCAGAAAATTCTTAGTGTAGTCACATTAAGTTGTTCCTGTGTCATATGTGGCAGAAAATCAGAAAGAAAGAAAAAATTCCTAGACAGGAGTGTCTAGTAAACTTTCTGGAAATAGTCTTCAGCTGTGTGGCATGTGGTATGAGGGATAAATAAACTTTTAACAAGCACATTTGGGTTGGAGAATTCTTCTAGCTATAATTGTACTTAACAATTGTGGTCAGACAAGCTGAAAAGTTTAGGTGCTGCATTATTAATGACCATTGCCATATTAGGTTATGGAAATTCATTGTTAATTTGAGTTCTATAAATATAAGCTTTACATATCTAACACATTTTTCTTTTTAAGTAGGCACTGTTTCTAAAAAGAAATTGTAAATGAAAGGGAGGGAATAGAAATGAAATAAAAAAAAATTAAATCCCTGATTTAAGCGTAGTTCTACTTTGGTTGAAAGGAAAGAATGGACTCTTTATAACTGCAGTAATTAAATTATATCTCTTTATTCAACTAGGTGTTTTGAAATTACATTGCTTATTCATTAACTAAAAAGTCATTTGTGGCTATTGTGCAAAAGAATTACATACTCTTAAATAAGGGTATGGGTCACTAAAAAATTATATTTCAGTGAAGTTTTGGTATCCTATTTAAAAAAATAATTTCTTGAACATTTCATTTAGAAAATCAGTATGTCAAAGTTGTTTTGAGGCTTGCTATTTGATGATCTACAAATATAAGTCATAAATTATGACATTTCTATTAGTACAGTGACCCTATATTTTATATTAAATCAATTTGGATTAATGTTTCCATTTATACATATAAAGTAATTTATATATAAACATAATATTATAGATATAATTTTCATTTGAAATAATTGCAAGCAGAAGTTTAGGAATATGCTTTTATGTTTTTTCTAAAAATTATTGGAAGTTTACAGAGGTATTTATTTGAATGAAATTGATGTCAACATACTTTTTTGGTGAATGTGAAAGGAATTTGGGGTTGAATAAATGTGGTCTGAAAAACTAAGTAATGTTAATGAAAGTTGGTGACCGACATAGTAATTGATTTAATTACTATGGATTTAATTTAATCCAGAGATCCAGAAAATAACCCTATATGAAATAAGACATAGTTGATTAATACAAAACTCAATTGAAAAATATATTTATGATCATATACAATAACAAAACCACAGAAAAGTAAAAGGAAGAAAAAAGTAACCCATAGTGAAACCCTGTAGAGAGAATCACTGCTAATATTTTAGAGCATTTTATCTGTCTCAGTATATTTTATTTGTCCCAGTGATCTCACATCTGGATATTTATCCTATGGTTATACCTGCATATGTAGGAAATAGAGGTACATATGAGATTCTCTCAGTGTTCTCTGAAATATCAAAAGAATGGGGACAATCTGAATGTTCGTCAGCTGCAGACCGGCTTAATAACTGAAGGTGCATTCATACAATGGATACTGAGTAACGATGAAAAAGAATGAAAAAAATCTATGAACTGTAAAAATATTTTCTCAGGTTAATTTTTAAATAAGCAAAGCAAATTATAGAGCAATGTGTTTAGAATACAACCATTTCTGTTAAAAATGATAGAAACAATAATTTGAATAAAAAATATACTTATGCTTGCATGCCACATTCAGGAAATATAGACAAGAAATGAAAACAAAATTGATTACCCATGAAAATGGTGGGTGAGAGTGGGTACTAGTGAACAATGTGGGAGGCAGACTTTTTACCTATGCCTTTTAATTTATTTTGGAACCATATTTATGCATTATCTATTCAAAAATAAAATAAACCTATATTAATTATTGATGTTTGAAACTTTGTGAAGAGGATAAAAGGCTGAAAATACGATGACACCACCTCATAACACTCAATCCCACCCTGACTAAACCCAGACTTTTATCCAGTAAAAACTGGATAAAAAGATTTGAAGTGCATTTATACCAGAAGCTTTTCATTCTTGAGATATTAATTTTGAACAATCTCTAGGTTAGCTGAAATATGTCTTCTGGAAGTATTTCCAAGATGGGTAAGTGGGCAATATATTTTTAAGACTTTGATTAGAGAGGGAACATTGTAAATACAGTTCTGCTGTTCTCCTGAGCAACTGACACAGAATTGGCAAAATGTGCAACAAAAGGAGGAGCAAAGGAATCCTTTGTGCTACTCAAAGCACCTGGAATAGTGTGGGTCGGTCAAGAAAATCAATGTAGTCATCATGTGTATACACTGTTTCAGGTGGCCCATAAATGACTTAAGGGTATTGAAAGATGGATCTAAAGGGGGTGGGGGGAAATAACTGTGTGAGACTAGAGAGATAGGAAATATTTGGTAGTGGAGTCATAGAGGAGTATTTGTATCTTCCGAGATCCAGTTAAATTCTTTCATCCTCAATGAGGTCTTTCCTGCTAGCCCACATCATCATTTTTCTTCTGTGTTTTCAAATTATGCTTGCTGTCTGTTAATGTGTCTCTCTTATATATTCTATCACACCTTATTTTGTTTGATATTTTCAAATGTTTATGAATTTTCTGATGAATAAGCCAAGCTTCTTGAGGGACAGGTACTTTGTCCTTTTTTTTTTTTTTTTAATCATCCCAGTATTTGTTTGGTGCTTGGCTTATGGAAGTTTAAATTGGTCTGAAATAATAAAATAAGAATAATAAGTGATCATGAGTAGCATTTTAAGAATGGTCACAGTAGGGGTCTTATAAGTTGTACTTTTCCCTTTCATGAATACAATTGAAAAGTTAAAGTTGAACCTTTGAACAACCAAAGTCCTGGCAAAAAGAGAAGACTCTCTCAGAGAGAAACTGGAGAGATATTAATGAAGAGAGACATGGTGATATGAAGCTGTATCCCAGAAAATCATGTTCTCAAATCTAATCCATTCCTGTAGGTATGAACCCATTGTAAGAAGGGCCTTTAGATGAGACTACTTCAGTTAAGGTGTAGCCCACCTCGATCAGGATGGGTCATATCCTATTACTGGAGTCCTTTAGACATCTGCAAATATAGTTCTGCTGTTTTCCCTGAGTGACTGACAAAGAATTCTCAAAAGACTCATATTATTGGAGTCTCTTTCATTACATAAGAGAATGAAATTCAGAGAGAGAGAGAGAGAAGGCCATGGAAGAAAGAAGCTGAAATCCACAAAACCTGAAAGAGAAGGGAGAGACCAGCAGATGCCCCCATGTGCCTTGCCATGGGATAGAGGAGCCACAGATCGTGGGCAGCTGGTCTCCAGGAAGAAAGCATGGATTTTGACATTTTCCAAGCCTCAAAACTGTGAGCATAAAAATTCCCATTGTTTAACCCAACCCATTTCATGGTACTTTCTTTTAGCAGCCTAGGAAACTAAAACAAGAGCGATATTGAAAGAGGCATGGCAAGGTTAAGGGAGCCAACAAAGAATAGTGAGGAGCCCCAGGGGTAGGAAGTATAGACAGCCTTTAAGATCAGAAGGACTGAAAGAGCCAAAGCTTGGAATTGGTACTGAGATTTATGAGAACCGAGTAGTTAGAAATGACAACTAAGAGAGCTATAAATTTGGGTAGAGGAAAGTACTCATTACCAAAACTTTGGGGTGGAGGGATTAGAGATAAAAATCCTGATATCATTCTCTCTCTCAATCCCTCTTTTTTATTTCCCCTCTTGTACCCTGATATCTATCTGTCCCTTCCACTGGATGAATTTAACCACAAGTAAGGGGCCCAGGGAACCCAGGTGATGCAGGCCATGGGAGTCAGCCTGTTGGACCGCAGAGCACCATGGCAAGTAGAGGATGGTTCTCGAAGGACAAATGGAGAGCAATCAGCACAGAGGTCCTTCCCGTTTTCTCCGGATATTATTATTTGTAAAATGTATTGCCATTTGTGACAATTTCTGCAAAATAACAGAAGGATGGTCACCAAATGCAAGATAATTTATTATCTATCACAGAATAATAGTTTATGCAATGAGAGTATTTGTTCCATATGTGGCCTTTTAGAGTCTTTCTCAAAATCAACTCATATTGTTCCACTGATTTTACAATTTTTCTTTTAGAGTTACTATGTTTTAAAACCATTAATCTAACAAAAGTGAAAACTAAAACTTGTTTTAATGTATTATTGTTAATGTTTGCTCTTTATTGAGGTCTATAATTCATCCCTACTTGCTTTGTTTTTCTCAGGACTATTTTATCCTTCATTTTTCCAAACCACAATTATATATTTACTTAAATTGTTTTAAACAAATGGGGAAAACACTTCAAATGTTTTCAAGAAAAAATACTTTTTATGGTTTATGCAGAAGTATGATAGTATACTCCTAGTTCATGGGAAAATTTATTAACACTGTTAAGCCAGCCAGAAACTAGCAGAAAAATAGACTAGCCTTGAGAAAGAGGCTGAAGACATGATCTTCCTGATACAAGATACAAAAATAAACTCTTGAAATGCTCCTCAGGACCAAGGCTCCTTGACTCATCTTTTTAGCATCCCCTCTTCACATGCTAAAGCCTGCATGCATTTGCACCTTATTTGCACAAAATAATTTACATTTCCCTTTGGTTGATAAGGTAGAAGAGTTCAGATACATTGATAAAAAGATTGGCTACCTGCCTGCTATGCCCGAAACCTGGGTTTGATTCCCAGTGCCTGCCCATGCAATAATAATAATGATAGTAAAAAGATTGGCTACCATGATGTTTAATCTGCCTTATATTATAGTAGCTAGTATAATGTTGAGTGGGGTGAGAAAAACTGGAGAAGGAGCAGATTTAGAGAGAAAAAAATTCAAAAGTTCAGTTCTGACCTACTGAAACAAAGAGGGCTATTCAAATTCCAGTGGATAATTGCATTTGTGGTTCAAAAGAGAGGTCTGAACTGGAAATGAAGAGGAGCTGTCACTTTGGAAGGTACTTAAAGCCCTGAGCATGAACAAGAGCATCACAGAGAATTATCATTAGGGAATGAGTGCAGAGGAGCTCTTCACAAATTACAAAGCATGTTCATAAAAATGGAATTTTCCACATATTAAAATGCATTTTTAAACTATAATAGTTAAAATGATGTAATATTGAATTGCAATAGAAATTGATGATAAGTCCAGAGAGAAACCAAGGAAAAGGGGAAATTAATGTGTAAATGTAGCATTTCCAATCTACAGAGTAAGTATAGATTATTCAACAAAGTATAATCAGCACAGGATTCTTTCTCTATTTTCTTTGCATATTACTAATCGTGAAACTTGTGGCTATTTTGACTATCTATTTCAAGAAATAAGGTTCAATGGCTAAAAACCCAGAATAATGGTAGATCCTGTCTGTAATCCATACAGAATTTATTTTGATGTAAGTTGTAAAGAAATAAATTAGAATAGAGGTAAATATTTGTTTGTAATCCCAGAGTAAGGAAGGTATTTCTAAGTATGGCATATAAGCTAGAAACTGTATTTAAAAGTTTATAAAGAAAGAACAGCATAATAAAACAGTAAGAAAATGTCACACTGGGAAAAACATTTTCACCAAAACTGGCATTAGGTTATTTTCTTAATATAATATAGAAAGATGTTTTATAAATTACTATTAAACAGATTAGTACATCATGGAAACATACAGACTATGCCAAAAATCATGAAAAAGATATAAATGGCAAATAACTTGTGAAACAATGTTTGGTACATTTAATTATAAAACAAACTAAAACAATAGTTTTAACATTGTATCAGTTGATACTCTGTATCAATTGTATAATATTGGAGTTATACAATTTTCATGTTATCAGATAGGCAAAAATATAACTCCAATCCTATACAATTAATACAGAGTAAATTGTCCTTTCGCAAGGTCTCTTTGGTGATACATATCAGAATCCCTAATACTAGGTATTGCAGACTGTGCTTCCCAAAGATGGCAGCACTAATATATAATTCATGCCACATGTTATTCTTTACAAGGTGACATAAACACTCCTTTATTAATAGGTGGATCTATGTGCCCTTCCCTTGAACCTGGGTAGCCTTGTAACTACTGCAACCAGTAGAATGCAGCAGAAGTGACGCTGTGTGACTTGCAAGGCTAGCCCATGCAATACAGTTTCACCAAGTGTACCCACTGTATTTTGGGATGCTTGTTCTTGAAACCAGGCCCCATCTTATGAGGAAGCTAGGCCCTCAGCTCATAGCTACCATCAACCACAAGAGTAAATGACAAAGTCTTAGACATCTTCCACCTGAGATCCAGACATTGTGGAGCAGAGGCAAGCCATCCCTGCTGTGTCTGAGCTTCTCACTCACAGAAACCACAGGAGACACTAGAGGATTATTGTTATTTGATGTCACTAAGTTTGGGGGGATATTTTACACATCAATAGGCAACTAACATACTGACTTACAGCACCATATATCAAAAGTTTTAATACTGGGCATATTTGTTGACTAATTTATCTAAGAATGCAATCAGAAAACGTGCACAAGTACTTATATACAGGGAAGCCCATTACAACTTCCAACATTTTGCTCTTATAAACAAGGTGTCAGACAATTGGAACTGCTTAAATAAATTGTGATACATCTATACAACAAAAAAACTCATCCATCATTAGAAGTATGTACTATATCTATATTTGAAATGAGAAGTTCTTCAATTTATAGTGTTAGGTGAAAAGTCACATTTCAAAATATTTTACATATAAAATTCTATTCTTTGGGAAAACTGCTTTTCTTTATCCAGTTATAGAAAAGTTTTGAAAAATATGCACCAAACATATAATGGTAGATATCTTTCAAAATGGTAAAATAAGATATTTCTATTTCGAAAATTACAAAGAAAAAACTCAAAACACTATGGCATTCTCACTTAAGGCTCACATATGCAGTGACATATTTTTAGTGCTTTTGCTTTTAAAGAGATGAGATGCCTTGTCATATCTGGAAAAATTGCAAAATTCTGCTCATGTCCTTCCATTCTTCTTACATATCCCCTTTCCTAATCTTGATCAAATTGGCAAGTGCCTTGTTTATTCTTAAGGAGTGTCTATGGAGATGGGAATAATAATTTATTTGAATGAATGTGAATAGATAGAGCACTAAAAATAAATGTTTTTATAGTATTTCACATCAGAAAGGCCCAGGATACTGTTATATGCCTATTTTTACAGACGGGGGAAAAAACTGTCTGTTTTTTCAGACACTCTAATTAGCTTGCCCAATAACAGTCAGAAATTGAGATTAAAACTTAGTAGGCCAACTCCAAAACCTATGATTTGCCTTCTAAAAGGAAGTATCATAAAGCAAATTTTTGTGGGACTATACCAGGTGTTATGCAAAGAGAATTATATAGTAATATCCATCTGGATTTCATAATCTCAGCAAACTAATACTCATTAACTTCATTTAAACAGACCTATGGAGGACAAAAAAATATAATGAATATAATACACTGTGAACACATTTACAGAAAGATATTATTGAGGTGAGACAGAAATGAGGCTAAAAGTTAAAATGTTCACTTTAAATGTGGATATTTAATTATCTTCTGAGATAATTTATTTAGGAAAAACTATATTTATGCTGTTTGTTTAATGCACTCTACTTACTTTCAACAGTCTAAAATTTTATACAGAAAGAGCTCATTCCAAACAGTGATATAGGGTTGGTGTAAGGCAAAATTGCGTCAGTAAAATTTGTCTTAAGAACTCACTCACACTCCCTTTGTCCTTCAAATTTCATCACCTAAGGACATGGACACGTGTCTATTTTCCCCACAGGAAGGCTGAATCTGGCAATAGGAGCTGCTGTTAGTTAAAGTACATTGCTTGGCAATTCTCTATCATTGACCCAGAAGTAATTAATTTTTTTTACAATTACAATTTTAAATTAGTCATCCTGTATGATAGTATTGGAATGATTTTTCAACTTGCTCTTTAGAATGCTGTATGGAAATAAACCACTGAGATTTTTCATATGAGCCTTGATAACATTTTTAAAAAATAGTTTCTACTTTTAAAACAGGTTACAGAGAAATGTGTCATTGATTAGGAAAATAACTAAAAAATTATTAGCTACAGCTCACATTCCGTATAGAGGAGGAAACTGAAGATAAGAGAAAGCCTTTTTTTCCAAGGATAAAATAGAAGAATGACAGAGCAAGAACTAAAAATCAAATTTCCTAAATCTTAGTCTATTTCTTTCTTCCTATTTCTCCATTTTCAATGTATGCATACAGCGCACCTGCTTGGTTGGACCAAAGGAAATGAGCGACGGCTTTTATCCCTCCGCATGAGGTTGTGCTGCTGTCTGTTGGATGTTCAGAACACAGAAATTGCCTGGATTCTATTTAATTAACAAGACAGTTCTAAATGTGTACTAAGGATGTGCCTCATGCTATAGGTTGCATCCAAAGCTATTTAAGTAATTGAGTGGTTATGGCAATCTTCCTAAATCATTGCAAATTATTAAGCAGCATGTGGTACAATTGGGACCAGGAAGGCTCAGGTGTAATAAATGATTGTCCTTTGAGAACGCCATTTCTTTATAATAAGGAAGCAATTCATTAGGGAAACACAGGAAACTCCAACTGTAACAATTAACCATAGTGAAAAAATTTTATATACATATAATCTTTTGCTTTTTTTATCTTTTGCTTTTTATTGGAATTGAAAACTCAGAGAGTACTTTCCTGCAAAAGTTATCAAAATATGCAAATTCGCATAAAATAGAATTATTTTGATGCATTATTTACATTGTGGAATAAACATAGCAACTACTTTCCGTGAAGAATTTTAAATTTCTACTTGAATGGAATTTTATTTAATTCTGATTTTATGCTTAAATTACAAAAATAAAGCCCTAGAACTCAAAGAAACTTAGGAGGTAGGATATTAATGGTGTTTTAGAGAAATGTGATACCAAAAAAGTTGAAAACACAGGTAAATAAAAAACAGAAGAACTAAAAAAATTAAATGTGAGATCAGGTATAACTGCATTGTTACTGCAGCAAAGGTAATAAGCCAAGGACTAGAATATCTTGAAGTGAAGTCTACTGGCTGTATAATAACCCTATGAGTTTCACAGATGTACTAAAATATAAGCTGCATTTTCTCTTTGGCTATTCAATCATTTCAGCATTATTCTATATTAGTGAGTAAATTTTATTCAAAAGCATTTTGGGAGGTTAACATTTGATGAGAAAAAGTAATTTCAGATTACAGCACAATTTAAGTGGACTCCAAAATGGCTAATAATTTAAATCTCCAAAGAAAGAAGAAATAGATTAAAAGTTTATGTATTACATGCCCACATTTAAAAAAAAAGAAAGGACCCTTCACATCTAGCATCTGTGAGTCGTGATTAGGCATTCAATTAAGGCAAATGAATAAGTCAAGATTGTCACATGGATTCCATTAATCAGATTTGCTATTACATCAATTGAATTGGAGTCCTTTATTTCTTCCCTTAATAAATAATATCTCTTCAAGGATCTGCCTGTGTGTGAAAATCGGACATCACATTGACATTATTCTGAAAAAACAGATGCAGAAAGGGGCACACGCCTGGAAGGCTCCCTGCTCATCATGCATACTTAATGCATTAGGCCAGGAGAAAGTAGATTGTGTTCAAATATAAAAGTCTCATTGTTTTCTTCAAATGTAGATTGTTTTTTTTTTCTTAAAAAACCTTTTGGAATTGAGACAAATTAATTATGAGACAAGTCTTGGAACAATTTCTGAAAACTGGACCCTTTAATTTAATATTTAATATAAAACTGCAAAATGTAATAGAACTTTCACACAAATAAAGAATAAGTATACCAAAGATTTACTGAACTCACTAATGAGGGAACCAAAAAAGATGATAAAATAGGTTCAAAGATTATATGAGAACCTGAATATTTATAGGCAGTGAAGAAAGAAAGTTGTAATAAGATTACCGGATTATATAAAACAGCTTGATAATCAAGAGTCAATAGAACCATAGCAGTTTTCATTAACTTTTCTATCAATAATTCATTTGCATCGCTACCACATAAAAATCTACATTTTAACATGGGACTTCAAAGGGGCTAGGCCTTCCTCAGTAATAGTCAAGCAAACAAAGGTATATTCCCTTAGGTAACTAAGTAATCTACTATAGAAAATGCTCCAGTGTGACACAGAAAACTGTCCTCCTTTTGCCTTTTTCCTAAGATTTGGATAATTATTCTTAACACAAATTACTATCTAGAATGGTGACATTTAATGTCTGGCAAGGTCTGTAAAGGTCACTATATCAAAGGAAACAGATCTACATTTCATTATTTGAGTTATGTGCAGTACCACTGAGCAATTTGTGCTTCTTGAAGAAGAGAAAGTTAAAAAATTACTCTAAGGCAAATCAAATGAAGAAATCCTGCTTAACAGCCTGAGATAAAAGATCCATGAAAGATCTGAGATTTGTGACTAGAGTTTAAAGAGTGCATGCATTATTCTAGGAAGTTAGGCTAGATTTGTAGGGGTTTTGCGGGTCATAATAAGAAAAGTGAATACTTCCCTGGAAGTGATAGGGAGCCTATGGGGGCTTTCAAAGCAGGAGTGACATCATAAGCCCAGTTTTCAGGAAGATTCTGATAAGTTCTTTTAATACACAGCATATATTCTTGCCTTTTGTGTTTAATAACCTGATAGTTTTTGTTGTGTTTTATGAATAAAATCTTGATATATTTGGGAACTGGGAAAGGATTCAGGACATTACATGATAGGATTTGATTTTTACATGGGCTACCTAAAGGCTTGATATGGTGCCAGGGAAGCGAGAGATGTTCTTTCCCAACTGATGTGAACACCATTTCTTACCGCTAATCATCACTGTGACCATGGCATGGGGTGGGGGGATTGATAGTGGAGAGGATTAGAGAATTTGTTTATTGAGACAAAATTCACCGTTTTAAAGGGTCCAATTCAGTGGTTCTTAGCATATTCGTGAGGTTTTACAGTCATCAACACTAATTCCAGTTTATTGGCACAGCCCTGAAAGAAACCCTGAACAAATTACCAGTCATTCTCCATGTCTACCTGGCCCCAGGTCCTCACAACCACTAACAGATTTCAAGTATCTATACATTTCTCTAGTTATCTATACATATCTCTCTATATATCCATACATATAGATTATGTGCATTCCTATACATATACACAGCTATATATACGTGTCTATAATATATGTATATATAAATATCAATACATATATGTCTATATATTAATTTCATGTACCTATGCATATAGATTATATGTATATGTATATATAGATTATATGTATTTATAGATTTGCCTATTCTGGACATTGATATATATGGAATCATACAATATGTGACATTTTGTATCTGGCTTATTTCACTTAACATTTTCAAGGTTCTTCCATATTTGTAGCATGTATCAGCACTTCATTTATTT
This sequence comes from Tamandua tetradactyla, assembly GCF_023851605.1. NCBI lineage: Eukaryota > Metazoa > Chordata > Mammalia > Pilosa > Myrmecophagidae > Tamandua > Tamandua tetradactyla. The sequence continues at coordinate 154,094,685 of NC_135329.1, read as the reverse complement.
TTATGGTGGGATAGTATTCCATGATCTTGATATCACCTTTTGCTTACCCACTCATCATCCCTAAAGGACATTGGGGTTATTTCCATTTTTTGGCTATTATGAATAAAGCTGCCATGAACATTTGTGTACAAGTTTTTGTGTGGACGTATGTTTTTAGTTCTCTTGGATACACACCTAGAAGTGAAAGTTAGGTCAAATATGTTTAACCTGACTTTCAACCTGTTTTCCAAAGTAGTTGAACCATTTTACATTCTCAGCAACAATGTATGGAGGTTCTAATTTCTCCACATTCTTGTCAACACATTATTTTTCATATTTTTTATTATAGCCATGCTGGTGGGTATGACATGGTATCACATAGTGTTGATTTGAAAATCTCTGAAGGCTAATGAGGAGCGTCTTTCAAGTGGTTGGTGACCATTTGTATATCATCTTTGAAGAAATTTCTATTCAAATCCTTTCCCCTTTCTCAGTTGCATTATTATTTTTTAATTGTTGAGTTGTAAGAGTTCTCTGTATATTCTTATCAGTAGATGAATTGTAAATATTTACTTCTTCTGTGTATGGTCTTTTAATTTTCTTGATAGTGTCATTTGAAGTACAAAAGTTTTCAGTATTGATGAAGTTCAATTTATCAATTTATTCTTGGTTGCTTATGCTTTTGGTGTCATTCTAAGAAAATATTGCCTACTCCAAACTCAAGGAACATATACTTGTTTCCTTCTAAGAGACTTAGCCGTAGCTCATAATAGGTCTATCATCCATTTTGAGCTATTTTTTGCATATGGAGTAAAGAGGAGGTACAACTTCACTACAGGAGAATTTGTTTCCCTGGTAAATTGCCTTGATATCTTTGTTAAAATCAATTGACCATTAAAAAAAAGAAAAATCAATTGACCATAAATGTATGTGCCAGTCACATGCAATTTTGATTAATGTAGTTTTGTAATAAGTTTTGAAATCAGGACATATATGTCCTCTAACTTTGTTCTTATTCTCATGATTATTTTGCCTAATTGGATCCCTGCATTTTCATATAAATTGTAGTACTAGCTTGTTCATTTCTGAGAAACAAAGGTAGCTAGAATTTCAATATAGATTGCATTGGACATGTAGATCAATTTAGGAAGTAAGTCATCTTCAGTTTTCCAAACCATGAACAAGGGGTATCTTTTGGTTTCTTTAAGTCTTTTTAAATTTTTGTCAATGATGCTTTGTTGTTTACAGCATCTGTCTTGCACCTATTTTTTAAAATTTATTTCTGAGTATTTTATGCTCTTTTAAATAGAATTGCTCTTTGAATTTTATTTTTGAACTGTGTATTGTTGCCATATAGAAATAGAATGCGTGCCTGTGTACTGTATATTGATCTGTAGTTGTCTTTTTTTTCCTGGTTTTGGTATCAAGACAATACTGGCCTTGTAAAGTGAGTTGGATGTATTTCCTCCTCTTTTTTTGGGAATAGTTTGTGAAGGATTAGTGTTTATTCTTCTTTAATGGTTTGGGATATTTCCTGAAATTTGTGATCTTGTGTTTTATTTATGGGAAGTTATTTGATTACTAATTCAATCTCTTTACTTGTTATAGCTCTACTTCTTCCCCTCAAATACTTAATATTGATAAAAAGATAGAAATAGAAATTATAAAAAATAATCAAATAGAAATTCTGGAGATGAAGAGCACAATAGGTGAGATGAAAAATTCACTCAACAGATTTGATCAGACAGAAGAAAGACTCGACAGTTTATTTAAGTCAATTGGGTTATACAAAAAGAACGAAGAAAATGAACCTAAGCTCTGAGACCTGCAGTATACCATCAAACACACCAATGTACAATTAATGGGAGTTCCAGAAGTAAAGGAGAGAGAGAAAGGGACAGAAAGAATATTTGGAGAAACAACGGCTGGAATTTTCCCTCCTGAAGAAAAAAGTAATCTACATATCCAAGAAACTCAACAAATGTCAAGTAGGATAAACTAAACGATACCCACACCTAAACATATCAGAATCAAACTGTTGAAAGACAAAGACAAAAACGGATTCTTAAAATCATCAAAAGAGATGTGACACATCTTGTATAAGTAATCATTGATAATAGTAAAAGCTCATCAGAAATCATGGAGGCCAGAAGGCAGTAAGATAACATTCCAAGTGCTGAAATAAAAAATAAAAAGACTCTCAACCAATAGTTCCATATCCAGTAAAACTAACTTTCAAAATTAGATACAGTTTTCATTCTTTCTTTTAGTTCTTTTTTTTAACATTTTAAATTGTGAAATATAAACAAAAAAGCAATAAATTTCTAAGTGCATTGTAAAAAGTAGAGTTGGTATGTGTTACAGCTCCACAATTTCAGGGTTTTCCTTCTAGCTACTCCAAGACACTGAGACTAAAAGAAATAGCAATATAATGATTCAATAGTCATACTCATTTGTTAAATCCTATCTTCTCTGCTATAAGTTCTCCTTCTCCTTTAATTCTTCCCCCAATTTTTGGGGGTATTTGGGCTATGCCAATTTGAACTTTTCATGTTGGGAAGGAATATCGATAATATGGCATAGGGGAATGGAACTAGTTGATATTCTTGGAGAGGCTGGCTGCTCTGGGTTTCAGGTCTTATCTAGTCTAGGAACCTTCTGGAAGTTGAAGGTTTCTGGAAAGTAATCTTAGTGTGTGATACTTTTGTAGAATCTCAGATAGAGCCCTAGGTGTTCTTTAGGGTTAATAGGAATGGTGTTGGTTGAGGTTTGGCAGACCATGACAATTAGCAATATCTTGTTGAAGCTTGCATAAGAGTAGCCTCCAGACAAGCCTCTCAACTCTGTTTGAACTCTCTTAGCCACTGATACCTTATTTTGTTACACTTCTTTTCCCCACCTTGGTCAGGAAGGTGTTGTTGATCCCATGGTGCGAAGGCCAGGCTCATCCCTGGAAGTCATGTCCCATTTTGCCAGGGAAACTTTCACCCCTGGATGTCATGTCCCACAAAGAGCAGAGGGTAATGATTTTCCTTGCAGAGTGGAGCTTAGAGAGAGAGAAAACACATCTGAGCGACAAAAGAAGTTTTCTAGAAGTAACTCTTAGGCACAACTATAGGTAGGCTTATTCTCTGCTACAGAAATAAGTTTCATAAGAGCAAGCCTCAAGATAAAGGGCTTGGCCTATTGATTTGGGAGTCCCTAATGTCTGAGACAGTATCATGGGGTTTCCCTGGTGGGAAAGCTTAATAGTTCCATATTTTTTCTCCAGTCCTTCAGGGAACTTTGCCAATACTTCCTTTAGTTCTCTCAATATGATTTACTTTAGTTCTTTGAACATAATGTAAATAGTTGATTTAAAGTCTTTATTTAGCTGGTCCAATATTTGGATTTTCTAAGGGATATTTTCTATTGATTGCTTTATCCTATGTACAGTCCATGCTTTCTTATTTCTGTGCATGTGTTGTAATTTTTTTGTTTGAAACCCGACATCTGAAATAATGTAGAACTCTGGAAAGCAGAATCTCTTCTGCCACCAGCATTTGTTGATGTTACCATTTGTGACTTTTCTGACCTTACACTGTGAAGTCTTTTTCATGTGTGGCCACTGAAATAGCCTCTGGGTTAGCTTAATGATCAGCTAAGATTACACAGATTTTCTTCAATACCTAGAACGAGTAAGTCTACTAGTCTTATCGAGGGGGCTTTGTATGCATGTCTGGGACCCCCTCTTAACTTCAGCCATGAAGTTTATAACTCTGCCTTAGCTTTCACTTCTTGCTAGTACAGAGCCCTAATGTCAGCCAGAGGTGACAACTTAGGTCCTTCTCAGATTTTTCCTGAGAATTCACACAGCCCTGGACATGTGCATAGCTTTCTAGCTTACTAAGGATACATTGGAGCTTATCAAAGCCCCTCTGGATGTGTCATTTCCCAATTTTTCTTTTTAAGTAGTTTGATTAGCCTGTGTTTGCCCCAACTGCTTCAGCCATCCACAGTTTTAAACAATCACCTCTAATTTACTTCAAAAAATGTCTGCTCCTCCCCTTCTGAGAAAAGCCTTTTCATACAGGCCAGTTTCTCAGTCAGGTCAAATAAAGATAGCCTTCCAAAGGGGGTCTACCAGAGAACCAGCAGACAGGTCAAATAATGAAAACTCTCTGGGAACGGACTTTGAAGGTGCTGCCACCCTGTTCTGCAGCCTCAAGTGGTTGCTAGGCTATGGTTTTCCCCGTGATTATCGGCTATCGGTTTTTAATGCTACTGTGGAGCTGGAGAGTGGGGATGGGGTTAGGACAAGTTCAAATCCCACAAAGCTTGCTGTTCTTACCAAGATTCAGCTAGTTTTCTTGAATAAACACCCCCTGATTCCTGTGTACTTTTGGTTGATTTTCAGATTTTTTGGGAAAAGTTGATTCTGACCATTTTTTTGCCAGTGATTTTGTTGCTTTTATGGAGGAGAGAATTTTCAGAGGTTCTTACTCCACCATTTTTGCTGATGTCAGCTAAAAAGAGACTTTTAAGACTAGAACAAAAAGAGATGAGGGAGAAAGAAGGGTACAGGGAGAAAAAAATAAGAGGAAGTTAGACCTGGGATCTTCCAGGCAGCTTGTAGTTGTAGAATGTCACGTCTCTGCACAAACAGATCTACAATTGCTTCTTAATCCTAGAATTTCAAGGCCTGAATATCATGGTCCCATCTTAAGCCTACAACTCTATGGTTCTCTTTTTCTTGGTGTATAGCCCATTTAGATAGGTAAGCCTCCTGCCCATGTGCCTGCCTCTCTGCCCACACCTCCTATCTAAACCTAAGTGGCAGCCTTTTATATCAGTCTAAGGCTGTGGAAGCTTTTATGCCAGTGCCCCTCACTCTCAAATGGGAGCTGGGCACGGCCTGAGGGTCATCTGTGAAGGGACAGAGCTAATAAACATTCTCGTTCTATCCACATTTAGGCTGATGATTTCCTGTGAAGAATTTTTTTCATTTGTTTTATTTTTCCTGTAGCGAAAGATAAAAAGTTTTTCCCATTTTATTCAGACTGCACAGAGAACAGAAGGGTCATTAGAATCAAAAGTCAGGAAGGACAATTATAGAAAAGTTAAACTTGCCATGATATCACTCTGTCCAGTGAGGTCAGTGAAGAGAGGTAGATGTGTCCAGCAATACCACTGTATCTTCAGTCCTCTGACTAAGAGGAGAGTACCTTGGTTGGAGGTTTTGACCCTATCTATAAGGACAAGGGGGTTCAGTTGTTTCTATATTATGATGAATCTGAGTCTGGTACTAAGTACAAATCAGAAAATCTCTTTTTTTTTAGCTGTCTGATTTCTGCAGCAATTTGTATAGTTTTGTTCCAGTAGATTATTTTACAAAACAGGGTATATTAGCCCATGTCATTTTGGCTAATTTATCCCAAGTTAAAAAATTTTATATATACTTTATAATAAAGTAGAAATAACAAAACTTGAATGTCTTTGACCATTTGCTGCAATTTCACTATACAATCAATAATTCCCCTTGAACTGGGTTTACTTGGGAGCCAGTTATCCACTGATTCTCAATAATTTATATAGCCTAGGGTAACTAAGTTGTACTAAATAATGTTGGCAACAGAGATTTTTCCTCCTTCTTTTGAGAGGTGGGTAAATATTCAAATGATATGTAAAAGGAAGTTCCTCTCATTTAATCAAGGAAATATATATATATATATATATATATATTTTTTTTTTTTTTGCATGGGCAGGCCCCAGGAATGGAAACCAGGTCTCCGGCATGGCAGGTGAGAACTCTGCCTGCTGAGCCACCGTGGCCCGCCCCAAGGAAATAATTTTTTAAGGTGTACATAATTTTATACCATTGTAGAAAATATTAACTACCTATTCAATACTTTAGCTCAAATATTATATAAAAATATTTTCTTTATAAGCAAATATTAAGAAGAGTTAAACACTCAATAAATGGAAACACATTTCTGCTTTTAAACTTTTATAATAAAATAAACTTTTAAAGAAGTATAAAAAATCAAATACTTCATTATTAATGAAAATGAATTACACAGTAATGTCATGACGGGCAGAGTTTTATCAAGAAGCCAAAATTCAACAATTTCTAAAAATGACAGGGGAAATATTTACCCAAAGATGTCCATCTTCTTTGACATGGCATTAGATTCTATTTCCCACATCCTAGGCAAAATACAAGTGCATTTTTTCCCTTTCCCTTGAAAAATAGAAAATCTTATTGGAGGCCAATACATTGATTTCATTGCATTTTTTTGTGGTTGATTAATCTTGCAAACTACATATGGGAAACATTTGGGATTACTTTTTAAGTTAACTCAATAATAATCTTAAATAAATCACTGGTAGAATTTGAACAAGAATTTTAATCTCTTGATTGAAAAAGACATTAAAACAGATCTTTAGCAATCAAATTACTTAGGAAACCTAATATTATGTTGGATTACAGCAGTACAGACACTTAGGAAATGTTCTTAACACAATGAACCTGGAAAGTTATTTTTGAGAAAGTGTGTCAGCGATATTAACACATTTTTTTTTCACTTATAACCAGTAATTTAAGCCCCTCCTGAAGATAAACCTGCCCACCATTCATGAATTTGGTGCAGTTGTACAAAATGTATCCAGAACTGAAATAGTGTGTCTCCCGATTTTCGAACAAACAGCTGGAGATAGGCTGGAATGAACTTTACCAATTAAAGTCTTAGACTTTAAAACACATTATTTTGCATGGAAAACATTACTTTTCCACATAATTAATAGCTCTAATTTTATCTGCTACATATTCAAAGCAAAAAGAAAAACAAATGTTTCCTCAGAGAGCAGCAGCCCAAATTATCAGTAGATCGTTTGACCATTTAACATCCCCAAAGGCAGTTCCAAGCTGAGCAGACAACAACTGCCTGTGGAGCTCACCAAAAGGCCAGATGTTGCAACTAGAATGTTCCAAGGCTTGGCACCTGGGTCCTGGCAAGCCCCAGAGATAGTCTGTGTCCTGTGCCTTTTGCTAAAATCGAAAATAAAAGAATGTTCTACAGCAGAAAGGTGAAATGATCCTGAAGATAAATATAGGAACGAATAGTAATTCAAAGTAACACTAGCTTTTAGTAAAGTACTGGTTTGTCTATATGAATTAAATATCCTGGGAGAATGTCAAAATTACTTCAAAGGCTTGAGGTAACAATTTTTCATAGACTTTAAGCATGTTCTAAGCTAACTGTATCAATTTATTGAATTATTTTCCAGCAACTGATAGTGTGCATTCTTGTGGCGAATTACAGTAGAACAGCAGCAGAAGTCTTCCCGTCAGATTCCACATCCTTTCATTCAAGGGTTTTGAACTACTCTTCGTCCTACTTCTATGAAATTTAAGGTTTGAAATGTAGATGTCACAATATGGCTGTTAGAATATAAAGATGAAGCATCTTATGAATCGGATTTTGTATTGTGTTTCGGAAAGTAGCCTCATGTTAATGAGAATCTGGAAAATTTATACATTTGATTTAGCAATTCCAATTCTTAGGGATCTGTCCAAAGAAATTCATCAGATATGGACACAGATTTATTTGTAAGGATGTTCATTGTGAAGGTAACTAGCTAAATATTGACTCAGATATCTAATCAATGGAAATATTATACACAATAAAGTATTCTCTAGCACTGAAATAATTCTTAAAGCTCTTTAAGGACTCAGAAAATTCTCATGTTATATCAAGGACTGGAGACAAAATTATATAAACAATAGGATCCTAATTTGAAAAAAAAAATCAGGTATATTTCCCCTCAATCTTAGAAAAATATATGTCAAAATATCAGGAGTTGTTTTGACTGGACGGTGGATTATATACAATTTTTATTTTCTTCTATATATGTTAGGATTTTAATATGTTTTATAATGATAATGTAATTAACATTTGAAAATGTTATGCAAATAAGAGTCAAAATAAAGCCCTTTCTTATAGCATTAGCAGAATATACGTGGGCTGAAAAGGGTGGATTAAGTCACAACTTCTTCAGAAATAAAGCGCTTTGAGAATTCTATAGCTGGTTTTGGGAATTCAACCAAGTCTTGAGAATTCTGCTTTGTCTTCACTGGGAATTCAGCAGCAAATTCGAAGAGCAATCTTGAGACTATCGCTGAGGTAGAAAATTATTTGTGAGTAGGAAAAGAAAACTCGATTTCTAAACTAAAAGAACATTTAAGGAGTGTTTTTATCAGTGCTGCATGAAGAAATAATTTCAAAATGGGCAATGATTTCATAGTAAGTGACCTCTCATATAAAATTGGTTTATTCAATTTATTCCAAATGTTAGCCCATAAATTAGATCACATATCATTTCCTTCCCAAGATACTTATCCTGCTCCTTTTCCTCCTACTTTTCTTTTTGCCATTAGATTTAATTTTTTTACTTTCTATTTGTAATGCTGAAAATTAACCACAACATTTTTTTGGGCTTTTATTATTTACTTAGAGATTTTCAGGGTTCTTTATTTTGTATTCACAGTTTATTTCTCTTTATTGTCTCAATGTTTATCATTATATCGGTTTATTAGACAATACGTATTTCCACACATAACTGGAAGTTGAGTAAGTGTTTCATAGCAACATCTATCTATATGTTTTCATGCAAAGTTCACATTTAGTTATATATATAAAGCTCTTTTTGCTTGTAATATCCCCCTTGGCAACTGACCTAATATTTCATTTACTTACTTGGGGTTTAATTTTCACTAGCCAAATTTTAAAAATTCCAAACAAATGTATTGTCATCTAAGTTAGATGCTCATTTAGCAATATCTTTGAGAGGTGGAACTGACTTTCGACCGTGGCATTAAGAGAGCAATACATTAAATCAGATTCTCTCTCTCTGAGGATGCCAGCAGGAGCTCAGCTGGGCCCCACCATCCACAGCCCAGCCCTGGGCAGAAGCAGCAAATGCAGCCATAACTACAGCAGAGTCCGATCATCCTCTTGATGAAATTACACTGATCTAATTTGCACGCTGTGAAGACATTTGGCACTGGCTGGATCTGAGCCTTGACATCTTCATTGGAATTAAAAGTACACCAAGAACTGATGTTACATTTCACATTCTTTTCTGCCAGGCTGTGACATTGCCTACACTTTAAAGGCATTATTTCAAGAACATTTAATTTGGCTTTGATATGCCTGCCATTTTGCTGGGTGGAACATACTGTGCCAGAAAAGCTCAGCTGTAATAAAGTTTGGCACCAACAACCCACCATATACCTGCACCATCCTGTGCAATTTAATTGGCATTCAGTGGGTTGATAAATGGATGGGCTTAATGAGACAATATACTTGACATATGCAGGGCTCTCCTGAGGAATAGGATTCATTTTTTCACTTCACACATCAACATGTTTCAGATACCAACACAGTCACCTCCAGCAGTTGTGCCATAGCCAGTGCTGTCCACTGAGTTGACCAAGGACATTGTTTTCTTCCTGTCATTTCCTTCAAGTCTCCTTCAACTCCAACTGAGGTGTGGTTTTAAAATTTCATCTGTCGTTTGCATTTTCTCAGATACAAGGAACAAGCCAACTTCTACCATTTAATGACAGAGTTCTGTATTTTCCTAGGAGATCAAGCAGCCTTATGGTATAAACAGATTAATTTCACCTGCTCTAAAAGCATGTCTACTATAAAATGCAAGCAAGAATGAATTCTAGCTGAAAATACTAACACAGACAGTCGTGCTAAAGTGCAAATGGGTGCTGTTCTATCTTCAAAACATGGGTTTCAAGAATGAATTAATTAGAACAACAAAAAGACACCATTTTTCACTCCTCAGATTAGCAAAGATTAAGAAGACCCACAATGCTGAGTGTTGGCAGGGCCACAGGAGGACAACTGCCTCACGCACTGCTGGTGGGACTGTAAATTAATACGACTTTTCTGGAAGGCAATTGGCAATATGTAGCAAAAGCCTTGAAAATGGGCAACGCCTTTAACTAAGCACTTTCACTTCTGAAAATATATCCCAGGGACAAAAAGACATGCCAAAGATGGATATTCACCCATGATCACACTGTCATAACAGGAAAAATTTCAAAACAATGCACATGTCCAAAAAATAGGAGATTGACTAAATAAATTAGTGAATGCTTTTATGCTAGAACATTATATAAACATAAAAATGATATAGTACAAACATTTGTCAGTAAAAAAAAGTGTTTGTGAAATAGCTTAAGTGGATAAAGATAATGCTAAGCTCATGATTCTTTTTTTTTGGTGAAAATTATATATACAAAATATATTTTTGTAATATCATATTCAAAAAGTCGAAGGACAGATCAAAAGAGTAACAATGCCTTTTATGGAGGCGGTATTAATTATAATTTCTTTTTTAGTTTTTCTTTCTGCTTATTTCTATTTTTAAAAGAATAAGTTATTTAAAAGATTTAATTAAGATGACATTTTACACTTCTCACAAAACTTATTTCTGACAAAAATGTGGTCTTTGGAAATTCTTTTACTGTATCATAAGTCATATCATGCCTGGGTAATTAATTTCTCGTCATTGTTCCAGGTCATTTAAATATTCAGTTGAACGGCTATCCAGATAGATTATACATCTTAGACAAATGAAATTTCTTTCAACTTTCTCAGCACATTAGTAAACAGCTTAGTAGAGAAAGTAGTAGATTTTAATAACAATTGACATTAAAAAGACATTAAAAAAAGATAGTTTTTATCTCCTTGTCACAATTCTTCTTAAGTGGAAACTGATTGGATTTGCCTTCTGTTTTTAAATTTTTATTTTTTTACAGTGCTGGGGATTTCCAGAAAAAGATAGAAAAATCCTGTATATGGGGCATAATATGATTATTAGATTTCCTAATAATCACATTATGCCCCAGCACTTAGATTTCCTAAGACTTCCACAGAACCACATTGTGCCTAGGTGGTAGGGAAATAGGGTATCTGAGTTCAAATTCGACTCATGCAAATAGAAAAAGAAAGATCCTTGGAATGTGTGCTGGTTTGAAAGGGTGTACACCCCCTAGAAAAGCCATGTTTTAATCCTAATCCCATTGTGTAAAGGCAGCCGTTTTTTCTAATCCCTATTTAGTACTGTATGTTGGAACTTTAATTAAATCATCTCCATGGAGATGTGACCCAATTAATAGTGGTTGTTAAACTGGATTAGGTGGGGATGTGTCTCCACCCATTCCAGGTGGGTCTTGATGAGTTTACTGGGATCCTATAAAACAGGAAACATTTTGGTGGAAACAGGAGATTCAGAGAGAGCAGAGAAGAATGACAGCCATGAGAGAGCCACAACAGAACACCACAGAGCCATGAAGCAGAGAGTCCAGCAAATTTTGGAGATAAAGAAGGAAAACATCTCTTGGAGCTGGAGAGGAAGCTAGCAGATGATGCCGTGCTCGCCATGTACCTTTCCACTTGAGAGAGAAACCCTGAACTTCATCGACCTTCTTGAATCAAGGTATCATTCCCTGGATGCCTTAGATTGGACATTTCTATAGACTGTTTTAATTTGGACAATTTCATAGCCTTAGAATGGTAAACTAGCAATTTATTAAATTCCTCTTTTTACAAGCCATTCCATTCCTAGTATGTTGCATTCCAGCAGCTAGCAAACTAGAAAAGAATGGAATGAAAGAGATTTTAGAGAGAACAGTTTAGCATAGCCAAAGTGCTCCATAATGACCAATTTGCAGACTTGGTCAGTGTTTCAACCCAGGCAGGATGTAGCACCAGGTGAACCAGGTCCAGGGCTGTTGCACAGCTCGGCCGCTTAACTCTGCACTCTGTGCCTTGACAGTACCTGCCTCTGGCTTCCTTCCTGCCTTGGAGGATGCCCATGAGTCCCTGCTCCTGATTTCAACTGTGCGCCAGTTTGATGTTCTCCATTCTGCACTGAAGGAAGTCCCAACATGCAAATAAGCCCAAGGAAATGAACAAATGAAACGGTGTGTGACAGTTTCTAATTACTGCATAAAAACAACATATGGAAACTTCATTGTCCATTTCAACCCTCAACATGTACCATCAAGTCAGACTTCTTTTACTCAATCACTGTCGCGAGCATTTGGACCTGAGTTACTTCAATAAGAAGATTAAAAAAAAAAACAAAAAAACAGCCACTTTTTGATGGGATGATAGTATTTTAGAAAATTCAAACATCTTCATTGTTGGGAGGGTTTCATAAGCTTACTCTATTTTCAATTTAAGTTTTCTCATTGTATTCTTATTAGTTAACTCTATTCCCTTGGTTGGTTCACAACCTCGATTGAAGTTGTCCATTCTTCAGAAGTTTAAATTAGCTACCCCTAAATCCCCTTTGTAAATGCCTGAATGGGTGCCTAATCACTTCTTAGGGGAGGCAGGAGGTCTGATGACAGCACTGCAGTCTGTTCAGTGTTCTCAAGGCATATGAACAGGAGGGAGAAACAAAATCAAGCAGGAAATAGTTGGTTAACTAGTAACAGTAAAACAAATCAGAAAGCAAAATTCAGTTAAAGCAATGTGTTGAGATGCACAGAAGACTGGCTAAAGAGTCAGGAGACCTGGGATCTGGCCCCACTCTGCTATGAGGATACCTGTGTGATCCTGGCAAGTCCTTTGCATCTCTCATTCTCTTTAAAATAGGGTCTAAACCACAGGGTTTCTAAGAATCCTTTCCTTTCCTGCATTCTCAGACTATACAGTATAATTTAAGTACCTTTTGTTTTCTATAAGGGACAAGACTGTGATTAAAAAAAAGGGTTGTTTCCATTTTAAATGCTAACCTTGGAATGAAGTTTAAAAGTTGAGGCAGGCAATCCTAAAGAACATTTAGGGCATTATATAAGATTCTACAAAGTTTCTAAGTACTTAGGTAACTTTCTAGAAACCTATAACCTCCAGATGGGTCCCTTGATTCGATAAGTCCAGAAATGCAGAGGGGCCAGCCTCTCCAGGACATCAGCTAGTTCCATCTCCCTATCCCATATTGTCAGAGTCCTTCCAACATGAAAAATTTAGAATGGGAATGGCTCAAATACCCTAAAGAGTGGGGGAAAGATCAAAGGTGATGGTGGAATTATACAGAGAAGGTAGAGTTTAACAAATGAGTATGAGTGCTGAATCATTATATTGATATTTCTTTTAGTCTCCAGTACCTTAGAACAGCTAGAAGTAAAAACCTAAAATTGTGGAATTGTAACCCATACCAAACTCTGAAATCTGTTTTACAGCTAATTGCTGTGATGTGCTTTGAAATTTGACTTTTTTGTATATATGTTATTTTTCACAAAAAAGTCAATTGCGATGGTAATTGCAGAGCTATATGATGATATTGTGAACCACTGATTGTACACTTTGGATGATTACAACATATGTGATTATTTAATATATATCAATAAAAATATATATATTTTTAAGTTGAGGCAGGACCAAAGAAACACGGCAAATAGCAAGCGCCCATTTGCTAAAAGCAAAAGCTTCCAGTTACTTATCTCATCCCCTCTGGCCACAGAAACAGTCAGTTAATGAATCAGAAAAAAGCTGGTTACCAGATGTCCTGGCTTATTAACACGCACATCGCATTCTGTAATGGCATTCACTGAGCAAGCTGTGTGGAACCGGGAGATGGCAAAGGAAAAGTTCTCTCAGATGGGCTTCAAAATGTGGGTGTGCTTTGGTAAATTTCAGCAACGCTTGCTGCACAGTTTCTTTTAAGCAATCCTAAGGTATTTTATCTGTCTGGGACTTGCCAGGATTATAAAGAGCCCCTTCTCCATGGTCATAAGACTGCAGATCTCTCTCAGTCCTTCTTCTAATGGACATGAACTCTTAAATAAAGAAAGACAGACAACAATAACAAACTTAAGAGCAGTGCAAAGAAAAAGCCATTCTGTTTGATTGGTTTTCACCACAGCTAATTTTAAAGCCACCCATTGTTCAGCTCTGCAGTCTAATTTTATGTTAATATCCTGAAAGTTGTCAAATCTTGGCAAAACCTATGCATAAATTACACAGAAAGTAGCTCACAGGAGGGGGAAAAGTAATGACTGTCATGGTTAGCCAAACCCATTAATAATCTGACAAGCAATAACCCAGGAGCTCTGGTCAACTGCTGTAGACATCTGTGAAACTTTTGCAATTAATATCATTTTTTCCCCTTTTTTGTCGTTGGAAGAGGTATCAGCTGTGAAATAGTGTGCAACTGACTGATCATTACCAGCTCTGCTGGTAAGGGTTGGATTTATCATCTCCCTTGGTTAACCATTGCCCTGTTTTTCACAAAAAGGCACTTTTCCTGAAGTAGTGCCATGTTCCTGGGCATGGAGATTGACAGTCTCTAGAAAATAGGTACCAAACAATGAAAAATGCGATGCTTCAGTCTCTAGTTCATTTATTTCTGATTATTCTTCCCCCTGAGGTTCAAAAAAAGATATGTACAGATGTAAAATCTCTCTCTTTAAAGCTGCATTCTGGATTCCAGGCTTGCTGGTTAGATAATCTTATTCTGCTTTTTCCACCTTTTTTCCACAGCAGCCCAGTATACTTTTTGTTGTTGTGGAGAAGGATCTCAGGATAAAAGAAATTTATCCCTTTTGTTGGTCAGTGCCTATGCCCTGCTGATGGTAAAACTTTTTGAATATCACGCTGAATATATGTACATAAATGACATATACACATACATAATCTGTTGCTTCTTTCCCCAGAGACCATTGCTGGTAGAATTGTTTGAGTTTCCAGTTGTGCCTGTAAATGCTAGTCAATCTTTACCCACAGCTGTTGCAACTGATGCACTGAGCACAGTTCCTAGCACTGAGTGGGTGTTGAATATATATTCTTGGTCAATGAATAGATGGGTGGTTGGATATAAGGATTTTAGCAGAGCATATTCTTATTCAAGGTCTTGCTATTTTAACACCATTTGTTGATTTTATGCAGAATTTCCTTGCTGCTAAAAATCACTGGCTGTGTGTAGGGTTTTCTTGGCAAATGCTAACAGAAGGCTGGGAATCTGAAGTGCCTGCCTTGCAGAACCATTTGGTAAACAAACTCTTTCTGAGGCCCTGCTCTGTGCCAGGTCCTGTGCTCGGAGGGGAAGATGGAGAGTGAACAAAACACACTTTTTGCCATCACAAAGCTCAAAGAATATGAGTGAAACAGCCATGTAAAGACATGATTCTAACAAAACATGACACGTGCTATAAGTTTCAGCAGACCTCAGGGGGCGGTACATTCTGCCTGGTATTGCAGGGAAAAGTGTCATGGTAAAGAGACATGGGATAAGTCTTGGTTAAAAAACTGCCTGGCAGGGAGAGCAAGAAAAAGGCTTTCAAGGCTGAGGGTCTTCTTTTAGAGTAATAAAAAGCATAGAATTTTAGAAAATAGTGAGACAATTAGTGGCTAGAAGCAGAGAGCACGGGAGGATGTGGTAGGAGATGAGGCTGTTTAGAGAAGCTGAATAGAGAGATAAAAAGTGACCTTGGGGCCATACTCGAGAGTTTGGAGTTTACCCAGCAGGCAGTTGGGGACCTGCAGAGAAATTTCTCTACTGGTGTTGCCTAGGATGGAAGGCGATGGAGGGTGGAGAAAGAGAGAGAACCACCATAGGAAGACTAATGGGAAAGTATTTCAATAGCTTAGCAGAGAGATGATGAGAAAGGAGAGGCACCAGACTTTGAAGACATCTCAAAGAACTGTCAAGATTTGTTGACTGATTGCAAGTTGGGGAGGGGGGGGGCAGAGGGGGGAATAGAGTCAGTAGAGGATGATTCCTAACATTGTGTCAATGGTGAAGACTTTAAGGACAGGGACACAAAAAGGCAGCTGGCTGGGGTGAGAGTAAGGGGAAGACTACATGTACATTTTCCAGAGTTCAGTCTTAGGGAAATCACGAGTAGCTCTACACCAAAACATTTCCAACAATCACTGTCAAAGCAAGCAGAAATCAAACCAGAACCAAACAATATCTAACAAATGCTTATCAAAGGTAAAGGCAATTGGTAAACCTTTCTATTAAGGAAGAATCATGAGGAATAATAACTAAAATATACAAATAATAAGTTAGTCATGTGAATTTAAATTGAACAAGCTTGTTACTAGGCAGCTATTAGAGCCTGAATTCTAAGGTCTCTGAACTGACAGCGGAATGAAAGGCTCAACCTGACCTATTTCTTTTTCCTTCCCTAAACATTATAGAAACATTTATCAAATGAAAATGAAATTCATAAAATATGAAACTCCCTAAACAGTCATAGTCTTCAATTTGGCGACACACATGGAGTCCTCTCCAGGCTTGACAGAACAGAACCTATTCCCAACAAATCAAGGAAGAGGGAAGTGCTGGCGCAATCACATAAATGAATGCCAGTCGTCTGAAAAACAAGTTTGCTGTCATCTTGGGACACATCATTTTTAGAAACAATGACCCATTTGGCAGCCTCACACATGTTCCCATCTCTGAAAGCTTTCCAGCATTCCAGGCCTTACTTTATTTAGGTATGGTCTTTTTTGGAGTGGTATAAATCTTTGGTGAAGCAAGTGTAGAATCTTAATTCCATTCGGCATTACTCATTCCATTCACACTGTTTTTTTTTCCTCATTGTGTCTTCTGTTATCGACCCTTGTTCCATTGCCTCTGAGACCTTGTCTGGGCAGCTCATATCAAATGGCAGCAGTGTGGAATATCTAATTATTTCACTGTTAACTTGTTCAGCTGTCCTTGATGGTCAGTTTAGCAGTGCTTGTCCTCTGGTTCTTGAAAACAACTTTTGTTACTTAAAGGATATGGCTTTTTTCATTAGGAAAAAGGTTTCATTTTGACTCAGTTGGCATCTAAAGGGTCCTGGGTTAGCACTATTTAACATATTAAACTCTGCGTTTTCAGTTTCAATAGAATTTTTATTGACTGCATGGATTTATAAAAGGTAGGGAGGTTGTTGTCACAGAATGCAGAAAATATTCCACCTGTCTCCAAGCATCTGCACTCTTTGTTGAATTTTGAGATTTCAAATAGTCCTCTTAGCATATGATGGGATCTTTCAAATATGTGCAATCTCTAAGCCACAAGAGAAGTTCCTAGAGAATTTCTAGTCTACAGATCTAGGTTGAGAACAATTCTGGGGAGCTAAATGTTCTCCCCTTCAAGAGGAAGGTCAAACTAAGGTTCAGGGGAAGGAAGTGGAGTAAGAGAAGCAAAAGTAGCAGGCAGGTCTGAGAACAGCCCTTTACTGGGGCAATGCAGGGCAGGGTCGGGGCGAGTGTTAGGAAGCAAAGACACCCTGTTTTGAGTGAAGACCTTTGACTTTTGGACTCATGACCTTTTCACTCTTCATGAGGTTTTGTTCAATGTCAACGGCTCCTTTGTTCATGTTTGTCTGTTAACCTGATTTCCATTGTAGGATGGCGATCCCCCATGCCCGCCACCCCCTCCCCCTGCCACTCCCCATCTCCCCCACCCCTGGCTTTGGAGCTTCAGATCAGAATAGTCATGGTGATTCCCCTCAGTTCTTTGTGTAGCTTAACAAGCTGTTTTATTTTTTCATTTTTACAGTTTCAGTTCTAATGTGTTATATGAAATGGATGCAACATTTTCCAATAATATTACAGCACGAAGTAGCTAACAATATCTACAGTGCTGCATTTTACAAATTACTTCACAACGTATCTCCTTTATCAATTCTTAATCCTTGAATAATTATTAATTTGAAGTTGTCAAATTTAATAAATGGAATTGATTCTTGCTCAAATGTTAGTTTACAGATATTCAGGCAGGCCAAATTAAAAACAAAAGTTAATAGTTAAAGCTCTTTTTTGATAACTATAGGTAAAAAATACTAAGCAATTTTTTTCTAATCCTAAATAAATCTTGGGGAAAAGTTAGAATCAAATGATCTGTTTTCAGATTATATCTTTGAATCTAAATGAAGCAATAAATTGGTTATGTTTATTTGGCCAAGAAGAATTCTCAATTCATTTTTTTTTTTTGCACTCATGGATATTTAGGAAAAAAATCATTATGGAAGGTACTTTGCAAATGTATCTGTTAATATATATTCTTAAGTCTATGGATACCTTCAATACACTGACTAAATAATCATGTGAGTCCACATTTTCTTTTGAAAAATTATTAAATTTCAAATAGAATATATGTGGAATGCATCACATTAGAATGACTACCATTTTCATCTTTAGGATGAATGGCATAATTCACAATTTGTCAAGGGTCAACAAGGCCAAATGCTCTGAACAATGTAAAGAAAAGAACCATAATGGAATGGCTGAAGGATACAAAGCGTTCATTGATTTATAAAGTGTATAATCTTCTGTTTCTCGTCTTATATTACAGAGCTTCCTCTATAACCCTTTGATTTCTGGATTGATTTAACCAGGAAAAGTGGTTGGCATGTGGGCCCAGGATAAGTACTTTACTAGCTCAAGTGTATGTATCTGTGCTCAGATATAGTAGTGCCTTACCTCTGCACCAGAACAGAAGCAGGTCCAAAGACTGCTAGACACCATCCAATATCCATTTTCCCTGTCTTTCTTAATGAAATTGTATTATTTGTAGAAATCCAGTCAGCCTAAAAATTAAATTTTTTTTTTGCTCCCTTGCAGTCAGGTATATGATTAAGTTCTGACCCATGAAATGAAACAGACTTCTAAGCAGGCTGCTTAAAGGGAGTCGATTGAGCAAGGATACGTACCTTCTTGTGCTTTCTTCCTGCGGCTTGGACAGCAGAGGTGATGAATGGAGTTCTAGCTGGCATCTGGAAATATGAGGTAAACTTGAGGATTGAATGGGGAGCAAAAAAAGATAAAAGGATCCTGTATCCCTGATGACAATGCTGCCTTCATCCAGCCTGGACTGCCTAAGCCCAGGTTTATTTTACATGAGAGAGAAAGGGACTTCTATTTTTTAAAAGCCACTGCTCCTATAGGTTTTTCTGTTGCACAGGTCTAATCCAAGTACTTATTTCAGTTCTGTGATTACTGGGAAGAGCCGGCTACCTTCAGTGCTTCTCTTCTG
The DNA here is from genome assembly GCF_023851605.1 of Tamandua tetradactyla. Taxonomy (NCBI): domain Eukaryota; kingdom Metazoa; phylum Chordata; class Mammalia; order Pilosa; family Myrmecophagidae; genus Tamandua; species Tamandua tetradactyla. The sequence continues at coordinate 154,075,665 of NC_135329.1, read as the reverse complement.
AAACTGCGTGCTTGGTGGATCCTGCATTACATGTGACAGGACATGATAATGATTTTCCTGCCATGTAATGAAAACTTTGGGTCAGGTACCATTAAAAATTCTTTAAACAGGATTTATTTTATACACTTCAGTATATATATCAAAACAACTCTTGTGGGTTGTTTTATTATCCCCATTTTATGAGTAAGATCACTGAGAGAGACACTTTTCCATGACAGAGCTGGGAGTCGAACCCTGGTTGAGAATCCACGTTCTTCACCGCTATGCAATACTGCCTCCCAGCCGAGGGGCGGCTCATCCCCTGAGCATATTCTCCCCTGAGCATAGCATGTTTTAATCATTAATTCCTGTCACATTGAGACCCCTTTGATATGAAGGAAACTCCACAGACTAGAATGTGTGTGTATTGATTCTTAGTCCTGTAATTAACAGATTTAATCACAAAGCCACCAGCAATAATGGCTTCTCAGACTTAACATCGTTGGCCTCAATGGTGAGCTATGTGGGGAGAGGGGAACCTTACAGCCTTAATGGGCAGTTCTCAGTAACTTATAAGGGGGCATATCAGTGTGGGAAATCCACCAGCAGTTTATGCATTTATCTCCCAGAATTCTGTTCAGGGTCTGTTAAAGGAAGGTAGTAACAGCATATACTGAAACTAAAGCAACCCGAGTGGGCTGTATGAATACCACTGAAAGATTAAGGGTCTTGAAAACGATTTTATTTTTCAATCACGAAGTGGTAAGGAGGGCATTCTCTCATCATTTTGTTTAGGAGAACAGAATGAATAATGCTATGGGAAGTGATAGTTTTTCCTTCCATTGTTGCTGCTATTTATTTTACATTGGAACACTGTCAAATATCAAATATACATAGAATAATAGACCACTAAAATTGTGTAAGGCCTTTCTATCCGTCAAGATATGCAATTTTATGCTACAAAAATAGCTCTAAATTTCAGAGGACCACAACATCAAAGTTTTATTTTTCACTCTCACTGTATGCCCATCGGGGTCAACTGGGGCCTTAGGTGCACGCCATCTTTGCTTCAGGACCCAGTCTGAGGAAGGATGCCCTCTCTGGGACATCGCTACTCTCATGGCACAGGAAAGGAAATAATGGTGGAACACCTGCTGGTTTTTAATACTTCTGCTCAGAACTGATACATGTCACTTCTTCTTACATCTCATTTAGCCACAGCAAGCCGTATATCTAAAATGAATGACAACAGGGTGGGAAAATGTGCTTCCACCTAAGCGGCACTGCAAAGGAAGGGCAGTGAATATTCTGACAACAAATATAATAATCTACCACTATTTTAGAGAGTAAAAGGTCTAGATTACTCCAGCCATAGCAAAGTATTTCTAGTTTCTCCAATTGACTGGGTGTTCTTTCATGTTTTGAGTCTGATAAATGCTGTCTCCTCTGCCTAGAAGCTCTTCTGCTCCCCCTCTTCAGAGAGCCAATGCTTACTCAACATCCACATATCAGACTAGAGGTTATTTCTTGGAAGCCTTGCTTGGCAACTCTAATCCTACGTGCTTTCTGAGTATTTCCATAGTTCCATTTTCACATAGCTCTTACTACTCTACAGAAAATGCTTTGCCACTATTAGGTAAGGAACGGAGTATCTCTAGTTCATGGAACATAAATCCTGTCACACCGTAGGTGGTCAATTTAATGACATTAAAGTGGCTTCATGCAATAAACTACTGTTGTCTTATAAGGAAATGTGGTGTGGAAAAGTAAAGACTGTTAAAACTCCTCTGGCAGCCATGTAAGTGAGCCATCTTAGATGCCAAACCAGTTGAGACTTCAATTGACTCAGTCCTATCTGACATCTGACGACAACTACACAGGAGTATATAAAAGGGAAGGAATTACTGGTAGGAATTCAGCAGTGTGATTATTTTAGGATGATTGAGTAATGCTTCATACAACCAGTAATAGTTCCTAGTCTCATAACTTGATAAATTACAATTAATGCTTTTGCTGCTTCTTATCTTCCTTTATTGTTACCTCTTCTCCACTAATATGCAAACATGTTTTGGCTAAATGATGTAGAATAGATTGAAACATTAATTTATTTAGATTAATGTGTAACAGTGCCACTTACATATGTGCACGTGTATATACACACACACACACGAGTGCGGATAAACATATATTTGTACTTGGAACATATGTGTACTTGGAACTGGAAGATATCGTGAGCAATGCATCTTTCTGTATGATTAGCCCATTTCAAAGATCAGTACAGTCAGGGAGAGATTAAGGGGAAATACGGAAGGAAGATGAACATCCCGAGATCATTACAGGCAGAACACTTAACTTCATGACAGATAGCTAGAACAGAATGCCCTGATGAGATGGAGAAGTCTATGCCATCAGAAGCATTTTAGTTTAAATTTGTTCGCTGATTCCACATCAAAACCATCTAGAAAGCTTTTAAAAAATACTAATGCCCTAAAATCCACCCTTAAATAGGGCTGGGGCAACGGCAATTAAAAAAAAAAAATTCTCAGGTGAGTCTAATGCTTAGCTAGGGTTAGATTTGCTGATGTAATCAGGCATCCGAGACCCTTCCCTCGCCCACCCGCCAGTGTACTCACAGCTAGTAACAGTCAGGTCTAAACCACATTTGGCTCCGTATGCAGATAAAGCCCAACCAGAGAACATGCGTACGTTCCATGAATCTCCCAGATATTAACTTAGAAATGTCTGAGGGCAGAAGTCTGGTTTAACTCCAACAGACGAACCATTTGTGGCAACTAGATTTCAAAAGGGAGAAAGAACACGAGCAGGAGTCCTTCAGCATAGATTAAGACTGATATCCTTGCGCGGGAACTCTGTAGCCCTGCAGCGAGAACAGCACTGACATCACCTTGAGAACGCTAAGGATTTGGGAACCAGAAATAGTGAGGAAAAAATGTCAAAACCTTGACTGAAGGTTGAATGGCATCCTTAGGCAAATATATAAGTTGCAAGGTGTTTCTTTCCCCTTTCCACATACATTACTTAATATAAACCATAGTGGAGCAATATGACAATAAATATTTTATTTGCTTAAAATAATGTCTCCTTTTCTCTCTCAACAATTCTCCGTGTGATGTTTCATCACAACGCAAAGTATCTACATTTCAAAACATCCAGGTGCTTGACTAAAGTTTCTGTCTCATCATTCCAGCGATGATCAAATATAAATCAGTCTAACAGCTACTTCAAATGCCATAGCTAATGGAATTACTATACAGTTACAATTTTTAAAAGATATTTTTCTCTTCTATATTTTTCTCTTTACACTTTCAACAGCTGGAAGCCATATCCAGCCTGCTAGTTGTCCTAAGCAGATAAAATGGTCCTGATGTTTCAGGTTTTGAGACTGATAGAGGGGCACACGTGCTTTCAGCACTGGGAGCTTCGCTGTCTGTCCAGGTTACCTGTTCCTACTGCTGATATGCCACAAACATGCTTCTTTGTTTAGTGCTCTTGAAGGCAGGCTGTAGGGCAAAAGCCAGGAGGATGGCCTGAATGTGGGGGGAACAGACAGAACCAGATTCTCTTTATCTCTGGAAACTTCTCATGCACTTTCAACATCTGCTTTCAGTTAACAGGGATCAAGGCCATTATTACAAATTCCTGTTGATGGTATACAGGCTTTCCTGTAGTCCCTTGTTCATACTTCATTCATTCAAAGGAGTGTTTTCCCTAAATTGTTTCCTTACATCATTTCAGAACTTTTGGTCTTTTCTGTCCCAAAAAAAAACATGTTTTCGGGGGGTTTAACAATAGCATTTTATGGTTCCATATTGCCTCAGAGTTCTTTAGTAATGACGGTGAAAAGGGAATTTTATGCAAGGATATGGAGGTGCTATAGTAATTTCCTGTGACTGCTGTAACAAACTACCACAAGCTTAATGGCTTAAATCAACAGAAATTTATTCTCTTACAGTTTGGGATGATAAAAGATTGAAATTGAGGTGGCTTAGGGCTGCTTTTTCTCCAAAGGCTTTAGGGAGGATGCTTCCTACCTCTTCCTGCTTCTGGTGGCTCCAGGACTTCCTTAGCTTGTGGCTGCATCACTCCAATTTCGACCTCTTCTTCACGTGGTCATCTCCTCCGTGCTAGTTTCTCTACTTTTGTGTTTTATAAAGATATTTGCCTTTGGGTTTGGAGCCAAGCCAGATAATTCAGCGTGCTCTTATCTTGATATCTTGGTTATATTTGCAAAGCCCTTTTTTCAAATAAGGTCATATTTACAGGGTCTGGGGATTAGGACAGGTATATATATATATATATATTTTGGGGGGGCCACCACTCAACTCACGATAGGACTTCACAGGATTTGAGGGGTAGCTTGTGAAAAAAGGTTTGGAACAAGCAGGTCTCTTGTACAGCAGCCACAAAAGGAAATGAAAGTTCACCATTTCTTCTGCCTTTGCAACACTTTGACCAAGATTCAATATCCAGGAGAGACAGTTTAAATGACTGAATTTAGTCCAAGGCTAAATGAAAGTGAAAGGAATGGGAGGGCAGAGTACCTGGCTATCTTATCCCACTAGAACTGCATACATGAGGAAAAGATCATTCCCCAAAAGAAAGAGGTTGAAGGAAAGAATGGAGAATGGATGCTGGAAGTGCAAGAAGCAATAAATGTCCACCTCCATATTTTTGCTTTTGGGGATAGATTACGAGATTTGCTAACTTTCAGAAGGAACATACCACTGAAGAAAAAATGTGCTTACTAAAAAAAAAAAAAAAAAAATTAAAGCTGAAGGAAATGAGTATCTCTACGCTTAAAAACAAAACACAAACAATGAAAAAATACAAATCTTCCCTTAAGTTGGAGTAGGGCTGCAAAAGTTTAGTTTTTAACTAAACTTTAGTTTAGTTTTAGTTCATTTAATTAACGAACAATTTCTTTTGTTTCTTTCCACCACTCTTTCTACTATGAGACTCAAAAAGGCTGGACAAGGAATGCTTCTGAAGGAAATACCAGTTTGCTTGGCCTGGTGGCTAATGTCTTTTGCAATATTGTACATTATTACTTATTTCTTCTATTTTCAAGTCATAGGTTATACCTTTGAAGGCTGTTTTTTAAATAAGAGAAGGTAGCAGATGGAGAATACACAAGCAGAAGGTAGCCAGTTTGGGAAGGTAAAAGACTGGGTGTAGAAAACCCCTCCAGCTGGAGAAAGTGGCTACAGTTGGGGAATGGGGTAATTCCTAAGAGATCCTGGTTTCAAAGGTGGATGGCAATAGAGAGATGAAAAAGCAAATTATATGATAAAATCTTAAGATCTGATGGTCATCATAGAGTTACATCATTTTTGGATGGCAAATATTTGGCTCATAAGCTCACCTGAATTCATTCTAAACTCAAGCACATGTCCTGGACCAAAGTCATTCTTTGCTACTGATCAAATGAAGAGAAAATGACCCATTGCCTGCCCCTTCCAAGCCATCTGTTTGCATTATCTTTCTAAAATCTCAAACCGAGTCTTGAATACTCCTGACAGTCTTGCTCCCATAGCATATATCTCCCAGCTCATACCCTCTGCTACAAGTCACAATGATCTATCTTCTAATCATCGCCTCAAATACATTTTGATCATTTACTACTTAACATTATATGCAGTTTCCTTTTTCTCAAACCATCTTCACCTTCTTACCCAACTTTTCATCCTTCAAAATTTTTAGTCTTGTTCTTTGATATATTCCTGAATTCCACCAGAATGAGTTATTCTTCTCCTCTGTACTCCCATAACATTTTTCCTTTCTTGCATAACTTTCATTGATTTTAATTAGTGTGTATATGTGTCTATATGTTTCTCTCCTATTAGACTTCATGCCACATTCTTCTTCTTTTTATTTGCCTTACCTTGAATACAGTTCTGGCCCATTGCAGATATTCAATGAAATGTTGTTGATTAAATAAATAAATGTCAACCCACATTTTAGCTATCCTGCCATAACCTCCAAGAAAGGAGGGGCCTTTGATTCAGTTATGTCCTCCTTTCTATTGAAAGTTTTATGTTGTGAGATGAATGTGCATATTGCATGAGCTGCCTTTACTTGAAACACTAAATTGAGGTTATATTTGTACTTGTTCATCTAACTTTAGCCTAACATGTATATTGGTCTTTATAAATGTAAATTAAAGTTTCTTTTGCTGTCTAGGGAATCCAAGATTAATCAAACCCCCTGTTTTAAGAAGAATATCCACATTTATTATTTGAATTACGTATAATTCTGTTTATTTTAACAGCATTTTTCAGGATACAGTTCTGAATCTCACTGACTGTATGTCCATTTTCAACCCCATCTCATTGCGTAGTATTCACAGGAGCGTTTTGTTTAAAAATGCACAAAGGTATCTTATTAAATAATGTCACAAACATGAAGTTCATTATTATGCAAATGCCATCCTTGGAACAGATTTGTTAATTGCAACTCATTTGCATAATTAATGAACTCCCAAATGAATTATGTCTTTGCAGATTTGTGCAGCATTGTTTTAAAATAAATTATAAAATACATGTCAAAGGAAGAGTGTTTTCTGGGTTCCCATAGCATTGTTTGAAAATTAATTACCAAATGCTTGTCAAATTAAAATGAGTTTGTAGTTTTTACAATGTTATTTTAAAATTAATCACAAAATAAAATGTCACTGCATTAAAGTAAACAACTTGCTATTTTCTCTAAAAAGAACCACAGAAATAGCATTTTAGCTTCAATTACATTGTCTGGTATAGTGATTCGAGTATTTTATTCATTTCATTTTTATATTATGCCTTTACAAAGTTGGTAGTTGTTAGCATGTTAATGTTTTGGTAAATTGAGATTTAATTTAATTTTATTATGTAGCTTATTTCATACTGTTGATTAATTCATTGCATATGAGCGCAGTATGGGTTTTTTCATGATAAATTGGTGTTTAAAAAACATTCAAGGTCACTTAGATATGTTGTATAAACAGTACTCTTAAGGTTTATTTATTGGAGTTTTCACTGCTGCCCCTTAGAATGATTAAAAGCATATAGCTTGGATGTCTTTCCTCCTACTTCGACAAATATAGCAATGCATTTCCTTTCTTTGGCACAGTACAGGCTCTTGGCGACCCATACTACTTTTTCACTCCATGAAAATTCTCTGTCCTTTCACAGAAGTCATAGCTACTCCCCAGTCCTGCACTGCCCACTCTGCAGAGAACCCCATTCGCTCAGACATCAGGTGAGAAACATTACCATATCTAGTAAAAGATTTGGCCATCATGACTTTTCAAAGCAATAGCTTTGGTAAAGAATTTTTCAGGAATTTAAGGCTGCCCAGCACAAACCTTTGTAAAACACAAAGAAATAATGATAACCTCAACCCAGGAGTGTGAGACTATCTAACAGCAAGTAGACAACACATTAAAAAATAGACATTCTATTTATTGTTTTTAACAATAATATTCCCTCTTTGCTCATCTCTTTCCCTGACCATCTTCCAGATCTAACCAAATGTCCATGGATTACATTCCACTTTGTCAGTTTTGACCATGGAATGTAAATCCATAGGGGAAGGCCTTTGTTTAACATGATTGCAACTATGCAAATTGACACCTACCAGACAATTCTTAAGTAAATGATAAACCATATTGCTTCTGTTTTTACCCTGTATATAGCTGTCTTTCTGAATCTCTTGAGCTGATCCATATTGACCTTTCTATAAACTGGTAAACATAGTGGCCCTTTTGAAGAAGTAATATTTTTTCCACTACATATGTGGTGAATGAATAAGAACCCAAGAGGCTCATTCAGATACATGGATTTGACCTTTTGCCATTTCCTTCCTCAGTTCTGGCACAGGTATTTCTCAAACTTAGAATGTATCTTTTCTTTTTGCAATAAAAATCATATGCAATTATTATTGTCTAAGCTTTGATGCTACCCTGCACATGTCCCTTTGTTTAAATTCCTTGGGGTGCTTCAGCTCAACACTGTTCTATGGCATTCTGTATCATTATGTTTATAAGCACAGGACAATAAAACATCCAACATAGAAAAGCCACTTATGACTAAATTTTTAGTTGACCAATAACCTTATACTGAAAGCATAAGTTAATTTGTGTAGATGCAGGATCTCTCATGAATATCCCCTACCCTGCAAGGGCTCCCATTGAATTAAACCAGAAGTGTTTTACATGAGAGAATCTGATGCAGTTTGTTTTCCTCAATGAAAACAATGTCAATGTAAAACAATTGCCGACATTCCAGTCTTTGGAAGATTTTCACATTGAAGAGAATAAGCGTGATCAAAACCACAGTTCTTGTTCATTGAACATAACCCATTTGTTTGAAACCTTCTAAGGGTTACTATTCTACTGTTGACCCGGTCTTCACAGCTACTCTCATTTCAAATGGCATTCATTTCCATATTTCATTTAAAAATTCCAGAGACTGTAGGTAGGATGGTTATTTTATAAAATAGATCTTAATCCAAATTTTCTTATTAAAGGCTTGGCTTTCTAACTTAGTTTTGATGTCAATTGACAGAGAATGTCATGTTTTAGATTCAAAGACAAAAGTGGAGTTTTCCTTTTAACTTCTATTGGAGGCCTTTTCAGGTCTTTAAAAAGAGGACTCTTGTTTTTTTTTCTGGAGCCTTTGCTAAGCAGCTTTGTTGTCTGGATGAAAGATCAGTGACTATAAAGCCCAATTTTACCTAGTCTTTATTTCTATGAATCTAGTCAGGAAAAAGAGGTTCAATAGTACTTTGTAAACTCAGCTATCTTTGAAGCCACAATCTCTGAAATGTTAGTTTTCTGTGACTTCTGTTCTAGTCACCTTAAATATATATCTTTTCCATCCTTTTTATGATGGTGTTTCTATCATTGAATATATGCTATTCCAAATTTTTAAGTTGAATATATATTTCAATAAAGTTGGAGGAGATATTTCTCCACAAATAAGTGCTAAGAACCATGTTTCTATATGAAGTCAGTGGACGTGAATAAGTCATCTCCTTCAGAATAGCTTTGGAAAATAAAATATCATGTTTCTAATAATAGAAATAATTCTTCCCTGCTGGACACTTAAAAAATATTGCATATATTTGAGTAACTAGATGCTCTGTCTCTTTGATGGAGGGAAATTTAAAAACTGCTCAATATTATGTGGGTAAAATAATTGCATTTTAGTTTTTATTTTTTTCAATTAGATATTTAGGTGGTATAGCCATACAGCCAGAAAGAATAATAGGCATTCTGTGGTTAGAATTTCATTTTATGTGCTTATTTTCTGTTTGTGTGAGTACCTGTCTTCTTTTCTGAACCTCAACTTATGATTGAAAGATTCATACACTTATTGAATATTCATGCATATGATTTGAGCTTTCTTCCCTAGAGTTCAAGCTGAAATACATTGTTAATGTATGTCCACTGTGAAATGATATGACACTCTATTGCAGTTATTTTTAATTAGAAATAGAATATTAATCCATTTGAGTTTGTGTGTAGACTGTATGTGGTGGAGGAGGGAACACAGAGAAGTATACAGCCACAGAATTTTAATCAATTTAGAGAAGTCACTTTAACTTAAAGGGCAGAAAAGGTCTGTCTCTAATAACCCCCTTTGTGATCTAGAGGAGGGAATTCACAATGACTACAACTTACAGAGAAAGAACTGAAATGCCTTTATGGTTTGGCTCCTGTGACCAACCCAAAATGGATAAAGGGCTTATTTTCTCTTGGACTTGAAAAGAAAGAAGTTGGAGTTTATGACTTTCACTTGGATTACAGACCTCTGCTGTCTGTTAGGGATACTGTTCTGTGCTGAGTTCAGTGAAGAGAATCTAAAACATCTAAAGAAATTATACTGGCCGTGGGACCCCTGTCATACAATTTCAGGTTCCCTTCTGAGAACAGCTCTAATTCTTGGAATTTTTAAGAATTTGCCATGGCTTTACTGTTGAAACTCTACTATATGACTAATATTAAGAAGAAGAATTACTTCTGTCTCAATGTCATTTTAGATATATGTTTATTAAAAATCCCACCTTGTCAATATTTTTTTTATCAAGAACATCCACTAATTTTCATCCTAAATTAAATATTAAATTATGTTCACTATGAAAACAACTCATAAATTTGGCAATTAAAGTGGAGCCACACTTGTGACTCTTAAATGTTTTTTAGTATTTCCAATTTGATGCTATCAATTAAAACAGTGGCAGGGGGTGGGGAAAGGTGGAGCAGAACCCCAATCACTTACTTCCCCCCAACGGAACCAATAACCTAGTCCAAAATCTATACTTATATTTGTATCTTTCTAGATTGGTGGGCTTAGAAGCTTTTCTAACCTATGATAAAAATGGTTCATTGCCAGGATCTGAATATCTCAGGTACCTCTTGGATATTTCTTAAGCAGGTTTTGCTTTATGAATCTTAAAAAGCGAGGGACCATTCAATTCAGTTCAAGTGCAATTGAATTCAGTAACTTCTGTGGAGCCTCTACTCTGGGCAGGCACCATGCAAAGCATGAGACTACCAGGATGAGTAAGACAGTTTCCGTCCTTGAGGAGCTGACAGTCTGTGGGGGAGACAGACCCTAGACAGGCACTGTCATCCAATGTGAGCCTCAAGGACAGCAGTGTGGGGAAACGAAGGACCCCTACACAGCCCAAGAGAAGTGGGACGACAAGCCCAGAAAGTGCTTCCGAGTGTTCCAGCACTCAGAATCTGCCCAGTATCATCACGTCAAAGTCACTTGACCCGTATGACCTACTATGCAAGGCTAGTTGCAGAAAGTGGATGGAAGACTGGTGATTGCCCTGAACAAGCACCAAGCACCCTGCTTCATAGGTAAATGTGGAAATAGGATTACAGAATGTTAGGCTTGTTCATTATATAGAAACTCAACCCTACTTACCTACTGTCAACTTTTAAATGATCCTTGTGTCCTTATGTATGATGTTCCCAGATTGCCACCTAATTCTGAGGGGAGTCATATGGAGATTTCTTATAGATTATTTTAATGATTTGGTTATTATCTTGTTTGATCATCATACCCACTTCCTCCCTGACTTAATGCCAAAATTCATTTTCCTCCCACAAACCCAAGTAACTGCAGAGTTATGGATGTTTTGGTTTGCTAATGCTGCCAGAAAACAATATACCAGAAATGGAATGGATTTTGAAAAGGAAATTTATTACAAGTTTATAGTTCTAAAGCCTTAAAAATGTGCAAAGTAAGGCATCCAGATAAAGATAACTTGGCTCAAAGAAAGAGGGCCAATGACGTGCAGGATTTCTCTGTCAGCTGGAAAGGCACATGGCAATACCTGCTCATTTTCTCTCCTGGATTCTTTCAAACAGCTTTCCAGGGGTGTTTTCTTTCTGCATTTCCAAAGGTGTCTGACTGTGCAGGCTCAGTCAGCTCTGATGCTTCTTCAAAAATGGTTCCCTCTTAAATGACTCCAGTAAGCAACCCTACCTTGAATGGGTGGAGACATATCTCCATGGAAACCACCTAATCAAAAGATCCTACCCATAATTGGGTGGGTCACATCTCCATGGAAACACCCTAATAAAAAAGATCCCACCCAACAATATTGAATGAAAGGACATAGCTTTCCTGTGGTACACAACAATTTCAACCAAGCACATTCCAACCTCTGGACACCAAGAACAAGACTTTTCTTTATATATATAAAATGTATTTATTCCATTACAATATCACAAAGCCTTAAACATTTCAGTAACAATGCAAATACAATACAAAGTCAAAAGTGGTAAAAAAAAATCTCATCAAAGTCAGGTACAAGCATGATCTGTCCTGAGACAGAATTCTCTTCTGGTTCTGTACTATAAAATTCAAAATAATTTATCTGCTGCCAATATACAAAGGAGGAACAGTCATAGGATAAATACTCCTATTTCCATTAGGGAGAAGGAACACAGGGGTCACTGGATCCATACAGTTCTGAAAACCTGAACAGAAAACTCCCTTAGATTTCAAAGAGCATCATTTATCCTCAGGGCTTTAGAAAGTGGCAGGCTCACTCTTTCCAAGGACTTATGCAGCAGCTTTGACCTCTTTTTTTCTTGTGATCAGGGCTACTGCACCCTCTCCAAACACCAGGGCAGCACCCAGACTCTCTGCATCTCCAATGCACATACTCAATCCCCACAGAAATGGGGCAATTGCCAGGCTCCCCCAACACCCAGTTTAGCACCTCACCCTCTCTGAAGCCTAGAGTGGCAAAGCTCTTCCTGAACAAGGAAGTGGAGGGTCTGTCCTCTTCTTCTGTGGTGAACTCACCCTCTCCACATGGGTGGGTCTGCTCTCCTGTCCTGAGATTTCTGACTCCAGATTTTAGCTTCCATGGTTAAGACTAAGAAGTCATTTTTCCTTCAATTTGTCCTTTTCTGTACCTTTAAGTCCAGACAAGCAGTGGTTCTGTTTATACAGATCCTGCAACACTCTGCTGGTAGTTGGTTTTCCATGCAGTATGCAGGGATCATAACCATCATACAAAATGACTTTCTACAAATCCTTTCTGGATAACTTCATCTCCAATCCTCACTTGTCCTGCAAAGGCTGACTGCCCGATTTTCTGGGCTCTCCCTTTCTAGAAGCCTAGAATTTTCCAGAACGTCAATTCCTGTTTTCTTTGTACTCAAGAGTTCAGTTCTCAACTTATCTCCTTCCTGTCATATCTTACTGTAAGCTGCAAGGAGCAACCAGGTTGTATTTCCCACATTTAGTTTGGAAACCTCTTCAGCTAAGTACCCTGGCTCACCACTTCTAAATTCTAACTCCCATCCAAAAGCAGTACACAATTTGACCAAAATATCTGCCATTTTAAAACAAGGGTCACCTTCCTTCCAGTTTGCAATTTCTCATTTCTATCTAACACCTTGTCAGAGGTATCTTTAGAGTCCAAATTTCTGCCAATAGTCTCTTCAAAGCACTCTAGGCCTTCTGTATCAAGAGCTTCACAACTCTTCCAGAATCTTCCCCTTATCCATTTAAAAAGCAGTTCTAACATGTCAGGTATTTGAAAACTGCAGACGCCCCCCACTTCTCAGTACCAAAATCTGTTTTGGTTTGTAAAGCTGCTGGAATATAACACACCAGAAATGGAACAGCTTTTAAAAAGGGAATGTATTATGTTAAAAGTTTACAGTTCTAAAGTCTTAAAAATCTAAAACTAAGGCATCCAGAGAAAGATACCTAGACTTAAGAATGAGCTGATGACATTCAGGGTTTCTTGATCAGCTGGAAAGGCACATAGCGATATCTGGTAGCTTTCTCTCCAGACTTCTCATTTCAAAAGGCTTCTCTAGGGGTGTTTTCTGTTTGCATCTCCAAAGGTCTCTGGCTGTGGGGTCTCTGAAGCTTTCTCCAAAATGGTTCCCTCTTAAAGGGTTCCAGTAAGCAGCCTCACCATAAATAGGTAGAGACACATCTTTATGGAAACCACCTAATTAAAAGGTACTACCCAAAATTGGGTGGGTCACATCTCCATGGAAACAACTTAATTAAAAAGACCTACCCAGCAATACTGAATGAAGATTAAAGAACATGGCTTTTCTGGGGCACACTACAGCTTCAAACCAGCACAGTGTGGTATTGGCACTGAACAGAATCTCTGTGAGAAAGAAACCATAACTACCATTTCAAAAAACAAGGAATAGGGTGCACAGGTACTTCAGTGCTTAGAATACATGCCTTTCGTGTGGGAGACCCAGGTTAGATTCCCAGACCATGTATCCCGCCCCCCCCCCCCCAAAAAAAAGCAATGAATAAGGGCAGTGCAATGGTGGCTCAGTGGCAAAAATTCTTGCTTGCCAAGTTGGAGATGCAGGTTCAATTCCCAGAGCCTGCTCACAAGAAAAAAAAAGGCAATGAATAGCTAAAATATAATTCCTTTGGATGTTCAAAATAAGTGATAAGTGCTCAGTATACTTTATCTCAATTGTAACAACTCTATTTGGTAATTACTATTCACCCAAATGAACAGAAAAAGGGAAGGACCTTGGCCAAGTCACCAGCTAGCAAGTCATTGTATTCCTGTATCTGGGTTTTAAACAACTGAGCTATATAATGGGTTTACAAAATAGTCATAGCAAGCTCCTACCTAGAACACTACTTACTGTGTTGGTCTGCCTTTTCTAGAGCATTTCTTAGCCTTATAACTCTTCAGGATTGAAACAATAAGAGAATGACAGATCTAAAAGCAAAAGAAACTGGAATCTCTATATCTATACAATATGAATTGACATACACCTCTGATATTCAGAACTTCACAAGCTGTCAATTGTTACTCAGTTCTCTCTTCAGTGCAGAACAGTAACAATGATAAATAAAATTGGTGTTCCCAATTTTCGCACATTTTTGCTGGGAAAGGGCAAGATATCTTCACAAGGTTATCTTATGAGCCTAGACTAGAGCCCCAGAGAATGCATGGATGATGATTTATTCTTACACTCAGCTGATACTTATTAACTACTGGACACTGAGGACTGTAGCATTGAACAGGTAGTTCCTGCTTATAGTCTAGCAGAGAAGACTAATTTGAGCCATTAAGTATAAGGACAAGAGTTTCAATGGAGAAGCACATATAATTAAGACTGGAAAAGTGACATAAAATCTGACATATCAAGAATGTTTATGGGTTAGCCATTTGAAGGTGGGAATGATGTAGTAAAAAGGTAGAAACTGTATTAAAAGAAAACTGGACATTTGAAGTCCTCAAGGAGTGGAAAATCTGTGCTGCAGCTCTGGTTTGGAATAAGTCGGTATTGTTGGAACTAAGCCACTGAACTAAAGGGAAAGACTGAAGAGGTGGTGATGACGACAGCGATGGTAGCGAATATTCATCTGATACCTGCCATGGAAGTCTGTATCGTTTTAAGTAGTTTACAATATACTATAATATTTATAACAACCCTGAGGTAAATATTATTGCTATCCCAATTTTACAGATGACATAGTTTGGCCATGGGCACATAGCTAGCCACAGAGCTTTGAACCCAAGTTTTGATTCTACAGCTCACATCCTTGACCTGTGACCTCTGCTGCTTTCAGATGATGATAGGTCTTTTAGGGCCTAATAAGAATTCTAATCTTTGTCCTTTAGACCAGCATCCTCCAAGTGTGGTACCTAGATCAGCAGAAGCAACATCAACTGGGAATATATTAGAAACTCAAATTCTTAGGCCCCACCCCAACCCTACTGAATCAGAAACAAGGGCAGGGCCCAGCAATCTGTGCTTTTACAAGCTCTGTGTATATGCTGATGCAGAGTAAAGTTTGAGAACCTCTGACATAATGAGAAGTTCTGCAATGTTTTTTAGCACTGGCATAAGAAAAAATAATTAGAATTGGTGGCTTCACAAAACAGAAATTCATTGTCTGACCTGAGGGCTGGAAGTCCACAGTCAAGTTATGTCTGTAAGAAAGAATCTATTCCATGCCTCTCTCCTAGCTTCCTGCAGTACCTTGCTAGCAACCCATGGTATACCCTGCCTCATACAGAGTTCTCCCCTCTGTCTGTGTGTGTCCGAATTTCTTCTTCTTATAAGGACACCACTCCTATTGGATTAAGGACCCCTTCTATCCCAATACGATCTTATTGTAAGTTGCCTAATTCCATCAGTACTGGCTCTATTTGCAAAGAAGTTCACATTCTGAGGTCCTGGCGGGATGATCACTTTTGGGGGGGACAAAATTTAATCCATAACAATACCCAAACATGATATTATGGAGCTAGGTCTGATGGTTCTCTCTTATGAATAAAGAACCAAGCCCTCTCGTTGCCCCTTTCGTGCCTATAAAGTCATAACCTACTCCCCTTTACTTACAAAGAACGAAGTTAAAAAAATAAATGCTACTAAAAGTGACAGACTAGAGAGCAATGCAGCCTTGTTTCAGTGAGCTTTAACCTGACTGCTGAATTGAGAGATTAAAAAAGTCTTCGTAACCTGACCTCAAGTAAACTGCCACTAATCAGATAACTGTGACAGGTAAATTTTAATCTATTAGACTTGCTTAGCTAACACATATATAACAGTTATGTAATATGATAATACATATAACAGATATGTAAATTTCTCATTCCTTTGACTAAAAGATATTTTTCACTAGGAATAGCTACATTTGTAGATATATAACAAAAATATATATGTATTTTTACATGTATATATGTATATTTCAACATATGGTATGGTATCAAAGTTACACACAATTTTTACCCCTCTGGAAAGAGGCTCTTTTAGTTTCCATGGCTGTTCGAGCAACTACCATATGAAACTGGTCCAGTCAAACAATGGGAATTTACTTGCTTACGATTTTGAAGCTAAAAGAAAGTACAAAGCAAGGCATCATCATAATGATCCTTTCTCCCTGAACACTGGGATTCTGGAGCTGGCTGCTGGCAATTCTTGGTCCTTAGCCTGTCACATGGCAATGCACGTGGCAGCCTCTCCTGGCCTCTCCATTCTCTCCTGGATTTCATTGATTTCAACTTCTTCCTGTGGCTTGCTTTCTCTCTGTATGAATTTTACTCCACTTATAAAAGATTCCAGTAACAGGACTAAGATCCATTCTGACCGGGGTGGACCACAGCTTCTTAACTGAACTAGCCTCATCAAAAGGAACGCCTCACAACGGGTTCACACCCACAGAAATGCATTAAATTTAGGAATATGTTTTTCAGGGGTATATGCAGCTTCCCACCACCACAGGGGCCCATTCATAATACGAATAAGAGTCCAATAACCTTGCCGTTAGAAAGTCACATTCAATGTCAACGATTGAAGGGTTAATATAGAATGGTAGCCTCCCATTTACAATCATTTTGTTTCTTTTTAGCTCATTTCCAACTATTTCATTAACATGAAGTAAACTTTTCTCCCCCCCACCCCAGGTTTTACTATTTAATGTACTTTAATCTGACTTTCAAGGATTATATTTTGATTATTATGATTTGTTCCTGGAAACCTTAGTCAACCTAAACTAGAAATGGTGAAAAACTTTCTTAAAAATCTATTTAAAAGTCTATTAAATCTCACCAATTTGAAAATGACTAATAATGTATATTTCCTTCAGGATAGCTTCATATGAATATTCAAAAAACTAATAGATTTAATTATTAGTTTTCCATGTAACTTGACCTTGAAATTACCTTAAGGATTAAAAACACACTTAATCAGATGCCTTTCCTCTACCCCCAGTAGTACGTGAGTAAAGAAAAAGAGATTTCCAATATAGTTATACGGTCAGGGTTCAGCATACTTTTTTAATTCAAGGAAGAAAATGCAAGCTTTTAAAAAAGTATACAACTTTATATTAATATGCTCTACTTTTTTCCTTAATGAGGAATTCAAAGATCTTCACAGGTATCTCTTTAAGCCAACTTAATAATTGGATTAAAAAGAATTTTTATTCCCATTAACTGATGAATATATAAATTAGAGAGAAGAAAAGTGAACACATAAGACCATATTCTTGTTTCTTTCTGCCTGGAACACTCTCCTCACTCACCTTTCCTTCCCTACTTTCCTACCAGTAATATCAGTTCTTCATGACTCAACTTTAACATCATTTTCCCAGATAATCCTTTCCAGACTGCCGAACCCTATCCCCCTTTCTCACGAAGCCAGGATAGGATCCTCTATTTAAGCTCTCATACTCTGCACATCTTTGCTGTGTTTACAATTGTAATTAAAGCAGTGAACATCAGGTGTTTAATGTCTGCATCTCCTCTAAAAATGTAATTTCCATTAGGACAGGAATGATTTCTGCCTTGTTCCCAGTGTATCTTCAACAATTACCATCATGTCTTGTATGTATGTGTGGAGAGTGGAGGGTCAGTAGATACTGTGGTGGTTTGAACAGCTCAAACCACCAGAAAAGGATGTTCTTAAATCTAATCCATTCCTGTGGTTATAAACCTATTATAATTACGATCTTTTGTTGAGCGATTTCAGTGAAGGTGTGGCCCACCTCATTCAGGATGGGACTTCTATTACTGAAGGCCTTTAAAAACATAAGGACTACCGAGAGAGAGGGAGAGAAAGCCATGGAAGCAAGAAGCTGAAAGCTATGCAACCCAGAAGAGGAGGGAGAGATCAGCAGATGCTGCCATGTGGTAGAGGAGCCAAGGATTGCCAGCAGACTGTTTTAGGGAAAAAAGCCTTGATTTGGACATCTCACAACCCCAAAATGTAAGCTACTAAATTCCCATTGTTTAAAGCCACCCCATTTCGTGGTATTGCTTCAAGTAGCCTAGGAAACTCAAACAGATGCTAATGGGGAGAATAATGAAGGAAGGAAGAAAAGGGGGGGGGGGAGGGAGGGAAGACTGCACAGGATAAGAGTTCCAACAGAGGAAGGAGAAACACAGATCGGTGTTCTAAGATAAACATTCATATGAATAAATACTGTTGCTTTGATTACAACTCAAAACAGTTGTATAACCAACATCTTCACGATTAGGAGAAATATTATATGCTTATTAATGATAAATGAGTGGAGAGTAAGTTCCCCATCTTAATTCAAGGTAATTAATGTTTATTTAGGAAATTATCACATGAATAAGGAGAATTCTGAAGGAAGTACCATACTGCACTTATTTGCTTAGCAGAGCCAAAGAAAAATCGCCTAGTTGTGAGGGGAAAGCATAAATGATCTACATTGAAATGACTGAGCATTTCAAAATAGAGACCACTCTCACTTGGCATGTGGCTCCTAAAGGAAGAATGCCTGAGATAAGGTGAAATGGAGATCATGAAGAATACGCTGATATAAATAATCCAGTCAATCTGAACTTTGCTGCACAGTTGTGCTGGAAACTTGTGTGTCTTTCTATTTCTTCATTGCCAAGAAGTCAGTTCCTGGAAGTGCCTACCAAAAGATTCAACCTTTCACTCAGAACCATCTGAAGTTGACTTTTGCTGATCATCTATTTGATCACATTCAACAAATACGTATTGAGAACCTACTATGTGCCAGGTACTATTCTAGATGCTTAAATAACTCAGGCACAAAGCAGCCAAAAACTCTTGCTATAATAAACTTATATTCTAGTGTGGGTGGCATTGAATAAATAATAAACATAAAAAATAAGGAAATTATATAGTAATTAAAAACTTATAACTGTTATGGAAAAGAAAGTAGAGCAAGGTAAAGGGATTTTGAAATGCTAAGAAGGTGGATTTGAGAGCAAGGTTTAGTATTGAGTGCCTGTTGGGGTAAACTCCAGGGAGAATGTGAGATTTGAACAGTCTTAAAGAAGGTGAGAAGATTTGGGGAAAGAGTGCTTCTCACAGAGATAACAGCTGGAGAATAGCCCGTAAGGCTCAAGCTTGACAATCTTCTTCCTGAACTAGCAAGGAGACAGTAAGACTGAATAGAAGAAATAGCACAGTTCTGGAGCTGGCAATAACTCCTACGTGTACAGTAAGTGCTAAATGTATAAAATGTGATCCCTGCCCTTGGTGAGTTTACAATATGAATGGGGTGGAGTGGAGAAACATAAAGATGATGACTTACAATGTGAGTTAGCACATGACGAATATCAGAATCTCTG
This sequence comes from Tamandua tetradactyla, assembly GCF_023851605.1. Classification (NCBI taxonomy): domain Eukaryota; kingdom Metazoa; phylum Chordata; class Mammalia; order Pilosa; family Myrmecophagidae; genus Tamandua; species Tamandua tetradactyla. The sequence goes on along the minus strand of NC_135329.1, from coordinate 154,056,084 downwards.
ACGTGGTAATTCAAACATTTAAAATGTTAAATGTGTGAGTTTGTGTCAGAGAAGAGACAGCTTTGAACACGGGGATCATGGAATGCTTTGTCCAGAAACTTATTCCCCCTGAGGAAAGTCGAAGAGCCAAGTTTACAAAAACTGAGAAGGGGATTTGGAGGAGGAAGAGAAATATGATTCTCTCTGAATTGCAGGTATAAAAACTTTTCTTTAAAATCATATGATTTATCAAATAAACACCTGCTGGGCTGGGTATTTTAATAAGCTCTGATGAGTACACAGGGAAAAGTCAAAGAGAAATTTTATTCTTGAAAGTTTATGGACTAGTAGGTAAGTTTTATAAATGTGCATTAGTTGTTATTACAATACAAGGTAGAAAGTTCCAAGCATCAAAAGATAGATGCTGGTAGAGTTTTATGGCAATTTAGAGGAGGGAGACATTTCTTCTATTTGAGTTATCAGACAACACCTTAAAGAAGACAGCTGGCCTTCAAGCTGGTCCTTCCATGACATGCATTTTGTGAAAAGGACAGAGTTACTTAGAGGCAGAACCAGAAAGGAGACTGATGGACAGGTGGGAGAGATGAAAAATGGGTAAGGCATTTCAGGAGTTTATTGCAATAATCTAATAGGAGACAATAAGGACCCAGATATTTGCTGATTGATTGACTTTAAAATTATAATTGACCACATCTACCTTCTTATTCTTCTCCGACTCCTACAGATTTTTTTGTTAGAATGTTTGAATCACCAAATTAGAGTATAACATGGAATTTCCTTTATGATTTAAGTTTAGTATTTACATCCTACTAGGAGTTATCTTGTCTTTTGAATTAGCAGATCGTTTTGAGTCTACATTCCATCATCAGATTTAATTATTATGTTCACTAATATTTATGAATTATAATGATGATGATGACCTATTGTTTTTACATGAATTTCCTCATATAGTGGTCAATGCTCATTTTTAATCATTTTCATCACATTTGCTGAAGTCCCTGATGCCCTGAATTCCCACCAGCCCACCCCACTTCCCCCAACCAGAAGGCTTCATATAGAGTATGTGTGTGTGCACGTGTGTATGTGTGCATTGTATGTTTATTTTTTGGTAGCTATACCATGTATGGTGAGTTATTTATGTTAATATACAGAATAAGACAACACTAGAGTACAAAACTTTGCTAGATTTGCATTCCCACCACCCCATGCTCTGTCTCTCACAGTGACACTAAAGACCATTGTAGAGAGTGCCCACAGTTCTCTGTGAGGCCAACTTCGAAAGGTTAAGGAAATACTTGAAATAAAATCGTTTTCCATTGCATATTTTCTTTACTACAGGTTCTGTGTGTGCTGCATGAATAGTGGTGTGAGGCTGCATTTTTTCCTGGGGCCTGACCCTCACACTTTTGCCATTCTCAGAATAATTATATCCCCATCTGCCTATGTCCGTGGTGGCTGGATATCTGAAGCCCAGAGCCAAATGGTGGTGGTGGGGGGGGGGGGGGTTGAGTACGGACAGGGCAGAGCTTTGAGAGGCGCTCACAACCTGGTCCCCTCTGCCTCCTCCTGGGGCCTCCACTATACACAAAAGCCCTAGGAAGGCAAAGGGAAGAAAGGGGAAAGAAAGCCTACGGTTCCCATTCTTTCTGTTCATTCATTAAAAAAAGACACATTGATCACATGCTATTTGCTGGGACACAGTAGAAGTTATACTTCTGCCAAGACCCTTAACTGCATGCAGTTTATAATCTACTGTCATTCCATGAGTTATTATATCATTTTAATTATGACAAATACTTCAAGGGAAAAGGACAAGAGGCTTTGAGGGGGTACAGCTAGAGCAGTAAGCCAATTTTGCTTAAAGCATAATAATTACTATGTGAATAAATGATAAAATTCCATTTTTTCAGAACAGTGGTAAATATCACAAAACAGCAAGGGATTTTGGAACCTTTTGGCTACATGATAAGTTATGCAGAAAATGTTGATGTAAAGATGACAAGGAATTTCTGGAATTTTTTTCCTATAATTCTTTTAACATTGCATATTCCCCCCCCAAAGTAGGAAATCTCATCTGAAATCTTATGCAGCTGTGTGGCTAGTCAATTATTCACAAAACATCATGGATCTGATATGTATTTTCTGTACCTAATTCTGTTAGACAGCCAATTTGTAATGCTAAACAAAATGTGCACAGCAACCTTAAATGTAGCATTGCAAATATTTGCTGAATACAATGCCCACAAATTTGCTTACTGTGGGGCATGTAGAAAAAATCAGATGTGCACACACATTATCCTAGCATATAGCAATCTGCCATCTAGAAGTATCAATAAATATATTACTTTAATGGTATTAATTAAGAATACAGACCCTAGTAATAAGAGACTCTGGAGTAGGTGGTAGAAATGATCACAGAGCGATACAAAAATGACTGCAAAACAATTGCTTCTCGGCCTTTTGGCTAAGATCAAGTGTAGTATCTGTTCTTATCATTTTAATATCTGATACGTCCTCTATCCGAGGACAATATATTAAATGGATTTTTGGAATTAGGAGATGGAATAGGAGCTTGCTCCGTCCACTCCATGCATCGACCTGGTATTGCAGTACTTCCAGGAACAGTGCACCCTCCTCGGGGGAACAATAAATGTATAAAAAGGTAAAAAAAAAATGACTGCAAACCAACCACACACAAAAAAATAAAATGGCTAGAGCAACTCTTGATTATTTGTTCACAGGCTCCATTTCTAAGGATACTGGAGGTAATTTTTATTGCATACATTCTTTCCAAATAAATGAGAAAAGGGGCAGTTAGGAAATGTACACTACTGGAAGTAATTTAATCCTAGAATGTAAAATCCAGATTCTGGGAGCCCCTCTCACTCACATCTTAGGAGCAAAATCTAATTTCACAAATACCTTAGTCAGGTTTAATTCACTGCACTTTCTGGAAAAGGTGAATCCAGAAATATTATTCCTGCTGGATGATGATGTCAGCCTTTTATGTGTTACCCTCCAGCCATGAACCAGAAAATTTTGCTCCTCATGAGAGTGTTCCTGAATTCCAAGCACCTCTAGTTGATATCCCTTTCTTAGAAGGCTGCATCTTCCTGTGAGAGAGGGGCTGCTGAGTCAGGAAAGGAAACTTCCTGTCTCAATTAGGGTCTCCAGGATGATAAGTGTAGAGGTAATAGAAGTTTTTGGAAGTTCCCTGTTCTTGCTACACCAACTGTTAGTACCAGAGACAGTGAAAAAAAAAATGGGAAAAGAAAACCCCTTCTCAAAAGCATCCATAATCTTTAGGTTTCTCCAGGCAGAAATAAGTGTGCTGCTCTGTTTATTTTGTAGGATAAATAAACCAACGGGGCAAACAATACATTTTTCAGAAAAAGAAAGATTCTTGCTTTATAATGCTCTTTCTATTGTCACCAAAAATTACAACAATATATTTCATTTATAGGGTATAATTTCCACACTCTAAAGACTTTCATTATATTATTTCAGTGCTATTCTCAGAAGGCTGGAGGTGGTTATATACTCACCCTACATTTACTACCTACTGTGATGTTAGAACACTAGTCCCCATATTCCTTGCAGAGTAAAAGTTTTCTTACCTGATGATGTCTGGATTCATAATTGCTTGTTTAATTAAAAAATGAATTAAAGATGGAAATCTTTAAAAAAAATGACGCACATGTATTTAACATTTTAATTTAACTTAAAAACATCTTGCTTTCATTTACCAAACTTCAAATGTAAGGCCAATGTCGTTTCTTTGGTATGAGGTCGCTGAACATCTCAGTTGGCTTTTTGCACAAACAAACCCATTATGATTATTTCACAAGTGCCAGCTATTTTATTTTGCATTGTACATGTTGCAATAAGATATTAAAGGCATAGATGAAGCCATTCAAAAAAAAATTCATCTGATTTTTCTCTTCTCTTTTTCCTCACCTTGAAAAAAGCAATTTTCACCTTTCCAAAGCATTAAGCTTGGTTTTCATAGAAATAAAAAGTCTTTTACATCATATTTCATTGGTTGAATTTAACATTTAATTAAGTTCTACAATCACAAAATTTGGAGCAAATGGCGTAAATAGGTTAGAGAATAAACACAACTGATTCATGGTAAAAATAAAACTCAGTAGGTAGCAACAGAGATGCGTGTTTCTCCTTAAGCAGAGCCTACTTCACAAGCATTTGGGCAGATGGGGAGAGGGCCTAGAGAGATCCCTCAAATCCAGCAAGTTGGTCAGGATGAAGTCTATCAGCAGAGTATTTGTTGTATTCCAGAAGACTTTCCAAGAGTTATTGTGGTATGTAAACTACAGCTAAATTTGTTTTAAAAATTGTTTTAAATTTCCACATTGAGTTTATTATTTTTGAAACGGAATTTTTCACAACCTCTAAACCTACTCATGGATTGGATATGGATAAGGATATATCCATATCAACAGAATATATCCTTATCAACAGAAGTTCTTTAGGATTACTGTGTATTCTACCCACATGTATGACTCCCATGATATTTATATGTGGCATTCTTCTACCTTGGGCTCATTATTCATTTAGTCCAGTGGTGCTCCAAATTCAGAGTGCATAAGAATTTCCTGATGAGACTGTTAAAATCTCAGATCAGAGGCTCTAATTGGAGATTCTGATTATGTAATATTGGGGGAAGCTCAGGAATCTGCTTCTTTAACAAGCATCCTTGTGATCCAGACACTATTCCAAGACTCTGTTTTGACAAACACTATTCTAAAACTTTGTAAACTATTCAAAGTATCATTTCCTTTCACTCCAGCCAGTGTGCATTTCCTCTGGATCCTGGAACAAATTATGGTCTGTGTTCTAGTTTGCTAGCTGCCAGAATGCAACACACCAGAGACGGATTGGCTTTTAATAAAAGGGGATTTATTTTGTTGGTTCTTCAGAGGAAAGGCAGCTAACTTTCCACTGAGGTTCTTTCTTACGTGGAAGGCACAAGATGGTCTCTGCTGGTCTTCCTTCCAGGCCCCTGGGTTCCAACAACTTTCCAAGGAGTGACTTCTTTCTGCATCTCCAAAGGCCTGGGCTGAGCTGCTAGTGCTGAGATGAGGAATGCCGAGCTGCTTAGCTGTGCTATGTTGCGATCTCTCATTTAAGCACCAGCCAATTAAGTCAAACGTCACTCATTGCAGCAGAAACTCCTTCTAGCTGACTGCAGATGTAATTGGCAACAGATGAGGTTCACGTACAGTTGGCTTATGTCCGCAGCAACAAGACTAGGTATGCTCACCTGGCCAAGTTGACAACTGAATCTAACCAACACAGTCTGCCTCTGCTCAGGACCTTCATATATACAGTTCATCTTCCAGGAAAGGTTTTTCCCAGCTTTCTAGACCAACTCCAACTTCTCCTTCAGGTTTAAACATAATTTCCCCAGGGAAAATCCTTGACTCTATAGACTAGATTAGCAACCCCTATTATGTATTCCACTGAACCCTTTATCTCACCTTTTCAAACACTGCTATACTTACTCAGTGTCTGACTCCCCCACCTTCCCCCACTTCCAAATCATGAACTTTGTGGAGGAAGAAACTGTGTTTGTCTCGGTCACCAGGGAATCCCTTACACTTCTCACAGGGCTGGACAGAGAGGCCACACAGCATAATTAAATGAGTGCATAAAAATGAATGAATGCTAATATGCAAATCTCCTCATGAGAGACACTACTATGTATAATTCTTTGCTTAGGTCCCTTTTAGATCCATTTTAAAAACAGGGTTTTATAGAGACAAAAAAGTAGGAAATAAAAGATCAAAAGGTAACACAAACTTCTCAGTCATTTGCTCTAGAACTAGCCTGAGATAGAACACAACTGCTCATGTTTAGCTGGGATGTAAAAAAAAAATTTCCATTCAGTGATCATTTATTAGTCTGTAGATCATTCTTTAATGGCTATATATCCTTATCAACAGAAGTTCTTACTGTTAAGAGTGAATAAACACCAACTAAGACAGGAAATTGGGATAGGATCATGAAAATTATCCCTGGAGAGCCTGGAAAAAGAAAAGATGAGCTAGCTTCTCTAGGATGCGTCTTACAGGTTAGTTCAGCTAGTAGATGTTGAGGCACTTATTTATGGTTATAATCATGAGCTCTCAGGATAACAAAAAAGAATTGAGGAAAAAATATTTTTGTTGACTCCTTTATTTATGAAGCAATACAATAAACATTAAATAAGCACCTATTTAGGGCTAGACATCAGGGATAAAAACTGAATAAAACAAAGACCTGTCCCAAAATCTTTTCATCTAGTTGGTGATGGTATCAGTTAGGTTTTACTGTGTGTGGTAGTTAGATTCAGGTGTCAACTTGGCTAGGTGAAGGTGTCTAGTTCTATTGCTGTGGACATGAGCCAATGGCATGTGACTCATCTGTTGCTGATTACATCTGCAGTCAGCTAGGAGGCATGCCTGCTGCAATGAATGATGTTTGATTTAATTGGCTGATGCTTAAATGAGAGAGCTCAATGTAGCACAGCCCAAGCAGTTTAGCATACCTCATCTCAGCACTTGCAGCTCAGCCCAGGCCTTTGGAGATGCAGAAAGAAATCATTCCAGAGAAAGTTGCTGGAACCCAGAGGCCTGGAGAGAAGGCCAGCAGAGATCACCCTGTGCCTTCCCAAGTAAGAAAGAACCTCAGTTGAAAGTTAGCTGCCTTTCCTCTGAAGAGCTACACATCAACAAAATAAATCCCCTTTTATTGAAAGCCAATCTGTCTCTGGTGTGTTGCATTCCAGCAGCTAGCAAACTAGAACACTGTATAAACACCTGTGTAACAAACAACCACAAACCTCAGTGGCATACAACAATAAACATTTATTTCTCATGTGTCTATGAAAGCCTATGTGCTCTCTCATGTGTCTGAAGGTCATCTGAAGGTATACTACTTAAGACTGGTCTTGGCTGGGTTGACCTGGCTATGCTTCATATCTCTCATCATCATCCAGAAACCTGAAGGCTAGTAATTTTCACGACAATGGCCTGAAGCACAGGAGAATAAGCCCAACCTCAGCAGGTAGAGTTCTCACCTGTTGTGCTAGAGACCCGGGTTCAATTCCTGGTGCCTGCCCATGCAAAAAAAAAGAAAAAAAAAGAATAAGCCAAACCACAGAATTACTTTTTCAAATCTCTGCTTGCATCACATCCGCTGATTTCCCATTGGCCAAAGCATGTAATATACCAAATTCAGAATCAAGAGGCAATGAAAATACTTTATTTACATATTGACAAGAAAACTACAAAATCATATAGTACAGGCTGAGTCTACAAGGACAGAAGAATTGAATGCATTCATGCAATATTTTATAGTAATATAAACAAGGAAACCAAAGACTAGGATCCAACTTAAACTCCAAGGAGTCTCAGAATGAAAAAAATACAGTTTATTTATTTTTACCCTCTATCTTTATCTCAACTCTAGTGAATTGTTTTACGCCTCAGTGGGAAATCACTATGATTGCCTAAACTTTCCTACTTGGTCAAATTTAAGATCCATCTGAAGGATTAAGAACTATCCATAAAGTCCTTGAATATAACCTCCAAGTGTATACAACAATAGAAAAACACTGAAGAGCAAACGTTTTAATAGCTAATGTTTGATTGGCTAATAGGTATGGAAGAAAAGTGCCTTAATGCTATTTTAAAGCTACTAGGTATTAGAATACCACACAGAGGATGCTCTGAATGATGTTTCCAGTCTTTATGAACATGCTGTGTATAATTATTAGTGTTTCTATCAGAATAAATGGTAATTTGGAATTCATCCAAATTAAAAGCCCAAATGAAAAAGAAACATTAGTGGTGAGTAGAATGTTAAAAGACTCAAACTTCTCTAGGGCAGATGTGTCTGTGCAAGTTTGCCCAATTTAAATAAAAAGTATAGACCCCATGTGGAGTAAGAGGCATAATAAATAAGGAGGGATTAGAAGGAGGAGAAACCCAAACAGACTTCCAGCCAGAAGGGCAGTTCATTACTAGTTTTATGAGAATTTTAAAAGTCAATCTAAATTCTGTATTTAGCATCATGAAATTTGCATTGGTGTTTTAAAAAGTAAAGCAGCAAATATATGCAAAATATATCATTATCTATTTTTTTCTAACTTGGTATTTCATGGTTTTAGTAAAGGTGGATGCTATAAAATGGGAAGAGTAGCTTCTTCATATAATATTATAATACTAGGACTATGACTGCTGCCTTCTGTAGGGGAGATTGTGAAAGCATTTCTAATATCACTCACCATGAGTAGTCAAGAGAAGGGCCAGGCCACATCACCTGCACCTAATATATTCAGGTTCAAGTGTATAATTTCTTACTACTTGCAGTGGTTTGAAGCTGTATGTCCCCCCCAAAAAACATGATCTTAAATTTAATCCATACCTGTGTGTTTGAACCCATTGTAAGACGGAATTTTTGATGAGGTTACTTCAGTTAAGAAGATGCATCCCACCTCAATGAGGACAGGTCTTAATCCCATTACTAGAGTCCTTATAGGCAGGATGAAATCCAGACAGAGGAAGAAAAAGCCATGGAAGAAGGAAGCCCAGAAGAGAATAGAGAAGCCAGGAGACGCCACTCTGAGCCTTAACATGTGACAAACCAAAGACCAAGTTTCACCAGCAGCACAGCCCCAGAAGACCACAGCCTTAGGGGAGAAAGCATCACCTTGGTGATGCCTTGATTTGGACTTTTACCCTCAAAACCACAAGCTACTAAATTCCTATTTTTAAGCCAACCCATTTTGTGGTATTTGCTTAAGAAGCCTAGGAAACTAAAATGCTATACTACCAATGCCATTTCACTTCAGTGTCTGCTAATCATATAATAAGGGCTTGGCATCACTCTGTACAAAACCACATTGCATCTAGGTAGTGAGGACTATTCTGAAGACATCCAAAATCAATTGTCTTTAATAAGTAGGAAGAATTGAACGTGGAAAACCCTGGCCAACCACAGAAACAAATAATTTTGGGCTATATTATATAAATATAGATAAATAAATAAAGATATCAGGATATATCAGCTCCTACAAAACAGGAAAGATTTTGGTGTACTGGTTCAAACAATGTCCTGGAATCATATTCACATGCAAAAAAAAGGAAACTTCTAGTATTATCTCACACCATATATAAAATACCTAAAATTATGAAACTGCTAGGATAAAACAGAGGAGAAAGCATTTGAGGCTAATCAAAGATTTCTTCTCTAGGAGAAGAACTAAAGCAATGTTTAAAAAGTATAAACAACAAAAAGAGATAAATTGAGCTTCTTCAAAATTAAATACTGCCCTTCAAAAGATACTGTTAGGAAAAGAGAGAAGCAATTGATTGTTAGCAAAACATATACCTAGTGAAGGAACTGATCCAGAAAATATAAATAACTCTTACAACTCAATAAAAAGAGAAAACAACACAATTTTTTTAAAAAAAAGACAAAACATTTGAACAGACATTTCACAAAAGAAGAGACACAGAGGCCAAATAAGCATATGAAAATTAAAACTAGAGTGAGATTGTATTACACATCTACTATATTAGCTAATGTTTTCAAAAGTGAAAATGGCAAGTGTTGGCAAGAAGGAAGAGCAACTCAAACAGGCATATGCTATTGGTAGGTATGAAAATGGTACAACTTTGGAAACAGTTCATCAGTTTCTTATAAAGTTACTTATATACTTATGACAGCAATCCTACTTCTATATATTTACCAAAGAGCAAAGAAAACATATATTCACCCAAAGACCTGTATGCCAATATTTACAGCCAACATTTTTTGTTTTCATAATAGACGTGGAAACAACCCAAGTGTTCATCAGTTGCTGAATAAAGTGTGGTATATCCATAAAATGTAACATTCAGCTATATCAAGGAAAAATCTGACATATACACCAACATAGAATAACTTCATAATCACTATTCTCAGTAACAGAAACCAGTCACAAAAGCTGTACACTGTATGGTTCCATTTATGTGAGATTCGAGAAAAGGCAAACCTAAAGGGACAAAGAACATATAAAACGTTGCCACTTACATGTCTCAACAAAGAGACAAAGGGGAGTAACTACAAAGGGACCTGAGAGAACTTCTGGGGGTGATGGAAATGTTCTATATTTCAACTGTGGTGGTGGTTATACAATTTTTTATGTTTGTCAAAACTTATCAAACTGTATACCTGAAATTATGTATTTTCTATATGTAATTATCCCTTAATAAACATGAGCTGGAAGAAGGAAGGTAGGGAGAGAAGGAAGGAAGAAAGGGAAGGAAGAAGGGTCAAAGGAAGGAAGGAACAACAGAAGGAAGGAAGGAGGGACAGAAGGAAGGAAGGAGGGAATTAAAAACAAACCAACAAAGAACGATGGCTTACACAAGGGTCACAGGAGTGGAAAAGGAAAGACGTGAAGGAGTGGATGGATTCATGATGTTCTGAAAGAGTGTTGACAGGCTTACTGGAAGTGGTGTGAGGGAAAGAAAGGAATTAAGGAGGATTTAAGGATGACTGCTTTGTTTTTGGATTGAGAAATGGAACTAAATATGAAAATATTTGGAAAGAATTTAACATAGTGCTTAAAGACCATATGGATTCAATAAACATTAACAATCATAGTTTTTTATTAGCCTGGGTTGAAGTATGTTTAGTAAAGAGAGCCCTATGTTTAGCATGGATGATTTGTATCTTGACATGAGTTTGATAAGTACAGTTTTACTTCCTTTATATCAAAATTTTGAAAAAGAACATATAAAATTTATTGAGTACCAGTCATTATGCTTCATGTTGGGAATATAATCTAATAGTAAACAAGATGCCATCTCAATTCTCAATAAACTTTTAACACAGTAGGTGAAACTTACAAGGAAACATACGATGACAATAGAAGGGACCCCCATCCAAGTAACTGACACCCCCTCCCCACCTGAGACTTGAGAACAGGAGCCTAGAAAGGTTTTCTTATGGAAATGCCAAATAAATAGAGATGCCTAGAGGAACTCATGGGTAAATGGGAAAGGGCAGGCGGTGAGGTGGTGGGGTGTGGAAAGAAGGGAGGGAAGAGTATTTTCGCAGAAGGCAGAGTTAATGTGAAAGCCCAGAAACACAGGCGGCCATGATGCTTTCCCAGAACTGTTACAGTTGAAGATAGACGACGCCTGAAGCGTGTAGTGCAATGGGTGAAGTCAGAGAGGCAAGCAAGACCTAGGTCAAGACGGGCTTTCTAAACCCTTCTACGGGGTTCAAACTTTATCCTTAGGATGAGGAGGTAGCTTTTGAAGGGTTTTAAGAAAGAGATGATCCATTCTTATATGTGTTTCAGGAAAATTACTTTGGCTTCAGTATGGATGACTGGAGAAGGAGTAGACCAAGTTGATGGAAGGAACAATATAGGTGGTACAGAGGGAATGAAGAGAAGTACAAGGATTCAGTTGTTATAAAAGTACATAATCCAGGGTAGGCCACAGTGGCTCAACAGGCAGAACTCTCACCTGCCATGCTGGAGACCTGGGTTCGATTCCCAGTGCCTGGCCATGCCAAAAAAAGTACCTAATCCAGGGACTGATTGTGCATCAAGGCTTAAAGAGTATTAAACATCAAGAATGCTCCCTATGTATTGTATGCGTGATTGTTCTCTAAACCCACAACTTCTCCAATAAGAGAATAACAATAAAAAAAGAATGATGCCTACATTTCTGACTTGGGCAACCTGGGATATGATATGCCAGTTACAACTAGGACATATAAGAGAGAACAGGTTGGAAGGGAAGATGATGGATGTGTTATATGGTCATACTGTAAAAATCCAGCTATATGATATATCTAGCCTGTTTTCTTTTTTAAAGAAATGTTTCTTCCACCTTGAAATGTAATCTTGTAATGTTAAAAACTTTTAAACTCTGATTTTGCCCATTGTTTCCTTCCTCATTCTGTTAGTACATTTTTATTATTCACAATGGATGCAAAAGAAATTAGAAGAAGACAGGGCTCCTTGAAAAAAATGGTGGTTAGTGGTTTATTTCTTCCTCTTCCTCTTCATGCTTTTAAAAGAAAACAGTCATATAACTGAGTCTTAACCAGAATCAAGCTTTCTCTTTTCATAAATTGCCCATGTTCTTTATATAGCAGTACCTATGACATTGTTTCCTTTCTACCCAGCTTTGCAAATATCGTAATTATCTTTTAATATCATATTAATAGTTTTCTGTGATCTAGTACCATGACTTTTTATCGTTTTATGTCCAGGATGATACTTAAGTATTTCAAAGTACTCAAATATGTTAGAAATATGCTATGAATTATTTTGGTACTTAATAAGTATTTGCTAAATGACTAAATAGTCCTTATCTTGAAGTTGCTAATCTAATATTTTGGCTTCAAAAGCCATTCGAGAGCGAGCCATGGTGGCACAGTGGCTGAGTTCTCGCCTGCCATGCTGGAGACCTGGGTTCCATTTCCGGTGCCTGCCCATGCCAAAAAAAAAAAAAAAAAAAAAAAAAAAAGAAAGACATTCTATCTTCTTCGTACTCTGACAAATCTTTCTGCATCAATCTACATAATAGAAACAGATAATGAACTCTTATTTTGAAAATCAATCTTTATTTCATGTTTGACTTTATTCTCTTATTTCTCTTTCTATTCATTTAATCTTTGTCTGTTAAAAAATACAGTTAATGAGAAAAGACTATCCTTCAAAATGCTTAGTTACCCAGATGTTAGAAAACTTGGTGCAAGTGGCTAGCATGTGAATGAGTGAGTGTCTTGTGAGACCACAGCATATTTTTCTGTTGCGAAAGCACCATGAAACACGTCAACCATGAAAACCAACTGTCACACATCAGTTGTAAACATTTAATGTGCTCAAGTGAAACCACAATATGATGTTACCAGAACTGGATAAGAATGTTGCAACCAGATCTTGAATTTTGTTTTGAAATGGGCTATCAATGTGAATTGTGGTTTAGTTCAAGCTGGTTCATTTCAGAGTCATTGCACTTCTATACTTGCACGACACTTGAAAGAATCTCATTGTTTGTTTAATACTTGAAAGAATCTCATTGTTTGTTTAATACTACCTGACTAAAAAAACAATGTTTTGTGATTTGTGTTTAATAAAGGATGTAGAATATTAATACACATGTCTGAGAAAACAATCTATATCCTCTATCCCAAATGAAAGATATAAAAAGTAAATGAGAAGGCATTGAAACTAAGGGTTCACTTTGAATCTCTGAGCCATAACTCAATTTGATACACCAGTGGGAACGTGTGCAGTAGCAACAAGAACATTGCTGTTTTCTGAGCAAGTCTTACCTGGCAGAAATACAGTTCTTGACTCACTGATGAATTCGATATGGTATTCGAAAAAAAATGAAAATTTTAGAACCTCTGTCAATATTTGTTTTAGAATGATAAGGAGTCTAGGAATAAGAACCTATGGGCAAAATTGGTTGCAAAATGTCAATGAACACCTTGTTTGCTTAGAATCATCTCTTTTCAGTTTCAGACAATTGTCTCCTATCATTTCATGCCCATGAACAGGAAAACATCAGGCATCAATTGAGGTGCATGGCCCATTGGCATGACCATTAATCCCTTAGAAAAAAGGACCCTAGAGAAACAGAACACATACTTGCACTAAGAAAGAGGTACCTAGAGTGAAGCTTAATCCTTACTCTGGATAATTCAAAATTTGATTGTATTGCAAGTCCTACAGCCTTTCTTTTGTAAAATTTGAGTGGCCTCCAAACATTTCAAATTTCTAGGATTTTTATAAAATGTGAAGTGTCCATTAATAACTTTCCTATATCTGAAAAAATTATATAATATGAACGTGTGATTTTTTAAAGCTGACTATCAATTAAGTCAGAAATTAAAACTTTGCCTTCCAGGCATGGCTATGTACTTATACTGGGAACCACTGATATTTCACTTAGGTTTGATTGTATGATGTGAATAAAAATGTTAAAAATGAACAGAGAGAGATACAAATGCTGGAGAAAATTTGGAGAGAGAGATGTACCTATTCACTGTTGGTGGGGAGGTAGAGTGGTGCAGCCCTTCTGGAGGGTAGTGTGGTGGCTCCACAGGAGGCTAGGGAAGGGGCTGCTGTGTGATCCTGCAACCCCATAGTTAAAGTGTATACTTGGAGGAACTGAGAGTGGGACACAAATGGACATTTGCACACTGGTATTTATGGTGGCAGTGTTTGGGTGAATTGCAATGGATGGAGGTGACCCAAGGGTACACTGACTGAAGACTGGAAAGGGGAACTGTGGTGTATACATACAATGGACTATCGATTGGCTACAAGAAGGAGTGAAGTTGTGAGGCGTGCAACTAGGTGAATGAAACTTGAGGACAGTATGTTGGGAGAAATGAGCTAGAAAAGAAAAGACAAGCACTATAATGTCTCACTAATATGGGCTAAGTATAATGTGCAAACTTGAATTGAATTCAGGAGCATAGGTTATCAGGTGAAGACCTATTGTAAAGGTTCCTAGATTGTAAACTCATAGAGCAGTCACAGCTATTCTGGAATTGTAACTGTTATTTCTAAATTCTGAGATGCTGAGCTCTTTGTGTATAGTCAGGTCATTCCTGGAACTTTGGGTATTTGTGAGACATCTGAGACACAGAGCTAGAGTTCTGCAGTTCAATAACAAAAAGACAAATAACCCAATTTAAAAATGGAAAAAAGACATGCATAGACATTTTTCCAAAGAAGATGTACAAATGGCTAATAAGCATATGGAAAGATATTCAAAATCATCAGCCATTAGAGAAATACAAATCAAAGTATAATGACATAGCACTTCACACACACTAGAATGACTGTTACTTAAAAAACAGAAAATAGCAAGTGTTGATGAGGATGCAGAGAACTAGGAATCCTTGTACACTGCTGATGGCTGTTGATATATTCATTGCAAAATGGCACAGCCACTTTGGAACACAGTTTGGTGGTTCCCCAGAAAGGGTAAACATAGAATTACCGTATGACCCAGCAATTCCAATTCTAGGTATATATCAAAAAGAATTGAAAACAGATACTTAAACAGATACTTGTTCATCAAAGTTCATAACAGCATTATTCTCAATAGCCTAAATGTGGAAGCAACCCAAATTTCCATCAATGGATGAATAGATAAACAAAATGCGGTATATATGTACAATGGAATACCATTCAGTCATTTAAAGCAATACATTTCTGATACATACGGATGGACCTTGAAGACATCATATTGAGTGTAATAAACAGACACAAAAGGAAAAATATTGTATGATTTATTGCATATGAAATACTTAAGAAAATTCATAGTGACAAAAAGCAGAATAGTGATTACCAATGGCTGGAGGAAAAGGGGGGCTGGGGACTAGTTATTGTTTGATGGGGAAGAGATTCTGTTTGGGATGATGAATCTGGAAATAGATGGTGGTGAAACTTACACAATGCCATCAATATACTTAATGTCACAGAATTTTACAATTAATGTTTAAAATGATTTTTATGCTACGAATATTTTATAATTAAAAAATATTAAAAAGTAGACCAGCACTACAACCTGAGGAAATTTGCCAACATTTTGGTCCCTCCCAACTCAACTTATCTTGAAAAAATGCAAATCTTCTACTGTGAATGTGAATATATGTGCTCACACAGGAGTCTACCCTAGGCTATATGGAAGTCAAGGCAAATAAAACACCATTAAAATGAATCTTTCAGCACGTAGGGTCATAAAGCAACAGGTCTCATAAAAACTCAGATGCTCATTCTCACAAGATCTGAAATACCTACATTTAACTTTATTTTGATTTAAACTTGGCTCAAACATTTTGAATCTTTGAAATTCTTTAAGATGAAATCTTATGCAGAAATATATCTGAAGTAGCTAAAACTGGAGTTTCTTTGATTACAAATAGGGAGAGTAGTGGCTCCAAATCCCACCCACTAACAGCCTTTGTTTCTTCCTCTTCTGTGTGGTATCTCCCCAGGAAGTTCTGTGGAATCCTTATGGAGCAGGATTTCAAAATGACTGAAACATTTATAAAGAAACTGAGGAGTTTCCATCACATAGATTGGTATGCCTTCCTGTTCATATTAGGTCCACTCTTTTTTACTCTCCAAATCCCTGGAAAAAAGACCAGCCCTGAAAATAATTAAAATCTACTTACACATGAGAAACTGAACACATTTGTTTATCACTATTCCATTCCTTAACAGTTCTAAAAGGATAGTCAAAACATTATCATTTTCATCGTTATCATCATCCATAAGGATAAATAGAAATAAAGGAGGAGTCAATAGTAAATGAGCAATGTCCTTGAATGTTGGGAAGATAGAAAGTTGAAATGTGTAGATCCCAGGAAAATGAATTGATTAATAGCACAGAGCCCCAGAAAGGCTCAGAATTTAGAAACAACAGGCACTGAAGGTCAGAGAAAAGAGTGGAGCTAAAAGCAAAGGAAGGTTTGAGTTAAGCAACCATCTCTTCTTTATCCCTTAGGACATTGAAGACTTAAACTCTAGAGAGGCCTCCGACTCAAAGGCATCATCCTAAAAAAGAAAATTAAAGAAAGTCTACATACTTTCTTCTAAGCTCTTTCTCTGTTTAGCTTCTAGAATATAAGAAATAGTTGGGTCAACACAGGACAAAGCAAAAGGAAATCCTACGATGGGCGTCTGCAGCACTCCTAGAAAGCAGCCAGTTCAGACTGTAACAGAGAATAAGGTTTCTAGAAAGGCTTCTCCAGGAATGCTCCTCTAATTATTAACTGCATTGTACTTTTAAAAAATGTATATATTAGTATGACGAAAATAACATTTCTTCAAAAAAAATGCATGGTCAACACTTGACTGCCATTCAAATGGGGAGGAAGAGAAGCATGGCTATTGAAAAACAGTACATTACTAAAAAAAAATTTTCTTTTCCTTTCAAAAATATTTAGCTTCTCAATTATGTCCTGTCTAGTTTAATATAAAAACCATCCTGCATTTTTCATGAATACTTTGGTAGGAGAGATGTGATATGAAAGCTTGCATGAAAGCAATGACTAGCCAACGCATAATGAAAATTTTTTCATGGATAATTCACCCACACATAATCCAGAATTGTCTTCTTTTTCCATTTAAATAGAATCCATCATTTGACCATGCATTGACTAAATAGAATTTTTGGACTCATTATACGGTTTTAAAGCAGTAATGTGAAAAAGAAAGTCAAATCATTCTTTTTCTTATACTGCATAAACAGAATCAGCCCTCTTTAAAGTCTAGAAAGGTTACTTACTTTCTGGCACAAAAAAAAAATCTGCAAAGATTTCCAACTGGAAATGTATTTTGCATGATAACAGGTTGAAGTCATGAATCACTTGGTAACTCATTAGAGTGACTAGCATCAAAGGATCCCTTAGGAATTTAGGGGAAAGGTAGTTAAGCAATTAATGAAGTTATTTAAAATCCTGATATGGTTGAGCCTGCTTTGAAGGCTGCTAGGGATTAATATTTATTTAATAGATTGTCAGTTTCCTTGCCAAAAAGAGAAATGTGACAGAAGTCATCCTAGTCTAAATGTAAAAAAGGTAGCCCATTTGAAGCATATTTTACAGCGGTAGTTGACACCATTATAGTCTCTACCGTTATATCACCATACAAAAGCCATCATTCTCAAGCTGAAATGAACATTGCTGTTGTTTTCGATTAGAAGAATTGGCTCTAAATCCAGCAGTTCTCTGTAGTGATTTACATTTTAGTAGCTGCCATCTTGCACCAGGAGGGAACATGTCAGAATATGACTGCTCTCTGATGAGACATAAGGTATTAAAATTGATATGAGATGACAAAACAGGAAAAGAGCATTGTCGGGGTATTGTCTTTCTCTTGTCGTGGACAGTCTCTGTTATGGCTTCATTTCTGAGACTCTGCTAAACTTGACGTTCGGAATTCAGAACGTGGTTCTTTCTGTGGAAATGTACAGATGTGAGCAGGGATGTTAGGTAATTAGCTCTTACGTGCTCTGTATAGTACTGAAAGTACATTGAATGCTAGACAGATCTTCCTTGTAAGAATACGTGACTGCTGAGTTGATTGGTAGAATGAAAGCTCGCTAAGTCAGCTTAGAAGTTTCTCTAATTGTATCAAGATTTATTTGTATATATTATAGCCCCAACTATTTCCATCATGTTATGTTTTAAAGAGCATTACAATTAGTAATTGGTACTCTGAAATTAAGGACTAAAATCTCTTGAAAATTTCATAGCATTTAAGACCAATATTATTTATGTTTTGACTACTTTCTTTTATCCCTGAAAATACTCAGATGCCTCTAAAATGTATTTGGGATTTCTCTTGCTCACCGATGGAGCACTCTGAGATAGAACTACCATTGAGAACTATTACACATGAATTTAAGCTTTGGAAGGCAAGGACTGTATCTTCACTTTTACAACCACAGCAAAATACTAGATGCATGAATTAATTAAGGAAGTTTCAAAAGTGTTAAAATGTATGATCATATGATTGTTACTGTCGTTATTGCTATTATTACTAATCAAAAATATTTGATGCCTATTATTTTAAAATGTTGGATTTGATTCCTACCTCTGGTTGTGAAGAGAGTGGCTTTTGCAGCTCAGACGCTGCCCATGTGCTATGTCCAAGATGCCTCAGGGGTCCCATGTTACCCTCAAAGACGTCATGTCCTCTTTTCTAACAGAACGGGGTTGTTTCAGAAGGTGGGTGACTGTCTCTATTGCACTACTCCCAGCTCCAAGAGCCCTTTGTTCCATGCAAAAGAAATACAAGATAAAATTGAAATAAAATCTTCAGCTTTTAACTTTGCAACCGTGGCAGCGGTGGAGGGGCTGGGGTTGGAGATGGGAGGGTAGAGTGCTTCTCTCCTGAAAAATATTAGCTAAGTAGTTGAGAATGGTATAAGAGGTAGAAACAACTTTTGGGAACTTCAGGCAAAGTTATCGGTAAATCAGCTCTAATATCTATACAATAATAGGGTCGGGATCTTGAAAAGCACATCCTGTGAGATGTCTTACTTACACAAGTGACAAGTCAGACAAAGCTGGCATGTATTCAAGGAGTCTTGCTTCCTGTGACTTATACAAAAGAAAGCATTTCATGCCATGGTGTCAGTTTACAGGTGACCACTTGAAAAAAATCTAATGCGCAAATGCTCAAATTATATTATCTATTAATACGTAAGAGGATCTATTTATTCATCCTACGGTAATCATTTTTCTCATTTGTAAAATTACACATCCTGTGAAAATAGGGTGTGTATATGTGTACACTATCCCCTTTACCCTACTTCTCATCATTTCCATTCCCCAAAACTCATTTAACAATCGATGAACCAAGAACCTGGTGTTATTGTCCTTGAAGGGTAAAGTATTTTGGAGCCTGGGTAAAGGTCACCATGCAAAACAATATCCTTTTACTGTATCCAAGAGAAAAGTTAGGATAGGACTTCCACCAAGCAACAATTCAAAGATCCTCTTTATCTTTCTGGAGGCTTTGGACCTTTCAGCAATGACCTTACCAACAACACTTAGTAATTCTCCAGCCTGGACATGTGAATGCCAGGGTCTCTCATAGGGGTAGTCGTCCCATGTCTAAGATTGTTTCTTTTCTGTTCATGACAGCAGGTCCCAGCTAGAACCCAGTCTATTTTGAATACCACTTGATGACTTTCCTCATTCTTATCCTCCAAATCCTGTGTTCCTCGTATATTGCTAATATGTTTCCACAAAACCACTGTTTAGGCTTGAAATTTTATTTTTTTGACTCTTCTGTTTTTCTTCTTTGAAATTCCTAATCACAGTGTCTAAACCAATTTCAGGCTTCTACCTTATCTCCTTCTTTCTGTTATCATAATACTCTTCTAAAGGGTATCCCAGATTCTAATCTTTTCTCTGTTTCCAACCATCTCTATATACTTGCAGTGTAATCTATCCAAATGAACCCCCTGATTATTTCACTCTTGGCACATTGCAGCAGGCACAGCACTATGTTCGCTGCCCCATGTTCTCTTCCTGGGCACACAAAAACACCACATTTCCCAGCCTCTAGGTTGACGTCACATGACTGAGTTCAGAAAAATAGGAGTATGTTCTGGTCCAAGGCATATAAGAGCCAGTATGCCTCTCCTTCCCCTTCCTTGATAACCTGGGAAGTCAGGTTTGAAACAGTGGCTCATCAGATAGAGGGAGCCTAAATCTCCAATTTTACTGGGTAGAGGAAAGACGACCACAGACTTTTCATGAGTACGAAATAAACTCTCTCATACTAAGTCACTGACTTTTCAGGGTTTGTCTGTTGTAGCACTTTGGGTTAGTTTTAATATTATCAAAAACTCTCAATTCATTTCCAGAAAACAATCTACTCCTCAGCCATTCAGTTTTTTCATTATCTGCTCCTAACCGAGGCAAGTGCTGATTAGAAGGCAGGCCTTCTGTTTCGCACTTTACATACACTGTCTCATTAATCTTCATAACAACCTAAGGAGGAATTATCATTAAATCCATTTTATAGCTGTATTAGTTAGGGTTCTCTAGAGAAACAGAATCAACAGGGAACACTTGCAAATATAAAATTTATAAAAGTGTCTCACATGACAGCGGGAACAGAGAGTCCAAAATCCACAGGGCAGGCTGTGAAGCCGACAATTCCGATGCAGGGTCTGGACAAACTCCACAGAGAAACTTGCTGGCTGAAGCAGAAAGAGAGACTGTCTCTTCTGAATCCTCCTTAAAAGGCTTCCAGTGATTAGATTGAGTATCACTCATTGCAGAAGATACTCCCCTTGGCTGATTACAAATGGAATCAGCTGTGGATGAAGCTGATGTGATCATGATTTAATTCTATGAAATGTCCTCATTGACAAACAGGTACCACCATTTGGCCAAATTGACACATGAAGCCGACCACGACAATAGCTAAGGAAACAGAGGCTCGAAGAGGTAAACAATTTATGCTCACACAAGCCAACAAATGCCTAGGACTAATACAAAAACCCATGATCCTTCAACTACACCTGATTTTTTTTCTTTTTGAATCTCTTCTGCATGTCACTTTTCTTGAAGATGCTTCCAAAAAATTATCTGTAGTCCAATAAGGTTGATAATGCTGCATTTTCTGCCTTTCTTAACTGTAGTTTAGTTAGAAATAGTGCTTTGGGTGCCTGGAGAGTGATAACATGCACAGAGGAAGCTCTTTCAGAATAGCAGGGCAGCCTGTTTAGTCACCCTCATTAAAGAACCATAGAGCACCATGGAAAGGGAAGGTAGGTGAATGTACCTGTGCTTTGCTGAACATGAGGTTTGGGGCCATAGCAGTTTTTGGTACCAAAGCAGCTCTGTCAACAATGAATCTTACTGCTCTGTTAAAGGACACAGTCCGCCAATAATACACATGAAGTTGTTTTGAGAGAGTCATGCAACCCTATGCAAATATGAAGTAGGACCATAGATTTATTTTCTTCCTAAACCTGTGTAGAGTGTCATCAACTAACCACTGAAGCAACAAAGGTGGGACGCTTCCTTCTGACTTTCAAACTCATCTCATCACGTTTTCAGTGATAGCTGGCAAAGTTCCACTAAAAGCTGTAATAATCCCAGGGGGTTGTGCAAACCATTCTGAAGAACCAGTGTTGGTGAATGGCAGAAACAAAGCAGAAGTGAAAGATCATCAGCAGTCCTGGGCAGATCCAGTTTGAGGGCAGACACAGGCTTTGTGTTTAAAGACACGCAGTAGATTAAAATAATTTGTTTATTTAAATAGAAAGTCTCTGTTGATGGCTACACAACTTTGACCAGACATAAGATTTTCTGTGTGTTACCTGGTATAAGGATGTGTAAAAGTTTCCTAATATAGTATTCTTGTAGCCTGGAAAATTAGTAACTCCCACCATGCAACCCTTTGTAGGATCATGTGCTAATGAAGAAGATGCTCTAATAATTAGGCCTAGAGCCCACTGAATGTAACACCTTCCAATTAGCACTCTCCAGCATGAATTCTGCCATTATCATTAAACAACAAAGACAAAAATGGGTATCAATCCACATAATAGAAAATAATTGATGAAGTTGGAGGGCGTGATTATTTGTGATTACTTTACAGTCATGCACAGAAAGTACAAGAACCATAGCTAGTGGTTAATCTCTGGCTACCTCTTTGAAGATAATGAAATTGGCTTCCTACTGATGATTATTCATTAACAATTAATTCTTTCTCAGTGATCTGCCTCATTTTCAGCTTCTCACTACAAACATGCAATGGAATAATTACAAGTGGAAATGAAAAAGCAATTAGTGGCAGATAATGCCAACATCTGATTAAAAAACAGTAGAACAGATTAGCAGTTCCATAACTGCAAGTCTGCTGCCTTCAGCAGGGAGGTGTAAGTCACCCAGTTATACCACACTTCAAGCTGTGCTTTCTCTTTTATTGCCTTCCCTCCATTATGGTCTGCCACATTAAATGCTCTCCTTTATTCTAGGGGGCATTGGCTTGTTGCAAATACTTCCTAAAGATTAAGTAGCATTGGAGATGGTTTGTAGTCCTGAGGGCTGAAATTCTAGAAGGTACTATCTCATGATGGCTAAAACGTATGTCAACATACCTTCTTTGGAAATTACAGAAAATACCAGACATTTCCCTGCTTCAGTGTCAACTTAACTCTTGTTTAGTTCTTCAGAAGAAGAGCATGACTAAATCCAAGAGGCAAAAGAGAAGCACTTTCTTTGAGCATTTATCTACCTACATCCCTGCTTGCTTTGGTTTTTTTAAGATTGGTTTCTCACCTTGCATAGTCTGGGACAAAAACCGTCAGTGGCTTTTTATCTAACATTTATCAAGAGTTAAGATAGCCCTGACTGTTGTATAAATAATCCCTCATAAAAGCTTTATAATTTTGCTGTTCTCAGTGATGCAGTTTGTGTATCAGAGACAAGAATAAAGCATCTCACATGCTGAGAACTATGTGGGGAGTGTCAAAGCCATCACTGCAGAAGGTTAAAAGCAATTCTCTTTTGAATAATCTGGAAGATGTGTTAATATGAAGATTTGGTAAAATCTTGTTATGGACTTTAGCACGGTATAAAGCACAGATAAGAGTGTAGATGAAAGCTGTTTTAAGAAATAGGGTTTTGAAAAGAACTAGATATTTAACTATAGAATCATTTCATTATGTGTGATTTCACCAGATCCACAAAGATCAAAATAAAAAAGAAAGAAGGCACAGAATGGGAATAATCCAAACTTTGAAGCCTGATATGTACCAGTATGGTGTCCATTATGATCAGTTAAACATCTACTCAGATGTTCACATTCATCGTTGCTCATTCAATATGGGTGTTAAAGATTTTAATATCACTACTGAATATTTCAAAATGTGATTAAGTATCTTTTATGTACCAGAAACTGTGTATGAGCATAAACGTTAATCAGAGGTAGTATCCCAGCCCTCAATCAGCTCGAAGTCTAGTGGAGGAGAAACATAAAGAAATGAGTGCAATAAAATGTGATGATTGTTACAATTGGGACATTTATAGGGTACAAGTGGGAGTGTTAATTGCTCCTTTCATAGGAGCAATAGTGACTAAGTGTTCTCATAAACAGATGATGGCTAAACTAAACCTTGAAAAATGAGTAGAATTTTTTTGCATAGGGATCACAGGGGCAAAGGGCATTTCAAGAAGAGAAGAAAATAAAATAAAGGCATGGAGGTAGAAAACAGAATGGCCATGAGAAAGATGGAAATTAATTACCTGGAAGAACTTTTCTTTCTGAAATAGATCAACAGTATTCTTAATCTCCCTTTTGGAGCTTGGAAAAGATAAATGCAGTACCTCAACAAACTCTAAGCCTGGGATGTCATGGCCTTGCTTAAATTGGATCTTCAGTACTCTGAGGGGTCCACTCAATGTTAGAAAGGTGTTTATGAATCAGAAGTTAAGCCCTTTCTCTGGAGAAATGAAGACTAAATATTAAGACAAGCTATGAAAGAAATATTGACCAACTTCTTACATGAAGATATGTTTCCTTTCTCACAAATCAATATTAATCAGAGGCAGCTGCCACAAAAAGGACAATCCATTTTTTTTTCTCATCAATTTATGTGCTTGTACCTCTTTCTCTTCTCCAATCTATATTAACCTCACTAGAGAGTATTGAAGACCAGCTATATGCTGGTGATGCCCAAATTTATATCTTCAGCTCTGACCTCTAATATGAACTTGACTTTTGAAACCTACTGTCCATTCACCTTCTTAATTGGATGTCTAATAGCATCATATTAGAAGTTCAACTCTTGATTCCAGTTCTTTCTGGCATCTTCCCTTTACATTTCCTTCATCCCTTCATCAGAGAACACCACTACTTAGACAGAAAACTTTGGACCAAAATCCAGGAGTTGTCCTGGACTCTTCTCATTATCTTAGTCTACATCTTCTCCATCAACATATATTGTTTACTCTATCTTAAAAAAGTAGTCTAATCTGACTACATCCAACCTGCTCTAGTGTTGTCATCCTGCTGTAAGCCTCTATTATCTCTTATGGCGATATCTCCAATATGCTCTAACTGGTCTCCCAGTTCCACTTTCACCCATCCTCTCTATTATCAGAGGAATATTTAAAAATACAAATCTTATTACTTCTGTATTCAAAAATCTTACATGGCTTTACATGTCTATTAAAATAAAATCCAAAGTCCTTGCCATGACATCCAAGGCTATACATGACCAGGCCCCAGATCTATCTGCAGTCAAATTCCCTACCATTCTTTCCACACTTGCTTTTGGCTTGCATAAACTCTCTTCTCTTTGCTCAAGGGAAGAGAAGATTAAGATGGTTCAGAGAGGTCAATCCAAAATTTAATCATAAACACATTTATTTTAAGGTACGTCTGACACAGCTTTGAAATATCAATGAGAATGTTGCAAGTGTGGAGCTACTATCTTAGCCAGGAGATCTGGGGCTAGAGATATACATTTGCATGTCATATGCATACAGTGGCACTTGCATCGTACAGGGAGGAGAGGAGGGAACTAGGAAGATGCCTTGAGGAACAACAACCTACAAAGGCCTAGTGGAAGAGAATAACGCTATAAAAGAACTGAAAATCAGCCCCCAAGAGGCAGGAGGAAAATAAAAGGAGTGTTTTGGCAGAAGTCCTGGAAGATGAGAAATGGGGACAGCTGGTATTGACAATTCTTTTGAGAAGTTTGGCAGTGAGGAAGAGATAAAGCAGTTGCAGCAGGGAGACGTATGGTCAAGTAAAGAACATTATTTTTATGGGTGAGATTTGAACATATTTAAAAACTGATAAGAATTAATATTTGAATGGAGGTTGACAACAGACAGAAAAAAGAGAGAGGTGAAGGAACAAATGGCATCACTATCTTGAAAAGGTTAGAATCACAAGAACAGCACTAATTTTGGAAGTTAAAAATGAAGAAATAAACATTTATGGGTTTAAAATACATATTTAACAGTTGGCATGTCTAATATAAGCTTTATAACTTAAAATTGCTGAAAAAGAAAATAAATCTCAGATAATTCAAAGGAAAGAAAATAAACAGCAAAAAGCAAATTAAATAAAAAGAAAAAATTATGTGTGTATATATATATATAAATAAGAGAGTGAGAGGATAGAGTAACATCATCAAGATGAAAGCATAAGATATCTCCAGGAACATTTCCTTTAGAGACAGCAGCCAACTGAAATGGCAGATTCAAATCACTTGGAACTCTGGAGATGATAGAGACCACTCAAAGATTCCATAAATACCAAATCAAAGAAATAAGGACCCACTTCCCAAAAAAAGAGGTACGAGAGCAGCATAGACCTGCCACTGTGGACCCCTCCCCAATTCTCAGTCTCATGTAGTATAAGAAACACAGCAGCTGCACCTACTGCCGTGGTTACTGACTACAGAGCCACTCCCAGCGGTGATTTTAGATTCCTATACATATTCAAGCATGGAACCCAAGGCCACATAGTCCCTTATTGGTCAGTATGTGTGAGCATACAAAGCAGACCCCAGAAGTCAAAGTAACCCACAGCAGAACTACTGGCAAGCTATGCATACTTGAGCCACTTAAATGAAAATTAGTTTTTGTTTTTGCTTTTTTTGACACTGACCTCATTTTAGTTTCATGGGTCTGGATCCCCTAACGTGGAAGTTACTGTAAGTAGGAAATCCACACAAAAAGAAGAAACTGGACCACTGTAGAGCATGGTAGACCAGGCATGAAAGGTAGAGCATGGGAAAGAAGTTCAGCAAATCACAGTTGCTGGGGAGGAAAATCTGTATAAAATCAAAGACAATAGCTCAGGACTCCCAAAGGATAAAGATGATGAAGGTGATCCTCTTCTAGAGGGAAACAGTTGCATATGTTAGGGTAATCCTAATAGTTACTGCACATGTCCAGAGCAAGAGGCAGGTGCAGAAAGACCTGAGAAAATCCAAACAGTTAAACACAGGCTGCTCTATAGTACCAGAATAAACTGGATTAAGCATTGAAGAACCTTAACACACAGCCAATCTACACTAAAACCCTATGCAAGAGGGAGAAACTGAATTCCAGAGTTAGCACATGAAAATAAATCAAATGCCCAGATGTCAGCAAAAGATCACAAGCCATACAAATAAACAGGAAGAAATGCTTCAGTCAAGAGAAGAAATGAAAACTTGTTCAAGTTTGCTAGCTGCTGGAATGCAATGTACTAGAAACGGAATGGCTTTTAAAAAGAGGAATTTAAGAAGTTGCTAGTTTACAGTTCTAAGGCCGAGAAAAATTCCCAATTAGAACAAGTCAATAGAAATGTCCAATCAAAGGCATCTAGGGAAAGATAACTTGGTTCAAGGAGGCCGATGAAGTTCAGGGTTTTTCTCTCAAGTGAGAAGGCACATGGTGAACACAGTCAGGGCTTCTCTCTCAGCTGGAAGGGCACATGGCGAGCAAGGCGTCATCTGCTAGCTTTCTCTCCTGGCTTCCTGTTTCATGAAGCTCCTCAGGAAGCATTTTTCTTCTTCATCTCCAAAGGTCACTGGCTTGTGGGCTCTCTGCTTCTCATGGCTATGTTGTTCTTCTCTGCTCTCTTTGAATCTCCCATTCTCCAAAATGTCTCCTCTTTTATAGGACTCCAGAAACTTATCAAGACCCACCCAAATGGGTGGAGACATGCCATCACCTAATCCAGTTTAACAACCACTCTTGATTAAATCACATCTCCAGGTAGATGATCTGGGACTACAGTTTCAAACATACAGTATTGAATAGGGATTATTCTGCTTTTATGAAATGGGGTTTAGATTAAAACATGGCTTTTCTAGGGGACATACATCCTTTCAAGCCAGCGCAAACCAGCGCAAAACTACAAAGAAAATATAAACAGTGGAACAATTAATCAAAAATGTCCAGTCAAATCACCTAAATCAATTCAAGAAGCTAAAAAAATATATGGTTAGAAATGAAATAAATTTGGATATAGAACTAAAGGATATAAGAAAGATGAAATTAAAGAATTATAAAGCTTTAAAAGGAACATAGAATTTATGGTTATGAAAAATACAATAATGGAGGTTAAAAATACACTAGAGGTGTGAACAGGCACAAGAAAGAAACAGTGTAGTAGAAACAGGACAATCAAAGTAAGCATTTGAAGAACAGATAGAGAAAGGAATGGAAAAAGGTGAGCTGAGACTAAGGGACTGGTGGTATAAAATGAAGTATATCAACATATTCAATATGGGAGCCTCAGAAGGAGAGGAGAAGGAAAAAAGGAACAAAAAGAAAATTTGAGGAAATAATGACTGAAAATTTCCAAAGTCTTACAAAAGACATAAACATGTCTAAAATCTTATGAAAGATATAAACATGTGCAAGAAGTACAATAGGATAAACCCTAATAGACATACCCCAAGACACATACTAATGAAAATATTAAATGCCAAAGATAAGGACAGAATTCTTAAAAAGCAGGAAGAGAAAAACAATTTGTCATATACAAGGGAGACTTGATAAGACTAAATGCTGACTTTTCATCAGAAACCTTGGACTCAAGAAGGCAGTGGTATAACCTATTTAAGATACTGAAAGCAAAACTGCCAACTCCAAATTCTTTAGCTAGGGGAGGAATTGTGGGAAAATGGCAGAGTAGGAAGTCCAGGAACCAGTCCCTCCACCAGAATCACTATTAAACAGGCAGGAACTGACTGAATCAACTATATCAAAACCCCAGAGGCCAGTAGAACACTGTACAGCATCCAGGGAAGAGTGAGAGAAGAGGCTGTTAAATTATGATAAAGACCAGTAAATTGCTCTCTCTGCATGGCAGTTATTGGCACTCATTTCCCATTCTTCCAGCAGGCAGCAGTGGGGTCTGGCACCTGGTGTACCTTTCTGATGCCAGAGAAGGACATAAAAATCCACTTGCCCACTATCTGGGTGGGCATGGGCTGATTGCTCATCACAGCATACAATTAACTACTTCTAGTTGCTGGGAACTTGACTTTGAGTGTGGCCACTGTTCAAATCACCCCAGACAAATGAGGTAGAGGAGACTTAAAGATGGTATGCTTCCTCAGAGCTTCAGAGGACAGTTGAAGGACTGTAGTGGCTAGACAGGGACTGAGTCAAGAAAGTACAACTTTTGGAGCCAGTGAAGAAGCTCCTGGCACTCTTCTTGTTCCCTCCTCATCTGCTCAGCAGAGCAACTTGGGGCTAGCAAGGACTCCAGTTGTGGGCCCCTGGCCTTGTTCAACTGGAAAAGACTGACTTAAGAAACTCCTCTCAGGCATGTTCCCCTCTCCCAGAATTTGCCTTCCAGGCAAAAGCATGAGACAATAGCAGTGTAGGAAACAGTTGAAGCAAATGGCCTGAGGCAAATGGTTGCTTGCTTTAAGCTAGCAATGCAACATCTGGGAGAGGAAGAGGACCTATTTTCTGGGAAAAAGAAGGGGTATTCAAAGTCCTATAAAAGGGGAACTCCTGTATAGGAAAAGTGTATGAGCCTACAACTGAAGTCAATTTAGTATCAAACAAAATATGATTGTTATATTTTTAGGATGTTAAATTTTAATCCCATGGTAACTACAAGGAAAATAAACGAGAAAAATAAAACCAGATGGAGGGAAGGGACCCCATGGTGCATGTAAAAATAAATAAATAAAAATGGGCATTGACAGAAGTACTGAGGGACAAAAGACTTTTAAGACTAACAAAGACTAAATAGTAAAATGGCAGTAATCCTGTACTATCAGTAGTGACCTGAAATGTAAATGAATTAAATTCTCCAGTCAAAGGCAGAGATTGGCAGAATGAATTTAAAAACCTTGAAAAAACTATATGCCATCTATAAGAGACCCACCTTAAATTCAAACACAGAATTTGGTTAAAAGTGAAAGGATGGAAAAAATATATACCATGCAAGTGGTAACCAAAAAAGAGCAGGGGTGGTTATACTAATACCTGATAAAACAGACTTTAAGTAAAAAAAATCATTATGAAGGATAAAGACAGTCATCATATACTGATAAAGGGGTCAATTCAACAAGAAGATGGAACAACTATAAATATACATGCATCTAACAGAAGAGCTCTGGAATATAATTGAAGCAAATACTGACAGATTTGAAGTGAGGAACTGATGGTTCTACATAAATAGCAGGAGACTTTCATACATCACTTTCAATAATGAATAGAACATCCAGAAAGAAGATCAATAAGGACATACAGGATCTGAGTGATTCTTGGAACCAACTAGACCTAACAGACACATATAGAACACTTCACCCAGCAACAGCAGAATACACATTCTTCTCAAGTGCACATGAATCATTCTTCTGGACAGAACATAACCTGTCATAAAAGAAGACTCAATAAATTAAAAAAAACATTGAAATCATACAATGTATCTTTTCTAGCCGTGATAGAATGATGCTAGATAGCAAAAACAGAGGGAGAAATGGAAAATTAACAATATATGGAAGTTAAACAACATACTCAAACAACCAACGTACTAAGAGAGGAAATCACAGGGGAAGTAAGGAAATACCTTGAGGTGAGTGAAAATGAAAATAAAACATAACAAAACTTAGGGGATGCAGTAAAGGCAGTCCTCGGAGAGAACTTCATAGTTCTAAATGCTTAAATTACAAAAGAAGAAAGAATTCAAATCAGAGACACCCCCTCAAAAATGGAAGAACTAGAAAAAGAAGAGCAACCTAAACCCAAAGAATCAGAAGGGAG
Organism: Tamandua tetradactyla; assembly: GCF_023851605.1. Lineage (NCBI taxonomy): Eukaryota > Metazoa > Chordata > Mammalia > Pilosa > Myrmecophagidae > Tamandua > Tamandua tetradactyla. The sequence continues at coordinate 154,025,781 of NC_135329.1, read as the reverse complement.
AAAATAACAATGATTAGAGTAGAGATAAATGAAATATAAAATTAAATAACCATAGAGAGAATTAACAAAACCAAAAAGACAGTTCTTTGAAAATATCAACAAAATTGACAAACATATAGCTTGACTGACAAAAAAGGAGCAAGAACACAAATAACTAAAATCAGATATGAAAAGCGGGATGTCACTATTGACCCCACGGAAATGCAAAGGACCATGAAAGTAAAATGACAGCAATAGGAGAAATATTTGGAAACCACATATCTGACAAGTTTAATATCCAGAATATATAAATAAATCCTTCAATTCAACAACAAAAGACTAAACAACTGAGTTTAAAAATGAGCAAAAGACTTAACAGATATTTCTTCAAAGAAGAGATATGAATGGCAAAATCATATAAAAAGATGCCAACATTATTAGATTCTATCAGGGAAATGCAAATCAAAACCACAATGAGATGCCATTTCGCACCCACTAGAATGGCTACTAATTAAAAGAGGGAAATTAAAGTGTTAGAAATGATGTAGAGAAATATGAGTGCTCATTCATTGCTGGTGGGAATAAAAAACTGTGCATCGTCTGTGGAATAGTGTTTGGCAGTTCCTCAGAAAGCTAAATGTAGAATTAACATATGACCTGCTACCCCAGTTCTAGGTATATAACCATGAGAATTGAAAGCAGAGTTTTGAATCAATATTTGCACACTGATGTTCATAGTGGCATTATTCACAGTTGCTAAAATATGGAAGCAATCCAAGTCTCCAAAACCAATGAATGAATAAACAAACGTGGTATAATCACACAATGGGATATTAGTCAGCTATGACAGGGAATGGCATCCTGATACATGCGACAACATGGATGACCCTTGAAGACACCATGTTGATTTAAATAAGCAACACAAAAGAACAACTATATTATGATCACACTGAAATGAAATCATTAGAATAAACATACTCACAGAGTCAGAACAGAATATAGGTTGCCAGGGAAGGGTGCAGGTAGGGTGTAGATAAGGCTTATATATTCTGTGTTTCTCTTTGGGTTGATGGAAAAGTTTTGGTAATGGATGGTGGTGATGGTATACAAGGTAGTTAAAACACGAAATTTTAGGTTGTATATATGTCATAAGAAAAAAATTAAAAAAAAAAATCTATGGACCTACATGACACAAACCATGTACCCTAAGTTAAACCATGAACTATAGTTATTAGCACAATTATAAAAATGTGCTCTCATCAATTGTAACAAATATACCACAGCAATGCAAAATGTTAATAATAAAGGGATATATAGGAGCACTGTTATTTTATGCATGATTCTTCAGTAAATTCACAAGTTCTCTAATTTAAAAAGCTCTTTATCCAGCAAAACTGTTCTTCAAGCATGAGAGAGAGCTTAAGACATTCATACATAAGCAAAAACTACAAAGATTTTGTCACCAAGAGACTGGTCCTAGAAGAAATGCTAAAGGAAGTTCTTCAAGTTGAAAGGAAAAGACAGGACAGAGTAGCTTGGAAAAGTATAAAGAAATGAATATCTTCAGTGAAGGTAGTTACAAGGGTGTTCACAAAATCCTATAGTACTGTATGCTCAGTATGTAACTCTACTCTATATTTGCTAAAAGTATTAGAATACAATTGAATAAGAAATAATATTTTTCATTTTATGGATATGTAACATACAAAGAGGTAATGTGTGACAAAAAACAAAGAGGGGTAACAGATGGGTACAGGAGCAAAGACTGTGTATGCTATTGAAATTAAGTTATATCTTTTAGAACTAGTAGACTATAGGCTTAGTTTTTTTTAATACAAACTCTAGGGTAATCACAAAGAAAAAGCATTTAAAATATATACAGAAATAAATGTAAATGAGAAAGAGACCATTACAAAAGATCAACATACACAACAGAAGGTTGGAACAAAGTAGAAGAGAGATAAAATATATGACATATAAGAAAACAGGGATACAATGGTTGAAATAAATCCTACCTTATCAGTAATTGAATGAAAGTAAATGGATTAAAGTTTCAAATAAAAACACAGAATGGCAGAATGGGTTAAAAAGCATGACCCAACTATATGTTGCTTGGAAGAGACTTAACTTAGACCCAAAGACGCAAATAGATTGTCAGTTAAGGAATTGAAAAAAATATATATTACATGCAACAGTATCCAAATAGAGCTTGGATAGCTACACTAATATTGAACTAAATGATATCTGAGTTTAAGTCAAAACAGTCACAAGAGACAAAGATGTATACTACATAATAAAAAAATGGCCAATCTACCAAGAAGAAATAATACTCATAAACATTTATCTACCTAAAAACATTTTCCAAAAATACATGGGACAAATGCTGTCAAAATTGAAGGGAGAGAAAACAATAGAGAAAATCGATAAGACCAGAAGTTGGTTCTATGAGAAAATCAACAAGATTGATGGGCCCTTAGCAAGATTGACAAAAAGAAGAAGAGAGGGGATGCAAATAAATAGGATCAGAAATGGAAGAGGAGACATAACCACTGACCTCACAGAAATAAAGGAGGAAATAACAGGATACTATGAACAACTTTATGCTAATAAATACAACAATGTAGATGAAATGGACAAGTTCCTAGAAAGGCATGAACAACCAACTTTGACTCAAGAAGAAATAGATGACCTCAACAAAACAATCACAAGCAAAGAAATTGGATCAGTCATTCAAAAGCTTCCCAAAAAGAAAAGTCCAGGACCAGACGGCTTCACATGTGAATCCTACTAAACATTCCAGAAAGAATTAGTACCAACTCTCCTCAAACTCTTCAAAAAAATCGAAGTGAGGGAAAGCTACCTAATTCATTCTATGAAGCCAACATCACCCTCATACCAAAACCAGGCAAAGATATTACAAAAAAAGAAAACTACAGACCAAGCTCTCTAATGAATATACATGTAAAAATTCTCAACAAAATTCTAGCAAATCAAATCCAACAACACATTAAAAGAATTATACATCATGACCAAGTAGGATTCATCCCAGGTATGCAAGGATGGTTCAACATAAGAAAATCAATTAATGTAATACACCATATCAACAAATCAAAGCAGAAAAATCACATGATCATCTCAATTGATGCAGAGAAGGCATTTGACAAGATTCAACATCCTTTCCTGTTGAAAACACTTCAAAGGGTAGGAATACAAGGGAACCTCCTTAAAATGAAAGAGGGAATATATGAAAAACCCACAGCTAATATCATTCTCAATGGGGAAAAATTGAAAACTTTCCCCCTAAGATCAGGAAGACAAGGATGTCCATTATCACCACTGTTATTCAACATTGTGTTGGAGGTTCTAGCCAGAGCAATTAGACAAGAAAAAGAAATACAAGGCATCAAAATTGGAAAGGAAGAAATAAAACTATCACTGTTTGTAGACGATATGATACTATACGTCGAAAACCCTGAAAAATCCACAGCAAAACTACTAGAGCTAATAAATGAGTACAGCAAAGTAGCAGGCTACAAGATCAACATTCAAAAATCCGTAGTGTTTCTATACACTAGCAATGAACAAGCTGAGGGGGAAATCAAGAAATGAATTCCATTTACAATTGCAACTAAAAGAATAAAATACCTAGGAATAAATTTAACTAAAGAGACAAAAAACCTATACAAAGAAAACTACAAAAAACTGTTAAAAGAAATCACAGAAGACCTAAATAAATGGAAGGGCATACTGTGTTCATGGATTGGAAGACTAAATATAGTTAAGATGTCAATTCTACCTAAATTGATTTAGAGATTCAATGGAATACCAATCAAAATCCCAACAACTTACTCTTCAGAAATAGAAAAACCAATACGCAAATTTATTTGGAAGGGCAGGGTGCCCTGAATTGCTAAAAGTATCTTGAGGAAAAAAACCAAGCTGAAGGTCTCATGCTGCCTGACTTTAAGGCATATTATGAAGCCACAGTGGTCAAAACAGCATGGTACTGGCATAAAGATAGATATATCGACCAATGGAATCAAATAGAGTGCTCAGATATAGACCCTCTCATCTATGGACATTTGATCTTTGATAAGGCAGTCAAGCCAACTCACCTGGGACAGAACAGTCTCTTCAATAAATGGTGCCTAGAGAACTGGATATCCATATGCAAAAGAATGAAAGAGGACCCATATCTCACACCCTATACAAAAGTTAACTCAAAATAGATCAAAGATCTAAACATTAGGTCTAAGACCATAAAACAGTTAGAGGAAAATGTAGGGAGATATCTTATGAAACTTACAATTGGAGGCGGTTTTATGGACCTTAAACCTAAAGCAAGAGCACTGAAGAAAGAAATAAATAAATGGGAGTTCCTCAAAATTAAACACTTTTGTGTATCAAAGAACTTCATCAAGAAAGTAGAAAGACAGCCTACACAATGGGAGACAATATTTGGAAACGACATATCAGATAAAGGTCTAGTATCCAGAATTTATAAAGAGATTGTTCAACTCAACAACAAAAAGACAGCCAACCCAATTACAAAATGGGAAAAAGACTTGAACAGACACCTACCAGAAGAGGAAATACGGATGGCCAAGAGGCACATGAAGAGATGCTCAATGTCCCTGGCCATTAGAGAAATGCAAATCAAAACCACAATGAGATATCATCTCACACCCACCAGAATGGCCATTATCAACAAAACAGAAAATGACAAGTGCTGGAGAGGATGCGGAGAAAGAGGCACACTTATCCACCGTTGGTGGGAATGTCAAATGGTGCAACCACTGTGGAAGGCAGTTTGGCGGTTCCTCAAAAAGCTGAATATAGAATTACCATACGACCCAGCAATACCATTGCTAGGTATCTACTCAGAGGACTTAAGGGCAAAGACACAAACGGACATTTGCACACCAATGTTTATAGCAGCATTATTTACAATTGCAAAGAGATGGAAACAGCCAAAATGTCCATCAACAGACGAGTGGCTAAACAAACTGTGGTATATACATACGAATATTATGCAGCTTTAAGACAGAATAAACTTATGAAGCATATAATAACATGGATGCACCTAGAGAACATTATGCTGAGTGAGACTAGCCAAAAACTAAAGGACAAATACTCTGTGGTCCCACTGATGTGAACCGACATTCGAAAATAAACTTTGAATATGTCATTGGTAACAGAGACCATCAGGAGATAGAAATAGGGTAATGAATGGGTAATTGGAGCTGAAGGGATACAGACTGTGCAACAAGACTGGATACATAAACTCAGAAATGGACAGCACAATACCACCTAATTGTAATGTAATTAGGTTAAAACACTGAATGAAGCTGCATCTGAGGTATAGTTTTTTTTTCTTTTTTCTTTTTTTCTCTCTGTTATCATTTTATTTCTTTTTCTTTTGTCTTTCTATTTCTTTTTCTAAATCGATGCAAATGTACTAAGAAACAATGAATATGCATCTATGTGATGATATTAAGAATTACTGATTGTATATGTAGAATGGAAAAAAAAAAAAACTGAAGGGAGAAGTAGATACCTCCACAATAATAGTTGGAGACTTCCACACACCAGCTTCATCAATGGGTAGAATATCTAGACAGAATTTTGATAAGGAAATGGAAAACTTGAACAAAAGTATAAATGAATTAAACCTAAGAGATATAATTAGAACACTGCACCCCAAACAGTAGAACATACATTCTTTTCAAGTGCCAATAGACCATTCTCCAGAACAGACCACATGTTAGGTAACAAAACAAGTCTAAATAAATTTGAGAAGACTGAAATTATACAAAGCATCTTCTCTGAGCACAATGGAATGAAGCTAGAAATCAACAATAGAGAGAAACAGGAAAATTCACAAATGTCTAGAAGTTAAACCATACAGTCTTAAACAATCAATGGGTTTAAAGAAGAAATCATGAGGGAATTTAGGAAATATCTTGAGACAAATTAAAATGAAAACACAAAATATCAAAACTTATAGGATATAGTGAGGGTGTTGTTCAGATGGAAATTTATAGCTCTAAATATTTACATTTAAAAAAAAAGAAAGAGCTTAAATCACAGACCTAACTAAACACATCTGGAGCAACTCAAAACAGAAGCACAAACTAAACCCAAAGTGAGTAGACAGAAGGAAATAACAAAGATTAGAACAGAGATAAGTGTAACAGAGAGTAAAAAAGCAATAGAGAGAATCAATAAAGCCAAAAGTTGGTTCTTTGAAAAGATTAGAGAAAAAATTTAGCTATACTGACAAGGAAAAAAGAGAGAAGGTGCAAATAAGTAAATGAGGAATAATATGGGGGCATCACTACTGACCCCACAGAAATAAAAAAGGATGTAAAGTGGATACTATAAACAGTTATGTGCCAACAAATTAGATAACCTAGATGATATGGACAAATTCCTAGAAGCACACAATCTACCTATACTGACTCAGGAGGAAACAACAGACTAGTAATAAGTAAAAATATTGAATACATATTTCCCTCCAAGCAGAGGAAATACTTTCCAGCATCACCCTATTACCAAACCCAGATAAAGATATCACAAGAAAAGAGAATTATAGATCAATATCAAAATTACATGCCTGATGTATATAAATGCAATAACTATTTTTTTAATTTTAAAAATTTTTATTAATAAACCAATCAGCATACAACATGAACATTCTTTTTATCACATAGTTGTATATTCATCATCACAATCATTTATTAGAACATTTGAATCAATTCAGAAAAAGAAATAAAAAGGAAACAGAAAAAAATTCATGTATACCATACCCTCACCCGCCCTTTCATTGATCACTAGCATTTCAAGTTACTCAATTTATTTTAACATTTGTTCTCCCTATTATTTATTCATTTTTAATCCATATGTTTTACTTATCTGTCCATAAGGTAGATAAAAGAAGCATCAGACACAAGGTTTTCACAATCACACAGTCATTGTGAAAACTATATCATTATACAATCATCTTTAAGAAACATGGCTACTAAAACACAGCTCTACATTTTCAGGCAGTTCCTACCAGCTTCTCTGTTACGTCTTAACTAAAAATGGATATCTATTTAATGTGTAAGAATAACCTCCAGAATAAACTCTTGACTCTGTTTGGAATCTCTCAGCCATCGACATTGTATTTTGTCTCATTTCTCTCTTCCCCCTTTTGGTCAAGAAGGTTTTCTCAATCCCTTGGTGTTGAGTCCCAGCTCATTCTAGGATTTCTGTCCCATGTTGCCAGGAAGGTCCACACCCCTGGGACTCATGGCCCACACAGAAAGGGGGAGGGCAGTGAGTTTGTTTGTTGTGTTGACTGAGAGAGAGGCCACATCTGAGCAACAAAAGAGGTTCTCTTGGGGGTGATTCTTAGGCCTATTTTTAATTAGGCTTAACCTATCCTTTGTGGGGTTAAGTTTCATATGAACAAACCCCAACACTGGGGGATCAGCCTTAAATGCAATAACTTTCAACAAAAACTAGCAAACCAAATCCAACAGCATATTTAAAAACTTGTACAGCATGGTCAAGTGGAACTTATTCCAGGTATTCAAAAATTGTTCTACATAAGAAAATTAGGTAATACAATACATCACATTAATAAAAGGAAGGGAAAAACCCATGAGATCATGTTAATTGAAACACAAAAAACATTTGACAATATTTAGCATCCCTTCCTGATAAAAATATTCAGACAACTAGGAACAGAAGGAAACACCCTAATGTGAAAATGAACACATATAAAAAAATACCATTATTAATGGTGAAAGACGAAAGTATTTCCTTGTAAGAGCTGGAACAAGACAAGGATGCCAACTGTTACCACTGTTATTCAATGTTGTACTCAAAGCTCTAGAAACAGCCATTAGGTAAGAAAAACAAATAAAAGTCATCTATTAGGAGAGAAAGAAGTAAAAGTCTCTTTATTTGCAGATGACATGATCCGATACATAGAGAATCCTGAAAAAATCCATAACAAGGCTACTAGAACTAATAAACAAATTCAACAGAATGGTGGGGCATAAGATCAACATGCAAAAATCAATGGCATTTTTATACAGTAGCAAAGAACAATCAGAGGAAGAAATAAAAAAAATCCACTTACAATAACAACTGCAAGAGCCAAATATTTAGGAATAAATATAACCAAGGAAATAAATGATACATATGCAGAAAATTACAAAACATTGCTAAAAGAAATCAAAGAAGATCTAAATAATGGAAGAACATTCACGAATTGGAAGACTAATTATTAGAATGTCAAGTTAACTGAAAGGGATATACAGACTTAAGATAATATACACTCAAAACTCCAACAGACTTCTTTATGGAAATGGAATACCTAATCACCAAATTCATATGGAAGCTCCAAATAACTAAAACAATCTTGGGGAAGAACAGCATTGGAGGATTCATACACCCTGAATAGTAAGTAAACTTACTATAAAAAAAAAAAACAGTAATCAAATTAGTGTGGTCATGGCATCAAGACAGAAATACAGGCCAAAAGAATTAAATTGAAAGCTCAGAACCAAACTCTCATATCTTTGGCCAATTTATCTTTGAAGTTCACTCGGTGGGAAAAGAATAGTCTCTTCAACAAAGAGTGCTTGGGAAACTGTATATCCATATGTAAAAGAATGAAAGTGGACCCTTACCTCACACCATACACAAAAAATCAACTCGAAATGGATAAAAAACTTAAATAAAATAACTGAAACTATAAAAGTCCAAGAAGAAAATATTGTGAAACATCTTCAAGACCTTCTGTTAGGTAGTCGTTTCTTAGACTTTACATCAAAAGCATGTGCATTGAAGGAAGAAATTGATAAATTGAACTAAACAAAAATTAAAAACTTTTGCATATCAAAGGACTTATCAAGAATGTAAAAAGTCAAGTAGCAGAATGGGAGAATATATTTGGAAACAGTATCTCTGATGAGGGTTTAATACCTAGAATATATGAAGGATTCCTACAATTCAATAATAAAAAGCAAAGAACCCAATTACAAAATGAGCAAAAGACTTGAATAAATATTTCTCCAAAGAAGATAAACAAATGGCCAGTTCATGAAAAGATGTTCAACATCATTAGTGATTAGGGAAATACAAATCAAAAATCACAATAAGGTATCACTTCAAATGCACTAGGATGGCTATTTTTAAAAAATGGAAAATAAATACTGAAGAGGATGTAGAGAAACATTACACTGCGGGTATGATTGTAAAATGGTGTAAGTGCTGTGAAACACAGTTTGGCAGTTCCTCAAAAAGTTAGACATAGAATTACCTTATGACCTGACATTTCCACTCTTGGGAGTATATGCCAAATAACTGAAAGCTGGGACTCAAACAGATATTTGCACACCAGTGTACATAGTAATTAATACCACTGAACAGTATATTTGAAAATGTCAAAGAAAAATTTTAGGTTGTTTATAAGTTATCACACACACATACAAACCCATAGAGTTTTACCACACAAAGAGTGAGCCCTGATGTAAACATTAGGCTAAAGTTAATAGCATAATTAAAATAATGTTTCATCAGTTGTTAAAAAAAAAAAGTACCACACTAATGGTAGATGTTAATAATAGGGGAAGCTGTGTGTGAGAGAGGGAGTATGTGGGAACTCTGCACTCTCTGCATGATTATTTGATAAATCTACAACTATTCTAAGATATTTATGAAATGGGATAAATTCATTATTGAAATAAAGATATAACCAAATTTGGTAAAACATGAAAATTTAGCTATATACAAATGATTTATAAGAGAGACAAGAAATAAAACAAAACCAACTCAGAGTGCATGAAAGGAAAATGTTGGACAAATGTATCCCAGAAAAATGCAAAATAAGCATAGATAGCAATATTAAAATCAAACAAAGATGAACTCAAGGTTAACCTTTTTTAATGGAACAAAATGTTTCATTTGCTTTAAAGACAGCTGCAGTGCATGATGAATGTTTAATTGCCATACTCTTAACATGATGAATAACATCAGAATATTTACAAAGTAAAATTGTTTAAAAGACAAAGATATTTTTTTGCCAATAAAAATGAGCAAGGTTACAGAGGACACAGATAATATTATTATTAAGCTTTACTTATTAGCTTTATCTTGAGTTCTATACGATAAAAGAGAAAATTCATTATTTTTTCAACATTTGTAGAAAATTTCAGTAAACTGACCATAGGAAATAACCACAAAACAACCTTTACAAATATCTTAAAGCAGACACATGAGGCACTTTCATCCATCATGGTGCCATCAATGCCATAAGTAACTGTAGCTCTACAAAGTTTTGGAAGAAGCCATTTACAGAATCCATTTTAAGAGGAATATGCCAAGGATATTTGATTATGTTGGCTGAGTCATGGAAAATGTGGTACCTATCGCCTCACTGGTCATTCTTCTTGGCCAAGTGTTTATGGAGATGTTTATCAAGGGGATATTTATAGTTTCAGTTATTTTTTCAATGAAGTTTTTAGAAGTTCATTCAAATAAAAGACTCCAACTCACGGCCATAGTATCACAGCTGCAACAATTACATTCCCTTTCTAATTCATGTAGAATAATAAAGCAACCTTGCCTGTTTTGAAAGGATGTTTAATTATCCTCTGAAAGGTTGTCAGAAGAGAAAATATATCTTCGATATATGATGTTTTGAAAAGCCAATAAAAATTATGTATCTATTTTTACACACTGGAAGTTTTATCCCTTCACACCTGAAGTTCTTGAAACAGTAATTGTTCATAATCATTGCTGATACATTTTCAAAACTGAGAAAAAGTAAGGAATTCAATTTGATTGTCCTTAATGAGAGTGATCTTTGTAACCTCATTAGTTTCTTTCCTTAAATCCTTGAAAACATCTCTGGTGGTGACATCTTTCCCCGGGTATGAAATAGTGAATAGATTTCGTTTCCAGGACAACAGCTTGAATATATGGAACTGTCATTCTTATTGCATACTATTGTCATCTGTGCATAAGCCAATACATCTCTTGCATGTTATTGTTCAGCTTGAGTTTTCAATAAATTCAAAATTTCTTCTCTAGTAGGAGTAGGTGAAGGTTGGCCAAACGTCCTCTTGGGCTCCTTTACTCAGTTTATATATGACAAACACCAAAAGATCCACTGAGTTATCAACTTCAGGGAATTTATCTCAGCGAGTTCAGTGGATATCACAGTCTTTATTGTACTCTATATTTGGGCCATCGCTATAATTTTTGATAAATTGCTGTACTTGACAGAGTCATCCCACCAGCTTTTTTTTCCCTTGCTTTATTCTAGAGAAGAATACTTATACTTTGGCAGCTGGTTTGGTAAGTGTCTCACCAATTATTTCAGCAGCTCTAAACTTGACATTAAATTTGACACTGTACATAAGGCTTCTGCAACTTTTGCAGTTTTGTCTCCTGCCACGCTATGCTAGTGTTTCTTAGATACCTAAATATCTTCCTGCTTTGCTTTAAAAAATTCGAAATACTTCCCATAATAGTCTTCATATATTTCAAAACTGATACTCAAGATACAATGCTTTGGTTACCAGAACTCTGAGCATTTATAAGTACATGCTCACTGCCAGTCCATTAAAATCCACATTTAAAAATAATTTTCACCATATTTGTATGATATTTTTGTTATCTTTGCAGCTGGTTCTTTTTCAACAGTAACAGATGGCTTCAAGTGATTCATCAATTTGGTGTTCTTACTATTCTGAAGGCACATGACTGATCTCATCACAATCACCACAGTACCTGTATCAGCATCTTCAGTATTATGCTGTAGAAGATTTATTTAATAAAGCACTGATCCATGATATATGCAAGATAAAAGGAAATCAAAGAGTGTACAGTTCCAATTGCAATTTATAATTATGTATACCTAGTGATACTTCACGTATTAAAGTATATATGTGGTATATGTTAGTATCGCTAAAAAGAACACTGCAATGACTCACAAATTCAGTGTGTAAGAAACCCTATTGCAAAACAGATAGTCCATATTATACATAAATCCTAATGGTTTAACTGCTGAAGGCTTGAAACACTGATATGCCCTAGCACCTCTGTGAAATTCATGCAGCCTATGCAGGATCAATTGCTTCCTGTACTAACGACTTTGTAAAAATATTTTGATATCATGGGAAAATATTTTGATATCATGGTTTTTGATAAGTTTAACTTTTAAAAATGCACACTTGAATAATAACTTTAAAAAATGTTTTCTACCACATAAATGATCTTAAATCCTAGGGTATGCATATCGTACATTTGAAATAATGTATTCTGCCTAAAAGGGCAGGTGCTAGAGACAATTTTGAATTTCATCTTGAATATGTACTAAAATGCAGGACATGAAGCAAGTTATATAACTTCTCTAACTTTTAGTTCTTTTACTCACAAAAGATAGAGTAGTAGTACTTCTATCACAGGACTATTGTGAAATTAAATGTAATTGCCTATACATAGTGCCTGGAAGAAAATAAATCTTAAATCCTAACAACTATGATGAAATAAGCATGAGATTTGTGTAAATGTTGTTTTTGTTAAGGATATTTTTTGTATTTACATATCAGTTCAACAGCTCCACCCACATGGCAATTAAGCAGTAAGCAGGTGAGAGGAGAACACAAGACAAATTATTCTGGCTGTGCTAAAGTAGCTTCTAACCAGAGGAGTTAATGGCTAAAACTGAACCTTTTTACTCTCAAGGTTTCTACAGTTTTATTTGCATAAATGGTTATATAACTTTCCATGGTCTGTGCAACCAAAAATAGACATACCTCATATTTTTTGAGCAGAGACTATTTTCGCTGCATCATAGCTGAGGTGTAGAGAAATTATGTAATTTCTATAGCCAGAGCTAGTGAGAGAGAGATAGAAGATCCAAATTCAGTTCATTTTCACTTTGAGGAAATGAGTTTGTAGCTATTATATTTTTGCTGCTATTTAACTGAAAACAAAGCTCAAAATTCAGCTGCAAAGCAATTTCCTGGGGTTTATGTAGTAGAATCACATTTCTAAAATATTGGGGTTTCCAAAGTATTAACCTTTTATTTCACAAACACTAGGTACTAATTTTAGATTATTGGTTTTAAAGTTAATGAATGCAGAGATTTCGCCTTGCTGAAAGTTTTATTAGTTTTAAGCATATGTATTAAAATATATTAATTATAGATGACAGAGAGTTTAATCCACAGCAATCGTTAGGATTGTTCTGCTGAGCATTTTGTATTTCTGGTAGACGTTTTCTTTGCAAACAATGACAAGGTTTTAGCAAAAACTTAAAGCCTTTGCAGGCCAATCATTTGATTAAAAAACATATTTTCATCTCATCCTATGGTAGTTTACTGAATCAGCCAAGTCTGCTTGCCCTGTTTTATACATTTCAATTCTTTCCAGCTGATGATACTCATCAGGTAGAGAGAATGGTTTCTCACAAGTGCCCTAGTTTATGTCCACACATTTCTCTTCACAAAGAATATTGCAGCACAATAGACCTTGCATGCAATCTACTGATAAACGCTTTAGCTACTTACATATCTATTTGTTCATTAACAAGGGAGCCAGTTTACATAGCATTTGAATATGAACTATTACCAGAAAAGGTTAAAGCTAAGCTGATGCTCATATAAAAGGCTTCTATAGGATGAAGCGATTGTAGCACAGTTCACATGCTTTAACCCAAGGTACATTCACATATAGGGCAACTTTATAACAACTTAAAAGCTAATAAAAATTTGAGAGAGCCCTATAGTTCAGTTTCTGGTATCCCTCAAAGAGAAAACAAGTATGTAGCTAATACCAAAGAGGTCAGAAAAAATATCCCAAATGTTATGAATATTGTTTCCTTCCTGGAAATAGGTAAATAACTTTTTCATCACAATTTTACTTTCCTTCAGTTTCTTTTCTAAAACAGTAGTATTTTACCACCACCATTCAATCAGCAGTTGGAGTCAAAATATGAAGCAGATCATTATGATAGAGGATGGAATTAATTGTGAAAAACGATTTAAAAATGGATGCTAAATATTGGGTCTATGGACCACAATGATATGTAAGAATTTTCTTTTAGTGGCAGTTTATAAAACTAGGGCTTATTCTGAAGGGCACAAATTTGGTATATTTACATAATTCATTTATAGGGCACTTAGAATATTGAGGGTCCAGAAAAATCTATTTTTGTGTCTTGTGAAGACATATTCTTTGAGCCAGTATTGTTGGTCCCATTTAATTCTATTAGTCATAATACAAACAGATTTGCAACTTTCATTTGCTCTATTTGAAGTGCTTTAAATGCTTCTCCTTTGGCCAAGCTTGGAGAACAAATGGAAAAAAGAATAAGGTTCCCCCACCCCCAATAATGAGTAACAAATTTAATCCAACTCAAATAATTAAAAATATATTTTACTTGATACCTTCCCATACTTTTCAAATTATTTGGCATTGTTCAAAAATATAAATATCCCTTATATGGCATTATCTAACAAAATGAAAATCGCTACCTAGTTAAGAAAGGGAAATTTTAGCATATATTATTGCAAAAAATTAATTTATGAAAAGTTAGCCTTAAAAAAAGTAGTGATGTTGGAAATAAGGAAAAAACCAAAAACAAAAGAACAAAAAAGGAGTGATATTGGGCCTATGGCACAACAATTACTTCAAAACCTCAGGTAGTATAGTGGGGCACAGGTATATATGAAATGTTTCTGAGGTGGTTCTAATGTGCAACAGGAATTGAGAAACACCAGGCACAAGGACTAATGCTGGAGAGGTGAATTGAAGCATCGTGAAAATCTGAAGGTATTGGAGTATATCTGTCCAATAGAAATATAATATATGAACCACAGATACAATCTAAAACTTTCTGGTAGCCACATTTTAAAAAATGAAAAATAGGTAACATTTATTTTAATAATATATCTTTAACCTAATAGAGTAAAAATAATATTTTAACATGTAATCAATGTAAATATTAATAAGGCATTTTGCATTTTGAAGGACTAAATCTTTTAAATCTGGTCAATTTTTTACACTTCAGGACATATAAATTCTGATTAACTGCCTTTCAAGTGCACAATAGAGCTGTTATATTGGTTGATGTAGTGTTAGCAAATGTTTTGTAATGTGTGACTTATAGACCTTTACTTCAATTGAAACATATTATTTATAGAATATATGATGTCTCAGTGCATTAACAAACATTTACAAATATGTATTTTTTCTTACTTGTGGGTACACTATATACATCTACAATTGTTTATAGGTTGGGTTTGTATAATGATCTCATCACATTCTCTCTTAGTGACTATGGGAAAGTTACATAAACTCTCCATACCTCAGTTTTTTATTTGTAAAATTGGATCAATAATGGTGTAAACACATAAGGATATTAGGAGGATGAAATGAATTAATGCAAGTATTCTATAAATATTAGGTAATATTACTATTTTAACAGTTGCATCATTTTATTCATATCGTTTATTTTAATAGTTTATGGCATTCCATTCCTTGGACATAACCAAACTTACTTTACTACTTTTCAATTAATGACATTCAAATTGCTTCTAATCTTTGGTATTATGAAACTGCTCCAGTGGATATCATTGCACATGCATCATTTTATGCATGAACATGTGTATGTAGAGGACAAGTAGAAATGAAAATTTTGGTTCAACTTTGTGTGCTTTTAACATTTTGATGTATGTTATCAAATTGTTCTTCACAGACACTGTACCGATTTTAACTCCACCACCACCACCACCAAAAAATATACAAAAATGTCTATTTCTCCTTTCATAGGGTTTTAACACTTTGAGGTGTTTTTTTGAATGCCACCTGAAATGCAGCTTATTTGAATAGAGAAATATTCTAGGTTTATTTGAAGAGAGCAAATGGAACTGACTGTGAATGAAAACATCTCACCAAATACTTTAGTTTAGATTTTTTTAAATGTAGGTTAGAGACTTAAGAAGAGAGATGAAAAACAAGACAAGATGGTGACACAACTTCTCCAATATTTTTTCTATCTGAATAGAGAGTGCTAGCATCTCTGTGTCTCAAAACAATTAACAGGTTAATTTCATCAATTTATCAGTTTAAAAAGCTTAATTATTTCTATAGATCATTTTGGATCACTATATATTCAATTAGAAAATAAAAGTAGTGGGTATATGATGGTTTAATTTATATAACATTTACAGTTTTATGAACAGCTCATTATTAAAATAATGTCTCAAAATTGGAATATTTTATTACTGATCTGTGGATTCCTATAGACTGATTACAAAGGACTTATGACGAGGCCCCTGAGAGGTTTCTGGCCCTAATTTTACATGGGCCCTTTGCTTCTGGGTCAGGGCACAAGCTGTACCAAAGGAGTGCTGTCTAGAATGTCACTCTTATTTGCAAGAACAAGGGAAGTAGGATGTACCAAAAATTACCTGGCAAGGCCATAGCATGCACTCACAGTTAAGCAAATTGAATAAACCTGCTAATATAATTACCTAGAAGACATATTTTTAAAATATTATATTCTCTAGATAGATTGGGGATGTAGATTTTTTTCTTTATTTTTTTTCCAATTGTGGCCACTGAAGCTTTGAACATCTGCTTCCTCTCCTGGCTTTGTTACTCTCGATAAAGAAAAAAGATACCTATTGAGAAAGAGTGAGAGGTTAAGTATCCAGAAATATTGCACCAGGGCATGAAATTGTAAATGGAGAAAAATCAACTGAAAAAGAACTTTGCTTAGGGAGCTATTATTCAGGAGAATTTTCATCTTGGAATTCTTCCCAAAATCTCCTTTAAAGGAAAAATAGAGAGACAAAAATTCAGCACTGGAAATGAAAGCTTTTTTGGGAATCTTTCCTTTATAATTAATATTAGTCCTATCATCCAATGAGCTCTTCCTGAATAGAAAAAATAACTAATAAAAGACATGTGACTATGGAACAGGTAAGAACTGGGGAGAAAGGGAAAGAGGACCTCAATGGAAAAGAAAGTAAGAGGCGTTCAGGGGAAATAATAGCTGAAGGGAAGCATGAGGGAAACCAGATGACTCACTGAAAAAAAAAGCACAGTGTTGGTAATATATAAACAAGGCTAGAGTTTTTAAACATGGAATCATATATCAACAAGGTACAACTTGTTTGTTAATATCCAAAGTAATATTAATCTCATCACAGTTTATCTTCAAATAAAATGGCGAAATCTTAGTAGTCAACCCGGTAAATTATAAAAGGTATATATATGACAGAACTTTATCATGGCAATCCTCATATAAGAGAAGTTAAATATGTTACACCAGATATGTTTATATTTGCATTTTACTCTCGATTGGGATATGTCTTCTCTAATTTTGTATTAGTTCCTGTAAGGAGTAAAATATGGGGAAAAATAAAATACTCTTTTCAAATTCCAAAATTTGGTAAATCCTTAGTTATTTTCTATTTTCCTTATCATATTATATACACATCTGTTAAGATTTACTAACCCTTGTAATAAAAAGAAAAATCATTATTCTTTAATTAGACTTTCTCTTAGGTTCTGTCATTTCTGAATACCACGCAATATGATTTCCCACTTAGTAAAGTTGTAGATAAGTTGCAAAAATTCTATATGAGAAAATTAACCTAATGCAAAAAAGTTTCAGGTACATTTAGCTGTGGAAAATGAAGTATCCAAATCAGGAAAAAGGGACAGAACAGGAAATGAATTTTATAGCTGCAATAAATTGAAACTTATTTTTTATGGGAACAAAATCCCCAAACTGTACCACTTCAGGGAATTTTCTAAGCAAAGATTTAATCTATGTATCAATGTTGCATTTTCACATAAAATACTAATTCTCATAACTAACATCAATCAAACTTTCTTTGTATCTAATAGCAAACGTGTGATTTTTGGGGTCCTTTATCACAATTAAACATCTTCATACTGTGTCTCATGATTCCTAAGAAAAAAGGTAACAACGTTGAAGAGGTTACCCAATAAGAGTGTTAAAAAAAAAATTAAACCTGTTTATACTCATTAAAATTCAGGACAAATCAAGTACCACATTATGGAGGAGAAAAGAATAGAAGATTCTGAACACTGATAGCAGAGAACTTGTCCTACAAGATAAAACAATGTTAGGGTATTTATTTTTCATTTTAAGTCACTGTAATTATGGGCTTTGATGGAGAAACTTAAATACTCATAATAAAATAAAGAATTCTATTTTTATAAAATAAAATGTTTAATAAATACTTATTACAAATAATAGTTAATAAAATAAGAATGTTCCTTTAATAACATAAAGAAAAACAAATATTGGAAAGCACGACGTGAGAAAAGGGAACCAAAACATGCCGTTGATTGTTGCATCTCTGAATTTCCCAGCAGTGGGGATTGATTTAAAAAATCATAACAAATCAGAGAAGGAGCAGTGTTATTAACATTTGCTGTATTCTTTTTAGAGTTTTACCACGAGTATCGCTTTTGTCTTTGTATCTTCCATAATCTATTTCCTTACTTATAAAGGATGGGTATTTGATTAGATGGATTCTAGAACCTTCTCCACCTCTCAGGCTCTTAAACTGTAAAAAGAACCTTTTGTAGAGAAGCTTTGTAGTATGTTTCAATATCTGTTAGAGTGCATCTGCTCTTATAGCTTTTTCTTTTTAGTGTTTTCTCAACTACCTTGCTTATTTATTTTTCTATACACACATATATCAATTTGTCTAGTTTCATATAAATGCTTATTTGATATTTTTTATTGTTCCTTTCATATTTTTATATATTTTGTGAAATATTTTGTCATATTTTAACCTGAATTCACTTTCTGTGCATCTTCAATTATGACTGTATCTTTTTCTTTGAAAAATACTTTTGTAATAAATATCAATAAGGCTCACATTTATGCTATTATGAAATAATTGCTTTCAACACTGTAACTACATAAATAACTTTTACTGAGCCTATTGTGAATTAAGAATAGTACATGCATGCAATAAAATCTTCACAAAGTTTAAGGTAAAAATTATTATCCATTTTACAGATGAGAAATCTGAGACATACAGAGATTATGCAACTTGCCCAGGAGACTTAAGCAGGTCTATTTAAAATTAAAGTCATACATGTTGAAAATATGAAATATTATTTACTTAAAAATGTCCCATTTCATCTATTAAGTCCCAGTGATACATAATTCCCTCAAGTGAATGCATTTGGCTTCACTAGTGTTATATCAAGCAATGGAAATATGTAGGAATTATTTTTGCTGAATGTGGTTAAAAAAGGTCAGTGACAACTGGAATGAACCTTATAATCTAAAATAAAATGACTTCAGACTGAAACACAAGAAAACTGGGTTCAAACCTAGACATTGCTATTGCCTAACCAGCCATGCTCACTGGGGCAGTCAGTCCCTCTCTGCAAAGTACCTTCTCCTCCTACTGTGAAATGGAGTGACATGTCTACTCTAGTCTTGTCTCAGAGTTCCTGGGGAAATAAAATAAGGGAAAGTGCATGATAATGCATGGTGATAACAGAAATATTTAGGTCAATGATACTGAAAAACCCTTTCGAAAGTTAACCTGACAAACTAATATGAGATCTTCAGATAAAAAGACAGCTAATCACAAATCACTTCATCTCCAGATCACTCTTCTTTACTTAATATTTTTTTCTTTAAATGCCAAATCAAAAAAAAAAAAAAAAAAAAGGTGTGTAAATGGTCATTTAACAGGTCTCTAAGCAACCATATTTAATTTAAAAATAGGTCTGTGACAAATCCTCATCAGAGACCAAACAATTTAGATTCTTTTTAATTAAAAAAAGTCTAGTAAGATGATTTGTTAGGACAAAATCTTACAAAATGTATGTGGCTTTCATTTTCAGTACTTCCTATTTTCATTTAGCTTGTTCTCACGGGACATGGGCACTTCTGCTTCTAATACGAACATTTGCAAACACTAAGTAAACTTTCAGAAGGGTCATTTCTTATTTTTCCCAAACTGGTTGACAGTTTCGTCTCTGAGCTGGTAACATTTATTTTGAGTGGGAAATTACAGTAAGTAGTTAGGTGGGCAGAGGGGATCTGCATTTTTATAAAATAGCAGCTTACTGATCCACCATCTATTTTATTTGGGGATTTTTGAATGACTGATCTATTTCCCTGGGAATACAGTCTTAAAAATTCATGAAGTATGTGGCTTTTTCTGTTCCCTTTTGGGCACATTCATTTATCTGCCTCTGTCATGACATCACCATTTTCCCAGTCATCTTTAACTAAGCTCTTCTTTCTACCATGTCCTTTTGGTCCCCCTGGCTCTTATGAGAGAGCCTTATAAGGTAGAAGTATTACCCATTTTATAGTAAAGAAATCTGTGGCATTTGCAGACTATGCATCTTGCCCAGGGGGGTTAAACTGAGTCAATTTAAACTCAAAGCCTATGCATATGAGACAGCCATGTGCATCACTTCCATCCCCATCCAAGCCACTCTAGTTCATGCTTTAATTATTGCAAAACCAAGCTATATCAGCCTCAGGGTAGTTTCTCTCTAAGCCATCACACATCTTATCATGGCCCTCCATACACCTGTTTCCTCTACATCATCATCCCTCTTTCTACAGCCCTGCCTGGAATATTACCTCTGTCCTCTCTGACCATTTATACCAGGGTTTCTCACCTTGATTGAATAATAGAAGTACCTATGTAGTTTTTAATTTAAATCACCTAAGTACATGGGCTCCACCTCAGGACAATTAACTCAGATTTCATGGGGTGGGACCTGGGTATTCAATATCCTAATGCTCAGCCAGAGTGGACAATGATAGGATTAAATCTATACTTTCTTTAAATAGTCTTAGTCCCATTTTCTGAACTATGTCAACCCATTATGCTCTTCTTTTTCCCTGAATGCCTACCTAATGGTACCATGTATTGCTATTATCATTATAATACTTTGGGTTTTTTCATTCATTTAAAGAGTATATTTGTACTTACTGAGTACCTATTACATGTAAAACATGAATGATGTGTCTGCAATGTGCCATATATATGGTTTCCTCTCTTCAACTGACTAAAATAACCTTTAGGACCTGGGTTAAATATAATAACTCTTCTTTAACCCAAAGAGAGCTAATACTGTTATAACCTCATGTTAAATCTCAATACTTTTTTGAGGACTAGCTCTAGTTTCGTATTTTTTTCTTTTAAGCCATTGGTTCTTCAAAAAATATTTATTGAACAATTATTATGTGACAGAAAGTTTAATAAGTTAATATTCAATCTGATTTATTTTAGGGAGCAATCTTCACCTTTGAACACAAATATACTTGCTTCTTCTATAGCTTTCTGGTTTTTTCTTTTGAAATGACTTTCTACTCTTTTCTATACTTGAAAATGTGTTGTAATAACTTATATTTACCAAATACTTCTTAAATGTCAGAAATCCTTCAGAGTTTCTTGCATTAACTCATTCAACAGCCCAACCCCATGAGAAAGTACCTCCACATACAGTACCTTCGAGAGGAGAAGTGACTTTGCCCAAATTTAACAGAGAGTAAGGAAGAGAACTGGGACTCTTGCCCAAGCAGCCTGCCTCAGAGCCACCCTGCCACCCTGCCACTAAGGAGAGAGTTTTCAGGTAGAGAGATGTTTCTCCAACTCAGGGAACATATACATGTTTTCCTTGGACATGTTGAGTTATGTGTGCTCACTGACACTGGAAAAATTTGAAAGTAATTACAAAGTAAAAAATTGCAATTACTAGTACTAAAAGTTGTCACTCAAGTGTCCCTGAGATCACTAAAATATTTTGCAGATTAATTTCTAAGAAATCGTAATAGCCAATAGGAATAGCAGAATTGCTTTAAAGTTTCTATCACTTTGGATTACTAAAAAAATATTGTAAATTTCTATAACTGTGCTCGGATGAGGTTTGCATTTTTAGCGGTAGGGAAGAAACTTCTCTCTTCTAACTTCATGTTTCAAGATTTGCACAAAGGGGAAAAGAACAAAGCTTTCAGTTACTAAGTAAACAGTCTATAAATGTACATCCTGTCTAAAGGAGCAGAGAATATATCAACAAAGCTGTTCTATTTTTTTCTTCCATAACTCATTATCTTTACTATTTTTCTTTCTTCTATATCTCATTTTGAATCTCTTTGCAGCAGTGAACAAAGTTTTCTTAAGCATGTATCTTAAGACCTTCAGACTATTATAAAATATAATAAACTCTGCTTTCCTTGCCTTATTTATGTTTTTTTTTAATCCATCCCAGTCTGCCCATCTACTCTGCTTTCTCCATCTGTGCTCCAAGGTAAAGTTATTGCCTCTCAGTCTTCAAATATATGAAATCACAAAGCATCTACAGGCCCTAAAAACTAATTCCTTTTTAGGAGTGTCCTTTGCTACTTCTTCCTAGAACTGTTTAAAGTTTAGCATTTATCTGATAAGCGATTATCAAACTTCTTACAAGGCACCTTAAAGGCACAAATTAAGAAGAGGTAGCTTTCGAAGTCTGACATTTAACAGAATTAAGAATTGAATCTACAGAGAACGGGAAGAAGACACGAAATGTGAAAATACTCAGACATGTCTGCCAAACTGCTCCCAACTGGTGTGAACATTTTGATTAAATTGTCTGGTTAAGGATTAGATGTCATCAGGGTCCTTCTAGGTCTAAGCAATACTGACTATAAAATATGAAATAATTTGATACCAACAAAAGATAAATCAAGGTCACTTCTCTAATCCTCTGACCTCTGACCTGAGACAACCCTACCTAAATGTGGCTCTCTTCTAGAAACTTGTCCTATCCAGAAACCCTACCAACAGTTTGGGACACCAGACCTAAAGAAATAGATAGGAAAGGTCCATACTAAGTAATAAGTAGGGCAGTTGTGGTTAAAAACAGAAATTGTTGATTACTAAACCACAGGCAAAGCAAATATTCATACCTTCCCAAATATGCAAGAACTCCACAGAGAGTGCTGCTGGATGTATATCATTGGCATAATGCACAGTATTGTTATTTTTTGTTTAAAGCGCTCAAGGGTCTTTGAAAGATAAGCCTGAAACTGCCAAAAATAAAAACTTCCATTCCACACATAAGAACAGAAGCATAACTGAGAAATGAAAACTCTCAGCAAAAACTATATTTTTGTATATTTCTTTCACATATTTTTTTGGCACTTAATTCATGATTTGCAAGACACTGTTAGGTTCTAAAACAAGTTGTCTTGAGTCCTTACTCAGTACTAAAAGGTTATAACTATAATAAAATTAATAATTGTTTTACAACTGCTTAATAATCTCTTTGCAGGTAGAATTGGATTTGTATTTTATTTCTCCAGGGAATTATTAAACTTTCTTTAATCTAATGAAAATTTGGAACAGTACTGCTCACAGCTCTCAAGAGCTGGGGAAAACTAGAAATAAGTCCATAACTGATCATCCTTTAACTGGTAGTTTTACATCACCAACAGACATTAACGTTTTCCTTTATCATCACTAACATTGGCAACTGAGCACAAACTATGAAATCAGGAAATGTCCAGGTTTGTGCTTTCCTTACAGGCCTCATTTTTGTCAACATACTTAAACCGTTTTAAAGCATGCTCTTGATGATAAGAAAGCACACTACATTACAAAGATATATATATATATATATACACCCAGAATTGGTAAAACAGCTTCAAACTGTCACCGTCGCACCCCAAACCACAAACTGCGCTTCTACTAAGTAAGGAGAGCAACTGAAGTGTTTAAGCAACAGTTTCTTTTCTGTTGGCAGCTCTCTGCCTTCGATTTGCAGTCGAGGGCACGGTGAGCTAGACCCTTTGACGCCGGCTGACCCCCGCGGACCCTTCCGGCTGTCCCCGCCAGGGTTCTGTGGTGTAGGCAGCTGTGCTTCGCGCACTGGCTCCATGAGACGTGGGTAACCTCCACGGACTCAGGATAAAGAAGCCCAGTTCACATCTGGACTTAAATCTGCACTTCAATTGATTCAAAAGAGGTATTTCACTAAGCACGTTAGCACTACAGATGCTTGCCACCATAAAACTACATTTAATAGTCAGCATTATTTCTGTAATTCTGACAAAAAAAAAGGAGTAAGAGATTATAACTCTCTAAAAATGTTCTTCCTCTTAAAGTGTATTGTTGATGCCACTCATTATTATTGTTTATTTATTTTTTGCATGGGCAGCACCAGGAATTGAACCCGGGTCTCTGGCATGGCAGGCAAGAAATCTGCCTGCTGAGCCACCATGACCCGCCCAATCAATTTTTCGTTTCTGCATGCTCTTTGGTTGGGGTCACATTTCATTCTTTTTCCATGTGACTGTCCTGTTATTGCAGCACCATTTGTTGAATTTTGGGGTGGGGTCGGGTGGGGGGAGAGTGCAAGGGCTGGGAATCGAACCCAGGTCTCCCACATGGCAGGTGAGAATTCTACCTCCAAACTACCCTTGTGCCTCCGCCAATGATTAATTTAAAGGCTAAAATGACCAAGATGCAAGACCCAAAAGCTTATAGTACTGTGATAAACAGAAAATAATTTTTGAGGTCAAGGTAACCCTGGGTTTGGGTCCCACTTAGGATATGTGTGATCTTGGAAAATTTGCCCAATCTCCCTGAGTTTCAATTTCTTCATCAATAAAATGCGGTGAATAATGTGTATCCCATAGATTGGGTAAGGGGTGAAGTAAAATGTCTGGCAGTCTATGGACACTCGGTACATGGTCGCACATGCACCTACTGTACAAAAAAAGTACTAAGCTCGTTAGCTTTATTTAATTTTGAATAAGTTTACTATTATTCTGGAGGGACATTACAGAATTTGAATTATAAGGAAACAAAATTTCTGAAGGTAATTTTTAAGTCTCTTCACTTTCTGAAATAACACAGATGGTGAGCTCAAGGTATTTGAACAGTAATGCAAAAGGTAGAAACAGGAATAATTTAAAACCAACTACTTAAATTCTTTTCTTCCAGGTTCAGTGAGGAAATGAAAAAATAATGATGTTACATACTAAGTACAGCTACTGTGCTTTAAAACTCTGTTTTCCCCTTGAGTATTCATTTACAGCTAGAAAAGTCTAATGTGCATTCCCTAAACTTGTGAAATTTCTAAAATTCATTATCACTATTAAATAGAAACTAGATTTTTAAAATTTCAGTTATAGAAGATAGTGAAAAATATCCTGAAGTAATGAAGAGCTGTTCCCAATCTCTCTCAGATCCTCCACCTGTGAGGATGTCTACATGATATGCTCATAAATTTACTATTCACAGGGGCAAATTAATACAGAAACTGATTTCTCTAGTCCTATCAGAGGTTTCAAAGAATTGCAAACGTACACGCTTACCACAGAAACCAGTCTGTAACCATGGCTAAGCCAATTCTACAGCAGCTGTGGAGGCAGTCAAAAATTTAAAAGGGGTCATTTCTGTGTCACGTAAAAGGAGCTGCTGCTTGATTCTTACTTTCCCTTTGGGGCTGGCTGCTTTGTACTCTGCAGACATGACTCCAAGAGGAGGTCACATAAGATGTGGCTCAAATTCTTGGGTAACTCGCACAGAGTAACAAGTGGAAGCTGAGGCTGCCAGACCCTGGGCGTCCTACAGCCAAGCAACCGTGGATTCGTTGGGTAATTTTTTTCCATACCCTTGACTTCTGATTAGCAAATAAAATCTGCTCCAATACGGCTGTCAATTCTTTCTAAACTGGCACACCGACTCATTTTGAATCCTGTTTCTGCCACTTAGCTGCCTGACCTTGGGTAAGCTACTTAACTTCCTCATTTGTAAATAGGGCACTACATTAGTACCTACCTCATAGTGTTGTCATGATGGTTAACTGAATTAATGTTTGTAAAGTACTTAGAACACTGTCTGGTCCATTGGAGGGACTTACATAGGGTTTCTTAAGTACAAATAGTACATCCCAACAGAGAGCACCAAGATATTCAGAAAAATTGTTCCAGATGTATGCCAAAATCATAGTCAACTAGGCAATGAGTCAGAAAATCAAGTTTTCAAAGATGGAAATATTACTTTACTTATTTTAATAAAAGTATTAAATAAATATCAAAATGTATTAATACTAATACTATGTATTTAAATAAAATATGTTAAAATATAAGTTATAAACACTATATACTTGTCATTATCTATTTTATTAACATGGTAATGTCTAGTGTTTTACTTTAAAGTGTGATCAATTTCAAGATCAAATTGGTGAGGTCTTTACACACACACCCTTTATCTACATATATGTACATGCCTGAATTAATCATTCACAGGAAAGGACCAGTACTAACTCCGTGTCATAAACAAGACATAAGATGCAGTTTCCTTAGTTATAATCATGTAGGCATAAATACCCACCTTATTTTTAGGACATCCTCCAAAAGTTGGATACAATGGTATTTTCCACAATTAGAAAACTTGTAATAATAATAAATAACATAATAATAATCATAATCATAAAACAGAAACTGGATGAGGACCTGAATTCTTGGCAAGAAGTGGACAGCTTTGAGACACAGTCAAGAGACGGGACTGGAGAACCTGGTGGTCCATCAGTTGTGGGAGAGTGACTCAAGGATAATGGTAAGGTTTCAAATTCAACTTTATGGGTGAATAGTGGTGCTATTTACTGAAGTAAGAAATACCAGAAAAGAGCATATTTGAAACTTGGAAGGAAGAAGATGATTGTGAAGATGAGTAGAGCATGGAACATTCAAATGAGGAGACCCAGGAAGCAGGATATCATTCTACGATAAGGAGCTAGATGAGAATACAGATTTGGGAGTATCAGAAGGCAGGGTGATCACTGAAGTCACTGATGTGTATAAAGCCAATCGGGAAGACAGAGGAGAGTAAAGACATAAAAAAGCATAGGAAATGGTTCCTATGTCACTAAACTGGTCACTAGAGGTGCTGCCTTATTAAAAACTATAGTCACAACCATACATGTAAAGGATATCTGCTATGATAGCATTAGGTGGTGGTATTTCAAAAACAGTGTTAAGCTGGCAAAGCTGTAAATATATTTTGCTTTCTAACTCCTTCCAACATCCTTTTGTTACCTTTGGGTGGTTAAGAGCAGTTGGTTTCACTTTATACCACACAAACAAGCACGTGGCATGAGGTTAAATCCTACTAACCACACATCCCGTTATTTACTCACACATGTTTTAGAAAACACAGATATTATAATCACGCCATTCATGTGGAATTGTGAAAATGTTGTTTCTCATAGATAAAAATTACCCATCAAAATGATTAATATTATGTACATTTTCACTATTGCCCATATTTCAGCTTCTTCTCCAAATATTATTTTCCATATCAGCCAACAAAAAAAGAAATAACTCACTTGAGTTTTTGCTCACTTCTAACCTTTATGATCAAGACCTCTAAGGAGGTTCAAAACCTCACTTACTTTATCTCTGCCCTTTGTCTGGTTCCTTTCAGTGACAAAGGACATCCTGCTACCTTTAAATTCTAAGTTGAACTTTACCAAAGAAGCAGAATTTCTTGCATATCTTGCAAATTAAATATGAAACTAAACACTTATACCACAAATGAAATAATCCCAGGCCAAGCATATAATGACATACAAGTTTTACACAATTTTCTGAGACTTTGGCATAGCAGTAGCTACCGTATCTACTTTATCAACTATTCCTATCCCTTGTCATTAAAGCCAGGATTCTAACTTCAAAAAAATAATAAAGGGTTATGTCTCAAGACTGGTGGCCATTTGAAAATGTTGACCTCTCCTGTCAGCTTTACACAGAATTAATCTTCATTTACATTTTCATATATTATAAATTCTCTGATGGAAAGCCATTGGATCCTACTTCTCAGTTATAATATCATTAAATTTTTGGACTTAAATTGTGCTTATTATAAGCTTGGGTTGATTGTTTCTAAAGGAAGACCCTTATAATAGGGAAGAAGGTTCAGACTTCTGTGATCTTGGTTGTTTTAAGGTTTGACATTCCATGGTCTAAAACGAAACCAAATGACATGCACTCTCAGGACATTTAAGGCGGGAATTGACTCTGAATGTCTTAGGCTACTGTAGATTAAGAAACTATGAAAGCTTGGGTATTTCCAATAAAATGTGAATTTAGGTGGAAAATGTACAGAGTTGTCACTTTTTTAAAATAATATTCAAACTCAGAAAAAATGGTAGGGAAACTCATATGTTTCTTTGATCCTAAGAAGAATCAAGTTGCTCTTCATGATGAAGAGAAGTATTTTCGCCTAGAATAAAAAAAGAAAGAAAAGCCCTAAGTGTCTTCATTTGCCTTGCCTTTCATCAATGGAATAATGCATGATTTGATGAACAGTGATGGTGAGGTGACTAGGTCTGATGGTCCAGTAGTCTCAATCAGATCTGGTGGTTCAGTAGTTCCTAGAATATTTTCTCTATCCTATATAAAATAATATAAAGTAATAAAAATAGTTCTAATATTTAAATAGATTCCTTCCCATTTACTTTAATCTTGGATATTGACAGTTTATTCTATTGTACATATCCAACCTCTTGGCTCTCACAGAACAGAAATTCAATAAATGAATTTGTTGTACTTTAACACTTTACTTTTCCACCTTCCGTTGAACTAGGAGCTCCTGCAGGATAAGGATTACACAGAGGCCATACCTTATTTATTTTTATAAGATCAGCATGTGGAAAAATCCCTAGTCTATAAAAGACAATGACAAGAGTTTGCAGATAATTGTACTAGATTTTCAGACTAAGTGGGCAATGATAGTATTGAGCTAGAAAGAGAATAGAGAAGCAGTATAAAGAGTGATTAGAATATAGCTTCTATAGGTTTACTTCTGTTCTCTATTGTTTACTAGCTGTATGATTGGGAAAAATTATTTCTCTTTTTTGAACTTTGGTTTCCTTCTCAGTAAGAGGGGACTAGTACTGACTACTTTTGAGGATGACATGAAGATTAAATGAGAGTATGTATAGTAACCATTTTATCTCCGAGGGCGGCTCAGAGAAGTACTCTCAATAAAGAACAGAAAAAAAACCCAACTTAAATATTTCCAAAAGAAATATAGCTCTTTTCTACTCCTTGTTGTCGAAAAGGAACTGGATTTTTGGTTCAAAATGGTAGTTTGAATACTCATGTTCATCTCACCTCTTTCTCATGATCCCACTTCATGGATAGTAAGTATATACCAAAAGAATAAATCTCTGACAGGGCAAAAACAGGTCTGAGTATGACATCAGCAGACTAAACCTTCATTCAGTTATCTGGGAGAAAGCAAATGGGTTCTCACTGATGTACAAGCCACAGAGAAACTTCAACCTGGAACATGCACATGAACTGGCTACCATGAAGATAAAAAAAATTCTTATCCTTGTAGCTCCAGAGACACTCCATATTTGGAATTTATAAGTATAAAGACTTGGGAGACTAGGGGAGGATTGTATTTGAAACAGATAGGCCCGGTATCACTTCTCTTTTCTGATTGCTGCAATCTTTCCCACCAATTGGAGTCAGACAACTGTTCTCTAAACACAGAAATTTTCCCTTGGTAAACCGTTATGTAATTGATGTGGTGGAGAAGGAAGAAGACAGATCCTCAGTTAATCTTGACTTGACTTCAAGGAAGGAAGAAAATATCAGCTCTATCAGTGAATGAAAAACACTAAAACTTTCTATTTTCTAAACAAAAGTTTTCCTACTTTAACAAGTGCTGAGTTTCAAGTCTTCCTCCAGCTCCTGGACCACAACCCCCAAAGGAAAACAAACATGATTGTAGCCAAGACCTGTCCTCTGATCAGAACCTGCAGTCAGTCGACATTTCCAAGGAAGAACAGTTTTGAGTTAAAAGAGATATCCAAATGCAAGGAAAATCCATACAGGTTATCTCGATTGACAGATGTAGCTCTTATCCACCATTAATAATGATAAAATAAATCTCACTAGATATTTGAGAAAAAACAACAATGTGAAAGATTGAAATAAACAAACAGAATAAATTATCTAGGGAAGCCGGAGATTATATAAAAAGCAGAAGATAATTTGAAACATAACTATACGTAGAACCATTTAACTGTTACGTCTCAAAATCGGAAAGGGGGACTTTTAAAATTACAAAAAAGTCAACAAAAGAGGTAAAAAATAGAATGGATGTTGCTAAAGGATAAATTTGTGATCTTTAATATTATGAGAATAATTAAAATTAATGTCACAAGGACTGGGTGAGGGAAATGGGAATGATGTAAGTAGTGGAAATAAATTTCTAATATTTCATGATGAGAAATCATTAGATGTCTGACATTGATAAATCAAGACATAGGGGTATAATTATATTAGAGTTTAGTTGTAGTGATAAGTGCCAGGGAAAAATAAACTGAAAGGTTTAGAAGTTCCACTTTGGTAAAAATGGGACTAGGATAGAAATGTGATTTGAGATGAGGTGGGATTGTGAGAACGAGACCATTACTTTTCATCCTCCACCTGGATTGCTTTTCTCAGTTCTAGGCTTTCTATTAGGTTCCTTTCCATATTCTCTAATTACCTTCTGAGATTTCCTATTTTTTCATTCATTACAGGAATACTTTTCTTTACCTCACTAAGCATCTTTAAATTAGTTGCTTCAAAGTCTTTTTTGGACTTTAGGATTGTTCTCCATTAATCACCTTTCTTCTTCAGGATGGCCATTTTCTGTTTCTCCATGTGTGGAGAATTATTCTATGCTGGATCTTGCAAATGATGTTTTATAGAATCTTTGGATACCGTGTGTTTTTTCTAAGATTTTTTTTTTTTTTCAAAGCAGGCAGTTAACTTGGTGGACCTCAAATTGCAAAATTGTTTCCCCTGTAGCGGCCAGGCTCAAATTTCACTTGAGGTGTTTTAGACACACCTGGCCTGCTTGAAGGTTGCCCCATGCACGCATGATTCAGGGATCAGCCAGAGACCCCTGGATTCACACACAGAATTAAGGGATTTCCCCCTTTCTGGTTCTCTCTTTTCTAGAATTTTCCTCCTACTTCCAGGTGTTAGGGTTATACCAAACTCTATTATCTGGTTCTTCATGCCAGCGAGATTGCAGATTCTCCACTAGAGATTTAGTAGCCACACGTAATGCAGACTGGAGTCTGATCTCGCCCAGTTCTCTTTCCTCTAAGTGTTGACTCACCTCTAGTGTCAGAGGGGACATTTCTATGCTCCAGTGTCTTCAAATAGTTGTTTTTATATTTTGTCAAGAGTTTATAGTTGTTATCTGTGGGAAGGGTGACCTACTAGGAGGTATTTGCCTATATCAAATAAGGAACTCCTTCATTTCTATATTTTTCAGTATGGTTTTTAATTACAAAAGAATGTTCTGAGTCTGGTGAAGAAATGCTGAAATCTGAAAATCTCTGCCTGCTACCCATGTGGTGGTCTTCCAAAAAGTTCTCTCATGATCCTTAAAGCAGAAGAGCCTTCTCAACAACCAGGCATCTAATAGTTTTCCAAAAATGAAACCAATACTTTCTTGTATTCAATTAAAGGATATTACAATGCCTTTAACTTCAACTGCTATTTACTTTAAAAACTAAACAAAAAGCCCTAGCTTATTCACATACAATATTATTTGCTATTATTATTATATGCTATTTTAACTTTGTTAACTAGTCAATCTTTAACCATATAATTATGTCAAGGGCATCACTTTCAAATATTTGGCCATCCTATAATAATAGGCTTCTTAGAGAAAATCTTCACTGATTTCTAAATATTTTACAATATCCCTTTTCTTTTAGAGTAGTATATTTGTATTCTCTTTAGTGCTTTGTGGTAGCACACATTTAAATATAAGTGGCACAGTAGCATGTGAGTTTAGGGATTACACGAAAAATGTACTAGAGATTAAATTTTCATCAGTCTATAGCCCCCCAAAGTATACAAAGAGATAGCCTTATAAATCAACCTATGTTAGTTAACGGTTTTCCTCTGTAAACTGCTACTTGCATTAATTTCCTATTTTATTGTTAAGCAACAAGCAAAATATCTCAGAAATGATTCAGAAAAAGTGACATATCACTACAGGAGTGTAGAAATGTATTTACAGATTAACATTCATCATTTTAATCTTGTTGGGGAAGCTATTAACCATAAAGAGTAATTTGGTTTGGAAATGTAGCCATTAGGTTTTTTGTTCTCTTCAATGCTAAATCTGATCCAGAATGGAAATGAAGATATCGATTTAATCTTTACCTCTCATCCTAAGTCTTGGACATATATTTGGAACTCCATATGATGCTGCAATTAAATTCTATAAATCCAGTGTAGCCTCAGGAAATTTTCCAAAGCAGTGCGATGAAACAACGTTTGACAAGAAATGATCTTATACAAGAAAAGTATAAAGAAAAAAAATCTGAAAATCTTTTCTTTTTCTTATGTTTCCCAAGCCAATTAAAATAAAAAATAAAGCAAAAGTTATGATTAAACAAAATGGTCAAAATGGAGAAGGAAGCATTCTCTAAAATAATCTCAGCTTGGCATGAAACCTTGTGAGGATGTTAATTTGTTGTGACAGCCTAGGTTTCTTCATTCCAATTTGCTAACTTTTGATGGGGCAGTGGGGATGAAAGTGCTGATGGTCAAAGTGGAGACAGGAGGGAGGATTATTTGTTTTTAGAAGCATGGGTCTGGGCGAGCTAGTGCCTTAGGTTAATCATAGTTTAAGGAAAGAAAGAAAAAAAATGGTTTAAATCAAATTCTGCTCTCACTTTTTTTGCCCCATAGCATCCCTAGTTGTGCTGTGTCATGGCCTGAAATAAGTAGGAACTACTGAACAAAATTTCTATATACCTTTTTAGACATATTGTCTATAATAAGATTATCTTCAAAGCTTGGGTAATTAACTCAATGTCTGAATGAACTGCTAAATAAAAACATAATAGCTATTCTCTGGCCCAAAGAATGTGACTTTGTGCATCTGTAGCTTCTCTTCTTTTAGGACTCCACCCCAACCATATCCATAGTAATCCTGTTTGGCCATTGGATTTGGACGGCTAAGCCCTATATACCCTTTCCTTTCCTGTGTCATTTGGGGGTCCCCTTGCAGGCCTTACTGAGTCTACCCAAACAGAATGTTCCCTTCTCTTTTCCATGATGATCTTGTTTAGAGGTGAGGAATCTGACCAAAGGCAATCTTTGCCAAGAATTTTGGGAGGGATATCTGCAAAGATATTATGATTTCAGAAGCAGTCAGGAGCCATACAAAGAATTCAAAGCTTTGTTTAAGGATATAATGGAAAAATTAAATACATGGAAAGGCAAATCATATTTCTCTTACGTTTAGGTATGATATAAATTATTTTATTGATAAGATATCAGTTCTCTTCAAATTAATATATACATATGTATGTCATTCATTTTGACATCTGACGCCCCAAAAAATCCATGTTTAGTTTATCTGAAAGAATAAATGCATGAGAATGATGATAGATCAGATTTAAGTGTGTAAAATAAAGCTATAAAAGTAAGAAGAAAATATGAGCAAATATTACCTATATCTTAAATTAGAAAACCTTCTCTAGTTTCTTTATGCCATAAAATATAAAGAAAGTTGACTGCATATACATATGGAAAAATATACCATATAAAAATCAAAGACAAAGGATACAATGAGGGAAAAATATGTGCAAACTATCTGAGAAACATGGAGTTAATATTCATAATATGTGAAGAAACATGACATTCCAAAAACATATACATAATTAATTAGGAAGAAATTATTACATGACATGGAAAAGCAATCCCCAAGGAAAACTAAAGACTGATAATCATATAAAAGATGATCATCAAAAATGTTAATTAATTCAACCATCTGATATCTATCAGAATAGCAAATATAAAAAAGTACTGGTAATACCAAGTATTGAGGAGAGTGTACAGAAATAGATATTCTCATATATTGGTGATAGTGTAAATTACTCCAATATTTTTGGAAAGCAATATCAGTAAAAATATGAAATGTTCATTTTGATCTAGAACTCCAGTTAAACACATTCTCCATAGAAATAAAATCAGAACAATATATAAAATATAGCAGTACAATTCATATAGATATTTATTGTAACATTTTATTATGGGAAATATATTTTTAAACCATTGAAATACCTATCAAGAGGGACTAGGTTAACAAATTAGAATATCAGCTAAATAAATAATAACTATCAAAAGGCATAGAGAGACTGTGAAAAGGAATCCCTGCAATATTGAGAAAAAACATGTCAGTTACAGAAAAGGCTATAGGAGCAAATATGCAATTGAGTAATATATCAGTTGTAATTTGGCTCACATCTATTGGGTGCTTCCCACATGAAAGGAAATGAGCCACAAGCTAAGTACCTGTATATGAAGCACACACGCACATACACACATGTGCACAGGCACCAAGCTTTCAACATTGTGAAGTGGGAATCCTGGAAGAGAAGGTGAAGGTAGAGAGAAAGAATAGAAAATTAAGGTGGTTCAAGAAGAGATAGGATTTATCTACTACTATACACAACAGTGTTGCTTGATTTTAAAACTATGAACATGTATTTCAGAAAATCTGTAAAAAAAAAATTCCATTTTGAGAGAATTATAAATATACGTTACTTCTTCAATTCTCAGAAAACATTCACTATTTTCACAAGTTGAACTATAATTTTGGTATTGTGTGTTATTTTTCCCAAGGATGGTGCACGGCTCATCTTTGCATTCCATATAGTTTCTTCGCATGAGCAATAATGAATAAATAGCTCAGTTGAAGGATCAGTTACTTTGATTAAAAACTCTTGGGACTGAGAACATTTTGTGGGTTGGATCTAGTTCACATACATTAAGAAATTGAAGTTATAAGAGTGTGCAATTAAAGAAAACGTATGTCACCATAAAAGACTTCTTTTCAATATTAAACAAAAGCATGGTTTTAGATTTTAAAGAGAATAGTATATCTCTTTTGACATTCAATATTTTCAAAGATTAACATAAGTTTTATTCTGCTATGTTTGGTGGAGAAAAATTCAGCAAATTTATAAACTACATATTATAAACAAACATATATATATATATACTTTGGCTATCTTTAACACATTCTGAAATGGGTAGGTTCTAACATCATATTTCAAAAACTCCTCGGAATTTTTCACAGAATGCCTCCGGCAAGCAGTGTCTACGCCCTCATCCCCTCCACCTGTTACGCTGCACCTGGGCTCATAGGCACATAAGTAACATGTTTTGTCAGATGATAAAACCCCTTGACATTAGGAGCAGACCTATTTCCCAAAATTGAAAATAAAGAGAATAACAGAAAGGGGGCTTAAATTCAATTTTAAAATTCACAAAGGGTCACTGCCAGAAGCAGCATTCATAACTGAAGACTTGACTGTCTGCTTTTCTGTATCGCTCTCTTTTCCTACCAATTGTGTTATAAAAAAGTGGTCATATCATCACTAACGGGAAGATCATCCCAATCAACCAAAATCAAATAACAGGAAAGTTTCTGACCTCTGGGAGGCAAAGAATTGTCCTCCAACTGTCAGGTGGCCATGTTTCAAGAATCTTCTGATTAAGGTCTTCAATGCCTTTTGAAAAGAAGTACCAAAAGCCAAATGTTATTGCACTGGAGTAATATACAGAAATATGTGGACTCAAAACTCACAAGTACAGCAAAGTAGAAGATTCGATATTTGACACCAATTGACCATGCTGAAAATAATATCTTTACTGTGCAAAATGGGTGTTAAACAAAAAACGGTAACATTTCCTTTGGAAATTCCTGCACTCTCCTCAAGGAATATGCTGCTAAAACTTTTTTTGGCCAAGCATGCAAGTATCTGTGGAGTCTGGCTTATAAAAGGCAACTTTTATAAAAGCATATTTTATTTATATGCTACAAGATATATCTTAACCTCTAAATGAGTCCTTAAAATCTTCCATCTTGATCTAGAATTCATGTCAATTATATTTTGATAAAATATAATTGGGAAAATTATATGAAATACACTCCTTCATCACTAAAACTGCTTAGTCCCAGGTAAGAAGACATTGAGGGGTTACTGAACCGCTTTGCCTCCCGACACATTGCTAAACAAGAATAGCCAAAGGAGAGTGAGTTTGATATTCATTATTAATATGCAGAGGATAAAACAAGTAAGAACCTACCTCACCTACATTAAATGATATTATGGGATAGCGATATGGGATAGCTCTAATTTCCTGATGCTATTTTGCAAGCCACTGTATAAATATGTTATAAAAATTAAAGTCTTCATCTTTGCATAACCAAAGATTAGTTAATATTATTTAAATATCATTAATAAGCAAAGTACTGGGAAGAAGAAAATACTTCATGTTTTTACACATAGCATCCTCATGATGAGTTTATCATTTCTACCTCATTGCTTGCAAACTAAGCCAATAGAAATGTCTTAGTCAAGCTGGCAGTTGACCTAAATGAAGGGTCTCACAGTAAATGTTTAAAATATTATATTACTATCTTAAAGCAGCTAGGATTTTAATCTATACCAAATTCTGAAATCTGTTCTACAACTAATTGTTGCAATGTGTTTTGAAATTTATTGCTGTTTTGTATGTTCTTTTTCACAAAAAAAGAAAAAAATGAAATGAGCTAAGGTAATGCAGATCTGCATTGCGAAATAAAGAATTTTGTTTGCCCACTGGTGGGAAGAAAAAAGAATGCTCGGACATCCCCTGCAGCTGTTGCTTTTGGAGCCATGGCTCCTGGGATGAGCTCTTCTGTGAGCTGTGCCATCTTGGAGGGTCTACAAACCCTGGTGAAGCTTTGGCTTTAGCAAATCCAAAGGAAACCGTGCAAGGAGGTAGCCATGATGTTGAATCAACTGAGACTAAACTCCATAACCTATGGCTTCCTTTAGTGCTGTGTGTTTCCGATTTCATTATGGGTTTAATATTTTTGTTTATATTTCACATAAAAAAGGAAATGAAAAAAAACATGCCCTAATACTTTCTAAACTGATTCAGAGAAAATGTAAAACCTTTGACAAACCTAGCTCTGTTCAAAAGGAATAGGTAGAAATGGGATCATCTTTAGAAAATACTAGCCTAGAGAAAGAGTCAGGAGAAAAACAAGTCAGGAGGAAACCAATAAAAAAAAAACTGAAAAGGGGGTGCACGGGTGGTTCAGTGGTAGAATGCTCACCTTACATGTGGGGACCCGGGTTCAATTTCCGGACCATGAACAACAACAACAAAAAAACTGAAGAGGACCAATTTCATCGTTAAGGAAGAATAACTTCCTAAGACCAAGAACTGAATGAAGAGTGGTACAATGTTCAGAAGAAGAGTTGATGGCTGAGATGACAAGAATGATCTGGTCACTAGATGATGACTCAGGAGCCAGCACATCACAAACAACTTTACTAACAAAGTGTTTAGCCAAGAATAATCTTCCTTATGGCCCATAATCAAATATGGGATGGGGGGTGCCATTCATCTATCTGAAAGCAGGACTTTACTTTCTTCTCCTTCCCATTCCGTTCATTTTCTTTCCCGTCCAGGACACCAGCCCATCTTTCAATCTGAAGTTCATTACTGTGAATGAATCTATGGAGACATTCACCAGAAGATCCCCTTTTCTCTTTCAGCCTCCTCTATGAGGCGTATGAGAAACTGCAAGGACTGAATTCTCCACCATGATCACATTGCAGATAGGAGTCCCTCATGATTAATTCAACCTTCAGATCAACCATCCAAGCTCCTGGAACTTCACCAAGAACCTTGGGTCTTTGAAATCTTCGAAAGGAATCTTATCTCGCTATTGTCCATTTACGAAATTGATGGTGCTTAATCTACTATACATTTTCTCAAATTCAGTCTTGATGTATCTCAGAAGAATATTTATATATCAATCATGTATATGAAATTTAAAATGAAATTAAAAATTTATATATCAATCATGTATGTGAAATTATATCTATATTATTATACTCTTTAAATAATATACTCAATTTTAATTGTAATTAGTCGTCAAATAAAACCTCAACTATAAATTGGTATGTTATATGTGTAACTTAGCAATAGAAGGTATAAAACTGAAGAGGCAATTTTGTTGTGCCTAAAATTATTTCTACTATAGTAACATAGCACATGTGCAAGTGATGTGATATTTATCTTAATAAATAGTAATTGCCTAAAAAAAGGGAAAAAAGTCATATTAAAACATCATCATAACTTTAAAAAAATCAGAATGTTTAAAAATAGATATATTGCTCCAGCCACACACCAAGAAATAAATGTTTGACATTCAGTTGCACCTGAAAAGGTAAAGAAGACTGTTCAGACAATTATTCCATTATCTTGTGCCCTATATTCCTTTACTTAATGGAGGGGACAAGTCCCAGAATTAATCAGATTTTAATCTTCTATATATACATAGGGCTCTGTAAATGAATTCTAGACCACATGAGTTGTTAGCCAAAAAAAAAAAAGTACTCACAAAGTACACAGTATGCCAAAAAGCAGCAGAGCACTTCACAGATTCTAATCTGGTAAACTCTGTGAGCAGGAGGCACAAAAAGGCCAACAGTTGATGGTAGTGTTTTAGAGCCTCTGTGGATCGCTCAGTGGTTCCAAAAGGTGAGACTGTAGGGGGTGTGAGGAGAATGATGTTCAAAAGTAAAGTCAGTCCCCAGAATGATTCTGAGAGGTATTGGCCTAGTTTGTTGGCATAACCTTGCCTGACTATAAGAATCACTCTTGTTAAAGATACAGATTCCCAACAAACCTCTCCTGCCCCCAGTTCTGATAATGGTGCTCATGACTTGTATTTTTTGACAAGGGAAGCTCCAGGTGAGTCTATGATAAGAGAGGTTTAGGAAAATCTTTCTAGTTTCTTTAACTGCTCAACCTGGCAGGACCACAACACAGCCTGATTACTTATATCCAGGACTGAATAAAGGGAAAACCACCCACATTCAAGTTAGCAAGGTTTTGATTATTTCAATTGGCACAAGTCAAAACCTAGTCTGGTTAACTTATGGTGTTATATTGTTAGTGGTGACACTAACAAAAATTGGTTACTATAAGACAGTGTACATCCATATTGTTATTATTTGACATCAAGGATGGTTTCATTTAAATAAAGAATTAAATATATTTATCATATCATCAATCTGTACCCCATTTTCCAAAATCTTCTCCAAACAAATTTAATAACATGTGGCACTTCAACTTTTACACCTATGTTTTAGTGGCCTTCAGTT
Source organism: Tamandua tetradactyla (assembly GCF_023851605.1). NCBI lineage: Eukaryota > Metazoa > Chordata > Mammalia > Pilosa > Myrmecophagidae > Tamandua > Tamandua tetradactyla. Next base: position 153,986,508 of record NC_135329.1, on the reverse strand, counting down.
TTTGATGATGTGCCCTAGTTATCTCTTAGAAATTCTTAGATATGTACACATTAAATGCCATGAATTAGCCTAAAAAACATAAAAATACTCATAAAACAATATTTTGCAACTTTAAATCTTTTTGTAAACATGAACTCACCCCTCCCACGCAAGCAATTTTTAGCTATAATTATTAAAAGGGCTTTACATTGAATACTCCAGTAAGGGATTTGGTTGACATCTTCATAAGGATGCTAATCTTCCCAATTGCTCCTCTGTTCCTAAAGTTCATGAATCTACCCTTACCTCTGAGAATGAGCTCAAACATTTCATAACCAGCTTTCGTCAGAAGGCCACCTGAAGACATTGAATAAGATGGGTGCATATTCCATCCATTTCTCAAGTTACTTTAAGTCCTTCCTTGGATGAATGGGCTTGAGCACTGTCTTAGTTTGTCCGTTTACCATGACAAATACTACACAATGGGTTTTGGCTTAAATAGTGAAAATTTATTGGCTCATGTTTTTAAGGCTAGATGTCCAAAATCTAGGTAACAGCAAGTCGTGCTCTCTCTCCCTGAAAACTGTAGCATTCTGATTCTAGGCTGCAAGAAATCCTCCAGGTTCCTTGGTTTTCCCATCACATGGCAATGTCCTCTCCTTTCTAATCCAGGGTTCTGCTTACTTCTGGCTTTCTCCATGGCCTTTTCTTTATAAGGCTTCTAGTAATCAGGATTAAGACACATCCTGGTTCAGTTTGCCATGCTTTATCTAAAAACAACACCCTCAAATGGCTCTATTTATGATGGGTTCACACTTATAGGTATGTGGATTAAGATAATGAACATATCTAAACTGGGGTATATAACTGAACCCACCACAATCACCAGAAGAATACATAATTGAACCACATAAACATCATCCTTAATGTAGTTGGTTTCATCAAGTTGTCCATTGATGATAACTCTTTAGTTTTTTTGTCACAGAAACCAGAAATTACTGTTTTGCTTCAGGAATATATTATTGAAGCATGACTTATCTTTACCATGAAATACACTGTATGTAAACCCTCATATAAGAAATTTCTTTAAGAAAATATTATTAAGGAAAACTTTGTTTTGCCTAAATGATTGGAATGCTTTTTCATACAGATAATGACAAATTATAACTGAACATTTTCTTCTTTATAACTGGCTGCCAATTATTTCAAAGCCAAATTTGAAGCTCAAATGCAGTAGCTATGATAGTCTTAATGTATACAAAGGCATAACCTCATACATAGACCCACACGTTCACCCTGCTCTTTCCATTTTGGGCTCACATACTAAAAATAATTCTGATTCTTTTCTTCTACTATATCTTTTTTTAAGTTTTAAAAATAATACATCTTGATACTCTGTGGTCAAAGAATGATTTTCTGCTTTTTCCATTCTTACTAACTAGTACCTATTCACAGCATTTACTTTGAGCTCAATCACCTTGTGAGATAGTTATGATTATTAATGTATTGCAACTGAGGAAATTGAAGTTTAGCATGGTTAAGTCACTAATTCATGATGCCATCACTGCTAAGTATCAGATGCAGGTTTTTTTTAAATGAAGTATTAGCACAATTTATTTCAGGTTCATATGTGACTGATCAGTAGAAACAGCTAGTAGGCAAATGTAGTAAGTTTCAGATTTTAAGTGTAACTTAATTGAATGATATCTATAGCCTCACTGTAGCTCAATTTTCCTTAGCTATGAAGTGATTATTTCACCTCTTTGGTCTGGGGTCAGGAGAAATCAATAGACAAGGTAAAGATCTGTAAGTGAAGATGCATTGCTATGTTGTCCCAAACACATATATGAGAAGTCTTTTCTCTTTAAAAGAAAGACCCCAAGGCCTCCATTGCACTTTTATTTGAATGTAATATTTGGGATAATTTTCCAAAAGGGCCAATAATTTCCCAATTTAATCTGAGGTCATAGTAGAACATCAACAAAACAGATTTTGCTATTTCAATTTCTCAGCCTTATCATTAAGACTCACTGCCTACCAACAATATTTATTGAGCATCTGCAGTGTACTAGGCACGAAAGAACATACAGAAAACATTGTCCCTGCTCTGAGGAGCTTACATTCTAAAAGAAAAAACCCACATACCTCTTTTAAAATGGTATTTTTGTTTGGTGTTTTCTGCAAGATTTTGAGGAAATAATCTGTAGGGTGAGCTTTGGGTATAACTTAGGCTAATCAATATTTAGAGAATAGAGGAAGAGAAAGGAGTTAAAGACAGACAATGACAGACCATTCACATAGATAGAGTTTAGAGGGAGATAAACACAATTTCATCAACCAAGGAGAGGTAGGATGAAGGAGAATAGTTTGTGGGATGCAAGCAAAGCATAGGGTAGTACCTTAGACATTGAGTGGAGCCAGAAATATCACGCGGCCTTTTTCCAAGTAAAGGAATACCAGGCAGAAATGGCTGGTGACGAGACAGAAGAAGGCTTAAAAGGAAGGTAATCCTGTACACCCGACAAATAGAAGGAATAAATAATCAAAATTGAAGGCAGACTATAAGAAGATCAAGAATTTCTTAACAACCAAAAGTGGAAGCACAAAACTTACAGTTAATGCTACTCAGCATCATGATGGGCCAAGAACACTGTGACTGTGGCTTCCTAAGTTACAAAATGCCATATACCAAAAATTTAAAAGAAACATATTACTTTTATCCAATTGAAGCCACCCTCCCCCTGACAAAAAAAGAAACAAAAAAGAAATTGATTTGGGGTAGGGGAGAAAAAGAGTGGGAAAGGAGAATGGGACATGGTTGGAAACAGTAGTTACATGAGTAATATTTTAGCCATTATTTAAACTTGGTAAAAGCCCATTAGCTGAAAAAAGGGAATAAAGAATAAATTTCCAAAAATGTACAATTTCTTAGAGAAGTTTGAGACCCAAAAGACTAATTTACATAAAAAGCTGTAGAGAAAGAAGTTGCAAAGTCCATTCATAAAACTTTTATTCTACTTACATCAACTTAATAGACATGTCTTAACAATTATGCTTGGGTTGTTCATGAAAATTTCATAAGACATTAAATAAAGCTAGCCATCATCAAATTATTTCCCTGTTACCTATTTTTACAGCACATGCATGTTAGGCAAGTATCGAAAAAAAAATCACAAAAGCAAAAAACCTAAAAAAAGATAAATATATGAGTTTTTTATTTCACTGCTGTGCTTGATATACATGACGTAATAGATATCAAGCAACTCATTTTTACTGCATCGTTACTTGAACATTTGTTCTTAGGGTGCCTAAAACATGTAAATACAAATAAAATGAATACAGCAAAAATAATGAAAGCTAACAATAAGTAACTTTACAAATAATAGAATGTGAACTGTTCCTTCCCTTCTCCAGAGTTAACTGGTCTGGAGAAGGGCCAGATCTAAAGGAACACTAGTGCAGCGGTAGTCAAAGGTAAGCACGTTGAGATTCTGTATTCCACAGATAGTCATGGCTCAACATGTTATAGCCATTGGATATCTCTTTCTATCACAGCCTTGAAAGTTCTCCAAACCTTAAAGTTCCCACATTACTACACTTGTCATTGGAACCAATTATCCCTTTCACACCCCCCACCCCACCAGGGTAAACCATTATGTAGGCAGTTTTCTTTGCTTAGACATAGAAGCAGTTTTAACACTGGTCCTTGTGAAGCCACATGTATATAAAGCACTATTTTCAACATTTATAGCTTATATAAAAATTCCACATCCACATATTGGCCACCTCAAGATGAAAATAGATAACTCTCTAAATGTTAGCTGGCTCTACTCCCTTAATATTAAACATAAAAACCACATGAGAAATACAGAAATTCAAATAGAAGTGACATAAACCTGTCTTTAGTCATAAACAAAAAGCTATTTGTAGGGCAGCATGGATGACAACTGTGTAAATTTTAGAATGAGGCATAAAAAAGTTGGAAGGCTGGTTAACTTCCCCCTCCTTCTCCTGTTTCAGCTTTGTCTCCTTGGGTATCCAAATTCTACAATGTCAAGTTTCTTGGTAATTGCATTATTAGTTTGTGGTCTTTGTGTGACTCTTGACTTAAGTTATCAGGTTCAGCAATGGCTTTATCAAAAGCTGTCTTTGCAAAAGAGAGGAGGCTTTCTCCAGGGAGTTCAGAATCTCATAATAGAGCATGGAAGACTTAAGGGCTAGATCCAATCTGATAGAATGCGTTGGTTACATTTCCTTTTTGCTGATTTCAAATGCTTCTTGGTATGCTTGCTGTGACTCATCCACAATCCTTTTCTTGTCATCAGCAACAGTAACCTCAGCCAAGTAACTATAGCAGTCTCCTTTCACTTTCAAATAGAAGACTGTGCTCTCTGCTCGTGAGGCACTGAAAATCAAGAGCTTTTCCAAAAGAGAGCACATCATTGCAGATATCTCTTAGCTCTGTCTCAATTTTCTCTCTCTATTCCTGAGTCATTTGCTGTTTTTTTTCTCAGAACCTTCCATCATTTGCTCAATACTTTAGACTACCCTCCAAAATGACCTACCAAAATGACCACCATCTCATTTTTATCCATGACTGGATGTTCTGTGTCCTGAATATGTGGTGACGGATGACCAGGGCTCAGCTGTCTCTCATCTGCAGGTTTCAAAGTCAGGTCTTAGGTCCTAATTTAAGCCCATACACTTGGTCACTATAGTATGTTGTTAATGTCAAACATTATAATATTAAAGAAGCTAGCAAATTCTATAATTTTTTTAAATTTTTATTGTAAGCAACAAACAAACATACAAACATTTTTGACGTACAAGCATTCTATACAGGGTGTACAATCAATGGCTCACAATATCATCATGTAGCTGTGTATTCATTGCCATGATCATTTTTTTGAACATTTGCACCACTCCAGAGAAAGAAGTAAATAAAAAAGTAAAATGAAAAAACTCATACATATCACACCCCTTACCCATCCCTCTCATTGACCACTAGCATTTCAATCTACTCAATTTATTTTAACCTTTGTTCCCCTTATTATTTGCTTATTTTTTATCTACATTTTTTACTCATCTGTCCATACCATAGATAAAAGGAGCAGCAGACACAAGTTTTCACAATCACACAAGTCACATTGCAAAAGCTATATCATTATACAATCATCTTCAAGCCACAAGGTTACTGGAACACAGCTCTTCAGTTTCAGATATTTCCCTCTAACCACTCTAATATACCGTAAACTAAAAAAAGGATATCTATATAATGCATAAGAATAACCTCTAGGATAACTTCTTGACTCTGTTTGAAATCTCTCAACCACTGATACTGTATTTTGTCTCATTTCTCTCTTACCCATTTTGGTCTAGTAGGTTTTCTCAATCCCTGGATGACTAGTCCCAGCTCATCCCAGGATTTCTGTCCCATGCTGCCAGGGAGGTTTACACCCCTAGAAGTCATGTGACACATAGAGGGGGGAGGACAGTGAGTTCACTTGCCATGTCAACTTAGAGAAAGAAAGAGGCCACATCTGAGCAACAAACAAGGTTTTCTGGGGTGACTCTTAGGCATAATTTTAAATACGCTTAGTCTGTCCTTTGCAGGGATAAGTTTCATAAGAGCAAACCCCGAGATCGAGGGCCCTGCTATTGATTTGGCTGTTCTCACTGCTTATGAGAGTATCAGGAATTCTCCAAATGGGAAAGTTAAAGTTTCTCCTTTTCTCCCCTTTCCCCCAAGGGGACTTCGCAAATAGCTCTTTATTCACTGTTCAAATCAATGTGGGATTTATCGGAGCATCACACTAACCTGGACAAACTAACAAAATCTCATGCCCTATTCAAGGTTCCATGTATTTATGGTGTTCAATTACACTGACCATACAAGTTAAATAAGGAAATGCACTAGTGAAAATATAAATTTTGCAACAAATGAACATTTCTCCCTTTAGTCTCATATAGAAGTTGAAGTTTTAAAATATGAATGACCATCTATTTTCAACACCCTGCAATACTGACATTCTTTTGTTCTTCCTCATGCGAAAACATTTTTTAATTTGTACATTTAGTCACTATCATGGTACACTCTAGGCATTCAAAAGTTGTATCATCTCAGTCCTTATTATCCATCTTTCCTTCCGGTTTTGTAAGTGCCCCAAGCCCTTCTCCCTCTATCACTCACATATTCAGCTCATTCAGTGTACTTACGTTTTTGTGCTACAATCAGGTTGTATCATGCGATCCATCTCTGAATTTTTACAACCAGTCCTGTTGCACAATATGTATCCCTTAACCACCAATTACCCAATCTCTACCCTATTCTATCTCCTGCTGACCTCTGTTCTTAACTGAAATTCTCCAAGTTCACTCATTAATGTTAGTTCATATCTGTGAGACCATACAGTATTTGTCTTATTATTTCTGGCTAATTTCACTCAGCATAATGAATGGATCTTGAAGACATTATGCTGAGTGAAATTAGCCAGAAACAAATACTATAAATTTTAACAGCATAGTTATTTGAAATTACAATTTATATATATCAGTATTTATTTTCCATTCTTAGTGATATTTCTGTCTTACAAACATACCTTAATATTCATTCCATTGTTTAGAGGTTGTGCCTTTTCTATTTCTACTTGTCACAACAACAGTTCAGGTGCTCAGCTCACAGTTGTCAGATAGGAAATTGCCAAAAGTGTCAGTTTAAAAAAAGCTACTAAGTAAACAAAAAGAAATTACTCTCATATTACTTAACTATTCAAGACAGAAACTTAATACTCCCGGTCTACTTTACTATTAGATTACCTCATCACCAAGAAGCTCATTAGACTCACCAACAAACTCATTAGACTCCAAATATATTATACTCCAAAATCAAATGGCAGAAAAGGATGTTAGAAGTTATATATTGTGAGTCTACCTTACCTGGTTCCCCAAGTGCCTCCTCAAATCCCAACATCTACCTCTAAAGTGCAATATATGAGAAGTGTGCTTTACTATTTTTGGTCTTATAAAGTTAGCTTCTTTGTAATACCCTGCTTAGAAAAACGTATCTGAGAATGTCAAGTAGATAGTGGTCGCCTACATTTCCTGTTAGTGGTAAGCATAAATTAGGCTGTGGATTCTTGGAATACTGCCATGCAGACAGGTGGTTCTCTATAATTTTTATTCAGGGATCATATTTCTAAGTGCTGAGAAACCACAATGATGGATGACATAAAATGGATGGCTCCATATTCAAGGAATTAGTTAAAGTCAAGTATTCATCAACTGTTTCTTTAAACATTTGTTCTATGGATTTAAGAATAGGATTTTCAGATGCCCCAGTCTATCAAGTCATGGCATATTAGAAAATGGATGGGGTTTTCTCTAAGCCCTGCTCCTTTTTTCCATAGGGAAGTGAAGGCTGTTCTTATAAATATGACCCATAAAGACTGGCAAGTGACATCATTTAAAAAAAATTTATTAGCAAATTTAAAAGACCAGTAACCAATTTTTTATACTTTGCTTGTATCACATATCAAGTCTGAAAACCTACTTACTGCTTTACATGTAGAACTTGATTGACTAAGTTAACAACGTTCTTTAACAATAACTTGTACAATTATAAAATGAATTCAGGTTATACAAGTTCCATATATGCCAAATGTGCACAAGCTAGAAATCACTATCAATCATTCCACCAATCCCTATCAAGTCACGCTACTTTCTCTGCCTCCATATCTAATCAATTAAAAGTGCTTCCTAACAATTTCTCCAATCCATCCTTTTCTCTCATCACTGACACAGCCTTTGTTCAGGCTCTCATCATCTCTGGTTTCCTAATTGGGTCGAGGTTCTCTCCTCTTTCAATCCATCCCCCACGCTATTACCAGAGTGTTCTTTATAAAAGCCAAACCTAATCATGCCCCTTCCTTGTTTAGAATCCTTTCATGAGACCAACAGCTAAAAAATAATAATTTCTAACTGCTTGGTATGTCACATAAACCCTTTAAAATCTGTCCTCTGCAAACCCTTCCAGCCTCTTCCGCCATCATTCACTCCCACTCCTCCACCCACGGGATAGGGCAAGGCTTTGCACTTAGGAGACAACCACTACTCGTTGAATTAATGATTGGATTGTGTTAAGATGCTTGTGCCAGAGAAGTTAAATGACTTGTTCACTATCAATACAAGTTGCTTTTGGTTACTAAAAATTTTCTGCTACATTCTAAATCCATCAGATAATGAGAGAGGCATGCAATTGCATTGCTCTTGACATAATTCACTGATAGCGTACTCTTTAAAGAGCCAAGAGTTTGGTCCTGAGTAAAATTTCTTCCTCCCTTCAGTACAACAGATTGTAAATAAGACAGACTGTATAAAAAACAGGGCTAGGCTCTAAATCGAGTTAAGAAGTTGCTCCTGTATTCATATTCTCTATTAATACCATCCACAAATTTGGCATTTTAATGTATAGGCACATCTATTCAAACCATGTGCTGTGAGTTGCCTTGCATATGCTTCCCCTACGGGCTATTTCAGGGAAATTACTAGCTTTCAAGTGAGGTCTTAGAGTAATGTGTGGGCCCTGAGCAACTCTGTGCTACTTTACCTTGATCCCTTATGTCTTTGACAATTTGCAATTCTATAAATCACAACATAAACATAATTTTTAAATAATTTTATTCATATGTTCCAACTCTCATAGGAAATTGCACTGTGCTTAATGCATTTGATAAATCATTAAATAAACCAAGTGAAAGCAGAATGTGATATAAATAGACATGAAAGGCTTTCCCTGGATGAAATTTAAGTTTACAAATGAGCCAGGAGACTTGACCAATAGAAAAGCAGCCAGAATCTCTCTAAGGGAAAAAGGCAATACACAAACAATTGTATATGGTTCCATATTAAAAAGACTCCTGCCTATTTCCCCTGACATAATGATACAATTATTTAGCCTAATAAGTTTATGTTTAATTTACTCTGGATCTCAGAACTTTTTCAAGTTATTCTTTCACACAGCTCATCATAGTGATATTTCAGACTCATCTAAATTCAAAACAATGAATTATGACTCTTTTTGTCTGAACACTATAAAGTGCTCACTACTTTTCCTTTGTTCCTACCAGCATCCCCCACCTTTTTTTATTTATTATTTTTTTAGCATCCCCCTTTTTTAAAGCATGTACAAAAAATTAAATATGAGCTTGCCCTCAGTGTTCAGTGTCAATATGTGTTAGAAATTAAGACTGGACCCAATCTCTCTCAGTCTTCCTTTTCCCCTTAAAACCTCTAACTCCCATTTCTCATTTTTTAAAAGCCAAGGATATTGTCAAGAAATTTCCTGCATATTTTAACAATATCACTTTCAATTAATTTTATTAAAATATATATAATATTTTACATAGATAAAATTTTACTTTAGGGTAAAGCAAAGTTGCCATGCACAAAAGATACAATAATTATATAAATAAGGAAGATTCAATAAATTGTTCTCTTACATCCTTACACGGCCTGGTTATATTTATGAATTACTGGGTTGGTCATATTTAGTGAGGAGAGAGAGTATAATGTAGAAATATTTTCATTTCCCTGATATACTCTTCAAGTCAGGATTTTGCTATATTTCCTTGTATTGGAGGTTATAAAGTCCACTACTAGTTCAAATACAAATTAGTTCTTGCAAAACTGCCTAATCTCCACTAACCTTCAATTCCTTAATCTGGAAAGTGAAAGGATTGGACTGGCCCATTTAATCTCTAAATGGTCCCTAAAACCCATCTACTTGCAGCACTCTGCAATTATTTACATTATTCTTCTACTATATTATAATCCCTCTAGTAGATTATAATAGAAATTTGCACAATCCCACTGTGCAAATTTCTATTCTTGGTAGAAACATCTTATTTATTTGGTTTATGGCTGGATGTTAAAATGAACACCTTCTTTGCATGAAAATTCATGCAGCATACATGGAATTCTATTATTCACAAGGAAGATGCACAACTCTAGAGGAACAAGATACAACATAAAAATTCTTACAATTATTGATACATATTTATCGTAATCATAATTTTAGAATAGGGGATCTGAACTTTTATTTCTGGTTGATAAAAAGAGAAAAGAGTTACCTAAATTGAAGGCCATTTTTAATTGAATTTTCAAGACAAACAAAAATATATTGAAAGATTATAACAGCCATATCTAATTTTTATGTACTATTTCTCATGAAAGGTGCTTTCAAAAAACATGATCTAAGTAATTCTTATAACTGGAGTAGGATTGGAATTCATATCTGCATCAATACGATGGAACGGAAGCATCAGATACATGATTCTCTGCTTGAGCAACTAAGTATTTCCTACTAGTTAAAGAAGAAAATGTTGCAGAGAGGAAAATAATCCAGGATATCTTCACAGTCCATATCATCTTCTTTGTAAACAATCTCCACCACATTTTAGCAACCAATTTTGTACTCTGTTTACTGCCTTTGGCTAATTAGACTAAGGGCAGACTACCTGGCATAGCCTATCCACTGACTGAAATAGGACAATCAATATTCTCAATAATTGGGCCAAGGGAAACTAGCTAGTTAATTAGTAGCCCTCAAGCTAGAAGGTCATACAAATTAGAAATGGATATCCACATGCAACCTGAAGTATCAAGGCTCAGAGAGAAAGAGAAAGAGAGAGGAAGAGAAAAGGAGAGAGAAAATAGGAGAGAAATAGATCAGACATACAGAGAGAGATGAAAACGAGAGAATTTCACATGTGTACTTTATTTCTATCCTTGCGCTGTGTTTAAAAAATTTTTACATTACTAATAACCCAAGCTAATTCAAGGTTAATTTTATTCCTTGCAAACAATCCTTCTGTACCTAAAACCCAAAGACTCATAACTCTGTCCATGATTCCCTAAATCCTCTTTTACTATACTAACCGGTATCTAGTAACTCCTGCCATCATTTACAAAAGCAGATGGGAGCGGGGGCGGGGGTGGGGAGAGTCTACCAGGTTATAAAAGACAGGTGGAAAACAGTCATCTGTTTCCATAAATCATAATTACGTACCAATCACATTTAAGAAGATACCTATTTTGTCAATTTTTTTGCTGAAAAAGCTCAGTGTCCTTCCCAATCTGCTTTGAGAAGTAAAAAGATGTCAGAGTGCGAATCTACCCAGATCCTGGATTTTCCCTTTCTCTACTTAAAATCTGAAGAAAGTAAGCCTTTGCTAACATTTTTTTTAAAGTATATACTATGAAAAACTGTTAGATTTTTCTGATTCACAAGTATTTTATTACATATTTTTTATTATTTCCTAAGCCTAGAAGGGCGCAAAACTACTTAGCAATGCTTTTTGCTTTATACATTTTAATAAACTAGCATGGGAAATGGTTTAACTTACATCAGTTTTGAAAGCTAAATTGCAAGAATATAACTTCTGACTTCAAAGATGGATTCTCTAACTTAAGACCTTTTTCAGTATATCGATCAGAGTTCAATTGGAGAGGCAGAACCCTACAGAGTGACATAAAATTAAGGATTTATTATAGGATTATGCCCTTACGCATTATGGGAGCTGGTGAAACAGCTATTTGTAAGATGTTGCTTTCACCTCTTGTGCTGGACCTGAAGTAAGCACGGGAGGCAGGTGGAAAGGAAAGATGGAGGTGAAGTGGAGAGAACAAGGATAAACGGGAATCTGTGAGGGTGAATAGGGCTTTCTCCTGGTCCCCAGCCGCAATGGTGTCCATGTCCTACTGGAGAGGCTGGTGCTGATCATCAGTCCATCAGTACAGAGCTAAGCACGCACCTGGCTCAGAAGTCCGGGAAGCTGACCGCCCTCCACTGCCCCGGCCAGCAAGGCGTCCCGGCACATAACAGCAATATGTGAGAGATGCCAGCCTGCCCAGCATCAAAGACCACATTCACCTCCCTAAAGCACATGTACAATGGCCCCTGACCCCTGTAGCCCAGAATAACATGGAACCAGGCAGGAAGGGAGCTCTGGGAGATGTATTTCCAGTTTAGCTAATCTACCACCACGCTGTGGTTGTTGCTTGCCGGCATCCTCCTTTATCACTGTGAAACAAACAACGCCCATCTTAACTTCTTCATTAATTTGACAAGTTACTTTGGTGGAAACAAGAAAAATTATTTCATGGAAAAGTTTCAAGCTTCCTTTTTTCTCACCAGGAACCCAGTGCTTTGCCCATCGTAAGTTCTCATAAATATTGCTGAACTGAATCAAATTTATTCAGTTAAGTACTCTGCAGCCCACAACCAGGTACTTGACCTGATTCCTCTTGGTAATCTGTGCCAATGTTCCTTAACCATCAGGTTGGGCCCCATATTTATGGCTCTTTAAATTTCTCTAATTGTAAAGAATGTCTGATGACAACTAGCTTGGAATTCCAAAATATCCACCAAACGGAAACTGTTTATGCTACTGGAATTGTTGTATTGCACTTTTTTGAAGGCATAAACATAGCACTTACTTTGTTTTTTAACTTTGGTTACTTGCAAAGCCTTCGTGGAATGCACAGCTCATTTTTAAAATATAAAGTGACTTGTCTGCTGCAGTTAGTGGAGCTCTGCTTTTTCTTACTCAGGTCACGTTTGAGAGCTCAGGGACCTCATGAGAATATATTAAAGTTATGCACCCTCTCCTCAAAAACAACAGCAACAACAAATAAATTCATATTGTGTATAATTTTAGAGGAGACAGGGATCCTTTGTAACCCATCCTCTAGGGGCCTAACAGTTCCCAGATTAAGAAGTCATATTCTCCTTTAATTAGACTGATTTTGAAGAGGAATAATTGAAATTTCGAAGATATGAATTCAAATGCATCATGCTACATTAAAATCCCTTGTGGAAAAAAAAAATTCTTACATCACATTTTTAAAAAGCCATGCCACCATCTTTACTAGGAAATGAAAGTCCTTCTGAAGCTGTTTTGGGGCTTACAGACTTTCTCCCTCCACCTAAGTTGTGCCTTATTTATTTTCATTACCATTTTGACCACCTACCTAGCATTCTAACATAGTGCTTCACCCTTGATCAATGTCCAACTCGTGTGTTTTAATACATTTTAAGTTACCAAATATTAAATGAATATTTTATTCTACTTTAAGAAAATGTTCTAAAACTTTCTAATCTTTTTCCCATTTAATGCATGGACCTCAAAAGTTATTTTCACTCCCATGGGTTGTTGATTTAATGTCAAGGTTTGGACACTGTTGACAATCTGCAAACAAGGAAGTAATGTCTGTTTTAGTAACTGAACCCAGCTATATTTGAAAAATAGGTTTTCACAATTTAAGAAATGTCCGATTTCTCATGGAGAATTATTTTTCAGATGACAAATCTGTGTAGATGGCCCGTCATCCAAATCACAGAGTAAGGTTCGATGTTGAACTGATTCTGGCATAAAATTTGAGCATAACAGTGGTTTTGCATGTTTTTACTCCCTTTGCTGGTTACTATAGTTCTTCTATCTACAGATCTCCAAACTCAAATATTTAAAAATCTTTATCATTATTCCTAAAGAAAAAAAATCTTAAAAGATCAGTGCTTAAAACTCAGTGAACATGTTACATTGAGAATTCTAAATTCTCCAGTTGGAATTTATATTGACCTTTATCTAAAACTGGCTTCTCTTCAGCAGGGGGGTGGTATTACTGTACCTCCTGCGGAAACCGAGGTTCTGACCCATTGCATTCGTACAGCCAGGAAGTGAGGGCACCATGCCTTCCTGCACGGGTTTAGCTAGGGGCAGCCAGAGCTCTACCTGTTCTCCTACCCTTCATCCAGCTGAAGGGCTGGGACTCCAGAAAAGTCAAAGAATGTTTGAGAGACTGCTACTGAGAAGTGGCATCTGGGAAGGCGCAGACCTCACAGTAAAATATGTGAATGGGACAGAAGATGGAGGTTCTCAAGAGCATTTTCTTCTGAATAATTTACCGAGTCATATTGTTTTCTTCACTTATTTTCTCTTTTATCTGCCCTCCAAATTTTTTGTGGCGGAGCAAGTTTATACATTTTTTTGTCTCAGAGATCCTTCCTCAAGACTTCACCCCCTAAAAGAGATTCTGCTGAGTCACTGGGGTGGGAGGAAAGCAGAGGGTAGCTCTGAGAAGAGAAAGGAGAGAGAGAGAAGACATGTCCTGGGATTGGGTACTGGATAGAAGGAACTGTGGGGAGCCCTCTGGAGTGGGGAGATGGGAGAGGGTTCATGGCCACAGTCAGAGGCACCTACCTATGGTCCCCCCACGTGAAAACCTCCACCCCCCACGGGGTCCAGAAGGCAGTGCAAAGAAATACGTAAGAAAGTTAAAAGCACTTGTATCAGGATGGCTTCTTCCCCTACTAGGCTGTATTACTGACATTTTCCTAAACAGGGCTTTCTTTTTTAATGAAAGCGTTTTGATGAAAAATAAATTTGCAAAACAGAGATAACCTCTTTTAGCTCTGTTTTTCAAAATGAGGGTGATTAAAAGAGCCAGGTGGAAGCACATATCTTAGATGCCTCAAGCTGTTTTTTCCCCCTAATTACTGCATGAATTCATCTCAACACCCTTATATTGTAACTTTAAATATATCCACACATGCTAAAGCATTCCTTGAAGTGCAATCCCTATGTAAAATAATGCTAGACACTACAATAAAAGACGTCAAATGTGTTAAAATACAAGGTGAAAATTAATAAGAATTCTCAAAGTAATATTTCTGCATACTCAATATTGTGTAGTTATGCAAATCTTCAAACTTCTGGTCTTTCTCTACGTATATAAATGAAAAGCTCTGATTTGAGAGATGTCACTTTAAAAGTTGTTTTATTAAGACCTATGAGAAATTCCAGCAACTGAAAACATTAATTGTATTATGGTTGAAGAAATCACTCACAAAGAAAGCCAGCATAAAATCCATTCAAAAGCAATGTTATAATTTGGTTGAATTACCCTTGCTAAGCTACTTCCAAAATTAACTTTTAAGAGAGGGGTAAGTTATTTTGAAAGCGTTCTTTCTGCAAGAACTTTAAACACAGAAAACACAAAACTTCCTAGGTATTCCTAATTATATCTTCACAAATGTGCATTTTAAATGAAGAACTCAAAAGTAATTGCTAACTCTGGAAGAGTCTGTTTTTGTCTAGAAAACAGAGAGCTGTCCCTTTGAGGAATTTTGGAAGGTGAAGTTCTGTGACTAACCAAAACAGGAAGTTCTCAGCATTTATGGCTTACACACCATTTTAGTCACCGCTTGTTTTTTACGTTTAGTAGTTAATGGCTCAGTTCGGAAATGCTATGTTTTATTCCTGAAAAACAGCACCACAATCTAAAGGCCTCTTTTATAATCAGCAAGTTTCTGAAACCCAGAGTGTAAAAAATGGGTGTGAAAAAATTCCAAGACAGCCCACCACTGCTTCTTTTAAGTAACTTGAACAACAAACTTTAAGAGAAAATGTGGGTATTTTTGTTTGCCATCTTAGACCTTCATCACTCCTCATCGAAAGCAGATTTTTTTCCTTAGCAGGTAACAAGATATACAGGAATATAATTATAAATAATGAGACAAATTTTCTCTACCACGTATAGAAAAGTTGGCATTCTATTCAAGTATCTTACAGTGCAAGTAATGATATTTTCCCAAGGGAATTAGGGTGGTTGGCAATGACTTGGGGCAAAGAACAGGCTGTATCTGGGGGCGGATGAGAGTTGTGGCTAGCCCTCACAATTCCCCCAGACCACTTATTCATGCTGAGCCTCAGTCTTCTCATCTGTAAAATGGAGATCATACTGATTATCATGAATGTGATGTGCAAAGAAGATTGAATGATATCATGCCTGGGAAATCACGTAGCTCAGTGTTCAGCACGCAAGAACTTACTGATATTAAGATAATTCTGATTATTGCTGAGATGATGATGACAATTATACTCCACCCAAATTCTCTGGATTCCTTTAGAATCTCAGGCTGCAAAGGTCCTCTTTTGATACCATCTCACAGGGCTGCCCTCAGGCTACTAGAGCCTGCTTTTCCTGACCAGACAAAGAATTTAAAAACCTGTAGGTTTATCTCCTCCAGGCACAGCCACTGACCACTGACAGATCCTGTGAGGGTTTAAACACCCCAGACCCCTGCTCTTCTGCTCAGGGCATCTGAGGTGCGGCCCACATACCTCCAGAGCTTCCCTATGGGCCTGAGCCAAAATTAACCTCCCTGAGACTTTGCTTTATATTGTACCCTGGCTTGGCCACCTCTTCTTCCTGCTCCCACTGCATGCTTCTCTTCTGTTTGTTTGAAGATTAAGAGGAGGAAGGAAAAGCGGAAGATTAAGAGGAGGAAGGAAAAGCGGAGTATGGAGAAGTGAAGACGATCCTAACATTCTTCACTTCCCGAGAACTGGAGCAAGGGTGCAGGGGGAGGGGCTACAATTTTGAATAGACGGAGGATTTCTGTGACAGATGATGGAGCAAGCACCAGCTCTTGTCTCTTTTCCAAAGGAATATGTGGGGGCACAAAAAATTGTGGGTCAGAAGACGCGTATCCTTTCCCTGTCAAATTTCAAATGTGCACAATTAGCTGTCCAATTTGCAACGTTCTTCTGTATTCGTGTAGAATTGCACTCTCGATCAGGGACACGTGGTCAGGTCCACTTGTGAATGCCCAGTGCTCGCTGAAGGCATAGATTAAGACTGACTGAATTCATAGGCTGAACTTCACAGAATCATCTCATCAATGTCATATTTTAAGCATCATTTTGAAAACACATTTCTTTAACTAAAGAGAGATGACATGTCATGAAGAGTACAGTGAGCCAGGATTCAGGAGTCCTGAATCCTGAGCCTTAGGGTGTCACTGCCTACTTATCTGACTTTGGACCAGTTTCCAACTTTTCAAGCTTTAATTTTCTCCATAAAATACTAAAATATCTGAACTTCTAATAGCGCATTATTTTTCTCATTGTAAGCTTGCTACTAAAAAAAAACTGTTTGAGAAGATGAGAAAACATGATTTTACATTTGAATTTTGGATAAAATCCAGAGTGACGGTGGGGGTCAGATCCTAGGACCTGAAGCATATAGAATCCACAGCCCTCTTTAAGAATGTACAAATGTATTAAGACAAAAGCAGTTACAAAAAGAGAATATCATTTAGGATGAGAAAATAAATCACAACAAATTACAAAATTCAAAAATTACATTACATAAATATCAGAAATCCAAAATATGTAACATTGTATTAATGAACTGCCGGACAGAGCTCCATTTTCCTAAAATTTTTGGCTGCATACTCTGCATCTTCACATGATGATGATTCTGCAAAATCATACAAAGAATAGAAAGACAATTCATTTTTGCTTTTGCTTGACTGAAGGTTATTTTCTGATAGTCTAGAAAAAAATTTATTGATTTCTGACATTAAAACTTTAAAATTCCCTCGTAACTGAAATTAAGGCATATGTGATGGTATGCCAAATCCATTTTATATTGACATTGCATAGTATTAGACAGTATAATTGTGTAATCAAGTTCTTCTGCTATATGCTTTGACTTACTCAAATGCTTTGATGTACGTCAGTTTCCTATCCTATAAAGTAAGTGAATTTTAGAAGGTTTTTAAACTGATCATCATTAAAACTTTTTTTAAAAGTACAGCAGTACAATAAGCGTTCATATATTATGTTTGTCATTTCAACAGTGCCAGAGATAATTTTGCATAACACCTCATTTGAACCTGCCAGACTTCCTCAAATAAAGATGAGTGAGATTTCATAAGACATGACTGTCATAGACTGAATTACATGCACCCTTAAGGATATGTTCTTAATCTTAATTCACATTCTAGTGGGTGTGAATTTATTGATAAATAGGACCTTCTGAGGATATTGTAAGTTAAGGTGTGGTCAGATGAATTGAGGGTGAGTCTTTATCCATTTTACTGGAGGCCTTATAAAGAGAAGGCCACAGGAAGGAGCCAGAAGCCACAGGTCTGTGCTAACCAGAAGACCAGACCCAAAAGGGAGAGATTGCCTCACGATACGAGGCAGAGATGAAAGCCAAGGAACACCAAGGATTGTGGCAAGGCAGCACAAATGCTAAAGACTTTGGGGAGAAAGCATGGCCTTGTTGACATCTTGATTGTGTATTTCTAACTTTCCAAATCATGAGCCAATACATTCCTGTTGTTAAGCCAATCCACTGTATGGTATTTGTCACAGCAACTCTAGCAAACCACAGAAAGGGAGGCTCTGATATGTTTAGATGCATAAATATGCAACTTCTCATCCAGAGGTATTGACAGAATAATACAGAAACAGATTTTCTAATGGATTCTGATAAATCCTATTATGTGCTATTCCTATACATACATAACTGCATCTATTATATTATCCAGTATATTCCTGACAGAAGAATACTTACATTTGCATTAGGCATGCATGAGAAGCAAATCCTTAGCTTTTCAATATACATCTATTGATTGGATGGCTTTTTCCAGATTAGCTTGTGACTTCACGCATTCCAACCCATGTGTTTCCTCCATTACTTACACACTTCAGGCACTGGGCACTATAGGACTTGTCCATTTTACTTTAAGATTTCTGGCCATGGACAGTAGGCATTTCTCTAGAAGCTAGTAGAACATTGGGACAGTTAGCAATATCTTAACTATGCACAGCAGTGATTGCAAACAAATTAAAGCATCCCCTCTTTAAGTCCACACTTTTTCAGCAAAGTTCTAAGAATGTTCAAGGCTCCTCCAACAGCACCTGACATGACAGAATATATGTAAGGGAGGAGACGCAGATTGAAAGATTATAATGGTCTTGGCCTATATTGGCTACAATATTTTACCTTGGCAAACATGGTGCAAATGGCCTTAGAATGAGCCTGTATAAGCTAGAAGCCATAAAGTTTTAAGTTGTAGGAGCTTCAAGGTCTCTGCTTCTGTCCCTTCTATCCAGCTTCTATGTATCTCCTCCCCCGCCTTCTCTCATATCTAAATATCTCACATATCTCATATCTGATACCAAACTGTCCCCTGAACTGTTCAGTATTTGAGCCAATGATTTTTAAAATATAAGTTAATTTGAATTTGATTCACTGTTGCTTTTCCTATAAAATATCTATCTTTGCGGCTACTTTTGCTATAAGTCATCACGTATCTCTGGTGAAAATCAAGTCCAAGACTCCAGAGCTAGAAAGAATCTAGAATCATCTTATGAATGGGGTTATGATTATATAAGAAAATGTCCTCAATATTGGAATATAAAAGCTGAAATATCTAAGATGATACAAGGACATATTTTATTTTCTGCACACATGAGGGAACAACAACACTTTTTTCTTCTGTAGAATTGACCAGAAAGAAACTTTCTCCTATCAGACACAAACAAGAAAGGATGGTTCCCTGGCAACTGCTGAAGGCCGTCTAATGAGCACAAAATGGAACCAATGTCAAAGAGGCAGGGCCAGAAACAGAAAGAACAGATTTTAACCCCTGAACCCTAATTCAACCCACATCTGATACCAAACTGTCCCCTGAACTGTTCAGTATTTGAGCCAATGATTTTTAAAATATAAGTTAGTTTGAATTTGATTCACTGTTACTTTTCCTATAAAATATCTATCTTTGTAGCTCCTTTTGCTAAAAGCCACAACCTGAATTCCAGTCTCTATGTATCTCCTCCCCTGCCTTCTCTCATATCTAAAACCAATAACACAAAATATTCTGAAAGCTTTCCTCCTGGTGAGCGTTTTCTTTTTCATAATCAATTGAGAGTAAGCACGAGGCTCTACAGTGTTGCTCTGGTTTCTCAAATGGCCCACAGTAAGCTAATCAGATATCCATTATTCAAAGGCAGAAATCAACACATTTTCAGAGGTGATGTATCAAGTCTGGATTTCATCTTTCCTTTTTTTTTTAAAAATTTTTTTTTTATTAATTAACGGAAAAAAAGAAATTAACCCAACATTTAGAAATCATACCATTCTACATATGCAATCAGTAATTCTTAACATCATCACATAGATGCATGATCATCGTTTCTTAGTACATTTGCATCGGTTTCGTCTTTCCTTTTAATATTGGCCGAGCTCATGTTTGTGTATATGTGGGTGGATGGGGAGGTGTTTGTAAGTGGTTAGCAATTTTCGTTAATGGGTACATGTGTTATGTTTCTCCCAAAAAAAGAGAATCCCTTGGAGAAATCCAAGGATGTTTTCTCCTGTACGAAGAATTCTTATTATAGAAAATGGACAAAGAAAAGGAGAAGGAAAGATGGGTTTAACCAATCACAACTGTGATCGCTACAGCACTATGTGATTTTGTCTTAAAGAAACCCCCTGAGCAGTCAGTCAGTGCACAAATACATGCTGAATATGTTTTAGGTGCCACATCTAATGTGGGGCAAGGCTCTCGTGAGATCGAGGGAAAGATGCTAAGATCAAAAAGGTACAGGCCATGCAGGTAAGAACTCATCTGTGAACAGACAGCCTGCATAGGTTTCCTAAGGCTTCTATAACAAAGTACCACAAGCTAAGTGACTTCAAACAGATATCTTTGTTTCGCTATTCTGGAGGCTAGAAATCCAAACTCAAGGGGTCGGCAAGGGTCATGCTCCTTCTGAAACGTAGAGGCAAATCCTTTCTTGCTTCTACTTCCTGGTAGTTTGCCAGTAATCCTTGGCTTCCTTGGCTCACAGCTGCAGCACTTAATCTTTGCGTTCATCATCACATGGCCTTTTCTCCCTGTCCGTGTGTCCAAATTTCCCTCTTCTTCTAAGGACATCAGTCATATTGAATTAGGGTCCACCCTAATCGAGTTTGGCCTCATCTTCAAAGACCCTAATTTCCAAATAAGGTCACATTCATGGGTCTGGAGTTTAGGACTTCAATATTTATTTAGGGGGGTCACCTATAATAAGCCTCCCAAAGCAGGAAACATCCCAGGAGATTCTTAGCGGAGTAATGAGCTTCAGAGTCCGCAGATACCACCTGACTGGGGTGAGATCATTTTTTTTTCAATAAGCGTAACTTTATGAAACTTAGAAACTGATGTCTGATACATTTACAGGATAGTTTCCAAAATGTGAGACTTCAAGCAAATCCTTATTCAATAAATAGAGACGATGGTAATCCTCAATTATGGCAGCCTGTTGATCTCTTTCTAGAAAAGTACTGAGAGTTTTGACCCACGGCTCCTAGAGGGGAACAGTGGGTTGCCCCTTTGTTAAGTGTTTGAGTCAGAACTGGGAATAAGAACTAGCTGGGGACAGTTCTCAGAGCCCTTTTCAGGGACATTATATAGGAAGGGTGGAAAGAAAGGAAAACGATTGCTCAGTCTCTATTCTTGCAGAATCCATTCTTCATTTTATTAAACTCTTTAAAATAAGGAATCACGGAACCAGTCTTCCTTAAATTGCCTCTTTATATTTCACCACCCCACTCCAATCAATCCTTTGTTTTCTTTTCTCTGTATTCCTCCTATGTCCAGGTAATTTTTAAAATCAGATACGCTAACATTTTAAAAGTTCAGTTTGTGGGAGTGGGTTGCAAATAACAGAGAAGGGAAGAGAAAAGGAGAAAATCCAAGAATATTATATCTTGAGTGGATTTCAAGGCTCAGCTGTTAAAACTCCTTTTTTTTAATAGATGAGAAATCGAGGTTATACAACTTGTCTAAGATTATTCCATCCCACTGTTCTCACTGAGTGTAGGTAGCAAGCAATCAACAAGTCTTAAAGATCAAACAAATGCCTCACTGACACCACAGGCTCCCATTTATGCCACTTAGAGTGTTTTCCTGAAGGGACACAGTAAAGCTTAGAGCAAGCACTGCGTTTAGTCATTGCTTCTCCCCATTGCCCCTCCCACTTGCAAAAGTAAATCACAGTTAATGTTCTTTTGAGATGATCATGTTTTTAGTGTTCTGGTATTCCAAAAACTGTCTCTGGATAGTGATTTCTTTCATTCATTCAATTTATTATTTATTAGAAGCATTCTATGCACTAGTCCTATCTAGGGGTCAGCAAGAAAGCCCAGTTCTTTTGCTCTTACTTATCTAATCACAACTTAGCATCATGTGGGTCATGACACAGTGACCATATTTAATTCTTTCCCAAATCCACCTATCAGTTTTTCCATACCACAAAGTTTGAAATGTGTATTGAGCTTGTTAGGCTTATCTTCTGTGGTTAAGAGCAATATTGGTTTATTACCTCCAATGTCCTTTCTTGGACGTTCTGGCTTTCTTCTTTCTGTGAATTCCTCTGGTTGCCCTCTGGACTGGCCCTGACTGGATGCGATGACATTTAATTCCAAATTAGCAGAGCCCCATCTATCACATGAAAACTCAGTTACAGCACTTAATAAAATGAAGTGCCTGGGTAAGCCCTTCACATCCCCAATGGCCAATGACTGAAGATATTCTGGAATGGAAAGCTGAATGTGTATTAGAAACAAAATATAGATGGTGCCCTGATTTTTCTGGCAAGTTCTTGGAAGCATCTGATGAAATGCCATTAAAAGGTCTAAGATCTTTTATATGACTAAGAAAATTAGCACAGGCCTTTATACCTGAAAGAAATTAAGCTGGGCCTAAAATTGGTCACCTGTGTGAAAGAATATTGAATAAAAACTGAAAACATGATCCAACTCTGAAAGGCAATATTCCCAGAAGTTAAGAATATAGATTTTAGGGCCACATAAGGCTGGGTTTTATATTCTGCCTCTGCATCTATTCCATTTATGCACTATTGCTGCATAACTAATTATCCCCAAATTTAATAACAACCATTTTCTTATGCTGATGTTTTCTCTGGGCCAGAAATTCAAGAAGAGCGTAACAATGATGGCTCTTCTTTGCTCTGTGATGTCCAAGGCCTTAATTGGAAAGAGTGAAGCAGTGGGGGTGACACAGCTCAGAGGCATCTTCATGGCTGGCACCTGGTCTGCGACTCTTGGTGGTAGCACCTGCACATGGTCTCTATCCACTCCATGTAGGCTGGACTTCCTTAATGGCATGGTGGTCTCCAGGTACTCAGACTTCTTAAATGGAGACTCAGCGCTCCAAAAGCAAGTGACCCTTCACTAAAGACAAGCCAATGAAGTTCAGGGTCTTTCTCTCAACTGGAAAGGCACATGGCGCACATGGTGACATCTGCTAGCTTTCTCTCTAGGCTTCTTTTTTCATGAAGCGCCCCCGGAGATATTTTCCTCCTTCATCTCCAAAGGTTTCTGGGTGGGATCTTTTGAAATACTCACTTTTGCTATGCTTCTTTTGTAATATCAACTCCCTGGCACCAGGACTGCCCTAGAGATGCTGCCTCTATGCCCTGCTTGCTCACCAGATCAGGTAACCAATGCAAAAATCACTTCTCCATATTCTAGAGTCTTTACTGTGGGACTCAGTGAACGAAAGATCCACCCCCACGGTTCCAACTCCTAGTGAGGCAGACCAAAATATCTGTGCCAGATCTCTTCCTGTAGTCTGTCTGAAAATGCAGCGATAAAAAAAGACAGGCTTTCATCTAATGGAGCTTAGAGTTGAGTGATTAGAGTCATTAAACAAGATATTTATTTAAAATTAACTGTAAAATAATTTCAAGTACACAGGGTTTTGCAAAAGAATCCACTGAGTATCTTGGATGTGTAAACAAGGAAATCTGTCTACTTAATTTATTCGTCTAACAGACATCGCCCCCACCACACACACACACACACATTTCACTACAAATACTCCTGAGAACCTTGCTGTCAGCTATAACATCTTTGGTTACATAGCACAACAACTCTCATAAATAATGGTGCCTTAGAGTACAACTAGATGTTAAAATAAGAAAGGCAAGAATATCAGACACCCAGCCAGGTCTCATGGGAACCTAGAGACTGGGTTTACAAAATCCCTTTAAAATCTGGGGAACTAGAAGGTCACAAATTTTCCAGGGTAGCTTTTTCCACTGAGCTGGTCCTTTGCACCCCCAGCAGAAGGATTTATAACTATCTATAATAATATGGAGCATATACTATATGCTAAACATTGTTCTAAATGCTTACTCTTATTTGTACATAAGAGGAGGAAACTAAAGCACAAATGTTTAAGGGACTTCCTAGGTTCACAGAGCCAAGATTTGAACATAGGAGTCTAACCCTAACACCTTTACATTTAAACATTTTCTTCTTTTATTATGATTATTTAGATTTTCTCTGTCTTTTGTCACTACAAACTAACTACCTTATTCTCTGCTTTGGATATAATATGCATTTTTTTATTATTCATAATTTATATTTCACGACCCTTGCTGCTGGCATTTCTCTGTGTCTTTACACTCTTATTCCCACTGACACCTTACTTTCTTTCTCTGTATCTCCAGTCAGAATTTCAGAAATAAAATCTAATTGTTCCTACTGAACAAAGTTCTTATAGTAAACTACCTGTACTTTCTACATTTTGGTTGTCCTTAGGTCAAATGCCTTTCTGTATTAGTTTTCTATTGCAGTACAACAAACTACCCCAATATTCAGTGTCATAAAATTGCCACTTATGCTTATGGATTTTGTAGGCTAGATGTTATGGCAGGACACAATAGGGACCACTTGCCTGTGCTCTATAATGCCTGGGGCCTCTCTAGAAGGCTTGAAGTCTGTGAGCCACCATCTGAAAGCTCATTCACTCCCATGCCTGATGATTGGTGTTGGGGGGACTCAAAGTTAGGGAGTGAAACATCCGCGTTTCCTCTGATACCTCACTGTCTCTATATAGTATCTCCACATGATCTCTCCTTGATGGTGGATTCAGGGTAGCTGAATTTTGTACATGCCAACTTATGGCTCCTAGAGAATATATTCCTAAAGAGAGCACCACGTAGAAACTGAACGTATTTATATTTTTATTATTAGAACCTGGAAGTCATGAAGCATCATTCCCCTTTTAGTTGAATTCTTGTTCTGACTCAAGGGTAGGAATCCTATCCTGTGGGGATGAAGCCATCTTTGAAAAATACAATCTTCCACAATATCTTTAGTCCAATTAGCCAAGGCTATGTGAATAAGGTCAAATGCATAGAATACGGACACATAAATCCAAAGAGTCATTAGTGGTCTTTATTGGCATGAAGAGGGTTTGCAAGAGTCCCTAAGAATGGAGCTTTAGTTGTAGTAGTCAGTCTAGCTTTTGACCACACCAGGGCAGGATTTCAATAGGGAAGAACAAAACAATAGAGATTAATAAGAAGAATCAGTCACAGAATTGTTGCCCAGAGAGATGGGAGGCCAGAGATAGGAAAAGGACAGTGGCACTGACGAGTTAGGAAGAATACGCCCGTGGAAATTTTCACCTATCTAAAAATTTCTTCTATGGGCTCCCTTGGTCTCAAACTTACAAACATTCATTTCCTCTACAACTTATGCTGGCCCAAAAACTGGAACTATGATTATCCCCCTACAGGATTAAAAATTTTCTAGCCTAGTCTTTTTATAGTCTTTTTATAATGTTGAGTCCCAGGCCCATGAAGCAAAAGAGTTATATATCTTTAATGTGACAGGAATTTATTTTGAGGGAGAAGTAATTAAATTATTACACATAAGGAGTAGTGGATGACTACTTTGTGTTGCCACACTATATCCTAACTTCTCAACCATGGGGTATCTATTTTAAGAGCTAAAAAACAAACAAACAAACAGAAAACTTCTTTCAATTTGGAATAGGGCAAAGAAAATACTGCAGATGTTACACTGTCCTGAGAGAAAAGTTATTCTTCTTATAAAATGATTTGCATGTGTTTTACAACCATGATCGCAATATTTCTTCTATTGTTACAGTTCAATTGTAAGTTCTCCCATATTAAATTATGGTTATGCTCACTAATTTACTGTATGGCAAGTTTGTGTGATAATTTGTATGATAATTCTTTTAGACAATTTAGAGTCATCAAGAGACCATGGCCGTATAAACACTAGGAACACACTTGATTCTGAGATATTCTAAAGTAATACAATCAACCTTCCTCACTTGGAGCTATTTTTGCAGTTAGATTTACACAAGGCCTTAAGGTGGGTTGTTTTATTGTCACTGCTTCAACAAATAATACTCTCAAAGAGATCATATTATGATATAATTTTTGAGGAACACAATCATTAATTTTAAGAAGACTAATTCCTCTTTGCCTTTTGATTATAAGATGGTGCATTTTTCCTCCATACTAAATTTGAAAGTTAATTAATACCAGACAGACAAAATACGAACAAAACCTTTTTTTTAGGGTATTCCCCTCACAATCATTAATATTCCAAGCATGAAGTATGGAATTAAGCAAGTTTGCAGCCAGATCATTCTTTTCCTTTTCTGATACTTCAGGCATGCTTTCAGTGAGATCTTCTATGACCTGACAAACGGAACCAACTTTCCCACCAGGCTCCATTTGAAATACTACACCAATCCTCATGCTTTCCTTCCCACGCTGCAATCACTGGCCACCAGAAGCCAGAACATCCAGATTCCAGTCCAATTCCAACACTTCAACTCAGCCTTATATTTAAAGTCTATCTCTAGCAGACAGCATAAGTTATAACTGCTTGCTATCCAGTTTCGAAGTTCTTCCTTTTAAGTGAAGTGTTGAGTCCTAGAAATCCCTGACTGATACAACAACCTTATCAATACTTTACGTTAATAGAAATGGTTTATGATAATAGCCAGATTATCATATTGTGTGGACTCTCTCCACCTAGTCTAGAGAGTCATAGAACTTTCAAAAGTTGCTGTGGTTGTTTAATTTACATGGACACAAAGGACCATGGACACATCAAGCCAAAGAATTTTTTGGCTTGATGTGTCCATGCTTAGAGCATTTTGCCCCTACTCTATGCTGGGCACTAGCTGGAACATGGGATGAATAAGGCATCATTTCTGATTTGTAGGCACAAACTATATGTAGCCCAGTGGTTGTCAGTGTGGGAGGTTTGTGCCCATGAGTGCATGGAAGTGATCTACTGGCATATGGAAAAGCTTCATTTTATATTTATTTAAATTCTAATTCTAAAAACATAAAAGTATGTAAATCTATTAATAATTAATACATGGACAGACACCAATGCCCTCACTGAATTGGCACATTAGATGCTCATATGTGCAAACTGTGCATAGGAGGCATCCGAGGGGAGAGGACTTTCCATGACACACAGAACAAGCAGGGGGTAGTTTTCATTCTTTTGTGTGATGCCACTATACTGAAATGCACTGTGGTTTACATGTGTCTACCAAGTGGATTTATAAATTGTGATATCCACTGAAAATAAAGTAACTAAAGAGTCCTCTATTCCTTACAGGAGTACTTTGATAGCCATATTATGAGGTTAAACCAATGATGATCTCATAACAAATTAGTTAAAATTTCAAAATTGTCAATAAACATAAAATTGTTCCAGAGCCATCCTTAACAATTTTTTCCTGATCAAAAGTTTTGAAATAACTAATAACAGTCAATTAAAAGAGAAATGTAATAGAAAGTGATAGAAAATGGGTACAAATGATTGTGGAAGATAACAGAAAGTTTTATTAAAATAAAACAGTTCAACTCAGCCTTACATTTAAAGTCTATCTCTAGCAGACAGCACATACTTACAACTTGCTTGCTCCCCAGTTTCGAAGTTCTTCCTTTTAAGTGGAGTGTTGAGTCCTAGAAATCCCTGACTAATACAACAACCTTTTCAATATTTACATTAGTAGAAAAGGTTTGCGCATAGTAATTAAAAGCCCGATTATCATATTGTGTAAAATAGAAAGGCCCAACTTTATTCTGTCTAAAAGAATCCATTTAAACATAAGGACATATGTAAGAAAAAAGATATACAATGGCAGCACCAATCAAAAGAAAGTTATATTGGCTATAGTAATAACAGACAAAGTAGATTTCAGATCAAGAAATACCTTCAACATGATAAGGGGTATCTGAAAAAAAGTAAAACACACAGCTAGCATTCATGCTTAATAGTAAAAGATTGAATGTTTTCCCCCTAAGAGCAGCAACAAGGTAAGGATATCTGTTTCTGCTACTTTTATTCAACACCGTACTAGAGGTTCTAGCCAGGGAAATAGTCAAGAAAAAGAATTGAAAGTTATCCAGATTGGAAAGGAGAAAGAAGACTGTATTGGCAAATGATACAGTCTTGTACATAGAAAATACTAAGAATTCCATTTTAAAAAATCTATTAGAGCTAATAAGTTAACAAAGTTGCAGTATACAATATTAAGAAATCTATTGTAACAAAAGCAATTATGTACTTACAATGAACAATCCAAAAACAAAATTTTAAAAAAGCAATTCCATTTACAATAGTACTAAAAAGAATAAATTCTTAGGAATAAGTTTAACAAAACAAGTACAAAAGTTATACTCGGGAAACTGTAAAAAAAATTTAAATAAATTAGGGGAGCTATAATAATGTAAAGATATTCCATGCTTATGGATCAGAAGAATTAACACTGGTAAGATGGCAACACCCAGAATTAATCTACATATTCACTACATCCTAATCAAAACACCAATTGATTTCTTTGTAGAAACTAACAAGCTGATTCTAAAATTCATATAGATAGGGGGGGCCATGGTGGCTCAGCAGGCAAGAATGCTTGCCTGCCATGCCAGATGCCAGAGGACAGAGGACCTGGGTTTGTTTCCCGGTGCCTGCCCATGTAAAAAAAAAAAAAAAATTAAAATTCATATAGATATTCAAGAAATCCAGAATAACCAAAACAATCTTGAAAAAGAATAAAGTTGGAGGATACATACATCCTGATTTCAAACATACTACAAAGCTGTAATAACCAAGTCTGTGTGGTACTGGCAGAAGGACAGACTTATAAATCTATGGAATAGAAGTGAGACTCCAGAAATGAACCCTCTTATTTATAGTCAACTGATTTTTGCCAAGGGTTCCAAAACAATTCAATGGGGAATACAATAGTATTTTCAACAAATGGTGCCTGGATAATTGGATGTCCCAGCAATTATACCCTGGGATGAATTATCATGATAATTCATCATGTAAAATAATGAATTTGGACCCTACCTCATACCACTGGTAAGAATTAACACAAAAAGAAAAGAAACAAAAGAAAAAAAATAAATTGTATCGAAAAAAAATAAAGGCCTGTAACAATATGAGGGTTCATTTCTGGAGTCTCAATTCTATTCCACAAATCTATAAGTCTGTCCTTGTGCCAGTACCACACAGACTTGGTTATTACAGCTTTGTAGTATGTTTGAAATCAGGATGTATGTGTCCTCCAACTTGGTTCTTTTTCAAGATTGTTTTGGTTATTCTGGATTTCTTGAATATCTAGAATATCTAGAATCTGGGACATATCAAACAAGCAACTTTAAAAAAGATCCTAAAGATGCTCAAAGACTAGAGCAGAGTAACTCTTGTGTCCATTCTGGGAGCATGTATGTATGGCCCAATCTCTTTGGTAATGGCCTGAGAGATGGCAAGCTGGCGCTCCAAGAATTTTCCCTATATGCAGAGTCAGCTCACAGAGCTCTTACAGAACACTGTAGGAGAATAGTCAAACCGTGGCTACCTAGAACAGGGATTGTTGACTGTGGGATATATGGTACAGTGCCCAGGATGTTGAGGAAACTGTTTCCTAAGAAAGAGGACAGATGTGTATCCATGTAAACACAGGAATTACTAGGGCCACACAAGCATTCAAGAAAAGATGAAATGCCTGCACAGAAAGCACCCAGGAGGCCCCTATGCTTTGGCCTAGAGCTATTCTCTAAACTCATTATATGGATAAACTCTGAAGGAGAGCACCCACATAGATCAATCTGCAAAGACTGGGAAAGATGTTTTATTTATTTATTTTGTTAGTTTCTGACATTCAAGAAAGCTCTGTCATAAAACTATCTAGATACAAGCTTAAGGAGCAAATGTCTCAGAGTTTAAATCCCAGTAATAACACATTAAAATTTCAAAATGTCCAGATTTCAACAAAAGACAACAAAACATACAAAGAAACAGGAAGTGATGGCCTAGGCAAATGGGGGAGGTTAAAGCATTAGAAACCATCAATGAAGAAGCTCAGACCTGGGACACATCAAACAAGCAACTTTTAAAAAGATCCTAAAGGTGCTCAAAGACTAGAGGAAAATATGACAAAGAACTAAAGGCAATCAGGAAAATGATAGATTATCATACAGACAATACCAATAGAAAGATGGAAATTATGGAAACAAACCAAACAGACCACAATAATAGAAATCAACAATTTGCTAAAAAGGTCCAACAGCAGATTGGAACTGGCAGAAGAAAGAATCAGTAAACTTGAAAATAAGACAAATTAAAGCATCCAGTCTGAAAAGCAGACAGAAGAATGTATGAAGAAAGTGAACAGAGCCTGAGAAACATGTCGGACAGCATTAAGCATGCCAGTATAGACATTGTGTCCTAGAAGAAGAAAGAGAGAAAGAAGCAAAAAGAATATTCAAAGAGATAATGGCTGAAAACATCCCAAATTTAGTGTAAGACATGAATATACACCAAGACACTCCCCAATCTCCAAACAGGATAAACCAAATATATCCACACCATAGGACATCATAGTCAAATTAGCAAATGCCAAAAACAAGGAGAGAATTCTAAAGGCAGCAAGAGAGTAGCAATGTGTAATATACAATGGAGACTCAACAAGATTAAGTGCCAACTTCTCAACAGAAACCATGCAGGCAAGAAGGCAGTGGGTGACATATTTAAAAAGCTGGAAGAAAAAAAGAAATGCCAACCAAGAATTCTTTGTCTGGAAAAACCGTCTTTCAAAAATGAGGGAGAGATTACGACATTCCAGGTAAACAAAAGCTGAGGGAGTTAGTCACCACCAGAAGCACTCTGAGAAATGTTAAAGAGAGCTCTTCAGGTTGAAGGAAATGACAATAGATAGTGACCAAACCTGCATGAATAAATACATAAAGATCTCCAGTAAGGGTAATAACATTGATAAATACAAATGCCAGTACTACTGCATATTTGGTGTCTAATGCCACTTTTTACTTCCTACAGGATCTAAAAGTCATACACAGAAAATGTAATGATAAATCAGTGTTTGGGGATACATACTGTATAAACATGTAATTTGTGACAACTACATAAAGGTGAGGAAACAGAGGGGTTTAGGAGTGCAAACTGTTGAAGTTACATTGATATCAAAACAAACAAGAGGATTTTGGATATAGGATTTTAAATTTAAGCTCTATGGTTAACTACAAAGAAAATATGCAAGCTCATAGAAACAGAAATTAGAGTGCAGGTTGCCAGGGATGGGAGGGGGATGGGATGTTAATGCATAATAGGTATAGGGTTTCTGTTTGGGAAGAGAGGAAAGTTTTTATAATGGAAGGTGGTAAGGGTACCGCAAAATTGTGAGTATGATTAATCACACTGAATGGTATGCGTGGGCATGTTGAGATGGGGAAATCTATGTTCCATATATGCTACCACAATTAAAAAATAAAAGAGCTACTAAAGAGACAAGAGCAATTAAATGCAATACATGATCCTAGAAGGAATCATAATCAGGAAAGAGAAAAGGCTCAAAAGGACATTATTGGAACATGAAAAAATTAAAACCTAGACTGTAAGCTTTATATCAATGTTAAACTTCTTGAACTGGATAACTCCACTTAAAGTGGCTACATAAGTAAACATAATTGTTCTTAGGGAAAGTACATGGCAGTATTAAGTGTTCAATGAGCATGATGCATACAACTACACTCTAGTATTCGGGATGATAGACAGACAGCTAGAGAAATATGGCAAAATGTTAAAATTGGTTGATCTGGGTACCTGGGGAGATAGGAGTATGTTGGTGTCCTCTGTGTGGGGCTTGTATTCTTTTTATATCTGTCCTGTACATTTGAAAGCATTTCAAGATAAGTTTTTTAAAAGTTCACATTTCTAAAGACATCATCAAAAAATTTAAAAAGGGAATCTAAAGAACGGGGAAAACATTTATCATAGTATATATCTGACAAGGGACTTTAAACTAGAGTATGTAAAGAAACATTACAACTCAATTATAAGTTGTGAAATAACAAAATTAAAATATGAGTCAAGGATCTGAATAGATACTTCTCCATAAAAAGATAAACAAATGGTCAATTAGTATATGCAAAGATATGCAACATCATTAGCTGTGATGTTTAATTTCATGTATCACCCTTGCTAGATTAGGGTGCCCAGCATTTGATCAGGCAAGCATCGGCCAGATTGTTACTGTGGGGGTATTTTGTAGATGGATTTAAATCATTACTCAATTGACTGCCTCTATAGCTGATTACATCTATAATCAACAAAGAAGATTGCCTTCAGCAATGAGAAGAATCCAATCACTTGGAGGTCTTAAAGGGAGAACTGAGGATTTCAGCAGTCAGAAAGAAGAATGTTTATCTCCACTTAGCCAACCAGCTTCTCCTGGGGAATTCACTGTCACCTTCGTCAGAGTTCCCAACGCAGACCTTCCCGTGGGGAATTCCACATCATCTTTGCTGATATTCCAACTTGGGCCTGCCCTACAAAATGCAGGCTTGCCCATCACCTGGTCAGGTGAACCATTCCTATAATAAATATCTTAATATTTATATATATATGGATGTATGCATGCCTGTATGTATATCCTACTGTTTCTATTTGTCTGGAGAATGCTGACTAATAAATTAACTATCTGGGAAATGCAAATCAAAACCACAATGAAATACCACTTCACATACCCTAGAAAGAATATAATAAAAAAGATAATAACAAGTGTTAGTGAGTATTTGAAGAAGTTAGAGCCCCTACACACTGCTGATATGAATGTAAAATGGTGTAGCCACTATGGAAAACAGTCTGACAGTTCTTAAATGGTTTAACATAGAGTTACCATATGGTCGACAATTCCTGTCTTAGGTACATAACCAAGATAAATTCAAATATGCATCCATACAAAAACCTGTACACAACGCTCATGGCCTTATTATTTATAGTAGCCCCAAAGCAAAAAACCCAAATGTCTATCAACTAATGGATGAATAAATAAAGCCAGATATATCCACACAATATAATATTAATTCAGTCATAAAAAGGAATGAAGTACTTATACATGCTACAAAAAAGATGCTCCCTGAAAATATTACATTAAGTGAAAGAATCCAGACACAAATGGCCATGTATTGTACAATTCCATTGATATTAAATGTCCACAAAAGGGAATTATAGAGACAGAAAGTCAGTTAATGATTGCCTAGGGCAGGATCAACAGGAGTAAGAGGAAGGGGGTCATAACTAAGAGAATCCATTTTGGGGTTGATAAAAATGTTCTAAAGTGGATTGTCATGGTTGTTGTACAACTCTGGGAATGCACTAATACCTATGGAATTGTAAACGTTAAATGGTGGTTGTGTAACATGTATAATATTTCTCAGTATACATCTTTTAAAAAGCTGCTCTATAGATGTGAAGTAATACCAATCAAAATCCCAGAATTTTTCTTTTAGAAGTCAACAATCTAAAATTTATATGTGAAGTCAAAGAAATTGGAATATTAAAAACAATTCTGAGGTATTACCACTACCTGATTTTCAAAATGACGATAAAACTTTGGTAATCAAGTCAAGGCAGTGCCGAGGGAAGGGTGAACACATAGAACAGAATAAGAATCTAGAAATAGACACACACCTACATGGTCAGTAGGTTCTAAAAAGTTTCAGAGCAAATCAATGGAGAAAGGATAGTTAATTCAACCGATGGTGTAGGAAAAATTGCAATAAACAAAGCCCAATCCATTCTTCATACCATATACAAAAGATTTGAAAAGACATTTTATCATAGAATATATACAGATGATAATCACATGACAAGATACTCAATACCAATAGACATTAGGGAATACAAATTAAAAAAACACAGTGGTGTACCAACCAAATACCTATTAGAATGGCTTTTAAAATGACAATGCCAAGTATGCTGAACAACTGGAACTCTCATGCATTGCTGATGGAAATTCAAAATGGTACAGCCACTTTGGAAAGCAATTTGGATTTTTCTTATAAAATTAATCATACGTTTGTCTTATCACCTAGAAATGCAACTCCTACTGGTTCTGGTTCTTAGGTGTTTAGCAAAGAAATAATAAAAAAAAAAAACTATGATCACACACAAAAAAACATGGATGTGAATGTTTATAGTGGTTCTGTTACTAATCACCAAAACTGGAAAAAACCTACATGCTCCACAATTAGGAAACTGATAAACAAAAATAGGTTGCATCCACATGAAATAATACTACTCGGCAGTAAAAAAAGGAAGGGACTACTGCTACATGTAGCAACACAGATGAATCTAAAATGTATTATGCCAAAAAGAAAAAAAAAAAAGAAAATGTATTATGCCAAGTAAACAAATCTGGGCTTGAAAGACTACATCTTGTAGGATTTCATTATATGACATTCTTTTAAAGGCAAAACCATAGGGAGAGGAACACATCAGTGGTTGTCAGGAACTGGAAAATGTGGGTGGAATGACACAAAGGGATGTAGGGAAACTGGGGGAGTGTGTGCTGGAATTATCCTATATCCTATTTCTTGATTTTAGTGGTATAGATTTGATAAAACTTGAACTATACACTACAAATTGTGAATTTTACTGTATATAAATTATACCTTAATAAAAATGAAAAAGAAGAAATCAGGCTATTGAAGACATTTATGGACTAAAAATTTCTTTTTAAATACTGGACTTTCAATATTTCTGCAATTCAAAGACAGCTCATTTTACATAATGAAAACTTTCGTCACATATCTCAGACTCATGCTCTAAGTTCCAATTTTGACAGATTTTATTATATGACCATGATCTGATACCATTTTAACCGGCTGGGTGAGTTTTCAAGATGTCAGACCATGATGTAGAGTTTTAATGGCTAAGGGGCTTAGAGGTGTTAGAGCAGAGCAGTGATCTCTTAGAACACGTGGAACACAAATATGTCGAACAAACAGTTCACTCACAGCTCAGTTTCCTGGGTGGCTATGGATTTAAAGAGCTGTTACTTTGTTCCTCTTCATCCTTTAATATTTTAAACATGTTTATGATGTGAAATCAATATACAATTAGTAAGTGAACAAGTACAGGATATGCTTATGTTTCCCTTAACCTAATTATAGTTCAATTAATGAAGGAGATAATTTCTGAGCATACAACTCCCATGGTAGACATATTCAGAGGTAGAAATAATGTGAAAGATATGGAAATGTATCTGGTATTTTCAAGATAAAACAACTATCATTTCCAAAGACATAAGACAAAGATCTTTGCAGCTTATTTTAATGTATAATTTTAGACCAAAACTCATATAACTTTAATGAAGAAAAATAATTTCTTACATTTTACTAAATTTATTTCACATTTGTATCTATCTATTCGCTATTTTCATCTGAGTAAATCATACAATAATAGGATTTCAGAAATGACAGTGGTCTTAGCTAAACATGATGAGGAATCTCAGATTCAGATAAAATAAAACAGTTGGTAGATATTATGCAAATAGTTAATGCCAGAATTGGAACTAAAATTCAGGTCACCAGATTATTCAAGAGTTTTAAATAATAGTTTAGAAAATTAACTATAATTTTTCCTAATATGCAAAAGAAGATAGAATAGAAAAAGCTGAAAATCTCTTTATTAAATTTATAAGTTACTTAAGAAGGTAATTTAAGGTCATGTTTACAGAACTAATGAAGATTAAATTCAATGCAGCATCATAGAAAATGAAAGCTAAGAAAAGCAATTAAGGAAACAGAAGTTTTATGTTATACAAATTAATAACCATTTTCCCGAACAACATTTTACTTTCCTTTTTCTACCTTATTATAGTGATTTTAAACATGTAGGATTCATTTGGAACCCTGTATCCAGTTTTGAACTTTGTATAATTAGTGCAGAGACCTTACAACACAGGCACACTAATGTCCGTCTATAAGAGGCCCTTGGAGAATTGATAATAGGACAAAGTAACTGAATTTATTTCTAGATGCCTCATGTCATTAAAGTAGAACATAACTGGACATGAATTGTTATTGGAGTTGCATTTCTGTATTCTGAAATACACATGGTTGGAAACTTTTAGTCATAAGGCCACTCTCTCTCAAAGATGGAAATGCCTTTGACATTGCTGGATGATTCTGTCACTGAGGGAATGGGCACCATCTGTCCCTACTCAGTTGCATTGAGAATGTTGACCTGACAGCACACAGTGAAACTGAAGAAGCCTGAAGGAGGCTCTCCACTCTTTTTTAACCTAGTAATAAGTTATCTGAAGTGTTGAGAAACCATGAGTTTGTGTCTGTGAAACGGAGACAGGAGAATTATCGTCAGTCTGGAAAAGATTAATTATGGGAGTTTAGAAAGAAAGAGACTTACACAGAAGCTATGTGGGTTCAAAACTAGCAACCTTTTACAGCTGTCATATAAGGGTAACGAGGGGAAGCAGAGATTTTCTACTTACTGGGATGCAATTGAGACCCCTGAGATTGAAGACCTGGGCTAAGGGAAAGTATATTAGTGTGAAAAGGGGCCACATTGATAAGGTGCTGTATAGTTAGATTAGAACAATACTGTACTTAATTCCCAATAAACTTGGGAGAATATATTTGTAATCATAAACCACTTTTCATTTTAGTCTTTTACAGTAAAAAACCAGGAAAGAAGAGGACACATATGTCAAATAATGTGCAAAGGTCTGCTTTCCTATGAACCACATGGCTAATTTTAAGCAGCCTGCCATCTTTATTTGCATTATCTATAAATATATTAATAAAATTAATTACATAAATAAAATTAATGCATCATGACCCGAGACATTCTCTTCCTCCTTTTCCTCTTCTTGTGCCCCTATTTTCTATTAATAGAATGAGCACCCCTTCAGTTCAAAAGTTTGAAATCATTTTAATACCCATTACCATAAGTTACGTGTGAATTGATTCTATTTCCACAATATCCTCTAATTTATTCTCTTTGCTTGTTCTCAGTATTGCACCCACCATTCCAGCTGTCCTCTTTAAATACTCACTAATTGGGCCCCCAATCCAATCCAGCCTTCTAGTGTCAGGTGAATGATTTATTTTCCTGGAGACTAGTCATGATATTATACTGATCCAAAATCTCCAGTTACCCCAACTCTCTATTGAATAAAGTCCAAATTTAAGTCGACTTTCATGATTTCCCACTCAATGACTCAATATTTCCTTCATCCTCTTTCATATTTTCTGCCCTGGGTTTCCTTCCTCTGTATCTTATTTATGAGGTTTCCACTGCCTGGAATTCCTACTCATTTTCTACTTATCCTTTAAAACCTAGATCAAGCTTCATATCCTTCACAGAACTAGTCACCCAGCTATGAATAACCTTTTGACACCTGAATATTTACAGAACAGGGCTAAATGATATCCCCCTAAGTGTTTTAAGAGGAGGAGGTACTAAAACTGTAGAATCATTGGCCAACAAACATATCTTTGCATTTAGGTCACTACATTTAAAAAAAAAAAAAAAGCTGCTAAACGGCCAGTGAAATTCTCTACTCTAAGATGCTTTCCAAGGAAGAATCTGGAAAGTAAAGATTGGTGTGCCTTCTCGCCACATCTGAAAGAGATTGCTTCAGTCCATAATAAAAAAGAAAGAAGTACATCTTTACAGTATTTAAGTATTTGAGGAACCTGTTTTTGAAAGGAAAAAGATGCTTGACTAATTCACTGAATTTCTTTGAAACGATGGATGAGGAGGGGGAGGATGCAGGATCTTTTAGATATGATTATTAGACTTCAATGGCAGAGAAGCTTTTTTTTGTTTCTTTTTACATCAACCCTTTATGATAACCACACAATGTTTTTAATGAACCTATAAATAAACCAGGCTCTTTCATATCTCCGTTCTTGTTTATCCTGTTCTTGGTTTGCTGGGCCATATTAAATAATACCTTCGCTTTGAAGCCTCCCAAAGCAGAGAAATGAATTCGCTTTCTTTGCTTTCCTGGCATTTTGGTCCCATAATCCTCGCAATCAGACCGTAATTACTTTTTACAATATACGTCTATTTCTGGGTGAATCCCTGGACTGTAGAGTCTGAGTTATTATTCAATCTTTCTATCACTAGGCTTTAGTAAAATGCCTAACAAATAGTACATGCTAAATAAATATTGATCAATGAGAGGATGAATGAATGTAATTATGTGAAGTACTGCTAACCCCAAGTTTCTAAAGAAAACAAGGCTCAGAATTGAAATTACTTATATTTAGCCGATTTGTTAACTTATTTTTAAAAAGTAAAAGGCACACTTTCTTACACATAGACTGTAAAAGGCTTTAAACACAAAAAACTACATAAAAACAATTACACACATATGTAAGTGGTACATTCACAGCAGATTCTTAGGGTAAAGAGAAAATATGGAAACAATTTTTAACTTTGAGAAAAGCCATAGTCTTCCACAAATCTGCCCTTATGTGACTGCCCAAGACTGATAACTGGGTTTGATGGGTCTTGGTCTGAATCATATTTGATTCAATACATACCAGCATGATAAAGGAATTTGGAGTGGGTCTCTACATTTATCACACTTAAGAGGACATGAACTGTTAGAGCAGCCTGCTAACTATACCAATTTATTATTTTAGTCAGGCAAAATGCTTATGCAACCCAGGTTTCAAAGCAAATCGGTTATTTCAGCTTACTTGAGATAGTTTTAAGTGCTTATAAGAAGGGTAATAATAGACAAATGTCAAGCCCATCTTGTATCCTGATTAGCCAAGTATCACATTCACGATTGAATCCAGCTGTGTCTATAGGCATGGCCATTGAGCAATTTCGAGGAACATTTCCACCTGTCAACACCATCCTTCTAAATGTCAGTGTTGTAGACAAAGATAAGAAAAAATGGTTATTCTGCTTGTACCAATATGGAGATAAAATAGTCCAAGATGGACAAATATAGAAAAGAACATTTAAGGAACCAGTCTGTCCTATTCATAAAAAAACAAATTCTTTTGTTATTGGATTTTATATTCACCATAACATATGACCTTGGTTATTTTGGGAATGAGCGTTTAAACTATGTGGATCATTAGTGTGCTGCATGATAACCACATGTGTGTTCTTGCTTTATGCTCTTTGTAAGCACTCTTCTTCTGTACTAATTTTAAAGGAACATTAGGCAACTTGCTGTCAATTTATGCAGAATTGTTGAAGTGTGATGTCATTTTAGTCAAAATTAGATTGCATAAATTCAGAACCC
The DNA here is from genome assembly GCF_023851605.1 of Tamandua tetradactyla. Taxonomy (NCBI): domain Eukaryota; kingdom Metazoa; phylum Chordata; class Mammalia; order Pilosa; family Myrmecophagidae; genus Tamandua; species Tamandua tetradactyla. The sequence goes on along the minus strand of NC_135329.1, from coordinate 153,947,213 downwards.
CTAACCTGAGATCATTCCATTTCCCAAATTACTAGATTTGCATATTAATAACTCCTGGGGTATTTTTCTTTTCACCAGCTCTAATTGCAAGCAGAATTTATGACTTTGGATCTTTGAAAATCCAAATGCAATGGCCAAGTGCTTAAAGCCTGGAACCTTGCCACACTGTCACAGAGACCCTCAGTAGACACAAATCTAAAAGATTGGGGCTTTGCATTTCATTCTATTTCTCCCCACGGATGATTCTCACCACACTAATAAATACTCACACACTTCTTGCAAACTCCACTGCCAAATGATGGCGACAAGAGAATATTTATGGCCAATTGATTGAACATGTGTTCACTTTTCTATTCCCTTTCACCTTGATTATGATATACACATAAAAATCAAAAATGAAAATTTTCTCTTTGGATTCAATTTGTCAACTTCCAAAATATCTATGAATTGGAAAGAAAAAGTTGAGGTTGGTTTGTGTGTATATATGTGTTCTGCACTGTAAGTTTTGGGTGTCCTACCTTCATTGAAATAGCAGGATTTTCTGCAGGGGAGAGAGTTAGTGAAGATGATTTGATTCCACAAATCATGCTTATCCTCATGGTACCTGTTAAAAGCAAGCATTGTTTGATGGCATATTTCTCAAATCATTAAAGAGAGTTTATTTTTGTATGCATATGCTTAATGGTCAATTATAGACCCATTCCTAAGTATACGGTAGGTTGGGTTTAAATTCAAAACTCTCTTGCTCTTATTTAACACATGGAAATCCATTTTCTACCGAGGACCTCTTTATAGTGAAGGCCTCTGCAGCGCATCAGATTTGGGTGATCTGAAGTCACTGAAGAAAGTCTCCGACCAGAATTAATATAAGCTAAGGAGTGGGGCCAGAAATAGATGGGACTGACATGGAAATTGCATTTATCAAAAATTCCTCTATATTAAATTTAGCATCCAAGTTATGTAAGGTTCCCCAGATTTGTCCCATGTTCTTGCTTCCCCTCCTAACAAGGGCCTTACAAGGGCCTTATAACCCATCTCCTCCTGACACCGGCACACCTGTTCTCAATGAAGTCTGCTGGGGCATGTGCATCATCCTCTGTGTCTCAGCCTACCTGGAAAACTTGGCTGCGTAGCATAATGGTTATTGTGTGGGTTCTGGGGACAAGCTACAAGGCTCAAATGCTATCCCTACCACAAACCAGGTATGTGACCTTAGTATCCTGGTTTACTTCACTTGTAATATGAAGGCCATTGGGTATCTCCTTCATAGGTTAGTTTTGAAGAAAAAATAAAGTAACAGATCTAAAACATTTAAAATTTTATCTGGCAAATAATGCCTACTCATTAAATGAGTAGAATTCTATCTAGAATTCTATCTAAAATATCAACCCCCATGAACCTATCAAAATCTTCTTCTTTCATAAGTCCACCACATGAATATATTCCATGAAGGCTTTATCATCTACTATAATAAATGTGATCTGTCTCTGAGCTCTGCAGCAGTTGCTTGCATCTCACCTATGGCAGGTTTACTTTTCACCTTGTATTATGTTTGTGAACTTATCTTAGCCTCCAGACACTGGAACTGATTTTACATTTGGGAAGTCTCTGCAGCAACTTTCATTGGGATTTGTACAGAATGGTCATTAAGAAATTATTTATAGAAATTATTTATGGAATATATTCATGTGGTGGACTTATGAGAGAGGAAGATTTTGATAGGTTCATGGGGGTGGATGTTCTAGGTAGAGGGGAAGCAATAAAATAAAAAATCTTATTATTTTCAACAAACTGTTAGACTTGGTCCCATGGTGCTATAAAAGAAATTGGCATGATAACACAGAAAGCATTAATTCCTTTATTTTGGGCATCAAGGTGCTACGATTCACATTTCCTTTTCTCTGTCATTGGATAATAGCATTTATTTCTTTGTAATTAAGCACAGTCCCTGAAAGAATAAATGACTTTCTAAGGGACCCATGGAAAGGCAAAGCAGCCTTTCAGTCCTCTAGCCACAAGATCACAAATCATTTGCAGAATACAAAATAAAGATCAGTCCTAATTGCTTCTGAACTATAAGTGAAGACTAAAGGCAGTGAGTAGGAGAAGGGGGGATTACTGTTATCTTTAAGAACCACTCACATCACAGAAAACTTTCATCTGCTCTACTTAAAATGGTAGAACTGTTATTTTCTGCAGATGCTCTGCTTTGTGATAAGTAAATAAGAAGCACATGATGTCGGCACGGTAAAAGAACAGAGGGGGCAGGGTGATCTGAAGGCTTGTCTGACAGGTAAAAACGCATATGCTCCTGTTTTAGATGAACAATACTTTGCTTTCAATAGCATTTGCAATATCATTTGGATTGCAGTTACAGAGGAAAAAGAAATATCAATGTTTACACATGTTTATGATTCAAAACTCTCTTGGGAGGCAGGCCTTCAAAAAGCCTAAAATACTTTATATTAGATAATGCATGACGGATGGGCTGTATGTGCCTCTTTTTTCTCAGTCCATTTTCATCCCACTCTGCTCTGCCTTGTATTACAGGGAACCGCATTTCCCAGGATCTCCTACCCTCCAGTGCCCAGGTGGGCTTCACAGTGTCATCATATTTTTTGGAATCACTTGATGGCATCTTGTGACTTCTCAAAGTGACACAGCAGTGAGTGATCAAAGAGTTAACCCACTATGTTGATATTTGACAACATCTTAATGTGGAATCCTTCCTAGAGCTATTTGCCTAAAATCACCATTTTTCCCCAACACCAGGATCCTTCCAAAATAGACTTTATTTTTCAGTAGCATTTTGGCTATCTTAATTTCCTTTGCTCAAAATCTCGTTAGCATTTAAATCCATCCTTATTACTATGATTACAAGTAATTAGTTTTCACCAATTGTTATTCTTTATAATGGCCCTTGGATTTATCATTTATCTCTTCTTTCAACATCACTGCCACCCTCAAGCCCACATAACCTTCACCTGGATATTTTGTGTCACTGTTTGGACTTGTTCGTTATCCTCTAAGATTTCCCAGCTCTCAGCTATCGTATTTAATGATTAATCAGACTTAATGCTATTTTTTTTTGCTAGTTTCTTATCAAAGTTTCAGTTGTTCTCCCACTGTGTATGACAGTTTAAATTTAGCTTGCCTTTCAAGATCCCCACCATCGGTGATAATATACATTCTTGACAGTTGCGCTAACTCCTTCCTGACATGTGAAATATCTCTTCCAGTCATTTTGAACATCTCAAATTAAAATATTAATGATTTACAGGTAGTTCAGTGGTAGAATGCTCACTGCCATATGGGAGACCCAGGTTCGATTCCCAGTCCATGCACCATAATACCTCCTACCAAAAAAAAAAAGAGGGAATATTTATGGAATGACTTTCTGAAAATGAGCCCCAAGACAGACACAATAATCAGCAAGCAATACACTTGATTTTTGCATCCTCAAATTCCTGCTCAAAGGATGTTTTTGAAGGTAGTTGAATATGGGCTAGCAAAATCCATGACAAAATAATAGTACCTCTATTTCTACTCTCAGTTATTCAGTCTTTATATATTCTTTGAATACCAGATATGAATTGGGCTCCTAGAGCCTCTTGAGACCAGGAGATATAGCAAATTAAACTCCTTGAGAAGGATCATTCTATTCCATACAGATTCCATGAGCTGCTTTGGAAATAAGCTAAGTCTTGGGATGGAAGTTCATTGGGTGGGTTGGAATTTGGCTGAGCTTGCTCAGAGTATCCTCTGGCCAGGTAACTGCTAATATTTACAGCCATTAAAATACTGTACATTGGTCTTAATGATATCTATAAGAACTTCCCAAAGGAAACAGTTTCATATTTTCTTTCTGATGGTCCTTTGGGGGTAAAATTCAATAGTCTAAAGGTTAATGTAGAGAATCTTTAACATAAAAAAACCACATTAAAAAGTCTATAACATTCACCTACAACTGACGGCACCTAGAGATGATAAACCCATTTTGATTCTCTTTAGGTGAGGTTATCGTTGGCCTTCATCATTTTTTCTTCCCTCCTGTTAGGGCTTGTTTGCTCCTTTGTTGGCCAGGACTGAGCCACAGGAAAGACCTAGCCCAGTGTTACAAAGTGAATCGTGTCCCCACGAAGACATGTTCAAATCCTAACCCGGTTCCTGTAGATCTGAACTCATTGTACATTCAAAACTCCTATAAACTGAGTCGGCGTGGGTCTTAATCCTATATGACTAGAGTTCTGCTAGCAGGAGAAATGTGGACATAGTAGTAGGATGAGAAGTAGACAGAAGGAGAGAGATGGCGATGTGATAGAAGCAGAGGCTGAGATACGGATTCCCAGCAAGCTACCACCAGAACAGAAAAGATTTCAGAGAAAGCATGGCCTGCTGACACCTTAATTCGGCTTTGCTAGCCTCCAAAATTGTGAGACAATAATTCCTGTTGTTTAAACCAATCATTCTGTGGGATTTATTACAGCAGCCCTGACAAACTAAGACAAGCAGTAAGGGATACATATCAAGAATCTAGAGCCTTTATTTGTGGGCTCAAAGCTGAATGATTATAAACTCCCATGGTTCCTATAGATAGCTTTACAACATATCATCCAAATCATTGATCCCTCCACTTTCCCCCTTAATTCATTCAGCCCAGGGTATTTGGAGGGCATGAAGGATGAAAGCAAAAAAAGTAGCCAATGTGATGGCCCTGACGTTTCAAGGAGCAGAAGGCCACTAAAGGGACAAGATTTAAGTTCAAAGGACATACATACTCACACATGTGCACACAGATATTTTATATATATACAAAATAACACACACACACACACATGCATATATATTTATGTATTTTTTAACTGAAAGAACTACCTCCTTACAATCCCCAACTGCTCACAGGGGAAAATGAATCCATTAGTTAATAAGGGACTATCTATAAAAATTTAAGCCAAAAAGAATTATGAAAATTGACTGAAATAAAACATAATTTACAGGCACATACAGAAATTTTTATATAATCAAAACATAAGCAATAAGAGGACAAAGAAGGAGGAGGATAAAACTGGTAAACAACTGTATTTGTCCATTCATTAAAATGGCTGAATAAAGTCAGGCTTGGGAATTTAATCATTTAATATCTGAAAACCATGACTCTCAAGTCTAGAGAAGGAAATCCTAGATTCTCTATATGTGCAAACAAAAATTTACATTACTTATTCAGATAGAAGTCTTTTTTTCACAAGTAAATTTCCTGGCTTTGGTTACCTAGACAAGCCCTGACACTTCATTTTACGTTGCGATTTTTAAACTGCACTTTCGTTTTAACAGGATTATGGTATGGGTAGAGACAGAAGTAACATATTCATGTCCTACACTAATGAGTATCAACAAACTCTATTAAAAATGATTTCATGGTGGGATTTTTTTTTTAAGGTTCTCTTGATTTAGTCTGTAAGTCCAGTATGATCCAAGCAAATCATGGAAAAATGGAAACATTTTCTAGAATTCATCTGAGAGAAAACTCATGAAAAGTTCCATGAAATGCTGACAGAAATGAAAGTAGTGAGGGGGAAATATCCTGAAGAGATATTAAAATATTACATTGGACTTTTAAAATACAGTGTTGAACTAGTAAAACAACAGATAAGTATTTCATTCTTGTTTCAGTGGAAATGAGAAAATAAGACAAGTGAACAAGAATTTAATGCATGGTATGATAATAAAATTCAAACTGATGAGAAAAAGTGGATTAGTCAATAAAATATGGTGAGCCCAAGAATTGATTACTAATATAGAGAGTTAGCTTGCTATACCATGTTTTATAAAAATGCCCCATGTAAAGTATTTTTTAAAAGCTGTAAAAATATTTGAAGAAAACAGATGTGAATAAACTTTGAGAGAAAAGACTTTATAAGCTATGTTAATTCAAAAACTGTAAAGCATGTGATTGGTATATTTGATGGTAATAAAAATATAAAACTTCTCTATTTCAAATACATAATTTTTGAGAAAATAGAAAAATTGAGGGAAGGGATATACATCATTTGCAACATATATAATAGATATCAATCTTTCAGATATAGAAATATATTTATATTCATATATTTATGATACATAATACCTAGGGAATATCAAAACAATGCATTTTTTTTGCCTTGTATAATCCCCAATTTGTAGTTGCTCTGAGAAGTCCATTCTAATCACCACAACTACTGGATATGGCTCAGAAGGTTGATTTTTTCCCTGCCTTCAAATTTGCTGCCCTCGAAAAACAGAATTCTATGGCACAAAGGGAGTTCCAACCAGACAGAACGAGAAAGAAACCTGGCCAATTCTAACCTAGCAGGATACTGAGAAGAGAAACAGGGTAAGAAAAGGATTAGAAATGTGTCTTCGATTATTCCTCCTGAACCAAAATCCCAGAAAGGACTATGGTTTTAGAGAGGTAGGGAGAAAAGCCACAAGCAGAGGCGGCTTGTGCCCCACTCCCAAATGGAAACTTTGAAAAAGGAATGAATGAGCAGAAAATAGCCACCTGAGGTTGACTTAGAAGAGAAAGGACCCCGTTTAATAGTACTTGAGGCTCTTGCTTGAGATTGAAATGTTTCAAAAGTTGAAGAGTAGAGAGACTAAGCCAGTAGCTAGATGGAAGCAACAAGGCTGCAACCAAGGTGCGGCTGAGGCAGCCAAAGGGGTCACGAGGCCCCAGCAAGTCAAGAGAGGAGATCAAGAATTTGACCAGTTTCAACTTTAGTAGAAGACTCCAGCAGGGAGTACAAGAACCTTGCAGACAAACTCTGCAGAGGATTATAGAAGCACCTTTTTACCCTTTATCCAGGTATCGCCACACACTATGGGATCATACATGCACCATCCCCTTCCATGCCGCACACACACACACACAAACACAACCAGGTATCAACCCGTGACAGAGCTGGGAGAAGGAAAGTACATCTTCAAATCTAAGCATTTACTCAATACTGAATTTTCTTAAAACAAGTTCAGTTAGCATTTGGAAATGACTGACATACCATTAAATGGCAAAACCACTAACACCACTGACGTCCTCTTCCAGGAGTGAGGTTTCATAAAAAAGCTTAAACCAGTTATGGCAAAATAAGTTAAATTTATTTTGTTTTGAATAGCAATAAGGACATTTGTGAGCATCCTAGATATACAATAGCTATACATCCAGGGTATTGTATAACTAGGATAGATTTATTGCTCTTTTAAAGCAATAAAAAAAGGCTAAGAACATAAAATAACTAACAAAAGAAAAAATTAAAAGCCTACTGTCTTAGTTTCACAGTTGCTGAAACAAATTCCATGCAGTGCATTGGCTTAAACAGCAGGAATTTATCGGCTCACGGTTTTGAGGCTAGAAATGGAGTTGTCAGCAAGGCAATGCCTTCTCCCCAAAGAGGGTGGTGTTGTGAGACTCCCTGCCATTGCGCCTCAGTCCTTCTGCCTGCAGCTTCTCTTCTGTGTCCATTTCCTTTGCTTACAAGGACTTCAGCCACATGGAGTTAAGGCTGGCCCTCATTTTGTTTGTACACCCCAACTGACAACATCTTCAAAGATCCTGTTTACAAAGGGGCTCACACCCACAGGACCAGGGCTTGGCACCTGGACATACCTTTTGTGGGGGATGAGATTCATTCCCAGCACTGACCATAATGAAAAAGTTGTACTGCTCTAATATTTAATAAAGGAATATATATTAAAACAACATGCCTATTTTTGTCTGGCAAACTATTAAAGACATAATTTTTAAAAATGCTCTGTTGGCAAAGGTGCAGAGAAGCTGATCTCCGGTATAAACTAGTAAATGCTCCTGTGGGATAATTTAGCTTTAAAATGGTACATGCCACTAGACAACAATTCCTTTTCTAGAATTAGTCCCAAGAAAATTATTAAGGAGGCATATGGCCACCTACCTGTCAAACTTCCTTTCAAGCTCTTATTGTTTCCTATAAATAGACTAATTCAGATTACAATATCCCGGATGCCGAACTACTAACAAGAAGTGTTCCACACTATACCGTTGGGTGGGAGCAGATTATAAAGCAGTATACACTTAATAAAAAAATATTTAAACTCATACAGATAGAGATTAAGGTAATATAAAAAATACTGCTTTACAAATATAGTAACTAATATGAAAGGTTATATTTGCAGGGGTTTAATAGAATTTTTCTTAATTTATGAGAATGAAACTCTCATATTTAGTAGCAATTGTGATTCATGCTATTTTTCATAAATCATTTTTAAAAACCTGTGGACTATTTCAACCCTTTTTACAAAGGAAGAGACATTTTGTTACATGACTCTGACTTTACCAAATGGAATGTTATTTTTTTAATTAATATCAGCCGATTCAAGTTCAAGTCAAACTTCTGCCACATGTTTACAGATACACATTTCTTTGAGTAGTTTCCAGCTTCACCAAGGAATTTTACCTGAAGAGCCACTGTACGAGTTCCTTCAGTGCCGACTCCTCAGTTCTATCCTTTACACATCTCTCCTCTAAGAAAACGTGTTTTTAAATAAACTTCAGAATCTCTCCTGTACAGCTACAATTATTTTCCTTTATAGTGATGGAATGTAAAAGGTAGCTTAATTAACATATAAATAATATTTATGTATGTGATTAAAATGTATAATGGACTTAAGATGATAAAGTTATTTCAACTATTAAAAAGAGCTATTTGATACAACCTCCAGGGATGTGGTGCCATGTTGAAAAGATTGCTTATTTGCATAGCCCCATGGTTAAAGCAAGACCTTTAGGAAAAAAAAAATATCTTACACAGCAAATGAGAGGCTTAGATTCTGCTTCTCGCTTTGTTATTGATGAACTGTCCAATTTAGGGCAAGTCACTTTATCTTCATGGGTATTGGTTTCTTCAACTACAAAAGGCAGTCAGAATTAAAAGTGTATGGTGTATGGGTCTAATTAGAATATAGACACGATAAGAGAGGCATTTTGGCTTCTTGGAAACATTATTCAAGGTCGATAAGTTTCTCTCTGCCTCTATTTCCTCCAGCTCCACCCTGTCACACCCTCTCACCAACACACACCTGTGTGCTGACAAATATTTTGACCAGTACTGAGAGGTAGGAAATAAGTAGTCACCATAAGTGTTGAAATGAACCCAAAGTTGCTAAGTCTTAACCCCAAGTTCTTTCTGATAGACTCCTTTGTGCTACTTGTAACTGCTACATCTTTTGATTTTAAGTATTTTTTATTGGTAGACTCTACATCCATCATGCTGTTGGACCTGTGTAACAAAGCAGAGGGTTAACAAATAAAAATACTTAAAAAAAAAAGATTTAGGTAATACAAAAATAGGCAACAATGCATTAAGACATTTATAATTATTTTTATTTATAATAGAAAAGTGAATGTAAAACTTGCAAGTTTTTACTTTTAAGGATAAAGATGGTCTTGGAAAGACCATCTTTATATTATTTAATTTATTTTTTTAGAGTAGTTGAAGGTTTATACAAAGTTGGGTTCCCATGTACCCCTTCTCACCTATACACACAGTTTGGAAAGAACCACTTTTGAAATCTCTTTTATGTTAGAGCAACTGAAGTACTAATGGCTAGTATTAATTGATCACTCACTATGTATAGGCACAAATGTTTAACATATATTAATGCCCTTAATTCTCACAAGTACATATGAGAAAGGTATAATTTTTGTCAGCTCAGTTTAATGGACATTATGACACACAGCTGGTGCATAAATTTCACAAGGGCATCAGCTGCTAAATGACAGGGCAGAGTTTTAAATCCACATTGTCTGGGTCTAGAAGCTGCATATTTAATGATTATGCTGTAAAACTTTCCTAGCAGAAGGGTCACCACCCATAAACCAGTCCCTATTCAATGTTCAGAGGAAAGAATTGTGATTAGGTATTTTTTAGCATGGCAAGGGCTTTTCTCTAAGGTGCTCTTGACAGAGAAGTCAGGTAGCAACCTTCTCCTAAGCACCTATTTACATCCACAAGTTTACACAGGAGCCAAGATAACTTCTTCAACAAAGGGTATCAAGATTAAAAAACTCATTCTCTTTTGACACTCAACCATATTAAAACAGGTCTGATGACCTTGAGAGGGCCTAGATGAGGCCTAATTAGTGGAAGGAAAAATCTCTAAGCAGTGAGCAGGCCACGACCAGCAGGTCTGGCCTAGGAGTCCTCTCTCAGCACTCAGCCCAGGCCTTCAGAGGTGCGTTGGTCATAAGAACAGTGGAGAACTGATAGCTGATCCAGTCACCTGAGTGCTGGGAGTGTTCTTTGGGAGAAAATAAAAAACACCATCTAACTCTATAGACCCTTTGTGTGGAATGTAAAAGCATTAGTGAGAGCTCTAACTCTAGAGCTTTCCAGTGTGAAAGAGAGGTATCCATGGCTGAACTTAACACCCAGAGAAGGCACCTCTTCTCTTGTTCTACAAGGAATTGCTGTGGGAGTGGAAACAGCTAGGCAGAAGCAGTGTGCTGAAGTTGTCTGACCTCTGCATCAAGGTCAGATTCCAGATGAGCCCTCTGACTTGAATCGGAAACTTTGGAATCTATGGCCAAACCACATAAGACACCAAGGTGCAAGGAAAGACCAGAGTTTCATACCTATTGGAATGTAGAGACTAGGAAGTGTTATAATTTTAATATTGGAGAAAATATGGCCTTACTTTCATGTCACAGAATAGGCAGCCTTGAAGATATCTGGTTTACGGGTATATTTTTATGTGTATGTTGGAGGGAAAAGGGGATCAGATGCGTGGTGTTTGTAAAAACCTACATGGAAGAATAAATACAAAAGTACAGTTGTCCTTATGTGAGTGGGAGTCTTATTTTAAATGCTCTTTTGTCATTATTTTTTGATATCTTGGTAACGAGTAAATACTGACTTTTCAAAAAAGAGAAAAGAGCCAGTTGATTGTAGGAAAATAACTTTAATTACAGTTATTGGTGACCATGTTGATATTTAAATTTCCCATGATATTCAATAAGAGCAGGCACCTTGTAACTCACTCCTTATCCAAAATGAACACATTTGCCTTTGTCCTTTGACAAGATTCACAATTGTAATGATCTATTATTTATCAGCTCATATGAATACCTTCCATGAATAATATGGAGGAGAAAAGCCACAGAATTTTCTTTAAAAGAAATGTTTGGAGTTGAAACATAAAAAGGTGCTCATGCCATTAGGTTTTATTATTTGGAGCTTATGTTGTACCCCAAAACTGGTAATAAAATAGACAGATTACATCAAATTGTGACACGATGCAACTAACTGCTAGACTGCGACATGACCTACAGCTTTCTCAGGACATTAAATTGTTGGCAAACAACCAAGTTCCTATACAGGCACAGCAATGAATGCAAATGAGAAAGCTTCTGGTCATAATACAATTCAGCAATGAGGCCTTCCTACCTCCACTCTCAAAGAGCAATATAAATGGGGATTTCAGCATTCATTTATCAACTGGAACACCGTGAGCTGTGTTGAAATTTTCCTCTGCAGGTCTGGGGTTGGGGAGGGGCAATGCCCCAGTGCACCCAATGACTACAGGGTATTTTTTACTGCACACACTATGAAACCAACAGAAATTGGTGTGCCTATAATAAATATCATTGGATCGAGAATCCACAGGGATTACGGATATGCTCAGAATGACCAACCTGGAAAGGTCCTCAGAGGGATTTATGGAATTATGACATTTACAGTCAAAGGGGCTTGAAAGATCATATAATGCACATCTGTCATTTTACAGTCAAAGCATCTGTCATTTAAAGTCTATGGAGCAACTGAAGGCCCAAAGAGATCAAGAGTCACAAAGTTAATTATGAGCAGTGCCAAAACTAGAACCCAGACCTTCTGTTTTGAAATAGTCCTCAGGGAATCTTTTTTTAAATCTTAGAGTTTTCAACTCACCAAGGAACACTGCACTTTAATCTAGTTTCAATTTGTTTTGGATTTAGAGGTATTAAGAATTACTCTTTATTACCATCAAGATTTTGCCATTAAACTATATTTTCCAAACAAAATTCCTGATATGTTCATTGATTCATTCAATAATTTGGGGTGTTCACATGTAGCAGGCATTATATCAATTTTATGCTTAAGCAAGGCCACCAAATAGTTTAGGAGCTATCTAAGAACTAAAGGTTTGGCTTTATATCACAAGAACAAGTTACTGTTTCCTTTGCCCTGGATTATATCTGACTCTATGACTGGTGAGTTGGCTTATTGTCTTGGGTCCGCCAAAACCTGAGGATTAGTTACTCTGTGCTCACAGAAGAGTGATAAAACCCTTGAATTGTTTTTAGTGTGTCTTGCCAGAAACTCCAGGAAAATCCAGAGACACGTGGAAATTGCTATGTGAGGTGACAATTCTCAGGATCCTATTCTAAGCAGCAAAGGAAAATTATAATCCAGCAGTCTTTATACAAGGCATCGTCCCAGCTTTCCAACGGCAGGGAAAGTGATTTAGTGACTTCTAACTTCCAAAGCCAGATGTAATCCGTGTATAGAAATTAGGTATCCTCAATGCCTTAGAGAAAGTCTGCTTAGTGTCCAACAAAAGGACTGAAACTTTGAGATGAGGAATCCAGTATTATTCAAGAAGAGCTTGATAACAAAGACAGGGGGTGGGGGTGAAATGGGGTAAAGCTCTTCTTTTAATAGCCTCGGGAGGTTTAACTAATTGGGAAGTGTTCTGGTTTGCTAGTTGCCAGAATGCATTATACCAGGAATGGAACGGCTTTTAAAAAGGGGAATTTAATAAGTTGCTAGTTTAGAGTTCTAAGGGTGAGATAATGTCCCAATTAAAACAAGTCTATAGAAATGCCCAATCTAAGGCATCCAGGAAAAGATACCTTGGTTCAAGAAGGCCAAAGATATTCAGGGTTTCTCTCTTGGCTGGAAAGGCACATGGTGAAGTCTACTAGCTTACTCTTCCTGTTCTTGTTTCATATAGCTCCCCAGGAGGTGTTTTCCTTCTTCATCTGCAAAAGTAGCTGGCTGGTGGACTCTCTGCTTCATAGTTCAGTGGCGTTCTTTTTTGTCTCAGAATCTCGTGGCTTTCTCTCTTTTATTCTCTAGCTTTTTCCCAAGAGCTTCTTCTTTTAAAGGATTCCAGTAAAACCAGTCAAGACCCACCTGGAATGGGTGTAGACACGTCTCCACCTAATCAAGCTTAATGCCCACAGTTGATTGAGTCATATCTCCATGGAGATAAACTAAAGTTTCCAACATATAGTACTGAATAGGGATTAGAAGAAACCGTTGCTCCCACAAGGTTGATTAGGATGAAAATATGGCTTTTCTAGGGTATATAAACCTTTTCAAACCAGCACAGGAGATATGGCTATCATTCCAGACAATTTGAACAACTACTGGGCAATAGGTTGTAAAGATTTTTGTTTCTCTCCCTCTGCCTCTACATAAAGAAAAGTTTGGGCTTCTAACCTCAAACCCAAATAATATATTACACCATGCCAATCTATAAAAGTTTCTTTAGAAGGGATAACAATATAAAAAATATGAATTGCTCATTTCTAAAAAAGTATTTTTAGCCTATTGCAGTGTAAATTTGACTTCCTTTCAGTGTAATTCCCAAATAATGCATCATTTTCATCTTTAAAATATGAACTTTACTTAACATAAATCACATTTTAAATGATGTAATATTTCAAGATATTTTCAGACTTTAGGAACTGTTAATTTAACACAGATTGGTATCTGGTTTCATGCCTAATTAAGAATAATTGTTTCACCCAGGTTTTGGCAAGGTCACCAGTTAGGTTAGGAGCTATCTAAGAACTAAAGGTTTGGCTTTTCATCACAAGGAGAGGTTTCTGTTTCCTGTGCCCCTTATGATACCGACTGGTGGCAGTCATCGTATTCAATACACTCCTTTAAATAGTGCTATTACTCCCACTAAATTCTTTGATTGTTTTCAATTTAACTGGGACTAAGGTAGCTTAATGTGTCATATAATCACTTTGAGCTATTCGCAGTATAATAAAAGAATAGTCCTTCAAAATTACTTGTTGATATAGCTTATCTTTTCTGATGATAGATATTTGTTCATAAATAAAGAAACACTTTAGGACATCCCGATGTTTTATATTGTAAATATAAATCAAGAGCCAGGTGGCTCTTGATTGATTTTTACTGGAATCCTTTAAAAGAAGAAATACTTGGGAAAAAAGCTAGAGAACAACAGGAGAGAAAGCATTAAAACTCAGGGAAATATTCCTAAATTCGTCTGAATATTTGAATGTCTCAAATATCAGTTTGTTCTTAGAAAAATGTATACTTTGATTAGGTAAATCTTCATAACTTTTCAAAGCAAAATTGATCAAACAGTTTAGATTCAATGTCCTTCTAACTTACCAGAGGCAAGTTCACAGATCCAATTAACACATTTGGTGAGCACAGGGTTTTCTTTTTTCTTTTTTTTTTTTTAAATATTTTTATTGATAAATCTTCACAAACATACAATCCATACATTGTATAACAATCAATGGCTCACAATATGACATAGTTGTATATTCTTTTTTTTTAAATATTTTTATTGACAAATCTTCACAAACATACAGTCCATACATGGGATACAATCAGTGGCTCTCAATATCCTGACATAGTTGTGTATTCTTCTCCACAATCTTTTTTTTATGAAAAATAACCATATACAAACAAAAACATTCTTACCATATGATCATTCCATTCTTGTTATATAATCAGTAACTCACAAAATCATCATAGTTGTATATTCATCATCGTGATCATTTCTGAGAACATTTGCATCAATTCAGAAAAAGAAAACAGAAAAAAACTTATACATACCAAACCCCTTACTTCTCCCTTTCATTGATCACTAGCATTTCAATCTACCAAATTTACTTAAACATTTGTTCCCCCTATTATTTATTTATTTTTAATCCATATGTTCTACTCATCTGTTGATAAGGTAGATAAAAGGAGCATCAGACACAAGGTTTTCACAACCACACAGTCACATTGCGAAAGCTATATCATTATATAATCATCTTCAAACAACATGGCTACTGGAACACAGCTCTACATTTTCAGGCAGTTCCCTCCAGCCTCTGTATTACACCTTAACTAAACAGGTGATATCTATTTAATGCTTAAGACTAACCTTCAGGCTAACCTCTCCGCTCTGGAATCTCTCAGCCACTGACTTCATTTTGTCTCATTTTGCTCTTCCCTCTTTTGGTCGAGAAGATTTTCTCAATCACTTGATGATGAGTCTCAGCTCATTCTAGGGGTTTTCTCAATCCCTTGATGCTGAGTTCCAGCTCTTTCTAGGACTTCTGTCACACGTTGCCAGGAAGATCCACAACGCTGGGAGTCATGTCCCACGTACAGATGGGGAGGGCAGTGAGTTTGCTTGTCATGTTGGCTGAGAGAGGCCACATCTGAATAAGAGAAGAGGTTCTCTTGGCCCTAAGTAGGCTTAGCTTGTCCTTTGCAAGGTTAAGTTTCATATGAACAAACCCCAAGATTGGGGGCTCAGCCTATTGTTTTAGTTGTCCCCACTGCTTGTGAGAATATAAAAATTCTCCACTTGGGGAAGTTCAATTTTCCCCCTTTCTCACCATTCCCCCAAAGGGACTTTGCAAATACTTTTTTGTTCACTGTTTAAATCACTCTGGGATTTATCGGGGCATCACCCTGGACAAACCTACAAAATGTCATGCCCTACTCAAGTTTCCAAGTATTATGGTGTTCAATTAAGCTGTCCACATAAGTTATATTAGGAAATGCACTAGTCAAAATATAAATTTTGTACCAAATGAACATTGTTTGCTTTATTCTCACACATAAGTTAAAGTTTTAAAATATTAATTACCATCTATTTTCAACACCTTGCGTTATTTTTTTAACTTTTTTTACTAATTAAAGAAAATTAACAAACAAAACATTTAGAAATCATTCCATTCTACATATACAATCAGTAATTCTTAATATCATCACATAGTTGCATATTCATCATTTCTTAGTACATTTGCATCGATTTAGAAAAAGAAATAAAAAGACAACAGAAAAAGAAATAAAATGATAATAGAGAAAAAAAAAACTATACGTACCATACCCCTTACCCCTCGCTTTCATTTACCACTATTTCAAACTGAATTTAACATTTGTTCCTCCTATTATGTATTTTTATTCCATATGTTCTACTCTTCTGTTGATATAGTTGCTAAAAGGAGCATCAGAGATAAGGTTTTCACATTCACAGAGTCTCATTGTGAAAGTTATATCCTTGCTCAGTCATCATCAAGAAACATGGCTACTGAAACACAGCACTACATTTTTAGGCAACTCCCTCCAGCATCTCCACTACATTTTGAACAACAAGGTGATATCTACTTAATGTATAAGAATAACCTCCAGGATAACCTCTCGACTGTGTTTGGACTCTCTCAGCCATTTGACACTGTCTCATTTTACTCTTCCCCCTTTTGGTCAAGAAGTTTCTCTTAGTCTCTTGATGTTAATTCTCAGCTCATTCTAGGGTTTTTCTCAGTCCTTTGATGCTGAGTCTCAGCTCACTCCAGGATCTTTGTCCCACGTTGCCAGGAAGGTCCACACCCCTGGGAGTCATGTCCCACGCAGAGAGGGGGAGGGTGGTGAGACTGCTCATCATATTGGCTGGAGAGAGAGGCCACATCTGAGCAACAAAAGAGGCTCTCTTGGGGTGACTCTTAGGCCTAAATTTTAAGTAGACTTGACCTATCTTTTGTGGGGTTAAGTTTCATGTGAACAAACCCCAAGACTGGGGGCTCAGCCTATAGTTTTGGTTGTCCACACTGCTTGTGAGAATATCAAGAATTCAACTTGGGGAAGTTGAATTTCTCCCCACTCTCATCATTCCCCGAAGGGGGCTTGCAAATACTTTTCCAGTCACTGATCAAATCGTTCTGGGATTCGTCGGGGGATCACTCTGGACAAACCAACAAAATCTCATGTGCTATCTGAGATTCCAAGTATTTATGACATTCAATCAAACTATCTACATGAGTTATATTAGGAAATGCTCTAGTCAAAATCTAAATTTTGTAACAAATAAACATTTTTTGCTTTAGTCTCACACATAATGTGACATTTTAAAGTATTAGTTATCATCTATTTTCAGCACCCTGCAATAATGACAATCCTTTGTTCTTCCTTATGCAAAAACATTTTTAAAATTTGTACATTGTACATTTCACCATTATTATACACTCTAGGCATTCCTAGATTATACCATCTCGATCTTTACCATCTATCTTTCTTTCTGATTTCATTTATGTCCCCAGCCCTCCTCCCTCTATCATTCTCACATGCAGCTTCATTCAGTGTTTTAACATAATTACATTACAGTTAGGTAGTATTGTGCTGTCCATTTCTGAGTTTTTGTATCCAGACCTGTTGCACAGTCCATATCCCTTCAGCTCCAATTACCCACTATCTTACCCTAACTCTATCTCCTGATGGTCTCTGTTACCAATGATATATTCCAAGTTTATTCTCTAATGTGGGTTCATATCAGTGGGACCATATAGTATTTGTCCTTTAGTTTTTGGCTAGTCTCACTCAGCATAATGTTCTGTAGGTCCATCCATGTTGTTACATACTTCATAAGTTTATTCTGTCTTAGAGCTGCATAATATTCCATCGTATGTATATACCACAGTTTGTTTAGCCACTCGTCTGTTGATGGACATTTTGGCTGTTTCCATCTCCTTGCAATTGTAAATAATGCTGCTATAAACATTGGTGTGCAAATGTCCGTTTGTGTCTTTGCCCTTAAGTCCTCTGAGTAGATACCTAGCAATGGTATTGCTGGGTCATATGGCAATTCTATATTCAGCTTTTTGAGGAACCGCCAAACTGCCTTCCACAGTGGTTGCACCATTTGACATTCCCACTAACAGTGGATAAGTGTGCCTCTTTCTCCGCATCCTCTCCAGCACTTGTCATTTTCTTTTTTGTTGATAATGGCCATTCTGGTGGGTGTGAGATGATATCTCATTGTGGTTTTGATTTGCATTTCTCTAATGGCCAGGGACATTGAGCATCTCTTCATGTGCCTTTTGGCCATTTGTATTTCCTCTTCTGAGAGGTGTCTGTTCAAGTCTTTTTCCCATTTTGTAATTGAATTGGCTGTCTTTTTGTTGTTGAGTTGAACAATCTCTCTATAAATTCTGGATACTAGACCTTTATCTGATATGTCATTTCCAAATATTGTCTCCCATTGTGTAGGCTGTCTTTCTACTTTCTTGATGAAGTTCTTTGATGCACAAAAGTATTTAATTTTGAGGAGCTCCCATTTCTTTCTTTCTTTCTTCAGTGCTCTTGCTTTAGGTGTAAGGTCCATAAAACTGCCTCCATTTATAAGATTCATAAGACATCTCCCTACATTTTCCTCTAACTGTTTCATGGTCTTAGACCTAATGTTTAGATCTTTGATCCATTTTGAGTTAACTTTTGTATAGGGTGTGAGATATGGGTCCTCTTGCATTCTTTTGCATATGGATATCCAGTTCTCTAGGCACCATTTATTGAAGAGACTGTTCTGTCCCAGGTGAGTTGACTTGACTGCCTTATCAAAGATCAAACGTCCATAGATGAGAGGGTCTATATCTGAACACTCTATTTGATTCCATTGGTCAATATATCTATCTTTATGCCAGTGCCATGCTGTTTTGACCACTGTGGCTTCATAATATGCCTTAAAGTCCGGCAGCATGAGATCTCCAGCTTCGTTTTTTTTCCTCAAGATACTTTTAGCAATTCGGGGCACCCTGCCCTTCCAGATAAATTTGCTTATTGGTTTTTCTATTTCTGAAAAGTAAGTTGTTGGGATTTTGATTGGTATTGCGTTGAATCTGTAAATCAATTTAGGTAGGATTGACATCTTAACTATATTTAATCTTCCAATCCATGAACATGGTATGCCCTTCCATCTATTTAGGTCTCCTGTGATTTCTTTTAACAGTTTCTTGTAGTTTTCTTTGTATAGGTCTTTTGTCTCTTTAGTTAAATTTATTCCTAAGTATTTTATTCTTTTATTGCAATTGTAAATGGGATTTGTTTCTTGATTTCCCCCTCAGCTTGTTCATTGCTAGTGTATAGAAACACTACAGATTTTTGAATGTTGATCTTGTAACCTGCCACTGCTGTACTCGTTTATTAGCTCTAGTAGTTTTGCTGTGGATTTTTCAGGGTTTTCGACGTATAGTATCATATCATCTGCAAACAGTGATAGTTTTACTTCTTCCTTTCCAATTTTGATGCCTTGTATTTCTTTTTCTTGTCTAATTGCTCTGGCTAGAACTTCCAACATGATGTTGAATAACAGTGGTGATAGTAGACATCCTTGTCTTCTTCCTGATCTTAGTGGGAAAGTTTTCAATTTTTCCCCATTGAGGATGATATTAGCTCTGGGTTTTTCATATATTCCCTCTATCATTTTAAGGAGGCTCCCTTGTATTCCTATCCTTTGAAGTGTTTTCAACAGGAAAGGATGTTGAATCTTGTCAAATGCCTTCTCTGCATCAATTGAGGTGATCATGTGATTTTTCTGCTTTGGTTTGTTGATATGGTGTATTACATTAATTGATTTTCTTATGTTGAACCATCCTTGCATACCTGGGATGAATCCTACTTGGTCATGATGTATAATTCTTTTAATGTGTTGCTGGATTTGATTTGCTAGAATTTTGTTGAGGATTTTTGCATCTATATTCATTAGAGAGATTGGTCTGTAGTTTTCTTTTTTTTGTAACATCTTTGCCTGGTTTTGGTATGAGGGTGATGTTGGCTTCATAGAATGAATTAGGTAGCTTTCCCTCCACTTCAATTTTTTTGAAGAGTTTGAGCAGGGTTGGTACTAATTCTTTCTGGAATATTTGGTAGAATTCACATGTGAAGCCGTCTGGTCCTGGACTTTTCTTTTTGGGAAGCTTTTGAATGACTGATTCAATTTCTTTGCTTGTGATTGTTTTGTTGAGGTCATCTATTTCTTCTTGAGTCAAAGTTGGTTGTTCATGCCTTTCTAGGAACTTGTCCATTTCATCTACATTGTTGTATTTATTTGCATAAAGTTGTTCATAGTATCCTGTTATTACCTCCTTTATTTCTGTGGGGTCAGTGGTTATGTCTCCTCTTCCCTTTCTGATCTTATTTATTTGTGTTCTCTCTCTTCTTCTTTTTGTCAATCTTGCTAAGGGCCCATCAATCTTAATGATTTTCTCATAGAACCAACTTCTGGTCTTATTGATTTTCTCTATTGTTTTCATGTTCTCAATTTCATTTATTTCTGCTCTAATCTTTGTTATTTCTTTCCTTTTGTTTGCTTTGGGGTTAGTTGTCTGTTCTTTCTCCAGTTCTTCCAAGTGGACAATTAATTCCCGAATTTTTCCCTTTCTTCTTTTTTGATATAGGCATTTAGGGCAATAAATTTCCCTCTTAGCACTGCCTTTGCTGTGTCCCATAGGTTTTGATATGTTGTGTTTTCATTTTCATTCGCCTCGAGATATTTACTAATTTCTCCTGTAATTTCTTCCTTGACCCACTGGTTGTTTAAGAGTGTGTTGTTGAGCCTCCACATATTTGTGAATTTTCTGGCACTCTGCCTATTATTGATTTCCAACTTCATTCCTTTATGATCTGAGAAAGTGTTGTGTATGATTTCAATCTTTTTAAATTGTTGAGACTTGCTTTGTGACCCAGCATATGGTCTATCTTTGAGGATGATCCATGAGCACTTGACAAAAAGGTGTATCCTGCTGTTGTGGGGTGTAATGTCCTATAAATGTCTTTTAAATCTAGCTCATTTATTGTAATATTCAAATTCTCTGTTTCTTTATTGATCCTCTGTCTAGATGTTCTGTCCATTGATGAGAGTGGGGAATTGAAGTCTCCAACTATTACGGTAGATGTGTCTATTTCCCTTTTCAGTATTTGCAATGTATGCCTCATGTATTTTGGGGCATTCTGGTTCGGTGCATAAATATTTATGATTGTTATGTCTTCTTGTTGAATAGTTCCTTTTATTAGTAGATAGTATCCTTCTTTGTCTCTTTTAACTGTTTTACATTTGAAGTCTAATTTGTTGGATATTAGTATAGCTACTCCTGCTCTTTTCTGGTTGTTATTTGCATGAAATATCTTTTCCCAACCTTTCACTTTCAACTTATGTTTATCTTTGGGTCTAAGATGTGTTTCCTGTAGACAGCATATAGAAGGATCCTGTTTTTTAATCCATTCTGCCAGTCTATGCCTTTTGATTGGGGAGTTCAGTCCATTAACATTTAGTGTTATTACTGTTTGGGTAGTACTTTCCTCTACCATTTTGCCTTTTGTATTTTATATATCATATCTAATCTTCCTTCTTTCTATACTCTTCTCCACACCTCTCTCTTCTGTCTTTTCATATCTGTCTCTAGTGCTCCCTTTAGTATTTCTTGCAGAGCTGGTCTCTTGGTCACAAATTCTCTCAGTGACTTTTCGTCTGAAAATGTTTTAATTTCTCCCTCATTTTTGAAGGACAATTTTGCTGGATATAGAATTCTTGGTTGGCAGTTTTTCTCTTTTAGTAATTTAAATATATCATCCCACTGTCTTCTTGCCTCCATGGTTTCTGCTGAGAAATCTACACATAGTCTTATTGGGTTTCCCTTGTTTGTGATGGATTGCTTTTCTCTTGCTGCTTTCAAGATCCTCTCTTTCTCTTTGACCTCTGACATTCTAACTAGTAAGTGTCTTGGAGAACGTCTATTTGGATCCATTCTATTTGGGGTGCGCTGCACTTCTTGGATCTGTCATTTTAGGTCTTTCATAAGAGTTGAGAAATTTTCAGTGATAATTTCTTCCATTAGTTTTTCTCCTCCTTTCCCTTCTCTTCTCCTTCCTGGACACCCACAACATGTATATTTGTGCGCTTCATATTATCATTCAATTCCATGAGCCCCTGCTCATATTTTTCCATTCTTTTCCCTATAGTTTCTTTTTCTTTTTGGATTTCAGATGTTCCATCCTCCAGTTCACTAATCCTAAACTCTGTCTCCTGAAATCTAGCATTGTAGGTTACCATTGTTTTTTCATCTCTTCTACTGTATCTTTCATTCCCATAAGTTCTGTGATTTGTTTTTTTCAGACTTTCCATTTCTTCTTTTTTTCATCCCTTGCCTTCTTCATGTCCTCCCTCAATTCATTGATTTGGTTTTTGATGAGGTTTTCCATTTCTGTTCGTATATTCAGAATTAGTTGTCTCAGCTCCTGTATCTCATTTGAAGTATTGGTTTGTTCCATTGACTGGGCCATATCTTCAATTTTCCTGGTGTGATTTGTTATTTTTTGCTGGTGTCTGGACATTTAATTACCTTAATTAGTTTATTCTGGATATTGCTTTCATTTATCTTACCTAGGGTTTTCTTGCTAGATGAATTTGTTGTCTATCTGTTCATTGACCTTCAGTTCAGCTTTTTCTGGGCCTCTTGCTTAAGTTTTGTTTAACAGAGGGTAATTTTTCAGTTCTTGTTTTCTTGTTTCTTGTCCTGCTTGTAAGGAGCCTTTTCCCTCCCCACCCTTAGAGGGTCTACATAGGTATTACAGACTCCAGTCGGGTTTTCCCGGACTAAGCTGGCCTCCTTTCGGGGGGAAGGAATCACCTGCGTCAGTTTTCCCTGAGTGTGAAACCCAGCAGGTTGAAAGACTTTCCTGTGAAGTCTCTGGGCTCTGTTTTTCTTATCCTGCCCAGTATGTGGTGCTTGTCTGTCTGCGGGTCCCACCAGCAAAAGATGTGTGGCTCCTTTAACTTTGGAAGGCTTTCCCTGCTGGGGGCATGGTGGAGACAGAGGAAAGGTTGTAGGCTGGTTTTAATGGCTTCAAATTGCGAAGCCCTGGGGTCTGAATTCCTTGAGAGAGGGATTCCACCTGAATTGTGTTTCACCCCTCCCGTGGGGAAGGTTCAGGGGGGAGATAGCCCTGAAAGAAGCCTGTTTCTACATATGCTTGGGGTGGGTGCAGCCTGTGTAATCCTGACGCTGAATCCAGAGGCAGCCAAGCCTCCGTAGAAACAGCCACAGAAGGCTCTGTTTCGTCCCCTTTCCTCTTTTTTGGTTAGCCCAATAGGCGACCTCTGCCTTGACCAGTTTCGCCTGAGCTGGGGGCCTAATTTTAGTGTCAGAATTTGTTTATTAATGCCACTATTGGTGTTTGGTTGGACTCAGTCTCTGCTACTGTTAGAGTTTCTTTCCTTTCCCTCCAGGGAGCCGCCTGTGGGGGAGGGGCGCCGGCCACCGTGTCTTGGGGAACTCACTGTTCCGGAGACTCACAGCTGGTCCAGCTGGTCCAGACTGGGGTACGCTGTGTGTCCGGTCACTGTCGTGGCTCCGGGAGCTGCTCTGTACTGTTTCTGGTTATTTAGTAGTTGCTCTGGAGGACGAACTAAAACACGCGCATATTATTAAGCCGCTATGGGCACATGGTTTTCATTACATTTCACTTTCATTAACAAAACACATGCATTTCAACATTTCCTTGCATTTTGTATTGGGAGGTCATGGCACAATTTCTCACAAATATTCTAATTCTTAAAATCATTTTATTCCTGGAATTTAATCAGGGCCACATTGAATTAATATTTATTTTATTTAAAAATTAAATGAGGAAGATAATAAAGAAGATAATACGACAAGCATTTACACATAGTTCATATATATGCATTAGAAGAACAAGCACTATTTGCTTAGGTCATTTAAAAGCTTTGAAACTGTTCAATTATTGACAAAAATATCAATTATTACAATTTGGGCTTAGTAGTTAAGCTAGATTGTAATACACATTTTAAGTGACTTCCCTGTCTAAGAAATAATACATGTAAACACAAATGAGAGTTCGACTATAAGACAACAAAAAATACATCTGCTTAAAATGAAATTTTGAAATCCCACCTGAAAATCAATGAGTGCTTTTAATTTGAGATGTTTATAAATTTACCTAAGCTAAAAGCTTACTTTAGCCAATGTTAAATAAATAAAAAATGCCATAAAGTTTTTCATTTAATATTTTGAAAGGGGAAAAAAAAAACGAAAACAGGCAAATGAGGAAGAATCTGAAATAAAGCTAGAAACCCTGGCATGGCAAGATATGGGAAAATATTGTCTGAATAACGGTGTTACATGGGTCAAAACAGTTTCCTCGGTGCCTCAAGAGTGTTACTGATGAATTATCCTGGAGGTTAAGATATCATGCACCTACTCTACACATTATCATATGAAATTATTTTACAAAGGATCTAGGGAATGGAAAAAGAGTTATAATGTACTCAAGGTTCATCCATGTTGTAGCCTGATTCAGTTCTTCATTCCTTTAATGGCCAAACAACGTTGCCTTGTATGGCTATACTACGTATTATTTACCCCATTCATGAACTGATGAGCAGCATTTGGGTTGCTTTTACTTTGGAGCTAGTATGAACAATGTTGCTATGAGCATTTGTGTACAAACTTTTGTACAGGCATATTTTCATTTCTCTTGAGCATATACCTAGGAGTAGAATTGCTCCTAGTTGAGTATGGTAACTCTATCTTTTCAACCTTTTCAGGAACTGTCAGACGTTTTTCCAAAGCAGCTGCCTCATTTTACATTCCTACCAGCAGTGTTTGAAGACTTTAATTTCTCTACATCCTCACCAGCACTTGATTTTTTCTTTCTTTCTTTTTTTTTTTTATTATAGCCTTCCTAGTGGGTGTGAAGTAGTATCTCATTTTGGTTTTTGTTTGCATATTCTTGATGGCCAATAATATTGTGCATCTTTTCATGGGTTTAGTAACCTTTTTCTTTTAAATGTCTATTCAGATTCTTTCCCCAATTTTTAATTGGGTTCTTTGTTTTTCATTAGATACAAATCCCTTTTCAGATATATAGGAATTGCAAAAATTTTCTACCATTCTTTGGTCTGTCTTTTCACTTTACTGATGATATCCTTTGAAGTACAAAAGTTTTTAATTTTGTCAAAGTCCAATCTAGCTATCTTTTTCTTTTGTTGCTTGTGCTTTTGGTATTAGATCTAAGAAGGCTTTGCCTAACTCAAAGTCATGAATATTGACTACTCTATTTTCTTCTAAGAGTGCTATAATTTTAGTTCTGACATTTACTTCTAAGATTCATTTTGAGTTAGTTTTTGTATATCAGGTGAGGTAGGAGGCCAGATTCATTCTTCTGCATGTGGATAGCCAATTCTCTCAGCACCATCATTGAAAAAAAACTATTTTTCCTCATTGAATTGTCTTGGTACCTTCATAGAAAATCAGTTGACTATAAATGCATACATTTATATCTAGATTCTCAATTCTATTCTATTGATTTGTATGTCTATACTATGTCAGTACCAGACTGTCTTAATTCTTGTAGGCTTATAGTAAGTTTTGAAATAAGCCTTCCAATTTTGTTCTTTTTCAAGATTATTTTGGCTGTTCTAGGTCCCCTCATCCCACCGCTATCTGATTTCTGTCTACATTTTAGCTATAACAATTCTCACCAATTACTACCAAACTATTTGTTTTTAAATCCAATAAAACAATTTAGGGCTCATGTGATTTTTCAGCGTTTGGTATTGTTGACCACTTCCTCTTGCTAAAACACTTGATTTCCATGACAACATATTCTATTGGATTATCTCATCTCTCAAGTTAATTCCAAGTCCCCTTGATTTATTTCTGTGTTTCATATATTCATTTTAAGTCCTGAGATGCCTTGGGGTTTTTTTCTCCTCATTTTGTACTTATCTATTAGTAATTTAATCTACTTTCATGGTTTTTATCATATGCTGATCACTTTGAAGTCACTTCTAAATTAATATTTTTAGATCTCTTTTGCTCTCTATTTCATTTCTCCAATTGCCTACTATCAAATTCCAATTAAAGTCTTACAGGCACCTCAAACTAAACGTTCCTAAAATATAATTTTCCTACATATTCTGCTACTCCTTTTATAATGCCTATCTTAAGGCAATATGAAAGCACATGCTCAGAACACCTAATTTCTCTGTCAGCTCCACAATCTCAATTTTTTCTGGTCCTCTACTTAAAATTCTATCCTCAATGCTCTCTATCCTCTTTCTATGTTTTTTTTTTCATTTTTTTTAACCATCTAACATACTAAATCCCTTATTGTTTTTTCTCTTTCAAGAGTTCCACAAGTTAAGGGTTTTTTTCTCTTCTTCGCACCAAAACAGTATCTCTGTACATAATAAGCTCTCTATAAATATGAAGCTTTTCAGATAGATCTCTAGGCTTGCTTTTATTCACTGTTTTATCACTTGATTGTGAGATACTTTTCCTGCTTCTTTGAATGTGTAGTAATGTTTGGTTCAATGCTGGACATGGTGGATAATATGTCGTAGAAGCTCTGCATTATGTTATTTTCTAAAGAGAGTTCAGTTTTGTCATGGCAGGTAGTTCAATGACTGGAGATTCACTTATATTCGTACTGAAGTACTTTATTCCAGTTTTGTTCTTACTCCTAAGATATGATACTTACAGTCTGACCTTGCTGGGGTCTCAATTAAATGCTAGGGGTTCTATGCAGACCTTTCTAATCTGGCTGAGCTTGCATGCCAACATCTCACCTGCACTGAGCCTCCCAGCTGAGAGTTACTTCCAGACCTCTGGACCTCACCCATGCTTGTACAGTCCAAGGGCTGACTTATGATCTGAGGGAATTTCCACTCAGAATCTGAGGTTTTCTTCCCTATAGCTCCCCCATTTTTTCATACCCTCACCCCAAATCTCAGCCACCTTTGCTGTCCCCAACTCTAATTTTCTGCAGACTTCACACAACAAAACTGATGCTCTCTTTTTGAGTCATATCTCCCTACACCATGGACTGGAAAATGTTCTCTCAGATAAAGCTTATGTGAATCTGGAAGTTACTTTATATATTTCTCCTTTCCCAAGGATTTCAGCCCAGCATTGATTGCTATACAGTGTCTGCAAATATGATTTTATATATTTTGTCCAGGCTTCATAGTTATTTACAGTGGAAGGATAGGTCTAATATCAACTACTCCATAATGGCCAAAACCAGTAATCCTATAAATATTTTTATATGAATTAATCATCAAATTCTGTTGATTCTACCCATTTAATATTTCTTGAATCCATCTCCTTTTCTTTTCCCCATTTTGCTTCCACCTTTGTTTAGTTTTGTCCCAGATTTCCTGAGCTATTATAGCAAATACCACAACAAGTTGGTTTAAACAATGGGGATTGGCTCTTGGTTTCAGAAGACAGAAGTACACATCAAGGCACTGTCTTCTAGAAGGCTTGCTTCTTCCTGGGGGCTGCAGCATCTAATTGGCCAGTAATCCTTGGGTTCCTTGGCTTTCCCATTATATAGAGATATCCTCTCCTTTCTCTTCTGATTCCTTTGACCTCCAGCTTCCAGCTTCCCCTCATGGCTTTCACTCTCTCTGTCTGAATTTCTTCTGCTTATAAAGGACTCCAGTGATCTGGATGTAGGTCCATCCTCTTTCAGAGGGCCACACCTTAACTAAAACAACATCTTCAAGAGATCCCATTCACAGCAGGGTCCCATCCACAGGCATGTGGATCAAGACCAGATCATATTTAAATTGGGGCATGTGCTGGCTTGAAACTGTCTTGTACCCCAGAAAAGCCACGTTCTTTAATCCTTGTCAGTATTGCTGGGTGGGATCTTTTTGATTAAGCTCTTTCAATGGAAATATGACCCACCCAATTCTGGGTAGGGCCTTTTGATTAGGTGGTTTCCATGGAGATGTGTCTCCAACCATTCAAGATGGAGTTGCTTACTGGAGTCCTTTAAGAGGGAACCATTTTGGAAAAAGCTTTGGAACCCACACAGCCAGAGACCTTTGGAGATACAGAAGAAAAATACACCCTGGGGAATTCTTTAGGAAATGAGAAGCCAGGAGAGAAAGCTAGTAGACATTGCCAGGTGCCTTCCCAGCTGACAGAGGTGTTCTGGACAGTATCAGCCATTCTTGAATAATGGGAACCTCTTGTTGATGCCTTAATTTGGACATTTCATGGCCTCAGAACCCTAAACTTGCAACTTAAATTCCCTTTTCAAAAGCCATTCCATTTCTGGTATATTGGGTTCTGCCAGCTTTAGCAAACTAAAACAAGGTACATAATTCATTCCACCATCACCTGTAGCCTAGTTTATTTTCACAATGCTTTGATTGATCTCTTTGCCTCCAGTTCTGCCTACTCCAAATATTTTGCTTCACTCCAGGCAGTGATATTTTTAATGTTAATATTACATGTTATTCCTCTCTAAAAAACAGTGGTTCTTCATTGTAGTCAGGATGAAATCCAAACTCCTTGCTGCCCTCTTCCTCTCTCTTTCATACAAACACTTACTGTAAATTACCTTCAGTTCTTAGACATACATGGTGCTCTCTCACTTCCATGCCTTTGCACATGCAGCTTACCTTGCCTGAAACAATTCAACTTTTGCTGACTAACCCTAGTCATCCCTCAGGCATTTGTTCAGAGACCATATCCTCTGGGAAGTCTGCAATGATTTGCAGTTTGGATGAGGTGCTCCATCCATTTATGTGCATTTTGCACTCAACTTTTCCCAATTATCATCTATATCACACTGTTTTGTAATTATCTATCTATTTGCTTTTCTCACTCCTACTAGGTCCTAAATTTCTTGAGGTAAGCACTATGTGTTATTCATTGTTGTAGTGCTATTTCCCGGATGACCAAATACATATTTCTTAAATTAATGCGTGTTAGTTTTTAGAAACTTGCTTGACAAGAATATTTTCCTTCTCAGTAAATTATATTCCCTCCCCTTCTGCAAGAAATGCATATAAACGTGCATGCACACATACATACCTCTAAGAAAAATAAAAGTCAAGGAACAATTTTAAAAAAGAATATGGCACTAAAATTATAAAGAACAGGATGGAAAGCCTTGTTATATCTGTCAGATATTTGAACATATTAAACACCCAGGTATTTGGTTTTGTGTTATATGAATAAAGTAAACAAAATGCTAAGAAATTTTCCATTAAGGCTATAATGAAACTGTTGAAGTCTCTACAATTATGCTGACTTGCAACATCTTTAAATCATCACGTTAGTTAGAAAGGAGAGGATAGAATTAGCTCATCCTATTCATTTCATAGATGAGCTGAGTTTGAAAGAATTAAAGTGACTTGCCCAAGTTAATTGAATAGTACACCTATTACCTGACTCTCCTGTACTCCTTCACTTTTCTTTAAATTTATTATGTTCCATATGAAAGAAACATCAACCACCAACATTTACTAAAGTCTTAGTACATGTGGAGGGAAACAGTTTGCTACTCACCCTTATCTTAGGACTCAGGTTTTGCAAAAAGTAACACCACAAGCACGTAGGAGGAACTGAAGATTGGGTGGGGTCAGAAAGAAGGGGCTACCGGGAGGTGTCAAGGTCCATGAAAACATGATCCCTTCGCTGTCAATTTACAGAGAGTTTATAACACAATAATAAATGATATGGATATTTAATCCTGAACCCTCCAACAAGTGGCTTTTCCTTAGAAGAGTTTCCTACTTGGTTACTATTGTATTTAATGAATAACACATGTGACAAAGACACATGTTTAAATGAAACAGAAGAAAAATATCATTGAATTCTGAACATCAAGAATTGATACTGAAAGCCACAAGATTAAAGTTACTAACCCATTTTCTGAACATCTGCAACAACCGCTTTTCAGGCGCTTTAGAGCCTTTCTGGAACTAGGTGGGTATATTAAAAATAAACTAAGTAAATGACTTTGTGTTTTGTTTTTAATAAATGACTAGGTAAAATCAAATTACGTGGATGCAGACTGTGAATCAGTTATTCAACTATTTCAATGACATTTCTTATTTTTATTCATGGATCTAGATACTGTAAAAATATCTACTGGAAAATGTCTCATAGCATAGAGTTAATTATTTTTTGAGAGGTTTTGACTGATAAGTTGAATTATTATATAACTAAATTTCCAATCTTGCCTTCATTCTCCCAGTGTTGCAGAAAGTACTTATAAGAACGGTCTTATTTTTTTCTCCCAACATGTTGTCAGTGGCACTGAATTAGCCCACACTTTATAAACAAGGACAATTAGGTACATTGGGGGTCACATTCTTTATCTTGTATCACAAGATCATTTGGTACCAGACTCAGGAACAGAAGGTGTATCTTTCATTAGGCTCATGGAATCAACTTGATCCTGAAGAAAGCTGTCTGCTGATATTCACAGCACTCTCAGTATCTGGCTCCCCCCGCCAAGTGGTTGATGGCTTTACTGAGTACTCTGGCATACATGTACTATGCTAAGCACTTTACATGTAGTAATTCAATTCAATCTATTATCGTCTCCATTTTATAGATGATGAAACAGGCTCAGAGGGTTTAGTAACTTGCCCAATATGCACAGCTAGCAATAGGAAAGCTCGGATTTAAAGCTCAGAACTCTGGTTCTAGAATGAGCTCATTCTTGATCACTACCATCTAGTTCTACTTCTCCACATAACCCATCTTTCTATTCAACCCTACAGATGTTGCCTTAATAAGTGCACAAGTTCACCCTCAATTTCCTTCTTCATCAGGAACCAATAAAACAGGTGGAAAATTTTACTTCTATTAAAGTGAGTTCACTTAGGGAAGCAAGGACTCTAAAGCTCCAGGCCAGCTATTAAGCAAGTGGTGACCTCACAGGAAATGTTTATTTGTCCCTAGAGAGTCATTACATCTCTCCTAGCTTAGGAAAGTAATGCAAGTGTACGCTTTTGAGGGTTCAACATAATCCACATGTCAGCTGCCCTAGCTGCTATTCATCAGAGAATTCCATGGTATCTAAGGTCTCATGCTCATGTTTTAAAATGTAGTGATAGACATTGACATTATGATAATGCCAGAAATCAAGCTCCAAATATTTAGCCCAGACGCATGGCTTTCATTAATGCCACAAAATTTAAGAGATATTTTATCGGCCACTGATCAAAGGAAGCAGCAGGAGCTGATACAAGCACAAGACAGGATGCGTGCAGTGTCCTTCACTCAAGCATACCTCGACACAGAGCATCTCCAGAAATAGGCAGCACAATTGCCATTCAGTGGTGGTATTCCAATGAATAGAGGTCTCTGTGAAGGCAAAACCCTGAACCCATCCATCAGACTTAAAATCAGGTCCTGATTTAAAGTGATGAGGCACTCACTGGGTGTGCATTGCTGGTAAAGGTCATGTCAACTTGCTTCCGAACAGGAATGGAGTGAAACACAAAAATCATGTGACTCCTCAAGTGGCTTAGTTTTGTACAGATAAAATGGTTTTATTTGCAACCATGGCTAAGGAAGAGGGAAAGGCATCTGCAAACCATGAAACTTATTAAACAAATTTGTTTCCGAGTCAAGTACTGGAGGTACTCTGAGTCCTAATTAATACCTCTTGCAAATGTACCCTCATAGCTAACATTCACTTGCCTAATGTAAACCATATATTCCTTCCACCATTTTAATGATATAGATGGAAATTACTGGTACTTTTTCACTGAATATTTCTATTAGAAAATTCTTTCTTTCCAGGCTGCTACTCTGTACTAAGATTCATGGGTGAGAAAAATCTCTCTGGAAACATTTTCCCAGTTTTTTTTTTTCTCTTCTTTTCTCATAGTCCATCAGTAGGGGAGAAACCTTATGAGTGATTTTTAAATGTGGCATTAAGTATTTTGCTTCTGGTAGAGCCAAGCTTCTGCACGGATAGATCTTTTCACATAAACAATAGAGATAAATTGAAAAGATGATAACTGAGTCCAGTCCATCCCTGTACACTTGAAGTTTAATCATCACATATCTCATAAAAAGAGATTTTATGATTTATAGTGAGGTTATGAAAATACTTGCTCTTTTTCAGAAACTAATAACTTGAAAGAAACAAATTTCTTTACCTTCTCTAAATGCTGCTATATATCTGTTTTCATTTTTAAAAGCCCTCCTCACATGCATGACCTCGTAGAGAGAGATGCACAGATACACAAGATTTCAGAGTTGTAAGAGAACTTGGCGATCACTCCGTCACATGGTCCTCACCCTGATTATCTCTCACAAACTCCTGTTGATCTGGGTAATCACTCGCTCCCCATAGAGATTATCACTCAATGGATCTGGGGGGTGGACTCCATGGATACATTTTTTTCAAAAGCCCTCCCAGTGCTTCTAATGTATGGCCAAGCTTGAGAAGCTTTGATCTTGTCTAATCATCCTTTTTTTTTTTTTTTTTTTGACCACAGAGATTAAATGATTTGTTCAATGTCCACAGACCGCTTGTGGTAGAGGAGGGACTATAACCTCAGGCTCTAGATTGCCACACCCATGCGCTATTTTTTATATCTTTTAATCAGAAATTTTTTAAAGTTGAAATCAATTTGATCATACATATATCTTAAAAAATAAAACAAAACCAAGACTTCCTCTTCTGCACTCACTTTCGCAGGGACACCTTCCCTGTCCTCTACCGCAGTCGTTCTAGAGAACTAGCTGTACATGAGCACGGATGGGTTCAGTTATGTTGATGTCCTAATCCCCGGTCCTCAGAATGTAGCTTATTTTGGAAAAAGAGATGTTAAGATGGAATTGGGCAAGTCAAAATTACATCATACTGGAGCAGGGTGGGCTCTTATTCCAATATAACTAGGAAAGGAGACAGACAGACAGCAGAGAGAAGATGGCCATGTAACAACAGGGGAAGAAATTAAGTTATGCCACCAGCCAAGGAACTCGAAGGAACTTCCAGCCACCACCACAAGCCAGGAGAGAGGCATGGAACAGGTTCTTTCTTACAGACTTCAGAGGGGACCTGATGCTTCTGACACCTTGATTTCAGACATCTAACTTCCAGAACTCTGAGACAACAAATTTCTGTTGTTTTAAGTCATCCAATTTGTGGTACTTTGTTATAGCAGCTCTGTGAAACTAAGACACTATACAACATCATATTTAAGATAAACATATTAAGAAATGATTCCAGAATAAATTGTCATGAAAGTACTGCTTTTAACAGTACAGAATTCAAATGAATGACACCTATTTGCTGTTGTATTAGAATAGTAACAGTAGCAGACAAATAAGTTCTATTTTTCATATTATTTGTATAATGTGTTCTAGCACTGTACTGAGTGCAACTAGAACATCTCATGGTATCCTCACAACCACCCCCTGAGGTCCATATAGTATTATCTCATTTAACAGAGAAGACAACAGACACCAAAGTTTAAATAAATTCCTCAAGGTCACATGTCTAGGAACTGGAGTTTAAAGTTTAGTTTTAGGTTCACAATGTAAAACGATACTTCAAAAGCAGATTTTAATTTCAATTATAATAAACTGATGTTTGAGCAGCAGTTTAAAAGGAACAGTGTACTTATCTCTTATATTATTTCATTTAAACCTCACAAGATTTATTGGCATTACGATTTTGTTGAAGAGAAACCAAGGCTTATGGTATATGCAATGACCTCACTGGTAGTAGGTGACCAAACCCAAATCTGAGCCTCTGTACATTACTCTATTTCAATACACCAAACTGTCTTTAAATCTGAAGTTCATTCCATGACATTGAGTATTTCATATAGTCAGGATTGCTAGGAAAATAGTATAAAACTGACTATAAACAGCCAAAGAACAAATGCCTTGCTATTTGGATAAAATTGTTGATTGTATTGAAATTCCTGGGTACATTAGGAAACAAAAATAAATTGCAGCAAATCTCCCCCCAAATGTTATTGTGCATCCTTTCATTTTTATTCACATAGTCTGTGTTTACTGAGCTGTGGTACAGGATGCATGGGCTATTTTTATTCAGAGAAAGGTGATAACACCAGCCAAGCAGAAGGAACCAGCCATGACCAGAATGCAATGGCCTTCATTATCTTCCAACTCCCTCCTAAATGACTCACGGATTGCTGGCAGATGGTGTTTTCTCTCACCCCTTGCCTTGCACTTATTTAATTATTTTAACTGAGTTTTTGTTCTACTGCCATGATGCCTCATAGGCAAATATATCTGGGAGGTGGATCCTTTCCTCACATTGACCAGTGCGTTTAGAAAACTTCTCAGGCACTCCGTTCTGGATGGAGTGAGGATACAGAATAACAAGGACAAATATTAGTAACATCTAGCAGTTACTGGGCACATACAATATGCCAGACACTGAGCCAAGGAATTTGCATGCATTATTCATTCAATCACATAACTCATAAATGAGGACACTGAAGTTTAGGAAGGTTAAGAAACCTGCCTGGGGTTAAAAAGCTAGTAAGTGATAGAGAAAGAAGATGTGAACCAAGTGCCTACTCTTAACCTTTATTCTCATGTGGTAGAAGTTATAAATTAGGACACTTTGAAGAAATAAAACAATATGGTAAAATCATTAAGAAACTCACAAAATTAATGATCATCTGTAGAGAGATCAGGTAGGTGAATAAGACATCATGAAAATGAAAACATACTGTAGTTGGAGAGAGGGGCCGCCCAGAATTCCTTGTGGGAAGAGCTTGCTGTCCAGCTTTAGAAGTGCAGTCAGCAGGCAGCCTCCAGCAATCAATCCCTTCAGGAGCTCCTTTAGCTGCAGAGTTGCTCTGCATAGGGTCACACCCTGCATGGGGCAGCCTGCAGCCTGTCACTGAGCCAGGCAGGGAATAACTGTCCAGTCTTTTGGGTCTGAAAGACACTGATGGACAGCATTCACTCCCAAGCTGCCTGCGAGGTCAGCCAAGGCTTTGTCGAGACTGCTTCACAATTTGACTTCTTGCTCTCCCCAATTCTCCCTCCTGCCCTCCCTTCCACAGATGTTAATCCCTACTAAATCTCTTGCACCCCACACTCTCAAGGAAAAGGATATATTTATTGCCAGTTTAGGAATTTTTTGACTCTCAAGAATCAAATACATATGCTTCCCCCAAAGAGGGGGGCAGGGGTGATGGTAAAAGGAAGCAGTTACTGACTTAACTCTTCTGAGACTGAAGTGATCCAATAATTCAAGACACACCCAGTTTTGGTTTAAGGGCATGGCAATAGCCAACTGGTCCATGAAACCCTCCAAGGAGCAGCCTAAATAAGCCACAAATCCTCCCCTACTTAATGGTCCCATATTATCATCCTGGGCAGTATGCCTTATATACCTATGATATCATTTCCATTTCAGAAGATTTCAATGAAATTAATTTCCAAGGCATTTCCAAACATAAAGGTGTTCTCAGTATGTTTCAACAGCCAAACCTTGTATTATGCATAGAATCAGCACATGGAAAGCAACTGACATACAATGAAGAATTTTCAGAATCAGCCTCTATTGCTACTCACCCTTCCAAACCTTCAGAGTAAAAGGCAAATGACTCATATTTGGGGACAGAGGACTTTCCATCACTCCCAGCTGACAGGCCAGCTCTGGGCACTGTGGCCAGGCTTGCTGAGGAGGGAGTGTGCACTAAAGGAGCTGAGAAGCAGCAGAACACACACCCTCTCCTTCTTTCTAGTGATACACCTTATCAAGGAACAATGAATGATAAATTGGCATGCCTCTGTGCTTGTTATAACAATTTCAGATGAAAAACTATGGTCTTATTTCATATCAAAGGAAACTACTTGGATCTTTTTCAGAATTTTATTCCTATAAGAAAGGAACTCTTAAAAAAAAATGGAACTAGCTTAATTTTTATTAGCTCTTAGAAAATGTGTAAACCTAGGACTCTAAGCGAATTAGACAATTCATGCATAATGTGAATACATCAGTTACATTGGTAGTAGCTAATGTTAAAAAATATGATAAAGAATTAGTGATAGACATTAAAAAGGAAGGAGTGACAGTATTTGGTTGTAATCTTACAACAAAACACATTTTTTAATTGTATAGCTTTTGAAAACTAGTAAAAAATATCAACCAAGTCATAAAACTTCAGCAAATAAAAATAAACACATATTTGGAACAGACATGATCTGTTTCTCTTAAATATAAAAATTTTACAAGTTACTTCTGACTTCTTTCAGTTTTCTTTCTCTTTTTAGAATGCTTAACTTGTTTTAGCATCCCTTGCCTTCTGCAGTCGACATTTTTACATTAAAACCAATCTAGAAAGCTACAGTTTCAGCAATTCCTAAAGACTACTTCAAAAATGACTGTTTGGGGTGGGCCACCGTGGCTCAGCAGGCAGAGTTCTCGCCTGCAGCCTGCATGCGGGGGAGTCTGGGGCTCGATTCTCGGTGACTGCCCATGCGAAAAAAAAAAAAAGAAAAGAAAAGGTAATGCCTTAATGAAATAATTATATATTGCCTGATTAAGGGCAATACCTTTGCTCAACAGAAATTGAAAAAAACACAAAAGGCTCTGCTTTGAATCTAGCGTCTATTGAAGTAGAGAAACTGCCAAGGGCTCTCTGTGGTGCCTCGTGGGCGCCTTCCAGCCAGGCAGGAGGTCTGATTAGCCCGGCCCGCAGGCGGCTCTGCCAGTCCTGAACGCTGCCTCCGCTGCCCAGGCTGATCCCTCAGGGAAGTCAGCCCTTAACCCTTGTTGTCACCACAGGACACTGGCCTGCCTTTGGCACAAGTAACAGTGGAACATGCTCTGCGGTTTCTCACTTTTACTAGGGAGCAGATAATGTTGTTAGCCTCAAATTTTCCAAACACACATTGGTATTGTAAAAAAAGAGCAGGAAAGCCATGCTAATAGATACTATGCAGTGCCTGCAAAGGAGAATAGCCATTGGAATTGCTTTTATTTTTCAGGTGTGTATTTGAGTTATATAACATTTTTCTTTTCTGGGACGATTGAACAAGTTCTTCATTTAGATACTTATATATAGTATAGATATTCACATTTATAGCTCTATCTATATATTACTTTGATTTGATTTAGGTTGCTTGACGCCTCCTGAAAGTTTCACAACTCAAATAACTGAACATTTTTTGGCGACTGATCTCATGTAAATGTAAATTAGAGCTGTCACCCTTTTCTAACACAAACTTTATTTTAAAAAGCAAAGGGCGGGCCATGGTGGCTCAGCAAGCAGAGTTCTCGCCTGCCATGCCAGAGACCCAGGTTCAATTCCCAGTGCCTGTTCATGCAAAAAAAACAAAAGCAAATTAAGTGTGGTTAAAGATACTATCATGGTGATAATGATGAGATACATATATGGGGGATCCTTTGTTGTAGATCCCCAGCCTTTCATATGCCAGGAGCTGACATGAAACAACCAATCAAAACATTCTGCGAGTTCCTACTCTGTACCCTCAACTGCACTTAGTCCCTGTTCACAGTCAATTCGTGTGGCACCTGTGCTGCTATTGCAGCGGAAGCCACACCCCTCAACTCTGCATGGTTCAGGGCAAACAGCTTTGGAATGCTTTTCCACTTAGCTATGTAAATTTGGTCAAGTGATATCACTTCTTTGAGCTCCAATTTTCTCTAAAACAGTATAAAAAGGAGATAATGATATTGCCCTTTTTTCTTAGGGCAGCTGAAAGAAATAAAGATGCTATATTTGAGGTGTCCAGCACAGGGCTTGCTATCCAGTGAATGATAACTGATAATAGTAGCAAAGGTGATTGCAATTGAAATATCTTTGTTGTATGTTTTGATGACTTAATAGCAGTTCTATAGAAAAGCTAGCTGGGAAAAATATAATGCAAGAGTCACAACTTCCCTAGCTCCCGCCCCTGGATCACTGCCAGTTAAGTGGGTAGTTACGTCCCTAGTGTAGCTTTTCCTCCTGTTGCAATACATCTATGCATGGGGGAAACATGTAAGACAGAGGGCTCTCTCTTCTGCATCCAGGTCACTGGCTTAAGCAGAGAAAGTAATCATCTACGAGTTGTGACTTCAGGATCACAGAGTGGCCTATTGCCACACCTTCCCACCATTGCTGATTTCTGGACAAATAAGAATTTGGCTCCTCAAATATTTAGTTCAAGAATGTTGTCAACCTCCAATGTACCAGTCTCTGGGTATGCAGACAGAAGCTCCCTTGAGGAGCTACAGTCTAGTAGAAGGAAGATGGACATGTAAACGGTGAGGCACCAGGGAAAGAGGCCAGAATTGAAAGACCCCAGAGAGAAATGCCGAGCAGTAACAAGCAATCCGAGAATCACGGGAGGAGCACAGGAGGGTAGAGGGAAGCCAAACACAAATGCTGTTGCCATTGCTATGCTGTGCTCACATTCATATGAAACCTTGGTCATTCCTTACTATCCTCTGTGAGGGGGAGAACCTGGCGCATTGTTTCAGTGGTGTATGATGTATTGTTTTGTCATAATTTTAGCACAAGAGCCATAATAGCTACTGTAATCAGTTCTCATATTCCGTGGGAGAGCACAGACACTAAATCACAAGTGTTTTTTTAAGACAGAGGCATAATTTGAATATATATATGAACATTAATTTCCTACATTTATTTGAACATTATAAGAATAATGTCTATTTCCAAATGCAAAGCATAGGTTTTAAGAAATCATTCATTTTTAATAGTGATAAAACCTACAAAATCTACAAAACTTATAAAACACAGCTTTTTGAGTATAATGAGGAAGTTTGGAAAAGCCATTCACTGTGTGAAGCGGGGAAAATTTCTTTTCAGAAGATTTCCTCTGTCCACCCCAAATACAACCTACCAGAGAACTGAAAATAAACTTAAGGTATTTTTATGATAGATGAATTTATCTTGATTTCTTTTTCAGAATTTAGGGAGTTTGGTAAATTTTGTTATGAAATTGGATGCTACTCATTTATTTTGAGGCCAAATCAGCATGACTTTCCACTATATCTTGCTAATTATGCAAGACAAGTTTTCAGATAATACATTTTTTTTTTTGCTTGCTACAAATATGTTTGTGGTTAACGTAATTTTTTGGTAATTGTTATATCTAAAATAAAATGTCAAATGCACTAAACCAAGAAAAAGCAGTTTTGTAGGAAAATAGCATCTCAGTAAAAGCAGAGTATACCTAGAAACAATGCATGAGGAGCATTAGAGGGACAATGTGTGATCTTAGTTTCATGTACTAATATTTGACTCATATATAAATTGTGGTAGTTACCACACCCAGAACAGTGCTGTTTCCATAGTAACTGCTCTGTTACAAAGAAACAGGGGTGGTGTGGAAAGAATAAAAAGAAACTTTAAAAAAAAAACAGAAATAACTGGCCCTGAATATATAATGATGGCAAGTAAAACACTCATGAAGGATATGCTGAGATGGTGTTTTATCTCAGAAAAATATTAAGTACTTAGAAGGTTCTGGAAGACAAGACTCTTATCTGCTTATTTCATATACTTTTCAGTCTGAAACAATGCCATGTAACTAATGAATGCTCAAGTACTTAATTCAATAAGAATGAAAGAAATGAAAGAAAAAAGGAAGAAAGTAAAGAATGACAGAAAGAAAAAAAAACAAAAATGAAAACAATCAAGAATACAAATACTTCTCTACCATCAGATAAACAGGCATGCAAACAACAGAGCAAATATCAGTGATCACTTTTGCCATTAATTCTCAGATATAATGATCAACTGTAAATGTGAAAGGGAGAAAATGGTACTTACTAAAACCTATGATTGCAGGTATCACTAATGCCACTCAAATCACTCTCGAATTCAGGCTACCACTGTGATGAGAAAAACTCAGCCTGAAGGTGAATTCTCTGTATAAATTTGAGTTTAATTCATTCAGCCAGTTTTGAATTTAGAGAACAGGAAAACTTCCCCAATGGCATTTCTGCACTCAAATAAGCCCAAAGTAAATATCCTTTCAACAAGTCCAGTAAGTTTTTTTAATCCCCAATTTTAAAGATTTTAAACCCACATGGACTTTTTTTGTTGTTGTTTTTTTTAGCTGCATGGTCTGGGAATCAAACCCAGGTCTTCTGCGTGTAAGGTGAGCATCCTACCAGTGAACCACCCATGCACCCACCTCATGGGCATTTTACAGCATGTTTGTAGGTATTTTGGATTTTCAAATCTGACCTTTGGGGTTTGATAAATCTTTTTTACCTTTAAGCTTACAATAGCAATTTAAAAATTAAATTGATCACATTGAACAGGTTAATTTACTTGGGTTGCAAACTGAAACAGAAATAAGGCAGGCTTGTATGTACAGCAGTTTGCCTCTGTAAACCTCAAAGCTTTACAAAAACATCTAGCGATAAGATTAGAATTACTTTGGGGACTGCAGAGAAATCAATTATGAACTGTTGAGACTCGAATGTGTGCACAAACCACCCGGGCTCCTGTTCCCGTGCAGCTACTCGGGCCACAGGGCAGGAGTATGGCCTGGGAGGCTGCACTGTGAGCAAATTCCCAGTTGACGCCGAGGCTCTAGGCCAGCACACCACGTGGAGCAGCAAATCTTTGGAGACAACTAGAATCTTTCATGAAAGATTTTCCTTTTTCATTTTGTGATTGGTTCACTTATAATTTTAACCTTTAAAAATAACTGAGGGTGTCATTCCTGCAGATGCCCTGGCACATGAAGAACTGCATGCATGGAATCGCCTTAGAAACAGGGTAGAATTGCCCACCCCCAAAATGGTTGGTTGGTTGGCTTCCCTGTCTTTGGTAGAGTTGGAGAACCTGATTATCTCGAGTTCAACTTCGGCCACAAAATTTGCTGCATTTACAAAATGTTCTGATGTAAAAATCTAAAAAATAGTCAGAGATTCAGCAGACATCTCCAGACCTGAGCAACAGTAACTTTTTTTTTTTTTTTTTTGGCAACATATGGAGGAACAGGAAACTAATGAGTTTCTTTTAGCCTCAAAAGTAACCACAAACTCTATTTCATGCTGTTTATTGGAACAACAGAGTGAATGCCCTCCATATGGGCAATTGAAAAAGGGGCCACTAAAATGCCACTGGAAGCCATGAACTGAAAAATGGTGCATGTTAAGAGTATAATGATACAAGCAGGACACAACAGGAAGCCAGCAAATCTTAAGGGAGATCTTCCATGGCCTCGACTCTGTTAAATAAATATATAAATGTACACATAGAAGTAATTTCTCATGATTTTTTATTCCTTGTTTTAAAATTCATTTTAGTGAAGAAGAGAAAACAAATCTATCTCGAGAGATCCTGATGCTACGCAGTCAGGCTTATTTGTTGTTACTCTTGATTCATCAAAAAATGATAAAACTCCGGTAAATTTGCCCCTGTGAAAAGAGTCAGTACCTACTGAGAAATAGTTTTGCTTTTTAAGAGCGGTGGAAAAACATGAGTCAAAACTTGTAGTTTGGTTTTTTTTTTTTCCCCTCTTTCTGTCTCTATCTTCATTTTGAGGAGGTATCCAGGCAAATCAATATAATTTTTAATGAACTATAGACGGCCAATGAACAGAATACTTCATAGAGGAAAGAATAGAACATCTGTGTATTCATTTCATTTTGCACTAAAATAGAATTCCTCCTGGCTTTCAGGAGCTAAAATTAACACATAAACTTGACATCAAGAAAGATTACAATTTTTTTTTAGTAGTTGGATGATTAGCCACTCTCACTAAAGATATACTAACTTACTTGAGTTTGAAAGATACCTTTGTAAAAACTAATATGGACAACCAAATGCTGTTATTGACTACTCTTGTCTTTTTCTTAATCTGTGTATATCCATGTCTCTTAAAACGGGGTGGGGCTGGGGGGGGCGTGGGAGGGTGGGGTAACACCTGAGTAATTAGATCCATTAGCAGGAGTCAAAAAGCAAGCCAGATGGGGTTTTGGGTGTTTAACTTTCTCAAAATATCTATTCATAGGCATTAAATCCATCATATGTTCTACACTTTAATAAATTAAAAAGGTAATTTGATCATGGGCTCAAAAATGCAGCAAAATACAGCCAAGAGTCCTGAATGTTACACATAAACTGGATACAATGTCTCAAAAGAAATGAACTCCTCCACAATGCTGGTAAATAACAACAGCCACTCAAATGTTTATTAAGCCCAGAACTTTGTTTGACAGCACAACCCCCTTTTGATGTCAGGCTGTGGTTTAATGTTTTTCATTTTCTATGTAAGTAAGGATAAACCCCAAAATCTCTAACCAATAATGCTATATGACCTTCATTTTAAAGCACTGCCAGAAAGTCAGAGGAGTCCATTTCTTCCATGCTTGGTTTCCAGTATTTTAAATATCTATCAGTGCAATGAATGAGAAAATCATAACCTAATCAGTAAAATATTTCACTACATCAGAATAGAATTGTAAATTCTAACATCAGACAGCAAACGATAGTTATTGATTTAACAAACCATAGTTACATTTATATATAA
This sequence comes from Tamandua tetradactyla, assembly GCF_023851605.1. Taxonomy (NCBI): domain Eukaryota; kingdom Metazoa; phylum Chordata; class Mammalia; order Pilosa; family Myrmecophagidae; genus Tamandua; species Tamandua tetradactyla. The sequence continues at coordinate 153,904,828 of NC_135329.1, read as the reverse complement.
ATTTAGAAACTTCTACTGAGAATTTCTTATACAATTTTACATAATTTACTGGTGCTTACAGGTAGATACTGAATTTTATCCATGCCATGCTAAATATACTCCCAGGTTCCAACAGAAACCCACATGACTTAGTAATGATACAAATAATAAGAAAACTATTTGCTGGACCTTATGCTTGTTTTTGCATGTAATTAATCTACTTTTTAATGATTCTTGTAAGGCCTAAGTGATATAAATAAAAGGACAAGATGCAGTTCCTGACACACAATAAGGTCTTAATAAGTGGTTATAGTGAAAATAAACTGTTTTTTCAATTACTTCATATATCACTGGTTCCTTGACAAGCACACAGAAACCAGTGTTTCTCTAATACAGAGATTTTAGGCCCCTGGGTCACGTTTAACTTAAAGATAAGTATGGCCTAAAGGGAGTGTTTGGTTTTGAATGCCTTTACATGGAGCCTGAACTCCCCATCTCACTCTACTTCTTAAGCATCCCTACTGTTTTCACCCAGTCCAATCTCACTTTTTTTTTAACCTGCCTGATCCCTGCTCTAAGACCTGTCCCCAAAACAAATATTAATCAAACACTGCCAATCCAAGTAGCACCTACTGCTACATAGTCACAAAGAACGAAAACGTTCCTTTTCTTTTTCCTTATACTATGATTGATAAGCATCCTTTTGTTGTGCACAACAGCAAGCCAACATTTGCAATGCTGGGGAATACTCAGCGCAAACCAATTTTGGCAGCATCTTAGCAACTCTGGCGACTCTGAGCATCCTGGAAAACTGTCTGCTGATCTGTATGCTGCTCAGCTCTGGTTTTCAGTCTGCTTTGCAACAGTATCTTGCAATATTGAATGAAAACTTGTCAGGTCCTCCCTCCCCTATTCCGCTATTCTCTCAACTCTTCAGACAATGGAATTTTCCACTAGAAAAAGGGAGTATAGCACTTGGAGGGGGAAAAAAATCAGTTTTTTGTTTCCCTTCTTCTGTCCACTATAGTACAAAGCTTTGCTCCTCCTCTCAGGGACATGTAAGACTGGCTGGCAGTCAGTCTGACAGAAGGAGAGCAGTGCAGCGGAAAATTGGATAACAGGATAAAAATCTATGGGGCCACAGGAATCCCATCAAAACTGGCTCCTCCTGTCAAAATCCAGACAAGTGACAAGGACAAATATAGAATGTTATTTATATTTAAATATTTCTAATGATATCATAATTATAGTTCTGCCTGTTAGGCAGCCATTCTCCTGTTAGCCATCATTCTATAAACCAAATGTCATTAGTTGGGAAACATCTACATAAGAATCAGGCAGTTTCAATCGGACATCTGGGAAAATCCTAAACATTCTCAAAAAAGTCTTTCTTAAGCTGAGCATAACAATTTGGTTTTTCAAAAACATTCTCCTTAGACTACAATAGTCAAGTTCACTAAAAACTGGTCATCTACAATTCTTTTGGCAAGGGGAAACCAAGATATCTATCAGGTAACTAATAAATTAATTCCACTTAAAATTAAGTGACAATTTGGAAAATATTCTAATCTATTTTTTTATAATGCATCATATTGAGCCAGTTTATAGTTCTAACTACTGACGAGTGATGGTTTTAAGTTATTAAACTTCATAATAAACTAAATAAGCTGAATTTAAATTGCCAAACATAAGTTTTCTTATTTAAAACTTCAGAAAAATATTCTGATGCAGCTATGCCAAATCAATAACACTATACTTCTATTATTAAAACCTAACATTTCCAAGTATGTCCTTAGAAGAATACATTCTAAGCAATATCAAAGACTTTAACCCTATAAAGGGGGTCAAAAATTATTCACACTCCATATAGAAACCAATTTATATTACACCTCCACAGAACTTTCAGTCTAAGATTCCTAAGAACTTACTGGTCACCTTATCAAGCATATACTCATACTCTTTTATAGATAGATATGCATTCATATACACACATATATATATGCGCACACACAAAAAAAAGCCTGCAAAGTACAAAGCAAAATGAGGACTGTCAGCATCCAAGCTCATTCATTTACATAAAAAACAGTATACTTATTGCCCATAATATAAAGAAAACGTGCTAAATATTAGGTGAAAAATGATAAGAGTATTCCAGCTGCAATAACATGCTGATTAAGACAGTTCGTAACACTACGTAGAGTGGAGAAATTGAGGCCAATACACTCTGTATGTTATTTGCAGTTCAGACATCTGTGGCATGCCCTCCAGACTCGCAATTTCTGAACCCACTTTACTAAACAAATTCAACTTCCTACTGCTATCAACTTTCTCCTTCCACTCTGGTCTAACAAACTCCCTCACTTTCACTCGTGCAGGGAGTTCTCCAGCTTGCCTGCTACTTCCTATGCTCTTCATCTGCCTACACGAACCCTTTGTCTCCCTCTTTCCCCCTAAACCTAATCCTCTAAGGTCCAAATAAAATGATACTTGGGGCCTTTCTTGATTAATCCAATCGGTTGTTTTCCTTGTGTAAGGCAATGTCCTAAGTGTTCAATATATATGATCTTTTTTTTAACTGTTGCAACTCTGTAAGAGAGGAATAGCTCCATTTTAGAGATATGAGCAGCTCAGATCAGTTAGGTAACTTGTCTCAAGATACACAACTACAAAGTAGCACAGTCAGATTTAAAGCCCAACTGTCTCACTTGATAGACTATGTTCCCCACTACTTTGTTATTTTGTTCCTTTTTCTGATACCCTTTATCTCTGAACTCATGAATCATATGATTCAGCATTTAATAGCTCTTGTGTTCATATATGCTAATCTGGGTTCTTCAGTTAGACTATATAATATGTTGAAATTTATTTATCCCACCCCAGCCTAGTATCAGGTATTTAAACTGTGCATAGAGTGTATCCAGCAAATCTACTGCATTTAAATTAGTTAGAGAGAAAGCCAGACTTCTCAAATTATTTCTGTGTTTGCCATTGGTTTGAGTTATTTGTAGTTCTATCAGCCCCATGGGACTATTTTCCTTCTAGTGCACTCTGAAATAAAATATGAAAGTTGGAAAAACAACACTCCAATTTTCATTCAATAAGTCTTTACTGAATCACAACTACGGGAATAGCATTTTCCCAGGAACATCGTGGAAAACATTTAAGAGATTTAAAACATAATGTCTTCTCTTAAGCACCAAATATAAATAACATATTACATATAATTATGTATATAGTTCATAATATTATATATATGTTACATAGAAATATATGATCTATTAAATTATATGAATATGAGTCAATACATTAAAGATGAATTTATACTTTCAATATGTTATAGTGCTGTGCTTGGCACATAGTAAACTCTCACTAACAGATAATGTATCATTATCCATCCAATCCTAGCAAACAGAGGATAACAACTGTAATCTAATCTGTCCTTATTCAGGATTTGCAGAAATCTATAACTATGGTTATCATTAATTATCAAAGACATCACTCAACAAACATCTATCAACAAACATTAATATGTCTATTAATGCGCCTTCCCAGAAGTTTCGGTCTAGCAAAGTCAATGTTGAGAGTAAGTATGGAAAACACAAGAAATTGGGCTTTTTCTTGCCAAACTCTACTGAAAGATGCTTTTGGATTAATCCCTGGTATGAGTTTACTTTTTCCAATATCATTTTTTTTCCTCCTTAAAAGTGGACTGCAAAAAAAAAAAAACATAAAATTTTTGTGCATCTAGTTTACATGAACTCTGGCTATGATTTTATCCTATTATTAACAGAAATATATGAATGTTCTCTTGTGTGTTTTTTTGTTGTTGTTTGTTTGTTTTTGTGCATGGGCAGGCACTGGGAATCACACCCAGGTCTCCGGCATGGCAGGCAAGAATTCTGCCACTGAGTCACCCTCTTGTGCTTGTTTTTATTACATGAATTTGAATACATTATCCTGTGTTAAGTAAATTAAATGGGAAAATACAATGATAGGTCCAGGATCAAAAACTGTATGTGGTTCTTTGATCCTAGATTTATTTAGCAGATTATAATCAGGCATCAACTCAAGGCTGGTAATTTAAATTATAAGCAGAGGGTTCAAAGCTGTCACTAATTCTTTACTTACACATCTCTAGTTGAAGTAGTAATTTAAAGTCATGTGTGTCACATTAATGTAATCGTGTTTCCAAATGACGAGATAAATATCTCATGGAACATAATATATTACCGTCAGAGGTAAAAGCAAATAAATGTGTAAAATAGATTAGCACTAAGTAAATACAATATGTCATGTTCATAAGTTTAAAAATGGATAAACTGAATTAACATTTGGCAGATTGTCCATTACACATGACTGTTTAGCTTGAAGCATCCTCTGAAAACACCATACATAGAGATGCTACAAAATCCCTGTCTGAACACCTAATACGTAAGAAGACAAGAATAAGATTATTTGTACCCCTTTCTAACTTGATCTGGTTGCTTTTTTACACATAAATGTAAAATAGATTTATTTTGACCCCAAAATCACTCAAACAAGGGTAATGTTCTAATTAGTAAAAGTAGAAAACTGCCAAAATTCCAGGTCCCTACTACACTGTGCTTTATATGCTTGCTTTTAATTTAAACCTATCATCAGCCCAAACCCCATCAGAGCCTCATACATAGTCCCAGAGCAGAAAACTGAGTCAGCTTGTCCTGTGGTACTGATGAAACAAATTCAGAATAAAGACATAGGTTCTCGTTTTATTTAATTATGAAATAAAATCAAGAGTTTGGCTTTCAGATAGGGTTTGAAATCAAACTGTTGTGATTTCCTACCTACGTGTTCTGAAATAACTGCAGTATTCAACCAACTCTCTATTTCACCACGACTGTGTGCCGTTGTATGCTGCTATTTTCTTAGTCTTAGAATTCCTGCTCTGAAAGAGCCTTGTATTTCATCGAGGCATATTTTGAAATATCACTTAGGGTAGAGTGTGGGACAATGAAGGAGCAGCATATTAAACAAATCCAGTCCACAGAAATATTTTGTTTAGTTATCACAGGTGTTCTCTCTGTTTTTATTGTTGTTGTTATTTGTTTGTTTGTTTGGGTGTTTGTTTTTCCTTGAATTTGAGTGTCTTTAAAGCAAGTAGACAGCCTCAAGTTAAGGAACAGTGTCCTCAAAATCCTACTTTCTTACAAGAGGCCCTATCCCATACCAACGTTAGCTGTAGGAAGCAGAATTGCTAAGAGATGCTTGTTAACCCACTGAATATAGGGTGTTTGTTTGGCTAAGTAGAGTTTGCACAGAGTTGAAATGCTCAAGACAACAGAAGAGATTTTCAGAGTCTGTGTGAGGGAAGGAAAAAATGAAACTTGAGGTTACAGGCAGGGAGAGGAATTTTGAGGGTAAACACCCAGTTATCTACTGGAGAACCTCATTAAGTTTCAGGTGGGGTGCATGCAATAGGCATCCTACCTTCTCTGCACAACATTTTTAGTAACATATCAACTGCTTGTGACATACTGTAAAATTGGATGTGTTCTAAGAAACCAATAGAGCACTAACTGTCACGGGACAAGACAAGCTCTGAGGATACTTTGGATTACATCAATATAAAAAGGTAAGTCTTTGCACTGAGGTTCCCCCTCCATTCAAGTCATTACTTGACAGTTTCCTGCCATACAGCTAAGTGCATTTAACTGGCAGATAGGAATTGGGTACATGAAGGAGAAATTGGCCAATCAGATGCTCCTCCTGGAATTTGGAAACTTGAGAGGGTGAAAGAAGGACACAATGGCAGACATTACTTACAGCTCAACACATCCCAGACAAACATTGAGGCTAAAGATGAAAAATGTCAAATAGTCTAGGAAATTGAAAATGGGTTTTTAGTTCGTTCCAATGGAGAGCAAGATAATTTAACCAAATGTCTTTTTAAACATATTTTAGAAGCTATGCAAACCATTTTAACCAAATCATGTACAAGATAAAAAGTTCTTAAGAAAAGTGTGACGTGTAAAATCTCTTTGGATTATTTGAGATGCGACATGGAAGATTCAGAGAGTTCAAATCCCAACTTACCCCTTACTAGTTGTGTGGCCTTGACCAAATTAATGAACTTCTCTTTACTTCATTTTCTTACCTGTGAGTGAGATAATAAATGCTTACTTTGTTTTGAGCTGCTAAATTTGGGGGCAATTTGTTTTGCAGCAGTAGATAATTAATATACATAGTCCATTCCTATCTGCCAGGAAGGGAGAGATGTCCTCTCATTTTATAGATAAGGAAATAAACTCATTAAAAAATTACCTACAAAATGGGATACTAATGGTGCCTATTTCACAGGGCTGCTATGAATATTAAATGTCAACATTTCTAAAGTATTTAGAACAGTGACAGCACATTTTAGAGAAATCCAAGTGTTGTCAAATAAAATCATTTTGAAAAAAAATTAAAGATGGGAAACTAATGATGTTGTAAGTAGAATTTCTTTTCTAAGGAAGCTGGCTTTTGCTCTTCAGGCCTCCACCTGATTTGATGTGCCCCACATATACTATTTCCTTCACTTAAACTCAAGTGTTGAGGAGGTTACTCACATCTACAAAACAACTTCACAGCAACATCTGGTCTTGTGTTTGACCAAAACTGGACACCATAGCCTAGCCAAACTGGACATAAAATTAACTGTCGCAGAACCTGTCTGAGTCAATTTCCTTCTCTAAAATGAAAGGACCTCTCTCCTCCTAGCAGATAGAAATTGGATATGTATAGTCATTATCTATTGCTGCATACCAAAGTACCTCCAAACTTAGCAGCTTCAAATGAAAATAAACATTTATTATTTCACTCAGTTTCTATGGGATAAGAATTCAGGAGCAGCTTAGCTGGGCCATTCTGGTTCGGAGGCTCTCATGAGGTTATAGTGAAGACATCAGCTAAGGCTATAGTAATTGAAGGCTTGACTGAGGCTGGAGAATTCACCTCGAAGACAGAGCACTCTCTGATCAGCAAGCTGATGCTAGCTGTTGGCAGGCGGCCTCAGCTCCTTACAGTGTTGACCTCTCCATAGTGCTGCTTGAGTACCCACACATCACGGCATCTGGTTTTCTCCAGAGCAAGTGATCTAAGAGAGAAAGGCAGAAATGACAATGCCTTTTTATGATCTAGTCTCAGAAGTCACATATCATCGCTTCTGCTGCATTCTATTGGTCACTGAAACCTACCCTGATATAATAGGGGAAGGGACTACACAACGGTGTGACTACCAGGAGGCAGGCAATGCTGGTGGCCATTTTGGAGGCTGGCTTCCATACTCAGCCAGTCAGATGCTCTTGGCAGAACTTTAAAACACAAGGAAGTGAAACAAGAGACAGCACAGCAGAAATGTCAAGTGTGGACAGCTGCTGCGACAACAGTCCAAGCAAACAATTCTCTCAGTATGTTCTAGACTACATTTTACATTGCTTTACCTCTTGCTTCTCTCTCATTTATCAATTGTTTCCCCAGTCTTTCTATTGATTCTGTTGCATGCCAAATACTCTTTCAACAATTTGTTTTTAATCTGCTGGTGTTAACCAGTTGGTTTCTATCATTTACAGCCAAGAACCCCAACTAATTCAACCCAGAATTCTTCCTTTCTGCCCTGTGTCACCATCAATTTCTCCTCCTTCCTCATATTTCATATCTCAGGTCACATGTTATTTAGTCAAACAAGCATTCCCTGACCCAGCTAGGCTTGCATTTCACCCATTATTTAATAGTACTTTTTTTTCTTATTCTCCCCTTTTTTACTAAATAATTATAATTAGTTATTTGTCACTATATAATTTTCCTCCTGGAGGCCAAAAGCTCCATGGATGGAGAGAACATGACTATCTCTTATCCATTGCTTTATCTCCAGTACCTTACATGACATAGTAGGTCTCCTGAAAAAAGAATACAAGTCAAACAGAATTTCTGCTGTCATAATTGTCTTAATGAGAACACTGGCATTCTTCAATCATCCATTTCTACTCGACTTAGAATTTTGTTTTCATTTACTTTTATATTTTCCAATATATTTTTTCTACTAGTTTTTAAAGTGGTATTATCAAAGCCCAGTTTGATGTTTCCATCCTTTGTCACCAAGGATTGTAGCTGAATTTATTCTCTATTCAGTGAATTCTTTCCCTGTGGGAAAGCCAAATTATAATTAGAAGTTTGCTTCATGAGCACGGAATTTCAAAACGAAGAGAGTTAATTATTTGATTTGATTGTTCAGTGGTATCTGGCTAAAGGAGCATAACTGTGAACTGAGATATTCCTGCCAAGATGTCTGACAGGGGCACGAGCCAGCATCCCTCTATAGGGATGGGAAGTGCCAATGCTTGACACTCTGGCCTAGTTTTCTCTGCTCCCACTGCTGACCACTACTCCTCCCCACTTCCAATTGTCTCATTGTTTCTTTAGATATGTTATTACCATCCAAGCCCATATTTGATGGTCTGGTACCCATTTTTTTTTAAAGATAATTTAGTTTATCTCTGTTTTGGTTTGTTAAGGATGCCAAACGTAAAATACCAGAAGTGGACTGACTTTTAACAAAGGGGATTTATTAGCTTACAAGTCACAATTCTAACACCATGAAAACATCCAAATTAAGGCATCCACAGGATGATACTACTTCCCGAAGACAGGCTGCTGGTAATCCAGAATCCACTGTCACATGGCCAGGCACACGGTAACATCAGCTGGTTCTGCCTCCTCTCCCTGGTTTCATTGCTTCCACCTTCCGGCTCCAGTGCCTTCCTCTCTCAGCTTCTGTGGGTGTGTCCTTGTCTCTCAGTTTCTCTGGGGCTTTTTCAGTGAGTTTCTCCGGGTTTTTCACATGTCCTTTATCCTCTTATAAAGTACTTCAGTAAGAGTATTAAGGCACACCTTGAATGAGATGGCTCACATCCCAACTGAAATAACCTAATCAGAAGACTCCACCCATAAAAGATCTGCATGCACCTATTGAAATGTAATAAAAGAACATGATTTTTCTGGGGTACTCAACAGCTTCAACTACCACAACTCTGATCAGATTCAGAGGCTAGCAGGAGAAGAAGAAACAATTGCTAGGAATGGCTGTTTAAGCTTTTATTAAAATTTAGTTAATCAGGTAAAATCAATGTGACTTGTTCCACCAGTTTGAGAGATAATTAAGTTCATAAATCTTTTTAATATTAAAATTAGTCATTCAATAGCCCATAGGACCAATTTAAAAGGAACTCCAATGGCTACCTCTTAAAACCTACAAAATCTGTGGAAGCCCATCCAGTCCAAAGACTCATCTCTGTTTCTCAGTTAAGCATCTTTAGCAGGAGAATTGGGCAGAAGAGAGAGACAGGGTAAAGGGGGGTGGGGAAGGACCTCAAGACGTTGATCAATCTCATACAAATCCCCAACATTCAACTGCCATTTCCTCTGTCATGGCCATACAAATTCACTACATTTAACTGATCTAGTCCAATATATTTCTTTGAACCCTTTTGCCCTCCCGAGCTCTGCAGCACAAGCTGCAGAGGAGTGGTGCCCTTATGTGAAATTATCTCACCTTATCAGATGTTCGGGTAAGGTGAACTCAAATGAATAGGGTCAGATTCTATTTCTTCCTAGAACTCTTCTTTCACTGGATGCAAATTTACCAGACTTTTCTCTAGGTTTGCTAGCAAAAAACCCATGCAAGCCACAAGATATCCTGATACACATACCCTTTCCTTAGCCAGTACATTCCTGCTTCCCATCTGAACAATAAGATGACTCTCAGACTCCTCCTTGAACTAAGAAAATCTGCCCCACACTGACTCCTTATGGTCACCTTGCAGAAAAACAGCCTGAAGCTTCTTTCACCAACAGATGTCCCCCTATACCTCTATACAGAGAAAATACACAGCTTGTAATCATTAAAATATGAAAAAATTGTGATTTGAAAGTCATAATATAATAGATAGACCATTTAGTATAGGATTACCCCTTGGTAACCCTAAATTTTGCAAGGTTTCTACATTTCTTAGATACAGTCTATATACGTAGAGGCAACCGACTCATCCATCTCATGCCTTTAGAGATGGGTGTATGTCTCAGCCCTAAAGTAATTATGTTTCTCCAGACAGGTGCATAGTTCAGGTTTGGGTCCATCACTCAAGGTCAGCCAATGAAAACCAAGTTTTTGCTCTCCTCTTGGAGGAGGGAAGCTCCCTTTCTTGTCAAATGGCCAACTACTACTAAAGAACCTGTCTGGAAATGGAACCAACCCACAAGAGGCAGAACTAGCAATAAACCTGGACATGTCAGATGTAGAGTGCTCAATTAATGAAAGAATGAACTTCCTCTTTAGTTGAGGTATTTTGGATTGGGATTTCTACTGCTTTCTAACAAAAGGTTTCATATAATACATTTGAACTAATTAGAATACCAGGAAGTTTAAATTCATGATATACTGGGTAGAAGGGAAGGGGTGGGGATGCACATGTTATTTTTTTGTTTAAATTTGTAACTATTGTAACCACTATAACAAGAGGAAGTGCAGTTTAATTGGAAAAAAGAGTTAGTTCTAAGAATAATCATCTAAGGCTAACTGTCTGGTAGTTTTGATGTCAGATAAATTGGCTCTCTTGTTTTAGAGTGCATCTTTCCTGATTAGTACTTGATTAAGCAACAATAAAAATAACCTTAGAACTGAAATATCAACAACTTGCTGAATTCCGTTTTTTGCAGCAAGATAATGAGATAGCACATTGGTTAGCATGTTTTTAATTGGATATATATCTGAGATACAGTGTTTTCCTATCTTTTATGCCTTGTGTGCTGAGAATTCCATTACATCCTAAAATTACTACATGAAGAATTTCCTTGTATTTGTATCAAATACATTCTCACACACAAAGATAATTACCACAACTTGACTATTGATATATTAAACTTTTCTTCTAAAATATCCACTTGAAATCATCCAGCATTTAGCCTGCAGAAGGCTCTCTGCCTTTTGACCATAATTTGTTCTTTCTAAAACAGACTTTTCTTGAAGGGTAAAATTCAAATGTATTTTTGTTTCACCATAAAGTCTTAAGCAGTTACTGATTGCTCACACTACGTAATTCTGTAAGAAGAAAAGAAGGAAACTGTAAATGTGGTCTTTGCTTTCCACAAGTTTATAAACAGATTCTAGTTACAAAATGGGCAGGTTGAAATATGTTTAGTACCATTTACAAGCAAAATATAAGTGAATATATTGTACAATTATTAAGTGATGAGAAAATAACTGGAAATGGAGTGTTAAAAATTAGTTACTCAGAAAAGGTTGCTAAAACCTTCATCAATACCTAAAGAGTCACATAATGACTAGAAATGAATGATTTTTATCATTCTTCTATTCAACAAATTATTGCATACATTTTATGTATTGGGGGTCTGTATAAATGCTCTTAATCCTACTTATTTTATTTAGTCTTTTATCTTGAATAGACATAATCTTTGGTTCACAGCATACTTTCATCAATTCATTGATGATTTCCAACTGTGTTATTTCCAGTATGAGGTTATGATAAACGTGTACATGTTCTTGGTACATGACGGTATATACAGAAGGGGTAGAATCCTTGAGTCAAAGAGTATACAAATCATTTATACATGATGCCATGTTATTTTCTTAAGTAGTTTAACTCACTTATATTTCTACCAGCAAAGCATAAGAAATTCAGTGGATCCACATCTTCACCAACGCTTGGTATTGTTCGACTGCTTAATTTTTGTCAGTCTATTGTGTGTAAAAATAGCATCTCATTGTGGTCTTAATTTGTGTTTTCCCAATTAAACTGTAGTTGAATATCTGCTATCTTTACTGATAATATACGTGATTTTTCTTTCTGCATGTTTGATTCCATCAACATCCTTAATTTTTGCTTATATATATAATTACATGATATTATTTATATTATAAGCAATATATGTGATAATATATACGATTTTTCTTTCTGCAGTTTGACTCCATCAACACACTAATTTTTTGCTTATATATACATAAGGACTCTTGGTAAAAAGAGACGCCATGCCTCTGTGTTTAGATTTACAGTCTAATGCCTCAACTCAGCCATATATATAACACTAAGACTCTAACAAGTCAACAAAATACAAACAACACTTAAGAATAAAAAGGCTATCTTATTTTTTTGCTTCTTAAAGGGCATATAAAAGAACACTTGTACTTCAACTGGGTAATTAAAGGAAATATTAACTCCCAACTGTCATTAAATTTATGTGACATTAGGCAAACTAGCATCAAAATGCTGCAATATCTCAGCCTTTACTATATCTTACCTTATTCCCAAAGCTCACAGAATTTCAATTAAATAAAAAAAAAAAAAGAGGATCTGAATGGGAAAGTCCCCTTTTATGTAGACGGACTCTGAGTGATCAGAGACCAAGACCTTTACAAACTAAAACACTCATGAGTTCTTATTACAATCTGAAGACCATTCGGATGGTTGTTTTCCAGTACAGGCCCAGTAACTGAACCCGGGGGCTACCCTGGAGCTACCCCTGATGGCCACATCAAGATGATAAGTGCTCTGAGACTACGGAAAATTATCTCAAATAAAAGCAAGACTGGAATATATATCAGTGTCAGAAAGGCAGAAGGCATTTTTTTGAGCACATGACAGATATTCTTTGACTTTCTCAATTTCTAAATATGAAAGAATGATGGCAGAGTTTTCTTGTTGGCTTGTTTTTTGTTTTGTTTTTTTTTGCTTTTAACCAGGTGCCTGACACTTTTTAGCATGATAAAACACTGGAGACACTGTACAACTAGAAAGACAAGCCAAAACCCAATATATTTTAATAAATAAACAAATATTTTAAAAGATGAAAAGAAAAGTTTACATATTCAAGCAATATTCAGAATCTCTAAACTTTTTTAAAATTATGTTCTATTCCTCCAAAGAAAATAGCAAGAAATTCAAAAGTATAAGAATCCAGAGCTACCAACATAAGCATAAGAAATGGTAGAAGTCTCAAAAGGTAATGGCTTTCATTTGCATTCCTAGACTGTACTTCTAGTATATTGTATTTCAGGGCTCTCTAGAGAGACAGAAGAGCCAGCAGGAGAAATCTGTAAACATAAGATTTATGAAAGTATCTCACACATCTGTGGGAATATAAGAGTAAAAAATCTGTAGGGCAGGCTTGAGGCTGGCAACTTCTATGAAAGTTCTCATGAACTCTACAGGAGAGGCTCAGTGGCTAAAGAAGCAGTGGAAATTCTCCCTTCTCCTTTAAAAGTCTTCTACTGGTCGAATCAAATCTAACCGATTGGGTTGTCTCCTTTGCAGGAGGCACCCTCTTAGTTGGTCATAGACGTAATAAGCCATAGCTGCAATCAACTGACAGATGATTTAATAAACCAGCATCTGGTTTATCAACCAGCCACAAAATATCCTTGCAGTAATGGTTAGGCCAGAATTTTCCTGACCAGACAACTGGGTACCGTCACCTGGCCGAGGTGACCCGAGAACCTAACCAATACATATATTTTCTTCCTCAGCCTCAGGGTGTTTGGTGTAGGCAAGTTATTTAAAATTCCATTTTACCGGTAGACAAATGGAGTAAAAGGGAAAAGAGGCAACTTTTCCTAAGCCACACAAGGGGTTTAACCCTACAAACATAGCTGCAAGTCACATTTGTAAACCCTACTATGACCTGTGAATAGGCAACCCTTTTTCTGCTGTTCTTGTGATAAATGGCTTAGAAAAAACAAGCACAATTCCAGCATTACATCAATCCAAAGCTTCTTTTTTGAAAAAGAAGTACAAAATTACTGTGATTGACTATTTCAATTGTGTGTGTATGTAATTTTTTTGTGCATGATAAAAACCAATTTCCAACCACCTCACTTCTTTTTTGTGTGCCCTTCATTCTTATAAAAATTTCCAGATGTTGCAGTTGTCACACCTACTTGTTAAATTGGGGACATTTTTGAACCACAGTAAGCAGATGCTAGAACAGATGGAAAGTTTCTTTTTGGACTAAGAAAAAGAAATTTCCAATTAAGAAATGCCTGGACACTCTATTATCTCCCTTCTAGCTGACTGAGCTAAAAAATTTTCTTATGTCACAATTTGGGCTTCAAAAAAAAAACCCATTTTTTTTACTATTCCTTATTTCTTCATATATCTATAACCATTAACTTAAAACTTGCTCATTTTTATGTCCTCCTTATAAAACTACTATGGTACTATCAAGAAAATTTGAAAACTAATGAAATACATTTACGGAATTGTTATATTTACTAATTTTAGCCTTATCCATCTCACCTCCAGTTTGTTTCTTACTTGTTCTCTCCATTCATTAACAGCTTTATTCAGTTTCTGTTATATACCTAATATAGACAGAATTGTGTCCTCCAGAAAGATATATTTAAGTGATCACTCTCTTTTCCATGAATGTGATCCTATTTGCAAATAGGATCTTTGAAGATGAGAGCAAACTGGATTAGGGTGGGTCCTAATCCAATATATTAACTGGTATCCTTATTAGAAGGGGAGAATTGGACCCAGGCAGAGAAAAGATGGTCATGTGACAGTGGTAGAGAGTGAATTATGCCATCGCCAGAATCCTATTGACTTCAGAGGAAGCATGGTTGGCCCTGCTGACACCTTGATTTCAGACTTCTATCCGCCCAAACTGTCAAACAATAAATTGTTCTCATTTTCAGTCACTCAGTTTGTGATACTTTGTTACAGCAGCCCCAGGAAAATAAGACAATACTTTGCACTTTTTACTTCAATACTTCATCCCCACTCTTACCCAAACAGAGGCTTTATGGCATGCAAAATAAAATAGAACCTTTGTGCAGGTAGGAGACTCAGGTGTCATCTTTTATCCCAACATCCCTTTTGCAGCCCCCAGTTACCTTTTTTAGTATCTTTCTGGGGAGAGGGAAGCTGATCTCCATTTATTCCTGAGCCATTCACTTGGCAGCTGCTTCTCTAAAAGGTATTCTTGCCATGTCCTGATTTTCCCCAAGAGCCCTTTCCATACTTCCCTCTTGCCACCATCCTAAGCTCTTTACTCCCCCAAATTCCCAACTATCAAAGGACTGGCAGGGAAGCCTTCATAGAAGGTCTGCGGCAGTGGAGGAGGTTGCTTATTAGTTTAGAACACAAAAGATATCCTAAGACAAAATAGCAGCCGTGTTCTTTAAATGTCTTTAGTCCTTTCTTTAATGACTAGATTTCCAACTGTACTGAACTCTCAAAATTTCTGTTCACTCCTTATTATCTCATCATAACCATGCTTGGTTTCCCAGAAGGCCTCATTTTTATAACCAAGCCCACTGATTAAAGTGTATCTAAATGAGTGAGGTGCTTCTTGAGTGCACGGCCCCCTTTAGAATATGTTTGTGTGCATCTGGGTACATCAATTCTACCATTTTTCTTTTCCTAACTGCAGGTAAAATAGACCCTATACTAATTATGGATCAAAGAAAATGGGTGCACAAGTGGTTCAGTGGAAGAATGCTTGTCTTCCATACGGGAGACCCAGGTTCGAGTCCCGAACCATGCACCTCTCCAAAAAACAACAACAAAAGATATATATATTATAATAAGTGAATGATTGTGATAGACATTTTTCTGAGTTTCATCTTGTGTTTTTTTTCCCTCTTGTCCTTCTTTCTCTCTTCCCTTTCCATGTTCACAAAGAAGCTTGTTAACTAAATTCTGCCTGAAGAACTGAGGGAAGGGAGTGCTTACTGTGTCATATATATAATTTCTATATATTACACTTAAGTACCTGATTGACAATAAATTCTCTTGATTATCAAACTTCAAAGGTTTACTCTTTTGACTTCGTTCTGGAAGTTCTTAGAACCTGCTTTCTAAGATTTATTTGAAATAAGCCAATACATTGTAGAAAACAGGTTAGTAAGTAAAAAAAAAAAACGCTTTTTTCCCACAACTCCCCAGCTTAAAATTACATCTTAAGAACAATTACACGTTATTTAAAAAAAAAAAAAGATTTGACAAACCAATATTAAGACCTACTTTTAAGACAGAAAAGTTTCTCAAGATATTATGTAGCATCTCAATCCTTAATGAAGACATGAAAAAATATAAGGAAAGATAAAGTGATAAGTTAAAGTAATAAATGGGTGTCACAATATATCTGAACCCTCAGAAGAGTGAGAGAACATTAAAACAAAGTGGCTATATAATTAAAGAGCTGAAGATTATACAATGATACCCTTTTCATGGAATTCCAGCTGCATCAGGGCCCATTAATTTTTAGTAAATGAGGTTCCACTAATGTTCCTTAGTCTTTAGCTTGAAGCTTCTATAAAAATACACTTTAATTGATTTTAAAGATTTAGACATATTTCACAGACACTAATTCCTAATGAAATGGGAATAATCATTATTACTCATTTTCATTTTCGCATACTTGCACAGACCTTAGAACTATTGGATACGTCGTTTTTATAAATATTTATTAAGACCTTCGTCACACTCTGGAATTGGTTTTGTATTTATCTGCCTTCTATAAAAGCAGGTAAACAGAAGCATGGAGAAATTAAATACCATAAGAAAGCTAAAGATACTAAGGCAATCTGAGTCTAAACTACCATCCCTAGAAACTATCTCCTTTCTATGGGGCTTCTTAAAACAAAAGCGTTTTCCAATTAAGAAAAGCAAAGGCGAATGTCTAAAATTCAATGGCAGGGTAACATTTATACATCAACACATTATTCTCCTATGACAATTTAGGCAGTAAATTATTAAGGCTCTATAAGACTGCCTCTAAATTAAGATTGAGGACCAATATAAAATAAAACTCTATCCTCCTCACAGAATTAGGCTTTTTATAGTTACCTCTTTATCCCCTTAAACTCTATTTTATTTTATTTATTGGTTTTTTTTTTTTGCATGTATTCTTCTATTTTGCAATAAGGTCTTTATTTGCTTAGATAAAAGACAGAAAATGATCCCACTAATTCTTCCCAAATTAAAGTTTTACAGTAAAACTGCTATTGCCTCTTTATGGTCATTGCTTTTCCTCAAGAAACAAGTTTGAATTTTAAATACCACCATTAAAAGCCAGAAAAATAAGATCACTTCTTCAGCTTGTGCCCAATGTGCACTGGGGGCCTCCTTTTCAAACGTGTGATTACATTTTCATGCAATCTCAGCAATAAAAACTTCTCCTCCAAATTACTTCTTATCCTAACAACCATGTGGCCCCTACAGAAATGAAACTTTACTGCAGTTTAGGGGCGGGGGGAGGGTTGTTGCATTCAGAATATTAGCTGCTTTAATCTGCAATGCGTGCCTCTTCATTTGTTATCCCCTGCAAACAAAGAGCTCCACCTTTCACTAGCATCCTTGAAAAGCAATTAAAGATGGGTGAGTAGCTTTTCAAGTCATCTGCCCAGCTGAGGAATCAGCCATTGACAGCTGGACTGATAGAATATTGTGAGCCGTCGAAGGAAACCCATAAGAACCATATGGAGTGACATACCAACACTTTTGACGTGCCCTTCAGAAACCCCACAGCTGTTGGTGTTGGCACAGCTGTAGGTTATTAGGAAGGGGCCTTAAATGAACCGGGAAGCCCTCTTTAGGGTCATTCACTATCATAATAATGTTAACTAAAACCTGCTGGCGGTGAAGCAACTTAGTAGAGAACAATATATCCCTGTTTTCTGATAGCTGACAGAAGCTACAGGGAGTTCTCTTTTATCTGTGTGTGTTCTGAGAAATTCATTTTATTTCTGAGTCTTATAGTGACCTCCTGGGGCTAATAAATTGGCTTTTTGCCTAATGCATAGCTCTTAAAATTCCAAAACAGTCCTTTATTACACTGAATTTAAATTGAACTACACACAAAATAACAAGGGGACCACTACAAAATGTCTTGAAAACCTCAGTGAATTTAATCAAATAAAATCTTAATTCATAACCTTCGTGAAAGTTTTGAAATACCATCCTGGGTATCCAAGGCTCCATTTGAGATGAAGTTATAGGGGTAGGAGTCCTGCTCCCCAATTTATTTATTTTACTATTATTGATAACAGGTTAAAAAGATTATCTTTTAGTAAAAGTCAATCATTCAGTGAAAAGTTGCTTTAAGATAAACTGCTTAAATCTTGCTACAATTGAAAAGCCACGCTCTTTTCCCATTTGAATTTCAGGCATGTCAATGTTTATAAGTATGTTATGATACAATAAGGATCACTTTATAGTCTAAAAATAATCAATGACTCTATTGTTCCTTCAACACTTAGTAAGCACCTGTTATGTACAAGAGCCTGAGATACAAGGGGGTTATTACATGTGGCTTGACTAAAGAACTTTTGTTTCTAGACAAGACTAAGGGAAATGAAGTCAAATGTTAACCAACATTTGGCTTCTGCATCAAGTCAATAAGGGAATGCCACAGAATCATTCATATATTTCATTACAATGTAATGATCATATTTTTCTAATACATGCAGATGCTTTACCCAATGAGGCTAATATTACTGAATGAATAAAAGCACTTAATCAAAAGCAAATTCAAGAAAGAAATAAATCTATTGAATACAAGGAAAGAAAAGTTTTCTTTTCCTTCTTAATTTTTATTGAATCTCCATAAATGAATATTTATATTCATCGGGACCGATCCAAATAAAAATGTGTTACTTTCATGCAACACCATTCTTTGTCTTTACTACCCACAGTTGTGATTCTCCATCCACAAACAATAGCGTGTGGCACCCATGACCAACGAGCAGTGAGTTGAGGGGGAGTCTTATGGGCAAATGTGTTGGAGGACATTTTGCTGCAGGTGGAGATAGACTATCCAATTATAGAAGACTCCATTGATTTCCCTCTTTAACTTGATTTCAAAATATTTCTGGTTTCAAAGCTCTGACCAAAATGAACTCAATGATGTAAGTTGCACAAGGAAAGAGAAACCATACATTAATTTACCTTTGCACAAAAACAGTGGCATCATTCTTCCTTCATCTTACACTGAGTGAAGGTTTGCATATACAATATCTGCTTCTACCCACAAGAGAAGACAGTGTGACAACTAAATTCTTTTTACACACATCAGTTTTAAAAGAGACACTTCTCTGAATGGAAACCAGTCCCTCACAAAGAGGCCACAGAAGCAAGAATTTTTGAGGCCCACTTTGGCGAGACTCCAGGTCTTGGGTCTTAGCCTTGCCAATGTCTAAACGAGTGAGTGACTACTCAAGGCTAAATGGAAAGGAAGTGACTGTAACTTTCTATAGATTAAAACATTTGAAGACCCACAAGAAACAGATATGTCCACTATTTTCGAAGTGTTAAAAATACTTGGGATATTTTTGCTTTCTATGTGTTGCACGGCTGGGAGGCCAGACATTCTTGGTTTGCCAGATTTTGTGCCAGTTTATACCAGCTGTCTCAGGCTATTTTGAATAGCAACCCCTTTTCTTTTCAAACCTGCCCTGGCAGCTTGAGTTCAGATTCTAGCTCCACTATTTTCTAGAAGAACTGAGACAAGTTGCTTGACCTCTGACCCAACTTTATTTATGAAAAATGGGAATAATGGTGCCTATTTCATAAGGATGTTGTGAGAACTGCCCTAAAGCCTACCAGGGGCTTAGACTAGTGCCTAGCCCCTAGCAATGCTCAGTAACGTCAGCTGTGATTTTGTATCATGGCATTTACTTATGTCCTGACTCACATAACTTAATTTTATGACTCACAAGGTATAAAAGAAGGCCATGAGAGATTGAGGGAAACAATGCGGAATTCCCCACCTGGGGAATTCCTGATACTCGGGCAAGCATTGGGGACTACCAATTTAATAGGCCCAGCCCTTAGCCTTGGGGCTTGCCCTCATGAAACTTATTCCTGCAAAACAGACTCTAAGACTACTTATGATTATGCCTGAGTCACCTGCAGAGAACTTTTCTTTTTTATTTTTATTTTCGTTTTTCTTTTTGTTGCTCAGACCTGGCCTTTCTCTCTAAGCCAACTCTGAAAATAAACTCTTCCCCACTACATGGAACACAACTCCCAAGGATAAGCTCCTGGCCCTGACAACACGGAATTGAGAAAGGTTCTTGACCAAATGGGGGAAGAGAAAGAAATGAAACAAAATGAAGTTTCAGCGTGAGAGATTTCAAATAGAGTCAAGTGGCCATTCTGGAGGTGATTCTCATGCATTACATAGATATCCCTCTTTAGTTTTTAGTGTATTAGAAAAGCTAGAAGGAAATGCCTGAAACTGTTGCACTATAATCCAGGAGTCTTGATTCTTGAAGATGATTGTATAGCTTTTATGGTGTGACCATGTGATTGTGAAAACCTTATGGCTGGCATTTCCTTTATCCAGTGTATGGACAAATGAGTAAGAAAATAAAGACACAAAATAGATAAATAATAGGGGGGATAAGGGGTATGGGATGATTTGGGTATTCTTTGTTATTTTTACTTTGGGGGAAGTAATGAAAATGTTCAAAAACTGATTGTGGTGATGAATGCACAACTATATGATGATACCATGAGCCACTGACTGCATACTTTGCATAATTATATGGTGAATATAACTCAATAAATTGCATTTAAAAGAAAAAAAAAGGCCTCATAGCATTCTCTTCCATTTTGGATTCATCATTATATATAAGTAAATATATATGTTATATGTATGTAAAATAAATAGATTTGTTATATAAGTGTAAAATAAATATCAGGTGGTAGTGCATATCAAGAGATGAGCATGTGCATAAACCTGGAGTACAAAAGAAAATATCAGATGGTTCTTAAAAACTGGAGCTTTGCATATAAAAAAATAAATAAACATGGAGTGCAATATTTATTCAATAAATTTATTCAACTGCATACTAAGATGCAATTTTTCTTTTAACAATTCTCAATTCAGAAAATAGCTAGCAAACAATGTGTATACGTACTGTGGTATCTTCATGTCCAAAATAACTTGTTTTGAGGATCAAGGGATATGAAATTATGAAATATGATATTTGAAAATAGAAAATACATGCACACATGCATATATATCTTATATGTATATATGCCATATACACACATATGTATATAAATGATAAATACAATCTTTTCATGTGTGTTGAGTGACAATTCATAAAGATGTTGATGAATTAAACATATTAAAAATGAAAAGATAGCTTTTCAAATGAAAATGACAAGACAAGACACTAACTGGGAGAAGATAATTATAACACATATAACTAAAGGTGATTACTATAAAAAATATATAAAAACTCATACAGATTAATAAGGAAAAAAACAAAACTCAAGAGAAACATGGTCAAAAGACATGAACAAGTATACCGAAGAAAATACATCTGTCCAATAAACAAATGAAGTTAATCAATCTCATGTAAAATCTGGAAAATTCACATCAGATCACTAGACAAACCATTATTCAAAATTTCTGGCAAAAATTAAGAAGACTGACAATATCAAGTATAAGAAAGTGTAAGTTGTCTCAGCCAGTTTTTAAAAAATAATTAGAAAATTGTAAATTTTGTAGAGGTGAACATTCACCTATCTTATAGCCTAGAAATTGTCTTCCAAGGCAATTTACATATACACATATACATAAACACAATATACATAAGGTAAATATTTGCACATGTGTACCAGGGACACAAGTAAGACAGCTCCTGCATCACAGTTCCAAATAGCAAAAGCTATGACAATCTCAAGTGCCCTTTGAAGGAGAACAGATAAATAAATTGTGGTATATTTTCACTGTATATTATGAAGCAGTAAATGAATTACAAAAACAATATGGATGAATCTTTGTTAAATGAAAAGAGCAAAATTAAACAAACAAAAACAAACGATGTATTTTGTAACTATACGTATGTAACTGTGTTCATGTATATGTGATAAAACTATGTTTAAAAAAGAATAACATAGAAAATTCAGGATGAGCTGTTTACCTTTTGCGAGAGAGGGAAGAGAATAAGGATGGGGTGAAAAGAGCATAGGGAATTTAAGATGCATGTAACAATTCAGTCAGGGTAGGTTGTAGGCTCATAGGGGTCTTCATATTTAAAAAATAAAAAGTACCGTGGTTATCCCAATGATGCTGATGTCTTCTGCACCAAGAGTTATGATTTGGGGACCTAGAAAATATATGATTCCCCTTAAAAGATTAATGGCAAGTGGATTGTTCACGTTTACAGATTTGCCTTATTATATTAGTATCCTATGACTGCAAGTCCATATGTTATTACTCCTTCATGCCAATGTCACATGTCAAATGTAAGTATCAAAAGATAAAAGTTTACATAATAGAAAAGTGTTTTCTAGTTTACAAAATCCACTATGATCATTGCATCTTAAAAGGCAATAGACA
This sequence comes from Tamandua tetradactyla, assembly GCF_023851605.1. Classification (NCBI taxonomy): domain Eukaryota; kingdom Metazoa; phylum Chordata; class Mammalia; order Pilosa; family Myrmecophagidae; genus Tamandua; species Tamandua tetradactyla. The sequence continues at coordinate 153,882,460 of NC_135329.1, read as the reverse complement.
CTATAGCTGATGCCAACAGAGAGATTCATCAAGTGGTTGGGGAAGGCCAATGAGATGGTAGAAAAAGGAAACAGATTTATTTAAAAAAAAATTTTTTTTTAAAAACTAGAGAAGGCCATTTGCTTTTCTTTTCCCTCTTGCCAATTACGTTTATTCTGCAGTTTATTAACTGCCGTGTATGAGGTGGGCTCCATGTTCCTAAAGATTAGTAATCTTTAGGGATGGCAGAATGAAGTCCACTATCAACATCCTTAAATATAATGTATTTATGTGTATAAGTGCAATCAGAGGTAAACTGTACGGTCCTAAATGTTTGTTTTTTTTTAAAGAAAAGCTCATAAAGAAAAAATCTTTTGAAATGTATTCTTCTAATTATTCAATCCACATTTGATTAAAATGTTATAGAAAAACATACCTCTTTAGCACATTTTGCCTTGTGCTTGGTAATTTTCAGTTTTAAACACACACACAAAAAACTGCTGTTATAATCAACTAACCCTTGGCAACTGAACAAAGATTAAATAATTTATAGTCGTAGATCAATAAAATATTCTAGGCAGACTAATATAAACACTACAGAAACTTAAATCCATAAATTTGAACTAACCTGACCAAAAAAGGTTCATCAATATGCAGTTGACTATTCACGTTTCATAATATTGTTTTGACTAATTTCAGAAATGAAAGGGCAGAAATGTTCTTCCTCAGAACTTGAAGCAGACTATGACAACAGACTTGGCATTTGATCATGAACTTCAAATTGTTGGTGCCAATAAATTCAGCTGAACAGCAGATGTGCATCTGTTTTTGACACGGTTGCTTCTGTACCCATGCTTTGTGACTCATCTGCTTTGAGCCAAAGAACTTTCTAGTTTAAGAGCAGCTGAGAGAGAGGCATAAATAGTTGGAAAGAGGGCAAATTCCTACATATTATTCCTTCATTCATATGATAAATATTTATTCTGTATCCTCTGCATGCCATGCATGTGCTGGATGCTACAGGATAATGTTGGACAATGTCAAGTCCCTACCCTCATGGAGCTTACATTCCTGTGGGGAATGCAGGCAAGTGAACAAAGAATTGGACTGGAGATTGGTGTGTATTATGATAGGAGAAGCACCAGGTGCCATGATGCTTTCAGCAATTTGGACTTTTGAAAATCAAAAACACATTCCTAAATCAGGCTCCTTGCATAAAAGTAAGCCAAACTTACTCCCATGGCTTGATACTTCTGAAAACCTGAAAGTCCTTTGGCTGCATCTTAGGTAGGGGTGGGTGAATGACTGGTGTTAGGTCACAGAAACAGCGATTAGAACTGGGAGGACTTTTCCTAGAGCAGGTTAAGTAGTATAGATTTCATCTGGAAAGTTATGGAAATCTTTACATGATCAGCCAGTGGAATGATTCTATTTATATTTTAAGAAGATCACTCTGGTAGTTTTGTGAAGAATGGATTGGAAGGGAACAAGTCAGAGGAGTAAAGGGAAAACAGTAAGGAAACTATTGCAGTAATAGAGATTCTGTCAGAATTAGAGCGGGAAGAAGCGGGGTGGGGGGAGGGGTTCTAGCACAAATCAAGAGGAAGAATCAATAGGATTGGGTGAGTGGTAAGGAAAAGTAGGGTTCCTTGCTTAGGTGAAGGTATAACTTTAAAAATAAAATAATGGGGCAGGCCATGGTGGCTCAGCAGGCAAGAATGCTTGCCTGCCATGCCAGAGGACCCGGGTTCGATTCCTGGTGCCTGCCCATGTAAAAAAATAATAATAATAATAATAATGGTTTAATCTAGACATGGAAGAAATATTTTCACCTTTACTCTGCTTAGATTCTACTTACAGAGAATACTGGAATAGGACATCCTGCCTAAGAAGCTGATGTGGATTATGGGAAAGAAAAGATATTCAGATGTTTCTCCATCCAATAACTATTTGCATATACACATATATACATCTAGACATTTATCTATTTATATATAATTCACAAAACAATTTATGTTTAAGGCAATTTAGGGAACAAGACTGTACTTTGCATACAGCTATTGGTTATAAGACTATGCAGGAAAAATTGTTTCAACAGGGTTGTTTTGGGATTTTGGTTGTTTGGACACCACAACTGTCATAATAGGGGAGTAAACTAAAATTTCAAAAATGTTGGAATTTTTCAGTTCAACAGTTCTCATCAGGAGTAGATGGTCTTGTTTAAAAAGGCACAGGAATGAGTAATTTTATTTATGTGTTGATAAACCACTAGAAATGTTCTAGAACATTGGTTCTCATACTTGTCTGCATATTACAATCACCTGGGGATCTTTAAAAAACTCCAGACCCCAGCCACATTCTGGGTCAATTAAAATCTCAACCTCTGGGGATGGACACAGGCATAATATTATTTTTAAGCTCCCCAGGTAATACCATTGTGGAGACAAGTTTGGGAACCACTCCTCTAGAAACAGGAAGATAAACAAAAAGGAAATGAAACTGCATTAATGGAATTGCATTTAATGGAGTTGGTACAGTTCTCAGACCATAAAATCAGATTTCTAAAAATATCTCTTTATTTTTCTATAACTGACTAAATTACTCTTTTAAGCCCTCTATTCCACTGGGTAGTGGAAGTTTACTTTCAGTCAATCCAAGGTTTCTCTCAAATTCTCCCCTCTGTTGTTTCTAAATGGGGTAGAGGAGAGTTAAAAAGTACCAATGCAGAAGGGAGGTTGGCAGAGATGAGCACCATTTAATCCCTAGTCAATACCAATCCTTATTGGCCCCAAAAGAGTCTTCTCAATACACGGTTCTCCAGGGGTCAGTTTCTGAGGTCCCCTGTGCAACTGCCCCATCCAGATCACAGAGCCTCTCAGGTCCCCAGACTCACTGGATACAGCCTCCCTATCCCAGGCCACAAAGGCAGATATTCTGCTCCTTCCCACTTCATACTGAAGTTCAGGTCCAGGGGGTGGAGGAGGGGTGGTAGTGGGAAAATGTTTTAAAATATATGTAGAAATGAAGAACACGTTCCATAATATACCAAAATGAAGAATACTTTCCTCGTCATTCACCAGTTATGCAAAGGATTGGTTATATTCATTAAAATTTGTTTGGCTTGAATTATTAGTATTATCTTCAACCTCAGTTTCTTTCCAGGAATCTTTTAAGTTACTTTTCTATTTTATGAAGGTAATTTATTTTTTATTTATTTATTTATTTATTTTTACATGGGCAGGCACCAGGAATCGAACCCCGGTCCTCGGGCATGGCAGGCAAGCACTCTTACCTGCTGAGCCACCGTGGCCTGCCCTGAAGGTAATTTATTTTAAAAAGAAAATTAATTCATAAATCCACTTAGCTGAACGTACAGAAACTGCAGTATTCTGCAATATGCTGAAAGCTAGCAAGTAAGGAGGATAAATTTGTCAACCTCTCTACTTCAGGGAATTCCTAGTATTTCCTCAGGAAACCTTATAATATGTGACTCACAACCAGTTGATACAGTCCCAGAGTCAATTCCTTTTTAAGAGTAATAAAATTTTCCAAAGTTACAAGTTAAACCCAATTAAATATGAATACTGCTCAGCAGTCACTTTGCAGTCTTTTGTCAGCTCCCATATAAGTGTCTATTCTATACACATCATCTCAGAACTGGGTCTCTAGCATATTTGAGACGTGCTGCTTTACGACTTTTTTCTTGATTCCTGAAAAAACTACATATTTAAGTCTTATTTTATCTATACGTCACTTTCTACTAAGATGCAACGATCTCCATAATAAAGCTCCTAGAGCTAATCAGTTAGTTAAACAAAGTGGTGGGGTACAATATCAACACACCCAAATCCGTAGTGTTTCTGTATTCTAACAATAATCTTAAGAAGAAATCAAGAAAAAATTTCATTCACAATAGCAAATAAAAGAATCAAATACCTAGGAATAAATCTAACCAACATGTAAAAGACATGTATATAGAAAACTACAAGATATTGATAATAGAAATAAAAAAGACCAAAATAAATGAAAGAGCATTCCATGTTCATGGATTGGAAAAGTAAATATTAAGATAATTCTTCCCAAAGCAATTTACAGATTCAATGTAATCCCAATCCAAATTCCAATAATATTCTTTGCACAAATGGAAAATCCAATCATCAAATTTATATGGAAGGGTAAGAACCTTGAATAGACAAAGCCATCTTTTAAAAGAAGAACAAAATTGGAAAATTCACATTTTCCAGTCTTAAAATGTATTACAAAGCCATGATAATCAAACATGGTGCTGGCACAAAGAAAGGCATACAGACCAATGGAATCCAATGCAGAGCTCAGAAATTAAAATTTATGGCCAACTGATTTTTAACAAGGGGCAAAGACCAGTCAGTGGGGAAAGAAGAATCTCTTTAACCAAAAAAAGGTGCTGGGAAAACTGGATCTCGAATTGCAAAAGAACAAAGTTGGGCCCCTACTTCATACCATATACAAAAATCAACTCAAAATGGACAAAAGACCAGAAGTATAAAACTTCTAGAAGAGAATGTAGGGAAGCATCTTCAGGATCTTGTGTTAGGCAATGGTTTCTTAGACTTTACACCCACAGCACAAGCAAGAAAAGAAAAAATAGATAAATGAGAGTGCATCAAATTTTAAAACTTTTCTGTCTCAAAAGACTTTATCATGAAAGTAAAATGAAAAGCTATAACCTGGGGGAAAATATTTATAAACCACATACTTAATAAGAGTTTAAAGTCCAAAAGACATAAAGAAATCCTTCAATGTAAGTGCCAGTTTTTATGTTATGTACCCCAGAAAAGCCATGTCCTTTTTCCTGATCCAATTTTGTAGGGGCAGCCATGTTATTTTAATTCTGATTCAATATTGTGGGGTTGAAACTTGATTGAATTGTTTCCATGGAGATGTGACATACCCAGTTATGGGTGTGACTTTTTGATTAGACGGAGATGTGACACTGCCCATTCAAGGTGGGTCTTGATGAGATTATTGGAGTCCTTTAAAAGAGGAAACATTTTGGACAGAGTTGACAGTGCCAACAGTAGAACCAGATGTTTGGAGATGCAGAGAGAAAATGCCCTTAGGAAAGCTGTATGAAACCAGAAGCCAAAGACCCCAACAGATACCAGCCAAATGCCTTCCCAGCTGACAGAGGTATTCTGTATCCATCAGCTTTTCTTGAGTCAAGACATCTTTATCTGGATGCCTTAGTTTTGACATTTTTATGGCCTTAGAACTGTAAACTTGTAACTTAATCAATTCCCTTTATAAAAATGGTCTTTATAAAAGTCATTCCATTTCTGGTATATTGTATTCCAGCAGCTTTAGCAAACCAATACAACAACAGAAAGACAGACAATCCAATTTTTTAAAAAAGGACAAAAGACTCGGTAGACATTTTTTTCCAAAGAAGGTATACAAATGGCCAAAAAGCACCTGAAAAGATGCTCCATCTTAACCATTAGAGAACTGCACATCAAAACCACAAGATACTATTCTTACACTTACTATTTAAAAACAAAAATTATAAGTGTTGGAGAAGATATAGAAAAATACCAGCACTCATTCATTGTTAGTGGCAATGTAAATTGCATGACTGCTATGGAAGACAATTTGGCAGCTCTTCAAAAAGTCAAACATAGAATTACCATATGACCCAGCAATTCCATTTCTAGGTATATCCACAAAATAATTTAATGCAAGGACTTAAATAAATATTTGCACATCGATGTTCATAGCAGTATTATTCACAATTGCCAAAAGATGGAAGCAACCCAAGTATGCATCAACTGATGAACGGATAAACAAAATGTGGAATATACATAAGATGGAATACTTTTCAGCAATAAAAAAGAGTGAAGTCCTGATACATATGACAACATGGATGAACTCTGAAGACACTATGTTGAGTAAAATAAGCCAGACACAATGGACAAATATTGTATGATCTTACTGGTATGAAATAATTAGAATGAAGAAACTCATTGAGTCAGAATCTAGAATATAGGGAACAGGTTGGGGACAGAAAATAAAGAATAAGGCTTAAAACGTTTAGATTTTATTTGGAACGATGGTAAAGTTCTGGTAATGAATGGTGGTGATGGTAACCGAACATCGTGAATGTTGTGAATCGCATATTTGAATGGACTTAAAATGGGGACTTTTAGGTTGTAAAAATGGCAATAGAACAAAATTTTTAGAAATTCATGTTTGAATTTTGTGAAATTTGTGTTTGAGTACAACACAAACAGTGAGCCCTAAGTTAAACCATGAACTATAGTTAATAGTATAAATATAAAAATGTGCTTTCATCATTTGTAACAAATGTTCCACACCAATGCAAGGTTTTTTTTTTTTTTTTTTTTTTTTTTTTTAAAGAGAGAGGGAGGAAGGGAAGGAAAGACAGAGAGAAGGAAGGAAGGGAGGAAGAAAGGGAAACATCTTTAAACATTTTCTTGTTTTATTATATTTTGTTTGTTTGTTTTGTTTTTTTACATGGGCTGGGGCCGGGAATCGAACCGGGGTCCTCCGGCATGGCAGGCAAGCACTCTTGCCCACTGAGCCACCGCGGCCCGCCCCCAATGCAAGGTTTTACTAATAGGGTAGAATATGGGAATCCTGGATGTTATCTGCTCATTAGTATATAGTTTAGGGCATGTCCCAGCTTCAGTAAAGTTTCTTAAACTATAACTAAAGCCCAGCCTACTTAGTCAGTAGCACAAGAGTTCAGAATCTTCCAAGAATCAACATTTAATTGAGTAGCACTTTCTAGAAAGGTTTCTCAACATCTGTGTGTTCCGGGACTAACCATTGTGGTTGGTTTGTTTTAAAATGAAATAAGGTGATATCAAAGCATTCATCATTCAGCAATACAGATGCTGAGAGTCTGAGTGCTTGTAAATGAGTACGATTAAGTTTGCAGAGTACTCGGTGGTCATTTATTTTCTATGTAGTAGCCTGCCTGATTGTTTATTATCTGATCAGTAGAAGCAGCTCAGGAATTAATACTGTGAAAGTTCAGGTTTAGTGCATTGATTCTGAAGATTGAGTGATAATACTTGGTGTCTGAAAGGGGAATTAAAAGGCCTCAAAATGAAAACAAGAATAATCAAGTTCCCTACCATTTTACTGAGGAAGCAATAGGAGGCTATCTTGGCTAGGATTAACTTTCAACATCCCAGATGAAATTCCTGTGCAATGAAACTTTTTCTCCTTAAATTAAGAAGATTTCAGATCATCTATTTGCCACACAATGAGTTTCCCCAGACACAGTGGGAATGGTATATGAGCCATGGGGAAGACAAAGGGGATGACCGACCTACTTTTGATTGCTCTTTCCTCTTTAATATGCAGATGGATTGCCCTTTCTAAGTGGAAACAAAACTGTTCAAAATCAGAAGATCTTCCATCCTATCTCTTTGCCAAGTTCTAAATGAGATTTATTGAGATTCAGCTATATTTAGGAACCATTTGCAAAAACTGTAGCATTCCCAGAGATGGTCATACATGATGCAACTTACAGTCAAGTAGGAACATATGATGTAAATATAAACATTCTTCAAGGCAGAATTCTTCAAGGCTATTCCTCAAGGCAGAGTTAAGAAATGTGCCACAAAAGAGATGGTTCGGAAAGTCTGTAGGAAAGTAAGGGGCATGGTGTAGAGAATCAGGAGGAGCTTGGTGGAGGATGGAGGATTGAGGTAGACTGTGAGGACAAGTAAGGTTTCAATAGATAGGGTGTAAAGTAGGCTTTCCTGGGATAAAAACCCTAAGAAAAGGCACAGAGATAAGATACAGAGATCATGATGGGAGAAGATGGAACAAGAGACCTCTCACCTACCAGAACATAATTATATAGGAGAGTGAGAGAAACACTGCAACAGAGTGAACAAACCGTCAGACCATGAGCTGAAATTAGTCATCGGATAACTTGTATGGCCTGCTCGATATTTAGTTTTCTTTTCTTAAGTGCAGAGGGAAAGAGAGAGAGTTTTATTTGAGTTAGTTACCATATTTAAACACTGATTATTTCACATAAAAATCTAAACGTTTGGCTTTTCTTGAAAAATCTGTGTGTCTGGTAGCTGTGTTGAGCCTTCATTCCCCATGTCAGTAATCAGGGGAGCCCTGAGCAGGCATGAGTCCTAGCACTTCCTATTGCCTCTGCTAATGTTTTTTGCCATTTATTATTCTGATGACACTGGTTTTTGTTTTCTTTGTTTGGTTGGTAAAGACAAAAATTTTTCTTCAACCTTGCTTCACACATTTCTAAGGTGCCTAATCCCTTTTGGTGTTTGAGATTTTGGTCTCCCACAAGGTAGGAAGACCAGAAGACATTAAGCATAGGTTGAAAGTATCTGTTCTTCCTTTGGCAGCCGATGGCAAATATTTGAAATGTGGCTGATTGGAAGCTGCTTTACCAAGATTAATCTAGAGAAGGAAAACAAAATAAATTCAAAGGGGAAAATTTAAATTGAAAATTAAGATTGAAAAAGCAAATAGGCAGTCAATTTATCATATAAGTAAGAGGTGAGGAGGGTTGGGTTTGGGTGACAGCAGTGGCTATGCTTCTGAAAAAAGAATACATGTCAAAGATACTGCCAAGTTAGAATCAAGCAACCTATGGAATTAGAAGAGATAGAAGACAGAGAGACAAGAAATTGAAGATGACAGGATAGAGGGTATATTAACAGAAATAGAGGTGATTGTGGTTAGTAGGAATTGCCAATTTTCCCATGGACTGTCACTTGCTTTGGAGAACACTGAATTTATGCTACTTGTAGAATATCCTGGTGTAGAAATTCATCAGGACATGGTGTCATACTAAAAGTCAATGTGGCATGGCACTTAAAAGATGGGTTTTGGCACAGAACTCAGATTTTTCATCTATAAAAATGATTATATACTTGATCCTACTTGCTTTGAGGGGTCTAATTGAAGACACATGTAATGTACAAGTGAGTGATCAATAAAAAATAGTTATTAGAATTTAGAATTAATCACATGAGAATTGCCATGGTAGCTGAGAAAATGGAAGAAATAATCAAAGGAAAGTCTATAGAAGGAGAACATGTGATGTGAATGTCACTCAACTACTAAAAATTTAATAATAATTCAGTGAACCATTTGGTGGTTTTGGATTCCAAACAGCCTGACAGTCAGAAGATGTGGAGCTAGGGGCCAAAAGACCTCAGGGACATGATACACCTGGTCTTAAATCATGAGGAGCCCTCTCTGTTTCGACACATTGGTTATTTAACTCTGTTCCAATATAAATGACTAGTACACTTACCTCTAGTCATGTCTACTGACCTTATAAGATGCCACTTGACAGAGAGAACTGCTGAATCACATAAGTTTTAATGTCTGGATGGATGGATGGACAGATGGATGCAGGGATGGATACATGTATAGAGACAGAGAAGGAGAGAAGAGATGGTGTACTCTATAGTGCTGCCTGAAATCAAAAGGATTCTGCAAAAGATCTCACACTAAGTTAATTTGGAGATGTGGTAAAGTCCCGGTGCTGGTGAATTTAACCTTTATATATCCAACCTCTCACAAAAGTCAATGTTACTCAGAAGAACTAAAAAATTGGCTTGTGAGAGGGCCCAGCTTAGTGCCGATATTTATTCCTCAACATGACTTTGTAACTCTCTGTGCTGGTTTGAAATGATGTATGTACCCTAGAAAAGCCATGTTTTAATCCTAATCCATTTTGTAAAGGTAGTGTTTCTTCTAATCTCTATTCTGTATTGTATGTTTGAAACTGTAAATAAGACCATCTCCCTGGAGATGTGATTTATTCAAGAGTGGTTGTTAAACTGGATTAGGTGGAGACGTGTCTCCACCCATTTGGGTGGGTCTTGATTAGTTTCTGGAGTCCTATAAAAGAGGAAACATTTTGGAGAACGAGATTCAGAGAGAGCAGAGAAGAATAACATAGGCAGGAGAAGCAGAGTCAATGAGCCAGCAACCTTTGGAGATGAAGAAGGAAAACACCTCATGGGATGCTTCATGAAACAGGAAGCCAGGAGAGAAAGCTAACAGATGACGCCTTGTTCACTACGTGCCCTTCCAGCCAAGAGAGAAACTCTGACTGTGTTCACCATGCACCTTTTCACTTGAGAGAGAACCCTGAACTTCACTGGCCTTCGTGAACCAAGAAATCTTTCCCTGGATGCCTTTGATTGGACATTTCTATAGACTTGTAATTGGGACATTTTCTCGGCCTTAGAGCTGTAAACTAGCAACTTATTAAATTCCCCTTTTAAAAAACCATTCAGTTTCTGGTATATTGCATTCCAGCAGCTAGCAAACTAGAACACTTTCTTACTCTCTTGTAAAAGAAAAATAATCCATTTCCAATCTCTCTTCCATAAAATAGTAAACCCTTTAGCTAAAAATAGAAGTAAAGAAGCTGACGAGAGCACTGCTTGTTTGTAACATTTGAATGTTCAATTCAGCAGTGCCTTGGAACTTGGAATGATATGAACACTTCATATAGAAGCATGGACAAGTAATTGATGAACAGTTTCCACATATATTCCCTCCAAAGTAAAAATTGTTCACATAGTTATAAAACTTTATTGACAGTTGAAGAGATTACATAAATGTGGTAAGTTGCACAGCCATTTTAGTTGCTAACTTAGAAATTCATGAGGTGCCAGAGATATTTAGGTCAAATACTGAGGTTATAATATTAGTTGGTTATAGCCATGCATTTTTATAGGAATAAAAATATCCCCTAGAAAGATAACCAATCATTAGACAAGGATATAGGAAGTTAAATCTCAGTTTGCCATTTAGGCATTTACTTTTGCACCCTGCCACAAATTCAAACCTTAAACAAATATTTCATGGAATCACACCCCACTTCTCAGTTTACTTAACACATAAGGAAAGGAGATGAATATGGGATTAAGAAAACCTTCTGAACCAAAAGGGGGAAGAGAGAAATGAGACAAAGTAAAGTTTCAGTGGCTGAGAGAATTCAGAGTCCAGAGGTTATCCTGGAGGTTATTCTTACGCATTGTATAGATACCCCTTTTTAGTTTATGGTGTATTGGAGTAGCTGGAGGGAAGTACCTGAATCTCTTGAGCTGTGTTACAGCAGACTTGGTTCTTGAAGACAATTGTATAATCATATAGCTTTTACGGTGTGACTGTGTGATTGTGAAAATCTTGTGTCTCATGCTCCTTTTATCCAGGATGTGGACAGATGAGTAAAAATATATATATATGGATAAAAAATAAATAATAGGGAGGATAAGGGGTAAAATAATTGGGCAGATTGAAATACTAGTGGTCAATGAGAGGGAGAGTGAGGCGAATGGGATGTATGAGTTCTTTCTTTTTTCTTTTTTTTTTTTCTGGCATGATACAAATGTCTAAAAATGATTGTGGTGATAAACACACAACTATGTGATGATATTGTGAACCACTGATTATACACCATGTATGGACAGTATGTGTGTGCAAATTTGTCAATAAAATTATGTTTTTTAAAAAGGAGGTGAATGGATTGAACTAAACAATCTTTAATTTTGAGGAACTTTCCTGGTCTGACAGATTATGACTCTATAGAAATGGGTTCTGCAATATGTATTATATTAGCGCCCTCTTCTTTTTTTTTTTTAACATGCTTCTAAGTTACATTTTTTCGGATGAATAAGAATCTCAGGGGCTTTCACAAAACACCTTGATTAGCATTAATTCCCCCAATGCAAGGGGCCAGAAGGACTGATAAAATGCAACCATGAGGTTAAGGCAATTTCCCAAGTCTTCTCATGTAGGATAAACTTAGAGATTGCTTCCTAAGAGCAAAACATAATTTTCAAGAATGTGTAACTAGCCAAAAGAATCATAAGGGACCCTTTTAGCACTCTCTTGCCGACTCTCTCATTTGCACACATCCATCCCTTCGCTTCTGTTTCTTGGGACCACCCGGACTGATACAGCCTCCTACAGTTTTCTCAGCAAAGGCCAACATCTAATGGGATTTTGCTGTTTGTCAAAAACCCCTTATTTAAGCAAGAGGCAGTGGTGTAAAAGTTCTCAAAAACAAAATCCGAAAGTACTCCAAATTAGTATACACATATTCTGATTTTTGTTGCTCCCCTATTGGAAAGAAAGAAGCACAGGTTAGGGGCCAGTTTCTACTCCCTCGCACCACTTCTATCTTGATGCAGCTGGATTATGTCTAAATAAACCAAAATAAATAATCAGAACTGTTTCTTCTCCAAAGATGTATTGATTGCTCTTGTTTGACTGAGTTCTGTTTGGGATATACTGAAAAGCAGCTGTAGTGTGTAAAATAAAGATTTCTCAAGGGTAATTATAATATTTTCTAATTTTAAGGATGAGGAATTGAAAACGTATTTTGAAATATCTGACCAAAATCAGTTAATTTTAAAGTGTACACATATGGAGCAAAACTCTCTCTTTGTGACTTTCACTGCAAAAACGTTCCCTCTTTGAAAAGCTGCAAACTAAAACCATACAGTATCAGGCTCAGAAATCTGCTCTACTGATTGCATGTGACTGCTACAACAGAAATGTGTTCTAAATACAAAATGTTTTATTGACTCGAGCTGGACAAGGACCCCCCAGAGAGATTACAGAGCATGCCAAATTGATTTCAGGCAATTAAGATCCTAATAAGGAAGACAGCCAGAGTATCAAGAATTTACAAGGAGGAGGCATATTTTTTTTCTGACAACTTTATGGCATTTACTTTTCACAAGTTATAGTATTCCTTTCTGGAGTAAAAAGTTTATAAAGAAATGGGATAATAAAAATTACTCTCAGCCTCACTGTGGGGTCACACAGCATTTGTCAGAATCTTTGGAATAGCATCTGAAAATAGTGATGCTACTAAATGCTGCCTTCAAGATCACAGCCCTCTAATTTCAATGCCCTAAGCAAACTGCAGCATTTGGAAGCACCCTGATGTCTCCCGCTTCTGTAACTTCTTAGCATCATTACCTCCCTTCAATCAGGTTCTGGATGATTTGTTTCTAGTCTAGGTAGTACCTGTGCAAGAATGGTTCAATCAAACTAATAAATGTTGGCCTGATTCTCCCATCCCTATGCCCGTGTAACTTCCATAAATCAAAAATCCCTTTCAAAATGCTTTAACCTTGGGAAATTCATGTGTTGTCCATATGGGAATATTTGAACATAAGTAAGATGATTGCTTCTTTGTTGCTATTATTATCTTCTTTTCATAACAAATAGAACACACAGTGCATGTCGTGCCCATCTTTTCCAGAGAAGAAATCTCCAAAAAGTAATTAAGGGTTCAACTGGAAAATGGTCTAACAATACAGTCTTTCCTAGTTTTTCAATTTATAGCAGGTGGGTCATCTCTGAAAAGCCCAAGACAGTGAACAGGTTGAACTGCTTTTAACAACTTGAATCTTGAGTGAATTCCAGAGTGCTATGGAATCAAGCTGTTTGTCTTTTTAAGAAACTAATACCTCAAATAAAGACTAAATCATTTTTCTTTGAGCATTGGCCCCAAATACTGGAAAACTGGGTCCTTTAGGAAACCAAATTCATTATGAAATGAGCATTTGGGCCTTGTAATTACACTGATATTTTAATTGTCATAAATTTGGGAACAGGGACCATCTCAATAAATCTTTTTTTGGCATGCTGAAATTCTCCAAAAGGGAGAAAATTCAAATAAATTCAGAAATTAAAACATAACTGGGATAGTTCATTATATAAACATTATAATGAAGTTTTGAAAAGAAAAGTTGCAAATTTTCAACACTGAATATATTAAGGTATTTTCCAGTCTTGTAATTGGGCCACAGAATTCCAATTTGGTTTAAAGTCCTCCATCAACACAATATAACTACGCTAAATTTAGCACTGTTAACTGTCTTCAGCTGAATTTGCCATTAATTGAAGCAAAGAATGGGAAAGTCAGGGTATGCACATTGCTTAAAGAGATAAACATTCTGTTAAATTACAATGCACATAATAAAATAAATCAAAATATAAAGCTTGACCAACTAGCCCTCAATGTCTAATTGAGATAGTATTTCAACATATTTGAAAATTTCACCTTTTAAAAACTACACTTTTAGATTCCTTCAAAATTGTTGTGGAACATAACCAAAACACCTTTGATTTCCTTGATTTAAACATGGCAAATGCTAAGGAGAAATACAGATTACTGATTCTGGATAAAAAGGAAATAAGCATTAGTAATAATGCTCAGTAGAATTATCATGGTATATGAAGAAAGTGTCCTTTTTTTATAGTCACACTGAATCAAGGAAACCTTTCACTTGAGCCATTTCATTTCACCAAAATGTGCAAGAAATGTTGACAGTTATAATCATAAGGGTCACTGAACACTCTTTAGAAACCAAGTTATGAAGTTTAATGAGCACAGACTTTGCCAACATCGTCTGGCTAAGTTCTCAACAAATCTATATTAATTTTAGAAGAATATGAGCTATTTGGGGGCTTAGATTCAGTATAATTTACCCTAGTAGTTGCTCTGAACTTTGAGTATTTGTAAAAAAAGATCCAAACTGGCACCTGTATGTCTAAAATGCATAGCTACTTTGAAAAATCTCATCTTTTTTGTGAAAACTTCTGTTTCCCCAGTTGTACTGTTCAAAAGTGAATCTGTGTACCAGAAGGTTGTTCAGGATTATGAAACTTAATGCACTTTATCACAAGCAAATAGAAACTTTTTCAAGGAAAGCACAAGGCAAGAGACATGAAAGACCATATGTTTTCAATGCTTTCCATGTCAAAACATAACCAGTCTGTAGAAAATAACTGCTAGTCATACTGAACTATTTTACCAGATGTCTTCCAAAAGTTACTTGGAAGAAAGTACAGTGCGCTCCATGTACCATGTAAAGGATAAAAATAGATTTCCCCAGACCAAACATATTGCATACATGGATTATTTTATTGGCTGTAATATTTTATAAGATTTCTGAGTTTTATTTCTCAGTGGTTAGTGGCAAGGTAAAAATGAGATAAGAGAAAACAGAGGCTTAATCTTCTGAAAACTGTTTCTCAGTAAGCTGTGTAAATTCCTTTGAGTTAAACCAAAATTTTAAAACACAAAAACAGCAGTTTCTCTTCCCAGGGGTTAGGATTTTTTTCTCCTTCTACAGAAAGCCTGTAACCATTCCCAAATTCGTGTTACTCCACAGTTCTCTGCTTTGAACTAGTTTATCTGTTTGTTTGTTTGTTTGACCTCAGCCTCTGTGCTTTATTATTTTTATTTCTATTATTGTTATTATGGTAATGTGTACATAATATAAAGTTTGCCATTTTAACCATTTCTAAATGCACAAATCAGTGGCCATCGTTTAGAGTGCTGTGCCACGATCACCACCATCTATTGCCAAAACTTTTTGCACCCAAAACAGAAACTCTGCATCCATTAAGTAATAATGCCCCATCTCCCTTCTCCCAGCCTCCAGTTACCTCTAATCTGCTGTCTCTCTAAATTTGCTTATTCTAGAAATTTCATAGAAGTGGAATTATATATTTGTCATTTGTGTCTGGCTTGTATTACTCAACATAGTGTTTCAAGGTTCAGGTAGCACGTATCAGAAGTTCATTCCTTTAACAGCTGTTAATAACACATCACATGTAAATACCACATTTTGGTTATCCATTCATCTGTTGGCGGACACTGGGTTGTTTCCACTTTTTTGACCATTGTCAAAAAATCCACGTTAGCAGACCCTTTGTAAGATACTTACTGTAACCTTGCTTCATTTAATCTTTTCAGTGACCTGATGAATATCTGACAAACAGGAGGAGCTAAGTAATTTGCAAGGCCCAATGCAAAAACGAAAATGGAGGGTGCTTTCTTCAAAAGGCAGGCTAAACAGTGCCGCTAAAAGTGCTGAACGATAAAGCTTTCACCTTTCTTTCGTAGTTTCTATCTCGACCTGACTCTGCGTTTTTTATTAACTATTTCACGTTGCGCTCCCTCGGCCCGGGAATATTCGCCGGGGGCGTGCGGCAGCTCACAGGCGCCCGGAGCTTCACCCTGTCACATGGTGTGTCACACGTACAGCCCACTATCTGCCAGGTTCCCCTTCTTGCCAGCCACCCCTCTGACAGGGCCAGCTGCGGACAGGGGAATTTGAACCAGACATGTCTCCTTCCCACGAGGTCAACACCCCAACCCAAGGCCGATGGGACATACTAGGTGCTGGAATCACAGTTGAACAAGAGGCTAGCCTGCACCTATTCACCTGCGCATCACTGCTCGGCCCTGCCAGCCAGGGGCGGAGACAGTCGCTGCCGTGCACAGTGCCCGGGGCCGCGGAATGGGGGCTGACAGCCAAGAACTGATCCTATAGGCCCCAGAGGGGAGGAAAGAGGTGTGGGGAGGGTAGCGGATAGACGCCCAGCACTTTCTTCACTGGTACATCTGACTTCTTTTACAATCACAAAATCAGAGAGAAAATTATTAAGAATTTTAGAAGGACTACCACAGAGCATTAAACCATGCGCGGGAACCCTTCTGAGTGCGGGGCCCTTGCCAACTGCACTGGTGGCCTGCCCGTGAACTTGGCCTTCTGACCTAGAGAAGACATGCCATAAATATTCAGGCCTTTGGCTCCGTCCACCATTTCATCCATCTAATTGTTCCCCCCACCCACCCACCCATTCAATTGTACTCATGGAATTTCTTAGAAATAGAGTAGATAAAGCAGTTTAACAGTGGCTCAGTGGCAAATTTCTCACCTGCCAAGTCGGAAACCTGGGTTCAATTCCTGGTGCCTGCCCATGCAAAAAAAAAAAAAAAAAAAACTATGTATATAGATAGATAGATATTTACCATATCTTACCATCAGGGAAATATTTTTCTTTCCTTTTTTTCTCTTATTTCTTCCTTTTATTTTTTACGAATGAGAAAGCCACAGCTGAGAGAGCTTCAGTGACATACTAAATTATGATCTATCTGGTATGTCCATTATGTATTGGACCTGGGGCTAAAACTAGGGTTCTTGACCTTTCCACTATGTGCAGCTGTTGGGAAGCATGATGGACACTTACTAATAACTACATTGATATCTAACAATGTTAAAACCCTACTTTTAGGGAAAAAGATATTCAAAACATCCTGACACTTGAAGCAGATGTTCGTGACATGTATTCCTTCCTGTGTCTTACAGTTTTAACATGAATGCAGCACTTATAAGTCTCCTTCTAGATAGTCATATTTGTTAATTGGGCATGTACGGTGTAATGTATCAATGAGGTTGTTTAATTGAGCTATGCTTTAGAAGACATGCATAATTGTAAGCTCATTCTTATAATAATCTTGAAATGCACATGCATGTCACTAAATAAGCCAAAAGTTTGGATAACTTTTTAACTTCAACTGAATAATATTAATCTAAACATAATACAGTCACATTATAGAAATGCAGAATATAAGGAAAAGTAAATAAATCAACCATAATCTCTTCTCTTGCATACAACCACACCTTTAATTTTTGTGTATTTTCCTTCCTGCATTGTTATATAAGTACTTTGCTAGCACTGCAGTCATACTGTAGTGCTTTGTTTAAAATGAATGGAAAATCTAAAACCAATGATGAGAAAAGGCCTTAGACATAATTTTATTACATTGCCTAAAGGTCTAGAACCTTTAAGAAGATCCCTTCTGTATTTGAACTGAAAGCATAACTTTTTAATTTGAAAAATACCAAAAAAGCAAAAGAGAAAAAAGTAAAAATCTCCTAAAGCTCACCTAAGAAGTAAAAGTTTTCTCCATCCTATTCCATCCCCTAGGCTTAACCACTCTTAAAGTTTGGTGTATATCTTGTAAAATTTTCCATATCTAGAGAGATAAATGTAAATGTACATGGATGCACATGTAAGCTGTTATAAAATCTGAGTCATAGCATACATACTAGTGTGTAACTTTATTTTTATACTAAACATTTTATCACTATATCTTGTACTATAATACTAAATCATAGTTTTTGACCTGCTTATATCTTCATTAATGCCTATCTAACTAGGTAAAGCCTAAGGGGTAAGATATTTTTAGGTCAGAAAATGATATTTCCCACATTGACATATTTAGAAGTCTTTTTGACATAACATTACCTTTATTGATCCACCATTGATGGGACACCTAGTTAGGCAAAGGTAAATTTGTCCACCTCCTATCTGCCCTATGACTTCATTTGTGTCATACTGGTGGAACTTATCCCAGCCTGTTTTGTGTTATACTTAAGCACATAAATGTATAAATCTTCTCCACTAGACTACAGGTATTTTCTCTTGTTTTCATTCTCAATTTCTTTTATATTTTGATTATGCTAAATCTCAACTATACAGAAAAAAAGAGGAGTATAATAAAGTCATCTCTGAACTTCAGTAATAAGTGAATAAATATTTACAATCCTAAAAGTAACATTATTTGTTCTCAGAAAATTCTATGACAATTCTTGACACATTCCTTTTCAAACTCTAGACAAGGCTCTATGCAAAAGTAACAAGAGAAGGGCTACCTCAAAACAAATGAACTTTAGGAAGTGAAAACCAGAACCACATACACACCCTCAGTTGCAGCTTTCCAATGCAGTACAGGCCTGATGCTTAGGCATTTTGTTTACAGAATGAATCATGGGCTGAAGAGTTGAGAGCAGAAAGGGATGCACACAATCAATATATTCTACATGTTACTGGGCATCCAGTACCACACAGGAACTGGGAAAGTACAGAGATGGTCTGAGGTACAATCCTTGCCATCAAAGATTCAAATTAAGCTACCAGAAAAAATTTGTAAATTTGACAAACCAGAAATAAATTCATTGCAATGGTGTACAATTGTTTCTTTTATACCCTATATACTCTGTGGTTGTTGTTTTTATCCAAGTAATAATTTTTCTTGTTTTCAAATTACTAAGAGACATAAAATGATAATAAATGTGCAATTTGCTAGTAAATTCCAACTGTCCTGCCTCTAAATAGAAGTAAAACTATATCATGCTAAAGAAAAAAAGTTCTCATGTATTATGTATATGCTAGCAGTGATCTTACAGTTTCTGTAGTAACCCATGAGTGATTTTCAGAAACTAAACATAAAAGAGCATGCAACTCCTTTTTGTTGACATCTGGAACAGTTTTAGAGAAACTGTTCTTCAGCCTATCCTTTTAGTATCACAATTTACTCTGCCCTGCCATTCCCTGCCTAGACTAAAGGATTAAACCAACTGCTGAGAGAGAGGAAGGGAAGTAACATAAAATGAAGTAGAATCATGAACTTTACTCCAGTTCCTCATCCACAAAGCCCACTTAAATCCACAACAAGGCTTTCAATACTTCTCCATTTCTTCATTCTCTTCTTGCTCACCACTTTTGGTTTGTTCTCTGAACACTTGATTCAGAGAACAAATGTGCTCCAAGGACCAGCAGCATAGGCCCACCTTATGCAGAATCTAAGATCCTGCCCAACAATACTAAGGCAGAATCTGCACTGTAAAAAGATCCCTGGTAACTGGTATACTCATTGATATTTTGAGAAGCACTGGCCTAAACTTTCTTCTATCTCTATGTAGAATTTATGAAACCCAACAAAACCGCCATTATATAATTTTGCCATGCCTCTGATAACATGATCTCTTTTCATTAGAGAACCAAATTTCATGTACCTTTTTTGAACAATACTTGTGCTTATGGACTTTCCCTTTTAGCTGCTTTCCTTTAATACTTGGAGCTAACCCTTGGATTTCTAAAAGAGAATTCTCAGCTAGAAAAGAATATCATCTCACATTTCCATGGTAATTAACAGATTCATCTATATCTCTATGTGATACTGAACAAGAGAAAGTGAAGAGATTAAATATTAAAACCAAACCTTACATAAAATACATGGAAATATTTGCATTAGCATATCCTAACCCAAGCCATTGTGAAGGCATACACACAATTTCAGCATCTTCAATACCCATTTTCTACAGAGAAAATACAAATTTAACCTTAAAACTTTTTGTTTTCTGACTGTCTGACCAATACTTTTAATTGGAGAAATATGAGACCACTCAAGTGCTTTCCATTCAACCACACTGGCCTCTTTGCATTTTAGCATAGTAAATTCTGGCTTTTAAAATTATTTAAAACAGTCAGTAAAATAATTTTCTTAGTTCACCATTTGTTTCTACATACAGTTTCACTTTAGTAACGATGAATCATTTTCACTTGGCAATGATGAATTTAATCTCTGCAAATCAGCTTGCTTCTGCATTAGAATACATAAGTCACAATTGTCCACAAAATATCCAGCAAGCCTTCCCAAATTTACCAGTGTTCATAAAAAAAAAAAAAAAAAAAAATACATCTGACCTCAATAAACTGAAAGGTACTCAGGAATTTTTTCTTTCCAGATCAAAGAATGTCTGTCCTCACCAGTTAAGGAAAGCCAAGGCACATCTTATTTAGATTGTTCCCTAAAATTAGCCACAAATACCCATTAGGGACTGTCTTTAAAGACAGAGGACTCTGGTCAGTCTCAGTATTAAATAAGTCATATCCATGTCTTTAACATAGAATGCATAATCATGGGTATGATCTTAGTAATCAAGAAGCCCCTGAAGAGTTTATTCGGAAACATAGTTTTATAAGGTACAATGATTTAGCATCAGGCAGGCCATGACTTAAGCTGTCTGAGAAAGAATAGGGAAGAAGCTGGGATAAGTCAGACCCAAACTAAAAATCTAACCTAACTTCATCATGGTTCCAGACAATGTGGCCAGAAGTCCAAAGTGGACTCACCCAAAGGAACATGGAGCAGACAATTTGTGTTTGGCCCATTTTAACAAATATAAAAACAATGGCATCCAAACCAGCGGTGGGCCATAGTATCAAGAATTGCAGGCAGGGACAATCTCTGAAGGCACTAAAGGAAGCATTCTTTTGAAATCTTTAGCTTCTATTGGTAAATAATTTTATTTCACATTACACAAATTGAGATCATATGTCTTTAATTTTCTATTTGCTATATCTAGGAATTAAACATAAATATCCTAGGGCTTCAATAATAGTTCCTAATCATTTTTTCCTCCTGGTGGCACCTCTCTTCCTTTTAGTTTTCCCATGTCAAAACCCTCTCAAATCTCCAATGAGATTATCTTGACACACCCACATGCTATAATATGTTTCTTCCCCTTGCCAGTGCTTTGTGTTTTTGATAAGAATCATCTGCAAAAAAAGTTATGTTTTTCAACATTATTTGTGATGTGGAGTCAATTTCACTTCCCTTATTCTTCTTTCTATTTCAAAATCTTGACTTTCAAAGGCAACAAGGTTTTTTTTTCTTTCCACCTATAAACCCAAACCTTCCCTTTCTACATTGGAATTGAAATTTTTAAGAAATATACTCTAGATATTTTTCCTGGTAGCATCATTTTTATTCTTGGTATTAGCAGAAGTGTGTAGAAGATGGTGACTTAGAAGAATCTTGGGACACCTTGTGATGTTTCCATGGAAAATACCCCACAGCAGGTGGTAAACAGATATCACCATGATTTTTTCTGGGACTGACACAAAAGATTACTGTTGTTCCATACAACAGCAGAAACTTCTGCTTCATCAAGAGGTCAGAGTTCATACTTTATGTGAAGAGCCATATCTAATGCCAGAAGCAAATTTTCTTCAATTTTTTCTCTGTCACATAACGTGACATGTGATAGTCATAGACATGTGACAGTCATTATCTGTTTGCATGCCAGGATTTTAATTCTCTATCTCCTAAAGCTATTTTATCATTTATTTTGTTTCCATTTTTTTGTTTGTTAATATTTTGCCTAGAAGTTTTTGATTCTCCTAAATAAACTAGAACAAAATGAGATATTCTTCAAGATCTTTCTCAAAGTTTTATAGTGTTTACCTTTACCATGTAATGGTTATACTTTCTACATGCTTCTATCATGCTATAATTTTAAACTTTCCATATACCTTTAAACTTCCAATCTCTCCCAAAAGAGTATATGCTCCAGAGAATATATTACTTATTTTGAATGTAATCCCCACCATCACCATCACCACTGTTGTGTGAAACCAGGAGTGAAGCTCTGCAAGGGTTTCCAGGAATGTTATGGAACTTCCAGGAACTATTATTGCCACCAGGAGGAAAAAATGATTGGAAACACCAAATGAACCAGGAACGAGGCTCCGAAGTTTCAGAAGGCAAGCTTTATTGGTCTGTGTGCCGAGGGCTCAGCCAAATGACCTCTGAAAGTCTGAGCCCCAAACAGGGGCTGACACAAGATTTTCATAGACAAGACAGCTCGTTAGAGGTAGGGTATTCCTAATAAGGTAATCGGTGGTGTTGGAAGGAAACGATTGGCTGATTTAAATCGGGAAGGTCGCAAAGCTGGGTTTACAGAAGCGGATGAGCAGTTAGGGGAGGGGTTTCTCTACAGAAATTTGTCTTATCTTGCCTACGTGCAGTTTTACCCATTCGCGGGGCAAGCATCCTGTTTATGTGTAGCTCTGACTGCTCAGGGGAATTTGGGAAATATTTAAAGAGGAGGTAGATTAAATGTGCAAGGAGGGGTGAGGGTCCGGCCGGCTTGCTACACCACCACTCACCACTGCACCTAAGACATCGATGACACCAAATAGGGTTCCGGCAAGTATTTGTTGAATTACAAACTAGAACAAGAACCATTCATTTGGTGGCGGCCTTAATTCTTTTAGTTCCAAGTAGATTATAATCCTGTGTATTAGGTGAGCACTGCAAATTCCTGAATGATGAGGGTTCCTTTTACTCCTGAATATTGACACCTCAGTTCCAATAGCAACTGGTCTGCTGAGTTTTAGAAATTAGCACTTATTTGAACTACCTAAAGAACAAAAGTCTTTCAGTAACTGCAACAGCACCCCCACATCCTTATCAATAACGTAACAAAATATTTTATTCATCCTTACTGCTTTTTTTCTATGCCTCCTATTTCTTCTTGATTTTTGAACATTGGACCTCAATGAACAATATCTTAAGCCCTAATTGGCTTTGTCACAATATTCTGATCCTTACTCTTAGACATTTCTCCACTTCTGATTACAGAAAAAAAATTAGATCTCAAAGAAGAAGGACATTTATACCTTAAATTTGTATTTTTATCTCTTCCATATTCACAATGAAACAGAAAAACGAAACTATACCCCTGTGTAACATTCTGGCGATTTTGCCTTGTGGTGTAAATATCTTTAAAAGTCTCTTTAGATTTATACAATAACAGAAAAAAACCACAGATTCTTCAATAGGAAAGAGAAATAGGATATGGTAAATGGTTCAACGGATAAAATCAAAGAAGCATCTTTACTAGGTTATAGCGTCTTTCCTAAGATTTTTTTGCGTTCTAATTTGTTTTTCCTGCTTAAATGAAATCAGCCAATTTTGCTGTCTTCCCATAGACTCGCTGTTGCTCGGATTCTTAATGGGGTTCACAGATTATTTTTAGAGGATCCCTGATGCTCCTGAAATTGTATGTTAAAGTTTACATTTATATATATCTCAGTAGGACAAACTACTGTGAAAAGTACCACACAGTGGATTGGCTTAAAGAACAGGAATTTATCGTCTCACAATTTTGTAGGTTAGAAGACTTGCTGCTTCCTGGGGTCAGTCATTCTGATTGGCCAGCGATTCTTGGGGTTCCTTAACTTTTATCCGTGAATCCTATGAGAGAGCATGCCCTCTCCTTTTTTCTTCCAAGTTCCATTTACTTTTACTTTCCAGCTCCTCTCCACAGCTTTCTCTGACTCTGGCTTCAGGTGTCTTTCTCTTCATAAGATCCACCTTAAATCTGTTGGGTTCACAGTGGGTTCACACCCACAGGAATAAGAATTAAGATTAAGAACATATCTAAATTGGGATACATAATTCAATCTACCACATTACATATCTGCATTTTCTGGGGGAGGATTAACAGGCTTCAGCAGATTTTGAAGCAATTCATAAATCAAGAAATGCTAAATATCACCAACACACCATCTTTTGGAAGATACTCATTAGACTATTAATCTCTATATAAAGATTTATAAAGCAACTAGAATGGTGTCTAGCATAGAATGAATTTAGCCAAATTATATGCAGCATTAAATCAGGTATCAAGGAGACTTATGATAGAAATAGAGAACATTTATTCTTAAGAAGTTTTACAGTTTATAAAAGCTACAATATATTAAACATAGAGATGGGTCATAAATATAAGAGCATATGTTTATAAGACTGGACACACAATTAAAATAGTTTCTTTACCAAAAGCTACTTAGAGTTTCCAGGAAGATGGTGGAATAGGATAGGCTGAGTTTGTCCCTGCTTCAAGAGGAACAGCTAAAGAAGTGACAGAAAAATGACAGGACAGTGGTTCGAGTCCATGAGTGACTTGAGAGAGGCTTCTACACTACATAAGGAAGTCATGGATGAAAAAGCTGAAGAATTGACACACTGAGAGCCGGATGAGGGGTTCCATCAGGACTCTGCTCAGGACAAGAGGCCATGCCCAGGAAATGTCTGCCCCCACAGCTAACTTGGAAGATCAGGCCCCTTAGCTCCACAGCCCAGCACTCCCATGCGGAACTTGGAAGCCAGAAAACAAGCATCCCCTGCTCATAGAGAACATGCAACTAATGCAAAGAGCCTAAAACACCCCTTTCCAAATTGAGGCTGGGAGTTCTCAGGAATGTATGGACAGGAAGGTGGGGATGAGGAAGTAAGCCAAGCCATGCCCCATGAACATACCATGCCCATGCACTCATGCATGCCTACCCAACAACCCACATACCCAAGCCCTGACCCTCCCACCCAATGCACACATACACCTGCACCCACCCCCATGCATCACGTGTGCATCTATGTTCTGCCACCATCCCACACTCCTGTGCTCCACCCCTGCAACCAATGCACCTATAATCTGAACCCTCCACAACCCGTACACCCATGCCCCGCCCTCTGCACCCCAACACCTGCACCCTAAACTCCATGCCCCAATCCCCATGACCCCCATGTCCTTAACATACTTGCCCACACACAGCCGCACCCCACCCTACAGCTTCCCACGCCCTGCCCCCTATGACCCCACACACCCGTACAGCCCTCACGATCCACCTCCTGCCACACACTGCTTCCTTGTCCCCCATGCTGTGCCCTTCCTCTGTGCTCCAAGGCCTGCTATACTGCACCACACCCCCACAACTCCCATGGCCTCCTCACTGCCCCCAATCCTGCGCCCTGCACTCTATGCTCCCAAGCTCTAGCAAAGCACCCCCACCGCATGCCTAGCCCTGTGCTGAGCTCCGCCACTGCCCCACAGTGCCCTGCCCCATGCCCCACACCCTGCATGACACCTATCCCATAAATGCAAAACCTTAGATGACTGAGGGAAATCAACTTGCAAAGTAACCCAATGAAGATAATTAAATGCCTCAGACTCAACAGAAAATCACAAAGCATATGAAGATGCAGACAGATATAGCCCAGCCTAATGACCAAATTAAGACACAGGTGGAGACACAGACATTGGAACAACTAATTAAAGATGTTTATATAACTCTACTAAATAAATTCAATGGGTTAGCCAATGACATAAAGGAGATCAAGAAGACCCTAGAAGAGTATAAAGAAGACTTTGAAAGATTAAGTAAAAAACAGCAGGTATCACAGAAATGAAAGATACTGCAGACCAAGTAAAAAATATGCTAGAGACACACAGCAGCAAATTTAAAGAGGCAGAAGAAAGAATAAGTGACTAGAGGATAAGACCATTGATTTTGAATGCACATAAAAACAAATGGCAAAAAAAAAAAAAAGGAAAATTTTGAATTGGATCTCAGGGAAATGAAGGACAAAATGAAGTACACAAATATAAGAATCATCAATGTCCCAGAAGGAGAAGAGAAGAATAAAAGGCTAGGAAGATTAGTTGAGGAGACAATGGGGGAGCTTCCCAACTCTGATGAAAGACATAAATGTGCAAATAAAAGAATCCCAATGAACCCCAAACAGAATAAATCCAAATAGGCCAACTCCAAGACACATACTAATCAGTCTGTTAAAAGTTGAGGAGTAGCAGAAAATCCAGAAAGCAGCAAGAGAAGAGTGATCTACTATATCCAAGGGAAATCACATAAGACTGAGTTCACACTACTCAGCAGGCACCACGGAGGCAAGAAGGCCATGGTATGATATATTTAAGATGCGGAAAGGGAAAGATTTCCATCCAAGAACACTTTATCCAGAAAAATTGTGTTTCATAAATGAGAGAGAAATTAAAATTTTCCTAGACAGACAAAGGTTGAGAGAATGTGGCAACAAGAGACCAGCCCTACAAGAAATATAAAGGAGGATTCTGTCAGCTGAAAAAAAAAAAGAGTGGAAAGGAGAGGAACATCTGGAGGAGGGTACAGAATTGAAGAGTATTAATAAGGGCAGGTTAAAGGATAAAAAGAGAAAAAGGGAAAAGAATATACAGATCTGATAAACAAAAACCAAAGGATAAGACAGTAGATTCAAGAAATGCCTTTACAGTAATAACTTTGAATGTTAATGGACTAAACACACCAATTAAAAGTTATAAATTGGAAGAATGCATTAAGAAAAACAATCCATCTATATGCAGTTTACAAGAGACTCATCTTAGACCCAAGGATACAAATAGATTGAAAGTGAAAGGATGGAACAAGATATTTCATGCAAGCTGTAAGCAAAAGAAAGCAGGAATAGCTATATTAATATCAGAAAAAAATAGACTTTAAGTATAAAGAAGTCATAAGAGACAAAGGACACCACATAATTAAAGGGACAATTCACCAAGAAATAAAAATCATAAATGTTTATGCTCCCAATCAAGGAGCTCCAAAGTATACGAGGCAAAAATTGGCAAAATTGATCTACTATATCCAAGGGAAACCACATACAAGACAAAGTTCATATTATTCTGCAATTAAAGGAACAATAGACTTTTCAACAATAATAGTGGGAGACTGCAATACACCACTCTCCTCTATAGATAGTTCAATCAGACAGAAGATCAGCAAGGAAATAGAGAACCTAAATAATTTGATAAATGAATTAGACCTAACAGACATACGTAGGTTGTTACACCCCAAAACATCAGGATATATATATTCTTCTCTAGTGCTCATGGAACATTCTCCAGGATTGATCATATGCTGGGGCACAAAACAGATCTTTATAAATTTTAAAATACAAATAATTCAAAGCACTTTCTCTGATCACAATGCAGGAAGTAAATAGCCACCAATGAACCAGATTTTTACAAATATATGGAGATTAAATAATGCACTCTTAAACAATCAGTGTGTTAAAGAAGAAATTGCCACAGAAATCAGCTACTATATGGAGACAAATGAAAACGAGAATATAAAATATCAGAACTTATGGGATGCAGCAAAGGCAGTGCTGAGATGAAAATTTACTGCATTAAATGCCTGTTTTAAAAAAGATGAGCAAAAAATCTAGAACTTAACTGCTCACCTGGGGGAACAAAAGGATGAACAGCAAACTAAGCCCAAAGCAAATAGAGAAGAGAAACAACAAAGATAAAAGCAGAATTAAATGAATTGGAGATCAAAAGAACAATAGAAAGAATCAATAAAACCAAAAATTGGTTATTTGAGAAAATCAGTAAAATGGACAGACCCCTAGGCTAGGCCAACAAAGAAAAAGAGAGGATGCAAATAAACGAAATCAGAAATGAGAGGGGGGTAATTACCATAGACTCTGAAGAAATTTAAAAAAAAATCATAAGGATACTATGAACAACCATACTCCAACAAACTAGACAATTTCGATGAAATGGAAAAATTCCTAGAAACACATGAACAAGCTCATTGACTCTAGAAGAAACAGAAGATCTCAACAAACCAATCACAAATAAAGAGATTGAGTCAGTCATCAAAAATCTTCCTACAAAGAAAAGCCCATGGCCAGATGACTTCACAGGGGAATTTTATCAAACATTCCAAAAGCAACTGATACCAAGTCCTGCTCAAACTCTTCCAAAAAATTGAGGAAAAAGAAACACTAACTCCTTTTATGAAGCAAACATCACTCTAATACCCAAACTGGGTAAAGATGCAGCAAGAAAGGAAAACTACAGGCCAATCTCCCTAATGACTATATAGATGCAAAAAAAATCTCAACAAAATACTAGCAAATCGAATCCAACCACACATTAAAAGAATCATACACCAAAACCAAGTGAGGTTTATGCCAGGAATGCAAAGGTGATTCAACACAAGAAAATCAATCAATGTAATACAACACACTAACAAATTGAAAGGAAAAAATCACATGATCATCTTGATTGATGCTGAAAAAGCATTCAACAAAATTCAACATCCTTTTTGATTAAAGAAAAACTTCAAAAGGTAGGAATCAAAGCGAACTTCCTTGATATGATAAAGGACATATATGGAAAAACCATAGCTACCACCATATTTCAATGATGAGAGATTGAAAGCCCTTTCCTCTCAGATTGGTAATAGGTCAAGGGTGCCCAATGACATCACTACTACTCAACATTGTAATAGAAGTTCTAGCGAGAGAAATCAGGCAGGAAAAAGAAATAAAAGGCATCCAAATTGGAAAGGAAGAAGTAAAACTTTCATTATTTGCACATGACATGATATTACACTTGGAAGATCCTGAGAAATCTCTGACAAAGATTAATGTACAAAAATCAGTAATGTTTCTGTACACAAGCAATTACCTAAATGAGAGAAAATTAAGGAGAAAATTCCATTCAAAATAATCATTAAAAGAATCAAATATCTGGGAACCAACTTAATTAGGTATGCAAAGGACGTGTACACAAAAAACTACATAACATTGCCAAAAGAAATCAAAGATCTAAATAGGTGGAAAAACTTTCCCTGCTCATGGATAAGAGGGTTAAATGGATATAAATTTAGATATAAATTCTACCTAAACTGGTTTGCAGATTCAATGCAATAACAATTCAAATTCCAGAAACCTACTCTGAAGACTCGGAAAAGCTAGTTATCAAGTTCATTTGGAAGGGAAAGAGGCCTCGAATAGCTAAAAATGTCCTGAAAAGGAAGAACAAAGTAGAAGAATTAAGAGTTCCTGATTTCAAAGCTTATTATAAGCCACAGTGGTCAAAACAGCATGGTACAGGCACAAAGATAGAAGTATCGACCAATGGAATCAAATTGAGAGTGTGGAAATAGACCACCAAATCTACGGTCAACTGATCTTTTCCAAGTTCCCCAAATCCACTGAACTGGGAAAAAACATTCTTTTCAATAAATAGGCATGGGAAATCTGGATATCAACAGCCAAAAGAGTGAAGAAAGACCCTTACCTTACACCCTGTGATGGTTAGGTTCTGGTGTCAACTTGGCCAAATGATTGTGCCCAGTTGTCTGGACAGGCAAGCATTGGCCTCACCATTGCTGCAAGAGTTCATGTCTGGTTGATAAACTGGAAGGCTAGTATATTAAATCATCACTCAGTTGATTGCATCTCTGGTTTATGATCAACTAAGGCATGTCTCCCACAACTGTATAATCCAAATCAGATAACGGCTTTTAAGGGAGAAGAGAGACTCTTTTGCTGCTTCTTCAGTCAATGAGGCTCTCCTGTGGCATCCATCTGGACACTTCATCAGAGCCACCAACATCACAGCCTGCCCTACAAGTTTTGGACTCTTTCACTCCCGTGGTTGCCTGAGACACCATTACAAATCTCATATTTACAGATCTCTCCTGTTGCTTTTTTTTCTCTAGAGAACCCTAACACACACGCGACACAAAAATTAACTCAAAGTAGATCAAAGACCTAAATATAAGAGCCAGTTCCATAAAACTCCTAGAAGAAAATACAGGGAAACATCTTCAAGACCTGGTAATAGGGGGGAGCTTCCTAAACTTTACACCCAAAGTACAAGCTATGAAAGAAAAAACAGATACATGAGAACTCCTCAAAATCAAACCTCAAAAGACTTTGTCAAAAGATAAAGAGGCAGAGACTTCTGGGAAGATGGCCGACTAGAGCAGCTTGAGATTAGCCCTGCTCCACAGAATAGTTAGAGAAGGGACAGGAGTGCAATTGAGGCAGCAAATCAGGAGTGCAGCTAACCTGGGAGAACCTTCTGTACCACATGCAGCAGCCCTGGTTGCAGAGACCGAGGAACTGAAAGGCAGAAAGCTGGAACCTGGTGTGGAGGCATGGAGTGGTGGAGCCCATGAGAGTGCACAGATGGGTACATGGGACTAGGAAGTAAGCCAGGCCACATTCCTCCAGTGCACTACCCTCACTGGTGCAGCCCCATGACCAGCGACTCACCCCACACCCTACGCACCTGAACCGCCTCACCTTTTCCCATTCCCAGTGCTCCAGGTACCCCCACCCCACCAGTCCCCAGTGCACGTACCTCCCCACACCCCACCCCAAGTGCAGCCCAACCACCTCTCCTGCACCCCTCCCAAGCACTACCTTCCCCTCCCTGTTCCCTGCAGGCTGTTACCAGCACATAGTTTGCAGACACTAATCTCCATACCTAGGTTATCCCCCCCAGTTCCCCCCACAGTGTTGCACAGCCTCACCCCACCCTCCCTGAGCTCAGCATATGAGCTCTCCCAGGCCCACGTGTGCACACGGGCCCTCAATCACGTATTCAGTTCTGGAAAGTGCACAGCAGTCCTAGAACCACGCATGCTCACAGTCGTCAGTCTCACTTCCCAGCTCTGAGAAAGTGCTGACCTGCACAGCTGGGTCCCATCTGTCCCCAATCCTTGAAGGCATAATGTCGACCTGCTGCCACAGCTCTACACATGTGCACAAAGGGCCCCATGCCTTAGACTAGCATACACCAGGGTTACATCCCCCAGACTGGTGCACCCACACAGCTACATCCTCCCTGGCTGCTGGGCACCCATGTTCACAAGGATCAGAGTAACATCCCCAACCTGCGCCCATGCCTGAAACAAACCATCATACTGAGTCCTCCACCCTGTGCCCTGCTCCCTGCTGTACAGCCATCCTGCAAACACAAGGCCTTAGACTACTGAAAGAAACCAACTCCCAAAAGAAATCAAACAAGATATTTACATGCAACAAAGACAGCAATAGATCACTAAGCATATCAGAATGCAGACAGATAAAACTCTGCCTAATGACCAAATTAAAACACCTGAGAAGACACAGACATTGGAACAACTAATCAAAGATGTTCATACAACTCTACTTAATAAAATAAGTGGGATAACAAATGACATAAAGGAACTCAAGAAGACAGTAGAAGAGCACAAAGGAATTTGAAAGAATAAATAGAAAAATAGTGGAAATCACAGAGATTAAAGACTCTGTTGACTAAACAAAAAACATACTAGAGGTACACAACACCCCGTTTAAAGAGAAAGAAGAAAGAATAAGTGATATAGAGGACAAGATAACTGATTTCGAAGACTCAAAACAGCAAATGGCAAAAAAGATGGAAGAAATTCAATGGGAACTCAGGGAAATGATAGATAAAACAAAGCACACAAATATAAGAATCACTAGTGTCCCAGAAGGAGAAGAGAGGAGTAAAGGGCTAGGAAGAGTAGTTGAGGATATAATGGGGGAAAACATCCCAACCCTTATAAAGGACATAGATATACAAGTCAAAGAAACCCAAAGAATTCCAAACAGAATAAATCCAAATAGTCCTTCCCCAAGGCACATACAAATCAGTCTGGAGAGAAGCAGAAAACCCTGAAAGCAGCAAGAGAAAAACAATATACTACATACAAGGAAAATCAAATAAGACTGAGTTCAAAATATTCAACTGGCACCCTGAAAGTGAGAAGGCAGTGGTATGATATATTCAAGATCCTGAAAGAGAAAGACTTCCAGCCAAGAATTCCGTACCCAGACAAATTGTCCTTTAAAATTGAGGGAGAGATTAAAACTTTCACAGACAAAGACGTCATGAAAGAATTTGTCAACAATAGATGGGCCCTACAAGAAATACTAAGAGAAGTTCTGCCAGCTGAAAAAAAAAAAAAAAAAAGACAGGAGAGGGAGGTCTGGAAGAGAGCACAGAATTGAAGAGTACCACTATGGGTAATTTAAAGAATACAAAGAGTAAGAGGGAAAAGACTATACACATCTGACAAATAAAATAAAAAAGATGGTGGAATCAAGAAATACCTTTTCAGTAATAATCTGAATGTTAACGGACTAAACTTATCAAT
Source organism: Tamandua tetradactyla (assembly GCF_023851605.1). Taxonomy (NCBI): domain Eukaryota; kingdom Metazoa; phylum Chordata; class Mammalia; order Pilosa; family Myrmecophagidae; genus Tamandua; species Tamandua tetradactyla. Next base: position 153,850,222 of record NC_135329.1, on the reverse strand, counting down.
TAAAAGATGCAGATGGGCAGAATGGATTAAGAAACTATCCAGCTATATGCTGCTTACAAAAGATTCATTTTAGACACAAGGATACAAATAGATTGAAAGTGAAGTGATGGAAAAAGATCTTCCACAGAATTTGTAACCAAAAGAAAGCAGAAGTAGCTATCCTAATATCAGACAAAATAGACTTTAAAAGTAAAGACATCATAAGAGACAAAGAAAGACACTATATACTAATTAAAGGGTCAATTCACCAAGAAGATATAACAATCATAAATGTTTATGCTCCCAATCAAGGAGCTCCAAAGTACATGAGACGGACATTGGCAAAACTGAAGGAAGTGATAGGTGTTTTAGAAATAATGGTAGGAGACTTCAGTACACCATTCTCCTCTATAGATAGAACAACAAGACATAAGATCAACAAGGAAATAGGGAAATTAAATAACTTGATAAATGAATTAGACCTAACAGACATATATAGGTCATTGCACCCCAAAGCACAAGATTACACTCTTCTCTAGTGTTAAGGGAACATTATCCAGGATAGATCATATGCTAGGGCACATAATAGGTCTTCAGAAATTTAAAAATATTGAAATTATTCAAAGCACTTTCTCACAATGGGCTGAAGCTGGATCTCAATAACCACCAAAGAATGAGAACATTCACAAATGTATGGAGATTAAATAACACACTCTTAAACAACCAGTGAGTCAAAGAAGAAATTGCTAGAGAAATCAGCAACTATCTGTAGATGAATGAAAATGAGACTACAACTTATCAAAACTTATGGGATGCAGCAAAGACTGGGCTGAGAGGGGAATTTATTGCGTTATTTGCCTATATTAAAAAACAAGAAGGAGCAGAAATCGAGGACAGCAAACCTGGAGGAACTTGAGAAAGAACAGCAAACTAACCCCAAAGCAAATAAGAGATTAAAGGTTAAAGCAGAGATAAATGAATGGGAGAACAAAAGAACAATAGAAAGAATCAATAAAACCAAAAGTTCATTCTTTGAGAAAATCAGTAAAATTGGTGGGCCACTAGCAAGACTGACAAAGAAAAAAACAGAGAGGATGCAAATAAAATCAGAAATGAGAAGGGGTGTGTTACCATAGACCCTGAAGAAATAAAAGAAATCGTAAGAGGATACTATGAACAATTATGCACCAACAAACTAAAAAACTTAGATGAAATGGACAAATTCTTGGAGACACAAAACAAACTACACTGACTTAGGAATAACATCTCAACAAACCAATCACAAGTAAGAGATTCAATCAGTCATCAAAAATCTTCCTACAAAGAAAAGCCCTGGGCCAGATGGCATCACAGGGGAATTTTATCAAACATTCCAGAAAGAACTAACACCAACCCTGCTCCAACTTTTCCAAAAAATTGAGGAAAAAGTAACTCTACCTAACTCATTTTATGACGCTAATATCATTTTAATACTAAAACTGGGTAATGATGCTATAAAAAAGGAAAACCACAGGCCAATCTCCCTAATGAACATAAATGCAAAATTTCTCAATTTTTAAATGAGCTTAACTAGGGATGTATAAGACTTGTACACAGAAAACTACTTAACATTGCTAAAAGAAATGAAAGGAGATCTAAATAGCTGGAAATACGTTCCCTGCTCATAGATAGAAAGGCTAAATATAGTTAAGCTGTCAATTCTCCCCAGACTGATCTACAGATTCAACACAGTACCATTCAAAATTCCAACAACCTACTTTGAAGATTTGGAAAAGCTAACTACCAAATTCATCTGGAAGGGAAAGAGACCTCAAATAGGGAAAAGCAACCTGAAAAAGAAGAACATAGTGGGAGGATTAACACTTCCTGACTTTAAAGCCTATTATAAAGCCACAGTGGTCAAAACAGCATGGTACTGGCACAAAGACAGAAGCAATGGAATTGAATTGAAAATGTAGAAATAGACCACCATATATATGGTCAACTGATTTTTGACAAGGTCCCCAAATTCTCTGAACAGGGACAAAATAATCTTTTCAATAATTGGGCATGGAAGAACTGGATACCAATAGCCAAGAGAGTTAAAGAGGACCCCTATCTTACACCCTGCACAAAAATTAACTCAAAGTGGCTCAAACACCTAAATATAAGAACTAGCACCATAAAGCTTCTAGAAGAAAATGTAGGGAAACATCTTCAAGAACTAGTAATAGGAGGGAGCATCCTAAACTTTACACCCAAAGCACAAGCAACAAAAGAAAATATGGATAAATGGGAACTCCTCAAAATCAAAAGCTCCTTAAAAAAAAAAATCAAATGCTTCTGCACCTCAAAAGACTTTATCAAAAAGGTGAAGAGGCAGCCAACTCAATGGGAGTAAATATTTGGAAATCACATATCAGGCAAAGGTTTGATTTCCTGTATATACAAAGAAATCAAACAACTCAACAACAAAAGAACAAATGGGCTAAAGATATGAATAGGCACTTTTCTGAGAAGCAAATACAGATGGCTCAAAAGCACTTGAAGAGATGCTCATTTTCACTGGCTATAAGGGAAATGCAGATCAAGACTACAATGAGATACCACTTCACACCTATAAGAATAGCTGCTATTAAACAATCAGGAAACTATTATTGTTGGAGAGGATGCAGAGAAACTGAGACACTTATGCACTGTTGGTGGGAAGGTACAGTGGTACAGCCACTATGGAAGACTGTTTAGAGGTTCCTTAGGAAACTAAATATCAAGCTGTACCATGACCCAGCAATAGCATTACTTGGTATATACCCAGAAGGGTTGAAAGCAACAATGACACAAACAGATTTGCACACCGATGTTCACAGCAGCATTATTCACAATCATCAAAAGATGGAAACAAACCACATACTCATCAACAGACGAGCAGGTCAGCAAAATGTGGTATATACATACGATGGAATATTATGCAACAGTAAGACAAAATGACATCCTGAAGCACATGACAAGATGGATGAGTCTTGAGGACATAATGCTGAGCAAAATCAGCCAGACACAAAAGGACAGATAGTGTATGATCCCACTTTTATGATCAGCATAAAGGTATAATCAGAGACTTACAATACAGAATACAGGGGGCTTATAGATACATAGAAGCTAGAAATGGATGAACCGTTAACTTATGAGGTTGAACTCCAATATAAAGGAACAGATATGAGTGAAGGTGATTCTCTGGTGGGTCTAGAAGTAATATTACCATATTGAAGATGAACGAGATTGAAAAGGGTTATATAGACCTACGTGTCCCACTGAATCACACTAGAAATATGGATGAGTTCTTGTAAGAATTACTTCTAAGATAAAATTCCTGTATAAAGAGTGTTTTAGTCCAGGGTACAGGGGGAAAACTGCTATGAACATTGAGCAATGTTCAAAAGGAAACCATCAGTACTACCACAGCAACAGCAGAGGTAAATAATGGGGGGAGGGACAAGAGTTGTGAGGCAGTTTAAATTTCCTATCTGGTGAGGGTATGTTTATTAGTTTTCTGTCTCTTTGGAACAATGAAATTATCTAAAATTGAGAATGTTGATGGACTGTGAACTTTGGGCCCTCTACATATGCCCAATGAATGCATGTGGCTGAAGGATGCACTGATGGAGAAGTAGATTGGCAAATGATGGTGTATACTTCTGAACAAAGGCTGTGCAGCTACAAAAAGGAACAATGTCGTGAGGCATGTAATGAGGTGAATAAACATGCATGACATTTAGTGAGACAAAATAAGCCAGAAGCAAAAAAACAACACTGGTATACTCACCTTTAGAAAACGCTCATAAGAAAACAGGGACCTAGATTGTAAGCTTTCAGAGCAGACACATTAGGTCCAGAGTGGTGATTATTATTTCTGGATTCGGAGAGGCTATTTTATATATATAACCTGATATTTAAAGATAAGAATGAAGCCAAACAGGCTGGGGTTCAAGTAATTCAGAACATAGGGGTAAGGAAGACAGTGTCTACATTTTAGAGCCACACATACTCTTTGAGACCAATGGAAGAAAGGTTTATTGATTTGGAACTGAAATTTTATGTAGTGCATAATCCAATTCAACCTATCTGTATAGCTCAGTTAAACACTTGAAACACAGAGAGCATAAAATGAGAAAGAGGTCCTTTAATCCTGTATAGATTGTTGTAATGCCTGGAAACATCCTAGAGTATATTAACCAGATAATCAAAAAGTATTGGCAAAGTCCCCTGAGGGAGGGGAGAAGGACTATGGAACTATTAAACTTACCATCAGGGAATCCCCCAATACCGTGCCAAATTTTGGGGACACCCAAATCAACAGGCCATGCCCTCGACCATGAGGCTTACTCTTGTGAAGCTTATGTAGGTAGCATAGAAGCTTAGACTACCTATGGGCATGCCTAAGAGTTATTTCTGGAGGACCTCTGTTGTTCCTCAGATATGGGCCTCAGTTTCTCTAAGTCCAACTCTGCAAGTGAAATCATTGCACTCCCCACTACATGGGACATGATATCCAGGGGTGAAAGTCTCCCTGGAGACATGGGAGATGACTCCCAGGGATAATTCAAGACCTGGCACTTTGGGATCAACAATTACATCCTGATCAAAAGGGGGGAAAGAAGTGTAATTAATGAAGTATCAGTGGCAGAGAGAGTTCAAATGGAGTAGAGAGGCTATTCTGGAGGTTACTTTTACAGAAGCTTCAGTTAGACCTTGTGACCTATCATAACCTGCCAACCCCAACCAGGACCATTCCAGCCAATCCTAATGAACATCTAGGGCAATGTATAAGATTCCACAAGGGTTCCAGGCACTAGAGTAACTTCCTAGAAACCTACAACCACCGGATGGGTCCCTGGTCCAGATAAGTTCTGAAACCTAGCCTAGCCTCTCCAGAACATCAGATAGTTCCATCTTCCTACCCCACATTAGTGACAGACCCTTCTAATATCAAAAATTTAGAATTGCTCTAGCCCAAACTACCCCAATAAGAGGTATGGAAAGATCAAAGGTGATGGTGGAATTATACACAGAAGATACAACTTAACAAATGAATATGAATGCTGAATCACTAAATTGATATCTCTTGTAGTCTCCAGTATTTTAGAGAAGCTAGAAGTAAAAACCTAAAATTGTGAAATTGTAACCCATGTCCAAGTCTGAAATATGTTTTACAACTGATTGTGGTGCTGTGCTTGGAAATTTACAGCTTTTTTTGTATATATGTTATTGTTCACAAAAAAAAGAAGGGAAAAAAAGTCAATTGTGATGATAAAAAAGTATTTAAGCCCTCCAGCCTCCTATATTCTGAAGCAGCTAGAAGGAAAAACATGAGAGGACACATATGGTAGCCCATAACAAACTCTGGGATCTATCCTGTAACCACTTGTTGAAGAGTGCTTTGAAAACTGTTGTTTTTTATTTCTTTGCTTTGTACATATGTTATACTATTCAATCAGAAAAGTTTTAAGAAAAAGTAAAAAAGAAGAAAAAATGGTAAAGAGGCAACCAACTCAATGGGAAAAAATATTTGGAAATCACGTATCAGATAAAGTCATGATAGCCTGCATACATAAAGAAATCATACAACTCAGCAACAAAAGACCGAATTATAAAACAGGGTAAAGACATGAATAGAAGTTTTTCTGAAAAGCAAATACAGATGGCTTAAATGCAGAATGAAGAGATGCTTATTCTCATTAGCTATAAGGGAAATGCAGATCAAGACTACAATGAGATCCCACCCCACACCTATAAGTATGGCTGCTATTAAACAAATACCTTGGTAAAGGTAGACTCAGAGGCTTATAATACAGAATACTGAGTACCCAGAGATACATGGAAGCTGGAGATGGGTAAACAGTTAGCTAATGAGGTTGAACTTAAATGGAGGGGAATGGATAGAAGTAAAGGCAGTTTATTTAGTGAGTAAACTGTAAGTGGGTCGGTAAGTAATATTATCATATTGAAAGTGCACATGATTGAAAGGGGCTGTACAGAGCCATGTACCTCACCGATTAGCACTACAGAGATAAGTAATTTCCTGCAAGAGCTACTTCAAAGGTATGAATCTTGTACAAAGAGTAAATAAAATCAGGGTATGGGGGAATACTACTACTGCATACTACTATATTTAACAGGGCTATATTTAACAGGAAGACATCAACATTACCACAGCAATAAATACCAGGAGTAAAATAATTGGGGGTATTGAGGACAACAAGAGTTAAGGGGAGATTTGGATTTTCTATTTGGTGAGGGTATGTTTATCAGTTATTTTTTTCTTGGGAGCAGTGAAAATTGTCTAAAATTGAGAGTGTTGGTGATTATACAATTAAGTGGGGATAATGTGAGACATGGACTGTTGACTTTGGACATTATACATGATGCCCAATGGATGGAGGTGACTGAAGGATACACTGACTGAGAAGTAGAATGGCAAACTGTGGTGTAAACGTAGGATGGAAGGTTGTGCTGCCACGGAAAGGAACAAAGTCTTGAGGCATGCAAAGAGGTGAATGAATGTAGGGTACATCATTTGATGCAAAATAAGCCAGAAACAAAACAGCAGTATCTTTTAGAAAATACTTATAATAAAATTGGGGTCTAGATTGTAAGCTTTTACAGGAGTGGCATTTGGTCTGGAGCTGTAGTTATTTCTAGATTTTGAGAGGCTGTGCTATACATGTATAACCTGGTATTTCCCTGGAACTTTAGGTACCTGTATGACACCTAAGACTCAGAAGATGGTTTCTACAGGTCTGAAAGTCAGCATTGCCACGTAAAACAACGGTTACAGAAATTGAAAAAGAGATTGGGCTTCAATTAGGGATTGGAATGAAGCTGATGAGGTAGGGACTAATATAAATCAGAATACCAGAGTAAGGAGGACATTGAATTTTAGAATTTCACCTACTGTATGAGACCAAAGGAAGAGAGGTTTACTTTGTCCAAAATCTAAATTTACTGTAGCATATAATCTAACTCAACATGTCTTGATCGATCATTTAAACAATCCAAACATAGGGAGCCCAGAATGGGAATGAGGGCTTGTAATACTGTAGAGCTTATTGTAATGACCTGATACACCCAGAGTATGTTGAGCAGATAATTTTTAAGTATTGGCAAAGTCACTTGAGGGATGGGATAAAAAATATGGAACTATTAAACTCCACCACCAGGGAAACCACTGATACTGTCTCAAACATTAGGGACTCCCAAGTCAGTAGGCCAAGCCCTTGATCTTGAGGCTTGCCCTTGTGAAGTTTATTTCTGTAGCAGAGAAGCTAAGCCTACCTATAGTCATGCCTAACAGCTACTTCCAGAGGACCTCTTGTGTTGCTCAGATGTGGGCTCTCTTTCTCTAAGCCCAACTCTGCAAGCAAAATCATTGCCCTCCCCACTATGTGGGACTTGAAATCCAGGGATAGAAAGTCTACCTGGCAACATGGGATATAACACCCAGGGATGAACTTGGCCCTGGCACCATGGGATTAAAAAAGCCTTCCTAACCAAAAGGGAGAAAAGAATTGTAAAAAAAATAAGTATCAATGACTGAGAGTTCAAATAGAGTTGAGAGGTTATTCTGAATGCTACTCTTATACGAGCTTCAGTTAGATATTGCTATTTACCATGGTTTGCCAATCCCCAACTAAAACCATTCCTACCAACACTAAAGAACACCTCATACTCTATCTAAGATTCTACAAAGATTCCATGCACTATAATTACTTTCTAGAAACCTACAACTTCCAGATAGGTTTCTAGGCCAGATAAGTCCTAAAACCCAGGGGGCCAGCCTCAAAATCAACTAGTTCCATCCCCCCTATCCCATATTACTAACAGCCCTTTCCAATATCAAAGAGTTAGGATGGGTGTAGCCCAAATACCCCTTAAAGACTAGGAGAAAATCAAAGGAGAAGGTGGAGATTAAACAGAGAAGATAGTATTTAACAAATAACTATGACTGCTGAATCAGTATATTGATATTTCTTTTAGTCGACAGTGTCTTGGAGCAGCTCAAAGGAAAAACCTAAAATTGGAAAACTATAACCCATACCAAACTCTGACATATGTTCTATAACTAATTGTTGTGGTGTGCTTTGGAATTATTGATTTTTTGTATATGTATTTCACCATGAAAAAAAAAAAGAAAAAGAAAAACTACTTAGAACACTTGATATGTTTATGTACACTGTGAAAGATGGATGTAGTAAGCAGAATAACCCAAATTTAGTTGACCACATACTTCTTCTTCCACCGCCCCCCACAAGGAGTACTTATTAATATCTCTCAATAAGTCAGCGTTCTATTTAACACCTTTCAGAAATTGATGAATTAATGTGATGGCAGTGTCTGAAACAAAACAAGGCTAATCAAGAAAAGATTCATAGACAGAAGCTGTAGATTGAGTTTTGAATGAGGGTGACATGTTTGGAGAAATGGGAAAAGGAATTATAAGACCAGACATATATGTATAATGTTCTTTAACTCTCATTTATAAGAAGAGACGAAAGAATTAAAATAGTTCACTGTCTCTAGTGGTATCAATAGATCAAAGATGACAAGAAAAGGAACCCTGATTAGAATAATTGAAAAACAGTCCCAACTTTTGAAACATTTCTCCCAGGTATACTAATATAGATGAGATTATGGGTACACATTCAAACTACAAAAAGATAAAAAATAAATGCAGTGTGTTACTCATACTAGATAAAATAAATTTAGTACCATGTCCCCACTCATCTAAAAAATGGGTTTCAGAATCTGTTTGAGGGACTGGAGGCTAATGTTCTAATGAGATGCCCATTTGGATGAGGTAAAGTACATCAGAGCTCTCATTCCTTTTTGCTGAAATGAGGGTAAAGGAGGTATGCAGGGGTTGGGAGGTTGGAGGAACCTAGAGAGAAAAAAGCAACAAATGATCAACAATTTGATGGTTAAGAAATGCCAAGGCTGAGTTTTACAATATACAAGGAAGAAAAATTAGATTCAGAAGCTGAGGAGGCTATTTCTAGTATAACTTTGAGACTATACGCTCTGGGACCTAAGTTATGTGTTTAAAACTAATGTGGAGAAAGGAACATCCCCATTTCTGGACTGAAAGTGAATGGTAGCATCTTGATGAGGGCTGCAGAGCAGTGACCCAAAAGTGGGAGCCACCCTGACGACAGCGGAGCAGCAGGCAGGCAGCTTTCCAGGATGGCATCAACTGCAATGGCTGCGGTGGGATACCTTTCTAGCAGCAGAGTGAAACACATGAGATTTTTTTTTCCTTCACATATGTGAGACACCCTAGAGATTTGCAAAAACAAGTGGTGCTGAGATCTATGATGATATATGCAGAAGAGAAGAGCCATAATTATTAAGCTTTAATGTTAATGAGACTTTACTTGTACTTTCAAGTTGATCGGACCTTATTATATATATGTCATGAAAAAAATACAGCACTTGTAGTACTCAAAAAGATACTTTTAGACCAGAGATTTAAAACACTAATGTCTATGGGGGTGTGCAATAAGGATAAATGTGTGTAATGTACCAGGTATGACACACTAAGTGCAAAAGAGCTTGTCTTACAGACAAGCATCTATCTTACCTGTGATATCAAATTTTAAACACTATCCAGGTAATAATCAAGAGGCTGAATGAAGCTAACAGGCCTCCACTGCTTCACCTTTGCACTCAAGGCTCGTCTTGATCCTTCTATTATTTCCTGTTTGCCTTACAGATAAATATCCAGTTTCTCCATTCTAGCATTTGAGGATTCACCATAACTTGACCTATCAATCTATCTTCATCTTTCGCTGTCCCTCAATTATACCCTAGAATACACTGGATAATACATGTTAAAAACATGGTAGTGATAAAATTAAATTGTGTAAATTTTCACCCAAAGTGTGATCCCATAATTCACCATAAAATGCCCATATATTATAGAACAAGAATGTAACCTCCTTAATACTAAAATAAAAAGTGAGAGTACATCTCTCTCATTCATTTGCCACCATTTGACTAAGAGACGTCCATATACCTAAATTACTTCTATCTGCTCACAAAGCTGCAAAACATATCAAAGTAACTCTGCATTCCTCTTTATTCCATTCAAAACTGGAGAGAATAACTCTTGGCCATAGACAAGGCTTACAAACAGACCCCATATAGTTTTCATCCTTTCAGTATTACCTTCCTACATGGCCCCAGAATCCCATGCACAAAACTCCACCACTGCAGACCCTCTCTGTTACATGGGAACACATGAGTACTGATGCACTTGCCGTCTCTTGGTTGCCAATTTCAATGAAGGCTTAACTGGAATCCCACTGCTACAAGTGAACAAAATGAATTGCCACAGATTCTTCTCTAATATATCTAAATTAATAGTGCTAACTATTTCCATCCTGTATCCTTCTGCTACTTAATAATAGACATCAAACTAAAATCTATGCACCCTAAAGGGAAAGACCAGGGCACTGAACTCATTCTGCTTTGTGAGTGGTGCTCCTCACCGCTGCAGGCCCCACACTCTTATCAAGATGCTTTAAATAAACGACTCCATTGAAACATAGCAAATGTAGTCTGGGTCACCAAGAGCATGTATTTCCACAGTAGAAATGGCTCTGGGTCCCAGGCAGGACAACTTGAAAGCAGGATTTTGAAAAGTTATTTTGGTTTCTCTCCCAATAATAGAAGCTGAACTATGGTAATATTTCTCTTAAAATTATTTTGAGTCTACAGATGAACACTCGAAGAAAGCCAGCAATGATCAAAGTATAACTTCTTACCACTTCAAGCCAGGAAGCTAAAATGGTGTTAAGTGTAATGTTTTTGGATTTCAACGTCATCTCCAACAGGCACTCTGCTGAGACCATGGTTTGGTCAGCCTCATTAAGCCTCTTTTATTGATTAAAACTTAGCTCTAGAGCTTTCCTAGTTCTCTGGTTCGGATGTTACCTCTTGATAAGCATTTTTCCTTCTTGGTAACCGCATTAGCAGACATTACCAGCAGGTAGGTTTCTCCGCCGGGAGGGAGGAGGAGAAACCAAAACTCCATTAAAGGAGCTTTCTCGTGAAGCTGTGCTCAGGCGGGCTGAGGCTCCCCAACAAGGGGAAGGGGCAGTTGATACAGGATGGTTGGCAGGAAATGGGGGAAGGGAGGCGGTAGGTTTTCTTTGCCTAGTTTGAGAGTGGGAAGTTGGCAGGTTTCCATTTGTTGGCATTAGAAGCAGGGCACTGAGCTGGGAGTTGGCAACTCTTCACTGGCGGAGTTTAAAATTTAAACGCTGCTGGAGTCATACAAGGTTGTACCTGCGGGAGGCTAGATGTTGGGCAAGGGGGTTCTCAGAGGAATGCAGATGCCAGAGGGTAGATGTAGGGACAATCGTGGGACTGTGGAGTGAGTTTTGGGAGGGGGGAAACTTCTTAGAAAATTTGCTATGGTTTGGTCACATCAGGGGGGAAGGGGTTCTGCCTAACACCAGCCAGGGATGGTTAGTGGCATGGATGAAGTTTCACATGTTTGGTCCTTTAAGAGCACCACACTCTGCAGGATCTGGAAATGTTACACCACAGTAATGCCTCAGATACACCATAGCTCATTTCCCCCATCACATAAAAGGTCATTTCAAATCCTTCCTAATTTTATGTCCCATATCCAATATCCATTTAATAAGCAAAGTGCACTAAATCTAAGGACTTCAAAGAATCCCAGGCCTCAGATGGACACTGAGAAATTGTCAAGTACAACTTCTTAGTTACAGGCAATGCTACATTTAAGCCATCCCAGAAAACTTTGCTTTTTTTTTTAAAGCCCATAATAGAAAGAGTTCCCCCATCGCTATATATCCTATTTCAAACCTGCAGCAGGCTTCTTTCACAAAAATTCTCCCTCATATATTACCTGAAATCTTCATATTATAGCTTAACTGTTTTTTCTACTCCAATACTTTGCTAATTCATCATCTCTCCAACAAACTTCCACGGTTTATTTCAGACGACAACCCCTTTCTCACAGTTCTCGGTGATCTATACTGTAAACATCTTTTTTTGTAACTTCCTATCCATCACTTAGCTGATTACGTATCAAGTTTTCCTTAACAAAATTTCTTGAATCCATTCATTTCTTTTACATTCCCAGAGTCTCCAACCTCATTCATTGAGCTATATGTCAAGTATGGTATAGTGGAAAGAATGTTGAACAAAATTCTGGTTCTGCCCCAAACAGATTAATGGCTTTGGAGAAATCACCAAAGCTTCCTGAGCATCAATTTCAAAAGGAAAGAATTAAATTTCCCAGGTCAGTTTAACCTTTACTATTCTGTGAGTTTATAGTTCTTTCAACACTTGTTAACCGGTTTCCTATCTTATGTTCCCTTCACCTGAATACTGCCATTAAATTAAAATTGTTACCATTACCTCTTTATGAGGAAACTGAGGCTTAGAGAGGGCAACTTACACCCCCAAGATCACATGCTTCTTAAGAGACAGAACCAGAAGTTAACCAAACTAAATAAATAGGAGAAGCATCCGCAGCAGAAGAAACAGAATGAGGCAGAGAGGAAGGAGCACAGTTTCTGCCAAGTGGATTGCCCTCTGCCCTGGGACCATGAATTTATAAAAAAAGGTTACTGATCAGGAAGCAGGTAAAAACAAAGAGAACTGCTTCTCTGAAATCACCATGGTTTATCAAAAAGATACAGTGTCAGCTCCACTAGTGCCAAATAATTTCTTCAGTGACAAGAACACAATATCTTCAACATCCTCGAGGGACTGATGGGTATCAGCAGTGATACTGATGCATTCAGCTGGCATTCATGACAAAGATGAGAGGATTACCTCCTAATCTGGCATCTAAAGCAGTTCATTGCATCAATATAGCCATTATAGATCATAAGTATATGATATGCAACATTCAATCAAATAGATGCATTATATGTACAATACATATGTAATTGTAGCACCTGAGTTCTAAATAATGTGTTTATTTTTAATAATCTGAAAGTAAAGGTCCTGAGAAGCAAAGTGTTTTGTAGGTGCTTCGTAATTATTACAGACATAATGAATCAGTATACTTTATTCATATCTCATTCTTCAGGAAAAAACCTTGCTCCAGATCTACATAGCACCTCAAATTATGACTGCTTCTCCACGCGAGTCATCCTCACTAATAATGACCTTGCCAATTATGCCACTCTGTAGAAGAATTATGGCAAATTATTTCAGCCAACAGTAGGTGTAAAAATAGTTGTTAAAAGAGCTCGTACTGAATACACTGAAAGATCAGATTAAAATTTGATGTATAGGGGTGCACGGGTGGTACAGTGGTAGAATGTTTGCCTTCCATGCAGGAGACCCGTGTTTGATTCCCAGACCATGCACCCCCCCAAAAATATATATATAATAATGTGATGCATAAAATTAGTCATTTTATGGAAAATTATGTTAAGCTATGGTTTGATAACATGAAAATAAAATAAGTTGCTGGCAAAACAAATGCACTGCTACCTTTGGATGTTGACAGAGCCCAGAAACAGCATCAGGTGAAAAGGTAAGAGTCTGCTATGACCAGTCATTGCCTGATTGTTAAATACTAACCCTAGTTATTGAATACTAACTCTAGATGCATAAATATGCACAGCTTGAATTTTCCTGTGCTTATGTTAAAGGGGTAAGGATAAAGCTTCAATAAATAGCTCTAAGTCTCATATCTTATACATTATAAACCTTTGGTTTAGAAATTACAGCATATATTTTCTTTGTGGTCCCTTTAGTTCATTTTCAAAGTGACATCAGTTTAAATTGATATTTTGGCTGGATAAGCTAAATTCTGTGAGACAAATGTATATACGCTAATGAAACATGGCATTAAAATAAAGGAGCACAAAGAAACTAACTTTTTATTCAAGAACATACTTGCAAAGGATTAAGATCAGCTTGAAAAAGTTTGGTTTGGAGCAGTCATACACCAACATGGATGCGAACATATATGGGTTGGAGGACTAGGCCTCCATTTTCTACAGCAGAAGAAAAAGATGTAAAATGTATGTTTGGCAACTTGAAATTTCTCTTAGATAAGCTGATATTTGGATAAAAAAAAAAAGGAAAAAGCTGAGATCTTGACTTGCCAGAAATGAATTTTCTTATCTTGCCATTCCTGAACAGTATGCTATAACTGGCAATGATTTCAAAGCAGAAATGTTATGGTTTTCTGCATGTTTTTTGGCAGAGCAGCTCTTTCACTGGGCAAAAGCAAGAAGTGGCACAGGCAGAGAACAGGGGAAGTAAAACTAATGAGCTCTGGTATAAAAAAAAAGTGTGAAACCACATTAGCAGTGGGTGAGAAAAATGTATATGAAATAAATATAAGGGCAAGCATTGGAAGATGTGCAGGCATTAGTTTACTAATAGGTGTGAACATAACTCAAAATGCTTGTGAAAAAAAGTGTAAAACTGGGTATAAAATAAATTAAGAGCATGTTTACAACTGTGATTCTTAAAAGAACTCTTGCCAACCAGAATAAGTAAGGGTCATGGGGCTTTTAAGAAATTATCCACCCAGAAAGGATGTAATTTCCATAGCATTTCCGAAAGTCTGTGGCCTACATATCCTCTGTGGGTTACTGGCTAGGGACAGCAAGGGGTTTACAGCTAGGCAGTTTTACATCTTAGAACTCAGCTCTGTGTGATTTATAGTTGAAGCACAGAGTCACATTCTGCATTTCATTCCCAAGAGATAGAAAGTATGTATAAGGTGGAAAACAGCTTAATTCCTAATCTGGAAGGAGTTGTAGGACACAAAAGGAAAATTGATGGGTAAATCTTTGAAATTTTTGAGGATTTTCTTTTCCTTTGTATTCCTTTGGATCTACCTTGTAATTTTTAAAGTAAACCACATCTAAATATATTTCCTTATACATTTTAGGTACTTGCCGTTGAAATTCTGTTATACCCCATTCATTGTAAGATTTCTGATATATTTTCTTGGGAAAATAAAATAAAAATCATAGAGTTAGGACCATAAACATTAGATTTCGTTCTGGCTAAACTTTAACAAGTCACTTAACCTCTATGCTTTATCCACTGTATTTCATTTAATCCTCATAATTATCAAGGAAGGGATACTTTATTTCACCTTTCAGATGAAAAATAAAGGCACAAAGAAGTAAGTTAGCTATTCACAACTAACACAGGCAATAAATTCTGAAACCAAGACTTACATCCTGACCTCTAAGTTCAAAGACGATGCTCTTTTCAACCAGTTACCCTACCTCTCCAAGAAATGTGAATCCGTTTTGAAAATTGCAAAATATAAAAGAATGTTATTATTATTGAGAGCAAGTACTGGCGGTTAGAATTATTCATCACCTAACATAGTGGCTTCCTATTCTGAGTATGATGTGATGCATTGTAGGAACTTTCTTATTTCTACTTAATAGCATGGTTAACAGATCTGCAGCAGTGCGTCCTTCGCCTTTTGACCCCCTGGCTAGACTACATTTCCCAGAGTCCCATGCAGTTAAGATGGACCATGTACTTGAGTTCTGGACCATAAATGGTGGGCAGAAGTAATAAACAGATTCTCCAGGTCCGGAGAAGTAATATACAGAGTCTCCAGTGTCTGGCCCATTAAACCTCCCATTTTTCTCTCTACCTTTTTCAACTAGTGAATGCCAACGATTCCAGAGAAGATGCCAAAGCTTTTGGGAATGGACAAAAGGAATCCATGTCCTGAAATAACTAAATGAAATAGCGCTCCCACCCCACCCAGACCCTGCAAACCCATATTCAGCTGTAGCATGAGCAATAAAACTTTACTGTATTAAACTGCTGAGATTTGGGAGTAATTTATTTCAGCAGTTAGTCTACAAGTCATCTGAGAGTGTATCTAAGAAATGGTTTATTAAATCAGACCTGTACTCCTTTTAGTTTTGGCACCTATCTTAGACACTTGCAAGTTTATTTACCATTCCTGCAATGTATTTTTAGTTTTGGTTTGGGCCACCTCAGCTCCATATACTTATTAGCTACTTTATATATAGCCTGTGTGGAGCTACAGAAAGTAACCCTTCATTCTCTGCAGTTCATTGACTTGCATGACATAAAACATCCAGAAGAATAGCTAATAATACAGATTTCAAAATTCCATGCCCTATTTAGTCATGGAAGAATGCTGTGCTGATATTAAAAAAAAAAACAACAAATATCCATTAGTTGCAAAATAAACTTGCAATTATTTCCCATAAATGAACTTCCATGCACTGATCTATATCAAAGTTATTTGCCATTTTCTGCTTACACTCAAGGCTTACATTCTCTGACATGTCACTGACCAGAAAAGCCTGAATCATATAAAACTTTGAACATTTCTCTCTGCCTTCTATTCTCTAGTATTTATTAAAATAGCAAATAATACACTTTTTTTTTTCACTAAGCTACAATTGACCCTTGTAGAGCTTTGTCTATGTGGTAAAATAACTTGTTTATCCCTAGTCATTTATTTTTGCTTTTAAGCCAATTTCTAATTCCTGACAAAATATTTAAGAAACAGGGAGGGTTTGGGGGCTAGCACAAAACCAGAGGAATCAGGGGAGATAGAATGAGTGAATAAAAATACTTTAAGACTTTTTGCCATTGTAATTGATAAGGAGAAAGTTGCAGATTTTTTAAAGATGACCATGTCATCTGAATATGTATTAGTTTGCCTGTAATGAAAACAATTTTCCATTAAAAAATTCATACTCGGTTCCCAGCGCCCAAACCAAAACTAAAAATACATTGTAGGAATGGTAAATAAACTTGCAAGTGTCTAAGATAGGTGCCAAAACCAAAAGGAGTACAGGTCTGATTTAATAAACCATTTCTTAGATACACTCTCAGATGACTTATAGACCAACTGCTGAAATAAATTACTCATACTCATAGCTCTTATTGTAGTACTTAAATATTTGTGTACAGGATAACAATATTTTATGACCAGCAAAAGAGTGTTTATTATTTTAATTTTAGCACTCCAAACATTTATCCTCTCTACTTCTTCAATATAGATATTGGAAATATATATGACATCTGATAAAAGTTATATATATATATATAATATATATATAATAATCTCATATGTATACATATAAAACCAAATTGATTAAATTATCAAGCTCTTTTTTAAAAAAAAAAAATCATCAGCTCAAAATGTTGCTTTTAAAAAAGCCTGATAA
Source organism: Tamandua tetradactyla (assembly GCF_023851605.1). NCBI lineage: Eukaryota > Metazoa > Chordata > Mammalia > Pilosa > Myrmecophagidae > Tamandua > Tamandua tetradactyla. The sequence goes on along the minus strand of NC_135329.1, from coordinate 153,833,021 downwards.
TCATTAAGCCATTTTCACCTACCTGGTCTCCAAGGAGCACAGCTTCCATTTTCCCCTTGAATGCAAATGGGAGCTGAGGGGAATTTTCATTGTTTTTCTTTCCCAGTAATCCATCTACTGTGATCTCTCCCCTTCTACAGGCTTTTCTGTCTATAGAGAAGAGCAAAATTCTCACACGAAAAGCACAGAGCTTCTTTTTCAGACTTTTCCATTAATTTTCTGAAGACTTTCAGCGTGAGGGAATTCTAGAATGTCATAGAATACTATCATTGTTCTCTCCGCTTTAAATATCATTTCCCTCAAATCCGTCCTCCACATAGAAAGCAGGATTACCCATCTAACATGGGCTTAATACTCCAGTTGAGGGTCGACAACTGTCAAATGGGTTCCCCTTCCCCTTCGGAAGAAAGTCCATAGGTGTTAATGCGCTTACCTGGATCTTTTACGTCTAGCCCTGGCCTGCCTTCCAGCCTTCCCGCTTCCCGCCTTCCCGCTTCCCGCCTCACACACCAGGCATGGGCACAGAACCAGCACATCACACATTTCATCACTTCCAGGACTTGATTTACACGTCCCTTCCACCCCCCACTTTACCTAACTTTTCATAGTCATACAATTTGGTGTCACCTCCCCAGGAATCCTTCCTTGAAACTGAAGTCCCCCCACAGTACATCGGTTAGGATTATATTTCCTTTCTCCTGGCTGTTATATTACTCCATGCCAAATATCATAATTGCTCTGCCTTTATAAATTGTAATTATTTATATACGTATCTGTCGTCACCAGATTCTAGACAGCAGGGACTGATGCCTTTGTTAATTCTAATGCCTTTGGAATTGTTTTATAGCAGACCCTTAATAAATATTTCTTGAAGGAAAAAAATATTTCTTGAAAGAGTTCTCCCAAGACCTCTCAGTTATTAGATGTTAACATAAACTTTAATATAACATTATTAAAAATATATATTTTTAACAAATTCTGGTTAAATTTTAAATACGGGCTATTTGGATGAAAGGGCCAGTCATAGGCCTGAAAGTACGGTATAGTGTGAAGAAGGAATACCGATAACCTAGGAACAGGAGGGAAATCCTGGGGAATGAACCAAGCAGAAACTAAAACTTAACTGTGTATCACGAGCCTTACTGAGTTCTAAGCACTCGGCTCACCTAGTTGCCTTTAATCTTCTCTGTGATGCATACTATTACCTCCCCCACTTAAAAATTGGGGAAATTGAAGCACAGAGGGGCTAAATAAATTTGCCAAAGTCACAGGGTTAAGTGGCAGAGCTGGAGTTGGAACCCAGTCATTCCGAACCCAAAGCCCAAACTGTTAGCACCACACCCTCCACCGCGCCCTGTGTAAGGAACAGAAGTCAGCACCCAACAGGCCCCCATGGGCTCTCACATTTCCTTGAGACACCTACATGGTGAGAAATGAATCAAGTTTCCATCATTTTAGCAATAAAGTTTTAAAAGCTTTTAAAACTCATTTTCTTAAAATATTAGTTTTAATTCCTTTTTAACTGGCAAAGGGAAATCAAAGGGTTAAATAGCAACATGTATTGATTTAACCACCTAATTTTTTTTCAAAAAAATCACTCCTTTGTAGGAGGAAAAATGCTTTTATTGCATGAAAATATGAATCATCTGGATATATTGATCATGAACTAGATCAATAGTTGTGTATGAATAATGATGTCTATAGAACACTATAGACAAAATGACAGGTAGACATTCCAGCCAGCCAGTTTTTTGTTTTTTTTTTAAATCACTTGAAGTAGCTGAATTTTTTTTTACCTTGAGAGTTCAGTAAAGATCTCATCTTTTCCTGGCGTACTAGGAATTTATGGGGCCCTAGTCTTCCTCCTGTTCCTTAGCACACTTTAAATTTATTTCACTAATTAACTTAGTGAATTAGAAATTTGTTAACTAATTAATTACCAGGACAATATCAGAACCAATGACCTACATCTATCATTCCACCTACTGCTACCATTCTGCTATAAATTACCAAATAAATAATTACCTAATCTCAGGGCCATGATACAGAAACACCTTCGATGCTGCCCCTTCATGTATAAATCGAACATCCTGGCTTTGTTTTCCTCCTTCTGCTCAGAGGTGCAGCTGTAACCATTTTAAATGGAAAGTACCATACATATATATTCATATTTATGTTTTCATATATAAATGTGTGTGTGCATGTGTGCGTGTATGACAGATTTATAATATTAGAGGTTTTTTTCAGGAGTCTTGTTTTCCCACATTGAACCCACAGATGGAGTAATTTTACCATCTACTTCACCAGACTTTGTCGAAAATTTAATAGATTTCTTCACCCATGACTCCCCATATGGTCAAGAAAATTTTTTTTTAATTTTGATGTCTGCAAAACTAGATTTGATTTTAACTACTTACCCATCCCATATAATATGCCTTTATTCCAACTGCCCTGGTCCAAATGAACATAGAATTATCTTTTTCAATAACACTTTTCAAATGGCTTCATTCCATCATAACCAGCACAGCAACAATACAACTGGATTCCAATGTAAATGGAATGTCCCATTTTCTTTAGGCTTTGTATACAGAATTTAGTGAGCCAATTACTAAATATTAATGTTGTACTGTAATAGTAGATAATCTATACTAGCTTCACAGTTCTAGTCTTACCTATATTCCCTTCTTTTAGTTGAACTGATTTTTCACAGAAAGAGGCATGAGATTAAATTGCATGGCTAGATTTTAAACTCTTCACCTTTAGGTAGTTTTTTGTTTGCCTTTTTTTTTTCTTTCTTTCTTTCTTTTTTGCTATTCCTACTTTTATTAATCCTTGTGAATTTAGATACCATAGAAAACTGTTATTTGCCTCATAATGGCCTCTTCAGTGTGTTCCACAGTCTTTTGTGGAGGATAATGACATAATGATAGTGTTCTCAGATCTATATTTTCTACTTGATAAACTAGCAATTATATGATTAAAGCATTTTTAGAAACTCACATTAAGTATATGATACTCTAGAAACAGTCCATCATGTAATTACACAGTCATGAGAGAAATAATTTACATAACTAAAGCCATCTGAAGTAGTATTCATGATCAGTATGTGATTTTTTAATGGGATACTATTTAAGAAATATTGAAAAATTCTAGATATAATGCACTTTTGTTTTGTGACTATAAATTCTGTATTTTATAAATTGTGTTAAAATTTTATTTCATTTTATTAAAGGGACTTATGCTAAATATTACTGAAAATATGTGCTAATGTGTGGGATACATTAGGATACCCAGGTAAACTTTATTTCTCACCAAAAAAACAAAAACAAAAACACAGAGAACAGAGACAGGCAGGTACTACCAAGATATTTGAGCTCTGTAATGAACACCCTTTCATCAAGAACTTTACTTAGACATATCTAAAAAGCAAATCCGACTCAACAGTTGTGATTTCCTTTGCATGTCAGATAATTGCACAGGCGTTGTGATGAGTTGGAGGAGATATAAATGCATTCATATGCATTATTTTATTTTGAAAACAGGAAGGAAATGAATCAAGATGTTCAAGGGGTTCAAATACATTTACTAGGGGCACCCACCCTCAAACTCTAGATATAGTAGTCTTTCTTCTCATTTTTGCTCAAATTCTTGAAGAACCAGTAACCTGCTCCCTCCAGATCATGAAAAGACTACAAAATAGATATACAAGTATATGCTGAGAAACAACCCTGCAATGGGATAATCTGACACAATCTTATAGGTAAATATTGTCTAAAAAGAAAGCTCGAATTATATTAAGTAAAAATAATTGATTTGCCAAATCATGTATGTTATTTTACCAAGTGAGTTTTTAAAGAAGATAATATATATTTATCAAAGCTTATGAATGTAAAAAAAAAACACCTCCATAAGGATATATCAGTAACCTATTACAAGGTTACCTCATTTGTGTTGATAGTGAAGAATGGTGTGTGCGAATAAAACAAAAGACAGCAAAGCAGTGGGGAGGCTTTTCCCTGATATCTCCATGCTTTCTGGTTTTTTAATCATTTGGATGTATTCCCTAATTTAAAAATTACATTAGTATTTAAATAAAAAAAGAAAAGAGGAGACTTAACCTCTGTTGGAGACGGGGTTAGAAGCTGGAAGAAATACACTCCAGCTATCTTTCCTAGTGAGCTGTAAGGGTAAAATGGCACCCAAGTTAGATGCCTCTTGCTAATAATCTGTTCCTTCACCATGACCACCGCTCCTCGATGATATTCAAAAGAGTCAGAAAACATTCCATTTTTATTATACTGCAAGCAACATGGAAGAATGAGATGACCGCAGGGCATTTAGGTACCCTTTTGAGAGTTTCCTGTGAGCCGCTGAGAAAACCCACTATGGCCGACAGCCCACCTTCCGACATGAAGTTTAACCTTGGCGCTTGGTAATGCCATTGAGACGCCCATTCTCCCAAGCCTTGCCATTTAAACTTGGCCAAGAATGAAAATAAAGACAGCTAATAAAGTATACCAATACCATAGCAACCTTGCTGATCTGGCCAGACTCATTCGCAATTATCTGGTTCTTCCAGAGCTATACCTCCTGAGTCGGCTATTATGTGACTGGGGAATCATTGACCCTGATATTAGGAAATGAGGTAAAATAATGGTTAATTCATCAGCTCTCATGTAAAGGATAAAACTGATGGAGAGACCATCTGACACTAGCGTTAGGCTGCACAGAGCCCTCAGGTAAGGACCTCGTGGCCCCGTAGGCGAGGCAGGAATCATTGGCTGTACTTCCCTGCCTGCCGCTGAGGGAATGAAGAGCCTGCTTCAAGGCCAGCAGGGGGAGGGACTAGGATTCCTCCCCAGGTCTGCTGAGCTCAAGTTCGCTGTACCTCACACCACGTGTCTTCTTCAGTGTCTGGGTTTTTTCCTTCTAGCAAATAGCAAAGACTGCCTACAACTGTGCAGTGCTGCCTATGCTGGAAGTGAGTCACACAATATTTAATATATAAAGTTCACTGCTAGGCTAGGGCTGGAATCCAACAACATGCTGTTTTAATGGTCTCTGATGAAATTTCTTTGTCAAGGTCAAAACCGTTAAAAAGGAACCACTATGTTTTGCAGAATGAAACAAACATTGTTTGCAACAGTTAGCTTTCAACTCAGAACTTAGGAACACTGTGTCCTATAATTCTGACTTTAGATATCAACTGCAATTACTGATGTAACTCAACAGTTTATATTGGGGAATACATAAAGGAAAACATTGAATGATTTATTTATCCTATTTCACCCACACACAGAATTCCCATCTTCTTAGCCACTATAAGAAGGAATGTAGTAGCAGATCAATATAACACAGTATGGAACAGTCAAAACTTGATGTGAAATGCATGTTATATGTAGGGCTATTCAAATAAGAACAAAATTCAGCCTAGAAGTCTTTTCTGATTTTATTTTCCCTGCACTTTGGTATAAGCTGGTAGAATGTCAATGTGCACTAGCACTGAAGCCCTTCAAAGTAAAAACAAGGTCTTGAGGTGAGGCAGTCTGCCCTGCTGTCATTCATTTCCTGTGCTATTACACTGAAGAAAGTCTTAATGGTTTAGAAACAGAGCTAGATTAAAAAGAAAGCTTTTAGAAAGCAGACTTTCAGAAAATTAGTTATAATAATTATTGCATTAAACAGTCCACTATTTGTGCCTTAATGATATGATCTATCATTTTTAAATGCCACTTAAATCACTTTACTATCTATTTAAATGTTTTATATTCATTATTATTCTCAGTAGCTAACAACAAAAAATAAGCAGTGATAAGCTCAGTTTGAGACCACTTTTTACTAGAAATCATGATACTAACAGGCTCTGAAAAACAATGCCGCTAACCATCCTTCTTTTGCAGCCTTGCAACAAATGTACTAATGCTTATGTATAAAGCATATATTTGTATATATATAGTACAAAGGCAGGTTTGGAGTAGTTTATAAATACATTTTGCAGTTTTGACAGCTGAACTTCTTTAAATCCTGCCTTCAAAAAAGTGTCCAGTTTTTCCCTTTTCTATGGAACAAATCATATGTAATGAATTTGACAAAAAATTTACGTAAAGAACAAACAGGACACCTGGCAACAAAATATTTCAGCATGGGGTTGCATAGTGCTCAGACCCTATCTATGAGGCTCTGTGTTCCAGTGGCAGATTGGCTTGTATATTTTGTGAAATCGATAGGCCCTGTGATGATGACTGGGCTTGGGCTCAGGAGAGGTGGGTCCACTCTGACTCAGTCTTCTACAGTATGAAAGCCCTGACTCTCATTTTCATTTCTTAAAAATGAGATAGCAATTCCTACTTTATTAGATGCCTGGGAGAATTAAATTCAGCATGTAAGCAAAAATTAAATCCAGCACGATAAACTCTAAGGTGCTATACAAATGTATATCTGTACGAAAGTACATATTACTACTAAGGACTTAACTTTAATGCGAAGGACAATATTGAGATGGCCATGAACATTTCCAACATTCCAAAATTGTTCTTGAACTGAGTAGAAAGTAGAAGCTATATTATCATCATCATTATTATTTTATTTTGGTTTTTGAATATAATGCAGATAACACTGGGGAAGAGGGCAAAAAATAACACTTATTCTTTTTTTTTGTTACTTCTATTTTTCTTTAATAAGAAGATGTGGGTTTACAGAACAATCATGCATAAGATACAGGATTGCTAAATGCCACCCCACCACCAAGGCCTTGCATTGGTATGGAACATTTGTTACATTGAAGATGGCACATTTATTTATTTTTTTATTGATATACATTATGTATTCACATACAATGTAATCATCCAAAGTATGCAATCAATGGTTCACAGTATCATCATATAACTGTGCATTTATCATCACAACCGACTTTTTGTTGTTGTTGTTAAAAGTAACATATATGGGCGGGCCGCGGTGGCTCAGCGGGCAAAGTGCTTGCCTGCTGTGCCGGAGGACCTCGGTTCGATTCCCGGCCCCAGCCCATGTAACAAAAACGGAGAAACAGAATACAATAAAAACAAGAAAATGTTTAAAAATGTTTCCCTTTCTTCCTTCCTTCCTTCCTTCTATCCTTCCTTCCTTCTCTCTGTCTTTCCTTAAAAAAAAAAAAAAAAAAAAAAAAAAAAAAAAAAAAAGTAACATATATACAAAAAAGCACATCACAACAATTAGGTACAGGATAGATTTCAGAGTTTAGTATGGGTTACAATTCCACAATGTCAGGTTTTTACTTCTAGCTGCTCTAAGGTACTAGAGACTAAAAGAAATATTAATATAATGATTCAGCAGTCATACTCATTGTTAAACCCTACCTTCCTTGTATAACTCCACCATCACCTTTGATCTTTCTCCCATTGTTTAGGGGCATTTGGGTTAAGCCCATTCTAACTTTTTCATGTTGGAAGGGACTGTCAATAATATGGGATGGGGGATGGAACTAGTTGATGTTCTGGAAAGGCTGGCCCCTCTGCATTTCAGAACTTATCTGCCCCAAAAAACTGCAGTTTTTTTTAAATGTAAGTGTTCATCTTCTACTCCTACTTACTAGGCAAAACACAGAGTGCTTATCTCCTATTCGCTAAATAAAACGCAAAGATGTTAATGATTACTTTTTTTTTTTAATGAGGTAGGATAAGGTTGAGTTCTGGAATCCTACAAATCTCTCAGAACCTCCTACTAACTCTGTGACCTTGGATAAGTTCCTTAACATGTTTCAGTTTCTTATCTATGACATGTGAATACTATAGCAGCCATACTTCAGAATGAACATAAACGAGGTTTATAGCTTAGCATAGCATTTCTGATATATATTAAGTGCTCAATAAATGTTATTTGCTACAATATATTTCCTCACACGGACACTTCAGGCTTGCTACCTGTGCTGGTTTGAAGCTGTTGTGTACCCCCATGTTCTTTTAATCCATTCCTGTGGGTGCAGACCTATTGTGGGTAGGGCTTTTGGGTTAGGTTGTTTCAATTGAGATGTGACTCACACCATTCAAGGTGGGTCTCAATCCTTTTACTGGAGTCCTTTACGAGAGAATATGAGACAGAAAAAGCCGAGACAGCTTAGAGAGAACAGCCCCAGAGATGCTAAGAGAGGGTCCACAGAAGCTCAGAGAGGAAGCCACTGGAACCAAATGCTGAAAGCAGCAAAATCCAGGAGTGAAGGACCAGCAGATACCAGCCATGTTCCTTGCTATCTGGCAGAGGAACCCCAGATGTCAGCAGCCTTTCTTCAGGGAGGTATCCTCCTCTTGAGGCCTTAATTTGGACATTTTCATGGCCTTAGAACTGTAAATTTTTAAGCTAAAAAATCCCCATTTTAAAAGCCAACCCATTTCCGATATGTCGCATACTGGCAGTTTTAGCAAACCAAAAACCGTCCAATTCCAAAACTCTATTTATAAACACCAAGGAGGTTAGGATCCAACCAGGAGAAAAACACAGTGCTATGGACACATAATATTAAAAAGAAAAGAACAATTATTTTGGTGAGGAAAAGCTTTCTTTGGAAAAGTTCAAAAAATTGATAAAGCTAAAGAAAGAGTTAAGTTAGGGTAAAAAGGGTAAGCAGTTGTGTTCCAAGTGCAAGGAACTATGTGTGGGTAAGAGGGAACACAATACTTTAAGGAACTCAAGAAATGGAAGGTTGAATTCAGAAGGAAAAGACAGAGTAAGTAAGATGAGACTGGAGGGGTAAACAGAGCCCTATCAGTCAGGTTAAAGAGTTTTGTTTACTTATCCTAAGAAAAAAGGAAATAATTGAAGAATTTTATGCAAAAGGAATGTTGGTCAGTTATAAGGAGAAGAAGGTTTTGATGTCATCCAATGTGAATTTGGCAGCATGAAAACAGTTTGGAGTGGGGTCAGTGAGTGTGCTGGTTTGAAAAGATCATGACCCTAGAAAAGCCATGTTTTAATCCTGATCATCTTCTGGAAGCAGCCGTTTCTTTTAATCCCTAGTCAGTATGGTAGGTTGGAAACTTGATTAGATTATCTCCAGGAAGATGTGACACGTCCAACTGTGGGTATTAACTTTTGATTAGAGGGAGATGTGACTCCACCCATTCCAGGTGGCTCTTGATTAGCTTACTGGAATCTTTTAAAAGAAGAAACATTTTGAGAAAATCTTCAGAGCCATGAAAACCACAACAGCCCATGCAGACAGAGACCAGATGAAAAATAATACACCCCTGTGGTAGCTTCAGGAAGTCTGGAGAGAAAGCAGACATCGCCATGCTCACCACATGCCTTTCCAGTTGAGAGGGAAACTGTGAACATCATTGGCCTTTCTTGAGCGAACGTCACCTCTTGTTGGTGCCTTAATTTGGACATTTTTGTAGACTTGCTTTAATTTGGACATTTTTATGGCCATAGAACTGCAAAGTTGCAACTTAATAAATTCCTCCCTTTTTTAATATATTTTTTTCAATTTTATTAATTAAAAAAATTGAAAGAAACAAACATTCCCAACACATACACTCAGCAATTCACAATATCATCACATAGTTGCATATTCATCATCATGATCATTTCCCAGAACATCCCCCCTTTTAAAAGCTGTTCTGTTTCTTGTATATTGCATTCCAGCAGCTTGCAAACTAGAACAGTGTAATTGTGGAGAAACTGGTTACAGGCTGTTGCAGGGTTCAAGAAAGAAAGGGTAGAGACTTAGACCAGGGCAGTAGAGTTAGAGGTATTTGCAACTGATGGGGAAAGAGCCTGGTTTTCCATAAAACATGTATTCTTCTAATTGCCCATTCTTAAATGAAATGTTTGAAATAATCCAAATCGAGGTTAATAGTTGATAGAGGGATTCCATTTGTGCATGAATTCATGAGGGAACAATCGCTGTGCCAATTTCTAGATACTCAGCATCACCCTTTCTAGCTAAAGGCTCTTGTCTACTATTACTATAAACATACAGCACTAAAAATGAGCCAAAGGAAACAATTTCCACCGAAACATGCTTTGATTGCCATATATAATCATTTGTGAGAAATGAGATTTTAAAAACTAGTGACTCTTTTGAATTATGCTGAAAGAAAGGAAAACACATCTGAGAAGAGAAGAGATGAACAAGCAACAGCCATCTACAATCAAACCACACAACAGACTCAACAGCAGCAATCCTAAAATAACTAATGGCACCATGTTTGGAATCTGCCAGAAGACCAACTCCTGCCTCGAGGAGACCATCTCCCACATTTTATCCACCAAACTACCACGCTTTGCTTTGGTTTGTTTTTTAAATATATAAAGTGATATGTATGATAGCCAATGCACTTTCCTAGGACCTGACAGCAACTGAACAAGTGCTGCAATGTACTCACACACAATAACCCTGAAACATATAAGCCCACACATCTCACAGGATTAAGCAGAAAAACAAAAGAGACAGCAGTAAACACAATTTCATTTAACAAAAAACACACGTGGAAACATCCACTACAATTTTCTCTAAGTTGAATCATGGCTCTCACCTCAAAGAAAAAAACAAATCAAATCATTGGCAGCCTAGTTCTCCCTGAGTAGAAGTGAGACATTAATTTAGATCATTCTTCATATTGAAAAGTTATTGCACTGCAGGGATTTCCAATTACATAATGCAGATTCGGATCTATGTTTGGGTGCCACTTGGCTGCCAGCATCCAAGGGCGAGCTGTGTAACACTCCTCTGCCATGTAGCTCATGTGAGAAAAGAATTTTGCTGTTCCAAGAAATGGCACTCATCTTGGAGACCTTCCCAGTTATACAAAAGAGCGTAATTTCCACATTATCCCCAGGCATATTGTCTAGGATGATAAGTCTATGATAGCTTTATGTGTAAATTATATACACAGTTCTACTAATGAAAGGCATATGGACTGCTTTTTGGTGGTGATGGTGCAGATAAACAAAATCAATTTGTTTTTCAATTTTTATAAAATGACACTTGAACTAGCTGTAATAATCATCTGACAGTGTGTGGGTTAGATGGGAGATAGGGTAATTGCACTATGATTATCTAACAGATCAGGGCGGGAGTTGGCTCGCAGTGTAGAAAGGCTGCAGACTTCCCAGCCACCTCCTAACCGGCATATTTCAGAACTTTGATTTTAAGTATTTCAAACTTTTAATTTCCTACTTATCTCAGCTTTGTATCAGGACAGAAACTCTTACATTCTGGCTTAATTTTTTCTACATGTGAAAGCACACTTACAGAAGGGAGTCCAGAAGTAAAGGAAGGATTAAAATTTTTATAAATTTATAGTCTATCTGCTGACAAAATCCCCCACGTAGTATGAAGTGTGGCCATATATTCATTATACTACGGATAAATACGAAGATAAGATGGTGTTCTTTTCCTGTAGTTCTTCCTTTGTAAGAAGCCTAAAAAATGAAAACTTTTGCATACTGGTTACTGGTATGGTGCAAAAGATTTTTTCTTATTTTATTAATTCAAACATTTTAAACTAAATTAAATATGGAAAATAGAAAATACTAATAATTCTTAGTATTTACTATTTGCACTTAATTTTGTACCTATCTAATCTTAATGGCAAGCTTATGCATAATGCTATTTTAATTTCATGATTATGAAGATGAGGAAACTGAGACTTACACAAGTTATGCAACTTTCACAAGATCACAGATCTAGTTAGGTGGAACCTGGATTTAAACCAGTGTCATCTGATTACACACTGCTCACTCTTACTCATTTCTCTATACCGCCCCATGTTGATGTTTATTATAACTTCAATATTCAGGCATTAGTACTTGTTTGTTTGTTTTAATTTATTGCTTGATTTAGAAATCTTTCTTCAATCCACTCTTCTTGAGGATCTTAATGGGGAAGGGTTAACCAAGTCTTTCTCTGAACTGTTCCATTGTAAGTGAATTTAAAACCATGATGCTCTCTTAAACTATTCTATTATTTCTGTGCTAAAATTATTCTCTGAACACCTGTTGTATGTCAAGATCTGTGCTGGATGCTATGGATATCATTCCAAGTGAACAACCTTGCCCTGTACTTACAGGAAAGCCAGAATTAAATAATAAATAGGATAAATATCTAACAAGTAATATGATAGGAAGAGTATAGAGTGCTAAGAAAGCACCTAGCAAAAGGGGACTCAGCTGAGGCTTCTGGTATTTGAACTGCTCCCTGCAAGTTAAGGAGGAACTGGACCAGCCTTCATCTTTATTTTTCCTGCCTGGGCCTCACTTCCCAGAAATTGGCTTCCATCCATATTATTCAACAAAACTTGTATTCTCCGTGGCCTCCAACCATCACCGACTCCCACATGCAACAAGTCCTCCTGTGGTAGTCTATGCTGTTTACTAACCGCGCCCCCTTGAGATGTCCCTTCCCTTGATATTCCTGCATCTGTACCACTCTGTCTCTTTCCCTCCATCCCTGAACACCTGCGTTCACTTCTCTTCTTCCTTTATTGCTGCCCTTCCTCTTCACACATTTCCCCGGAAACTATCTTCAGGTCTAGTCTTCTCAGTCTACGTCTATTTTGTCCTAAACTCTCTCCCTCTTTTAATCTCATGGTTTAAATGCCTTTCCTTACCTTTTTTTACTTTTATTTTTTTGCTCCATTCCTATCAAGTAGTATAGAGGATATTCACATATATATATGTGAATTCACATATATATATGTGAATTTGACTATAAAACATATCTATCTATACTACATACATAATAGATGTTTAATCACATAAAACAAAGTTATAAACTCAGTAAAATGCATAAAAATCATATCTCTTAGGATTTAGCAAATGAGTACAACTGCTAAATCATTATACTGATATTTCTTTTAGTCTCCAGTGTCTTGGAGCAGCCAGAAGGAAAAACCTAGAATTGTGGAACTGTCACCCATACCAAACTCTGAAATCTGTTCTACAACCAATTGTTGCAGTGTGCATTTGAAATTTACTGCTTTTGTTACATGTTATTTTTCACAATTAAAAAATGATATCTCTATCTTTAAAAAAAGTTTTTATGTGATTTATTTTTGTATTTTGTATGAGATTAACATATGCTAGAGTGAAAAAAGGCAAGTAGATTACCTTTGCTAGGGAAGAACAAGAGGGAAATAAAAAGAATAAATAAATTTATACCCCAAATAACAGTGGCCTCAGATCTTCCTTTTGACTTATCAATGGAGAGATAACAATTTATGTGATGGATTTGTGAAGGAGGCATGGAGTGGCACTTTTTTCCATAATTGCTAAAATTGAGGGAAATGTTATCATTTCCTCAGATATACTTTACATGGAAACCCCTCATGGCTTTTCAAAAGTGGCTTTACAATCACCCAAAGGAATCAGAAAAGCAAATGAAATGCTAGATTGAATGGGACAGACTAAATAAATTTGTTTTCTCTCACAATGATGCAATTTTAGAAAGCTAATTGAGAAAAGACTTTGAAGCCAAAAATTAGTAAGTTTATCTATTTTAGATATTAGACCACATCTATATCTACATTCGATATAGATACACATTAGATCATATTTACTGAATTTATCACAAAAGGGCAAATCATGTGATCTGACATGAGTTAATATTGTATATACTTCCTGTTCTAGTTTTCTTGGCTGCTCAAGCAAATAACATGCAATGGCTTGGCTTATGCAATGGGAATTTATTAGCTCATGGTTTTCAGGCCAAATCATGGTATCATAAAAGTGATACTTTCTTCCCAGAGACCGGCATTCTGGGGCTGGCTGCTGGTCATCCTTGGCCCTGGGCTCCTCTGCCACATGGTGATGAACATGTTGGCTTTGCCTGGCCTCTCCCTTCTCTATCTGGTTCCATTGACCTTTAGCTTTGTCCTTCCCATGTCCTTTTCTCCTTGGTCTGAATTCCATTCTGTTTATGAAGGACTCCAGTAACAGAATTAAGAACCATTCTGATTGAGTGGACCACACCTGAACCAAAGTAAACTCACGGAAAAGTCCCACTTACAATGGGTTCACACCCATAGGAATGGATTAAATTTAAGAACATGGCTTTCTGTGTTACATATAGCTCTAAACCACCACACTTCCTAAATCTGAGGTCTTCATAGATTAAACGAAGACGAGAATTGTGAATGTTAACAGTTCATCATAAACTCATGGAATATATTCTAAACACAAACGAAATCATTCTCCCCCTCCTTGATTCTTTCCTTTCTTCAAAGTAATGTAAGAGCTCTTAAGGGGGTAAGAGGACTATAGCCACCCTGACTGATGCATGGTTTCACTGTGTTAGAGCCTCAGTGGGGTTAGGAGGGTGACTGTTAGAGTAGAGGGAGGTGGTGATGGCCAGCCTGGGGCATAACTAGAGCCTGAGCAAGATGAGGAGGCTGACCACTTAGGTAGCAGCAGTGACCAGTCATGGAGTTGGGAGAATGGCCACTTGGGGGGGGCCCGATTAGTAAGTACACTGAGAATAATGGGAGGCAGATTTCTCATGATCCATAAAGATACAGAAAAAGAGAACACTAGAATGAACCTTACGGTGTTGGATTGGAATTGGATGTATCAGTGTAAATTCAAGGTTTTCAATATACTTGAATTTAGATAAAGATACAAATAAATGTGGATGTATGTATGCATACATTCTCTAGTTCTGTCCACCGAAAGAAACTACAGCATTGACATTCCAATAGTAATGACACATTTAACACTCAGATCTTGGTTTCTAAACACTGTCCTTCAATAAAAAGAACCAGAGCTGCTTGGAGAAATAACTGATGTCAGGACTGGGGCAGGAAAAGCACAAGATGAGCCTTCTTGTGCCAGAGACAGAAGGGGACCTAGGAAACAACCTTGGGAAATTCCAAAATTCCAAAAAGACATTTAGGAGGAAGCGGATCATGACAAAGTGTTCAATTTTCTTAAGTTGTTAAAACCCAAGATCAAGTTTGAAGCATCTGATCATCATTTTGTCCACTACAGGCTGAACCAGCAGGAATACAGATCCACTTAAGATCACTGATAATGAAAATGTTGTGACTTCTTATATTTGCTCTAATTCACAAGTCCATAACATTCAGCACAAATATTTTATATTCTTATTTACAGTGGTTGACTTTGGTGAGTTTTTTTTCCCCAAAAGTTATTACTTATAAAATTTCAGTCAACACAGTCTATTATAGGGAAAATATTTCTTGTATTTCTATAAAATGCGCTAGCATATTTTGAAGATAAAATGCATTCTAACTTAGTTAATATAGAATAAACAGTATTACATATGGCATATGTCATCAGTAGCATACAGCATAGTCACAGAAATAAAAATATTGAAAACTGTCATCTTAATTAGTATTTATAAGACGTCAGGATATCTTAAACCTATTAAAGTAAATAAATTTTGCATTTAAGCTTACTTAAATTTATTTAAAGTGTCTATTTAAATTAACATTGTTTCTCTATTTATTTCTAATTTGTCACCTTAAAGCCATAGCCCTGAAAACTTTTAAATACCCCAGGTTAAATCCGCATATTTAAAATAGAATTTGGACTTTGTTTTCAAAAATTAAAACACAAAAACAAATGCATATCTCCCCTCAGCCTCCTCTCCTACTCACACTATTCTCTGTGCCTCTCTGCCCAACATCAGATATTTAAGTGGTGTTTATGCTCACTGGCTCTTCTTCTCCTTCCTATCAGCCATGTCAGCTCTTCTTCTCCTTCCTTCTGAAAACTGCTCTCTACGTCCACCAAGAAGTCTCAGTGCCTGGCACCCCTGGGCCTTCTGCAAGTCTTATTTTACTTGAGCGTGGATTTCATACTACAGATGGTTCCATTTTTCTCACAATTCCCCCTTTATTCTTTACTTCTGGGATTCTACCTCCTCTTACTTGGCTAGCTATTCCTTTTCAGTCTCTCAGTTTCACTTCTCAGTTTAAACTTTAAATTTGCATGCCTCTATTTTCTACCTTTTTGTTTCTCAATCCCCTTCCCTGACAATTTACTCCATCCATATTTTTAGCTCTGGGATCCTAAATTATTTGCATTTCCATGAAAGAGAGACTGTTTTCCTTCTTAGAGCCAAAACACTCTTGCCTACCTCCGTTTTTTTGGCTAACTGCTGGACCTGATCTGGAAGACTCAGCTCAAGGAAATATATAATTCTCAATGGCTTAAAAACCACATCTAGGAGACTTTCGGAGAAGATGGCGGCTTAGTAAGACGCGCGGGTCTTAGTTCCTCCTCCAGAAAAGCAACTAAAGAAACAGAAACAATACGAAACAGCTCCCGGAGTCACGACAGAGACCAAAAAGACAGCGTACCCCATTCTGGAATGGCTGAACGGGCAGGGAGAATCCGCTGCGGTGAGATACCCGAGGGGCGCGCGTTTTCCCAGCCGGGGCGGCTGGCGACTGGGGTCCCCTCCACACACGTGGCTCCCCGGTCTGACTGGGCACATTGGATAGCAGGGCCCTCCCGTCACGCTTGGCGTCTCAGGCCAGCTGGGCAATTTGGACCGGCACTCCCCCAAGCCGCAGCGGCCAGCGACCCCCGCCTCCACACGCGGTTTCCCGGGCCGACTGCCCCGCAGACAGACGAGCGCCACGAGCACCACCTACTGGGCAGGAAAAGAAAAACAGAGCCCAGAGATTTCACAGAAAAACCTTTCAACCAGCTGGGTCCCACACCCAGGGAAATCTGATCAAATGCCCAGACACCAGCAGAAAATAATGAATGACGCTCGGAAAATTGAAGATATGGCCCAGTCAAAGGAACAAACCAATAGTTCAAATGAGATACAGGAGCTGAAACAACTAATGCTGAATATACGAACAGAAATGGAAAAACTCTTCAAAAACCAAATCAATAAATTGAGGGAGGACATGAAGAAGACATGGGCTGAACAAAAAGAAGAAATAGAAAATCTGAAAAAACAAATCACAGAACTTATGGGAGTGAAGGACAAAGAAGAAAAAATGGAAAAAACAATGGATACCTACAATGGTAGATCTAAAGAGACAGAAGCTACAATTAGTGACCTGGAGGATGGAACATCTGAATTCCAAAAAGAAACAGAAACTATCGGGAAAAGAATGGAAAAACTTGAGCAGGGGATCAGGGAACTGAATGACAATATGAAGCGCACAAATATACGTGTTGTGGGTGTCCCAGAAGGAGAAGAGAAGGGAAAAGGAGGAGAAAAACTAATGGAAGAAATTATCACTGAAAATTTCCCAACTCTTATGAAAGACCTAAATTTACAGATCCAAGAAGTGCAGCGCACCCCAAAGAGAATAGACCCAAACAGGCGTTCTCCAAGACATTTACTAGTTAGAATGTCAGAGGTCAAAGAGAAAGAGAGGATCTTGAAAGCAGCAAGAGAAAAACAATCTGTCACATACAAGGGAAACCCAATAAGACTATGTGTAGATTTCTCAGCAGAAACCATGGAAGCTAGAAGACAGTGGGATGATATATTTAAATTACTAAAAGAGAAAAACTGCCAACCAAGACTCCTATATCCAGCAAAATTGTCCTTCAAAAATGAAGGAGAAATTAAAACATTTATAGACAAAAAGTCACTGAGAGAATTTGTGACCAAGAGACCAGCTCTGCAAGAAATACTAAAGGGAGCACTAGAGTCAGATACGAAAAGACAGAAGAGAGAGGTATGGAGTAAAGTGTAGAAAGAAGGAAAATCAGATATGATATATATAATACAAAAGGGAAAATGGTAGAGGAAAATATTATCCAAACAGTAATAACACTAAAAGTTAATGGACTGAATTTCCCAATCAAAAGACATAGAATGGCAGAATGGATTACGACCCAGCAATACCACTGCTAAGTATCTACTCAAGGGACTTAAGGGCAAAGACACAGACGGACATTTGCACACCAGTGTTTATAGCAGCATTATCTACAATTGCAAAGAGATGGAAACAGCCAAAATGTTCATCAACAGATGAGTGGCTAAACAAACTGTGGCGTATACCTACGATGGAATATTACGCAGCTTTAAGACAGACTAAACTTATGAAGCATGTAATAACATGGATGGACCTAGAGAACATTATGCTGAGTGAGTCTAGCCAAAAACTAAAGGACAAATACTGTATGGTCCCACTGATGTGAACCGACATTCGAGAATCAGCTTGGAATATATCATTGGTAACAGAGACCAGCAGGAGTTAGAAACAGGGTAAGATAATGGGTAATTGGAGCTGAAGGGATACAGACTGTGCAACAGGACTAGATACAAAAACTCAAAAATGGACAGCACAATAATACCTAAGTGTAATGTAACTAGGTTGGAACACTGAATGAAGCTGCACCTGAAAAAAAAAAAAAAAAAAAAAAAAACCCCATCTATTCAACAACAAAGTCTGTTAAGCAAAGAATGAATCTTACCAAATAACTGTGTTGTGATACTGTTTACGTGTTGACAACAATCAGTTCCAAGCTTAACAAATTTACTTGAAGGTAGTTTTCAGGAAAACAAGAAAAAATGAACATGTGGTCATCAGTCACTGGGCAGAATATAAAGGTTGGAGGGAAAAGCATTAGAAAATTAAATGTAAGTAATACTATGAATTGTCCCGTCTAGCCTAGACTCATATTGGACATCTTGTCTAGTTGAAAGTAAACAAAAGTAGGCGGACTTCCTGGAAGATGGCGGCTTAGTAAGACGCGCGGATCTTAGTTTCTTCTCCAGGACACCTACTAGGGGAGTAGAAACGATACAGAAAGCGCCCAAAGCCACAACAGAGATAAAAAAGACAGCGTACCCCATCCTGGAACGGCTGGCTGGCTGAGAGAAGCAGCTCGGGTGAGATCGCCGAGGCGCGCGGGCCTTACCGGGCGGGGTGGCAAGCGGCCGGAGTTACTCCCTTCCCCCTTCCCGGGCCGGCTGGGAGAATTGGAGAGGCGGTCCCCTGAAACAAAGACGGCTGGCGCCCACACCACGCGCAGCCCCCGGACCAACTGAGAGAATTGGATCGGAAACCCCCAGGCCGCGGAGAACGGTGACGGGTGGGGGAGGCCCCTTCCATACCCGTGACTCCCGGGGAATGTGCACTCTCTCGGGCGGGCTGCTGCCGCTGGCGCCCTCCCGCCACGCTTGTTGCCCAGGGCCGACTAGGAAATTCGGACGGGCTCTTTCCCTGGCTGCGGCGACCAGCAACCCTCCCT
Source organism: Tamandua tetradactyla (assembly GCF_023851605.1). Lineage (NCBI taxonomy): Eukaryota > Metazoa > Chordata > Mammalia > Pilosa > Myrmecophagidae > Tamandua > Tamandua tetradactyla. The sequence continues at coordinate 153,813,839 of NC_135329.1, read as the reverse complement.
GCGTTCGGACCCCGGGCCGGCTCAAGCCGTTTCGGCTAGCGAATCCCCAGGACGGCGAGAGTTTTCCAAAGTTTAAGGTCCCACAGCACCTTTTACTGGTGGGACCCGCAGACAAACGGGTGCCACGAGCGCCACCTACTGGACAGGATAAGAAAAACAGAACCCAGAGATTTCACAGAAAAATATTACAACCTTGCTGGGTCCAACACCAAGAGAAATCTGAATAAATGCCCAGGCGCCAGCAGCAGAAGATAACTGTCCACGCTCAAAAGATTGAGAATATGGCTCAGTCAAAGGAACAAACCAGTAGCTCAAATGAGACACAAGAGCTGAGACAACTAATGCTGAATATACGAACAGAAATGGAAAACCCCTTCAAAAATGAAATTGATAAATTGAGGGAGGACATGAAGAGGACATGGGCTGAACATAAAGAAGAAATAGAAAAACTGAAAAAACAAATCGCAGAACTTATGGAAGTGAAGGATAAAGTAGCAAACATAGAAAAAATAATGGATAGCTACAATGATAGATTTAAAGAGACAGAAGATAGAATTAGTGATTTGGAGGATGGAACATCTGAATTCCAAAAAGAAACAGAAACTATAGGGAAAAGAATGGAAAATTTTGAACAGGGTATCAGGGAACTCAAGGACAATGTGAACCGCACAAATATACGTGTTGTGGGTGTCCCAGAAGGAGAAGAGAAGGGAAAAGGAGGAGAAAAACTAATGGAAGAAATTATCAATGAAAATTTCCCAACTCTTATGAAAGACCTAAAATTACAGATCCAAGAAGTGCAGCGCACCCCAAAGAGATTAGACCCAAATAGGCGTTCTCCAAGACATTTACTAGTTAGAATGTCAGAGGTCAAAGAGAAAGAGAAGATCTTGAAAGCAGCAAGAGAAAAACAATCTATTACATACAAGGGAAACCCAATAAGATTTTGTGTAGATTTCTCAGCAGAAACCATGGAAGCTAGAAGACAGTGGGATGATATATTTAAAATACTAAAAGAGAAAAACTGCCAACCAAGACTCCTATATCCAGCAAAATTATCCTTCAAAAATGAGGGAGAAATTAAAACATTCTCAGACAAAAAGTCACTGAAAGAATTTGTGACCAAGAGACCAGCTCTGCAAGAAATACTAAAGGGAGCACTAGAGTCAGATACAAAAAGACAGAAGAGAGAGATATGGAAAAGAGTGTAGAAAGAAGGAAAATTAGATATGATATATATAATACAAAAGGCAAAATGGTAGAGGAAAATATTATCCAAACAGTAATAACACTAAATGTCAATGGACTGAATTCCCCAATCAAAAGACATAGATTGGCAGAATGGATTAAAAAACAGGATCCTTCTATATGCTGTCTACAGGAAACACATCTTAGACCCAAAGATAAACATAGGTTGAAAGTGAAAGGTTGGGAAAAGATATTTCATGCAAATAACAACCAGAAAAGAGCAGGAGTGGCTATACTAATATCCAACAAATTAGACTTCAAATGTAAAACAGTTAAAAGAGACAAAGAAGGACACTATATACTAATAAAAGGAACAATTAAACAAGAAGACATAACAATCATAAATATTTACGCACCAATCAGAATGCCCCAAAATACGTGAGGAATATACTGCAAACATTGAAAAGGGAAATAGACTCATATACCATAATAGTTGGAGACTTCAACTCACCACTCTCATCAAGGGACAGAACATCTAGACAGAGGATCAACAAAGAAATAGAGAATCTGAATATTACTATAAATGAACTAGACTTAATAGACATTTATAGGACATTACATCCCACAACAGCAGGATACACCTTTTTCTCAAGTGCTCATGGATCATTCTCAAAGATAGACCATATGCTGGGTCACAAAGCAAGTCTTAACAAATTTAAAAAGATTGAAATCTTACACAACACTTTCTCGGACCATAAAGGAATGATGTTGGAAATCAATAATAGGCAGAGTGCCAGAAAATTCACAAATACGTGGAGGCTCAACAACACACTCCTAAACAACGACTGGGTCAAAGAAGAAATTGCAAGAGAAATTAGCAAATACCTCGAGGCGAATGAAAATGAAAACACAACATATCAAAACTTATGGGACGCAGCAAAGGCAGTGCTAAGAGGGAAATTTATTGCTCTAAATGCCTATATCAGAAAAGAAGAAAAGGCAAAAATTCAGGAATTAACTATCCATTTGGAAGAACTGGAGAAAGAACAGCAAGCTAACCCCAAAGCAAGCAAAAGGAAAGAAATAACAAAGATTAGAGCACAAATAAATGAAATTGAAAACATGAAAACAATAGAGAAAATCAATAAGGCCAGAAGTTGGTTCTATGAGAAAATCAATAAGATTGATGGGCCCTTAGCAAGATTGACAAAAAGAAGAAGAGAGAGGATGCAAATAAATAAGATCAGAAATGGAAGAGGAGACATAACTACTGACCTCACAGAAATAAAGGAGGTAATAACAGGATACTATGAACAACTTTACGCTAATAAATACAACAATTTAAAGGAAATGGACGGGTTCCTGGAAAGACATGAACAACCAACTTTGACTCAAGAAGACATAGATGACCTCAACAAACCAATCACAAGTAAAGAAATTGAATTAGTCATTCAAAAGCTTCCTAAAAAGAAAAGTCCAGGACCAGATGGCTTCACATGTGAATTCTACCAAACGTTCCAGAAAGAATTAGTACCAATTCTCTTCAAACTCTTCAAAAAAATCGAAGTGGAGGGAAAACTACCTAATTCATTCTATGAAGCCAACATCACCCTCATACCAAAACCAGGCAAAGATATTACAAAAAAAGAAAACTACAGACCAATCTCTCTAATGAATACAGATGCAAAAATCCTCAATAAAATTCTAGCAAATCGTATCCAACAGCACATTAAAAGAATTATACATCATGACCAAGTAGGATTCATCCCAGGTATGCAAGGATGGTTCAACATAAGAAAATCAATTAATGTAATACATCATATCAACAAATCAAAGCAGAAAAATCACATGATCATCTCAATTGATGCAGAGAAGGCATTTGACAAGATTCAACATCCTTTCCTGTTGAAAACACTTCAAAAGATAGGAATACAAGGGAACTTCCTTAAAATGATAGAGGGAATATATGAAAAACCCACAGCTAATATCATCCTCAATGGGGAAAAATTGAAAACTTTCCCCCTAAGATCAGGAACAAGACAAGGATGTCCACTATCACCACTATTATTCAACATTGTGTTGGAGGTTCTAGCCAGAGCAATTAGAGAAGAAAAAGAAATACAAGGCATCAAAATTGGAAAGGAAGAAGTAAAACTATCACTGTTTGCAGACGATATGATACTATACGTCGAAAACCCGGAAAAATCCACAACAAAACTACTAGAGCTAATAAATGAGTACAGCAAAGTAGCAGGTTACAAGATCAACATTCAAAAATCTGTAGCATTTCTATACACTAGTAATGAACAAGCTGAGGGGGAAATCAAGAAACGAATCCCATTTACAATTGCAACTAAAAGAATAAAATACCTAGGAATAAATTTAACTAAAGAGACAAAAAACCTATATAAAGAAAACTACAAAAAACTGCTAAAAGAAATCACAGAAGACCTAAATAGATGGAAGGGCATACCGTGTTCATGGATTGGAAGACTAAATATAGTTAAGATGTCAATCCTACCTCAATTGATTTACAGATTCAATGCAATACCAATCAAAATCCCAACAACTTATTTTTCAGAAATAGAAAAACCAATAAGCAAATTTATCTGGAAGGGCAGGGTGCCCCGAATTGCTAAAAACATCTTGAGGAAAAAAAACGAAGCTGGAGGTCTCGCGCTGCCTGACTTTAAGGCATATTATGAAGCCACAGTGGTCAAAACAGCATGGTATTGGCATAAAGATAGATATATCGACCAATGGAATCGAATAGAGTGCTCAGATATAGACCCTCTCATCTATGGACATTTGATCTTTGATAAGGCAGTCAAGCCAACTCACCTGGGACAGAGCAGTCTCTTCAATAAATGGTGCCTAGAGAACTGGATATCCATATGCAAAAGAATGAAAGAAGACCCATCTCTCACACCCTATACAAAAGTTAACTCAAAATGGATCAAAGATCTAAACATTAGGTCTAAGACCATAAAACAGTTAGAGGAAAATGTTGGGAGATATCTTATGGATCTTACAACTGGAGGCGGTTTTATGGACCTTAAACCTAAAGCAAGAGCACTGAAGAAGGAAATAAATAAATGGGAGCTCCTCAAAATTAAACACTTTTGTGCATCAAAGAACTTCATCAAGAAAGTAGAAAGACAGCCTTCACAATGGGAGACAATATTTGGAAATGATATATCAGATAAAGGTCTAGTATCCAGAATTTATAAAGAGATTGTTCATCTCAACAACAAAAAGACAGCCAACCCAATTACAAAATGGGAAAAAGACTTGAACAGACACCTCTCAGAAGAGGAAATACGGATGGCCAAAAGGCACATGAAGAGATGCTCAATGTCCCTGGCCATTAGAGAAATGCAAATCAAAACCACAATGAGATATCATCTCACACCCACCAGAATGGCCATTATCAACAAAACAGAAAATGACAAGTGCTGGAGAGGATGCGGAGAAAGAGGCACACTTATCCACTGTTGGTGGGAATGTCAAATGGTGCAACCACTGTGGAAGGCAGTTTGGCGGTTCCTCAAAAAGCTGAATATAGAACTGCCATACGACCCAGCAATACCATTGCTAGGCATCTACTCAAAGGACTTAAGGGCAAAGACACAAACAGACATTTGCACACCAATGTTTATAGCAGCATTATTTACAATTGCAAAGAGATGGAAACAGCCAAAATCTCCATCAACAGAAGAGTGGCTAAACAAACTGTGGTATATACATACGATGGAATATTATGCAGCTTTAAGACAAGATAAACTTATGAACCATGTAATAACATGGATGGACCTAGAGAATATTATGCTGAGTGAATCCAGCCAAAAACTAAAGGACAAATACTGTATGGTCCCACTGATGTGAACGGACATTCGAGAATAAACTTGAAATATGTCATTGATAACAGAGTTCAGCAGGAGTTAGAAACAGGGTAAGACAATGGGTAATTGAAGGTGAAGGGATACAGACTGTGCAACAGGACTAGATACAAAAACTCAAAAATGGACAGCACAATAATACCTAATTGTAAAGTAATCATGTTAAAACACTGAATGAAGCTGCATCTGAGCTATAGGTTTTTGTTTTGTTTTGTGTTGTTTTGTTTTGATTTTACTATTATTACTTTTATTTTTTTCTCTATATTAACATTCTATATCTTTTTCGGTTATGTTGCTAGTTCTTCTAAACCAATGCAAATGTAGTAAGAAATGATGATCATGCATCTATGTGATGATGTTAAGAATTAATGATTGCATGTGTAGAATGGTATGATCTCTAAATGTTGGGTTAATTTCTTTTTTTCCATTAATTAAAAAAAAAAAAAAAAGAGAAGGGATAATTGGAGATGAAGGGATACAGACTGTACAACGGGACTGGATATAAAAACTCAGAAATGGACAGCACAATACTACCCAATTGTAATGCAATTATGTTAAAACACTGAATGAAGCTGCATGTGAGGTATAGGTTTTTTGTTTTTGTTTTTTTTGTTTTTTTTCTTTCTATTATTGTTTTAATTCTTATTCTGTTGTCTTTTTATTTCTTTTTCTAAATCGATGCAAATGTACTAAGAAATGATGAATATGCAACTATGTGATGTTATTAAGAATTACTGATTGTACATGTAGATTGGAATGATTTCTAATTGTTTTGTTAATCCTTTTTTTAATTAATAAAAAAAAAATTATAAAAAAAAAAAAAAAAGAAAGTAAACAAAAGTAAAGTAATGTAAGTTTGCAAATGTAGGATACTGCATTTTGTTGAAGCCTAGAGAAACTCTGTTCCTGCTATTTGTGGTAACCCCCTAATACAGGTGAGGCAAAATTCAAGTCCTGACACCTTGATTTTTTTTATATCCCCTTCCAAGATACATTACAGTGAGGTCCCTTTTAGTGGTTAGGGGACCCAGAAGATTTGGAAATGCTTTATTCATCTGATGCTGCTAATGGAAGAATGTATCTTATTGTCACAAAGTAAATAATAAAATAAATTTCTCTTCATCTCTAAATAAAATTATTTACTGAAAAAAACTGTTGGACTAAACCAAAGTCTATGAATAATAAAGCTCCTTTAATTTGTATCCGAGTGTTATATAATCACGTAAAATTAGTCTGCTTAAAGTAATCAGTTATCCTTTCACTTAATAAGAACACTTTCTTTGCATTTTCTAAATACAATTTCAGTGGTGATAGCCACCATTATTTTTTTATATGTACTCTAGTCTTAATTTCTATCAGTTATTCCATGTTCGCATTCTGTAAAGAAAAAAAGATTACATATAAATGTATCTAAAATAAATTATATATGTACACACAGGCATATATTCACAGAGAAAGAGCAAAAAGAAAGGGTTAAGAGATGTTAAAGAAACAATATTTATTGAAATTAATTTTTTACATGATAAATAATGTGTGAGTTATAAAGTGAAATCTGAAAATTTTTTCTCCACCCAACTTGTTTTAAGCTATGAATTTTTAAAATGATTTACTTTAAAAGTTTTCCATATTTATGTGCAAAAATATTTGCATGTTGTTTATTATGTTTTTAGCAACCTGCTGCTTTTCTTATTTTTTGAGTTTTGTGGTCATTTTTATATCTGGATTACATGAAAACATTTAGTGAGCTCTCCAGAATTATTTTTAAACCTTTAGCACATTCTTATTTATAAAGTAGCAGATAATACTGGTGCTTATGTACAGCTAAAAAAGATAGACATTTTGTTTAGTATTATTTGATGATACTTTACTAGACATGATTTGCATTTGTACAGCATAAGAATTGAAAATTATAAATTTTGGTGGAGAGGTGACAAGTATGAGGAAGGTAGGTCACTGACATTTATAGAAAACATTGTCTCAAACAACTGTCCATTAATAAGCTTCTGAGCCTACTGCTTGCCAGGCCCATTTATAACACAGTGGAAGGTTCTCAAAGGCCTTTCATTTCAATCACGGTGAAGATCCTCCAGGGGTCACCCATGGTGTCCGGGTCAAAGGCCACTGTGGTAAGTCAACACATTTTCCACTACTAATTTTCTCTCCTAATAAGATTGAAGTATGTTATCTAACTGTGTTTTAGGTTTCAAGATCTTAAAAAGAGTGAAAATGTTAAACTTGACTATTAAGCAAAATCCAAGGTTGCTGAAGGCTCCTCTCAGTAAAAACTTGTCTCGCCAAAAGTTGTAAAGCTGGTATCTAATATCTACACTGACTTTTACCAGTACACCACTAAAACTACTGTTGCCTGTTCATTCTGCAAGCAAACATCTCAGCTAACCACAGACACAAACCTCCTCCATGTATCTAAGAACTTGACCTTTCAGCAGTTATATTTTTCAAAAAGCTTAGCTCATTAATTTTGAAAAAGATACAGCAAGGCACACACATACACAGAAATCATTTAGCAGAGGAGTTAACTTAAAATAGCAGGAGGTAAAAGGTCAATCGTTAGATGATAGGAAGAGTTGTACTCTGGTCTGCTTCTCCTTATCTATTGCTGATTTCTTTCAACCCTACTTTTCTCAAAACAGATAGTGAATTAGAGTATTGCATGTCTTTATATGTTTTTGAGATTTGCCAGTTTACCTGATCAAAGGACTTGTGTCCTAAGCAAGTAATTGCCAAAGTCCAGCATTTATCATGAAACAAAACAATTACAAACTTCTGAATTTGTTGCTGTTTTGTAATTTATTAAGCACATCTTAGAAACTCAGAAGTCTTACTTACACTGCTATTACCTTGTCACCTGCCCTATACCTCTCTTCTTCACATTTTTTTGTAGAAAAGGAATTAATTTGGATTCATATGCTGATGGAGGAAATTATTTTACTCAAAGAAAACCTAAAGCCCCCCCCCCAAATATTTCTTTTGCCCAAATTTAGAGTTTAAACATCTTTTGCTTTTCTTATAAAAATATTTTTAGAGCAGACAACAATGCCTCAGTGGCAGAGTTCTTCCTACCATGCCGGACACCTGGGTTCGTTTTCCAGTGCCTGCCCATGTTAAAAAAAATATATATATATATATTTTAAACTATTTTAATATTATACAAAATGGCTTAAGACATGTTTTGTTCTGATTTCATACAGGACTAGGGCAACTGTTAATGTTGTTTCCTATTCATGTCCATTTCTGCAAACTTAATAAGCTAGAAACCCTGATAGTAGAAGTAAGACTTATATTGGACAAAAACATTTTTTTCTTCTAAAATCAATATAATTATGAAATCTTAATCTTGCTTTCAGGGATCTTAAGCTTAGAGTTAGTATTCCTAAATTATTCTATTTAAGGTGAACATAAATGGGTGCCTGAAAATTGCTATCCAATGTCAGTGAAAGAGGTGCCCAACCTCATCTTTACAGCTGATGGGAAAGACAATCAGAGTAATGAATGTGAGTATTCAGATGACTAAAAGCAAGGATAGAGAGTACTTTAGTCTGCTAATGCTGCCAGAATAGAATACACTGGCTTTTATAAAGGGGATTTATTTAGTTACAAACTTATAGTTCTTCAGAGGAAAGGCAGGTAGCTTTCATCTGAGTTCCTCTGTCACATGGGAAGGCACATGGCCACATCTGCTGGCCTCCCCTCCCAGCTTCTGGGTTCAAATGGCTTTCCCCAAGTTGGTTCTTTCTTCATCTCCAAATGTCTATTTCTGAGCAAACTCTGGGCTCTGAGCTACATTGTGTTTGGCTGTGCTGAACTGTTTCTCTTTCATCTGACCTCTCCTTTTAAGCCTCATCATTCATTGTGGAAGGTACACATTGAGATGGCTTAGCTGACTGCAGATGTAATCCACCACAGATGAAATTCACATGCTGATGATTTAAGTCCACAGCAATAGAACAACTGGGCACCATCACCTGGCCAAGTTGATACCTGAACCTAGACACTACAGAGGGCTTCCTTAAAATATAGGTTTTGCAGATCATTAATGATCATTAGGGTTAATGATTCAAACCATATATTTCAGCTCTTACTATGTGTGTTTTGCCTTGAATTTTTTACTGTTTTTTTTTTTTCATGGGCAGGCATTAGGAGTTGAACCCAGCTCTCCAGCGTGACAGGCGAGAACTCTGCCTGCTGAGCCACCACGGCCTGCCTTCTTCTTGGATTTTTAAGGCTGCTTCTGTATTTTCAGGATGCTTACTGTTTCTGATTGGTTATCATTTCTCAAAATAGAAAGAGAAACAGATAGAAATCAGAGGCCTCCATTTCTGTATGTGAAACACATTATCATGGACTTACTGCTGGCATCCTCGCAGGCACTCATCCCTGGCTCAGGAGTTCTATGGGCCCTAGTGAACCACAAAAGCAAGTACCTAGAGTCAATTTGAGTCTTTCTCCAAACTCTCCAAAAATGATAGGCAACAGCCATAGGAACATCAAGGACACATTGCTCGAGAAACGAGAGTAAAGTACATCAGTAAGAGACAAAAGCCTTTCTCAGGGAGTACAGAGTTCCTACGTGGTGGAGAAAGGCAAGACCTAAGTTCACTCTGGGGAGCTCCTACTTCAGCACCTAGAGTGTCAACACTGAATTTCAAATGAGAGGAACTGGGACCAAATAAGGAACCAGGAATCAGGGGCTGGCACTAAATTAAGGTGGGGCATGGGGCAGGAATTGACTGAAGTTCCTGTGATGAGTATCACGCAGAAGCTAGTGTAGCTGCATCTCACACTGGCAATCACTTTGTTTCCCTTTTAGTCATAGTTTAGCCCTCTGGCTGTCCTTTCCACACCCTACTCAATAGTCAGCCTGCAGGGTGCAGCCCTTCCCAGTGACCTAGCTGACCTGTATTCCAGCAATGCTAGTAAATATAAAAGTTGTTATAAAGTAACCAGCTATAAAAATCACATAATAATATGGAAGTGAAAAATAGAAGCAAGTTTTTGTATATTCTTCTGTGCCCTCTCCCCTCTATAATGATGATAATTGAGATTTGAATATTTTTCGCATTAGTCGTAAATCTAAGAAACTGGAAATGTCTGACTTCAGGTGTATGCTTAGAGGTACAAGATCAGGAGATATATAAAATGATGATGACAATGACACTGATAATGGAAGGTAATAATAAATACTTGTATATAAACTTCTAAACTGCAAATCATTTTCATTTGCACACTCTCATTTATTTCTCCCTTAATCTCAGAAATTTTTTGTATTCCCCATCTTTTCTAGTCAAAGCCACCACCATCTTTTGCCTAATTAAGATAATTGCCTCTGAACTGATTTTGCTTTCCTTCCATACTTTCCATTCATACAATGAACCAGAGAATGGCACTCACCTGCAAAATATCCTTCAGTACCTTTTTATGTTACTTAAGATAAAATCTGAGACCCTTAACGTGAACTTCAAGGCCTGAATCATATGGCCCCGCCTACCTCTTCAAACCTCCTTTGAATCCCTTTCCTCCTTGCTCATTATGCTCTGCTCTGCTAGCCTCCATTTAGAACTTCAGATGCACCATGGCCTTTCCCATCTATGTACCTTTTATACACTGTTCCTTTGGAATAAAACTCTCTTCCTCTCCTTCTTTCCCTGCAATTTGCTTTTAAATCTTCCAGACGCAGCTGAAATAGGATTTCCACAAAGAGGTCTCCCAGAACTGTCTTCCCACAATCTTACTTAGAATCCTTCCACAATGATGCAATTCCATAACACCCTGTACTTTTCCTCCACTACAATTATAATTTGTAATGACATCTATAATTTTAGTGATAAAGACTTTTTCTGTTTATATACATGATCATTGGACCAAAAAAAATGAAAAATGCATGAAAATATAAAGAAGAAAGTTTAAAAATTACCTAAAATCTTGCCATCTTGAGATAATGACCACTATCATTTTAGTGACATTCTTTCATCTATCTCTTTATGTATCTTTGAATATGTACACATATAAATAAAGCCATAATAAATGTGCATATACAATGAATGCTGCTTTTCGTCATGGATACCTCAATTTTCTTAAAGCGGTCTTCTATTTATTTTTGCTTATAGATTTGTTTTTGTTCTAATTTTTATTTGCTTGCTTTCCCACTTTTATTCTCCTCTCCATCACTGTATTTGTGCAATGCTTCTTCCCTAGACAGTCACTGCTTATAACCAAATGAAAATCCTTCTGCACTCATTCTCATGAATTGCTCTCTAGACAGGGAGGGAAGGATGGATGGACGAATGGATGGATGGATGGATGGATGGACAGATGGATGGATGGATGGATAGAAGAGAGAAAGATGAAGGAAAGGGAAGAGAAAGGAAGGAAGGGAAAGGGAAAGAAAAGAAAAAAAGGGGGGGGAAAGGAAAGGGAAGGAAGGTTGGTTTGCTTGGGATCCTATTACATATATTTTTTGTACCTGTACTTCTTCCTTTTGGAAATTTCTCAAAGATATAGACCCAATTAATTCTTCTCAATGAATACATGATACCTCATGTTATTGATATACACAACTTACCCAGACATTTCCTTACCCACAGGTAGTCCCTTTGATTTTTTGTTAGCTCATTTGCTGCTACAAACAAATCACTCATGCAACTACTCTTAATTGAATATCTTTATGTATCCAGCCATGTACAGCTCTAGGAATATTGTAATGACCCAAACAAGGTCTCCACATTCAAAAAATTTCCATTCCAGTAGAGGGGACAGGCATAATTTAATATGTAACAAAATGTCAGATTTTTATGAAGCCAACTATAGTGGGGTGAGGGGATTGTTAGAGGGAATTATTTATGACTCTAGATGGGACGGTCAGAGAAGATTTCTCTAAGGAGGTATTTGATCAGAAACAAAAATGCATTGATAAAGTATGCCATGATGAATGGTAAGTAAAGAGCGATCCAGGCAGGAGGACCAGCAAGCCTCAAGGTTCTGAAGGGGGAGCACGCCTGCAGTGATGGAGAGCAAACAGGAAGCCACTGTGGCTGATCCTAAATGAGCACAGGAGAGAGAAAGGCAAATGGGTCAATAGACATCCAGGCAGGGCCCAGGTGATGTAAGGCCAAGGTGGGGTATGGTGGAGATTGTGAAAACTGCCACTATTAACCTCACAGATTTGCCAGACTACTCTCTAATAACACCATCACAATTGGCATTTCTACAAGCAACATATTAATGAACAATTTTCCCCAGTATTGGGTACTATTACATTATAATTTTTACCAATCTGATGGGGATAATGTGATATCTAGTTGTTATTTTAATTTTCATTTCCCTGACTACTAGGGAAATTGAACATTTATATATTTTATTTAACAACTTAAAGAATACTTACTAGGTGCCATGCACAATTCTAAATATTTTATGTGAATTTTCTCATATAAATTTTCTCATGATTTCATAAAACCCAATGAGACAGAAATCACTATCTTACAGATGAGGAAAATGAGGCATATAGTGCTAAAGTAGCTTGTGTACAGTCACATAACTAGTTAGCAGTGGCTCAGGCTTTAAAGGTAGACAGTCAGACTCCAGAATCCATACAGAGGTTTATTAGCCATTTTTATAAAATCTACCCATAATTTGATATACATGAGGAGAATGAAATATTTGTATAGAAAAGCTATACAAGTGCAAGATATCCTTGTTAGCTTATCTCATTTGTCAAACTCAAAGTGAAACCTGGACATGAGATCCACCAGTGGGAAACAGGACAGGTTTGCAGTGAAAAAATCTCAGATTGAGAAAAAAAGCAAAATTCGGGTGTATTCCCAGATCTAACAGCCTTTAGAATAATAGCTGCCAGAGGTAGATATGGGAACTTAAAATTGTCAGTGTCAACAGAAATTTTTTTTTTTTTTTTTTTGCATGGGCAGGCACTGGGAATCAAACCTAAGTCTCCAGCATGACAGGTGAGAACTCTGCCTGCTGAGCTATCATGGCCAGCCCAACACAAATCTTCTGGACAGGATAAATTACTAAAAGCCCCAACATATAGCAACATGCAATAGAATTTTCTAGACAGGAAGGAAATAGTCTTTTAAAGATGTCAAAACCTGACTTTCAACTATAACTTTAATAAGGCAATTATTTCAATGGAAATATGTAAAATGTATAAAAATCAAAGTAGAATCCAATCTTTTCTCAATGTCTTACATTCCATGAGAGAGGAAGAGAGGGGAAAGTAGGAACAGGTTGGCAAAAGTGAAAAAGGACTGAAGAACAGTGGGGAGGCAAATCCTTAAAGAATGGGAACCTCGAATAACTATTCAAGTTTATGTAGCCTTTTCATAAAAATATTAAAAGTTTGAAGAACTCTTAATAATCTAACATTTACAGTGTAGGAAAAAGCTATTTCAGACATTGAAACCTGTACATTTTAAGGTGATTATGGAACACCAACATGTACTCTGTGTTCACTAAAAGAAGCCTAAAGAAAGTATGAGACACGATGAAATATCATCAAAATTCAAACCTCCTGATGGGAAAAAAAAAGCAGAGGATGCCTGCTTGGCAGCTAGGCCTATATTTCTTTGTAATCACTAATTTAATTAAGTTTTAGTTTGTGTTTGGGCTTAAAGATAGAGTCTTTGAATTAAACAAAAAAAGAGAAAAGAAGGAAGCCTCCTAAAACCAAGCAGTCAATAAAACTCCAGTTAGACTCTCTCACCGTCAGTTGGCTTATGAAATCCTAAAAACTATCCCTCAAAAAAACAAAGTATTTCCTTTTGTCTAGACGACAGAATCAGCTTCTTTCTGAGATAGGGCACTTGGGAATGTGGGCCCTGTCTCACTTCAAGCAGACCATGTATGACGCCTTAGAAACCAGAGTTTTAGTTCAGTGTCCCTTCCACACCTCAAACAGGAATCCTGCAGGGTGGTGCTTCTCATCATTCTTGGGCCAATGTCTTCATGAAATTCTGTTTTGAAAAAGCATTTGTTCCTGTTTTCTTTTCACTTACCTTGTGAAGTCTCATCCCCATGACTTAGCAGCGGCTTTGGGTGTAGGCTAGAGAAAGCAGCTAGCAGCGGTTGAGGAGGTAGTTTCCTGTGGAGGAGTCAGGTCAGGCCATCTAATGTAACACGTGATAGGCTCAGGTCATCCTCCAAACACTAAAACCGAGAAGTCAACGATAGTTTAATGTCAGGCAGCTAAATGTTTTCACTCTACCTACACATGAAATAGTGAAGCATTTGGCTGCTGATTCATTTAAGTACATGTTTTGCTTCAAATTTTCTTCTAACTTACAAAGACCTTTATAACAGCTTGCGTTTTTCAGAGAGGAAAGCCATCTTTTTTAAAATATATTATTCAGGAACCATTATATGCATCCCATAAATGCATTGCTATTGCATCTTATAAGTACCTTTAGGAAAAGATCCCATCTGTTATTTCATTACATTCTTCACAATACCGGCAGAGTGTGTTTCTAGGTGTTGAAAGTATGCATGTGGGTAACATTTGTTTTTTTCTATGACCTTATCAAGTTTTTCTTAATAAACCACAATAGGCAATCCAGAACTTTGAGATTGAGCACAGATAGGACTATAATAGGGAACCCAAGTCCTTGCTACATGCCAGGCTTTCCTAACTCACTAAATCCTAATGCAACTCTGTGAGATAGCCTGGGGGAGTGGAATATTCAAAATGCTTAACCAGCCAAGAGCCAGGTGATAACAAGCAGAGTAGCAGCACTGGAGAAGGCTTCCAGAAGCACCCCCTACGGCAAGGCGTTGACTCTTAGGTTCTTGAACCTGAGGAAGGTCCAGAGGATACTGAAATATGGTGGGGCATGGGAATCGGTGGACTTTGGGCAGCAGCTGTTTACCAGTGCACGGAAATACGTCAACTATTCATTAACCAGTATGGCAGAAACTCTTTGTGCTGGTAGAACATCAGTCCCAGAGGTAGGCATTATTTTACAAAATTCACATTGTGATTTAGGGAGGTTAATTTGCTGAAGGTCATACCGCTAATATGTAGAGCCAGAATTTGAGTCCCTATTTGTCTCACTCCAAACTGAGAGATTGAGAAGACTGAACTCTTTCTTCTATGTCATGGCCCTACTACAATGCTTCCTGGATATTTTGCTCTAAAAAGTTGAGTTCAGTTTTTGCTAAGACTTCCTCTGGGTAATGTGGATAAAGACATCAAATATACCCTAGCAACTGATAAAGGTTGACTTGTAGCTGAGCAAATCTATTTCAAACTTCATTTACTAAGATGTTAGAGTAGTACATGTTCCTACATGTAATTGATACTTAAGTATTTGTTGAACTAAAAGAAAAATCTTTTTTGTGGTTAGAGAGATGTGTGTAGGTTATAATCAGCCATCTTTTTAGCTAAATTGCAATTCTAAGAGCAAGATACTAAACTATCAAAAAATACTGCAGTGCTATTTGCTTCCAGCTGAAGATAGTTGAAACTGAACTGAAGGAGCAGGTTTTACTCTAATTCAAAATAAATATAAATAGCTACAGTTAAATTATAAGAAAAAGTGTAAGGTTTAAAATTTGCATGTACAGAATGAAATTTGTGCTGAGCACTATCATGTTTTAAGTACTTTATTGGAATGGTGGCTGACTTTTTCCCAAGGAAATAAAGAAATTAGGCAAAGAAGTTGCTTAATTTGATTAGATGTTAGTCAAACTGTCCCTTATGGAACTGAGAATGTAAGACCACAGACACACTTAAATGTATTAAATTCTTTTTTTAAAAACGAGTTCAAGAACATTGACTTCATTATAATAAAACGTAACTGCAAATAGTCCCTAGGTATGCTCCAAATGTTTATTTTAATTCAATGTTCTAGAATTGTATGTCATTTCAATTTTATATAAAATTAAAATGACAATAGTTATATCATCAGTCTGACTAGTAAAATTTATTTTACCTATAATGTACCTCAGTTATACAACTAATTATGTTTTAAGCCCTACTTTCCATGTGTTATACTGTTAACAAGGAAAAACAATCTGAGATCCAAATGAATTTCTGGAAAATATCTGCATTCAGACCTCAGTCTTGACATAAAACTAATAGACATAACAAAAACCACCTGAGTTAGACCACATCCTCCCATGCATTCTCATCCCTGGAATGAGGGGTTTGGGGAATAAGACAGGGACCTATCAAGGAAGGTTCTGAAGGGTGAAGTTATTTGCTTATATTTTCAGTATAATTATAAGAAAACTTTCGGAAAACGCTGTAAATCTAAATTTTCCAAATTCTAACTATCAGCATGGATTGTAGCACTCAAAATTTAAGAGCTGGATAGAACCTTAGAAACCATCAAGATTAGCAGCTACTTCTAACCTAATAAGCTCATTATCAACTCTTTTTCCTCCATATCTAATTCATAAGCACAGGAGGAACAAAGAATTTCCACACCCTTGCCTGGCCCACTGTACTTGTTGGTATGGTAGAGGCTAGCTACATAACAAGATTTACAGGATATTGGAAGCCCTGTACCAAAAAATATTTATCCTCCATTACAATCTTCCAATCATTTAAGTATCCTTTTTTTTTTTAACCAAGGTCTATTTATTGTACAAATATTTCTTAAAAATCTATCCTGTGCACAGTGCAATCTCAGTTCCGATCGGTAAATACAGAAGAAAATAAATGTGGTTTCTACTCTCAAGAAGGTTATCTTCTAGACAAGAATTTCCAGAGAATGGTCTCCACATAAAGGTTTAGCTGAACCACTCTTGGCTAAGGAGATTAAGTGTATAAATCATGGGTCTAGTCAGCTATCTCAGACGCAGTCAGATTTGAAAGTGCAGTTATCCAAGAAGGATTTATGAAAGATTCTTTTGTCTGAAGGTTTGGAACCCCATTGAACTACATGCAAAACCAACACAGTTTTTGAGAATTTTGTATGAGCAGATGAACTGCCAGTCTGGACTGCAAGAGACAATAACAGGATGAAATAAAGGAAAAAAGACATTAAGGACAGAGCCTTGGAAGCAGAGGTCTAGACCAAAGTGATCTCCTTGAGCTATGAGCGACGGCTTCCGCTCAAGCTTTGGGTAGGCAGGATTTCTACCCCAACGCTTAGGGAGAGGGTCTTCCACCCCAATGTTTAGGGAGAGTGCTCCTACCACCTCAAAGCTTGCAGAGGGTGGGTCTCCTGCTCAGGCAGAGCCTGGTGGCTACCCCAGAGCTGAGTGAGAGTAGGAATAAGCCCTTTTTGTACAGGGCTCTGCTAGGCACGTGGAAAGGATGGATCCACTGCTTCAGTAGACCCAGAGGACAAAGCTCGATCCATAGATGATGCTTAGATCTTAAAATCTAAAGGAGTTTGCCCTGCTGGATTTCAGACTTATTTGGGACCTGTGACCTCTGTTTTCCTCCCAGTTTCTATAACAGGAATGGGAATTTTATGCCTGTCCCACTATTATATTTTAGAAGGAGATGACTTGTTTTCTAGGTTTCACAGGTCCAGGATGGGCCACACCCATAACTGATTTTGATGAGGTTTTGAACCTTAGAATTGTTACTGAAATGGCTTAAGGTTTTGGAAATAATGAGATGGGATGAATGTATTATGCCTTTAAGGAACATGTCTTTTGGGGGTTCAGGGGTTTAATTATGTATATCTATGAAAGATGTTCTTAATTTGCATTCCTATGGGTATGAACTCTGGTAAATAATATCTTTTGAAGATGTTATTTTTACACTAGGTGTGGCCCAATCAAATCTGGGTGGGCCTTAATCTGTATTACTGGAGGCCTTATAAGGAGCAATCCCAAGAAGGCCTCATAGGAGAAAAAGGCAGAAATCAGTGGAAACCGAAAGAGCAAACACAAGGAGATACCACCATTTGATAGGAGGCAAAAATGCAAGCCAAGGAACCCCAAGGTTTGTAGCAAGCAAACACCCCATGTTATAGACTGAAGAAAGTAGGGCCATGCTGACACTTTGATTTGGGGCTTCTAGCTTCTGAAATGTGAACCAATAAATGTGTGTTGTTTAAACCAACCCACTATGTGGTATTTTTCATGCATCTGTCAAACTAAGCCCCATCTTAGACCTCCTTCTGTCAAGCATCCCCGTTCACTGACCACTCTCTCACTTCTCTCTTCTGCATTTCCTTCACTGCAAAGCTATCCCACTGCTTAACCATAAACACCCAAACAGTAGAAGGCAAAATAAAGAGGAAGTAGAGCTCTGTTTCTTTTATTGAGCCATTCCATGGAGCTCTTGCATTTACCTTTTTGATTTGAGTATTTTGAAATCGCTACTGTTAGTAAATGTGCCCTTTGGCTTGCATGTCCTAGACTAATAGTCTGATGGTTTTATCCTCTGGACCTACCCAGGCATATGGAGAGAAAACATTTTTGGTGTCCCCAGATCCCTTGAAGAAGGGAAAGGTTAGTTGGGAGTAGAGACCAAAAAGAGACATAATGAATTCATACTTTAAGAATACCAAGGAAGAAGATTCTAGTTACCAAAGAAACAGCATCAGTTTTTTGGGGGGTCAGAGCCAAAAGAGCTTATTTGTTTGCTAAATACAGCTTCAATTATGGTGCTTCCTTCAACAAATACTTATTGAGAACCTACTGTGTGCCAGACACTATTATATACCTTTTTATAGGGTCTAATCCATTCTATCATATGAAAAATGAAGTGCATTTAGCTTCCTCAAAAGTGCTTAGTATTTTGTAACATCTCATTATACTTCACGTGTTAACACATTAGTTTGAACATTTGCCATAATGAAAATTTGTTAATATCACTTTTTTCTAGAAATGAGCCATATTAAATGGAAAGAACTTTTAATAGGCTTCAATTGCATTTTCTTCTTTAAAGTGATCAAACTTGAACCAAAAGTTTTCTTAAGAATTATTACAAGGCTATATGCGCCATTTTTTCTGTGAAAGAAATGCCTCCTGATATTAAAACGTATATTTTTCATATCTCAGTCTCATTTCATGGCAAGGTCCTCTATACTTTATCAATACAGAACCAGCTGCAGTGCCCAGAATGTACTGTACTATTTTATGTCTCTAGATTTTTGCATATGCTAGACCCCCAGCTTGGGGATATATTTTCTTGTGTGGGAAAATGCCCATGCAATACCCTTTAAGGTAGTTCCAGAATCATCTCATTTGATCAATTTGTCCACTCTCATTAGAGTGCCTACTTCCTTTTGGAGGTCTACTGGATTTTATGTAAACTCTCACATGGTATTCATAATTATTTGTTCAGTTTTCTCTTCCCAACTAGCTTTTATGAATCCTTTTGAGAGCAGGGTCTATGTATTATTCATGGTTAAATCCTCCAAGCATGAAAAACAAACAAAAAAAGAAACTCATATAAAAAAGAAACTCATATATTTTCAATAAATTAGTTGAACAAACTATGATATGAATGAACCCATCAGTGACCTTATCAAGATTTTACCCCAAAACTGTTTCTTCTTGTCTAAATGTCTTTAATATAAATGTGCTTAGCAATCTTAAAATGCAGAAAAAGAAACCATTTCTGAACCAGGTCAAAATGGGTGAATAGACAGACTTTGAATTTCAAAATGACTTGTTTTTTACTTTCACACCAACTCATTAGTTAATGAAGGCCTAGGCATCATTTTTCTTTATATGTCTGAATGATTTATTTTACAACATACAATCATAAATTGAACATCAAATTTCAGAGAGAAAAATGTTTCAGATCAGTTTAACTGTAAAGGCTCAAGCCTTTACAGTTAAACTGTAATTCCTTTGTCTCAGGGAGTCAGTTCAGTTTTCAAAAGAAATCATAAAATAAACTCTTTTTACCAGGTTTATGGATAAAGAAAATGGCTGATTCAGAACTGCAGAAATCCAAGAACCATAGAAATCTTTCCCTCTAAAAAAGACTAAATATATAAGAAAGTAAATAGATGTATTGCAAAGATTTTTGTGGTGTTTGTTTTCTATTTTGCTGTGGTCCCTATTAGTGGAAAATGATAATATGAGTGTACATCCCTATGTATTTCTACTCAAAACCGACCTGTGTGCATTGGATTAGAAGCACTTTTACCCCCTCGCTATCCCTGCTGAACTGAAAGGGCATACTTAGCGTAGAACATTAGGTAGGGCAGAGATTGGGTAGCTTGCCAGTCAGGTTTACTATTGAAACAGTGGCTGTTGCCACTTCTAGCCATGTCTGACAGCACAGCTAGGAATTAAATCATGGCATTAGCCGCACACTATTTGGCTATCAGTTGAAGCCCCCACCTCTAGACAAGTGGCAGGTGGAACAGCACTAGACCCTGCTAATGCCATAAACTGGAGGCTCTGGCCAGTAGAGGGGAGTTTTGGGGTTTTGTTTTTTTTTTAATTCATCAGGCCATATGCTGCCAGGCTCTCATGCAAATAGACAAAATTACAAATAATAAAATAGAACCAACTGTTTTAGCGGTTGGCTGTTTCTGTCATCATTGCCATCTATGTGAGAGGCCAGTTAATGAAAGAGGGGTTTTGGTCTCCCAGTTACATCAACCTAAAGAGATAGGTACTGCAAAATCCAAGTTCCATTCAAGCCATGTTAAACCTCTGCCCTGCGGTAACTCGGTGCCAAGTGTCTATTTGGCTGAAAAGCAGGGGAACCTTGCCTTCCAGCTGGCCTCAAGATTGGGCAAGTGCCTCTAACACCTTGCGCAGCTGAGACCCATTGTCCACTGATAGGAGAGTAAAGGTTAAGTTTCCCTTTGGTTGGGTTAAGCTGGTGTTCAGACACACTTAGAATAAGCAATTTTCATTATATAGAAAACATTAGTCAATACAAGTTGCTGTTTTTAAATTATAAGAAAATTAGCATTCATAAACTGTTTAGAAATCCCTAGCCTTTTTAATACAAAAGACTGCAAGGAAAGCTCTCTAAGCAGATTCTAAACTATTGCCCTGAAATATTTGCATTTCACGCTAACATTTCTAAAGTTTTCTATAATGTCTGCTATTACCATATCCATAATTATCACCACGTGTTCAGTGTGTACAAATGCAAAATTTCACACCCTTGATCGAATTCACACACTTATTTCCCCTCTCAAGGCAATAAACCGCCAAGCAAAAACTGAAATAGACTCAGAATTTATATCTATATGTTTATATTTAAGTAATTCCATTTTAGAAATGTTGTGCTAGCATTCATTTTCACCTCTATCAGGTTACTTTGAAACCATAATTTACACCTTTTTAAAGACATTTCCAAACCAGTTGTACACAATTAATATGCAGAGAGTTGCAGTTCAAGAACTGTCAAAATAAAAGTATCATGGAAATATGTAAACATGTTCATTAGATGTTTATATTAAATATGTAATCAAGTGTGGTGCTGGTAGAACTTTGTAACGAGAACCCCCTACTCAACACTCACTACTCATATTTTACCCACAGTGGCAGAAGCACAGCAAATATCTTGCAGACAAGCAAAACTAAATTATTTTTCTTTCCATTTCCCCTACCATGTCACTAAAACCTAGGTTCCTTAGTGCCACACTGGGTTTGCTTTTACCTCCTGGCTAATTTATAAAGTGTGATTATGAACCATGGGCTTAATTCTACTGTCAAAGTATGGTTCCCAGAACCACTGGAGGTGAAACAGAAAGCTGCAAAGGCTTGCCTCCAACAAACTGTCATAGAAACAGACTATTAAATTTCAATAGCTTTTGTATTCTAACAGCCTTGATTCTTGAAGACATTGTATAACTATATAGATTTTACAATGTGCAAGAAACTTGTGTCTGATGCTCCTTTTATCCAGGGTATAGAGAGATGAGTAAAAAAATAGGGATAAAACAAATAATGGGGGATAAGGGGTACAAAAAAATGGGTAGATGGAAATACTAGTGGTCAATGCAAGGGAGGGGTAAGAAGTATGGTATGTGTGAGCTTTTTCTTTTTACTTCTTTTTTCTGGAGTGATGTAAATGTTCTAAAAAATGATCATGGTGATCAATATACAACTATGTGATGACATTGATTGTACACCATGTATGGACTGTATGTGTGTGAAGGTTTGCCAATAAAAACATTTTTTTAGAAATCTGACAGCTTTGCAATGAAGAAAAATTATTAGTTCATAGATGAAATTAACATTGTTAGCAAAAGCTATTTCATGTTATATGTAAACAATAAGGAGGACAATGGAAGATAATGACCCTTTTTACTTTTCAGGCAAGTGTTATGAGAGTTCTGTAAGAGGGAATAACAGGCTCTGTTGTCACTAATATTCATGGTCTTGTATTCCAAATTAATTTGATTTTTTTTTTCTAATCTGAAAGGGCTTACTTTACTGTGGCAAGTTTCCATGGTGATGCCCACAGTGGAACATCTTACAAGAAAAGGTCTACCTTTCTAAGAAATGAAAAGCTGAGAAAAAAGCACTCGGATTGGCCTTAAATTGCATGTATGTTGAAGCAAGGAGTAACTCTGCCAGTTCATGAGGGATGGATGACAAGATTTTCAAACATTTTCATGTTATGTGAAGTGATGTTTGCACAACTCTGCAAGACATTTCAAGATGGGCATGTGTCAATTTTCATGGCTTTTACAATTCATTTTTAATGGTGATAAACATTCTTGTCCCATAAGAAAATGCCTGCCAATAACAAATTTATTTACATGATGCAACAATGGACCTAGACATTACTGGGTACTCAAGTAGGACAGCTTATCATAAACATAATTATGGGCTAATCAAATTTAATTTTTAAAAAATCAAGCAATAAACAACTTACTGATCAAAATCCCATTCTTGATTAACTAAAGTAATAAGGTCACAAATAAATAAAATGCAGATGGTTCTTACACATTAGGAAGCAAAACTTTTTCATCATTTTCTCTTTTGGTACTTTTACATCAACTGTAGTTTCAACCACTACTTCATCTCACTGAACTCCCAGTGAAGTTATTTTAAAGAATAGAGAGAGTGCTCTCTAGAGACAGAGCCAAATTCGTCCGTTCATTCATTGAACAAATATTTGGTACCCATCTGTGATCAAGACAATCTCTTGTCCTCAAGGACAGGCAAAGCCAGAACAGCAAACTACAGAAATAAACAAGATAATTAGAGATTGGGGTAAGAGTCATAAAGGAAACGAATAGGTTAATGCAATTCAGTCTGACTGACTGAGATGAACCATTTTAGATAGCTGAAGGTGATTCTTTTCCTGGTGTGAAAAGCTTGATATCATTTATTTATGATATGGTCAGGGCACACAAAATCAGAAAGCCAATTCTTTTCAAAGACAAAAGGGGGCCTTCAAGATCATAAAATGTCATTCTTTCATTAAACCATAGTTTAGGTGGGTTAAGTGATTAGTAACATCATATAGCTTCAGCTGAACAATTAGCTTTCACTGTTCAAGTGTAAAGAAGGAGGCATCTCTGATATGTAGTAATTTGTTGGTTATTCCATGTGCATGAGACATGTATCTAAATGGCATAACTAAATGTGGTTATCAAACTAGTTACAATGGGAAGAAACTATATAAATAATAATTTTCATCCAATTATATCATTCCATAACTCTTATACGTTGTGCTGATTTGAAGCTGTTATGTACCCCCAGAAAAGGCCATGTTCTTTTAATCCATTCCTGTTGGTGCAGACCTATTATAGGTGAGACCTTTTGGTTAGGTTATTTCAATTGAGATGTGAACCATCTCGTTCAAGGTGAGTCTTAATCTTTTCCTTTTTTTCCGAGCCCTTTATGAGAGGATAAAGGACAAAAAAACTCAAAAGAGCTTAGAGCAGAAAGCCCCAGAGCTCAGAGGAGAGGCCAATGGAATCAGAAGCTAAAAGCAATGGAACCCAGGAGAGAACCAGGAGACGTCACTATGTGACTTCCATGTGACAGAGGAGTCCTGAGTGCCAGCAGCCTGTCTTCAGGGTCCAGGTATCACCCTGTTGATGCTTTAATTGGGACATTTTCATGGCCTTAGAACTGTAAACCCGTAACCTATAAAGCCCCATTGTTAAAGCCAATCTATTTTTGGTATATTGCATTCTGGCAGCTTTAGCAAACTGAAACATATGCCATGTGGATCTGGATATTTAAAATTATGCTTCCGCTTTCAATTCTTCATAATTATAATTTTTCTTTCCAAAATGATCTAAGAAATTATATTCCTTGTATATTGTATATATATCTGTGTGGGGGTGGGTGGGTGATGCTCTGGAAACATTACAACAAAATGCTCTCCTGAACTTTGTAAGAAAGGTCATCATAATATGAAATATTTAAAATCCCTAGAGCTAGATCAGATATTAAAGATCATTAATAATAATAATAATAGAGGAATACATAGAATAGATAGATTAGATTCTTTTAGATGAGCTAAACTGAGAAAAACAAATGAGTTGCACAGGGTCACACATGTAGCAACAAGAAGAAAAAGAATGAAACACAGTTTTCATGTCTCAAACTTCATATGCTTTTCACTGGAACACCTATTCCCTCAAAAAATGCACATTACAGCCTCTTTGTCTGCCGGCCCGGTGCACGGCGCCCACGCCCCGCAGCAGCCGGCCCGCCCGCCCTCCTCTCCCCTCCTCCCCCTCCTGCACCAGCGGCTCTCCAACCACCACCGTGCCCTCTTCCGCCTTCACCGGCTCCTCCGCCACCGGCCTCGACAGCCTTGCCACCCTCACCTTTCCTCCTCCAGAACAGTTACTGGGGGAGTGGAGACAATACAGAGCAGCTCCCGGAGCCACGACGGAGATCAAAGGGACGGCATACCCCATCCTGGAATGGCTGGCTGTCTGGGAGAACCAGCTCCGGTGAGATCACTGAGGGGCGCGGGCTTTCCCAGGCAGGATGGCAAGCGGCCGGAGTCCCTCCCTTCCTCCTTCCCAGGCCAGATGGCAGAATTGGGCAGGCGGTCCCCTTGGGCCGCGGCGGCTGGCGCCCCCACCACGCGAGGCCCCCCGGACCAACTGAGAGTTGGGTCGGAAATCCCCAGACTGCGGAGAACGGTGACCGGGGGGGGTCCCTTCCAAACACGTGACTCCCCGGTCCAGCTGGGAACAGTGCACTCTCCCGGGCTGCGACAGCTGGCGCCCTCCCGCCACGCTTGGCACCCCGGGCCGACTAGGAAATTCGGTCGGGCGCTCTCCCGGGCTGCGGCAGCCGGCAACCCTCCCCGCGTTCGGACCCCCGGGCCGGCTAGCACTCTTCCAAGACGCTTCGGCTGCCGAACCTCCCCTACGGCGAGAGTTTTCCAGAGTTAAAGGACCCACAGCAACTTTCACTGGTGGAACCTGTAGACAAACGTGTGCCACGAGCACCACCTACTGGGCAGGATAAGAAAAACAGAACCCAGAGATTTCACAGAAAAATCTTTCAACCTGTGGGGTCCAACACCCAGGGAAATCTGACTAAATGACCAGAGGCCAGCAGAAGATAACGGATCACGCTCAGAAAATTGAAAATATGGCCCAGTCAAAGGAACAAACCAATAGTTCAAATGAGATACAGGAGCTGAAACAACTAATGCTGCATATACGAACAGAAATGGAAAACCTCTTCAAAAACGAAATCGATAAATAGAGGGAGGAAATGAAGAAGACATGGGCTGATCAAAAAGAAGAAATAGAGAAACTGAAAAAACAAATCACAGAGCTTATGGAAATGAAGGATAAAGTAGAAAAGATGGAAAAAACAATGGATACCTACAATGATAGATTTAAAGAGACAGAAGATAGAATTAGTGATTTGGAGGATGGAACATCTGAATTCCAAAAAGAAACAGAAACTTTCGGGAAAAGAATGGAAAAATTTGAACAGGGTATCAGGGAACTCAAGGACAATGTGAATCACACAAATACACGTGCTGTGGGTGTCCCAGAAGGAGAAGAGAAGGGAAAAGGAGGAGAAAAACTAATGGAAGAAATTATCAATGAAAATTTCCCAACTCTTATGAAAGACCTAAAATTACAGATCCAAGAAGTGCAGCGCACCCCAAAGAGATTAGACCCAAATAGGGGTTCCCCAAGACATTTACTAGTTAGAATGTCAGAGGTCAAAGAGAAGGAGAGGATCTTGAAAGCAGCAAGAGAAAAGCAATCCATCACATACAAGGGAAACCCAATAAGACTATGTGTAGATTTCTCAGCAGAAACCATGGAAGCTAGAAGACAGTGGGATGATATATTTAAGTTGCTAAAAGAGAAAAACTGCCAACCAAGACTCCTATATCCAGCAAAATTGTCCTTCAAAAATGAGGGAGAAATTAAAACATTCTCAGACAAAAAGTCACTGAGAGAATTTGTGAGCAAGAGACCAGCTCTGCAAGAACTACTAAAGGGAGCACTAGAGTCAGATACAAAAAGACAGAAGAGAGAGACATGGAGAAGAGTGTAGAAAGAAGGAAAGTCAGATATGATATATATAATACAAAAGGCAAAATGGTAGAGGAAAATATTATCCAAACAGTAATAACTCTAAATGTTAATGGACTGAATTCCCAATCAAAAGACATAGACTGGCAGAATGGATTAAAAAACAGGATCCTTCTATATGCTGTCTACAGGAAACACATCTTAGACCCAAAGATAAACATAGGTTGAAAGTGAAAGGTTGGGAAAAGATATTTCATGCAAATAACAACCAGAAAAGAGCAGGAGTGGCTATACTAATATCCAACAAATTAGACTTCAAATGTAAAACAGTTAAAAGAGACAAAGAAGGACACTATATACTAATAAAAGGAACAATTAAACAAGAAGACATAACAATCATAAATATTTACGCACCAAATCAGAATGCCCCAAAATACGTGAGGAATACACTGCAAACACTGAAAAGGGAAATAGACACATATACCATAATAGTTGGAGACTTCAATTCCCCACTCTCATCAATGGACAGAACATCTAGACAGAGGATCAATAAATAAATAGAGAATCTGAATATTACTATAAATGAGCTAGACTTAACAGACATTTATAGGACATTACATCCCACAACAGCAGGATACACCTTTTTTTCAAGTGCTCATGGATCATTCTCAAAGATAGACCATATGCTGGGTCACAAAGCAAGTCTTAACAAATTTAAAAAGATTGAAATCTTACACAACACTTTCTCGGATCATAAAGGAATGAAGTTGGAAATCAATAATAGGCGGAGTGCCAGAAAATTCACAAGTACATGGAGGCTCAACAACACACTCTTAAACAACCAGTGGGTCGAAGAAGAAATTGCAAGAGAAATTAGTAAATACCTAGAGGCGAATGAAAATGAAAACACAACATATCAAAACTTATGGGATGCAGCAAAGGCAGTGCTAAGAGGGAAATTTATTGCCCTAAATGCCTTTATCAGAAAAGAAGAAAAGGCAAAAATGCAGGAATTAACTGTCCACTTGGAAGAACTGGAGAAAGAACAGCAAACTAATCCCAAAGCAAGCAAAAGGAAAGAAATAACAAAGATTAGAGCAGAAATAAATGAAATTGAAAACATGAAAACAATAGAGAAAATCAATAAGACCAGAAGTTGGTTCTATGAGAAAATCAATAAGATTGATGGGCCCTTATCAAGATTGACAAAAAGAAGAAGAGAGAGGATGCAAATAAATAAGATCAGAAATGGAAGAGGAGACATAACTACTGACCTCACAGAAATAAAGGAGGTAATAACAGGATACTATGAACAACTTTACGCTAATAAATACAACAATTTAGATGAAATGGACGGGTTCCTGGAAAGACATGAACAACCAACTTTGACTCAAGAAGAAATAGATGACCTCAACAAACCAATCACAAGTAAAGAGATTGAATTAGTCATTCAAAAGCTTCCTAAAAAGAAAAGTCCAGGACCAGACGGCTTCACATGTGAATTCTATCAAACATTCCAGAAAGAATTAGTACCAACTCTCCTCAAACTCTTCAAAATAATCGAAGTGGAGGGAAAACTACCTAATTCATTCTATGAAGCCAACATCACCCTCATACCAAAACTAGGCAAAGATATTACAAAAAAAGAAAACTACAGACCAATCTCTCTAATGAATATAGATGCAAAAATCCTCAATAAAATTCTAGCAAATCGTATCCAACAACACATTAAAAGAATTATACATCATGACCAAGTAGGAGTCATCCCACATATGCAAGGGTGGTTCAACATAAGAAAATCAATTAATGTAATACCCCATATCAACAAATCAAAGCAGAAAAATCACATGATCATCTCAATTGATGCAGAGAAGGCATTTGACAAGATTCAACATCCTTTCCTGTTGAAAACACTTCAAAAGATAGGAATACAAGGGAACTTCCTTAAAATGATAGAGGGAACATATGAAAAACCCAGAGCTAATATCATCCTCAATGGGGAAAAATTGAAAACTTTCCCCCTAAGATCAGGAACAAGACAAGGATGTCCACTATCACCACTATTATTCAACATTGTGTTGGAAGTTCTAGCCAAAGCAATTAGACAAGAAAAAGAAATACAAGGCATCAAAATTGGAAAGGAAGAAGTAAAACTATCACTGTTTGCAGACAATATGATACTATACATGGAAAACCCAGAAAAATCCACAACAAAATTACTAGAGCTAATAAATGAGTACAGCAAAGTAGCAGGCTACAAGATCAACATTCAAAAATCTGTAGCTTTTCTATACACTAGCAATGAACAAGCTGAGGGGGAAATCAAGAAATGAATCCCATTTACAATCGCAACTAAAGGAATAAAATACCTAGGAATAAATTTAACCAGAGACAAAAAACCTATATAAAGAAAACTACAAAAAACTGCTAAAAGAAATCACAGAAGACCTAAATAGATGGAAGGGCATACCGTGTTCATGGATTGGAAGACTAAATATAGTTAAGATGTCAATCCTACCTAAACTGATCTACAGATTCAATGCAATACCAATCAAAATCCCAACGACTTATTTTTCAGAAATAGAAAAACAAATAAGCAAATTTATCTGGAAGGGCAGGGTGCCCCGAATTGCTAAAAACATCTTGAGGAAAAAAAACGAAGCTGGAGGTCTCGTGATGCCGGACTTTAAGGCATATTATGAAGCCACAGTGGTCAAAACAGCATGGTATTGGCATAAAGATAGATATATCGACCAATGGAATCGAATAGAGTGCTCAGATATAGACCCTCTCATCTATGGACATTTGATCTTTGATAAGGCAGTCAAGCCAACTCACCTGGGACAGAACAGTCTCTTCAATAAATGGTGCCTAGAGAACTGGATATCCATATGTAAAAGAATGAAAGAAGACCCGTATCTCACACCTTATACAAAAGTCAACTCAAAATGGATCAAAGATCTAAACATTAGGTCTAAGACCATAAAACACTTAGAGGAAAATGTAGGGAGATATCTTATGAATCTTACAACTGGAGGTGGTTTTATGGACCTTAAACCTAAAGCAAGAGCACTGAAGAAAAAAATAAATAAATGGGAGCTACTCAAAATTAAACACTTTTGTGCATCAAAGAACTTCATCAAGAAAGTAGAAAGACAGCCTACACAATGGGAGACAATATTTGGAAACGACATATCAGATAAAGGTCTAGTATCCAGAATATATAAAGAGATTGTTCAACTCAACAACAAAAAGACAGCCAACCCAATTACAAAATGGGAAAAAGACTTGAACAGACACCTACCAGAAGAGGAAATACGGGTGGCCAAGAGGCACATGAAGAGATGCTCAATGTCCCTGGCCATTAGAGAAATGCAAATCAAAACCACAATGAGATATCATCTCACACCCACCAGAATGGCCATTATCAACAAAACAGAAAATGACAAGTGCTGGAGAGGATGCGGAGAAAGAGGCACACTTATCCACTGTTGGTGGGAATGTCAAAGGGTGCAACCACTGTGGAAGGCAGTTTGGCGGTTCCTCAAAAAGCTGAATATAGAATTGCCATACGACCCAGCAATACCATTGCTAGGTATCTACTCAAAGGACTTAAGGGCAAAGACACAAACGGACATTTGCACACCAATGTTTATAGCAGCGTTATTTACAATTGCAAAGAGATGGAAACAGCCAAAATGTCCATCAACAGAAGAATGGCTAAACAAACTGTGGTATATACATACGATGGAATATTATGCAGCTTTAAGACAAGATAAACTTATGAAGCATGTAATAACATGGATGGACCTAGAGAATATTATGCTGAGTGAGTCCAGCCAAAAACTAAAGGACAAATACTGTATGGTCCCACTGATGTGAACGGATATTCGAGAATAAACTTGAAATATGTCATTGGTAACAGAGTCCAGCAGGAGTTAGAAACAGGGTAAGATAATGGGTAATTGGAGCTGAAGGGATACAGACTGTGCAACAGGACTAGATACAAAAACTCAAAATGGACAGCACAATAATACCTAATTGTAAAGTAATCATGTTAAAACACTGAATGAAGCTGCATCTGAGCTATAGGGTTTTTTTGTTTGTTTGTTTGTTTGTTTGTTTTTACTATTATTACTACTTTTATTTCTTTTCTCTATATTAACATTTTATCTTTTTCTGTTGTGTTGCTAGTTCCTCTAAACCGATGCAAATGTACTAAGAAACGATGATCATGCATCTATGTGATGATGTTAAGAATTACTGAGTGCATATGTAGAATGGTATGATTTCTAAATGTTGTGTTAATTTCTTTTTTTTTCTTTCCGTTAATAAAAAAAAATGCACATTACAGACTTATTGGGTAGCAACAATGTGCCAAGGACAGTTACTAAGAAGGAGACTTGGTCTTTAGCAGTTCACGGTCTAAATGCAAATGCAACTGAGATAGATAAAGAGTGAGATAGCAGGAGATAGATAAACGGAGACATACTAAATAGACTTGCTTACTGCTTGCTTGAAGGAGAAAAAAGAAGCAATGACACTGAGCAGCCAGGCCTTTCTGCACACTTACTCATTCACAACATTACCCTTTCAAAATGTCCCATAGTAAATTTCCAGTTATAAAAGACATTAAGAGTTCGTATTATTGGAGCACTACCTGGGGCAGCTTTTCTTCTTACCTGCTTTCTGCTGGCAAATTAAAGAATAAACCAATAAAGTACATATAAATAGTTATAACACATTCATTTGCTCCCACCTTTAGCTTAAATGAGTATATTTAAACTAAGGCAAACAAGGACGGTATGAGATAGAACCTTTTTGATGCTGTCCCTATTAACTAGGAAATTTGTCTCAGTAGGCTAAAGAAATTTACTTACAGGAACATCCATTATTCCATCATCTTGTGGCCAATATTGGTATTATGTGACTCCACTGGGTACAAAATTCCTAACTGAAGATGAGTTCGTCACTGGGCTCACCAATTAAGTTCAAAGACTTGCATGCAAAGTTCTAAAATAGCCCATTACATCAGGTGATTCAGAGGCATTTGGTAATCTTGCTTCTAGAACAAGCATAAGCCTGACAGAGCTCATTATTTTTACACTCAAGTACATCACATAAAACTAGAGGCCACATGAAGTGTGGCATTTTCCCACCAGTGATTATATATGTGAAACCACTTTTTCTATCACATTCTTCCCTTCCACAGGCTGGACTCCAATAGCCCGTCACTAAGCAGCCATTCTATCAGGACCATTTCTTTTTCCTTAACCGGGAAAGCTATTTTAAGTCATTCTCACTGGTGGGAATCTGATATGGCGAGAAAGGCATTTGAGTGAAAATAATACAGTATAAAGAGAGACAAAAGATAGATCTAACTCTGCTGGACCCAGAGGAGATCCAGTCTAGAAGGAAAAAAAATAACCTTAAAATATCTGTTAGAAAAATAATTTTTAAATCTACTCCCATATTTTCAGAATAATATTTGTTTCTCTTAATGAATTGGCTCATAAAATACTTTGAGGAAAAAAATTCTTTGAGGGATAAAAGTAAATAGTCTTACTATATGTTTTCCATTTTTATATGATGTGCTATTTTAAACATTCTCATTTTCGTACTTTAAAAAAGTTAAACCATGTACTTCCAATTTCAGTAATGATAGAAATAGTACACTCCTGTACTTAGTGTGGTTTTTCTATAGAAATGATAATTGAAAAATGATTGTTAAAATTGAGAAACTCATCAGGGGGAGATCTGATGGCAGATCCACGAAACTGATCTGAGGTGAACACATTAGAACTGTGTATTCAAATGTTTGCTCCGTGGCAGCCTCTTAGGAAGGAAGCATGAAACCTATGCCGCTGCCATCTGAAACTACCTGCAGAGAGAGTTTTCGGTAAAAATGGGTAAACTATTCTTACATCATAGTCACATGGTCTCTCTTCTTGCTCTTCATTCTCTCCTCCCTTCTATCCTTCCTTTCTTCTACTTTGTCTGATCTAAAACAGTATTACCAGAAATTGAGTACCTGACTAATTTATCATTTATGGCCCCAGATGACCTTTGATTTATCTCCAGTAAACTATCAAATCAATCCTTAAATGTTGAAATTTGCCACCAGTGGCACATTCATTAGCCCTCTAACACATATTTTATGTATCACCTTTACCTATAGAACTCAAAACAATGAGCAGTATTATCCTCTAATGCCCCGCATAATTACTAATTTTCAATACTATTGACTCATTTAATGAGGGAACACTTTATCAATTAACCTTCTAAGTCTGCTACAAAAAATTTCACCCATGGACCCTATCTCTAGCTAAAAGAACCTTTTCTTCCAAACCCCTACATATTCCCATTCACTTCTCCAGCTTCTTATACTCACTGGCTAAGAAAATAAAATCCTGGATTTATCAACCAAGTTATTTGAAGGCACTCTTCTTAGAGAAAAGAATAATTTCTCACCGTTGTTCTAATTCATTTGAAACATCAGCACTGAAAACATTCAGGGGGTGTTCTCTGAACGCTGGGAGGTGGACTCTGTCCAGGACACTGCTCTAGGCTCCACGTCCCCCCGATTAAATCTGTCATGTACTGGAGAGCTGCGGGCTGCTGCCTGTCAGCTCAGGTTTGTGTGCAGATCGGTCATGTATTTAAAGCATACCGAATGTCACACTAACAGATGCCCATAAACATGAGATTATACACGTCATTTTTAAAGCATCCAAGAAATGAATCATTTGCTGGGGAAGTCTTCAGGGCCTAATAAGCAAATGTAAAATTTTTTATGATTGTCCTAAGGTTAATTGGGTTACGCAGATTTGGCTCCCCAAATTCTCTCAAGCCTGTGAATGGAACTGCCCCTGTGCTGAATACTGGCCACACAAGAAGACAGACACCAGCTGAAACAGTGTGACTCAAAGAGATGTGTGTGACAAGGTCGCAGGGTCCCTCGGTTTTCCCTGTACTGACTTCTACCATAATGGTAGCTTCATTCATTTGAGTTTTAACGACTAGAACTGAGTGGAGGGAAACAGAAAGGATGACTGGGGGAGGTAAAGGCACCACAGACAAAACTTCCTTTTCTCATAATCTTTGTATGACCTCTCTGGACTGTAGGGAAGTAACTCCACGTAGATAAAGATAGGAATAGCCTTTTCTCTCTAAATACCATTCTCCGTTCATTTTGAAGCAAGACTACTGGTCCAAATTACCTGATAACTCCTTCTGTCCTCTATCTAAGATCCAATCTATAAGAAGTATTTTAGAAAAACTGGTGTCTATGAAAGGTTATACTTTGATTTGTAACTACCCATTTACCTCCATTATAATTTCAAGATTCAAAACATGTTAGTCCTAAGAATTAATGACAAATCTCATGTAAGCATATTAATATTTACCTCCGCATGCTGTGGATAAAATACTCCTGCCCCCAGCCCCGCCTCACCATTGGCAGGAGTGAAGAGAATGTCCTGGAACTCATCCTGTCCTGCTCCCACCCACATCAGTCATAGCCTCACTGCCATTATCCACTTTGAGATCTTCAGGGTTCATCTCACTATGTCCTTTGTCTCTGTTTACATCAGACACCGCATACCCTGGTCCTCCCTCACAACTCTCATCTGCCCAGTGCCTCTACATTCTTTCCTTCTTTCTCTGTCAATCTTTCCTTCCTAGATCTGGAAACATCTTTACTGTACTCTAAGGGCATAGAGGTCAATCAGCAAAATCTCAGATATCCCTGACCTCTTTTCTGAACATTCCCGTCAATGTCTTGCTCTAATTAGAACCTGACTGTCCCCTCAGGACATTGCTCCCCCATTACGCCCCCTTGATGGTGGGTATTGTCTCTTTCATGTACCTTCCACCATGGACCTGGGGATGGGTTAGGGTTTTCCCTACACCCCACCACTACTCAGAGTCTAGAATCTAGAACATCCTCCTGCCTCCTGGCTTTAGACCTCATATTATCATTCTCCCTGTCTGTCATTGACCAACCACTACATCACTCTCCTTCTGTTTTTTAAAAGAATCATTTCAACTACATTCTGAAACTTCATACCTTGAATTCGATTTCAGATGAAAACCAATTCCTATTTTAACCTTCCTAAATTTGCCATCTCCTTTTAATAAAACTAGATGTCTCCTACTTATTTCAGCTCTTCTATAAAGCATGACCCTTCTAGTCCAGGGATTTTCAAACCTTGATTGGAATTCACTTGGGTATATTGTTAAAATGCACATTCTGATTAATAGGCTAGGCAAGGCCTGGGAATCTGTATTTCTAGCAAGCTCCTGGGTGATGCTGATACAGCTGGCCCTCAGACACACATTAAGTAACAAGGTTCTAACATGTTGACGTTACTACTTCTAAATTCATACAGGACATGATTTATTAATCTTTATATCCCCACTGAGTTGCATGGTGCTTGAGACATCACAGTAGTCAATGAATGTTTTTTGAATAAATGATTGACCAAATGAAAATATGTGTAACATGTACCCTGGCACTTGGACAATTCTACTTAAAATAGGATAATTCCATCTGCACTCTTTACTTAGACTGAAATTATATTGAGGGCAGGTACCATATTTAATACTTCTTTGTATCTTCAAAGTACACATATAATACCTGTCACAGAAATAGGCACTTGATATAGCATTGACTATACCATCAATTGATAAAAGGATTGATTGAATAAACAACTGGAGGAGAGAATCCTCAAATGTAGCCTGCACTTGAGGCAACTGGAATGCATGGGTCATTTAATGAGCTGGCCACACTGACACATAGCCCAGCAAAGGCAAGTTAGAGGGCAGAAATATTAAAATGAGCAAGAAGGGGGAAAAAAAGTCCTTTTGTACACACAGACACACTCTAATGAGAAAAGCGCTTCGGTTAGTTAAAATGCCAAGCCAGTGGTTCATATGCTTGGGAATAAAACCAAGCATTATTACACGGGTAGGCAGATGGTGCATCTTTTTTTCTTAATTCAAAGCTTCACTTTTGTAAATAACAATGGAAATTGAACAACTGGCATATACCAAGCTTTGCAGACTATGTTAAGGGTTTTCAGAAGTGAATTTTCGCAACAATTTCTATCTCTGGAGTATTTAAATGTATACTGACTTGCAGTGTTATTTATTTAATATTTCATACTTATATGTTATCTTCTCAACCAGGCTGCAGTCACCCAAGGCAAGGAACCTTATCTATGTATATGGTGGGCACAGAGTGATATTTGTGGAAGAAATAAAATATTTAAGGGAACCATACCACTCTGTTTCCAGATATGACTATGGTATTAAACAGAGAAGAGCAAGGAAGGGTTAGGAAGTAGAATTCAAGACATGTAACTTAACAGGATACCCAGGCTGTGAAGAGGGAAATTCCACTCAAACTGGATAGGGATATATTTTTTCTTTTTCTTTTTATCCCTAGAAGATGTGCTCATGTAGAATTCTGCTGATCACTGGTTCTTAAAAAACATCATGTCATGTAAATATATGAACTGTAGTACCTCTGCAGCTTTCACAATCACTTCAGCAAACATTGCTTCTGTTCCTAGAATACAAGTAAGCTGGATACAAATAATTTATCAGTGGGGACAATGTATTTCTATGCTCTCACTTTTTTTTTATTTGTTATAAAAGTCATTGAGGTGCTGATTCTTAAAATAATTCATCTGTGTCTGTGCATGTCAGTCCATATAACTACATGGTTCAAAATATTCCTATAATACTTCTGATTTGTGTTTCAGTCTATTAGTTACCTATTCCATGATTAGATTGCTTTAGTTCTGCTTAAAAAGAAAAAGATTCTGTGAAAATACGGTAGTTTCTCATGCATAGGGCATTTAAAATAGAATGGAACCAGCAATCTGTAACTTAAAATTACATATAACCACATTTTAAATTAGAGCACTAGAAAACACAGATTTCCACAGCAGTTTCATTATGCAGAGAGGTAAACAACAAATAAATAAGGCATACATGAATATGAAATTAACAACATGATAATTGCTTTAGTCCTAGAGTGCATGCAATATTAAATCCTCAAATAAACACGGGCTTAACCTCATTCTCACATATGCCTATTGCTTTTATCAGAAGCAGTACACCTGAGAGCTGTGCACATTCAAATTAAGACAACCTCCACAATGAGGTAAAGAGCCCACAGAAATGACTGCCGTTCCTTGGAAATTTCAGCTCTGGTTTGGGAGGTATTTTCTGGCGAACCAATGAAAGTAAGAGGAAATTCAGAAGTCAGTAAAAATGCATTTCTCATATCACTATTATTTTGCATATTCCGTCATACTTAGCTCACCTCCTAGCTCTTTAAAGTCTCATCCAGATAATCAGTGTAGCCATTCCAAGAAAGTGCTACCTTCCTGCTGAGATGAAGTTCAAGTTCTCTCTCCATAGCACAGACCCCCGCTGTCTTGTTCTACAACATTTTTGTGGGCAACTGCTAAACCTTATTTCTGCTGAATTTTTCCTTCTCTGCAGCAGGCAGAAGTCTTTTTTCATAGTTTTCTTATGGCTCTTAACAGCTAAAGTCTGTCTTGGGCTCTGGGCCCAACTTTGCCCTAAACTTAACCCCAAGTAATGGTTTCTCCATCTAACTCACAGCCTGAGACTGACTCATTTAGAAAGAGGTTTCTGCCACTACTGGAGTTTTCCAGTAAGCAAGGGTTAAAAGGTTAGCAAAAATGTTACTCTTCCCTTATGAGTATGAAACTGGTAGAATTCAAAATTTTGTGGCTGTAACCTGACAAAAATGTCATTTTCTACATGGCAAAGGTGAAGTTTAGAAAGGATGCATAGCTTGTTTACAGATGAAACAGTCTTTCTAGCAGGTAACATAAGCCACTGCATTGGAAACCAATGACTTAAAAAAAAAAAGAAAGGAAAGAAATTAAATTAGAACAAAAAATATTAAAACAATTATGAATCCAAAGGAAAGAAAACTTCATTGGACCAAATAAGCAAATAAAAATATTAGGTTTCATTGTTCCGGTGATAAAAATTAGTCTGTCTTTGTTGATTTAAACTTAAATTTGACATAATGGGTAAATTTAAGCCTGAGGCTTTTATGCCATTATCAGCGGCTCTGTCAGTGAATGCTTTAACCTAATTACATTTGATGCAGCAAATCAACAAAACCACTGCTGGTTATGACCTCTGCCAAGAGCGCTAGTGAGCTAGACAAATGGAGCTTAAGATGTTATTAGTTGTTCTGTTGCAAAGTTCCAGATACAAGCCGACAGGAGGCTGTTGCACGACTTGGGCAGGCAGCCTCCAGATGGCATTCTGCATTGGCTTGTGGCATGGCTCACAGGGATACTGGCACATTTTCCCTGTCAAAATGAAAGTTTTCCAATTACAAGGAGATAATGTGAGGAGATGCAAACTTAATCTCTTGAACAAAAGGTTGCAAGCTGTGTAATAGCCATTTCAGGGGAGAGATTTCACTATAGTTCAATTGATTTAAACGTCGTAGACCACAAAATGGGCTATCTTTCCTAATAAAACCAACGAATCAGCTGCAGTTGATTCTATTTACTGTGTCTATAATGGTTTCATCATCCAAGGATGCTTCCTTTAACTTTGTGTCCTTTCGTTGAATTGAATGCTGTGATTACCTTTTTCCCCTAACATTTGTACAGATACAAAAAAGGCATTTTTCCTTTTAGACACTAACTGCCTTAAACGAAGACTTCAGGTGTGATGTTATAATAGACCGCTATGGAATCC
The DNA here is from genome assembly GCF_023851605.1 of Tamandua tetradactyla. Lineage (NCBI taxonomy): Eukaryota > Metazoa > Chordata > Mammalia > Pilosa > Myrmecophagidae > Tamandua > Tamandua tetradactyla. The sequence goes on along the minus strand of NC_135329.1, from coordinate 153,775,594 downwards.
CAGATCATAAAATTTCATTAGGAAGACTATACATGTTAACAGCAAGAAAATGTTATCATCAAAACCTTTAAGGTAATGTGGCTAAACAGTGAGCACTCTTTATTCTCAAATCCGGTCATCACTAGTAAAAAGTATAGGGAGAACTACCAATAGCTATGGAAGTAAGGTGAAACATTTCCACACTTGTCCAAGAATAACTGACCTGTCAAACAAGTCGGTGGCTACTTTGTTGTAAGGTTACTTTTCAGAAAGATGTGGATTTGTCAGTTGACATGAACATGCTGTGACAAAGCAGGAGAGCCAGCATATATCCATTTTTATGAGTCCAGCAGGGAAATTACATATGATGAGATCATGTGGGCTCTGAGCAGAATGTTTCACAGTGCAACAGTAAGAGGATTCTTGTACTAAATACATCATACAGAATTTCAGCAGAATTTAAATGCAAAAGATCATACAATTCTATGCAATCTATGAACCTTCAGTGTTTTTGCTTGATTCCTTTCTTTTGTGATTGAAGGAGAATTAATCAATCCAAAATTTCTTAGCACAGATTCAGACTGTTAAAAGAGACAAGGTACACTTCCAAAAATGAATTAGGCTAAACTACCCAGGGTAAAATACTTGCACATCAAATTCCAAAGTTATTTACAATACATACTTTACTCATTTAGATGAGGCTCAACACTGCAAAGTTGTACAAAATGCTGGATTTCAGTCAATAGGGTAAAACCATAGTAAGCAGATTTTTTTGTCATTTCTTTACTGAAAATTCAGTCAGCTAAATAAAGCAGGTTTTTAAATTCTAAGTAGTCTCAACTGCAACACTGCAAGATCTGTAAATCAGAAATACAAAGCAAGCCATGCAAGTCACTTAGAAAACTTAGATTCCTACCAAAGAGTTCACATTTTGAAGTAATGAGCATTTTTAAAAAGTCACAACATCAACATAAGTGGGCTATAACAGCTGTTGTAAAACTCAACATCAATTTTATGTTGGCTCAACTACTAAACAGCAATCACAATGACATCCTTTAGGAGGCATTTAAGGGCCCATGTGTACAGCGATTTAAAAACTGAGCAGGAAATCAAAACTAATTCCTAGTCTGTTTATGAAAATACGTCTCCCTGTGTTCTTGTACCACCACCTAGTGGTAACACAGCTCTTAGTCTGACCATTAACAACAACAACAACAAAAGTAGATTTTTTCATATAAAAAAAGGAAGAAGAGGAAGTAATATAGTGAAGAATAGAGAATGAGAGGGGAAGGAAAATAGGGAGGCAGAGGAAGAAAGGAAAGCAGAAAAAAGAGAGAAAAGAAAAAAGGAGAAGAAAAGAAAGACAAAAATAAAAACAAAAAAGTACACTTATAATTCTAGTCTTAAGACCTGTTTCCTAATAAAGTTCACTGAATGCAATCATTTAAAAATAAAACATTATTTAAAACCATTTTGCTTTGTGCATTTATTAACATGAAAATTCTATAGTTGGTAAAACTAACTATTTTTTTTTCATGTGGTTGAATTTCTAGGGATTTATCCTACACTACAGGGCCTACAAATATATGTGCCTACATGTGAACTGGCATACGCACAAGATTGCACCACTATTTGCAATAACCTCAATGTTGATCAGTAGAGCTATTCATATAAATTATGGTACAGCCACAAAGTAAAAAATGAAGATCTTTTTGTCTTGCTATGGAACAAGGGCTAAGATACTTGATTAAAAAAATCAAAAGCAGAAAATGTGTTTTACATACCATCACTTCTATAAAAAGAATGGGAACAAAAAATATATTTTCTTTTATATGTGTACAGTGTCTCTGGAAGGATAGATAAGAGGCTGGTAAAATTACCTCCACAGAGAGGAACTGGGTGAGCTGGAAGTCAGGGTGGAAGGAGACATTTTGTACTTTAAACCATATGAACGTATCATCTATTCAAAAATTAAAAAATGAAATTCAATCTATAAAAAAGGGCATGATTGAAATTAAGTGTTAACTACAGCTTTTTTTAAACTAACAAAATAATCTCTGAAATGTTTCATTTGAAGAAACATTTGCCACATTTAATGATAAAAATTGAAGCTTCCATTTTTCTCTGTAAATAGATATACAATAGGGCAAAGGGAAGACATCATTTGTAAAAGGCATGGAATTAAAGTGACGAAACACTGATGCCAGTTCACTCTCGCATTTTGACAAGCTCTGGAGATCTGGGTTGAGGAAGTTTCTCACCATGAGAGTTAAGACACTTAGAACCTTTATACTCTGGGCTTAACTGTATAGAACAGTGAGGCCAGGGCATTGACAGGAGCACTGGTTGCTGAGTAGGCATCTAAAGGTAGAAGAGTTGAGAGCTATTAGGAGAAAAAAGAAGTAGAGCTTCCATCATTTTGAATACAAGTGATGACACTGGACATTCTTAGATATATATATTTTTTTTATTGTAAACACTTAACATACAAGCATATATTCTTGACATATAAACATTCCATACATGGTATACAATGACTCACAATATCATCACATAGTTGCATATTCATCACCATGATCATTTTTTGAACATTTACATTACTCCAGCAAAAGAAATAAAAAGAAAAACACACATACCATACCCCTCACTCCTCCTTCTTATTGACCATTAGTGTTTTCATCTACCCAATTTATTTTACCCTTTGTACCCCCTATTATTTACTTATTTTTATCTATATTTCTTCCTCATCTGCTCATACCCTGGCTATAAGGAACATCAGACACAAGTTTCTCACAATCACACAGTCACATTGTAAATGTTATATCTTTATACGATTGTCTTCAAGAATTTAGGCTACTGGAACACAGCTCAACAGTTTCAGGTACTTCCCTCTAGCCAACAGAAGACATTCTTGCTTTGTTCCCTATCTAAGGTGAAAAGGATTCATGCTTTCACCATGAAATAAGTTAGCTGTAAGTTTTTATAGATTATCATGCTAAGGGCTTTTCCCTCTATTTTTCATATCTTTCTGAGAGTTTAATTTTATTTATTTATTTATTTATTTATTTATTTATTTAGGCATGGGCAGGCACCAAGAATTGAACCCAGGTCTCCGGCATGGCAGGTGAGAACTCTGCCTGCTGAACCACCATGCCCGGCCCCTTTCTGAGAGTTTTTATCCTGAGTGGTTACTCAATTTGTCCAAAGCTTTTTCTGCATCAATCTGTATAATCATGAGATGTCTTACTCTAGTCTGTTAATATGGCAGATTACACTGACTGATTTTCAAATAATGAAGATGTCTTGCATCCCTGGAATAAATCCCCTTAGTCATGATGGATAATATTGTATCTATATGCATAAGTGATATTGGGCTGTCATTTTCTTTTATTGTATTGTCTTTGTCTGGTATTAGTATCAGTACATTATAGCTTTGTAAAAAGGAATTGGGAATTGTTTGTTCTGCTCCTCTCTTTCTGAAGAGATACTGTAGATTCTTTCCTAAAGATTTTGTATGATTTTCTAGTGAAAATATCTGTGCCTGGAGGGTTATTTGGGAGTATTTTAATTATGAAATCAATTTCAGAAAAAGGCTGAGTAGGGTGTCCTCTTCATCCCATCGTGTCAATGGGGACCAAATCGGAAGCTTGAACTTCCACCCTCACCCAGAGTTAATGAGGTCTCCCTCCCCCTCCCCACTGGGGTGGTATCACAGCAGGCTGAGTGGAGAGTCAGGACTCACACATGGCTCAGTGGGAATAAGGCAACCCCTGCCCTAGTGTCATATTACTGGGGTATCTTATAAAGCTCCTCTTCTTTGGCTACAGAGAGCAGGATTTTGTTGACTTTTTTTTTTTTTTTTTTTTTTTGCCTGTGCCCAATGGCATTTCCAGGTTTTGACTTCTTCAGCCCCATGTCTGGTATATGACAGACAGAAAGAAAACTGAGGGAATCCATAATGCTATTGCTTCTGGTTGTGAGTTCCCAAATCTGTCTGCATCTTCTCTCCACCTCTCAGTATCTTCTTCTGTTTATTTTATATATAATGTTCAAGGTTTTCAGTTGTACTTGCTAGGAGGAATAGGAAAAATTATATCGGGCAGACCACCGTGGCTCAGCAGGCAGAGTTCTCACCTGCCATGCCAGAGACCCAGGTTCGATTCCTGGTGCCTGCCCATGCAAAAAAAAATAATTATATATATATATATATATATATATGTGTGTGTGTATATATATATATATATGTATTTATATATAATGTATATATATATACACTCTACTTTAAAAGAAGAAATCTCTTCAATTTTTTTTTAATATGTCTCCCTACATATATGTATTTCTATATACATGCACACACAGAGAGGCAGATGTGTGATATGTATATCATAGGGAATTTCGTCCACAACCTTTTTGTTTGTTTTTGGCAGGGTACATGTACCTGGAATTGAACCTGGGTCTCCCTGGTGGCAGCCAAGAACTCTACCACTGTACCCATGCACTCTCTACTACATGGTTTTACAAACAGATGCATTGCAATAATCTTTCTGTCTTATTGGGTAAAAGGCTTCACAAAAGCAAGTCCCAACCTATTTCCCTGCAAGTAGCCTCACCTCTTCCCCATGTGACCTTTGGTCATTCTTGTGAAATTACGAAGGGAAAGACATTTCAGTGGTCTATGACGTGAACAGGCTCATCTCTTTAAGGTTTTGCCTCCTCGTCATGTCCCCCAATCTCTTTGTCATTTCTACTACTTGTGTAAATTTATATTGCCATTAGAATATAATAATGCCCACGATTTCACTTATTATGGACTCTCCTTCAAAGTCCAGTGCTAATAGGTTTGTCTCTAAATAACTGTGTCATCTTGGCAAGTCATCTTACCTCTTTGGGTATTGCTTTCTCCACTTCTCCAGACAAAATAATTAGTGATTTGCTAATGCTAGAATGACAAACAGGTCACATGACTCTAGGCATACCTCTAAAGGTAGCAGCATTGCATGGGGCTGAAAACAGCAACACTGAGTTAAAGTTTGTCTAAATGGCAATTGGATACCCAGACTTCCATCCCCATCCTGTACAAGTCTCCACTGTTTCTGCATATGCTTCAGGGACAACAAAGGAATTTTTGGAACTATGGAAATCAGGGATACTACATAAGTGCCTGCATAGCAACAGGAGTATGCCAACCCCTCTACCTTCACCCACTGTCCCACACTCCACTCGGATCCTAGATGCTGTCAAGTACCCAGGCTGAAAACTAGAAGATCCCTCTGGTTACTCAACTAAGGCCAAAAGAAAAGCACTACATACACTGACATTTAGGTACTTTTAACATTGAAATTACTTATTATATTGTGGTGAAACCCAACAGTCAATGACTTTCAAATATGAACAAGCAGCTAAGAATCACCTGGCATTTAAGGAAAGCATCTGATATGGAAGAAAGAAACTGAAATAAACAAGCAAAAAAATAAGAACTTGGAAGAACCAGGGACAATGCAGTGAGCTGAAGACAACTTTAAAAAGAGAGAAAGAGAAGACATTGAGTTCATAGTAAGAGCACCATAAAAAGGAACATTGAGAGGATAAGGATGCTCAAAAACTAAAAGCAGCAGGAATAAAAGATTAAATAATAGGTTTGGAGGTAATGTTGAGAAGATCTCTTAGATAGTAAAAGAAGAGTAAGAAAATAGGAGAGAAATATAATATAAAAACCAAATCAAATTATTAGGAAGACTAATGAACAGGGAGGAAATTATCAAATAATAAATAATCTGTGATTCAGAGTAGAATTGAGGATAGAGGATGACTAGAGAAAAAGATGAAACTGATAGTTTAGCTATGTGTTAGACTACATTGAGAGATGTTTTAGAGATCTAGTAGATAGTTTGGAAATGAACTAAAAATAGGAACATAGGAAATTAAATAAATGAAATAAAATTAGGCAATTCTTGGTGGGGAGGGTAGAGTTGTATAAAGAGGAAATGTAATTAGGGCATACTATTTTGCTTTGTTGTAGAAGACATTTTTGCAGTCATAATAATGTAAACGACTGAATATTGAATCCAAATGTGACATGATTTGGGGAATGGAGTGAGGACAAGTCGGAGAGAAGGTAGGGGTAGTATATAACTCCACTTGCCATGGCAGAACACCATGTCAATAAATAATATCTTGAACTGGAAAACCAGGAAACAGTAGAGTAAGTGTGTAATTGGAAATACAAGAGTTTTTTAAAAAAATAGCTAAAAGAATTGAAAGGGAATGCCTACAAGGATTGAGAATCAGAGGGGCAGTGACAGGTAGAGCAGAGTATACTAATTTCCTCCAGAAGCTTTGTAGTATTATTTTTCCTTTAACTACATGCATGTGCTATTTTAACACTAATTTTTAAATAAAAATATTATTATTGGTTATTGAAAAATAACAGTAATAATGAGTTCTGAAAACATCAGCACAATACAGAATCTTACTACAAAAGGTAGATTGCTCTCCCAGCCCCACTGTTCAAGTTCACTTCTCTATTGTAAAATGTCTGGTGTGTGTACGTTCTGACAGTTTTTCCTGCACCTACATCTAAGTAAAAGAAAACACTCAGGTGTTAGTGGTGTTTTCAGGATGTAACGAGGATAGACTTGAAGGCCGAGAGAAACAAGTCTGAACAAAGTAATATGGGATAGTCTCCACAGATGTTTTTAGAGAAAATGCAAAGCAAAGATCAACTGGTTTTGCATGATTGGAGTATAGAGAAATGCATAATAAGGATCATTAACATGTGACATGTTTATTGAAGGATTAAAATTTTAACAGTAACTTGAGAGATGACATACTAGTGATTATTAATATAGCTAATATTCTTCTTTCATACAGAGACTGAAGAAAAATTTGGAAGAGAGGCTACTAGAGTAGAAAGTAGGGAAGAGTTAGACCAGCTTAATTACAAGTCCTGAAACCAGACTCAGTTTTAAATTTCTACTCTGTCTTGGATTTGCTTATTGCTTTAGACAGGTTATTTCATTTCTCTAAGCTTCTGTTCCCATATCTATAAAAATGGGGATAATTATACCTTCTTCACATGGTCATGGAGAGAATTAAATAAGAGGATGGATGTGAATGTGAAACCTACATTATACTGTGCAAGAAGCCATTAAGGAGTAATGAGTATTAGTTGCTTTTGGGGAGCTGTTTAAAGGACACCAGGTCCTAAGTGAATCTTCCCGAGAGAGGGGTCTAATATCTCTAATTGTCACAGGAGAAAGACAGAGGAGAGGAGAGAAAGAAAGAGACAGAGAATGGGTACTGACCACCCAGAAAGTGTCTGGGCTGGTGAAGCAGTGAGCTTCAGCTCCAAGAATGAGCACTGATGAGGACAGGCAGAACTAGAGAAAATAGCTTTTGTCATAATATTGGTAATAAAGTTAATTTTTAACTAGTATTTTAATAACTGGTACCAGAATCTCTCCTTGGAAAGGAACAGTTTTTGTTCAGGAAAATACCTTGGTTGTGTATGCTCCTTCCTAATTTGGGAAAGGCATGAATGTTAGCAGGTAATAAGACATCAGAAGAGGGAATCTGCTCTGGATGAGAGGAAGACAGGGATTTCTTATTTGATTTTATTCCCTCTAGATAAAGGGGCAAAAATGGGTGAAGGTCAGAGAGCATAAAGGAAGGAGGGAGAGAAGCCAACAATTTGGGGGAAAAAAATCAGGAGGAGGTAAGATTAAAAATCAGTGAAACCTTCTGGTGATGTCTGGCAATGACTGTACTATTTTAGGATATTTGCATTGCCGTGTTGCAAAGTCATCTCTGTTATCTGCCCATTGAATTTTAGTTGGTAGGTAACCAAGTACACAAAAGCCTGATGGAGAACTATTTTTTTTAAGTGAGAACAGAACTCAATTTGAGAGACTGAATTCACAATAGGCTCAATGGAATATAAGGAAGATCCCCCAGGCATGAAAGCAGAAGCAGGAGCATGAAAAACTAAAATTTTAAGATCATGGAATTTAGTTCACTTTCTGCAAATCCTCCTGTCATCTCCTTAAGGACCCAACTAAAAGAAACCCTTCCAGGAATGTTAAGTCTACTTTAATTGATTATTAGAAGCATCTGGTTTGCAATACCAGGTGTCTTGGTTTGCCAGGGCTGCCATGATGCCTATCACACAAGGGGCTGGCTTCCTCTCTTTATAAGGCCTCCAGTTGTAGAGATTAAGATGTACTCTGATTCAATTTGGCCACACCTTAATGAACTAACATTTTCACAAGGTCCTATTTACAAATTGGTTCACTATCTCAGGAATGTGGATTAATACTAAGAACCTGTCCTTTGTAGGGGTAAGTGAATCAATCTCCAACACCAGGAAAAGTGTCTCAAAAATTTTGTCTTAAAAGGGCCTATCAGTCAAAAAATAATTGCTCAGAATCATTGCTTTGGTGCTCGGGACACAGAAACTAACAAACTCCTTGTCATCAAGGAGTATCCAAAAGCACCAAGCAGGGGGCCCAGCAAGAAGTAACTAGCCAGAAATTGTCAGTTACCTTTCTTTTGCTGCTAGCCCCTGGAAGGACATAGTGTTTGCACTATACCAGGGAAAAAGGGGTTTTGCTTGCAATTGCCAGTGTTGAACAGTGTTTTCTGATTAAGCTCTCCTTGACTAAAATGTGAATTAAAAAATGAGGAAATCCATAGTGTTCTGATACACAAAAATAAAATGGGCCAACTAATTATTTGTTTGGTCCTGCAAACTAATAAAATGAATAAGATTTTCTAGTAGAAAACTTGGGCATTATAAATTTTGTAACATTTCATGGTTTTGAAATGTTGAAAGTACATATACCTTAGAGAATAGAAATTTTTATAGACAGAAGTTCTTGGTCATTTGATTGTGAAGTTGTGCTTCATGAAGGAAGTTTACGCTTTTAGAAATGCTGTAACATGTGCTTCTAAGTCACTGAGTTTCCCAAAAGAATGGAAGAATTTATCTTATAATAAGAGGTATAAACATATGAATAATGGTGATCTAAAATTTAGCAATAAAAAGCAGGAACTTTTTATTATTTATGTATAAAATTAAATAGTTCTAAAAATTCTTATTCCTAAATTTATTTCCAAAAATAACAAAACAAATCTTTAAAATTAACTACTACAAACCAACTTTATTACAAATAAATTAGTCCTAACATTATTTCATAAATACCAGGAATTATCATATTTAAAACCACTTTTTTGTCCAAAAGGGCTAAAATGCATCCACCTTTATAATAATAACACTGTATGTTAATGGATTAAACTCTCCAATCAAAAAACACAGATTGGCAGAATGGCTAAAAGCACAATCCAACTACATGTTGTGTGCAAGAGACTCACCTTAGACCCAAGCACAAACAGATTGAAAGTGAAAGAAAGCAAAAGATAATATGTGCAACTAGTAACCAAAGGAGAGCTGGGATGGCAATACTAATACTGGATAAAATAGATGTTAAGCCAAAAGCTGATACAAGAGACAAAGAAGGACATTATATATTAATAAAAGGATCAATCCACTAGGAAGAAATAACAATCATAAATATTTATGCACCTAAACATGGTAACCCAAAATACATGAGGCAAATACTGGCAAAACTGAAGGGAGCTACAGACACCTCTACAATAACAGTTGCAGACTTAAATATACCACTCTCATCAATAGATAGAACATCTAGACAGAAGATCATAAGGAAACAGAGAGCGTGAATATATGATAACTGAACTAGACCTAACAGACGTATATAGAACATTGTACCCAAAATAGCAGGATATATGTTCTTCTCAAATGCTCATGGGTCATTCTCCAGGACAGACCACATGTTGGGTCATAAAACAAGTCTCAATAAACTTGAAAAGACTGAAATTATACAAAGTATTTTCTCTGATCAAATTGGAAATGAAGCTGGAAAACAATAACAGGCACAGAACTGGAAAATCTACAAATATATGGAAGTTAACACACTCAAACAATTGATGGGTCAAAGAAGAAATGCATGGGAAAACAGTAAATATCTTGAGATGAATGAAAACGAGAAAACAATGCATCAAAACTTATGGGAGGCAGAAATGTCAGTGCTGAAACAGAAATTTATAGCCTTAAATGCCTACATTAAAAAGAAGAAAAGAAATAAAATCAAAGACCTAACTTCAAACCTGGAGGAACTAGAAAAAGAACAGCTAACTAATCCCAAAGCAAGAAGAATGAAAGAAATAACAATAATTACAGCAGAAATAAAATGAAATTGAGAACAAAAAAGCAGTAGAGAGAATTAACAAAGTAAAAAATTGGTTCTTAGAGAAGATTAATAAAATTGACCAATCCTTATCTAAAATTACAAAGAAAAAAAGAAAGAAGATACAAATAAATAAAATCAGATATGAGAGGAGGGACATTACCACTGAACCCATAGAAATATAAAAGATCATAAGAGAATACCATGACCAACGGTATACCAACAAATTAGACAACCTAGATGAAATGGACAAATTCTCAGAAACACATGAACAATCTACACTGACCCTAAAGGAATTAGAAGATCTCAACAGACCAATTATAAGGAGATTGATCATCAGAAACCTCCCAACAACAACAAAAAAAGCCCAGACCAGATGGCTTCACAGATGAGCTCGACCAATCATTCCAGGAAGTAATACCAATTCTGCTCAAACTCTTCAAAAAAAAAAAATTGAGGAAGAGGGAACACTACCTACCTCATTCTATGAGGCCAACACCACCCTAATACCAAAACCAGATAAAGATACTACAGAAAAGGAAACTACAGATCAATTTCTTTTTATGATTACAGTTGCAAAAATCCTCAACAAAATACCAGCAAATTGCATCCAGCAGCATCTTTTAAAAAAAAAACAATACACCATGATCAAATAGTTTTATCCCAGGAATGCAAGGGTGGGTCAGCATAAGAAAGTCAAAGACCTAAGTAAACAGAAGAACATTTCATAACCATGGATTAGAAGACTAAATATCGTTATGATTTCAACTCTACTTAAAACAATTTACAGATTCAACACAATCCCAACCCAAATTCCAATAGTCTGCTTTACAGAAGTGGAAAAGCCAATCATCAAATTTCTTTGGAAGGGTAAGGGGCCCCAAGTAATCAAAACCATATTGAAAAAGAAGAGCAAAGCTGGATGACTCGCACTTCCCGATTTTAAAACTAATTACAAAGCTTCAGTGGTCAAAACAGTGTGGTATTGGCACAAGGATAGATATATAGATCAATAGAACTGAATTGAGAGTTTAGAAGAAGATCCTCACATCTATGGTTAAATGACCTTTGACAAGTCTGCCAGGCCCACTCAATTGGAAAGAATAGTTTCTTCAACAAATGGTGTTCATGTAACTGAATACCCATATACAAAAGAATAATGGGAGCCCTATTTCATGCCATATACAAAAAAAACTTCAAATGGATCAAAGACCTAAATATAAGAACCAGGACTATAGTACTCTTAGAAGAAAATGTACAGAAGCATCTTCAGAATTTTGTGTTAGGCAATGGTTTCTTAGACTTTACACCCAAAGCACAAGCCACAAAAGAAAAAAATAAATGGACCTCATCAAATTTAAAACTTTTGTGCAAATCATATTATCATGAAAGTGAAAAGGTAACCTACTCAATGGGAGAACATATTTGGAAAACACACATTCAATAAGGGTTTAATATCTAGAATATATGAAGAAATCCTACAACTCAACAATAAAAAGATAAACATGCCATTTTAAAAGCAGGCAAAAGATATTTCTCCAAAGATATAATAATGACCAAATTGTACCTGAAAAGATGCTCGACATCATTAGTTATTAGAAATAGAAATCAAAACTACAATGAGATGCTATTTCATACCCGCTAGAATGGCTACTATTAAACTAAACAGAAAATTTCAAGTGTTGGGTAGGATGTGGAGAAACAGGACCAGTCATTCATTGGTGGTGGGAATGTAAAGTGGTGTAGCCAATGTGGAAACAGTTTGGTGGCTGCTTGGAAAGTTAAATATAGAATTACCAAATAACCTGGCAATCCCACTGCTAAGTACATGCCCAACATTTTGAAAGCAGACTTGAACAGATATTTGCACACCAATATTCATCATGGATTATTCACAATTGCCAAAATATGGAATCAACCCAAGTGACTAACAATTGATGAATAAACAAAATGTGGTATACATGTACATGGAAAATTCATCCATAAAAGGGAATGAAATTCTGATTCATGTGACAATATGGATGAACCTTAAAGACATTATTTTGAGTGAAATATGTCAGACAAAAAAGGACAAATTTTGTATGTTTCCACAGATATGAAATAGGAATAAACAAACTCATAGAGTCTGAATCTATAATATACATTACCATGGGCTGGGGTGGAGGTAGGGAATGAGGAGTTAATGTTTACATTGCAGAGTTTTCAATTAGTTTGATTTTGATAATTTTGGTAATGGGTGGTGGCGATGGTAGCACAACATTGTGAATATAATGAACCACACAAATATACGCTTATATATTAGAATGTGGTTAAATGGAAAATTTTAGGTTGCACATGTTATTCGAATAAACATTAAAAAAACACATAGGACTGCACAAAACAAACAATGGCCTCTATTATATATGGTGGACTATAGTTAATAGTGCAATTATACAAATGTTCTTTTGTGAATTGTAATAAATGTACCACACTGACGCAAGTTGTCAGTAATAGTGTTGTACGCGGGAACTCTTTCGCATGATTTTTCTGTAAACCTACAACTTCTCTAATAAAAAACACTTTTTTCCAAAATGAAGCAATTTTATTTTGAATTCCATTCCATATCCAATAGTTTCTTGTTCTAGTGTAAATGTTATTTACATGTAGAGTTTTCATACATTTTTAATCATGTCTATAGGACCAGACCTACTCAGCATTCTTGGCAGTCTTGGGGGAAAAAAATAAGAAAAGCCTACAGAAAAATCAACAGTTGACTTTACTTATTATTAAGAAAACTTGACAGTTTTCTTTACTTATTATTGTCAAGTAACTAGTTTCCATCTGCTTTCTAAGTTGGCTTTCATCTGTGCATTGGTACTTTTTTCCTCAGGAGCATGTATTTTGAAGATCCCAACACAAAAGTTACTGGATATGTCCTGTAGGTTTCAAGGAACCTCCAAGCTATCAATGATTTCACTTTTCCAATTTCATTTATCACTCCTTCTCAACATAAGTATTCCCTTACAACTATTTCTCAGCACATCATCTACCCCAAACACTTTCGCATTGTCAACAGAGGTTTTACAATTGTTACCTATTTAATTCCTATCCAAGACTCTGCTCACTAGCTCCTTCCATGAAACCTTCCTGATTACTCCAATCCAGAGACATCTCTCCTCCAGTATCTTTTACAAGGTATGTGTGTGCCATTAATTTAATGCTTAATCCTTATCTTTTTATATGCACATAACTTAGCTTGTCAAGGGGTTTCTAGACTACTTTCAGGTAAGAGGCTGGTAAAGTCAATGAAAATAACAACAAACATCAGAGTGTCATTGTTTAATGTTGTAGAGACGAGTAAAGAAATGGCTAAGTTTTTCAACTCTTCAGCCTATGTTCTAAGCAGAATCATACATCATAACACAACACCTGGTAAGTTTCCATTTATTTGAGATTTCTTACTAATTCCATGCCACAAGTATTTGGCTATGCTCCAGAATTCATCTTCATCATAATGCATAGCTAAAAACATTTTATTTCGGGGGGACAGGACTCAGGCCCCACCAGTTAGAAGAGCTATTTATATTATTTATTTTTATTTACCTATGCTTATTAAGTATGCTTATCATGTGCTATGCTTACTTACCAAATATTGGGGAAGTATCTTTTTTAAAGCACTCCTGTTAACAATAAGCATATTAAGCACAACATATTTTTGGCTGAGAATCTTCAATCAAAATATGGCCCCTTTAAGAACATGCATAGATGCATCAACCAAATTACTTCATTGATCTCAGTAAATGTAAAAGTAAAGAAATTCGGGAGCCAACAAGCTATTCACAGAAACATATTGCTCTGCTTTTTCTTAGTCACTTGATTTCATGATACTGTTCAAGAAATTAGAGTGACTATGGTATATTTAGGATACACTTTTGTTCCTGTTTCATTGTTTGAACATTTTATCAGGGTAGCACTATAATAGTACATTACTTGAGAGAAAAAATATTCTTGGGTAACTCCATCAAAAACCACAGCAGGGTGGGCAATGGTGGTACAGTGGCAGAGTTCTCGCCCACCATGCCAGAGACCCAGGTTCGATTCCCAATGCCTGCCCATGCAAAAAAAAAAAAAAACCCGCAGCAGATTACAACTTCAGAAACTCTAAAAGAATGAAACCATGAAAATTTAACAGCAGTGTTTTATGATATATGAAACACATCTCTTACCAAAGCAAACTTTTAGCTAGTATGAGGCATTCTTTTAGTAGGCTGTTACTATAACATAGGTATCTTAACTGCAGCAATAAGCAAATAAAAGTGTTGACTTTTTGTGCCCCTATATACCTCTGAATGTATAGGAGAAAAATGAGCAATAGATGACCCTGTTCTTGCCCTGTCATCTGGGAAGAATGCCTCTGCTGTCCAGTAACATTGTACTGTAACAGTGGCAAGTTGACTTCTAGATCAGTTGTTCCAAGCTTTAGTGTATATGAAAATCATATTAAAATGCAGATTCCTGGATCACTTTGCAATAATTAGAGTAGATTTGGAGTGGAGCCCAGGCACCTGGATATTAACTAACAACCCAGATGATGAAGTTCTTGGACCACATTTTATGTAACACTACTTTGGATCTTGGACAACTTTGGATCCTGGACAACATAGAGCTTGTGCTATTATGAGAAATGGAAATCATATTGCTGGGCACGCACACACGCACATACACACATACACAGTGCTCGGGACCTGAGCCAATCTGAGGCAGTTAATTCTTTTTGAAGCATCATAATGAACTAGGTTAGAAAGGACTTATGATACAAAGATTTCCAGCAAGGAAGGTTCAATATAACAATAGCGTATGAATGGCATTTTGTTTGGTACATGAACATTTGATACTTGATTTCAAAACCTCATGGTCAAATTTATAATTTTCAAAGTAGCAAAAAACTTCAGTGAATTTTGGTGATACAGTTATATAAGTTTCTCCTCAATTAAATATTCTGCATTTGTTGCAAATTGAAAAAGTAAGTTTGAGCAGGCTATTGCAGACATTGAGTCTTACAATAATTAATTTTTTTATCATACCTCTATTGAGTAGATGAGTTTTTAGGAGGTAACTGGGGCACTGAATTAGCAGCATTAGAAGCATCCTTACAGAGATAGTGTGGTTTGTTTTCCTTTTCATCATGGTTTTGAGAGATAAATGGCCACTGGCTTTGCAGCTAAAGGGTCCTGAATTTGAATTCTGGTTCTGTCACTTTACCTTTGTGATTTTGGGCAAATTACTTAGTCTCAATCATTTCTTCTGTTGGGGTTTTAAAGGAGTCAAAGAAATCACATATGGAGATGACCAGGCACAGCAGTAGTGAGTTCTCTCCCTCTCTTGCTCCCTTCCTTGGTATTCCCTTTCTTGGTTGACAGTAGCATTATATACTAACTTACCCACACTGAAAGTTTCAGGGTCATTTTAAAGAAACCTACTCCCTATTTCTTATTCAATTTGTCACCAAGTCTATTGACTACACTCCTAAAATCCTCACTGAATGCCACCTGCTCTATCCAGCCCTTATACCTGTCATTGCTTTTAACTAAAATATCCTTCCTTTTCTATTCCTGATAATGAAGCTGAATTTGTGTAAAATTAGCCCTTCTTTCCTTTTCACTCCCATTTATATGCACCAGAGTAATCAACATTTCCCATCTGAGCAGTTAAATGAATACACTTAATCTACATCTTCCCAGCTTGGGAGTGACAATAACAAAGCAATAAATTCCTGACCCAACCCTCACTGCAAGTTTTGGAATCCTTGTGCAAAATCCTTCTAGGTTCAAGATTTCAGAGTAACTCACACAACCAATATCTCAGCATGGGCCTCTTCTGGTGTTTCTATTTCTCAGGTCTATGCCAGGATTCAGGCCATTGCCCTCCAATGCTCCTAAAGGTGTCTCTGTAGCTAACTGGTAACTACACAAACATCCTTTGCTATTCAAAATGCTGGCTTGCTTGTAGCTGCTTTTCTTCTTTTTGTATATTTATTTCATAGTATTGAGAACCTGCTTTATTGCTAGTGGCTCCAGCAGTGAAGAAATTCCCTTATTGTTCCCGAGTCAGTCCCTGTTTCTCATGCTCTCAGAATATTTCCAAGCCTTTAGTTATTCACTGCTGCACAGGTTTTTTGGCAGCTGCGTAACACACAGCACTAAAGTCAAAACTGATCCCCACCCAACCTCAAACATGTACCCTTCCATCATGATTATTTGCTATGGTTGGCTTTCCTCTCCATCCAGATCACTGAAGCAAGTTTAAGAGTAACTTTTTTCTTTTATTTATTTATTTATTTATTACATGGGCAGGCATGGGGAAATGAACCCAGGTCTCCCTCACGGCAGGCGAGAACTGCCTGCTGAGCCACCGTGGCCTGCCCTAAAGAGTGACCTTTTAACAGCAGCTCAGGGTAACATCCTGAAGATGGTTACCATCCTCAGTCAATCTGAATCAAAACCTGTCCTACACCCCCACGAGGTGGTAGGCCACCTATGCAAAATGAATTTTATTTTGCAGCAGCTTTATCCTCAAGAACTTTCCCCTCAAGAAAGATAAAAGAATCATCCCTCTCTCAGATATCATGGGTCATAAAGTCATTGTTTCAATTTGACTAAAAGGAGTTTTATATAAATGTGTTTTAACTGAGGGAATCAAGATAAGAGAACATGTGTTAAAAAAGAGAAAGTCTACCAAAAAAAAAAAATTGAGACATTTTCAGAGAAAAAAATTTCTCTGAAAGTAGAAAAAATTTGAATTATGCTTTTAAAAATGAATGTTTCAAATTATTTTTCTTAAAGTATAGCTATTTTGTATCCAGGTTTCCTCCAAATACATTCTGACAGCTAAATAACAAGTGCTACATATTTGGAAGTCAGTAAACATTTATTAAATAAATGAATTTCAGAAATCAATATATCTTTGGTGAATGATGGATTTGGATATTAAAGAGTACAATTGTTCAAAGTATTAATGATGATCAAACAACAAAAAGAATTTTTGCTGCTGCCAATTCCTAGAACCAAGTTTTGAAGACTTAAATATCAATTCTGAGAGCACAATTATAAAACCAGCAGAGGCAAACTTAAAGTTGGCAGGAAAAAAAAAAAGCAGCATGCTCGAGACAAGTCCAGTGCATGTGATCCAGAGAATATGTCAACAGTGTTACACACATGGGGGATGTGATTAAGAGATTTAGTCAAATATTTGTAGAACACAAAACAGTTTCATGAGGTCATTACAAGAATGTGTTCTGGGAGTCAGACAGAGGCATGGTCCTTCTGTAACATCAAGCCAAGAAGGCTTTTTCATAACACAAGTTACCGGTATGCTTTAGAATCTTCCATCTTCTATAATATACATGCATATGCACATATATATATTTAAGTTGATGCATGTGCCAAATAAAGAAATAAGCCAGCTGTGAGAGAGTGGAACAGGTATGGTAAATCATGTAATTAGAGCAAGAAAAAGAACCAGGATAATCAGATTATCTGGGAAATACGGTTTCATTTCTAAAAATACTTTTAAGTAGCCATCTGATCTTGTGTGAGTCCAGAAAATAAAATAACTGACATGAATGGAACATCTAATATGTGTCAGGCACTATGCTATGCTCTTTACAACCATTATCTCATTCGATCCTTACAGCAACCCTATGAAATGAGTGCACTCACTCTCACCTTCAGAAGCAGGAGGAACAACCTACCTAGCTAGCATCTGGGGTAGAGAGTTTGTGATGGGCCTTGGGGAGTCAAGTTTACAGGCAGGAGGAGCAAACCAGAAAGCCTCAACTTCCTGGCACAGAAACAGAACAAATACCCCTCAAGTACCTTTCATCAACAAGGATTAAGGGTTTAAAAAAAAAAAAAGAGGAGGCAGGCATAAGGTTAGACACTGAATGTTGAAAAATGACAACCTTGTTTCCAAGAAGGCTACTTGCAGCCTAATGAGAGACAAAAATAAGATTTTCAACATTGGAGGGGCTGCTGGGTTCATAGGGAATGGAAGCAGAAAAATACAGGTTCATGAGAGGGAGGGGAAAGATGACTCCGTGTCTTTGCAGCTCCACCTCCAAGGAGGAGGCAGCCTTTGTGTGAAGTGATAGCTCCCCAGGTACAGGGGTTTGAGCTGCAAGTTAGTAACATCTACACTGAACAGTCAGTCAGAGAAAGTCAAGGCAGCCACATTTCAATGGAAGGAAAATGGCAAGTGGGAGAGTTTCAAACAATTTTTTTTTTTAATACCTAGAGGGAGAATTTTGAGGATCCAGCCACAAAATAATAATACACACCCTTACTGGCCCCCAAAGTTGATGGCCTAGGGCAATAATATCTGTTACATAAGAGTACAGAGAAATCTGTAACAGCAAATGACTGACAATTAACAACAATATTAAATACTTATTGAGCAAGTTAAACACTATGCTGAAGCCTGGGGATGCAATGAAAAGTAAAAGGATATGATTCTTGTACTCGTATGCTTCAGAAGTCAGGTAGGGGAGATAAGTGATAAAATAGATACACCCTAATTACAGACAAATGATTTCCATTAAGGTAAGGAGCTTGGATATATGAGAGTGTACACAACAGAGAAAATTGACCTAGGGTGAGTTGGTGGGGTGGAGGTGTCCCATTTAAAAATATTTTATAGTGATAGAACAGTACGTAATGGCAACTGAACTTTTAGCATTGAAAGTTATCTAAGAAATCCACTTACTAGGGTGGATAATATAGAGGTTCCTTAAGTATAAAATGAATTTTTAAGAAGGATGCTTTGGATAGATCTGTTCAGAACAGCAGTGCTGAGCAGACCAGCCCCTAACACGCAATATTTCACGAGTCTCATCACAGTTTTCATATTGTACATATAGTTATGAAACCAAGGCTGCTTGGCTATTGCCAATTATTATACACAGCTGTGGCATAGAACGCTTTTCCCAAGGAGGGAAGCTGATGTTCTTAAATGTTTGCCCAGAGAGAAACCTTACAAATCACAGAATACTAGCACTCAAATAGGTTGGCTATATATTAATAAAAAGAGTAAAACTAATTCAAAAAAGAAATAAAACCTCCATATTTAACAATTTAAAATACATTTAAACATATTTAATCTTTGAGAATTTAAATTTTAATAACTCTTAAACAGAAGTGATTATTATGCATGGCTATGTGAAGGTCAAGGAACTAAAACTATTTCCTCATAATATTAATATGATAATATATTTAAAAACATTGACGAAACTTCTAGTTAAAAATAGAAAGGGAACTTCTAGTTGGAACAAAAATCTGAGTAACTATTTTGTTATTTTAAGCTCTTGCAAAAATAATTGAGACTGAAAATTTCTTTGAAGTTAACTTAAAATATTTTTATATTTAGCCCCATCTTTATCTTTTAGCTTTACAAGAATAAAACAAGCATTGCTCTAAGGAGTCGCATATGGATGTTTTTCAATACATTTCCAAGCACTTAAAAATTTTTATTAAAATTGAGAAATTTTGCCAATAAAAACCTGCAACATTTAAAACAGTAACATGCTCCTGAATGTTCTCAATGATTTGAAACAATTCAACCCAACACAGTCATAAAACTACAAACTGATGATTCTGAGGTTCATTGCCTACTGAATTACCTTTCTTTATTCATCAATGCAAAATCTTCATCTTCCTGCATGTGGTCAAAGCTCAGCAAGTAAAGAAAAACAACTTCTTGAGAGCTTGAATGAAGATATCTCCAGGTTGATATTTTTAACAAAAAAAGGAGAACAGTAAATGCTGGGCTCATCTTGTCAGCATTATCAGGAAGCAGCCACGATTTAGAGCTTAAGCATACACTGGGATAGCAGGTGGTTTGGGGATGTTTAGTTGTCTAAAGCAGTTACTCAAAGTTTGGCCCTAGCATCAGCAGTTAGAAAAGCAAATTCATGGGACTCACCTACTGAATCAAAATCTCTAAAGTGGGGCCCAGCACTCTGTTTTAACAAGCTTTCCAGGTGACTCTTAGTCTCACTAAAGTGCAAGGACCTCTGAGTGCTGGGTTATAGGACTTGCTATAAACAAGCAGGTGAAGGAGATTAGGTTCATTCTTCAGTACCAGCAGCAGAGACATCACTTGGGAGCTTGTTCGAACTGCAGAATCTTCTACCCCAGCCCAGACTGACTGAACCAGAATCTTCATTTTAGGACATCCCCAGGGGATTCCTTGGGAAGTTCAGTTGGAAAGACGCTGCTCTCCTTTGTTCTCCTGCAGGGTGCTCCAAGATAAAGAGTACTTCCTGGGTCTATTCTCTAAAGTAGTAGCTGTACTGCTCTGTTCTTCTCTTCAGACTATCAAAATCCCCATTTACCCAACAACTTGCTTCTGCTTGGTGTCAGAGGGAATGATTTTAATGAGCTGAGTTCAATGTGTTACTGATTCCTGTAGTTCCAGCATTAAAAAGAAAAGATTTTAGGAGATTATTATATTTTAAGAACTCTATGGGTAGGATTCTAGGCATAGTTAGCAGCTGATGGAGAAAATAAAGGTATTGCAGGGAGTGGGTTTTTTTTTGATTTGCTACAAATCAGATGAAGTTGGCTGTGTTGGTCCTGGTCTTCCACCTGAATTCCTTTCCTTTAGATTTAACAAGAATGGATGAACAAAGAACTCACCTTCTAAACGGGAGTCTAATCATCTCCACTGACCTAACACCTAGATTTGATTCACCAGCTGATAACTTCAGAAAGATATGAACACAGCGTTCCAAGTGTTCTAGGCCAGTAACATTTCAAGAGCTCTGAGTGTCCAAGAATTAACTTGACTATAAACCACTGGCGGTGGGGGTGATTTTCAAAGTTCCATATGCATAAGTATCTTGCAGCATCCTGAAAATTTTTGGAATTGCACACACCTGCTTCCTCCATCCATCCACCCCATGGCCAAATCTGGAAATCCAGGTTTCAAAGTATCATAATTATGGAGATACTTGATGGAGACAGTAGCAAGAGGACATTTGCGGTATTACAAAAGCTTTCTACCCAATTCTGATACCCACGATCAACTTCCCCAACTGATAAATCACTGACAGATTGTGGAAGTTTTATAATTGGCCATGAAATATCCATACATAATTCAATGGTGGCTACACTGTTATTACTTATAATGAGATGTATCATAAAAGTACAAGTTTTCTTTTATATGTGTAAAGCTTTATCATTTTATAACTCAATTTGATCCAAGTATGATTTACTATCTACCAGTTCTTAAGCAAAACATAGGTCAAGCATGTAAATCAATATTTGAATTTTTAATTTCAATAATCTCTTGAATTTTGCTAATAACTCTTTTAATCTTGCATCATTTAAACTGAAAACAAATTGAGAGAGCTACATTTATTAAGCACTTCTTTATCAATACTTACTTAATACCAACAATGCACTAAATACTACAGCAAGCAGACTGTGATCAGCCATACACAATATGCTGCCAGAACTTGGTAATCATTTGTTACTTAAAAATTTCACATTAAACTTTGAAAATCTGACCCTGACCATTTAACCTTGATTTTTATTATTTGAAACATTAGAAATAAACAAATCAAGCACTAATCCCATTTTTTAAAAATTTCAATCTCTTAATAAATCCTTATAATTTTTTAAAAATTTCAATCTCTTAATAAATCCTTATAAAGTTGAGATTGTAGCAAATTTTTACAACATGGGCAATAAAGAAGAAACCATTTTTTCTTTTTATTTATTATAAACAGTATTCCCACGAGGGGGAAATATTAAATTTATCCATCCCACGACCCTAATATCGTTTCTAAGTACTCTTTTAATCTTTATCCACAAATATAATTTTATTTGGTTGTAACCTATGTATTCATACAATTAGAACAAACCACTATTTAAAACCTAATATACATGACTATAATTTCTCTTTAAGGAAGTTATACCATGAAAACCGACAATATACACTACATTCCATAATCCCCAAATGCCTAAGAGCTTCAAACTTCCAGACCAAATTACAATTGCCTTTCTGTTCTTCTCCATTAAAAGAGAGGCTTACATTAAGCTGAGTTCACCAGCTCTAAAATAATATATGTAAAATACTGTTATCTCTTTGGTTATTTAGTATTTTTTGTGTGCAATCTTTTAGAAAATCTTAAAATTATGAATTTTTAAAATTCATCCTAAAATCTGTACAAAATAGTTTGATAGCAAAATCCTCTCTATAAATGACTTTAGTACTTTTTCCTGTACTAAATTTTATTGTTGGAGGTTTTCTGGTATAAACATATCTATACTCATTTACCCAAATATCTCAATTGTTACTTTTTATTCTACTCTTCTTGAGCTTGTTTTAAATGGAAAGTAAGTTAATACACAGGACAGGGAATCTACGTCTAAATATAGAAGAGTAGAAATGCCAGTCTGGTTCCATCATTTGTCAGCTCTATGATATTGGGCCAATCATTTTACCCCTTGCAGTTAGGTTACTCACTGTAAAATGAAGACCACATTTGCATTCTATCTTTTTAGAGATAGAGCAAAGTCTGAGAATATGTGTAAAAACATTTTTTTGAAATCCTCAGAGCAAAGCTACTGAATTTTTAAAATAAAAGATTTCATTTGTTATAAATACTCATTAGGATAAATGTCACTTATTACTAGCCAATACTACGTAAAATTTCACTGCATCATTCTGTTTAAAATTCTCAATGAGTTTGCCTTCCTTCAAGAACAGGTCTGGAGAGCACGCTAACAGATTTCAATTTAGTGACACACTGACATCTAGTGGAGATTTATGGTGTGCTATGGGATATCATACACCCCAAAATAATCCTCTATTTCCGATGGGGGCTGACAGGAACCAAAGCACATTTTGTCTTTACGAGAAGCACCAAGAAAAGATACAAGCACATTAAAAACAGAAAGATATACTTTATGCATATTAAAGTTTTCTTTGTTTAATTAGAAACACTAGCCAATTCAGTACACTAAAACATAAAATCAAAAGTTATGGGATGGGGCAGGTCACAGTGGCTCAGCAGGCAGAGTTCTCACATGCCATGCTGGAGACCCTAGTTCGATTCCAGGTACCTCTGCCCATGCAAAAAAAAAAGTTATGGGATGGTAGAGGGAGTGGGAGGGGTTTTCTATCATACTGTTTAGTGGTGTGATTATATGAGATCCCAAAAAACCTTCCTCAAATTAGGAATTCAAAGGCGTAAGTATGTATTTCTGCGTTCACCTGCCCCTTTCCTACTACAGTCAATGGGGGCGGGAAGAAAGAGGAAAGGGACAAAGACAGAAGAAAAAGAAGGTGAGAACAGCGGAGGGAAACAAATTATCTAAGTTTTCCACGACATCCTTGAATTAATTTCTGGACCTCTTCATGGCTAGAATTTTATTAATTCCAGAGGGAATGATCCTGTAACAAATGAACATGTAAACTTTTGGCATGTCACTAAGCATTTATTTAAACCTGTTCATTTATTACAGTCTTCACTTTGGAATAAAACCATAAAATAAAATGTTTCTATTACCCTGAACTTTCCCAAATGGCTAGTACTATTAGTAAAAGTGTGGCTTCTGTGTTTCCTCTTGGTGTTTCTTTCCAAAGGGTATATAGGGGACCCTGGAGGAAGTCAATCCGGAGAAAGTCAATTTAACTCCCACATGTTTTATTTAACATACAATTATTTAAATTAGGTAGGATTAACAAATATTCACTGGAAGATTGTCACAATCACATTATATGTGCTACAGTACAAATTAAATTTAAAATTGTGTTCCCTCCTCCCCCTTTAAAAAATTGGAAGGACCCAGAGTGCAGAGGAACTACTTCAACTACAACAGCCTACTTCCGTGTTCTCTACAGAGCTTCAACCACTGGATGGAACTTCTTTACACCACTGTTTAATAGCTTCATGATTCCAATGAAGAGGAAAGGCTGAAGAGGAAGAATTCTGGAAACTGGAATAAAGAAATTTTTTTATACTGCTGTGTGCTTAGCCTCTGGTTCTGGCAGACCCTTCCACCACACCTCTTCTGAAAAAACAAAAAAAAAACAAAAAAACAAACAAAAAAGAAAAGTGAAAACATCTTACTTTTGATCTGAAAAAAACATGGTACTAAAAGAAACCCTCATGAACAGGAAATGTGCGATTTTTCTCTTGAGAAGAATGTGCACGAAGTTGCTCCCACCACACCCAGAATGCTTCTTAATTCTTCCTTCATTCTCATTTATGCCTAGGAACCAGAAAAATTCTCTGGAAATTATTGGGCCCTACCAACGCTAGTGTGTAAAATCCCTATAAGAATCTTTAGACAGCCACACTGCCTAATTATAACCAATTATACATGTATACATGTATATCCACTGTTGGTGGTGGTGTTAAATTTAAAAGAAGAAATATACTCACTTATGTCTTTCTCTGCAATAACAGTAAACTTCAATCTTCAGAGCCCAGAGACAAAAACAAACAAACAAAAAAACAACAAAAAAAGATGCGACACAACCTATTAGCACAAGCAAGAACAATGTTCTAATAGTGAAGCTTCATGCTGCACTCAAGCATATAATTTTCCATACAATTTGCATATTTGTATTATATTTTACTGCTTAAAAAGTCCTTTCAGATACTTCACTATTAAATATTTGTTTCTTCATTAAAACATTCTGCAGAGTTGTTCACTTTTTAGTTCAATTATAAAATTGAGGAAATTCAGGCTTTCGAGAAGAAAAAATATTTATAACTACAGAAAAATAGTAAATAAAAGTGATTTGAAAGCTTAGTAACTCTTAAAAGCTGGTAGTTAATTAAAACATTTTGGCTCTAGAGTTTCAGTATTTCTGAAAGACTCAGAAATCAAAACTGAAATATCAATTATTAGCAGTGCTTTAATCACAAAGAAACTGTTGTGATAAATCAATGACTCCTAATTATTTTAAGTGATAATACGACTAAAATTAAAGTTGTGAGCTCCATAAATGCCAAAATACATAAGGCAACAACCCTTGGTAATTAGTTTTCAAATCTTTGCAGTATATTATATCAGATGATACATTTCTATTTTGGAGATGGTGATTTTAGACTCCTAGGCAGGACTTTGACTCTGAAGCCCAGGCTACTCTCCCTTCTGTACCAAACAGGCAGATTCTGGTGACTTTCAGATGTCAAGAATCATTTTCAGGGGGAGGGAGGTGTCCTCCCAAATCACCCTTCCACTTCCATCCTCCCAAGGTATGCCGCTATGTAGTAGACAGGAACTGAGTCTTCAAGACATGCTTAAGGTTGTTGAGGCTAAAGAAGAGGCAGCTATTAAAGATCAGTCTAAGGAAATGCTACATGAAATTAATCTAAAGATGGGGTCAGAGTACCTGTGCACAATATATTTAATCTCAGAAAAAGAATTTACAGGAACATTTCTAAGAATACTTTTAGTTAATACTCCAACCACCAGAATCTATGATCCTTTGTGATCTTGGCCTCCTTGGAAATATAAAGAAAATAAGAACAAGACTGACTGACAGAAGCTGAGGAAACTTTATTGACCTCTTTATCCTTTCAGTATTATGAGAGCAGGCAATATTTTTAGACCAATTTCAATGGAGTGACCCTTTTTCCAAAGCTTAAATGGGCAGGACGTTTTCCCCACATTATGATACCCTCTTCCATATCAACCAATACCATAATAGCCCATAGCCCGGAGTGCAGATTGGGGGTCGTTTTGCTGTTTCTCCTCATGTTTCCACAGAGGTGTTCTTATCTTTTTGTGGACTTTTGGCACCCTATATTTAACACTCAGTGTTCCCCAAATCATAACCCCAAAGTTACTTAAACCCTTCTTTGAAAATACATGAAGGAAAAAATGCATTTCTAGCTAGAAGGTTTGAGAAGAGGCACCTTAATCAGGGGGATAAAATGAAACTGAAGAAGGATGACCAAACATGAGACTTAAAATCCTCTTTTTAAATCCAACTTCAATTTCATTTGAAAAGTTTCCCTTCTGTGCATTTAAACATTAGCCTGGTCAACAGTTAACTTTAAAACTGGAAACTTTTATGCTGATATTTAAATTTGGCCAAATAGTTGCTAATTTTACTAGAAACTTATCACCATAACAAAAATACAAACAAGTGGTGCCAGACGCCAAACTGATAATACAGTATTTATTCACCAATTATATATATTCTTGCCTGAGCCTTTAGTGTCATTTTATGAAGGTACCTACGTATAGTTAATATGCAAGCTAAAACACTTCTCAATACTCAAATCTAGCAAAAAAAAAATGAGAGAGAGAGAGAGAGAACAAAGTTGCCCACTCATCCCTGAATTATTTTGGACTGAACAGAAGGCTCACTTTCAGAACTGCCAAATGCTCTTAGGCACAGTAGCACCATCTGTTTTAAACCACCAAGTATATCAATTCACATTTAAAATACTGGTGTGCCTAGCAAAGTATTTTAAGTAACCCATTTTCTGATGCTTGAAACTTAGCATTGATACATGCAGTACATGCATCAATACTCTGAACCGCTAGTAGTAAAATTATTTATAAAAATGTCACAGCATAATAGAGTTCAGTTGTATGAGCAGAAAGTCTTGAAGAGTAAGTAGATTAAGGTGGTACTCTCAGTGAGATACCTTGCTATTTCTCTAAGGAAATATTTTTAAATGATGATAGAACCGCTGTCATTGGCAAGTGACTAGTATTTCACTACAAAACAAGTGCATCTGAAGCTGCTACTGAAATAGATGCAACTTCATGAGAGCACACTTGTATAATGACAGAAAGCTAGGTCACTAAGAAGTTTGGACTTAATTCGGTAAACAACGGACAATCAGTGAAGTCTTCTGAGCAAGGAAAGCCATGAAAGAGTTTACTCTGTGAATAATTTTGTAATAGCAGTGTGAAGAATGGATTGGAGTCTTTTGTATGGATTAGAAGATAAAATTTATTAGGCCTCAAACATAAAGGATAACCAATAACCTGAATAAGACAGTAAAAATGGAAAGGAGAGAACAGAATCAAGACATGATACCTTTCAAAAATAAGGAAAAAAGAAAGCAACTAACAGCCTGTGTATATAAAAAATAATTCTAAAGAATATTATTATGATTAACTTAGGAAAGATAAGTCATACTCTAATTTATAAGTTCATAAAATGGGCTTATATATGCAATAATCATAACAAAGATCATCTTCAGCAAGGACCAGTGAAGATAAAAAAATGCTTTAACTCCTAAGTATTTAGTGACTTTTGACTCTGTAAGCAATATTAAGTAGTTAAGCCATTGATAATCAGGGCTTTCCTCTCGACTAGGTTTTCAGAGCAAATAAGCCAATGATATGCCCCACTTCTTATGCATCAATACTTCAGTCAAGACAAAGTAGCAGGGAAAGGTAAGCACAATAAAAGTTGTGGGCTCTGTTCATAAACTGTGACTATCCCATGGAGTCTCTGAAAATGAAACCTGCTCTTCAAATTCCCACTTCCAGAGCATTCTATGACTCAGAGGGAGAAGAGGCCTGAAACTGAGCGTCTTACTACGGGACCAGGGCTAGAAGTCAGGGCAACAGGAGGTTGGTGTCCCACTATACCCTTCTCTGACCACCATATTCACAAGTGAGTCTGGGGTAGAGACTGCTCAATTTTCTAGAATCAGCTGAATGAGCAAGAAACAATTTTTGATAAGCCATTTTCCTATGCCCAAATTCCTTCACCAACTCAGAAGTTATCTGCTATACCATCTACTGAGCTATTTCCAACTCTCTCTGCACATACCTTGGACACCTTTCTGATTTCCTGACTAAACTATAAAGATTTGGGGGACATTTATCATAAATATCTTGTTTCCAGCATTTAAAGCAGTATTAGCATTCAGCAAACAGAAAAATTCCCCTAGTTGAATTTGGTGTCAAGGTAGATTCTTCAATGACTTAAGGAAAATAATTTGAAGGAAAGAGGTTGAAGGTTTGATGTTCAAACCAACTAACAACTGCTAACTATATCTGATTTAAAAAAAAGCTGTTTCAGTTGCCGTGGGAACTGTAATTATCTGTTCATTTTCACTATGCACCCTAAGTTACAGTAGCATGCAGACAGACAACTCAATCATTCATTCACTTATTCAACAAAAAATGACTAGTTACTAGGCTGGGCACTGAGGGGTCACAAGGATACATGAGTTCCACTTTCAGCCCATAATCATTTTCTATTTCACAGAGGAAAAGAAGCAACCAGAGAGCCACTCTCCAGTCGAGACTTATTCCCTTGTCCTCTGCCTATTCTGTATGGACTGACGTCTGAGTTCCCAGCAAAAGCCAACCATTTCATGCATGTATTAGCTCCTATCCCCTCCTGCCTACCCAGGAGAATCCAAGAATTTGGTGAATGCCAGTACTATTTTGAGTGCTGATGAAAAAGATATTTATGCTATGTTTCCTAAAGACCTTCAGGGGTGACAGATGTCCAACGTAAGTAAATGGTGTAACTTTCTCAAAATCAGTGACTCCTTCCCTTATAACATCCATCCCCCCATCAACATATAAAAATGTTGTAATTTCTCCCATGTTTTAAAAACAAAACACAACCACCTCCAACTACTTTCTATTTCTCAACTTTACTGCAAAATTGTCTGGTGTCTTCAATTTCTGTCCTCCAACTGGGCTTTTCACCTCACCACTCCACCAAACTGTGCTTGAAATAGTTACCAATGACCCCTATTCCCACCCCCATTGCTAAATAAAATGGTCATTTCTCAGGCCTCATCTTATTTGACTTAGTAGCAGCATCTCCTGTAGATGCTTCTCTTCTGTTCAAAACTTTCCTTTCTAGATTAATATACTCTTCTGGTTTTCCTTTTACTGTTCTTCTCAGACTGTTCTTTCCTGGGTTTCTCTGCTGATCCCTCATTTCCTCAGCTGCTTAATGTTGGAGTACTCCAGACTTCTTTCTTCTCTAGCAGCACTCACTTGCTTAATGCTATCATACAGTCTTATCTAAATATCACCTGTACAATGATGAGTACCAAATGTGCATTCCTGGCCCAGAACTGACTCCTAAATTCTAGATTTGTTTATCCATTGCTCTGACACCTCTATTTAGATGTTCAATAGGCATTTCAAACTTAATCTGTTGAAAATTAAATTCAATCTTTCTCTCAATCCTACTCCATCTCTGGATTCATTTTGGTTAATGGCAACTCCAGTCATCTGTTTTGCTCTAGTTCCAAACTTTGACTCATTTTTCACAACACATATGCAATCTATGGGCAAAACCTGTTTGCGCTACCTTTAAAATAAATTCCAGAATCTGGTCATTTCTTACTACCTCCACCGTTACCCTGGATCAAGTCACCAGTATCTGCTAATCTGGTCATTTCTTACTACCTTCACCATTACCCTGGTTTAAGTCACCAGTATCTGTTAACTGGTTTAAAACATTAGTCTCCTAACTGCCCTGATCTCCATATTGTGCCTCCCACCCCACTTTTTTCCCCAAACAGTAACCAAATTTTAATAAAACGAATCAGAGCCTGTCAATCTTTGGCTAAAAATCCTTTTATTGGCTAGCCAAACCCCTTACACAATGGTCTGCAAGATCCCATGTGATCAGTCCACCTGTCATCTCCTTGTCCTCCTCTCCTAAACTTCTCCCAGCTGCTCACCCTGCTCTGCCCCACCCCCTTGCTGCTTCTTACACATACCAAGCATATACCTGCCTGAGTCTTGCCACGGGTAACTCCCTGTGCTTGGAATACAGTTCCCCTGCGTGGCTTATCCCTCACCACCTTCAGTTTTGGGTTCATCTTTTTGGCTGATCTTCCTTTACTATCCTTTCTGACTGCATAGCAACCTCTCCTTTTTCCCTCCCTATACATACTCCCTATCTCCTTTCCCAGCTTCAGTTTTCTCCACAGTACTTACCACTTAACAGATTATACATTTTTCAGCTGTTGCCCATCTCCCGCATTTGAAAGTAAACTCCTTAGGGGCGGGAATTTTCTTGTGCTCTGTTAACTGTTAATTCTAGGCACCTAAAACAATATTTGCCACAGATGACAATAAGTTGACAATTTATTGACTGAGTTAAATGAATAGGATTCCTGATTTCAAGGGGCTTGCAATCAAGTAAGGGAGTGACATGTACACATAAAGTGTGGTAAATATCATCAAATAAAAAAATTAAAAAAACTGTAGAAGGAAAATCCATTGTCAGGACTTCTCTTGATAGCCATTACTGCTTAGCAATTTGCTCAACTGACTTAAGAAATACTTTTTGTGATGAGTAGAATGAGAAATGATTGGAATTATACTTCTGGGATTAGAGATCTTTTCCCCAGTGATCTTTTAATTATATTTATTGGTACAAGAATAACATGTGGCAATAAGGAAAAAAGTGGTATATCTGAGTCTTCCTCCTATTCCTCTTCCCTTTCTCACAGAAGCAAGAAGAAAAAAATGAAGAGATTTGGATAATATTTCACTAAAAAAATTTCAGCTACCCCTCAATATTACTGTATAGTATACTAATTACCTTTCCCTAAAATATTTCTCTTGAAAGAATTTTTTTCAAAGGACATCACTTTTTTGGGGGGGTGGTGTGGGGGTGGGGTGCATGGTCCAGGAATTGAACCCGGGTCTCCCGCATGGAAGGTGAGCATTCTACCACTGAACTACCCATGCACCCAAAGGCCATCACTTTTTATTTTTTCTATTTGAGTTCCCTAAAATATTTTAAACAGATGTATGTACTCCTTTGTCTTTTCTATTTTTACCAATAAAAGGGGTAAGAAAAATCTACTGATTAAGGAGATAGTAACGGTAACAGAAAATAAGTACATTTTATAGGGCAGAAGGAATTATATTTAAGGACTTTAAAAATTACAAGATTAATTCATTCTTCATTTTAAACAGGTAGACATTAAATAGGTTATGTGAATAACCCATTGGCTATTTCCCATGTTTCAATTTAACAGGAATATATACAGGTCCTACCCATGTATAAAAGCACTCAATCAGTACAATGGAGAAGTAAAAAGAACAAAAAACAAAAAACATCACTAATATGGAAATAAGGATTATAGATACTCTCTACCAAAAGCTCATTATCCTGAAGTATGTATAAGGTGTTGAATAAAATAAAATGCTAAATGCATGCCAGAGACAGTGGGTACTAAGTATAGTTTAAAAGATAGAGAACAACCATTTTAAGGGTACCAAATGATATTAAACCTGTTTAATATCTTAGATTGGATAAAACTTACCAAATATTATACTGATATTTTCATAGCTAGATCAGTAGGGACATCTGTTTCATTTCTCATCCAACAGAAAATGGATATACATTAGCAAAGAAAGACGAAAAAAATCTATATGGACAGGAAATGTTAAACTATTTAAGGATATGACAGTATATTCATCTCTGTATGCAACACATTGCCTGTAGGGACCGTGCACTTAGTAAGCACTTAAAATTTGTAGAATAAATAAACAATGGAGATCAGTTAGAGGATTATATAATACATAGTTTTACCACGACTACCACCTTTACCACCCCCAAAAAGAAGAGATTCTTGAGTTGAGCTAATACATTGCCGAGGAAGACAGCTGCCTTATTGCTGGTACTTGGAAATATGCAATATGCTTGACTTCTTTTTATTATCCAGTATGTATTTCTGATGTTTGTGCAGAATGTATCTCAGAGAAACACTAAAAGTACATGAGCAGTGGAAGGGAAGCAAAAAGTTTTATCAAAGGAGTTGGTCTTGAGGTGAAAGACTTGTATGTACGACTGACTGGCTTTAGCCTTTCTTGCTTTCAACAAGGGCAATCTAGAGATATGAAAGATTTAAAGCGAATTTAATTTTCTCTAAATACTCTTCCACTGGTAATACTTAGAACTGTCAAACAATTTAGCTTTTGCTATGCCATATTTTTGTAGATTTCAGAACATATCCAGGACTAGGCCCTAGAGCAATGACGCTTAATCACAGTTAAATCACTCTACTGGATATTGTCAATTAAGAATCATATTGGGTTTCTAGGCACATGAGCTACTGGAAGAACAAGAAATTTTGAGCACTGCAAGTGGTCAAACTGAAACAAGAGAGAAACTGCGGGAGTTTCAGACACTCCCTTGCGAGAAGTACTTTTAAGTTTAACAGAGTCAGACAGAAAAAGAGGTGAGTAAGGCAAGGTGTGAATGCATACATTTAGAAGATCACTTCCTCATTTCTAATGAATGATTTTGATTCTGACAATGACTGAGGCTATACCACTACCTGACAATGACTGAGGCTATACCACTACCCATTACTATTGTCAATGCAGTTTATACCAGTCCCAACCATTATTTTCTAACCATTTTGAAAGGAGTTATCAGTACACTGTGTGGACATATCACTCTACACACTGGAAAGATATACAATTAAATCAATGAAGAACTTGACAAGAAAAAGTTAACACAGTAAAAAAAACTGTTTCACTGCAAATAATGTGTTTTTACTAAAACACTAAATACTTTACCAAATAATCTACTAAAATACTAAATGAATTATTTTCTACTTTGGGGGTATAGCCTGAAAAATACAGTCATTTGTTTAGACATGAACCAAATGGATTTATGTATATTCCATTTATCTAAAATAGGAACACTAACTGAAATACAAATGGATAATGTAATTATTGTATGATCATTATCTCAGTCTCTTACACAATTTGCAAAGGCTTGAGAAAAATTACTGCTCTTTAGATCATGTCATACTTCTGTCCAAAAACCACAGTATAAATGTTGACTGAATATGCTTTAATATTCCACAGTAAAATGACTCAATATTAGTTAATATCTGAAATCATAGGACTGAAACTAACTTAAGCTGTACAACAGACATTCCTGTATTGTTATAATAAATTTGGATAAGTTGGTAGGTTGATGTCAAGTTCTTTAAGTACACATCAGAAAACAATACCTACAAGTTCTCACTAGAAAGGATAACATATACATGGGTCAAGTCAAACTGTTAAATGTCAACAAAATTTTATCACTGTGATTAAGATTTTCTTGTTTAAAAAAAGTAATTACTGGATAACTCAAACATTTTGTGATTTTAAGAAAGTCATTTAAAAAATTCATTAAATGCTTGATATACTTATCAATAATTTCTTAAAGTGGTTATATAATGCAATATTAAATAAATTAAATATTATGACTTTTTCATAGTGTAGAGAATTATTTTTAAAAGCGTCACTAAATCATATAACTGATGAAATTTTACTATTATAGAATAATGATCTTAACTGATTTTTAATTTTTTAAATTAAAAAAATTGGAAATCAATGATGTTAAAAGCTATCAATATAATAAATGTAGACTGAAGGGAGGAGATAAACATATGTTATATTCACTGGAAACTAGTTTTATTTTGTAAACTTCATTCTGACACTTTAAAATAGAATACTAGGATAGGATTTATTAAAAAGCAAAATTGTACTTTGGCTTGTAGATTCTTTTTCAGAAGTTATGGATTAATCTCTGTACATACATTCATTTTACAGGGAACAGTAAAATCACATGTGTGCATGTGTGTGTGTATATTTGAAGCGACAAGTAATTTAAATACATGTTCGATATTAATTTGTGATGTTACAACAAAACTCTTAGCTTAGTGATTCAGAATGTGGGCTCCAACTCCACTTGTACCTGGTTATATAACCTGGGGCAAGTTATTCAACCTGTCTAAGCATCAGGTTCAACTTTGTCAACTATGGATCATGAGTGCTATTCTCTTAAAGCTCTTAAGGGGATATTAAATGAGAGGTGTGTCAGTGCCTAACTGATGCCTATATGGTGGCATATAGAGACACACTGCATGGCTTTTCTGAGGGCACATGATCATAACTGGAGTGCTTCAAGCACAATGGGATGCATGGTGCATGATCATTCTTGAGCATCTGTCAAGTTTCAT
This sequence comes from Tamandua tetradactyla, assembly GCF_023851605.1. NCBI lineage: Eukaryota > Metazoa > Chordata > Mammalia > Pilosa > Myrmecophagidae > Tamandua > Tamandua tetradactyla. Next base: position 153,741,373 of record NC_135329.1, on the reverse strand, counting down.
TTGAATTGTAACTTGTAAAATTTACTCTTAATGAGTGAGAGGAAGTCTAGGTTCTAAAATATCACAATTTCTATCAAAAGCAAAAAGTTTCATGGGGGAAAAACCCTTAATAATATTATATCAAAATGAATACCTACGCAACTGGGAAGGATATCTGTAGTTTTTCAACCAAAACCAAAACCAAAACCAAAAAACTATAATTTTAAGGAATTTAATAGTAAGATACCTAATGGTAACTGCTTATTTTTAAATTATACCAATTTTTTTCTGTCTTCTCAAACTTCAGTGAATATTCTCATTTTATAAACGGACTACTTTAAATTAGAACACGAGGACACTATTAGGCCATTTGAAACTAAAGCCTGTTCCCTGAAAGTAGGACAAGCACAGCAAAAACTTCTAAGATTAGAACTATAGCATTTGAGTGCTAATAAAGAACAAGGAAATAATAAAATTCAGCTCTTTGGTTACATATATGAATAAACTGAAACTCAAAGATGTTAAATTATCTTGCTGAAGGCCACAAACATTGTTTGTGGAAAAGTGACAAGTAATTTAAGTAACCAATTCCCTTTACTCTGTCCCAGACCAGTTTGGATCATAGATAGCCTCCATATAAACAGAACCAAGTAAAGAGGGAAATCTAATCATGGCACCACCAAACATTCCAATATTCGGTAGGGTGAAGTCTTTATTTGCACTAAGAAAGTGGTTTACCCTAGGACATAACATGAATAATCTTGGAAATGGTGAAAAGTTAAACTTTTTATAGCTCCAACACAGTTCCTAGAAATCCTCAGAACTTACAAAAAAGGTCTCCACCCTCATTCACATTGATTTGAATGCCACCATAGATTAATAATTACTGCTAAAACTAGTCATGGCTCAGAGGTTTTCATAAGCTCTTCAAAACAGTATCTTTTTGTTTGGTGCTCCACTGTATTAGAGAGAGATGTTTTTTGGAGTTTAAATGAAAAGTATATATATATATAAAGAGTATAATTTTAATTTTACTCTGATTTGACATCTCCACTGACAATACTCAAGGAGAAGCCTCTCAGTGGCAGTATGTGCAACTATGTATCTTTCACTTTATTATCTTGAAGTAATGTATTTTATGCTAATAACTCCATTCTATAAATGTTAAGATGGTATTCCATTTCCACATTTAAGACTTGAGAGAACAACTGTCCCATATTCTATAACCTTGGTAACATGATCAAAGAATTCCTCATAACTATAATACTAATAGAACATTTGTATTCCTTACCAAATCTGAATACTGCAAAGTAATTCTAATTCCTATAAGAAACCTAATATTTAATAATTATATCCAGAAAGACAGAATTTAAACAGTAAAAACTTTAAAATTTGGTATTTTTTCAATTGAGAAATAATGTCACATCTGCACACATTCTGTTCTACCTGCACAGCTCTATTCCACCTTCAGGACAGACAAGGGTTTCTGTGTTCAACTCTGCCTCTGGCTATATAAGCCGGCCAAATGCCATAGTAAGAATGGTAATGCACAACATAAAAATTCAAGACTCAGATTAGATGAAAAAAAAAAAAGGCACCAAAGATTTGGAACAGCTATCACACCAAAGTTATGTTTTGACAATACTGCCTAAAACTGTACAGAAATCAACATCTTGGAAACAAATGTAAGATAGTACCAGAATCCTGATTGAGCCAGGATTTCATATTCCTTTTAGCTCAAATTCCTACCATCTGATAATGCAGAAGTATCATGGTATCAAAGTTCACATGTTTTTGAGACCAACGGTTTAAAATTCAGTTTTGTCTATTTAAGTTCATTATATTCTTTCATTAAGACTAAAGGAAAAAAAACTACACATTTAATAAAATGTTAAATGTTTTTAATTTAATAATTCATTTATACTAGTCCTTAGTAGTCAATCTCCATCTCTGCATTTTTATGTCATCAACAATCATCTCAGACACACCTTCTACAAGTTTGACTTAAAATATTACGACAGGAAACTATGCCTTCAGGAGCATGTTTATTGTGTTTGAGATGATACATCAGGTGCTCTCTGAGCTACAAAGGGTAAAAGGAAATCCTCTCATTACAAACTGACAAAGGTAAAAGGTAAAACATTTTTCACAACAGCATGTACCACATACTCAGAAGTAGATCTGGGTTTAATACAAATGACATAATTCCTAGTCATCTACAGCTACTTTTATAACTTCATACAGATAATGAATTAGGCTAAAATGTACTATAATATTTGGTAGACTTCAGGACCAGTATCCTTAGTACATCACAAAATACATTTTGATATCCCAAAGAAGCAAGACTTGCAAGTAGGCGTTTTAAACATAACTAATCTACAGCTACAAAGTTCTACTCTTGATAGCATTTACCTTTTTGGGGAGTCTCCCAGTCTCCAAAGGATAAAAGCAGAGAGTAGAATCAGTATAACATATACACAGAAGTCCGTATTGTAAAGGCTATAAAGATTTGCAGAACAGTGAGAAGATGCCTTCTGCTCCTTCACACTGTGTAGAAATTATGTGAATTATGTTGCGTATCTCTTGGTCCACTGTCTGGCTATCCTGTCATGTTCTGCTCTGTTGGTCAAATACTGAGTGGCTATGCTTCCAACCAGAGGATCCGCTGGAAAAATAGAAGTTTCAAAGATAAGATGTTATGTGGTATCATAAAGTACAATTTTAATATTCTATTAAATTGAAATGCTTATTTTTCAGCAATACCTTGACACTGTGTAATGGCTAGATTTTTAAGAGAAATGTTTAAACATTTGTATATTTAATATGCAAATTAGAAAAGCTCCCTTAACTAAAAAGCAAATGTTCAGTTAATGGATGCAATTTTTAGAAAAGATATATGCCTTTAATGTACAAAAACTAATTTTTACTCATGGGATTTCACTCAAGAATGAAAGCATGCTAAGTGATTATATTGCTGCCTTCCTATGGAAATTAAAAAATGTAATTTTTAAATACAATTTAGATCTTTGAATACATTGCTATTCAAAATGAAATGCTTCCTTCATTCTGTGCAGTAATTTGACTAATTACTACCCACATCACCATTTGAAAACTCCCTTGCCATTGTTTTAAATAAAATTCTGAACTACAAATCGAATTTAAGAGGTACATTTTTATCTTGAATTAATTTTCTAAAAGATAAAATATGTACACATGGTTTACTCTTACTCGCAGCTACTCGCAGCTTCTTTCCTTGACATACCATTGTTAGCATAGCACACTTTCCCATATTATTATATACATTTACAAGAATTTATATTATTGCCTTCCCCCCCAAAATACATACATGCACATGTATTTTTTTCAGTACTTGTTTTACTTAATATATCTTAGAGATCTTTCCTTGTTAGTTGATAAAGAAGTATCTAATTCTTTTTAATAGTAACATTCTCTAATGATGGATATTCCAATCTTTCGCTCTAATAAATGATGTCATAATGAATATCCTTCTCTCTCCCTCTCTATCAATGGCATTATGTATAACTGCTGAGCCTGAAGTAATAGTAATAGCCTTTGGTGATTTCTCAAATTTTTAGAAAAAGCCATAGTAATACTGATAACATATATGAAATCCCTGGCCTCAAAATCACTCACCAAGTCAGCTACCCATGTTAAAGTTCATATGTGGCAATTATGCATTTTTTAAAAAGTTATAAATTCTACACTAATAACTTTATCTCTGAGTTATTCCACTCATAATTTTATCCAACTCTCTCATAAACAATCATTTTTACATCAACTACTACCTCTAATAGAACTAACCATAATTAATCCAACAAGAAGCCCCTTCATTACTGTGATTACTTTTAGAGCATATGGCAGCATAGAAGAAGAAAAACAGGCATAGATGTTAGAAACATTTTTTTTAATACTGTCAAAAGTGGTTTGTTCAGCAATATAATTTAGAATATAGAGACTCCATCAATGACAGGGAGAAAATAATTGTAGAGATGCCAATAATAAACTAAATGAAGCTACTGAGAAATTTGTCGCTTAGTCTAACTGAAATCACATTGTTAATTTACTTGCAAATCCTCTTATGTTATTCTTTACCAATAGCATTTACTTCTCCATTTAAACAAACCAGGAAAATGCACTGGGTTTTCTGAGCATCATTTATATGTGTTCATAAAGATCTGCTTACCAGGGTTGCAGTCTGTTAAAAGGGAACAAATAGACAGCAAAACCTTTGAGATAGTCAAAGCGGGACTCCAGTTGTCTTTAAGAATGTCCAGACAGATGACTCCCTGACTGTTGATGTTGCAGTGATAGATTCTGGTGCGAAAGGTAACCTAAGGGCAGTCATTTAAAAAAAAAAGGGCAGACAATGAACACTTTATTACCAACTCTCACCCGTGGAAAAGAGGGGTAACATATCATAGCTGATACTAAAAAAAAGAATCCTAAAGAAATAGAAATAAATGGTTTCTGATATTAAACTAAAGACAGTAGTTCAATTGATTAGTTTACTCTAAATGAATGATATGTACGTATATGTGTACACAGGTATACACACACACACACACACACACACACACACACACATCTTGAGTTTTAAAGACAGAAAGTAAAGGAGAACAGAAATGTTTTGGGGCCAAAGATAAAAGGAACTGACAAAGTCTTTTTCTTTTTTTTTTAGTGAAATGAAAGTTTTATTAGTTTCTTAGAACATACAAGTATCAACTTAGCTATTTCTTGTCTTTTTCAAGAGAACAAATAACTGAGAATTTCAAAACCACAAGCCCTAAGTGAATGGTTAATTTGTGACTTAGAGCTACAGAGAAAAAGACAGTTCCTTATCTCTTAGAACTAGCAGTGTACAGTGATCTCAAAGTGGGATGCATAATTTTTAAAAAATAAGAACATTGGCTGAATGGTGTGGGGACAGGAGAGAGTATGGGTCTTTAGAACTGCTCAGTTCAATATGGTAAACACAAGACACATGTGACTGACTGACTACTGCGCTCTAAAGAGTCTAGTCAAGTTCAGATGGGCTAAAAGGACAAAATACATAGACTTAGTACCAAAAAATGGAATGTAAAAATCTCATTAATAATACTGTACAAGATATTTTAGCAAAAGAAATAAAGGTTTAGAAAATTAAAATATCAAGATTTCAGCAAAATCTTAACATGCTAAATTTATGGATAGCTAATTAATCAAAATGATCATGATAAAACATATACAGAACCATATTTTAAAGCCCTTATGTTTTAGTCAATTTCCATTTACCAATGAAAGGTGCTAAGAAAAACAAAGATCTTTTCAAACAATAATTTTCCCCTTCACATACAGAATTTTCATAAAATAAATTTTTGCTTAACTTTTCAACATGTTAATACCAATTTCCAATATGAAAAACTAGGCATGTAGACATAAACAGTACTATTTATAAATACTATTGTGAGCTACTTTATTACCAAAGTTTGATTTATTTTTTGTACTACAAGAAACAAGTGAATTCAGTTGAGCAGTTAGTGATATACTGGCATTCAGCGTGTGTCATGCTGAATGTGAATACAATTAGTGGTGTTATTAACACAAGAGTTTTGCTCTATTATGTGACTGGTTCAGCACAGACTGTAGACCTAGGAGCATTCAGAGATAATCATTGAAAGTTCTTGGATTCTGATGGGACCACAAAGAAAAGTTCTCATAAAACTGAAAGTACTAGTAGAGAGCAAATGCCTCCAGGTGTAGTGGACTGTGTATCTGCAATCTGAGGTAAATAACACTAGGTGGAACTGTTGTTACTGTGTTAGATAATGCTTTTCTAAGAAATGATCTCTCTCTCTCTCTAAAAACCCTTTATTTTTACACAAACAGGCATTAAGTCGCTCCATTAATTTTAAATAGAATCAGGAACGTAAATAACCTTATTGAAAAGAAAAACATTTCACCAATGTTAGGGGCTTAGACTGATAACTTTTCCCTGGCATGTTGCAAGTCTGTAACCAGAGCAAATTATGCTCAAGTCTGGTAGTTTTCACCTGTTGGCTTGACCATTTGAGAATGAAAAGTCAGTTGCTACGTTTGAGCGTTGCAAAATAATTGTCAGTCATCAAAATGCACAATTCAACCACTTGTTCGCTGCTAATTCATACTTTGGATCAACTAGGAGGCAGAGGTTGCCCAGGAACCTCAGTTCACTACCACTGCATACAAAATAATTTACTAAGTATTATCAGTTCTCTTCTTTGTTATGGATTTTCTAGTCATCTGCTTTTCTATAAAGATAAGGCCCCAATTCTCATCATTCAATTGTTATTTCTGGAAGTTTTCAAACAGGTAGTTTATAAGATATTTTTCCTCGTTTTGATGATAAATCCACAATTAATTTACTGAAATGCAAATGGTATAGTTTTATTTACAATTAGATCTGATGATTACAAAGTTATTTGTAAAAGGCAGAAGACAATTTAAGTTTTTAAATTCTTGGTTGACAGTTTCTGTATCAACCCATGAAAAATACAATGAAAGAAAAATGATTAACTTTGGAGAAGGCTAAAAGTTAAAGAATGCACTTCCAGGTTCTTACCTTTGGTGGCTTAAATGGATAATCTGATGAAAATGTGATATCCAGAAAAAACACACCACCTTCATATACAGAACCTGGTGGACCAAGTATAGTCGATCTCCACTCATAAATGTTATCTCCTTTAGGCCCAGCACTATTTAAAAGAAAGAAAAAATCAATGTGTATATCCGTATGCAATGTATGTTAACATCTTAAAACCAATTAAAGTACTAAAGGTAAATTTACAGCCTAGAGCAATAAGAGACAAGTAAAAAAAGAAATAAGCTCCAACATGTGCATGAGCTTCTTATTCAGAAATGCTTCAAGCTTACAGAAAAACTGCAACAGTACAAAGGACACCTGTATACCCAGAATCTCCTTCTGTCAGCATTTTGCTCCATCAGCTTTATCATTTTTCTTGCTTTCTTCCAACACATACACATACAGGCGTTCCTGAGCCATTTAAGAGTAAATTGTATATATTATGACTCCTCCCCTCCAAATATTTCAGTGTGCATTTTCTAAAATTAACCTTCTCCTAATTAACACAGCAGTTATCAAGTGCAGTAAATATAACATCAATACTTTAATCTACAACCTCATTACAATTTTTTCAGTTGATCCACTAATGCCCTTCATAATATTAAATTTTCTTCCAGATACAAGACTGTTTGGGGATTATATATGTCCCATGTCTTTAGTCTTCTTTAATATGGAGCAGGTTTTTTCGCCTTTCTTTGAAGAATAGTCTCTCTCACTCTCATTTCTTTAATAGAATACTCATTCATCATTTTGGGCTTGCGGGATGAATTTGAGTAATGCATTCATGGCTGGAATAGTATCTAAGTGTTGCTGTCCTTCTCAGAGTATCACATACAGAGGCACATGGTGTGCACCTGCCTCTCAATACTGATACTTTTTAAAACATTTTTTATTGTTAAACATAACATATATACAAAGAAAAGAAAGAAAAAGTAATGACTTTCAAAGTACACTTCAACAAGTAGATACAGAACAGATTTCAGAGTTTGTTATGGATTGCCATTTTACTATTTCAGATTTTTCCTTCTAGTTGCTCCAAAACACTGGAGGTTAGAAGAAATATATTTCTTTTCCTTTTTGTGAAAAATAACATACACATAAAAAAGCAATAAATTTCAAAGCACACTGCAACAATTAGTTGTAGAACAGATTTCAGAGTTTGAGATGGGTTACAATTCCACCATTTTAGGTTTTTACTTCTAGCTGCTCTCAAGTGATACTAATTTTGATCATCTAGACCAGGTGCTGTCCAATTTCTATACTGCGTAGTTAGAAATTTCTCGGCAATCACCAAAGGCAATCTGTAGGCAGACACTTTAAGATGATGCAAATATCCTGCTCCTCATCAAAATTTCTCCCCTAGATTTAGCACCCATTTGTGATATTTGGCTGAACTGATCTTTTATTATAATGGTGGCAAAATCACAATCTTCCAACTTCAGCATGTCCTCCACATTTACCAGTTGGCACTTGAGCCCTCTCTTCTCCTGTATGTATTTTGTGTGTGTGTGTGTGTGTGTGTGTGTGTGTGTGTATTAGTATACATGTGTGTATTATTGGAATTACTGCACAGACTCCTATTTTTTCCCAATGCTTTACAACTCATTAATACCCTTAATTATTTTGATGCTCAAATTATCCCAGATTTGGCCCATGGGAGTTCCTTCAAAATGGCTGATAGATCCTTGTGACCTGCCACTATCATTTTTTTGAGCACTACCTTACTTTCTGACATAACATGATCTCCAGGCTCCCACAGCCTTGAAAAGAGTTTTCTCCAAGGAGGCCTGGTTCCTTTCAGTGGAGAAAATGTTAGAAACCACAATCTGAGATGGTACTAAGTTCATTACTTTCCCCCCCCCCTTTTTTTTTCTTTTTTTTTGTGCATGGGCTGGAAATCGAATCCAGGACTGCTGCATGGCAGGTGAGCATTCTACCACCGAAGCCAGTCACACTTTTTATAAATGTTTTTTATTGTAAAATATAACATATATACAAAACAAAAAAAAGAAAAAACGATTTTCAAAGCACACTTCAACAAGTTGTTACAGATCAGATCCCAGAGTTTGTCATGAGCTACCGTTTCAACATCTCCGATTTTTCATTCTAGCAGCTCCAGAAACACTTGAGGCTAGAAGGAATATTAACAAAGAGGTTCAGCAGTTATACTTGTTTGTTAACTCCTATTTTCTTTGTTATGCCTCCTCCTTCTCTGATCCCTCTCCCATTTAGCAGGGATCTTTAGGCAATGCCTGGTCTGATTTTTTCATATTGAGAAGGGATGTTGAAACTAAAGGGGGAAGTAACAAACTGATAATCTTGGAGAGAGGTTGGTCCTTCTGAGTTTCAGGATTTATCTGACCCAGAAACCCTCCAGGAAATTGCAGGTTCCAGGAAAGCAAACTTAGTGATGAAACCTTTACAGAATTTCAGTTCGAGCCTTGGTTGTTCTTAAGAGCCAATAGGAGTGATGCTGGTTGGGAGATGGCAAACCATGGCAATCAGCACTATCTGAATGAAGGGCGCATAAGAGTAGCCTCCAGAATTGTTTCTTGACTCTATATGATGTTTCCTGGCCATTGATGCCTTATTTTATTATACTCTAATTCCTCCTTTTGGTAAAGGAGGTGTTGTCGATTCCACAGTGCTCGAGCCAGACTCATCCCTGGTAGCCCCACATTGTCATGAGATTTTCACCCCTGAATGTCATATCCCACATAAAGGGCAGGGTAATGATTTTCCTTGCAGAGTTGGGCTTAGAGAGAAAGAGGCCACATTTGAGCAACAAAATAGGTTTCTTGGAAGCAACTCTTACGTGCCATTATGTGTCTTAGCTTCTCCCCTACAAAAATAAGTTTCATAAGGGCAAGGCTCAAAATCAAGGGCTTGGCCTATTTTCTTGGGAATCCCCAGTGGTAGAGAGGGTACCTAGGGTTTCACATAGAGGAAAGTTTAATAGTTACACACACACACACACACACACACACACACACACACACACACACACACACTCCCCCCCCACCCCTTTGGACCCTCAAGGGACTCTACCAATACTTTTTAATTATCAGCCCACCACAGTCTGAGATGTATCCTGATAATACATTAAGCTAAACAGAATCATAAGGCCTTGTTCCTGTTCTGGACTCTAGGAGTTTGGGTTGTTTAAATGCGCTATCCAGACAGGTTGATTTAGATTACGTGTTGTAAATTTAGGTTGTAGATATAATAAACCTCTCTGCCTTTGGTTGCATACTGTAGGTGTAGCTCTAGAGTACATACACTATCTTCTTTTATCCTGTACTCTCATTTATCTTAGACCCAGCTAGATCAGCTTCATTTTAAACTCAAGTGAGGACTGATCTCTTTTTCAGTTACTTTAACTGTTATTATATATAGCTATGTTAACTTTCAGAGTTGTAACATTCCATTTCTGGGTCTTAGGTAATCATAAGAGTTACTCAAAGTTCCAGGGATAAACATATAGCTCTGTGTTTCAGAATCTAGAAATACACTTACAACTTCAGGCTAAGTGTGGCTGCTATAAACGCTTACAATCTAGGCTCCAATTTTCCTATAAGTATTTTCTGAAAGAGACCACAGCATATCTGTTCTTTCATTTCTGGCTTATTTTGCACAACACACTGTTCCAAGGTTTATTCAGTCTGTTGTGTGCCTCTTGACGTCCTTCCTTTTTGTAGCCATACCATATTTCATCATATAAATCTGTCACAGTCAGCCATTCTGATTCTCAGTCACTGAACCCTTTGGCTCCCTCGACTTATTGGGCATTATGGATAATGTCAAAATAAACAAACCATGTCTTACAGTACCCTCCCTTGGTTATGCCATCAGCAGCCCTCTCAATTTCAGACTGTTTTCATTGGCCCATAGCAACAAAGAACTGACAAGCACACTGTCACCAAACTGTCAAATCAAAACTACCCCTTATCACTTGTCTTCCTGCCATTCCCCCCTCCCCCAATTAGTTGCCTCTGATATTGCGGATTTCTTTTTGTTAACTAGTGGTCACAGCATGCATTTTTAGTTTTTCCCCATATTCCTCTACTATTGACTCTTTGTCCACTATTGAGCCTTTGAAAGTTTCATGCAAGAACTTATTTATAATTGTAGATCTAATCAGCGGGATACACGGCACTACATAACCCCTTTCAATTATATTCACCTTTAATATGGCAATCTTGCTTATAACTCCACTCATTAGTTACCATCACTTCTGTCTTTTCCCTTTTTAGGTTCAATTGCACTGGATAGCATTTCTTCTAACTCTAGCTTTTGTGTACCTCTAAATCTGCTATAGCTACAGTGTAACCTCTGAGATTACCTTTAACAGAGTCATAAAGTGAAATCATACAGTTTATCTGTCTTTTCGAGCCTGGCTTATTTCACTCAGCATTTATGTCCTCAAGGTTCATCCACATCGTCATATGCTTCAGGACCTCATTGAATCTTACTGCTGCATATTATTCCATCACAGGTATGTACCACATTTTGTTTATCTACTCATCTGTTGATGGACACTTAGATTGTTTCCATCTTTTGGCAATTGTGAATAGTGATGCTATGAACACTGGTGTGCAAACGTCTATTCGTGTCACTGCTTTCAGCTTTTCTGGGTATATACTAAAGTAGTGGTTTTGCTGAGTCATAGGTTAATTCAATGGTTAATTTTCTGAGGAATCACCAAACTATTTTCCACAGCGGCTACACCATTATACATTCCTATCAACAGTGAATAAATGTTCCAATTTTTCCACATCCTCTCCAATATTTGCAGTTTTCTGTTTGCTTAATAGCAGCTATTCTTATAGGTGTGAGGTGACATCTCACCATCATCTTGATCTGCATTTCCCTTAGAGCTAATGAAAATGAGCATCTCTTCAGGTGTTTTCAGTCATCTGTACTTGCTCTTCAAAAGCCTATTCATATACTCTGCCTATTTTATAAATGGGTTGTTCTTTTGTTGTGGAGCTGTATAATTCCTTTATGTACACAGAATATTAAGCCTTTATGCAATATGTGGTTTACAAATATTTTCTTCCATTGAGTTGGCTACCTCTTCACCTTTATGACAAAGTTCTTTGAGGTACAGAAGCCCTCGATCTTCAGGAGCTCCCATTTATTTTTCTGCTTTCGCTGCTTGTGCTTTAGGTGTAAAGTTTAAGAAGCTACCTCCTATTACTAGATATTGAAAATATTTCCCTGCATTTTATTCTAAAAATTTTATGGCACTGGTAAAACCAGTTATATTTTGATGTACTGTGCTTGACATTGTTATTTCATTTAGCAAATACAAGTAAGAGAAAGTCCAAATAAAATCTAAACTCATACTTACTGATAAGGCAACTCTAATATTCTTAAAAACTGTTCAAATGTACATTAAAGACGTCCATTTTTCTCTAACCTTCAAATCATAATTTATCTTGAATTTCTGAACATGTGTATCTATAAGCTTTTCTTCTTTTAGAAATGATCTACACGTCTGATTTAAAATAAGTGCAGACTAGCATTGATAAAGCAACCATGTTAATTACAATAGGACATTCTGGACATAGTTAAAATTATTTCATCACATTTTTTAAAATTCTGTAAAACATAAATGTGAATCGCAAAACTTCAAGTAATAATACCACCATAATTATATGTGTGGTCTGAAAAATAGTTCATATGCAAAGTGTGTAGGAAAACTTGACTGTATGATAAAAATGTTGGCTGATTCAAAAATGTATTTTTAAGGTAGATATACAGGCACAACAAACTCTTACTATAAGACCTACTTATGAAAAATATTTTAAAATTAACATCATTTAAAAAGTTTTAAGTATATTCAGCATCTACAACTAAATATAGTGATGGCTCATTGTTGTCATCATTTGAGAGTCCAGTATGAATTTTCATTGTAACTAAAAACATACAAAATTAAGTTGGCAAAAGTTGTTTAACCTAACTCAATGTATTTCTTTAAGTTAATTTTTTAACTTCGTGATTCAAGGTAAAATTATAAAATTAAATTTAGTGTCAAAGACTTTTATAGCATAGCTGTTCTAATAGAATAGTTCCAAACTATACATGTATACATGTTAACTACAACAATAATAATGTTAGTTAAGGTTTACCCAGTCCCTCCTATTAATCAGAGACTGTTCTAAGTACTGCAGTACATAGCTCATCTAATTCTCTTAACAAACCTAGGGAAGTAGGTACTATTATTAGATTCCTATTATTAGATGAGGAAACTAGGGCACATAGTGTTAAATAACTCTCTGAATGTCCCAAAGCTACAAAATGGCACAGAGAGAATTTGAACAAAGGATGTGAACTATCATTTTCCTCAATGATGTGCCATATTTCCCCTTAAAATTTTAGTGCTACTTCTAATCTCTGATCAAATTTTGCAAATACTTATTTCTCTAAGTGCCCAAGGGGAGTTATTCTCTAAACATGACATCAGATTGCCTCAGAGGTAATTTTTGTTTCTTAGCAGAATTATGCTATGCTTCAGATGGCCGAATAGAAAGTAAACTGCGGATTACCGTATTTTAGTGAATCATGGAATTTTACACTAGAAAAGTTCTGGTTGAGGACAAACCACTCTACACTTGAAGAAACTGAGGCACTGGATAAGCACAAGATCCATCTTAAATCTCTGCCAGTTGGTGGGCGAGCTGGGATCCACACTAAACTCTTGATTCTCAGGTTTGCTTTCTTCACATTTATCATGCTATTTCCCACGGGTCTTACAAAGGGTAAGTTTAACCATTTCAGGAGGATATTAAATAGGACTTTTCCTGTCGGCTTAAAAATAGGTTGAGTAAGGCTGCAGTTTATGGCAGTGGCCTATGGTGAGTGAGAACAAAAATTTAGCCTTTGTGTTACAGGAATGGGCCCTTCTCATTCTCACAAAAGTGGCATTTGCTAGTCAAGCCATGACAGAGATTGTGTTTTTGTTGGGCAGGGGAGGGATGCAGGACTGAATCCATTCAGAGAATTTTTTCTAATGCAGGCAAGTCAATTTACAGGCTTACAGGTGATCTACCCCTGAGGCATCCCAATTTATTCCTTTGGGCTAGCTCTCATTCCATTCTGGTCTCCACTAGGATAACAATCCAGTAATTCTCCCCCTTTCTCATGCATCATCCACTTTCCCCTCTCTGATGGATCATTCCCACCAGAATAAAACAATGCCACTTTTCTAATCTTTATTTAAATAAAAAAGAACAATCCTCTATTCATCTACCCCTTCCACCTTCTATCTCAATTGTCTCTTTTCTTTATAGCAAAATTCCTTGCCAGTTATCCATACCTGGTGCCTCCAATGTCTCTCCTGTTTCTTTTTGAACCCATTCCAAATAGGCTTCTTCTTGCCACTATTCTGACAAAACAGCTCTTGTTCAAGGTCACCAATGACCTTATTACTAGATCCAATGATCCATTTCTCAAATCCTCATCTAACTTGGTACAGCAACATTTGATAATGGATTCCTTTCTTCTCCTTGATAAACTTTATCAGAGCACCCGACTTTCCTGGTTTTCCTTCTACTTTTCTGATCCCTTCTTTTCAATCTGTATTGCCGTTCTTCATCTTCCCAACCTCCAAATAATGATAATGCCTCAGGACTCAGTCCTTGCACCTATTTTCTTTTCTACCTAAACCCATTCTTTTGGTGATCTCATGAAGTTTTATGGCTTTCCAGTGGCACAAAGATGCACTTAAGTCCCATATTTATATCTCCATCCTAGATTTCTATCCTGAATGCCAGAGCTATAAATCTAAATGCTTGGTGAAAAGTATTTTGAAATATTATATGCACCTCAAATTTAACTTGTTTTAATTAAGTTCCTGATATCCCAACTCCTCCTAAACTCTTGCTATTTCAGCGAATAGCAACTCTATATTCTTCTAGTTCCTAAGAGCAAAGGAATACACCTTATCATTGATAACCCTCTTTTCATGCCACAGCTAGTACATATCAGCAAATTTTATCAGTTCTATCATCAAAACATATCCACAATTAAACGTGATTCAGAACACCACCATCTCTGGCCTGGTTATCTGCAAGAGCCTTCTTCCTTCCACCTTTGACTCCACCCCACACCTGGACAGTCTAGTCCCAATATGATGATCAAGTAGAGTGAATGAGTTAAAAAGTATATCAGATCATGTCACTCCTCTAGTCAGAGGCTTACCTTCTTATATTGTTTGTGGTGGTTAGATTATGGTGTCAACTTGGCCAGGTGATGATACCCAGGTGTTTGGTCAAGCAAGCAGTGGCTTAAATGTTGCTGTAAGGACATTTCGTGGGTGGCTGATAAACCATAAGGCTGGTTTATTAAATCATCAGTCAGGTGATTGCAGCTGCAGCTGATTATATCAACGATCAACTAAAAGTGTCTCTTGCAAATGAAATAATTCAATCAGGAGGATTTGATTAGATCCATTGAAGACGTTTAAGGAAAAAGAGAGAAGTTTCACTGCTTCTTCAACCAGCAAGCCTTTCCCACAGAGTTTGTCAAGACCCTATATGAGAGTTGCTAGTATCACAGCCGGCCCTACAAATTTTGGACTCTTACATTCCCACAGCTGCATGAGAGTTTATAAATCTCATATTTACAGATCTCTCCTGTTAGTTCTGTTTCTCTAGAAAACCCTGACTGACACAGCTTAGTACTGAGAGTGGGGTGCTGTAGTTTGTAAATACTGAACATGCAGGAACAACTTTTTAAATGGATAAGGAGAAGATTCTGGAAGAACTGTAAGGAGCTTGATAGAGAATGCCTAGAATGCTTTCAAGAGATTGTTGGTAGAAATGTGGATTTTAAAGACAAGGCTTTAGACAGAAATGATGAACATGTTGTTGTAAACTGAAAGGAAGGTATCCTTTGAGAATGGAAGGCAGAATTTAGAAGTGATGAACTTGGATATTCACCAAAAGAAATTTCCAAACTAAATGTGGAAAATACAGTCTGACTGCTCCTTGCAGCTTACAGTAAAATGCGACAGGAAAGAGAGAAGCTGAGAACTGAACTCTTCTTGAGTATAAGGAAACTAGAAATTGATGGTCTGGAAAATTCTGGGCTTCCAGAAAGTGATACCCCAGTGAACAGCACCTTGGTTTTTTTTGGAAGCAGTCAGCCATTACAGGACAAGCAAGGATTGGAGATGGAGTTATCCAGGAAGGATTTGTGGAAAATCCTACTTTCTGATGGCTTTGATCCTTGTGTACTACATGGAAAATCAACAATTTTTTTGCAAGATCTGTATGAACGGACCCACTGTAAGTCTGGACTAAAAGGGACCAAAAAAAAAAAAAGAAAGAAACAAACTGAATAAAGCTTCAGAGGTAGAACCATGGAAGCTAAGGTCTGGAGCCAGGAAATCTCGGGCAAGGAGAACAGACTCATCTATACACAGAGAATGGATAGGCCTTCAACTTCGTTGCTCAGGGAGAGCTGTGCCACGCCAGGCCTCGGAGATGGCGGAATGTATAAACCAGAGATTGGGGGGAGCCTGGCTTCCACCCCATTGTTCTGGAGGGGTTGAACATGTGATCCAAAAATGGTAGAGATCCCAGGTGTTGTCCCAATGTTTAGAGAGGATGGAGCCGAGAAACGGTGTTTGTCCCAAAGTGTCCTAGTGTTGCAACTCACCCCAGTATTTGGAGAGCAAGGACACTGCGCAGGGCCTTGGAAAAGGTGGGACTGCTGCTTTCTAAAGCCCCAACGATAAATGATTCTCAAACTTTGAAATCCAATGGAGTTTGCATTGGAGGTATTCAGAAAACTGTTTGGGTCCAGAGGACTCCTGTGTTCCTTCCAATTTCTCCCTATGGAAATAAGAATATTTATCCTGTAACTGTCCTTTCTTTGTAGCTTGTTCTGAGTTTCACAGGTCCAGAACCAGAGGAGAATTTTTTGCCTTGGATAGACCATGCCTGTAAATTACTTTGATCAAATTTCATACTGGTTTTGACTTTGTATGTATTTGTATTGTTACTGAAATGGTTTTAAGCTTTGTGATATTGCAATGGAGTTAATACACCTTGTATGTGGAAGGAACATGTCTTTTGGGGGTTCTAGAAGGTAGAGTATGCCAGTTTGAAACTATTATGTACCCCAGAAAAGCCATGTTTTAATTCTGATCCAATCTTGTGGGGGCAGATGTTTCTTTTAATCTTGATTCAATACTGTAGGGCAGAAACTTTTGATTAGATAATCCCCATAGAGATGTGGCATACCCAATTGTTGATGTGACCTTTTGATTACATGGAGATATGACTTTACTGATTCAAGGAAGGTCCTGATTAGTTCACTGGAGTCCTTTAATAGGAGAAATATTTTGAAGAAACCTGAGCTGCAGACACTTGGAGAACAGCTGCTTCAGAGCTGACAGAGACATGGATATTTGGATACTTAGAGTGCCGACAGAGAGAACAGATGCCTAGACACAGGGAGAGCCCAGCAGACATCACCATGTGCCTCCCCATGAGATGCTATGAAAGCCAGAAGCCTGAGTTGTGTCTTGGAGGAATTAAGTGAAGGCCCATAGATGTTTAGAGAGGAAACCTCTGGTAACAGAAGCTGAAAGCAAGAGAACCAGGAATAAGACCAGGAGACACCAACCACATGCCTTCTCACCTGACAGAGATGCTCTGGATCGCATCAGCCTTTCTTGAGTTAGGGTAACCTCTTGTTGGTGCCTTAACTTGGACATGTTCATAGCCTTAGAACTGTAAGCTTGTAACTTATTAAATTCACTTTTTTCTCTGTTTTTTTATTCTTCATAAGATTTTGCTTGTTTGTTTCTCATTGTATGTTATAACATATATACAAATCAAAGAACTAAAGCAACAGTTTTCAAAGCACTCTTCAATAAGCAGTTACAGGACAGATCCCAGAGTTTGTCATGGGCTATGATACGATCCTCTCATATTTTTCCTTCTAGCTGCTCCAGAACATAGGAGGCTAGAGGACTTAAATACTTTTTTATCATCACAATCGACTTTTTTCCTTCTTTTCTTTTTTTGTGAAAAATAACATATATACAAAAAAAGCTATAAATTTCAAAGCACAACACCACAATTAATTGTAGAACATATTTCAGAGTTTGACATGGGATACAACTTCACAATTTTAGGCTTTTACTTCTAGCTGCTCTAAAATACTGGAGACTAAAAGAGATATCAATTTAATGATTCAGCTTTCAAATTCATTTGTTAAAGCCTATCTTCTCTGTATAACTCCACCATCACCTTGATCTTTCCATCCCTCTCAAGGGGTGTTTGGGCTATGGTAACTCTAAATTTTTGATACTGGAAGGGTCTGTCACTAATATGAGATGGACTATCTGATGTTCTGGAGAGGCTGGGCTAGGTTTCAGGATTTATCTGGACCAGGGACCCATCTGGAGGTTGTAGGTTTCTGATAAGTTACTCTAGTGCATGGAATCTTTGTGGAATCTTATAAATTGCCCTCGGTGTTTTTCAGGATTGGCTGGAATGGTCCTGTTTGGGGGTTGGCAGCTTATGATAGGTAGCAATGTCTAACAGAAGCTTGTGTAAGAGCAACCTTCAGAATAGCCTCTCAATTCTATTTGAACTCTCTCTGCCACTGATACTTCATTAATTACACTTCTTTACCCCCATTTGCTCAGGATGGAATTATTGATTCCATGGTGCCAGGTCTGGATTCATCCCTGGGAGTCATCTCCCAAGTCACCAGGGAGACTTTCACCCCTGGATGTCATGTCCCATTTAGTGGGGAGGGCAATGATTTCACTTGCAGAGCTGGGCTTAGAGAGGCTGAGGCCACATCTGAGCAACCAAAGAGGTCCTCCAGAAGTAACTGTTAGGTATGCCTATGGGAAGTCTAAGCTTCTCTGCTACCTACGTAAGTTTCACAACAGTAAGCCCCATGATCAAGGGCATGGTCTATTGATTTGGGTGTCCCTAAAGTTTCACACAGTATCAGGGGATTGCCTGACTGTAAGGTTTAATAGTTACATATTCTTTCTACCATCCCTCAGGGGACTTTGCCAATACTTTTTGATTAACTGCTTAATATACTCTAGGATGTATCCAGGCATTACAATAATCTACACAGGATTTAAGTACCTCTTTCTTATTCTGTACTCCCTGTGTTTCAATTATTCAAATGAGCTATTTAGATAGGTTGAATTAGATTATGCACTACAGAAAATTTTAGTTCCAGACCAAATAAACCTTTCTTCCATTGATCTCAAAGAGTATGTGTGGTTCTAAAATACAGACACTGTCTTCCTTACCCCTATGTTCTGAATTACTTTAACCCCAACCTGTTGGCTTCATTCTTATCTCTAAATATCATGCTATATACATAAAGCAGCCTCTCAAAATCCAGAAATAATAATCACCACTCCAGACTTAATGTGTCTGCTCTAAAAGATTACAATCTAGGCCCCTGTTTTCTTATAAGTATTATCTCACGTCGTTCTTGTTCTTTTGTTTCTTGCTTATTTTGTCTTACCAAATACCCCACATGTTCACTCCTATCATTGCATGCTAAATTCCCTTTTTAAAAGCCACTCCAATTCTGGTATACTGCATTCCAGCAGCTTAACAAACTAATACACTGTTAAACTCAAAATCTTATGACCACAAGCCATTGCATGATTTGAAAACCCTCTCCTCCATCTCAACTCCTGTTAATCTTTTCCTTGTTCAAGTGGCTGTAGCAAGGGCTTGTTTACTTTGACTAGATTTTAAAGAATTACATAGCATATTTTAAAGATCTATTTAAAAAAAAGTTTAGAATAATTAGACATTCCTATATTTAAGAAAGCAGTAATAAATGTTTCTTTAAGTATTAGTTTATAAAGAAACTCTTAAACTTACAGAGGAAAGTATTCCAAAAAGAAATTTTTAAAATCAGGTATTTTGGAACTTAACACCTTTTAACCACACTAATACAAATGGAAGTTTCAATGTTGGCCCACAAAAATCTATTTAAACCATTTCCCCTATAACATTAAATGATCTGCTGCATATTTGCAATAAAAAATTCTAAAATGCAAGGTTATGTTTTAAATATCATGATACAAGGTTAAACATTTTAAAACACCTACTATAATTCACTAGTTGGAATTTATTCACTTTGGCCTTTGCCTAATCTTTCAGACATACTTTTATAACCAATGAGAAGAGAAGGGGCAAAAATAAGGAGATCACAAAGGATAAAGGGCAAAGAGAGAATATTCCTGGAGAATGAGTGCCAAAATAACTGAAAGATGAACTGAAAAAGGACTGTACAACAGGACTGTAAAAGCCCACCAATCAGCCTAACAGATACAGGATAGGAGGGTGTAAGGAGAAAGGAGAAGGCAAGGTAGGAAAGTAACTAGCAAGCATGCCACACCATGAAATGGAGAAAGAACATTCTCCTGGGACAGCAGCAGAAGAAGAGGCAGGGCAAAGAAAAGAAAGAAAAGAATCTTTCACCTTGACTTTAACACTGGGCAGTCTCTGTGGCAGTAGTGATGAAGAATAGAAGGGCTGATGAGATTGGAAACAGAAAATTTGTAGATAATCAATCAGATCCCTGTAGCAGTTAGTAGAAGAAAGAGGAGGACTGGCCAGTTGCTATTCCCTTTAGAATAATAACTGAAACTCAGGTGTTCTGGGTAGTGACTGCTGCATGGTCACTTTCAGATATTTTTAAGATTCAAAGTTTTCGAAAAGCAATTGCCACGTATCCTAAAGCATTGAGTCAACAAGAATATTTAAAAGCCACAGACTCTGAAGTGTTTTAATGAATTCTTGACATCATCAAAATCCTAATTAGTATTATATTAAAAACCAAAATTTGTACAAATCAAGAATTAGTTACTTTTAGTTTTTAAGCACTACTGTCATTTTCTTACAGTATGTGGCTACCTTTTTCCCCAAAACCTTAATAATTAGATAAGATTCAATAAGAATACTAAAATAGCTAATGAAATAAGAGGCATTTCAACACTTTGAATCAATCATAATTAAGTAAAATTACACAACTTTTAAATTGTGCCAAACTGTATTTTAAAGCATCAATGATTCAGAAATATATCTAGGGAAAGAATCCATACAAAAGGATTTCATTAGGAAAATGTAGCTCTGTAACTTGAAAACAATGAAAAATTTATGCAAATTTTTAAAACATGAAAAAATGATACTACATATTGTTTATAGATACATACATTAGGGTAAAAATAGGAAAACCTGTACAGGAATCAAGCACAAAAACTTCAGGACAGTTCCTGCCTCTTGGGAGGAAAGTAGAGGAATGAAATTGAGAAGGAGGTACAAAGAAATTCTAATTATGTAAAGTTTCATTTCCTTTTTAAAAATAAACTATAATGTAAGTAAAGATTATCAGATTATTACTAGTCATGTTTACTTCCGTAAGTCACATTAATACAAAAAAAAGAGAATGTTTCAAAATGCACCACTGCTATATTTAACTATTAAAATAAGTAAACAAAGGAGAAAACTTTATGGAGTTACCACTCTCAGGAGCTTCACATGTCATCTAATTTGATCCTTGGGAATCTATAAACTGTTCTTTATCATAATTTTACAGACCAAGAAAGGTTCTTCTTAAATGACCAAGAAAGGGTAAGTAGTTTGCCTATGGTCACATATAATTAAGATTTTCTTCTAAAATATCAACATCAAAAATTTTAAAGCAATGAAGCCAAACAAATAACCTGGCTTCCTGATAACAACAATATGTTAACAGATTCAGAAACAAAGGTATCCGATAACATATTAAAGGTGATTTTGTAATACTTCCTAGCACTAAATACCTTTTTAAAAAACCTACTATATGCTTTATAAAATTTGGATTGTTAACCTTTTTGTTTCATCACTGTTTGGTTTAAGTGCCTAGTATCATAGTATGTTCCAACTTTAGGAGTTATATTTCTGAAGAGAATGCTATTGAACAAAGTAGATGATGACAAGTTGAGTTGTAGAGTCTTTTATGCTTATAGAATGTAATGGATAGGAGGGAAAACAACAAAAATAACATTAAATTCAAGTTTTAAGACAATTAAAAAGAAAAATCTGTAAGGCATCCACTTTCAAAACAAATTATGATTCAGGTGCATTTAAAACCTGTATTAGTATATAACTCTTTTTCTGAAATACTTTTAATATCTATTCAAGAATCTGTGATCAGTATATCAATGCAAGGCAATGTCCTGTAAAGGAATGCATTCTTTTCAGGGGATTTGTGTTATGCAGATTTCAGACTCTTATAAAGAACCATCCCTTACCAGATTAACATTTTTTACATAAATTACTGTAAAATACACATATATTTGTCTGATCTTTTTGCAAATCACTGTGATCTTTGAGAGTATTATTTTTGATGCATTATCTTCTTTCCATATATTGAGAATGGCATATAAACAGATTTCCTCTTCTGTTTAGCCCTGACAATGTAACCACAGTCTACAGAGAAAAAAAAACAAAGATTTTCACATTCTATTGTTTCATCTTCTCTTGTTTAGGAACACCCTCCTAAAAAAAAGACAGTATCTATGTATGTATATATCACACACTTACACATAAATAAATTTACAGCTTCCAAAATCAAATTCATGAAAGATTTAATGAATATATCTAGCGGTCAAGTGTATATACAAAAATACTAATGAATTCACAAATTCAAAAAATATTCAAGGCATCTGTTTAAAGACTTCTATCTGCACAAATACTGCCATAATTTTTTGATCCAGTAATTATCATAAAGTCTTTCTTCAGTAGTCCTATGAGATAAGTAACTATCCCTGCTTTGAGAAACCCAAGGCTGATAGTAGTTATGCAGCTTTCCTTAAGGTTGCATAGCTAGTACGCAGATTCAGGGAGTCTATGTAGAGACTACAATCTTAACCACATCTCTTTATTTCTTTCCAAATGGAAAGCAATTGTTTCATAAGTGAAGAAGTGTTACTCCCCTGTGCTTTGGGAAAAAACTCGTATTTCTCTAAATTTAAAGTAATTAGGGAGTTCACGATTTATTAGAAAGAGATATAAGACAATTAGGGGAGATGATTGAGGAAAAATTACTCAAATAATTTTAACTAAAAAATAGAAGTGATTATCTGCTACCAGCTCTCAATGGATTTATCTTTTTACTCCCCTCCCTAATGACCCCTTTCTGTTAAACTTAATATCTTGTGACGTCTGGTGAGGAGGTAAATTAATCTCTATTACAAACCAATCAGTAAATGTACTGCTTATTACTTCATATTGTGCTTTGTGTATATATAAATTCAGTTTCAATCAAAATATGTATTTGAGCTTTTACAACATACAAAGTACAGTACCTGCTAGATTAAATGGAGAAAACAGAAATAAATTCATTCATTCATTAAAAAAACATTCATAGAGTGTTTACTATTCTTGTTGGGCACTTTAGCTAGAAACTAGAGTTACAAGGGCCATTGCATTCTGGGAGATTACAGTCTAGCTAGGGATATAGACATTAATCAAACGTAAAAAAATGTAAAACTGAAAGTGTGACAAAGGCTACAAAGCAGAGGTATCCCTTGCTGAGTGTCAGCAGGATGTGGCTCAGTCCAAAATCAGGGAAGATTGACAGAGGAAGCAATGAAATGATACTTGAAACCCCCAGTGGGAGTTAACTAGAAGGGGAAGAGCTTACTAAAGAAGAGTGCACAGCATATGCAAATGCCCTAAAGCAATAAGAAGCAAGGCAAGGAGGAGGATGACGTGGAAATAAGGTCAATGTGTTAGAAGGAAGCGGGATATATTCTAGCTCTTGGTCCACATTCTGTTAGATACATAAGATCATTCAAGATGTTACTTTAGTTAAGATGTGGCCCAACTGAATTGGGCTGGCTTTAATCCTGATTTCTAGAGTCCCATATAATTAGAGTAAAAGTCAGATGGAGAAGGTAGTCACTGAGAGTGCCAGAAGCTGGAAGACAATGGAATCCAGACAATTCTGCATGATGGAAAAGCCAAGGAACCCCAAACATTGCCAGCAGCCAAAGATATGAACCCTGGGGGGAAGCAAACCTTCTCTTCACTGAAACAATTCACCTATAAAGTCCTACTGTTTTAGTATCTAAGAAACGTAAATAGGGGGCATCAAGAATAACTCATTGTTTTCCAGATATCATATAACTGAGCTAGCAACACTGAAAAAAGACCTGGTTTTGGACACACTGTGACTGAGATGTCTTCAAGATATCCAAAAGATACATGTATGGGTCTGGACTCAGAGTTGGGGCCTGGGCTGTAGAAGTAAATTTGTGAGATCTCGATACATATGTGGTAATTAAATTCCTGTACGTGATGAATCAGGCTAGGGAAAAAGTTCAGAGAATGATGGGAGGATGATGTCTGGAATGAAAGAACCATATATATAAAATAACATATGGCAGACTTGTGATAGATACTTAATAGAGGGACAAAAAAGAAAATGGAAGCTAAGTGGGAAAGAAATTAATAGGAAGAAATAAGAAAGAAGCTGAGTTTGAAAAGAGTCATAGAAACTAGACTAGGTAAGTCTACCTGGTGAGGATGTGGGATCATGCTAGCTCTCAGTGAGGGGGAAAAAAAAGTAACTTGAAACAATCTCCAAAACATATAAGTAAGTGGGGGAAAAAGGCAAGGTACAAAGCACTAGATAATAGATGCTCCTATATGTGCAAACCTTGAGAAGCTATTTGTATGTGTATGCTGCTACTATGAACTGAAAGTGGTTACCTCTAAGAACAACACGGTGCTCTGGGATAGAAAGGAAACTCACTTTTTACTATATAACCTTTTCTTCTATGAATTGTTTACTATGTACATAAATTATAGTTTTGTTTTCTAATTTTTAAAAAGAGGGGAAAAAACATGAAAAACACACTAAGAGTGTTGCAGAGGTACTGCAGGTAAAAATCTAAGCCATAAAGGGTTTTAAATAGCGAGAATGAGTTTATATGATACCCTTTTTTATCCTGTGACAATAAAGATTCTCTAATTCTGACATAAAGATTAATAACAGCTTTTAGATGTCTTGAGATATAACTTTTCCTATTCCTCTATTCTTTGCACTCTCTAAAATTAAGTGCCCACGCAAACTTAAAGCCAGACATTTGCCAATATATTATAAATCTGTATCATAAGTCAACCACGTGATAGAATCACCTCATTTCACTTTTCACCATCTACCTTAGGACAAACTATGATTGGATAAAATGCAACTAACAAGCTGATAAGTGTGCCAGGCTCTAGCCCAGTTAATCATAAATATTAAATTTAAGAGACTCTAAAACACCTTATTTATCCATTAGTTTTTCTGGATGTTTTGTTGTGTTTTGAAGTCCAACATGAGGGCCAGGTATTAAAACATAGTTTCTACCAAGAATTTTCTACACTGTGTGCTGCACTTTGGTCCAAAACTTAATAATGGGGCGGGCCAAGTGGCTCAGCAGGCAAGAATGCTTTCCTGCCATGCCAGAGGACCCAGGTTCCATTCCCGGTGCCTGCCCATGTGAAAAAAAACAAAAAACTTAATAAGGCCTACACAGAATCCTTAACCTGCCCAAGATGCAGTGAATATATTTTCTGCTTATATTCTGCTTTATGGAAGATCTTTCCTTGGCGGGTAATTAAAGCTTCATAACATAGGTAGTATATATAGATAATAGTGAAGAATTCCCAAAACTCAAGTTTTAATAATTCATTTGTGGGCGGTGCAAGGTGGCTCAGTGGCAGAATTTTCACCCGCCATGTCAGAGACCCAGGTTCGATTTCTGGAGTCTGCCCATGCCAAATAACAATAATAATTCATTTGTGTAACATTTACTGAGTACCTACCATGTGCCAGTCACTGTTAGGTACTAAAAATACTGTGATGAACCTGGCCCTTACCCTCACAGAGATTATAAAAATACTGAACAAATAAGACAAAATTATCAGCATAAATAATAATACTGAATAAATGCTAAACTCACTTAAATCAACAGTGTACCACCCAAAAAGAAAACAGAAAAACTAGCACTTTACAAATTTATCTTGTATTTTGTCTCAACACATCAAAGGCACAGGTTGTATTCCCATCAGTAAACACTGATTCACTCAAACAATAATGAGAGAGGAAAGAGTAAACAGGCTGGCAAAAAAATTTCCCAAGTGATTCTAATAAGCAATCCTCTTAAGAGCACTATGTTAATTGACGGCTCTGAAAGCACGGTTCACAACCTTGGCTGCCAAGTGCAATCACCTGTGGAGCTTTAAAAATTACTGATGATGAGGTTTCATGCACAGAAATTCTGCTTTAATTAGTCTGGGATATGGTTTAAGCATAGACGTTTAAAAACTAAGAGATAAAATATGCAGCCAATATTCAAAACTATGGTGTGAAGAGGAGATCTATTGACATACCCAAAGAATGGGATTACAGAATGGAAACACAAGATATTCCAATCCTCTGATATGAGTTAATTATTTGGCCTTTGTAACAGTTATTCCTATTGTGCAAATCGATGTGATAGGCTATGCTAACTTTTGCCAAAACATATTATCATTTTTAGGCTGTGGTGAGTTGACTAAGGAAATGCTGCCTTGATGGGCTCAGCCAGGGGACACACCAGCCTCACTGAACAACTTCCCTATTGCCACTCCAAACAGCTACAAAGACAACCAGCATACAGTGGAGATACTACAGGCTCGATTCCAGACTACCACAATAAAGAAAGTCACTTAATTTTTTTTTTTGTTTTCCAGTGCATTTAAAGGTTATATTGTACTGTAGTCTATTAAGTCTGCAAAAAACCATTATGTCTTAAAAACAATGTGCAAAAAAACATTATGTCTAAAAAACAATGTGCATACCCTAATTACAATGTGACGCAGATACCAAGTGAGCACATGCAGTTGGAAAAAGCAAAATAATAAACTCAAAACAACTTAAATGCCCAACAAAATGGTAAAAAATTATGGTTTTTAATGAACTATGATACAGTCACTGAAAAATCATTCATTTTGAAGATTATTTAATGACCTGGGGGAATGTGCATGGTAGTTTAAAGGGAAAAAGCAGGTCACAAAACCATATAGTAATAACCAAATTGTGTAAAAGATATACACAGGTATCATATATATATATATGTTTCTTTTTTTGGGGGGGGGGCATGATCCGGGAAACAAATGAGGTATCATATTTTAAAATGGCTGAATGGAAATGTTAGCAGTGGTTATCTCCATGGCAATGTCACAGTTTTTATTTAATTTGTTGCTTTTGTTTCTTACCTAATGTTCTTCAGTAAACGTAATTTTAAAATGGCACTTTCATTTATCATTCTTGCAGTTAAAAGCTGAGTTTTATGCTGCCTTCCTCACCAGGCCCAACATCCAGTCATTCTCAGAGAGCTGCTTTGAACAATCTTTTAAATAACACATGAAGAGAAGGAGCAACTGTTGTTGGAAATGCACAAATCTGAAATCACACAAGGTCTGAAATCTGGGTGAACTTACCATATGTGTGATATTGGACATTTTCCCATTTTTCCCCCTTGTCTATACATGGCCTACCTGTAGGATGATTGCGAAGATGGTGCTTTTCTTTATCACTGCCTCCAACCCAGATACTTGACCTGGAATTCGATTTTAGATATTTAAAACTAAAAGACCCTTTACAGGTTGTTCAGTTATGATTCTCTTGTTTTACAAATGAGCGAACTGAGGTTAGGTGCTTGCTCAAAACCAAGAACTAAAAAGTGACAGAATGTGAATCCAAACCTGTGTTTCTTAACTTCAACTTCAGTACTATTGCGCCAAAACTTCCTCGGGACTTGAGTCATGCTATTTTCCTGCCTCCCTGGATCATCTGTGCATCTGTCAGTATTCTTTATCTGAATTCTATTTCCTTGTCAAGGCCCTCCCTAATGCGATAAAGTTACTTTGCTTTTTTATTTTGTCTGATCAGAGTGCTGTTTAGTTCCTTTTGGTTAGATCACATTGATGAAGGGCCAACTAAACGAACACACAGCAGCCTGAGATCAAGGTAGAAAATACCAACAGCCCAAAGGCACAGAAAAAACTGACGATCAGTACATATTCTCTATTTACTAAGGCAGGCAAGCAGATTAATTTTCAAACATCTGGAAAATTTAGAATATGCTTGTAAACTGATATGCTACGCTAAGGAGATATGACAACTAAATGCAGTGTAGTATTCTAGAACAGAAAAAGGACATTACTGAAGAAACGGTAAAATTCAAATATAGGCTGGAGTTTAGATAATAATAGTAATGTACCAATGTTAATTTTTTAGTTTCGACAAATGTAGCATGGTTATGTAAAATGTTAACATTAGGGGAAATTGGATGAAGGGCATCACAGGAACTTTCTGTACTATCTCTGCAACTTTTATGTAAATCTAAAATTATTCCAAAATAAAGTTTATTTTACAGTTTTCTCATTTCTAAAATGAAATGATTAAGGCATTATAAAAATAAACACCCAGTGGCAAACTACTTATTTGTGTTTCAAGAATTATACCATTTACAGCTAAGAAAACAGAGGACCAGAAGGCTAAGGCATTTATTGATGCTCATAGGGCTAGCTGAAATGCAAACTCCAAGTGTATGCCTAACCCCAACTCTTTCTGTTATAACATGCATGCTGGTTTGAAGCTTGTACCTCAGAAAAACATGTTCTTAAACTTAATCCATTCCTGTGGGTATGAACCCATTTTAAGAAGGACCTGTTGATGAGGTTACTTCAGTTAAGGTGTGGCCCAACTCAATGAGGACGGGTCTTAAACCTACCACTGGAGCTCTTTATAAGCAGAATTAAATTCAGAGACATAGAAAACCACAGAGGAAGCAGCCAGAAGGGGACAACATGTGCCCCGTCATGTGATAGGAGTCAAGGACCAAGAATTGCCAGCAGCCAGTCCCACGACACAAGTCCTTGAGATGTGTCCTCTTGATGATAACTTGATGTGGACTTCTCTTAGCCTCAAAAGATGAACCAATAAATTCCCAATATTTAAGCCACACCATTGCATGGTATTTGCTTTAGCAACAAAGAAACTAAAACATATTTACTCTTCCACATTCCTTCCAACTGTACCAAGAATGATAGTACAGGGTAGGGGCAGCACATTTACAAGACATTTACGCCACACCAAATAAATACTTCTCTATACTTGAAGAATTTCTCATGAATTATTTCAACTATCTTTCTTTCAATAACTTCAAGCACAATGCTCTATTTCTTCTGTATTTCTCAATCTAAATATCTCATCATGTAGTATTGCAACATGCTCTTAAGCCAAAACAATTAACTCATCTGTAATGTGCTCTTTAGCTGATAGTTCAGCCGTTGTTCTTTAGCTAAGTATTTCAAATGAATGATGCTAAAAATACACCAAAAAACACTCTATATTCTTAGTCATTTGTCACATGACTAGAACAAATCTAGCTTATAGAAATTGTGATAAACTAATTATAACTCTATAAGCCTGGCAGAATAAAAGAGTTAAACTCTTCCAGGTACCAAAGTTTAGATTTTAGAGACCTTATTAACTTTCAGAAGGCTTCACAAACATTTTTTTCATTTATGTACTTTATACTGTTTAGGAGACAGGCACTACCATAGTGTTTCAAGTCAACAGCACTAGGTCTGCCCAGAGGACACTCCGCTTTGTAAGGGTGGAGATGAGGTCTTCCGCATACTCCATTACTCTTCTAGACCACGACACCTCTTTTTCAGGCCTTTGGTTGTCATTCAAAACTGAGTGAGAGAATATCATCTTATTTACAAAACTATATCATAATTTGTGGTATTAAGAATCTTTATTTTACACAGCCCCTACAGAAAATGCCGATGCCCATTTTCACAATTAGTATTGAGCTATATTGACCATCTATAAAAGGTATTTCATTCCAAGCTTTTAATACTGTGTAACAGCCTCTTAGGAGATGTAAAGGGGTATGGCACAATGCTATTTGATACTCTATATGTGGAATAAAATCTATTTTAAATAGAAAAAAAAACAGTGACTCTTTGAAGCATTACTCAGCACTGTACTACAGAAAAAATAAAATGTGCTGAAGCATCAGAATGAAATGCTAAGAGCTTCACTTATGAAAATTCAAGTCTTCCTCTCTTCTAAGATACAATGTTTCATTTACTGCAGTCCAGCTCTTTTGATCAACCTAACCATGACACTGAGTATGATTTCATTAAAATCCCAGGAACTGTTCTGTTAACTCACATTTTAAAATGATTATTTTTGAATGTTATAGTTGCTGAAAATGATTTCCTTTGTCATCATACTAAACAGGTTTTCCAATATATTTAATCTTTGATCCACCTGAAAGTTCTAGTGATTTTTTACCCTCAATCTTTATATTATACCTTATACTAAACTGATTACATTTTATTCTAACCTTAAAGCTTAAATGTTATAGCATATAGGTTCCAAAGCAGCTAGTATAATGCATTCGACATAAAAGCTACTTAATAAATGCTTGCCGAATAAAGGCTAAGCATAATAAAATGCAGAGTGATGTAAGACTCACTCTTTATATGTAAAATATTTCCCAATGCATTAATATTTCTTGTGTGCACATCAACCCCAGGCATACTAGCCTGTGCTAGGGACAAAAGGGAGTATGATCCCATCTAACTGAATTTACAAATATGAAAATGTTTAAATACAACTCAGTCAGCAGATACAGAACTAAAGAGAGTTCCATGTCCCATGGAAAAATGAAGGTGGATGCATCAATATTGTTTCATTGGGTGTTCTAGAAAGTGTTATGCATGCCTGAATATAAAGTAATCCTTCAAATTCCAAGAAGATACAAAACAGGGTGTGTTTCGGTTTTTTTGTGCCTAATGAAGTACATAAATTTTTAGAGATGTCAAGGAAACGGTCAAATGACTACTTAAAATATGAATTAGTATAATTAGATAAACACACAATAAATAAAACAATAAATTAATTTGCAAATAACGTTTTTCCCCACTCTCACATTTCACTGAAAGTTTACTCAACTCTTTAACATCACTGTCTTTATTATCACTAGAATTCATTTAAGTCTCTAACAACTTTCTAGAGCACATTATCTTCATTTCTAAGTTACTGAGATGCAGCACATTCTGCTTTGGCAATTGACACTATTATGAGAAATTTTATCAAGCCAGACCTGATAGACTTTTTTTTGCAACTGCTTTTTTGCATTCAACTGATCAGTATATTCATTACATCCTTAATGCAAGCTTTTATTATATTTCTTTAAAAATTTTAATCAGCTTTGTTAAGGTATAATTTATTAATGATAAAATTCACCAGTTTAAAGTGAACAATGGAATGCCATTCATACAGCATCACTGGTGATGTCTACTAAAATCTCTGGCCCATTTTTAATTGGACTGTTTTTCTCATTGTGATATAAGAATTCTTTAAATGTTCTGAACACAGAATAACAGATGGAAGTTTTGAAAATATTTTGTCTCTGTGATTTGTCTTCATTTTCTTAACTGTATCTTTTATTTTGATGAAGTCCAATTAACCACTTTTTAAAAAATTTATACATTTTTGTATCCTAAGTAATCTTTCCTTAGTCCAACAACATGCAAACTTTTTCCTATGTTACAATATACAAGTTTTAAAACTTCAACTGCTACATGTAGAACCATGATCCATTTTAAGTAGATTTTTGTATATAACATGAGGTAAAGGTTGAGATTCATTATTTTACATATGGTTATACAGTTCTTCTAGTACCATCTATTCAAAGACTATATGTTTTCTACAGAATCACCCTGGTACTTCTTTCACAACTCAACTGGGGACTTCTGGAAAGATGGTAGAATAGGTTAGGTCGAGTTCACCTCTGCTCCAAAAAAGAGCTAGAGAAGGGACATAAAAAAGATTGGGAGAGTGATTCCAGGGTGTAAGTGACCTGGGAGGGTATTCTACACCTCATAGGGAGGCCCTGGTTAAAAAAGCAGAAGATTTGAGATGCAGAAAACAGGAGACCAGACAGCTAGTATAAACAGCCTAAAGTGTTCATTTCCAGATGGAGGTCCGGAGCCATTAGGAGTGCACGGACTGGGAGATGGTGACATGGAAGTAAGCGAGGCCACATTCCCTGAACGTGCTATGCTCACATGTGCCACCCCTGCGCCATGGCCTGCGAATCCCCTCACACCCCACACACCTGAACCACTGAACCCCGTCACCTGCCCCCGCACCATGTTTCATGTACCCCTGCCCCAACCTCCCTCCCCACGCATTCCCGACCCACAACCCTGCCGCACACATGCACACAAGCTTGTTCCAGTCTGACTCACCTCTCCCGTGCAAGCACAGTCTAGAGTCGAACCCCCACCCTCTTGAGACCTGTGTACTGGTGGCCAGCACCTTGACCACCATCACCCTCTCCCTGCCCTTTGCCCCTGCACATCCTGGTGGAAGGCACTCACCTTCATCCATGGGCCACACTCACACCCAGCCCATACAGTAGCTCAACCTTGCCCAAACCCCACCCCCACCCCGAGCTCTGTGAATGCGCACATCAACATCCGGAACCCCAGACATGTTCATGCACATGTACCACTCACGCCATGCCCCCTCAGCTCTGGGCAAGCACTGACCTGTACAACTGGGTCACAATTGTCCCTCAGCCCACACAGGCATAATCCCACCCAGCTGGTGGTGAGCTCTGCAAAGATGTACACCAGGGCCCTGTCCCCCAGGCCTGTACACACCAGGGTCCTACCGTCCAGATCCAGGCATCTACACAGCCCACATCCTCCCTGCCAGGTATACTGACACCTGCACCCCAACACCTCTGCCCTGCATACGTGCATACCCTTGCTCCACACCACGGCACAAGTGCCCTGTTCCCACAGCTGGCAGGTGCTCTCGGGCACATCTGTGCCACATAGCCTCTGCCTTGCCCAAGCAGGCACCCCTACCCTACCCCAGCCCTACACCTGCAGACCCACACCAGGTCCCTCTCCACCCAATACATGTCCCACAACTTCCGTGACCAGTCTACACATTCACACAACCACATCCAGGTCCCCCTAGCCCCCTCCTCCAGCGCAGCGACTTACATGTGCCCCAACTTCCCTGTGCCCCAACTTCTATGCCCTGTACCCCACACAACCTGACACCCACAACCCACATACTTCACATAACCACCTGCATCCTGCCCACGTACCAAAAGCTCAGTTGCTCAGCACCTCAATCTGCCTCCTGCCATGCCCTATCTCTGTGTCCCACATACCGCACCCTGCTCCTGCACTCCAAGGCCTGCCTGAGCTGTACCTTGTCCCCATGGGCCCCGCACCACACACCCACAACTGCATGACTCACCCTACGCTCACAGGCACCAGTGTAGAATCCCCAACCCATGCATATACCTGCATCGCAACTCGTCACCACACTGTTGTGCCCCTCCCCATGCCCAGCATCTTATTCTATACCCATTCCACAAATACAAAGCTTTAGACTACTGAAGGAAATCAACTTTGAAGGTAACCCTATCAAGATATTTACATGCTGCAAAGACAACAGAAGATCACTAACTGTATGAAGATGCAGAGAGATACAGCCCAGTCTAATGATCAATTAAAACACCAGAGGAGACACAGATTGGAAAAACTAATCAAAGATGTTCATATAACTTAACTACATAAAATGAGTGGGATGGCCAATGACATAAAGGAGATCAAGAAGACACTAGAAGAGCATAAAGAGGAATGTGAAAGAATAAATAGAAAAATAGCAGATATCACAGAGATTAAAGATGCTATAGACCAAATCAAAAATATACTAGAGACACAATAACAGCAGATTTGAAAGCCAGAAGAAAGAATAAGAGACCTAGAGGACAGGACAACTGATTTTTTTAAAAACTTATTTATTGTATAGTATAACATACATACAAAGCAAGAACTGAAAAAGCAATAGTTTTCAAAGCACTCTTCAACAAATGGTTACAGGACATATCCCAGAGTTTGTCATGGGCTACCATACGGTCCTCTCATTATTTTTCCTTCTAGCTGCTCCAGAATATAGGAGTCTAGAGGGCTTAAATACTTATCACCACAATCGACTTTTTTTCCTTCTTTTTTTTGTGAACAGTAACATATATACAAAAAATGCTATAAATTTCAAAGCACAGCACCACAATTATTTGCAGAACATATTTCAGACTTTGACGTGGGTTACAATTTCACAATTTTAGGTTTCTACTTCTAGCTGCTCTAAAATACTGGAGACTACAAGAGATATCAATTTAATGATTCAGCATTCACATTAATTTGTTAAGTCCTATCTTCTACGTATAATTGCACCATCACCTTTGATCTTTCCATACCTCTCTTTGGGGTTGTTTGGGCTATAGTAAGGACAACTGATTTTGAACACACAAAAGAGCAAATGACAAAAAAGATGGAAAAATTTGAATTGGATCTCAGGGAAATGAAGGATAAAACAAAGGGCACAAACGTAAGAATCATCGGTATCCCAGAAGAAGAAGAGAAAAGGGCTAGGGAGATTACTGGAAGATACAATGGGGGAAAATTTCCCAACCTTTATAAAAGACATAAATACGTAAATCAAAGAAGACCGAAGAACCTCAAATAGAATAAATCCAAACAGGCCTTTCCCAAGACACTTACTAATCAGTATGTCAAATGTTGAAGAGAAACAGAAAATCCTGAAAGCATTAAGAGAAAATCTACTACGTAAAAGGGAAACCATATAAGACTGAACTTGGACTACTTGACTGTCACTATGGAGTTGAGAAGGCAGTGGTATGATATATTTAAGATTTCAGCTGAGAATTCTGTGTCTAGCCAAACTGTCCTTCAAAACTGAGGGTGAGATTAAAATTTTCACAGACAAACAAAGGTTGAGAAAATATGTCAACAAGAGCCCAGCTCTACAAGAAATACTAAAGAGAGTTCTGCCGGGTGAAAAAAAAAAGAAAAGACAGGAGAGGGAGGTCAAGAAGAGCACACAGAATTGAAGAGTACCAGTAAAGGATCAAAAGAGAAAGCGGGAAAAGAAGATACAGATCTGACAAATAAAATTCAAAGGATAATATGTTAGATTCAAGAAATGCCTTTACAGCAACTCTGAATATTAACAGACTAAACCTACCAAATAAAAGATACAGATCGGCAGAGTGGATTAAGAAACATAATCCAGCTATATGCTGCTTACAAGAGACTCATCCTAGACACAAGGATACAAATAGATTGAAAGTGAAAGGATAGAAAGATGTTCCATAAAAGCTGTAACCAAAAGAAAGCAACAGTAGCTATAATAATATCAGACAAAACAGACTTTAAATGTAAAGACATCATAAGAGACAAAGAAGGACACTATATATTAGTAAAAGGGACAATTAACCAAGAGGAAATAATAAAAAATGTCTATGCTCCCAAAGATCTCCAAAGTACATGAGACAGACACTGGCAAAACTGAAGGGATCAATAGATGTTTCAACAATAATAGTAGAAGATTTCAATACACCACTCTCCTCTATAGACAGAGCAACCAGACAAGAGGATCACCAAGGAAACAGAGAACTTCAACAATGTGGTAAATGATTTAGACCTGACAGACATATAGGTCATTACACCCCAAAACACCAGGATATACATTGTTTTCTAGGGCTAATGGAACATTCTCCAGGATCATATGCTGGGGCACAAAACAAGTCTTTTTAAATTTACAAACACTGAAATTATTCAAAGTACTTTCTCTGATCACAATGAAGTGAAGCTGGAAATCAACAATCACCAAAGAATGAGAACTTTCACAATTACATAGAGATTAAATAACACTCTTAAACAATGAGTGGGTCAAAGAAGAAATTGCTAAAGAAATCAGCAGCTATCTGGAAACTAATGAAAACGAGAACACAACACATCAGAACTTATGGGATCCAGCAAAGGCTGTGCTGAGAGGGAAATTTATTGCCCTAAATGTCTATATTAAAAAAGAGTGAACAAAAACTGAGGACGTAACTGCCCACCTGGAGGGACTTGAGAAATAGTAGCAAATTAACCCCAAAGTAAACAGAAGAGAAATAACAAAGATTAAAGCAGAGTTAAATGAATGGGAGGACAAAAGAACAACATAGAATCAATGAAACCAAAAGTTGGTTCTTCAAGAAAATTAATAAAATCGATGGGCCACTAGTAAAGCTGACAAGGAAAAAAAGAGAAAGGATGCAAATAAACAAAATCAGAAATGAGAAAGGTGGTCATTACCATAGATCTTGTTGAAGAAATTGAAAAAAAAATCCTTAGAGGATATTATGAACAACTATACACCAACAAACTAGACACTGTAGATGAAATGGACAAATTCCTGGAGACACACAAAAAAAGCTACACTAACTCAGGAAGAAATGAAGAGCTCAACAAGCCAATCACAAGTAAAGAAAGTCAATCAGTCAAAAAAATCTTCCTACAAAGAGAAGCCCAGGGCCAAATGGCTTCACGGGGAAATTTTATCAAACATTCCAAAAAGAAGTAACATCAATCCTGTTCAACTTTTCCAAAAAATTGAGGAAAAAGGAATACCAAAACAGGGTAAAGATGCTACAAGAAAGGAAAACTACATACCAACCTCCCTAATGAACATCAATGCAAAAATTCTAAACAAAATATTTAGCAAATCGAATCCAACAGCACATTAAAAGAATTATATATCACAACCAAGTCGGGTTTATACCAGGAATGCAAAGGTGGTACAACACAAGAAAATCAGTTAATGTAATACAGCACATTAACAAACTAAAAGGGAAAAATCATATCTTGATTGATGCTAAAAAAGCATTTGACAAAATTCAACATTCTTTTCTGATAAAAACACTTCAAAAGGTAGCAAACGTAACTTCCTCAACATGATAAAAAGCATATACGAAAAACCTAAAGCCAGCATCATACTCATACTCAGTAGTGAGAAGCTAAAAGCTTTCCCCCTAAGATGAGAACGAGACAAGGATGCCCTCTGTTACCACTGTTATTCAACATTGTACTAGAAATTTTAGGGAGAGCAATCAGGCAGGAGAAAGATATAAAAGGCATCCAAATTGGAAAGGAAGTAGTAAAACTTTCATTGTTTGCAGACGGCATGATTTTATACTTGGAAAATTCTGAGAAAATACAACAAAGTTATTTGAGCTAATAAATTCAGCAAGATGGCAGATTATAAAATTAACGTGCGAAAATCAGTAATGTTCTATACACAAGCAATGACCTAACAGAGGAGTCAATTAAGGAAAAAATTCAATTCAAAATAGCAACTAAAAGAATCAAGTATCTAGTAATGAACTAGGAATATAAAGGACTTTTACACAGGGAACTATACGATATTGCTAAAAGAAATCAAAGAAGATCTAAACAGGTGGAAAGACATTCCATGCTCATGGATTGGAAGGTTAAATGTAGTTAAGATGTCAATTCCACCCAAATTGATTTACAGATTTAGTGCAGTACCAATTAAAATTCCAACAATCTACTCTGAAAACTTGGAAAAGCTAGTTATTCAATTCACCTGGAATGGAAAGAGACCCCAAACAGCTAAAAGCATTCTAAAAAAGAAGAATGAAGTGGGAGGATTAACACTCCTTGATTTCAAAACTTAAATTTCAACACCACAGTGGTCATAACAGCATGGTACTGGCACAAAGACAGCACTATTGAACAACAGAGTTGAATTGGAACACAGAAGAAGACCACCAAATCTATGATCAAGTGATTTTAGACGAGGTTCTCAAATTCACCGAACTGGGACAAAACAGTCTTTTCAATAAATGTACATGGGAGAACTGGATATCAATAGCCAGAAGAATGAAAAAGGACCCTTACCTTACACCCTATACAAAAATTAACTCAAACTGGATCAAACACCTAAACACAAGAACCAATACCATAAAGCTCCAGGAAGAAAATGTGGGGTAACATCTTCAACACCTAGCAACAGAGGTAGCTTTCTAAGCTTTATACCTAAAGCACATAAATAAAAGGAAAAACAGACATATGGGAATGTCTCAAAATCAAATGTTTTTGTGCCTCAAAAGACTATGTCAAAAAAGGTCAAGAGGCAGCCAGCTCAATGAAGAAAGTATTTGGAAATCACACATCGGATAAAGGTTTGATATCCTGTATACATAAAGAAATCACGCAACTCAAAAACAAAAGAACAAATAACCCAATTATAAAATGCGCTAAAGATACTGAATAGGCATTTTCCTGAAGAGCAAATACAGATGGCTAAAAAGCACATGAAGAGATGCTCATTCTCATTAGCTTTTAAGGGAAATGCCAATCAAGACTATAATGAGATACTACCTCACACCTATAAGAATGGTTGCTATTATACAAACAGGAAACTACAAATGTTGGAGAGGATGTGGAAAAATTGGGACAATTATGCACTACTGATGAGAATGTATAATGGTACAGCTGCTATGGAAGACAATCTGGGGGTTCCACAGAAAACTAAATATTGAGTTGCCCTATGATCTGGCAAAACCACTACTTGGTATATACCCAGAAAAGCTGAAAGCAGTGACACAAACATGGATTTGCTCACCGACGTTCTTGGCAGCACTATTCACAATCGCTAAAAAATGGAAACAATCCAAGTGCCCATCAACAGACAAGCAAGCAGTAAGACGAAAACATCCTGAAGCACATGACAAGATGGCTGAGCCTTGAGGACATAATGCTGAGTAAAACAAGCCAGACAGAAAAGGACAGATACTTCTATGACCATGGTAAAGATAAAAACAGAAATGTATAATACAGAATATAGGGGACCTAGGGATACACAGAAGCTTGAGATGGGTGAAAAGTTTGCTAATGAGGTTGAACTTAATTACAAGGGAATAGACAGAAGAGAAGATGGCTCACAAGTGGGTCTATAAGTAACATTGCCATACTAAAGGGGAACATGATTGAAAGGGGTTGCACAGACTCATGTGTCCCACCAATTAACATTACAGAGATAAGTAAGTTTTTGCATGAACTACTGCAAAGGTATGAATCTTGCACAAACATTCAGGTTACAGGGGGAAAATGATATTGCATGCTCTGGGTTATGTTTCACAGGAAAACAGCAACAGTAGCAACAATAGCAGGGGTATACAATGGGGCAAGGGGCAAGAATTAGGGGGAGGTTTGGATTTTTTATGTGGGAAGGGTGTTCTTACTGGCTATCTTTCTCTTGGGAATAATGAAATCATCTAACACTGAGTATTGATGGACTGTTGACTTTGGACATTATACATGAGGCCCAGTAGAAAGAGGTGGCTGAAAGATGCAGTGACTGAGAAGTAGATTGGTGAATGATGGTGTAAATGTATGATCAAGTACAGTGCTGCTACAAAAAGAATGATGTTGTGTGACATGCAAGGTGAATGAACCTGTGAGACATTTGGTGGGGCAAAATAAGCCAGAAACATAAGAGGAAATATTGTATGATCTAATTTAGAAAATACTTATAAGAAAACTGAAGCACAGATTGTAAGCTCTTATAGCAATCACATTTAGTCCAGAGTGGTAATTATTATTTCTGGATCTTGAGAGGCTATTTTATATATATAAGCTGGTATTCAGAGATAATAAAAATGAAGTCAATTGGGTTGGGATTAAGGAAATTCAGAATACAGGGGTAAGGAAGGCACGGCTTGTATTTTAGAAGTTCACCTATTCTTTGAGACCAAAGGCAGAAAGTTTTTTTATACCAAGAATCTAGGTTTTCTCTAGCACATAACCTGCCTGGATGGATCATTTAAACAATCCAAACACAGGGAGTCCAAAATAAGAATGAGAGTCTTTCTTTTGTGTAGTTTAATATAATGCCTGTATATATCCCAGAGTATGTTAATCAGATCATCAAAAAGTATTGGCAAAGTCCCTTGAGTAATGAGAAAAATACGGAACTATTAAACTTGATCACTGGGGAAACCGTGGATAACATGCCAAATATTAAGGATACCCAAATCAATAGGCCAAGCCCAGATCTTAAGGCTTGTACTTTTGAAGCATATGTACGTAGTTGAGAAGCTTGGTCTACCTATAGTTATGCCTTAGAGTTACTTCTGGAAGACCTCTTCTGTTGCTTAGATGTGGCCTTACTCTAAGCCCAACTCTGCAAGTGAAACCATTGTCCTTCCCCCTATGTGGGACATGACATCCAGTGATGAAAGTTTCCCTGACGGTGTGGGTCAGGACCCTCAGAGATGAGCTTGGCCTTGGCACTATGGGATCAGCAATCCCATCCTGACCAAAAGGGGGAAAGAAATGTAACAACTAAGGTATCAGTGGCTGAGAGAGTTCAAATAGAGTTGAGAGGCTACTTTGGAGGTCACTCTTACAGATGAGTAGACACTGCTACTTATCATAACTTGCCAAACTCCAACCAAAACCAGTCCTGCCAATCCTAAAGAATACCTAGGGCATTATGTAAGATTCTACAAAGGTTCTATGCACTAGGGTAACTCTCCAAAACCTATAACCTCCAGATGGGTCCCTGGACCAGGTAAGTCATGAAATGGAGAGGAGCCAGCCCTTCCAGAACATCAACTAGTTCCATTCCCCTATCCTATATTATTGACAGCCTCTTTCAACATGAAAAATTTAGAATGGGCATAGCCCAAATACCCCTAAATAGTGGAAGAAAGATCAAAGTGATAATGAAGTTATACAGAGAAAGTCAGGTTTAATAAATGAGTATGAGTGCTGAATCATTATACTCTATTTCTTTTAGCCTCCAGTACCTCAGAGCAGCTAGAAATAAAATTCTAAAATTGAAGCATTGTAACCCATAACAGAGTCTGAAATCTGTTCTACAACTAATTGTTGCGACGTACTTCGAAACTGATCGTTTCATGTGCGTGTTATTTAAAGTGAAGGAGGAGTATAACAGAGAAGATAGGATTTAACAAATGAGTATGACTGCTGAATCATTATATTGATATTTCTCTTGGTCTCCAGTGTCTTGGAGCAGCTAGAAGAAAAAATGAAAAATCGTGGAACTGTAACTCACACAAAACTTAAAAATCTGTTCTATAACTACTTGTTAAAATGTACTTGGAAATGTACTGCTTGTTTGTATATATGTTATGTTTCACACAAAAAAGTTTAAAAAATCAATTATTAGGCACAACATTTGTGAACCTGATTAACCGCACTGAATTATATATTTGAATGTTGTTAAAAGTGGAAATTTTAGGCTGTATATGTGTTACTAGAATAAAAGTTAAAAAAAAATTTCAAATGGCCATTTATGTGGGAATCTATTTCTGGGCTCTCTATTCTATTCTATTTATCTATATGGCTATCCTTATGCTAATACCACACTATCTGGGTTACTTAGCTTTATATATTATATCTTGGAATTATGTAATATGAATCCAACTTATGTTTTTCACTTTCAAAAATTAAACTGTCTAAAATGGTACCATTTGCGATCTAGTCTAGTTCCTTCCTCCTGTCCTTTTCAGTTAACTGAGAAATCCCCTACACAGCATACTCAGAACTATTTTAAAAAATATTTCAAGACAAATAAATGCTGACTGAAGCTCAAGAGTTTATGCTGATAATAATGAAAGCTAATGTGGTAGCTTGGAGTTGTGTACCTCAGAAAAACATGTTTTTAATCTTAATCCATTCTTCAGGTATAAAACCATTGTAAAGAGGACATTTTAAAGACGTTATTTTTAGTTAAGATGTGGACAACTGAATCAGATTGGGTCTTAATCCTATCACTAGAGGCTTAAAGAGATCATAAAAACAGAGGCCACTATGAACAGTCAGAACCGGATGTCAACAGAATCTGGAAGAGAAAGGAGAAAACATGGCCACATGCATTACTATGTAACAGAAAAGTCAAGAACCAAAGATCACTGTAGCCTATCCCAGAATATCAGTCCTGGGGAGAAAGCATTGTCTTACTGATGCCTCAATTCTGGACTTCCCCTAGACTCAAAACCATGAGCCAATAATTCCTGTTAAGCCACATGGTACTTGTTTTAGCAGCAGAAAACTAAAACAGTAGCAACATCAAAAACAACGATAAATAAAAAAATGTTGAAATATACAAAATACATTTGTAGAATATTAAGACAATTTTAGAAGGCAAATATATGTCTTTTCTATCACCCAGCAACTCTACTCAAAATCCATGTATGATCAAACAAATGACTACTTATGTCAAATAAGCAACAGGTACAAGAACATTCACAGCAACTTTATTTATGGTAACTGAAAATTAGATACTACCCAGATACGCATCAAAAGTAGAATGGATAAAGAAATCATGGTATATTAATGCAATACTATAATATACAACAATGAAAAAGCTCAAATTACCATGACATGTAGCTACAGGGATGAATTTCACAATTAAACAATGAATTAAAAAGCAAAAGAGTAAACATTGCGACTTCATTTATACGGAGCTCAAACAACCAAACTGATGATAAGGAGAACAGTTAACTAAGAGGGGAGGTCTTAACTGGGGGAGAACATGAGTAAGGCTTTTTGCTGGAAATGTTCTATATTTACTCATGTGTATCTAATAAATATCCATCAAGCTGTACAACTTAAGTTCATGCATTTTATTTTCTGTAAGTTTTCTCAATAAAAATTTAGATATTTTTAGAAAATTAGAGAATAACCAGTATAAACATACAACCAAAATGAAACTCTGCATACTGTCCATTTTTTTTCTTTTTTTGTACACTGTATGGCAGGGGTCACATTTCATCCTTTCTCCATGTGAGTATTCTCTTATCATAGCACCATTTGTTGAGTTTTTGTTGTTTGTTTGCATGTTTATTTTTTGCTTTGGGAAGTGCATGGGCCGGGAATTGAACCGGGGTCTATCGCATGGCAGGCAACAATTCTACCACTGAACTTTTTACCTCCGCACCCCTTCTGTCCATTTTTAGGTTAGATAAAATTAATAGTATAATATGCTGACAAATAGCTGTGCTATGCCACAGAAATGGTGGGACCATAACCTGGACAAATAAAAGAAGCTGATGGTAAAACTGAGGAAAATCAGAATCAATTTTCATAGAAATCAATTATCAAACCACTTGCACTAACCAAATTACTTTAGAACCAGGGTTCTTCTCTTGCAGGATACTGCATTACCAAAAGGATTGCTTATTTTTAATAATTAATTATAATAAATTAAATAATTAATTTAATAATTGATATTATGCTCTTATTGCATCCATCTATTGTAAAAATGATATAATACTTTGCTGGATTATTTCATGCTTTTCTTGTGGAGAGTATTTAATAGTTACTTACAAGAAGTCTAAAGGATTCAAAAGCAAGAATTATTTTCTACTACTGATTGAAAGGTATAGTAAGTATCACTTTTAGAATTAAGCTTAACAGTCAGTGTATACTGACATTAATTGAGAGCTAAAATTCTAGACAAAAGCCTATCCTATAACTATGTTCTCATAGAGAAGTTGTATTTTAATAGCATACTTTGATATTACCATAGGTCATTTACAATAATTAAGAGAAAATAAAATCAAGCCACCTTAATTTATGGGAAATTCCTTAGCTAAACAGTTAAAGGACCAAGGTACCAGAAAATCAGGATAAAACAGGGAGTGTAACTAAATAAAGAATTCTGATAAAATTATTAAACTAAATAAAGAAGTTTAATATACATAAAGAGTGTGAATGTGATCATTCCCTTTACCTACACACCCAAATTCTTTAGTTATCTGAAAAGAGAAGAGTTCAGTAACAAGGGAAATATTTTCTGATTGCTAACATGCCTAAAGACAACTCTTCCCAGAAATGGAATGGAAAACCATCTTAACCAAAATATGGCATGCATGTCCAGTCAGAAAATGGAACAAAACATAACTGGTAATATTTAAGCTCTACTGAAATCTCAAAGCAGATTTTCATCAAGATATCTAAATGGAATAAAAACTGTATCATAAATGGCCTGCCTTCTCCAATTCCTCCAAAATGCCTACCACTTAAAATGTGGTATTTTAAAGATATTATTCAAGAAAATCATGACAGTGTCTCACCTGTTTAAGGAATATACTGCATTTTATCACCTACCACAATGGAGGTTAACTTTAATATATATATATATATATATATATATATATATATATGTATATGTATAGAATTCAATATCAAATTGATAAATCGTGGACTGTTAAGACAGTTGGCTATTTTAGGGTTAAAGAGAATTCACTGTAAAGTCATATCACTTATGTGACCCCATCCCATATGGCAAGAATACTGAGTACTCACATTATGGAATAAGACTTGTATTTGCAATAATAATTTTAATAACTAACAACAGTCTTTGGAAATACATTTAAAGAAGTTAATGAAATGATATGACTTATTTCATATAAAAAAGAAAAATTAGCAGTTGAAAGAACTATTACAAACACTAAATGCCAGAAATAAGGAATATGAGTATATACACACACACACACCACACAGCCTTGCATCATACAAACCATAGGAAAACAGGTACCTTATAATCTTTTTTCTTACCTCGAGGTTTCCCTTTTCACTACTGAAATATTACTGGTATTTAAACAGCACACAAATACCAAAACAAAACAGTTATTTTGCTATAATGTACAACGATTAAAAATTAATATTATGCCAAAAGTGCCTATGTGACTTGAATAGTTTATAAATAACTTCTATATATATTATGTAGTCTTCCAAAGGGGATTTTGTCATTTATGGCTACCTGGAATTATCTAAAATACCAATTGTCCTGCCTTTCTTCTTTCTCTAATCTATCCTAAACTTCAATTAAATCCCAAACCAATTCTTCCCTGAAAATGCTATTACATGTTCTTTAAACGTTAGCTTCAGCAAGTTTTCCAAAATAATTATAAAATTCTGTATAAGTTCAAATTGTAATTTTGTTTTCTATGAACTAAAATAATTTCATCTCTTAAAAACCATGTTTGGTCCTTCTCAAGACCTCTTTGAAACTTCAATATAAACAGATGTGAAATACAATTCAATCTACATATTGAGCTGGGTTATAAAGTAGTATTCAGTCATGCTAATAGCTTCAGGAACTCTCTGACAGTGTTTGATAATTCCAAATTAAATAAAATATTTGCCCATAAATTTCAGCAGTTCTGAATCATATCTGTGAATAAGGAGGCAAATTTTTAAA
Source organism: Tamandua tetradactyla (assembly GCF_023851605.1). Classification (NCBI taxonomy): domain Eukaryota; kingdom Metazoa; phylum Chordata; class Mammalia; order Pilosa; family Myrmecophagidae; genus Tamandua; species Tamandua tetradactyla. The sequence goes on along the minus strand of NC_135329.1, from coordinate 153,696,525 downwards.
TTACATATATATTTTTAAAATCTTATTTTTCTTACATGTCCAAATTATAGTGATAAACATTTCAAATTTCTCTTTTGTTTTTTTTCAAAGAGACTATAATTATTTCTTACTTAGAAAAGAAACTCCGGGTTAAAAAGCTTAGGAATTAGCAATAAAGATAAGGGTACAAATGCAAAAGCACTAAGATACAAAGAAGATATTTAAAAACTTCAATGACTTATTCTAAGTTTTCTTTGAAATTTCATTATCCTATCCACACTACCTACTAATTCCTTTCAATGGAACCATTTGAATAAGTTATGCAAATGATTTCTGTAATTCATGTATAAGAAAGGTCAATATATATTTTTATCAAAGATGTAGACTTTCCAGAGAAATAAATGACACCAATGAAAAATTAATGCTGGAATATGTGCTATTTCATATAATTACTATGTAAGGTCATATTCTATTTTTCTTTTCCCCTGAATAATGATGTTGTTATATTACTTCAACCAAAAGGTTTATTTTCAGACACCACCCAAGGAAAGCTGGATATAAGATCTCCTTAGAGAGGTACTAGAAACATCTGCTTACTCACAAAAGAAAAACCTCAAAAGGATGATCATCAGTTTTTGGATCCAAGGTTTTGCTAATGGAGCACCATTCTGAAGCTGGTTTCCCACTGCAGAAAATAACCCTTGGGTAACAATAACAAACTACATAGCACTTCCAAACTGGCAATGACAGCCTGGCAGAATGAGTTAGAAACAATGGCATTTAAAAAGTCACTAGTTTGAAAGAAAAAAAAAAAGTCACTAGTTTGAAAACATAAATCAGGAAAGGATCTGATTAGAGTTACACTGTTCCACAGCTATTGTGTTATTTGAGAGTGATTTCAGAGACTAAAGCAAGACTCAAGTAGGCATGATAAAATTTCAAGGGAACTAGAGAAAATTAAAATGGCAAATATCTTTCAAAAAAGAGTAGAGAGAAAGCATGGAACATTAAAGAGCTAATACAAAGAAGAAAGTTTCACTCAATCAAAGAGGTTGGGAGCAGGAAGGTGGGGGAAAGACAAATAAAAAGTACTGGGTAGTTGGTAGAAACAAGACTTGATCACAAAAATACAAATGGACTAAACTCTCCAGAGATTGTCAAACGGATTTTTTTTTTAATTGGTATTAAAAAAAAAAAGCTATAGATAAATGCTTCAATTCACGGAGAGAACTTCAAAACTGTTTTTCCTAGTAAAATAGCCTCAAGATACATTAGTACAGAGGAAATTAGATAAATGTATGCATATCCATACCTCTCACTTTAATTTTAAGTCAAACAGGAAACAAAAATAGTGAAACCAGAAAATAAATGGACCTACAATTAATGAGCTTCACTTAATGGAGACAAAGTACCCTGTACCTAACAAATAAAGACTTTTTTTCAAACACACTAAAGATATTTATTAACCATGTATGAATATTGTGCTGCTACAAGAAGGAATGAAGTTGTGAAGCATGCAACATGTGAATGAACCTGTGGGATATTTGGTGAGGCAGAATAAGCAAGAAACAAAAGAGCAAATATTGTATGATCTCATTTCGAAAATACTTATAAGAAATCTGGGGCCTAGGTTATAAGATCTTACAGCAGTCACATTTAGTCAAAAGTGGTAATTGCTATTTCTGGATTTTGAGAGGCTGTTTTATTTACATATATACAACCTGGTATTTAGAGGTAATAACGAAGCCGATCAGGTCCGGATTAAGAAAATTCAGAATACAGGGTGTAAGGAAGACACTGTCTATATTTTAGAACCTCATCTACTCTTTGAGATCAAAGGAAGAAAGGATTATTTTGTCCCAGAATCTAAATTTTCTGTAATGCATAATCTAACTCAACCTGTCCGGATATATCATTTAAACAATTTGAACACAGGGAGCCCAGAATAAGAATGAGAGCCTTTAATCCTGTATAGCTTAATGTAATGCCCTGGATATATCCCAGAGCATATTAAGTAGATAATCAAAACGTATTGGGGGACAGGCCACAGTGGCTCAGCAGGCAGAGTTCTCACCTGTCATGCCAGAGACCCCGGTTTGATTCCTGGTGCTTGCCCATGCAAAAAGGAAAAAGTATTGGCAAAGTCCCTTGAGGGATAAGAGAAAAATTACAGAACTACTATACTTTACCACTAGGGAAACCCCTAATACTGAGTAAAACATTAAGGATACCCAATCAATAGGCCAAGTCCTTGTTCTTGAGGCTTGCTCTTGTGGAATTTATGTATGCAGCAGAGAAGCTTAGCCTACCTACAGGTATGCCTGTGAGTTACTTCCAGAGGACCTCTTTTGTTGCTCAGATGTGGCCTCTCTTTCTCTAAGCCCAACTCTACTAATGAAACCATTGCCTCCTCCCTACATCAGGACATGACCCTGGGGGTGTGAGAGATGATTCCCAGGAATGAGTCTGGCCCTGGCACCATGGGGTCAACAATGCTATCCTGACCAAAAGGGGGTAAAGAAGTGTAACAAATAAGGTATCAGTGGCTGAGAAAGTTCAAAGAAGAGTCAAGAAGCTACCCTGGAGGTCACTCTTACGCATGCTTCAGTTAGACATTACTACATATCATAACTTGCCGACCTCCAACCAAAACCAGTCCTGACAATCCTAAAGAACAGCTAGGGTATAATATAGGTTTGACAAAAGTTCAGTGCACTAAGGTAATTTTCCACAAACCCACAACCTCCAGATGGGTCATGAAATGCAGAGAGGCCAGACTTTCCAACTAGTTCCATCCCTCATATTCCATATGATTGACAGTCCCTTCCAACATGAAAAAGTTAGAATGGGCAAAGCCCAAATACCCTAAAGAGTGGGAGAAAGTTCAAAGGTGATGGTAGGGTTATAAAGACAAGGTAGTGTTTAACGAATGAGTATGATTACTGAACCATTATATTGATATTTCTTTAATTATATTAGACCAGATGGAAGTAAAAACCTAAAATTGTAGTTTTATAACCCATACCAAACTCTGAAATCTGTCCTACAACTAATTGTTGTGACGCTTTGAAATTTATTGTTTTTTTTGAATATATGTTATTTTTCACAAAAAAAGAAAAGTAAAAAAAAAAGATACTTGGAAAAAAACAACAAAAAGGAAAAAATTAACCATGAATGAAGCTACAAAGCAAGTTTCAACAAATTTCATAAATATTAACATCATATGGACCACAAAACAGTACTTAGAGATAAATTTAATTTTAAATGTTTATATGAGAGAAAAGAAAAGCCAAAGATTAATGCAACCTAAAAAAATACAAAAAGGAACACAGAATAAGTCCAAACAAATATGAATGGAGATAAAAAGACAAGAGCAGAAATTATTGAAGTAGAACACACACAAAATAGAGAATTCAGAAAGATAGAATTTGGAGGGTTGAAGGGGTGGGATGGGCTTGTTTTATGGTCAAGACAAATAAAATATATAAACATCTCTGATAAGCCTGAAAAAAGGCATAAATAATACCCACGAAAAACTCTTAAGACGAACAGTCCAGTTCGTAGTAAAACATAACACTGTAAACGTAATTAGCATGACCAAATGCTATGTCAAAGGGTTAAAATGTAAAGCTTAGGTATATGTTACCAGATTGAAAATTTTTTTAAAAACACAGAAAATACAACAAACCCAGTTTCACTTATAAACACAGATGCAAAACTCTTAACAGTAAGCCATATTTAAGAGTGTTAATATTAAAAAGGATCATATATCATGGCCAATTTGAAAATTCAAAGAGGATCTGCCATATAAAATTTATCATATTAGCACATTAAAGCAGAACTTAGTAGGCAAAGCATTTGATAAAATATAATACCCACTCATTTTATACTAAGAACAATACCCCAAAACAAAAACAAAAAACAAGACTCAAGAGACTTAAAAAGTTTAAACTATATCAAGCCTTTTCTCTGACCATAATGGCATGAGGATGGAAATCAGTAACAGGCAGAAAACCGGAAAATCCATAAATATATGTAAGTTAAATAACACAATCTTAAAGAACCAATGGGTTAAAGAAGAAATTACAAGAGAAATCAGTAAATACCTTGAGATGAATGAAAGCAAGAGTACAACACATCAAAACATATGGGATACGGTGAAGGCAGTGCTTCAAGGGAAATTTATACCCAAATGCTTACATTAAAAAAGAAGAGCTAAAATCAAACATCTAATTACACCCTGGAGGAACTAGAAAAAGAACAGGAAATGAAATCCAAACCAAGCAGAAGGAACAGAAATAAATGAAATTAAAGAATTAAAACACCTATAGAGAGCCCTATAGAGAGCATTAAGAGGACCAAAAGTTGGTTCTTTGAAAAGATCAAGAAAACTGACAAACCTTTAGCAGGTCTGTGTTACAGCTTGCTAGCTGCCAGAATGCAATGTACCAGGAACAGAATGGATTTTTAAAAGGGGAATTTAATAAGTTGCTAGTTTATATTCTAAGACCGAGAAAATGTCCCAATTAAAACAAATCTATTGTAATGTCCAATCTAAGGCTTTTAGAGAAAGATACCTTGGTTCAAGAAGGCTGATGAAGTTCAGGGTCTCTCTCTCTCAAGTGAGAAAGCACATGGGGAACAGGTCTCATTTGGAAAGGCACATGGTGAACATGACATCATCTGCTAGCTTTCCCTCCTGCTTCCCTTCACAAAGCTCCCCAGGAGGTATCTTCCTTCTTCATTTCCAAAGGTCACTGGCTAATGGACTCTCTGCCTCTCATGGCTATGTTGTTCTATTCTGCTCTCTCTGAATCTTCCTCATTCTCCAAAATGTTTCCTCTTTTTATAGGATTCCAGTAAATTAATCAAGACCCATCCAAATGGGTGGAGACACGTCTCCACCTAATCCAGTTTAACAATCACTCTTGATTGAATTACATCTTCAGGGAGATGATCTAATTGTAGTTTCAAACATACAGTACTGAATAGGGATTAGAAGAAACGGCTGCTTTTACAAAATGGGATTAAGATTAAAACATGGCTTTTCTAGGGTATACACGTCCTTTCAAACCAGCAGACTGATTAAGAAAAACATAAAAAAGATACAAACAAAGAAAACCAGAGATGAGAGGGGGGTTATTATTACAGAACCCCACAGAAATAAAAAGGATCGTAAGAGGTTACTATGAAATGTATGCCAGCAAATTGGACAACCTAGGTGAAATGGACAAATTCATAGAAACACATTAACACCCTACGCTGAGTCTAGAAGAAATAAAAGATCTTAAAAAACAAATTACAAGTAAAAAGATTGAATCAGTCATCAAAAATCTCCCAACAAAGAAAAGCCCAGGACCAGACGGCATCACGGGTGAATTCTAACAACTATTACAAGAATTAGTACCAATCTTGGTCAAACTCCTCCAAAAAATAAGACTAGGGAACATTATCTGCCTCATTCTATGAGACCAACATTCCCTAATACCAAACCCAGATAAAGATATCACAACTACAAGAAAATTACAGACCAATTTCTCTTATGGATATAGATGCAAAAATCCCCTCAAAAATACCAACAAATTGAGTTGAACAGCACATTAAAAGAATTATACACCATGATGAAGTGGATTTTATCCCAGCCATGCAAGGGTGATTCACCATAAGAAATTCAATTAATGCAATAGGCCACATTAAACAGGAAGAAGGGGTAAAACCACATGATCATTAAAATTGATGTAGAAAAGGCATTTGATGAACTCCAGGATTCTTCCCCAGACTCAAACCCCTACTCCCAAGAACAAGAAATTTTAGTATCTCAAATTCTGATCCATAATTACTAACAAGCTTAATCAGTGTAGCAGACAATGGAAAGCATCAGATATATTGATGTGGATTTCTGGGCAGGGTTAAAACTTTTAAAGGTTGGTGGCAAGATCGTCATAAGGTTTTGTTTGTTTTTTAGTTTGAGATGCACAATTTTTCTTTTATGTGATAATTTTCACAAGCACTTCTTATAATATGAAGTGCAACAGTTTTCTGCCTGTCAAGGTAAGTGAAAAATAGAGGGGGCAAAGCAGAAATTGTCCATAATATATAAGTATGTAGAAAAACCTTTATTTTTTCTTTTTGGGTTTCTTGGGAGACTAAAAACTATCTTACACAAATAATTTAGCCTTTGATAACTATAGCTTGAACAGATCACAAAAGTTGGACTTTTCAAAGTTTTCTCAATAGCCTTCCAGTTCAAATATTTCAAAGACATCTTGGGTGGGCCACAGTGGCTCAGCAGGCAGAGTTCTTGCCTCCCATGCCAGAGACCCAGGTTCAATTCCTGATGCCTGGCCAAAAAAATCTCAAAGACATCTTGTGGCCTAAGATATCCTAATGGACATTTTGCTTATTTTTCTCATTCCACAGTTAATATTACTGAGTTCTTTGTTGGCAGTTTATCATGACTTATTCTTGCAAAAGCATTCCTTATAGTGAAGCAGATAGGAAAGAATTTCCCCAATGCAAGAAACATAATCTGCAGCAATAATAAAATCAAAGGCATGGGTATTTCAGGACATTCTTGAAAAGAGGTTTCAAGAATCCTCACATCCTTTTTCTTTTCCCTCCAACTGCACATTTACTGTCCTAATCTCTTTTCCATCTGTGTAAGGTCATTCGTGCCAGGCACCGCATCCATCTGCAGGTTACTGCTCTCTTCATATAGCTCAGATGGCACAGAGATTTTAGAAGCTGCTTGACCACTTGCAAAGCATTTTCCCCAGTAAATTTCTTGACAAAAACACATGGAAAAATAGGAATAGAAGGAAACTTCTTCAACATGATAAAGGGTATATATGAAAAACCATCTACTAACATCATATTCAATGGTAAAAGACTGAAAGCTTTTCCCCTAAGATCTGAAACAAGATAAAATGCCCACTGTGACCACTGTTATTCAACATTGTAGTGAAGTTCTAACCATAATTGTCAAGCAAGAAAATGAAACAAAAGGTGTCCAAAAGGAAGAGATAAAACTTTCACAGTTTGCAGATGGCATGATCCTACAGGCAGAAAGTCCAAAAAAATTTACAAGAACGCTACCAGACCTAATAACAAACTCAGCAAAGTGGTGGGGTACAAGATCAACTCACAAAAAATGGGTAGTGTTTCTATAGCAATGAGCAATCTGAGGAAGAAATTAAGAAAAAAAATTACATTTTCTATAGGAATAAAATAATCAAACATCTAGGAATAAAACTAACCAAGTCCTAACGGACTTATACAGGGAAAACTACAAAACTTTGCTAACAGAAATTAAAGACAATCTAAATAAATACAACAATATCCCATGTTCATGGACTGAAAGACTTTATCATCAAGATGTCAATTCTACCCAAATCAATTTACAGATTCAACGAGATCCCCCCAAAATTCCAAGTCTAAATTCTGCAGAAATGAAAAAGCCAATTATCGGGCAGGCCACAGTGGCTCATCAGGCAGACTCCTCGCCTGCCATGCTGGAGACCTGGTGCCTGCCCATGCAAAATAAAAAACCAATTATCAAATTTATTTGGAAGGATAATGGGCCCTGAATAGCCATAACTATCTTGAAAAAGACGAATGAAGTTGGAGGACTCACACTTCTGACTTTAAAGCTATGGTGGTCTAAACAGCCTGGCACTGGCACAAGGATAGATGAATATTCCAATGGAATCAAACTTAGAGTTCAGAAATACACTCTCATTCCTATGGCCAACTGATTTTTGACAAGGCTGCCAAGTTTCCCATTGGGAAATAATCATCTCTTTCACAAACGGTGCTGGAAGAACTAGATATCCATACGGAAAAGAATGAAGGAGAACCTGATCTCAAAGCTCATATAAAAATTAATTCAAAATGTATATATATAAAATGGAATGATCATATGGCAAGAATGTTTGTGTTTATATGTTGGTATGTTTAATTAATAAAATTAAAACAAACAAAAATTAATCCAAAATGGATCAAAGACTTGAATTTAAGAATCAGGACTACAAAATTCCTAGAAGAAAATGTAAGGAAGCATTTTCAGGATCTTGTTTTAGGTAATGGTTTCTAAGATTTTACATCCAAAGCATAAGCAATAAAAGAAAAAACAGATAAATGAAATTTCATCAAAATTTTAAAAACTTTGGTGCAAAGGGCTTTATCATGAAAGAGAAAAGACAACCTACTCAATGGGAGAAAATATTTGGAAACCACATATCTAATATCAGTTTAGTATCCACATTATATGAACAAAATCTATAATTCAATAATAAAAAGAACAACAACCCCACTAAAAATTGGGCAAAAGACTTAAATATCCATTTCTCCAATGAGGGCTTAAAGGCACATGAAATGATATTCAACATTAGCTATTAGGGAAATACAAACTAAAACCACACTGACCCACTAGAATGGCTACTATTAAAATTACAAGTGTTAGAAGAGGATGTAGAGAAACAGGAACACTCATTCATTGCTGATGGCAATGAAAAATGGTGCAGCTGCTGTGGAAGACAGTTTGGCAATTTCTCAGAAAAGTACAGAATTAATACGACCTGGGCAATCCCTCTACACAGGTATATACCCAAATAATTGAAAGCAGACTTGAACAGATATTTGGAGACCAATGTTCATAGCAGCATTATTCACAAATGCCAAAAGACGGAATCAACTCAAGTGTCCATCATCAGATAAACAGATAAACAAAATATGGTCTATCCATACAATGGAATATTAATCAGCCAAAAAAAGGAATGAGAAGTACTGACACATGTATCAAAATGGATGAACCCTGAAGATATTATGCTGCGTGAAATAAGGCAGACACAAAAGGGCAAGTATTATATGATTACACTGATATGAAACAATTAGAAAAAACAAACTCATAAAGTTAAAATCTAGAGCGTTAGTTACCAGGGGCTGGATTTGGGGCAGAAAATGGGGAGATAATGCTTATATTGTACAGAATTTCTATTTGGGCTGACTATAAAATTTTGGAAATGAATGGTGGTGATAGTAGCAGAACATTGTGCATGGACTAACAACAGCACTAAATTTTATATGTGAATGTGGTTAAAAGGGGGAAATTTTAGGTCATATATATGTCAGCAGAATAAAAACTAAAATATAAAACAGTGGACAATACATTACACTAAACCCTACTTTAAATGATGGACCATAGTTAATAGTACAATTATAGTATTCTCTCATCACCTGTGTGATGATCAGTTCACACATCAACTTGGCCAGGTGATGGTGCCTGACTGTCTGGTTAGACAAGCACTGGCCTGTCTGTTGCTGTGAGGACATTTTATGGACTTAAATTATGACTACAATGGCTGCGTCCACAGCTGATTGCGTTTGTAATCAGCTAAGCGGAGTGTCTTCTGCAATGAGTGATGCTTAATCTAATGACCAGGAGGCTTTTAAGGAGGATTCAGAAGAGACAATCACTTTTTCTGCTTCAGCCAACCAGCCTCTTCTAAGAGTCTGTTGAGGACCTTCATTGGAGCGCATAGCCTGCCCTACAAATCTTGGACTCTTACATTCCCACAGTTACATGAGACACTTCTATGAATTTTATATTTACAGATACCTCCTGCTAATTCTGTTTCTCTAGAGAACCCTAGCTAATATACCTATAATGAAAGTAGTATACTAATGCAAAGTGTTAATAATGGGTGAGGGTAAGGAGGGTAATGCTATATTTTCTCCACGGTTTTTCTGTAAACCTGTAACTTGTCTAATTTAAAAATTTAAGTAATTTTAAAAATATATGAAGGACAAAATTTCAAGAATAAAACATAGATAATACTTTCAAGTCCTTGAACAGGAAAAGACTTCCTAAGTTTAACTACAGCAAAATTAATGTCTTCATCAAAATGCCATAAAATGAGAGACCTGAGCCATTAACAGGGAAAGATATTTGTAACACATATAACCAAAAGGTGATTAGTGTCAAGAACATATAAGAATTCTTAAGAATAAAAAAAAAAGAAGAAGAAGAGAAAGGATCAGAGGGGCAAAAACGAAAAACAGAATTTCAAAGAGATCAAAGTGGGAACAGAAGATAAGGCTAAGAAAAGACATTCAACCCTTTTATTAAAGAAAATGCTTATTTAAAGGATATTATTTTTTTACACTCATAACTAAAAAAAAAATCAAGAAGTCTGACACTGATAAGCACAAAGAGCAAAGGAACTTCTGCACTCTGCTGATGGGGCTGCACAACGGTGCACCACAATTAAGCATTATCTTGCATGGCTAAACATGCCATACCCTGTGACATCCATCTATTCCACTCCTAGATATACACCTAAAAAAATTAATTAAAAAATATTAGAACACAGTTTGATAATCTTCACAGTAAGATTATTCAAAATGACAAAACAAACATGGAACATCCAATATGCCATACCAAAGATAAATAAAACTGAGCATGTTCACATAATGTAATATTATATAGCAGTGAAACTAAATGAACTATAGCTACATAGTTATATGTAGTTTGAAATCTTGAAACGTGATTTAAGTGAAAATTAGACTGTAAAAATCTAATTACAGTGTATTACGTGCACACTCAGAAATAAGCAAAACATACAGTTTAAGAACACCTACATAATTTTTTAAAGCAAGGAATATCTCAAGACAGTGGTTACATCTAGATAAGGGGGATCTATTCCTTTCTATGCACTACATGGTGCATGGATACTTAAGAATTATAGGGGCTATACATTTTCTGTAGAATCAAATGATGAGGAAAGTGCAGGTATAGCAAAGTTAGAAAGTAGAAAATAGCAAGTAAAACTTAGCTTTGATTCTTGCTTTTCTAACTGAAAACTTTAAGAGCTTCAAAACAAAAACTAAAATTTTTAGCTTTCATCAGGTCTGAAGGACAAAAACTTAAAAGTGTACCCATAAAATAACTTTTTAATTTTTAAAGGTAAATCTCAGAATAAGAAAGAGGTCCTCTAATTCTGTATATAGCTCAATGTAATGCCTGGACACATCCTAGAGTACATTAAGCAGATAATCAAAAAGTATTGGTAAAGTCCCTTGAGGGATGGGGGAAAAAAAAAAAGCTAAACCTCAGAATTCAATGGCTTTACATCTAGGAATTCCTAGTAAGATCCTTCTCTTTAATGGGTTAAATAATTCTTTCAAAAATCGTACTTCCAAATTTGTTTTCATCTCAAACAAGTTTGACTAGCCATGATACAGCCCCTATCTTTTCTGGATAAGCAAACCGCAGTATGTAGTGACTATAAAATTTTTCCAACTCTTAGTTGTCATCAATCTTTTATTTCAAGGTTTAATTGAGGTACATATGTACACATATACACATAATTTTCCTACAAATTTGAAATTCAAATAATTTATAAAACCTTAATTATAAGGTTTCAAATCACATTTCAACTAAAAAGGTAACGGCTGCCTAAGAAATTCTGGATAAATTTTAATAATAAAGATATTAAGAACACTGCTGATGTAAATTAGGAGGAAGAACAGATAAAGTAAGGATATTCTGTACAATTCTCCTTCAGAAATCCTTTTACTAATAAATGATTAGCTTCATAGGGTGATAGTTCTGACTGATAAAATCCAAATAAAAGAATTTCAACTGTGAATGAATTTGCCTGGGTTACTAGTTATTAGCTACAGAAATTATATACACTGTCACCTGGTTAGAAGATTCAAGTTAGACATGAATTTCAACCAGTATCAAACCAATATAAGTCTACAAGTGTTAAATGTACACCAGATTTAATACTGCCATTGATATACATTCAGTTAACATAAATATATGACTGATGCAAAAAGACATACATAGGGAGTCCAATCACGGTAATGATGGGACAAATCTCAAATACCAAACTGCCAAACTTAGCTATTTAAATTAATGTCATTATCACAAACTTGAAGAATATCGACTAATTCCCATTCCATGCAGCTCTTTCTCCTCTCTTTTTTTTCTGTATTTTTGACAGCATTTCTCTACAATTATCAAATGGTTGAAAGAGATAAAAACTTGCTGACCAAAAATAAACACACACACAGAAGTGCCTATGCCCTGTCTTCAGACAGAGAAGATATAGAAACAAGCAGGAACCAAAATACTCTATTAAAGATTGCAGTTGAACACTACAGGAAATGGAGGGGTTAGCTAAGACCAAACGTCATTTGAAATAAAAAAAATCTCAGATTACAAGAAAATGCCACAACAATATACAGAATATAAAATCTACATATGCAGAATCAAAACACCTGTTTTTCTGTTTCTACAAAGTCATCTAAAATATTATTAACCTCAATCATTGATTTTAATATTTTAACTAAATCTTCAAAATACAGATTATTTTTCAGCTTTTCCTGCTTTTTTAATTGAAATAATACACGGTTTCATTACCCAGACATATTGCTCCCCTAGCAAAATCCTCCTCAGTGCTATAATCATTTTATCAACTCCACTGTTGGCCCTGTAAATGAAATCAAATTGCTTTTTTGGTATTATTCAAATTTTCTGAATAACATTAAGAAAATATTTTTATACATTTAGATAAAATGTGATCAATTATCTGCATAAAAATTTCCATAAATCCATTCCCTGCTTTTTTAAAAACTGTTTCCATATTAAGTACAACTATCTTAAGAGTTTTTAAAACAAAAAAGAAAGGGCTATATATTAATTTAAAAATTACTCTTACAGAATTTCTGATACGCTTGCAAGCAGTGGGGACAACCAAATCAACAGGCCGAGCCCTCAATCACAGGGTTTGCCCCTATGAAACTTATTCCTGCAAAGGAAAAGCTAAGCCTCCCTAAAATTAGGCATAAGTATCACCCCCAGAGAACCTCTTTTGTTGCTCAGATGTGGCCTTTCTCTCTAAGCTGACACAGCAAGTGAACTCACTGCTCATTCCCCTACATGGAACATAACTCCCAGGAGTGTAAATCATTCAGGGAATGTGGGACAAAAATCCCAGGATGAGCTAGGACCTCACATCAAGGATTGAGAAAATCTTCTTGGACAAAAACAGGGAGAGAGAAATAAGAAAAAATGAAGTGTCGCGGCTGAGAGATTTCAAAGAGAGTGGAGAGGTTATCCTGGAGGTTATTCATATGTATTATATAGATATCCCTTTTCAGTTTATGGTGGATTTGAGTGGCTAAAGGGAAGTACCTGAAATTGTAGAGCTGAGTTTCAGGAGCCTTGTTTCTTGAAGATGATTGTATAATGATACAGCTTTTACAATGTGACTGTGTGATTGTGAAAACCTTGTGTCTGGTGCTCCCTTTATCTACGGTACAGACACAGAAGTAAAAAACATGGATAAAAATAAATAAATAATAGGAAAAATAAAAAAATAATAGGAATAAATAAATAAAGATGAAAACAAATTGGGTAGATGGAAATACTAGTGGTCAATGAGAGGGAGGGATAAGGGGTATGGTATGTATGAGTTTTTTCTTTTTTCATTCCTTTTTCTGGAGTGATGCAAATGTTCTAAAAAAATGATCATGGTGATGATACACAACTATGTGATGATACTACGAGTCACTGATAGTACACTATGGATGGAATATTTGCATATTAAGAATGTTTGCATTTGTATGTTGTTTTACCAATAACAATTAAAAAAATAAAATAATTACTCTTACAAGTATGGACTGAAATTTTAATTTTTTTCCTCTAAGTCTAACAGATTGTCACTAAAATGATTCTTAACTGCTTGATAAATAAAGATTTGCTTAATAGTCAGGAACATCATTCAAATCCAGAATTAATTTGATACAATAATTCACATTTTACCATTTCTGAGACAAGTTCAATAACAATACAGTACTCAATTAAATCCAGAAAAAAGTGATGTGGTATTTACAAGTACATTTCAGGGTTTAATGTACCTCTTATACAACTGTTGCAAAAGAATATCCTTAAACGGCTTATGTTCAATAATTACACCTATTTTCATAATAAATACTAAAAGAAAATATCAAAGTTCTCTCACTTAACGAGGCTGAAGACATTTTAACATCAACTGTCAAGGAAAAAAAGGTAACACTATCAATGGCAGAGTCAAAATTATGACTGTGAAAATTATATTTACTTGCAAATACAATACTGGTAATAAAAGCAAAAACATTTCTAGAAAGCAAACCCATCTCACTGTCTTACATGTAATTAAGAACAAGGCTCCTCATCTGTTTAAGACTGCAAGGGTCTAGAACGGTGAATAGACTTAGTAATTTGAATTCTATGGCATAACATACAAAGCAGTCTAGTTTCTGGACAACTGGTCAGGCCCTAAACTGTACTCCAAAACACTGGTGCCCCTAGAAATGATTTCATACTTTTAACCCTCAGAGAATATTTCCAACTTTGGTGCTGCAACCCAACCACATCTGGCTGACTAAAGCCACAAGATTCTAAAAAACTGTATTTACAATTTATTTTTTTAAATCATCTGTCCCGTCAATGGGTTCATAATTATTATTTTACTATTGTTCCACTTTTATTAATGAAGCTGATGTGAAACGATATGACAATAAAACATCAAAAATAAACCCTACTTTTTAAAATTATTACATGTCCATTACTATGAATCAAGCAGTTTAAGCAGACAGCCTTATTTCATTTCTATCAAAGTCTCTCTAAAGATCAATATTTGTTTTTTAGAGTGTACAGTTTTCATTTATAAAACCACTACTATAAATTATCTTCATAAGAACAGATTACTGAATAGCAGATTCTAGGAGATGAGTATACAAGTATTGTTGGTTAACTTAGAAAAAATTCAAAGTTTAATTTATCTACTCTGGTTACTGATTATTCACACCACGATACCTGAAATTCAGTTTCTAAAATATTAAATTTTCCTTTCTTTTTGAAAACTTCTGGATTCTTCTTGATAAAAGGTACGTACGTGATGAGTGGCAGAACAGAAAGAAAGAGTCTCACTTTTTCCTAATCTAGTTTTACCATAATCCAAAATTTAGAGTCAATTTTATGTTCACTACCAACCATTTTCCAAGAACATATCTGCGAGAAAACCTAATCTTGAAAAAAGATGAAGATGTTAATGAATATTAAAACAAAAAACAATCCTTTGAGTGACTGACTCACTGCTGAAGTGCCAGTATCAATTCTGGGTTCATAATGGGAGACTGGACATACATGTTATCTCCTCCCCTCCTGACCTCTTACAATGATTGTAAAAGGGGTGGGGAAGTGACTAATCAGATTGTTAACATAAACATGAGTGCTGGGAGAAGTTGTAAAAACAAGAAATATCATAAAGCCATTGTTTTGTCAACTGTTCATATTATATCTGTGATAGTAAGGGCAGCTGGCATAATAAAAACAGGAATGATAATGATGATGACAGCTAACATTTACTGAATACTAACTTAAGTGGAGGTACTACTGAAGCACTTTCCATAATCAATTCATTTACTTTTCACATTGAAATCACAAGGTAGATATTATCATCCTCATTGTGTAAAAAAAATTGATACAAAAAAGTAGGTCCAAGGTCACACAGTAAGTGATGAGAACAAGATACTCTAATTCTTATGTTATACTGGATGACCCTGAATTTTACTTTCATCAATATTCAGAGGTTATCAGAGTGAAGCAATTAAACAGCAGGGCTACTGCCTAGTCAGGCTGTGCTAAGGAAGGTAAGAGATATCTCATGCCGGCCAAGATCCTCTTGTCTTCTGGTGCCACAAACTAATTCCATGTGATTGTTTAAAGTGGTATATTTCTTCGCATCAAATGAAAAGGCTAACAAAGAGCTAAAACTAGTTTAAGTATCTGTAACAAATGTCACTGATAATAAAGACTGTGTGGCAATATATATTGTTTGAGAAATCAGAAGACAAAGGTAGAGGACATACTATTTACTGTGAAACATTAAGAAACTAAGATTAAAAGGTATCTAAATCTAACTTTAACAACTTTAAATAATAAACTTAACCCAACTCATTCTTTCAATGTCAGTACATTTTTTTGTCCAACCATCTGATAAAACTTTATATTGTATTCCCAAAATGAATGGAACTAACAATATTAATCTTACTTTCAAGACCTTTATACTGAAAAGGATAAATTTCTTAACTATCAAATAATTGTTAAACATTCTTAGAAAAATGGTGATCCATGATTCCTGTATACTTATAACATAGTCACCATAACAATATTAATCAGAAAGCATCAAATCACTTCCCACTTAAGTTCCAATATTATGGTTAATGATATCCTATTACATCTGTACAGCACTTCACAACTTCCAAAATGTTTAATACATTATTATGTTATTTAATCTTTGCACAACTTGTGAAGTAAGACAGGGAAGTCATTACTATTCTATTTTTTACGTAGAAAAATAAAACAGCTAATAAAGAAAAAATGGTGATTTCACATGTAAATGGATTCTCGATCCTTATTCTGAAAACTCCATATGTATTTATGAATCAATTAAATTAAAAAAAAATTTCCAACCTACATATGTCTTTAAAGAAAAACAGCATACAAACACTAATAGAAATAGACTAATATATCAAAATCTAAGAGCTCCATCTGTTCAATACCACTAAACTACTTTATATGGTTCCATACGCATAGGAATGAACAGATTTAGCACATCTGAAAGAAAAATTCTAACCAGGGCTGGGGAGTAGGATGGACTTTTACAATGATTTAGATAATTAATTTTCTTTTTAGCATGCTGTGTAGTGGTGGTCACATTTCATTCTTTTCCATGTGAGTATCCCATTACTGCAGCACCATTTGTTGATTTTTTTTTGGAAGTGCACAGGCCAGGAATCAAACCTGGGTCTCCCATACGCCAGGCAAGAATTCTACTATTGAATTGCCCTTGCACCCTCAATAATTTTTAAAACTTGGATTAGGACAGAAAGTGTCATTTACATGTATACACAATTTCAAGAGGAAAAAACAAACCTGCCTTGGGAATAATATCCTGTTTGCCAGGAAGAACACCAAAATACTGAGTAATCCCACATTTTCAGTTGTTCTTATGTTATATACACACGTCCACAAAGATTGATATATACTGCTGTAGCGATGACCTCAGCCATATTTATGTACCCATTAGACTACTTTCCTGAGATAATTACTGCTTTTCATGCATAGTAGTCTATAAAATAGTCGACAAGATAGGCAATAACCTTTCCACTGGTTTCAAATTCATATACAAATACTAAAACATTTTCAAATAAAATATGAAACAGGAAGGATAAAAATCCCCGCTTCTTTTCTACCATCTACCATTCTTAAGTCTAAAAATTTAATTAAAAATTTAATCAACCCAGTCAACTACAACCATAGAATTAATTTTTACATTCACACCATGAGTTGTTGTTAATGTGCATTTAAAGTTATCTACATCCTATGGCTATCTAATATTTTTTTTCTTATACATTACATGAAAACCACTTTAACTGTTCACCTTTTTCCTCTTAGCGCTCTACATAAAGACTAGTTTGAGTACTACCCTTGGGACTTTTATTTGCTCTTAGATACCAGAAACATTTGTTCAGCAGATGGAAAGGTGGTAGTGACAGGGTTGAAGTGACTATGAAATAAAGAGGAGGATAAAAGTTCTGGTTTTAGTACGTTATTATTTATTATCAAAATAGTCTCATAAACGAGTCCTCAAAAACTAAGAGTAAACATATATATATATATTTTAATTGCTGGCACAATATGACCTCTGGTAAAACAAAAACATGCGTTTCTTAATTTAATTACAAATGATGCTCCCAAGTCCTGAGAAGTCTGTAGTTTCTATCATTCCTTGAAAATGTAAGACAGAAATAAAATCTGTGCTGTGCTTTTCAAAGAAACAATTGCAGTTAAAAATACATGCACACACTGTATTTGAAAATGTGAAAGTTTATATTGTAGAGGAGAAAGAGATTATTGTGACGTTAATACGCATCTGAGTGACATTTTTGGGCAGCAAATTTTAAGCACTGGCTGAACATCTGCCAGTGATTTAATGTCTGTCAACTAAGAATCTTATGGACCCATACTCTCATAAATTTTATAGCTGGAAGAGAACTTAAAAGATGAAGTAATTCAATGTCTTCATTTTACGATGAACACCTGAGACCAAAGGACCTAGGTCCCTGCTGACTCCCAGCCCAGAGATAATTTATCAAAAAAATAATTCTTCCCCAAAAAAGGCAGTAGCTTTTCTAGACCCTAAGACACTGAAGAAAACAATTATATATGTTATGTTACTACTCCTGCATCAAATCAAAGATGAAGAACCCTCGCAGCCTGGAAAACCATAATGCAGAAATCCTAATTAACTCAGCAATTAAGTGTCCTTCATTCTGTTCAGAATCTGTTTAGTAAATGGTCTAGTAAAAAGAACAAACATTAAAAAATGAAACAAAATGCAGAGAAATGGGCAAATGAGGGTATAGAGTTTAAACCTACATTCCCATGGGTCCTTTGGCACCAAAGCATTCATGAATGGATCACCTGAACTGCAACATGTGTGTATATATACATGTTAGTGTAATATAAATACACACACACATCCTTACAGATACAGAGTATGCACAATGTCTTCCTACATGTCAAATATATGTGTACGTAAAATTAAAATATTACCCATATATGTAAACATGAATTGTTTACATGGGTGCATGTGTATTTATGTATGAACGTACATCACCACCAGAATGCATTCCTTCAAGAGGGGCAGAATCTTTAATTATAAAGTGTTCTTTAGATATTATGAGCACTGCTACTGCAATATAACCCTTCTTATTAAGTTATTCAAAATTATTCATATTAGAAAAGATTACAACAAAGTACCAAGAAAAGCAAAGCAAATGGCAGTCCAATGGGCACGAACGAAGCCAAAGTATAACCACTTATGTAGGCTCATCATGTAAAACCAAAATAAAACAAACAAAAAAAACAAAATAACCTTGTGGATAGAAAGAGAAAGCAAAAAAAGAGTAAAGATATTATTAAAGGCAAAAGGGGACAAAAGTAAACCCAGATCAGAAAATAAGAGTTGAAGATGATGATTTAGGTGGAAGATGATGGTTGACATCACGAGGAAGGGGTTTCCTTTAATCAAGAAAACCTGCAATAGTAGGATGTGAGAGTCTCACAGGTCAATCATTCTCTTTAGAAAGGCAGCCTCAGCCCCCTATCTTCTAGCTCTCAAAGCCACCCTTTTTTGTTGGGAACTGAAAGACAAGGCAAGTGAAAAGAATATTCTGAATCTGAGTATTATTTAAATTTTTTAAAACAACAACACTTTGGCATACTGTTGTTAAATAAGTAACTATAACACAAGTAAAACAGTCCTGCCCAAAATAGATTAAGTATACCCAGGGAAGGGAATTTACAGATTAATCAAGTCCAGGAACAGCCACAATATTTCCTGAGTGATATGCACACCACTACATGCACAATGAATTATTTGAGACAGTAAATGCACAAACAGTCTTCCCTTTGAAAAAATCCCCCAAAGCCATCACACTCATGGTCTATCTGAGGCAAAAAAAAAAAAAACTGTTGGCTTGGTATAGAAGGGAGTCATGCTTAGCCTACCTTCCCATGTTCCTATCTCATCCTCTAGGGTCCCAATCTCAGACCCACCCAAATCTAAACTTTAATTTCTTTAATATCTGGCCCTACCATACTGTCCAGTGGGCGCCCCCCTGGGCCTCTCATGCGCCTTCCATCTTTGTAGAGTACTGATCACTGCTCTGCTTTAATCTGAGCTCCAAACCCTAAACTTCTTTCCAACTCACCAGTAACTTTACCTTTCTCCCAGCTCCCAGGGAGTGCTCCATCCATAGTCCCAGACACCTCTATAATACAGGTTCCATTCCTGGCCCAACTCTTGTCTCCCTTTTTCAGCTCCCTCATTTAAACCAGATCCAACTGCTCCGCACTCTACTCCCCTCATGTCTGTGATTCAATTCCCAGTCAGAAGGGCACACATTGCCAGTTCCAAATCCACTTTCCTGAGCTGTTCTGACATTTGCAGGCTCTGGCCTCTGACTCAGAGATTTCTTTCCCCCTGGGTCTACGGTCCTTTCTACCTTTCATATTATCTTTTTTCCCATAGGGGTAAGGGAGAGTGCCTTATCCTTTAGAACTTTCATACCAGTTTTTGTTTTGTTTTTATTTATCAAGCAGTTTCTTTCTGAAATAAAGTCAAGTAAAACAAATTTAAAGTAAAGGCCCTATACTATCAGTAATCAAAGGACCTTAGGGATTAAAGAAAAGCATTGTTACAATACTGAATAATTATTTAATAATCAAGTAAACAATAGTAGTAGTAACATGCTGGTATTAATCAATTTTTAAGATGGAAGAAAAATGAATGAAGTCTGTAACACACTGAGTGTAAGAAACATCAGTCTGGGGATGAACTCAGGAGTTGGAATCTCAACTCCATCATTTATTAGACAGGTAAGGTTATTAAACTACCAAGTTTCATCTGTAACAGAAGGATAATGTTGGCAGCCTCACAAGGTGGTTTTAAGGATTAAATGAGGAAATGCCAAGAATTTGACATTGTGCCTGATGCTCAATAAATGTGAATTTTTCACAGCTTTGACTCCAACTTCATCATTTTACTGATAAAGGCAGAAAGGTACAAAGCAAGTAAAAGTTATGTAACTTGTTCAAGTTCACACAGCTAAATTTATGGCAGAAATAGAATTAAAACCTAGTTTCGTAGCACTGAACCCACTATATAGTTCACTAACATGCATTTCAAAGTCTGTTATATGAAAATCAGGGGTAGCATGTGGATATTTTACCTTCCTAGAAATTCCTATAACATATAAAGCCAATATAGTCACACAACTTTAATGTTCATTGGTAATCACTCTGGTATTATTTTTTCATAGCGCTAACTGTATTCTGTAACAGAATTCTGTAACAGAAAGAACACTGACTGGTGAGAAGAGGACCAGATTTCTAGTTTGGGCCTTTCAGTACAGTTAACTATGAATTACTGAGCTAGTTGAAGAACCTCTATGGTTCTTTTAAAAATTGAAATTATTTGTTTTGTTTGTCTTTACTGCAAAAATCCCCTGCTATGTCTCAAAAAATACTGCAGTTATTGGTAAATTGTTCTAGATTTACTGAAACCAAAAGAACTCAAGTCACTAATGTAGTTTTCAAAGAACACACAAATACTAAATAGTAAAGTAAAAGCTAAGCGAAAGCTTGCATTTTTAAAAGAGTTCAATGTTACATATGGGGGACAATTATTGGGCCATAAACACACATCAATTTTTAAATATCCCTCTGCAGGTCCTGAGTTTTATATTAAAATAATAACATATATAGGATTCTACTCTTATTTCTCTATCTCCAACGTACTTATATAAATGTTAAAGGTGTTACATCTTAAAAAGGCAAAAAGAAAAAAAATCATTTTAAATCTCTTCAACTCACTTTCCCTCTGCACCTACTAGCCTCAGTTTCCTATCTTCTGCTCCTTGACTGAACTTCCCAAACAAGCTGTCTCCATCAGGTACTCCCTTTCCTTCCGGATGCTCTAACCTGCCTTCACTTTCATTACCCCTCAGAAACAGCACTGCTTAAGTCACCAGTGACCTCCAAGAAGTCAAATACAATAAGCACTATTAGTCCTCAACGTAAGTGACTGATGCACCCATGAAACACTGTCTTTCTTAGGTTTCCATGACACATTCTCATTTTTCTCCTACTTCTCAAGCCAGTTCTTCTCAGTCTCACTTGCTGACATTTTTTCCTCTAATTAACCATTAAATGTTGACAATCTTCAAAGCTTTTTTTTTCTGTTTTATCTTCTCAGTCTACATTCACCTCAGTGAACTAATCCATACCTACTGCCATCTATATACCTATAATTCTTACATAATTATTTCCAACTCAGACTGCTTCTCCGTCCTAGAGTAGAAACAGTCCATTTCCAGTGAATGCCCCTCAAGCAATTCAAACTTAATTTGTTCAGAAATGAGCTCAGACTCTTCCCTCTACTTAGCCCACCAGAACCACAACCACAGAAAACAAAAACAAAAAAACTTTCCTCCCCACTTTGATTCTCCTCCAGATTTTCCTATTCTAGACTATAATAGCATATCCACTTAATAGCTCATGCAAGAAACCTGGGAGTCATCTCAAATTCTCCATTCCCTCATCATCCACATCTTTTCCATCACTAGATCCTGTCCATCTTCTTGCACATCTCCTGCATGTATCCACTTCTTTCCATCCCCCTGCCACCATATCATCTCCTTCCTGGACTACTAGAAGCATGTAGTATGAGATCAGTAACTGATCTCCAGGTATTCTCTTTTACTTTCTCTTCTATACAGGTTGTATTTAACAAAATTCATCATTTACTTCTGGTCCAACATGCTATTCCAGAATCTAGCCCTTTCTCATTAAGAAGTACGGTCCATTTCTCCTCCCTTTGCATCTGGGTGGGACACTGTAACTACCTTGATAAACAGAATGTGGCAGAAGTAATGCTGCATGACACTCTCCTTTCTTATATTATAATGTACATTATTATACAAATCTACTTCAAAATCTACACTATTACATATAACAGATTTGTCAAAACTAATCCAATCTACTAAGTGTTACTACAAGAAAAGACGTCAAATTAGTTAAATATGTCATTCTCAGCAAGGAGCAAAACAAATCTGTAGCTAGGGACCAATGACACTGCTTTCTATCACAGACAATTTTTTTCCTTCCCTCCCAGTAATCGAGTCTTCTACCTTTGCAGTGGAGTAAAGTAGCACTGCCCTTGCACATAAAATGATACTTTAATTCTGAGAACACTAACGTGACAGGAAAAATGATGTATTCTATGGAGTCCACTTTGCTTAATATATTTCACTCAAGGAATTTAAAAGCAAATAAATAAAACTTACCATCCATAATGTGAAATTAAATAACTGGAGAAAATGTTACAATCAATCCTTCCTAAAATGGGAACACATGGTTCTTTCATTTCAAAAGCCAATATAAAAACAATAAACAATAGTATGATCTAAATTTTATATCACAACTTGCCAGAGGATCTGAGTGATTAAATTGTTGTAGCTCATATAAGACTGGTGTTAAAACGAAAGCTGAAGAATAGAAGGATATTACCTGGGAACTAAAATAGTAAGAAATGACACTTCTTATTATGTTCCTTTACAGTCACTGGGTTATATTCCTACAAGGAAATTCTGTTTGCTTTTAACTGGGGTCCCCTAGAAAGAGCACTTGGTTGGAACCCAGAGATTTGGATTTTGTTCTGGTTCTGATAAAAAATGTGTCAACAGCCTTGTGCACCCAAGTCATTAAATCGCTCCTTAATTTCACTAAGAAAATGAGGTACTCATACTAGGTAGGTCTATAAAAGTTTGGCCTATTGTATGATATGCAGTTAAGGCTAAACAATACTTTAGCTGGAAGTTTTAACTCAAAGTACTCACTAATAAAGAAATGAGTAGGTTCATTTTTGAACCTCCTAATAAAAGTGTGAAGTGTATTTGAATACCACCAATAAGTACATCCGTGTAAATGTAAAATGCAAAATGAGAGGCTATAACAACTACTACAAGTAGAAGGTAAATATATTCAATACTCTACACCATAGCTCTTTTAAGCAAGAAGGATTTTTTCTAAATTGACTTAATCAGCCAAAGCTGTTATGAAGTTCCACTAGAAAACACTGTTTATCAAATGCAGAAAAAGAAAAGTACAATACGATATTTAGAAAAATTCTCCTGTTTTCTTTTTATATCTAACTGTGAAACCAAGTTCAGATATAACAAAAATAGATAACTGAATCTATTTTTGGCAGCTACAAAAAAAATTTTTAAATGAAACTAAAAAAGTGCAAATCCTGCTAGAATTTTTACAACAGAGCAAGGAAAAATTTCTTGCACACTATCTGCAGATAAACTCGCTTACTATAACCAGAGAACACAGTCATCAAATTAGGGCGGATAGGCAAAACCTAAAAATAAGCAAACATCCCTTCTACAATTTCTACAGCTAAGACTATCAACCACCATACTTATCAAAAAAAATTAGGGTGGTGCAATGGTGGCTCAGTGGCAGAATTCCCGCCTGCAATGCGAGACCTGAGTATGATTTCTGGCGCCTTCCCATGCGAAAAAAAAAAATTAAGCGACAAGCTGCCACCTCAATAAATAACTGTTCAATATCATAAAAGATAGGACAAAGAAAATCATACTATAGTAACATTTATTAATCCTGTAACCAGCTCTGCCATACCTGAAATTGAGCCTTCTATTGTCATCTTTGAATGAAGATGAGAAAAATCCAGGGAAGTACAATTAAACATACAAAAAATGTAGTCTGCCACAAATATGTGTTTTCCAGTTATTATTACCAATATTGCAGGAGAAGTAATATTTTGGTAGACTTCCATCATACCCTGTTCTAGTTGGGAAAACACTGCATAATGCAGAAAGGGTAAGAAGAAGTGGATATGACTGGAATTTGATTACACTCACTACCACGTAGACGGCTGGAATCAATATAATATCAAAATACAAATAATAGAGGAGAATTAGTGCAGAGTAAAAAGTGTATGCATTAAAGAAACAGAAAAAGTTAGCTTATGTAGAAAAATAACAATAGGTTATACTTTATGATCAAAACCATTTATAAAAGCAGTTAAGGGCCAATGTGCTTTATTAATACCATCTTGCACTTCTAGATATCAGTAAATCCTTAAGATAGTGTTCTTACATTCCCTATTTCATTTTACCCCATTTTAGCCTCAGGGCAGGTTTTTAGGGTATATGAGGAAGCCACAGATGAGACTTCCAAGACCAAACAAATTAAGTGTCTAGACTAAAGTTACATATCAGAAAAATGAGAGAATCTTAATTAGAACAGGGGTCTCCTGACTCACAACCCAATGTTCCTCATACAAGAATAATAAAGCTTTGGTCAGTTCAGGGCCTTCTCACCCTTTCAGAGCTTGCAGATATACTGGTGCGACAGTACAACTAGAGAACGGAGATAATTAAGCCTGGCCTCTAAGGTGTTTTCAGCAAGGGCATTTTGGTTTTAAAAACGAAAGGTTTAGAAGAACTAGCAACACAACAGAAAAAGATATAGAATGTTAATATAGAGAAAAAAAATAAAAGTAATAATCATAGTAAAAAAAAAAACGAAAGGTAAGAAATAGCAGCATTTTCTGAGTTAACTCTAACAGCTTATTTCGGTTCTGGGAAAATAGATGCAATCTGAAACACTGCTAGTGTTTTTACATTTCCTAGAGAAATTACTCTTGCCTTGTACTTCAGAGTACAGGTGTCAAAGGAAATTTAACTTTAATAGAAGAAAAATAGATATTGAAAGGAAGAAAATTATATTTGTTAATTGACTTAAAGAAATTCCATATATTACAATAAACAAAAGCTTTAAGACAATTTAATAATTCGGAGTTGATTTTATAAATGGTAAAAAAAATGGATTATTTACTTTTCAGTTATTTGTTTAATAATGTTCCCTAAATCTCTTCCCATCAAAAACAAAACATGCCTTGGAAAAACACACTAGCATCATGCTGACAATTACTAAGGATGAAAATCAAGGACTAGATAGGGTACTCTAAAGGAACAGGAAATAAAAGTGCCTGAACAAAAGTGGAAGAGTTGGCTAAAAGAAATAACTATTTTACTTTTTAACTATTTCACACAAGTAATATTTATTATTTTAGAATAACTATTTTTAGTATTGTTATATCTCATGTATCAAGAACCAAGGTTATTTCATTCAATTAATTTCATATTCCCACTGAAGAATAAAACAAATCACAGCCTAGTCTGCAGAAGAAAAAGTAATGTGAAACAGACTGTCAAAGACTGCAAAGGAGATTCCTAATCATAATCTACCAAATTACTCTAAAGTTAGCTCTCAAGAGATTAAACCATCACCTTCAGTAATTTTTTAATGTTTGCTTATAGGAAGCAGAACTGCCTGCAACATGCCCAGTGTTCTTTGCTTTTCCTTTTGCATGCCCACTAAGACTTACTTTTTCCAACCAAAAGCCATTGAGGAATTCTCTTCCCCACCTCCATCTTCCTTCTCTTTAGAGACCTCTCCACTGCCAGGCCCGATCCTCCACTCTGGGAACTTATAGCTGCCACCAGAGTTAGTAACAGTGGCTTGGAACTGGGAAACTTTTCCTTAAACAATCAGAGCTGTAGTATATATCTTTGGCCCTCAGCCAGAACTAAGAATGCAATTACCCCCAGTAGCGAGTTTCTATGCACACAGTCTACCTAATAAGTAAAAAAACCTAAGCACACTGTTCAGTGCCTTCTAAGTTAACATCTATAATCCTATGGGTAAATGTTACTTTAAGTTTCAAAAAACTAACCTCAAGTGGAGCAAAACCATCCTCAAATCTGGTTTGCATTTAATAAAAATCATAATTTCTAATTAAATGATTCTGAAATTATTTGTATCTCAAATCCCTACTGAAGTACAAAGATCTTTCTTTCACCATTTGGAAATGTTCAACTTTACCATTCGGAAATGTTCAACTAGTCAAAGAACCAGTGCTTTCATGAATAACAATCAAAAAATCAAATAAATGACTAGGAGTTCAGGATCACAGGAAAAATATCTTCCGGTGGGGAGGTGGGGGTGGAATCAAATGTATTTGGATCCAAAGAAGGTTATTCTTGAAAATGTAACACTAAAACAAAATGACTACTGCCCCATATTCTCCAACCACAGTTAGAAAGTATGTCAATGGTCACTTTAAGAAAAACTCATGAGACCAGTGCAGTATAGCAGTTAAGAAGCATGGACTGTGGAGCCAAACTGCCTGAGTTAAAATACTGGTTCCAACTTTTACCAGTTGTGTGATCTTAGGCAAGTATTTAATGTCTTTGTGCCTCAGTTTTCTCATCTTAAAGTGAGAATAATATTCACAAGGCTGTTCTGACCCTTGAAATAATGCCTGACACATAGTAATCACTCAATAAAGTGAGTGATTTATTTACAAAGGTTCCAGACAAACATCCATTTAGCAAAAACAAAAACTCTCATGCAAAATAGCTGCCTTATTGGTATATCCACCATATTTGTCATGTCTGTATTTCAGAGACCCTATAACATCACAACTGGTAATTTATCACCAAGGCCAAAGTTTAAACTGATAATCTCAAAACCTGTCAAGTCCTACTTTAAAAAGAGAGAAGAGAGAATAGAAAAAAATAGAAAAAATAGAAAAAAAGAGAATAGAAGATTTGAAATATAAAATAATGTGTGTGTTTAGTTTTATTTTCAGTGGATGCTTAGGGTACATTAGCATAAATTGACTTTTCCATTCCTGTGGAAGCTTTAATAAATAAGACTGCATCCAATATGGTAGCCACTAGCCACATGTAACTACTTAAATTAAAAATAATTAAATTAAATGAAAGGGGTGGGCCATGGTAGCTCGGGGCAGGCCACGGTGGCTCAGCAGGCAGAGTTCTCGCCTACCATGCTGGAGGCCCAGGTTCGAATCCCGGTCCCTGACCATGCCAAAAAAAAAAAAAAAAAAAAAAAAAACTCAAATGCAAGTACAAATTCAGTTTCCCAGTTGTATTACTCACACTTCAGGCACTCAATTCCCACCTGTGGCAGACGTCAAACATTTCCACCATCACAGAAAAGTTCTACTGGACAGTGCTGGGGTAGAAAGAGCTCTACAGCAGCCCCTTCTGCGGATCTGGCCTCCATTAACTGTCTTGCCTCCTAACGAGTGGTGGCAAAGTGAACACACACATAAACCAGTCTGCTATGTTCCTCCAGAGGTAAGGCTGGAGACCAAAGTTAATCTAAAGGAAAGTCCAATGGGCTAATTAATTCTAGCTCCAATTTTTATCTCCTTATTAGAGAACAATGTCCTATAGATATCTGTCTAGTTATTTCCAAGCATAAAGGGAAAAAGAAAAAAGTAGATCACTTTCACACTCAGTTTACAGTTTTACTTAATTCTACTTCATCTCCCTCCTCCCAACCTAGGTTACTCTCTATAAAATAATAAAAGTACTAAAGAGGTTTAATTGCTGATGGGGAAGCAACAGCTGGAGTTGGCTAAGTAGCTATGTGGGAGTCAAGCTGGCTGTGTTTCTCTTTATGCCATACCACCTGTTCTCCGGATGAGGAAAATGAATAAGGAAGCAAGCTATTCCAGTTACACCAAGAACTCTGTAAAGCTGAAGGGTCATTTTCTTTTTATCAGCTTATTCATAAGAAAGGAGGGAGGCAGGCATATAAATTCTAATTTATCCAAATTATAATTCCACAGTTGTGAAATCACTAATGAAGTCACCACAAATTTCTGGAAACAAAAGGATTATAATCCTTTCGCCAAATATGAATCAAGAGTTGGAAGACCTTTGAAGAAGAAAACCCTGAGACTATCTGCTTAAAATACTACCTACTGAGAGATGCCTCAAAATTAGATCACTGTATATTTTATAACATTTTTCAATGCAGTACACTTCTAGAAAGGAGATTAGATTATATTCTAAATTCTTGTGTGGCACTTAAAGTAATTTTATTTTGAAAATGCTGAAATTTAGTACTATTTTACCTTACAGAGTATTCTTTCAATAATTATTCTCTGAAACATTAAGTGAACCCCCAAATATTATCTGCAAAATGTAAATGGGAACGGGTTGCCCTATGATAGAAAGACCAAATTTAGCAAATAAAAACACAAGATGGAATTATACATAGAAGATGGAATTATTCAAATGAATATGAATGCTAAATCATTAAACTGATATTTCTTTTAGTTTCCAGTATTTTAGAGCAGCTAGAAGTAAAAACCTAAAATTATGAAATTGAAGCCCATGTCAGGGTCTGAAATATGTTCTACAACTAATTGTAGTACTGTGCTTGGAAATTTATAGCTTTTTGTACATATGCTATTGTTCAGAAAAAAGAAGGAAAAAAGGCAACTGTAATGATAAAAAAAGTATTTAAGCCCTCTAGCCTTCTATATTCTGGAGCAGACAGAAGGAAAAATATGAGAGGACAGTATGGTAGCCCACGACAAACTCTGGAATCTATTCTGTAATCACTTTTTGAAGAGTGTTTTGAAAACTATTGCTTTTTTATTTCTTTGCTTTGTATATATGTTATACTATACAATAAAAAGAGTTAAAAAAAAATCCATGGAACTACACTACACAGACAATGAACCCTAAGTTAAATCATGGACTTTATTAGTATAATTATTAAAATGTGCTATTATCAACTGTAACAAGTGTTCCACACCCAATGCAAGGTGTTGACAATGGGGTGGTATACGGAAATCCTCTATTTAATGTGTAATTGTTCTGTACTCCCACAACTTCTCTAATAAAGAATAATTTTAGAAACATCACATGATCTCTTTGTATTATTTCTTACAACTGCATGTGAATCTACAATTATCTCAAAATAAAAAGTTAAAAGAAAAACACAAGAGTAGCAGTTAAATTTAAATTTCAGATAAATAAGGAAAAATGTACTGTAAGTATGCCCCATGTAATGTTTGGGACATGCTTTACTAACAAACTATTCGTTGTTTAACCGAAATTTAAAAGTTAACCTGAAAAGGCCAAGGGTGGAAACTGATAAAGCCTGAAATGATAAACAATATGGATAGAGCAAATATAGAAAAGTTTTTTTCTATACTAAAATAGAAAAGTTGTGCTCAATTCTAGCTCCCACATATCGTTAGTTTTATCCTTTTGACACTAACCTCAAACTATGACACAGTCTTTGCCACCCCACTCCCTCCACTGTTGGCATGCTGACTCAGTAAGGGTCTCTGGAAGGTCTCCTGATTCTATTCCTGAAGGACATAAGCATCCAAGGATGGTAGCTTCCCAAGCCTCAGGCCATCCACTGGTGTTACAATCATCAGCTCTTTGTTTAGTTGCAACCATGTGTAGAAGCCAAAATCCTGGCTACAGGTTCTACTAAAAACATGACAAAAGCAGTTCAAGACTTTCAACTGAGATTTGAACAAGTAAACTTATTTTGAAAAAACTAACCCAACCTTTTATAAATATCTTTGCGATTTCACAACTCAAATAAAAGTAATTTCATATTCATAAAAATATTTACAACCAAATACCCAAAATAGTAAAGCTATAAAAGCAAATCTTTTTAATGGAGTAGAAAATATATATACATTTACTTAACCATAACAAATTAATAGTTCTTGTAACAGGAAGCTATAAACCAGAGAAAGCAAATTCAAAAGTCCGGGTGCCAAATCAGTAATGTAAATTAGTTAAGTGAGCCAGCATAATAGGGAAGGGGGAGGACCATGGGAAATAAGAGAATTCTTGCCATCCCCACAAGAGATACAAATGATTTTGCTACTCAGCTCCACTCCCTTGGATTTTGCATATTTGTACCCTTTGTCACAGCCTAAATTCTCAGCATATGGCCTAGGTAGGTACCATAAGTACTTATCATTTCACTCCCCACCCCATAATGATTGCTTCAAAGATGAACACACAGATTACAGTCAACATCCATTAAAATTAAACAAATACAATTAAACTTTTGATGGCAATGCTAAGGCCAGGATTCTCACACTACTTCACGCTGCATCTCAACCTGAAGGATGCAGCTGGAAGGACAAGCAGCTATCTTCTGACCACAAGGAGAAAGCTCATCTAATAGTGGCTTTAGCCAAAAGGAAGCAGAGCTATTCCATTAAGACGTAAGATGCTGATGACATGCTTAAGGCCAAATCTACCCTGAAATTTTCAGTTATGTGACTTAAATTCATGTTTTGCTGAAGCCAGTTTGGTTTGGGTTTTCTGGCACTGCAACCAAGAGTCCTGATACAGGCATTCAAAGTCAATTTTTAAAAATAACTTCTGTACAAACACAGTGCTGAGTTTAGCTTGCAGGCTGCCAGTATGCAAATATAAACTCTTGGGTTTTATTTTAAAGCCTTTCAAAACATTTTCTTTGTAAGACATAATAGTCTGCCTTAAGATTTAACATACAAACACTAGTCTTCAAAATGACATCTGGCTAAAGGCCAAGAACCCACAGCAAGAGGCCTTCTTGTCACTTACATAATACATATGACTTTTTTGGGCAGTAAAACGGACTATGACGCCTTGGTCTCTCTAAAAAGAAAGAAACTCCTAGCCACATGCGCACAACACAAACTCAAACTGGCAAATAGTCCTGATAGTAAACATATTAAACTCTAGGTAAAAAAATTATTTAAAACTGTATTGTTTCATAAGCTATAGCTAATTTATGTAGTTTTTTGCGTACAAATAAGATTTAAAATTACCTTACATTACCAAATTAAAAAAAAACTATACACACTAACAAGGATTTCAATAAAGACTAAATTTTAAAAACAATGTCCCTAAGTTCCTGAAAGCTGTATCAATTAATTTTAAACTATAATACAAAGGAAAGTGAAGAGAAAGACAAAGTATTAGGCTTTCTTTTCCTCTCCAACCCCAACCCCATACAAGCATTCTCACACACACACATTCACACCTGATGCCTTCAGAACATCTAAGGCAATGTGATGTAATGGAAGGAACATGACCCCCCCTCGGGTAATGACAAGTTACATAATGTCTCAAAGAATTACTTTTCTCATTTGTAAAAAAAAAGCTTAAAGAAAAAGATACCTCCCTGAGAGAACTGAGAAATAAGATAATAAATGTAAATTACTTAGCACATTATCTAGCACATTCAATACATAACAGCTGTTGTTTCATATGCAGCAAGAACTGTACTTGAAGTTGCATTCAAATAGGTATGCATAGTTGCAATTTAGTGATACTTGTCCTAATTCACTGTATAAGAAAAAATAAATGGCAATAAAAATGTACAAGACTAGAAGTCTTGTATAATACAGTCTGGTTCTATCAAGCACTAAGGGTAAGCAAATTACTACATTCAGGTAGTGAATAAAACTACAATCCAAAAAACAAGGAACTAAATGCTTCTTATTTAAAGTTTACCACAAATGAAGTCCGATTGTAATTAGACTAATTTCGCATCTTAAGACAATCTAATCCCCCTGGGGGTTGTTAAAAATTAAGACACAGATAAACTGATTTAAACTTATTTACAAAGTACTTCTATTAACGTCCAAACTGACAACATCATATTCATTTATTTGCAGTTATCTCAAAGATAAGTATTACTAACAACATGATTATCTACAAGATAAAAGTTACAAACAAATTAGCTCATATTTGTTTAAAAGGTATTAACAGAAAGCCAAACTCATAACAAATGTTGTTTCACTTCAAAAACCAATAAAATAAATACACGTAAGTGCAACATAAGCTCCTTACTAAATAAACTTCTCCATCTAGGAATCTTAATTAGCCAAACATACTTCTTGTTATAAAAGTGACATTTAGGATATTCTCTCCATTCACAAAAGGAATAGGTTCCTTCAAACAAGCAAAACAAAGAAAGTATGTACATGTTACATAAGATACCACTAACTAAAACTCATGGGCAGAGAGAGACGTGTATAAAAACAACTGTATTTGGAAAGCAGCCTGCATTTCTGCACTAGGTGTTGAGCTTTCTTCTGGACTTTTCACTTCTACTTATTCCTAACCAAGGACTGTTACTCTTCTGTCGTAGTGAGGTTCAAGTGTCAACTTGGCCAGGTGAAGGTGCCTAACTCTGTTGCTGTGGACATAAGCCAATAGCATGGAAAACTCATCTGTCCCTGATTACATCTGCGGTGGGCTAGGGGAAGTGTCTGCTGCAATGAATGATGTTATTTGGCTGGATGCTTAAATGAAAAAGCCCAAAGTAGCACAGCCCAAGCAATTCAGCATATCTCATCTCAGCACCTGCAGCTCAGTCCAGTCCTTTGGAGATGCAGAAAGGAAGCACCCTGGGGAAAGTTGTTGGAACCCAGAAACCTGGAGAGAATGCCAGCAGAGATCACCCTGTGCCTTCCCATTTAATAGAGAACCTCAGATGAAAGTTAGCTGCCTTTCCTCTGAAGAACTATGTTTTTAACTAAATAAATTCCCTTTTATCAAAAGCCAGTTCATCTTTGGTGTGTTGCATTCTGGCAGCTTTGGCAAACTAGAACATCTTCCTTTTACAAACTAGGCTGTGCCCCAGTTTTTGATATATATGAACAATAAGAAGAGGCAAGAGGAAGTAAAAGACAAGTTAATCGCTGAAAAATAGAAGGACATGGGGCAATACAGTGCTGTCCAACAGAGTACCATCAGCCACATGTGACTATTAAGTACTTAATAGTGGCCAGTGTGAACTGAAATATGCTGTAAATAGAAAATTATACAATAGGTTTCCAAATCGTCACACACACAAAAAAAGCGTAAAATATTTCAATAATGTTTATATTGTTTACATGTGGAAATAACTTTGAATATTTGAGTTTAAAAAACAATTAAAATTAATTTTACTTATTTCTAAATTTTTAATGTGGCTACTTGAAAATTACATTTGTGGCTTGCATTTACTTCTATTGGACAGCACTGTTCTATATTACAGCATCTAAATCATGAATTTAAAGAATTTTTCCTTATTTATATACATCCTAAGTTTGTCTTAAACTTACATAAAAAATTAAATATTTTTATGAATGAAGAGGTATCTGCCAGTTTAACACTGTAGTTCCTATCACCCTTTCATACATCTTCTTTATTAGAGAAGATATGGGCTTACAGAAACATCATGCATAAATACAGGATTCACATACCACACTCTATTATTAGTACCTTGCATCAGTGTCAAACATTTGTTACAACTGAGGGAAGCACATTTTTATAACTGTACTATTAACTATAATTAGTGGCTTAACATAGGGTTCCCTACTTCTGTACTGCAGTTCTACAGATTTTTTAAATTTTTATTCTGTTACCATATATACAACCTAACATTTACACCTTTAATTATATTCACATATAGTTCAGCGCTATTAATTATGTTTAGAGTGTTGTGCTACTGTCACCAATATCCATCACCAAAACATTTTCATTATTCTAAACAGGAACACTGTACATTTTAAGCCTCAACTATCCATGCCTTATCCCCACTCCATCCCCTGGTAATCTATATTCTAGACTCTGTGAGTCTGCTTATTGTTCTTACTTCGTATCAGAGAGATCATACAATATTTGTCCTTTTAGCCTGGATTATTTCACTCAATATGATGTCTTCAAGGTTAATCCATGTCGTTGCAATTATCAGAACTTCATTCCATTTTACAGCTGAATAGTTATTCCACGGAATAACTACTGGAAACAAAATGTATTCCAAACACATTTTGTTTATCCATTCTTCGTTTGATGGACACTTGGGTTGCCTCCATCTTTCGGCAATTGTGAATAATGACGCTATGAACATGGATGTGCAAATATCTGTCTGAGTTCCCACTTTCAATTCTTTGGGTATATAACTAGTAGTGGTATTAGTGAGTCATATGGCAATTATGGTAACTTTCTAAGGAACTCCCAAACTGTCCTGCACAGCAGTTGCACCATTTTACAATGCCACCAACGAGTGTTCCTATTTCTCTGCATCTCTCCACCACATAATGTTCCGTTCTGGTTTTTAACAGAAGTCATAATGGATGTGAAATGGTATCTCACTGTGTTTTTCATTTGCATTTCCCTGATAGCTAATGATGTTGAGCATCTTTTCATTTGTTTTCTGGCCATGTGTATATCTTCCTTAGATGTCTATTCAAGTCTTTTGTTCACTTTCAAATGGGCTGTTTGTTTTTTCATTGTTAACTTGAAGGATTTCTTTTCAGATATGTGGTTTCCAAATATTTTCTCCCATTAAGTAGGTTACTGATTTACTTTTTGATAAAGTCCTTTGAGGCACAAAAGTTTTTATTATTGATGAGGTGCCATTTATCTAGTTTTTTTTTATTGTTTGTACCTTGGATGCAAAGTCTAAGGAACCATTGCCTAACAAAATATCTGAAGATGTTTCTCTACATTTTCTTCTAGGAATCTGATAGTTCAGACTCTTACATCTAAGTCTTTAATTTCTGTATAACATATCAGTTAGCAGCCTTCCTTCTTTTATTTGCAAATGTAGATCCAGTTTTCCCAGCAACATTTATTGAAGATTATTTTTCCCAATTCAATGGTCTTTGCCCCCGCTCTGTCAAAAATCAGTTGTCAATAAATGTAAGGGTTGATTTCTGACCTCTCAACTTAATTTTGCTGGCATATATGTCTGTCCTTGCGCCAGTTCACACTGTTCTGATCACTGTAGCTTTGCATTAAGTTTTACATTCAGGAAGCATGAATCCTCCAGGTTCATTTGTTTTCATGATGACAATGGCTATTCAGGGCTCCTCACCATTCCATACAAATTTGATGACTGATTTTTCCATTTCTTCAAAAATGGTTGTTGTAATTTTCATTGGGATTGCACTGAATCTATAAGTTGCTTTGGCTAGGAATGGCATTTGGATGAAATGTAGTCTTCCAATCCACGAACATGGACTGTCCTTCCATTTATTTACGTCTTTCTTGATTTCCTTAAGCAATGTTTTGTAGCTTTCTGTGTGCAAATCCTTTGCATCTATTGTGAAACATATTCATAAATATTTGATTTTTCTATTGCTGTTGTAAATGGAAATTTTCCTGATTTCTTCTTCTGATTGTTCAATGCTTCTACATAGAAACACTACTGATTTTTGCGTGTTGTTCTTATACACTGTGACTTTGTTGAACTCATTTATTAACTCTAAGAGTTTTGTTGTGGATTTTTTAGGATTTTCTGCATATAGGATCATGCCATCTGCACATAGGAAAGCTTTAACTTCTTCCTTTCCAATTTGCATGCCTTTTATTTCTTTTCCCTTCCTATAACATTGGTGGCAGTGAGCAACCTTGTTCTGTTGCAGATTTTATAGGGAAAACCTTCAGTCTTTCACCAGTAAGATATTAACTATTAGTTTTTAAAATCTGAATCAGGGGACGCCCGGGTCAAGAAGGCGGCTTAACAATGTGCGCATTTTAGTTTGTCCTCCAGAACAACTACTAAATAACCAGAAACAGTACAGAACAGCTCCTGGGGCCACATCAGTGACCAGACACACAGCATACCCCAGTCTGGACCAGCTGGACCGGCTGCGAGCCCCCACAGAACCATGAGTTCCCAAAGCTGCAGTGGCCAGCACCACTCCCCCACAGTCTGCTTCAGAGAGGAGAAAGGAAAGGATATTTACCAGCAGCAGGGACTGAGCACAATTAAACGCCAATTGTGGAATTAATTAGCAAATTCTGACTACTAAAAATAGGCCCCCAGCTTAGGTGAACCTGTTCAAAGTGGAGGTTGCTCATTTTTGCCCCAGCACCAAGTGGGCAGGGCTGAAGGAAAAGGGGGAAAAAAAAAAGGAAACAGAGGTTTTTGTGGCTGTGTTTCTACAAAGGCTTGACTGCCCTTGGATATAGTGGCACAACTTCTCAGGCTGCAACTGCCCCAAGCATAGGCAGAAGTTAGCTCTTTGGGGGGCTAGTCTGGAGCCTGTGCCTTCCCCAGCAGAGGGGTGAAGCCCAACTCAGGTGGAAACCCTCCCTCAAGGAATTCACACACCAGGGCTTGGTAATTTGAAGCCATTAAAACCAGCCTACAACCTCTCCTATGTCTCCACCATGCCCCCAGCAGAGAGAGTCTGCCAAAGTTAAAGGAACTGCATCATCTTATGTTGGTGGGATCTGCAGGCAGACAAGTGCCACATACTGGGCAGGATAAGAAAAACAGAGCCCAGAGACTTCACACGAAATCTTTCAACCAGCTGGGTCTCACCCTCAGGGAAAACCGACACAGGTGACTCTTTCCTCCTGATAGGAGGCCAGTGTGGTCTGGGAAAATCTGGCTGGGGTCTATAATATCTAAGTAGACCCTCCTAAGGGTGTGGGGGGGAAGGCACCACACAAGCAGAGCAAGAAACAAGAACACAAGAACAGAAAAATTCTCCTCTGTCAAACAAAATTTAAGCTAGTTCAGATAAAGCTGAACTGAATGTCAAAGAACAGATAGACAACAAATTCATCCAGCAAGAAAACCCTAGGTAAAAGAAGTGCAAGCAATGTCCAGAATAAACTAATTAAGGTAACTAAATGCCTAGATGCCAGCAAAAAATAACAAATCACACCAGGAAAACTGAAGATATGGCCCAGTCAAAGGAACAAACCAACAATTCAAATGACATACAGGAGTTGAAACAATTAATTCAGAATATACGAACAGACATGGAAAACCTCATCAAAAACCAAATCAGTGAATTGTGGGAGGATATAAAGAAGGCAAGGAATGAACAAAAAGAAGAAACTGAAAGTCTGAAAAAACAAATCACAGAACTTACGGGAATGAAAGGCAAGGCAGAAGAGATGAAAAAAACAATGGAAACCTACAATGGTAGATTTCAAAAGACAGAACATAGGATTAGTGAACTGGAGGATGGAACATCTGAAATCTGGCAAGAAAAAGAAAATATAGGGAAAAAAATGGAAAAATATGAGCGGGGACTCAGGGAATTGAAAGACAACATGAAGCGCATGAATATACGTGTTGTGGGATTCCAGAACACAAGAGAAGGGAAAAGGAGGAGAAAAACTAATGGAGGAAATTATCACTGAAAATTTCCCAACTGTTATGAAAGTCTTAAAATTACAGATCCAAGAAGTGCAGCATACTCCAAAGAGAATAGATCCAAACAGACATACTCCAAGACATTTACTAATCAGAATGTCAGAGGTCAAAGAGAAAGAGAGAATCTTGAAAGCAGCAAGAGAAAAGCAATCCATCACATACAAGGGAAGCCCAATAAGACTATGTGCAGATCTTTCAGGAGAAACCATGGAGGCAAGAAGACAGTAGGATGATATATTTAAACTATTAAAAGAGAAAAACTACCAACCAAGAATTCTATATCCAGCAAAACTGTCTTTCAAAAATGAGGGAGAAATTAAAACATTTTCAGACAAAAAAATCACTGAGAGAATTTGTGAACAAGAGACCAGCTCTGCAAGAAATACTAAAGGGAGCACTAGAGACAGATACGAAGACAGAAGAGAGAGGTTTGGAGAAGAGTGTAGAAAGGAAGACTATGAGTAAAGGTAAAAAGAAGGCAAAATAGTAGAAGAAAGGACTCCCCATGCAGTAATAACACTGAATGTTAATGGATTAAACTCTCCAATCAAAAGACATAGCCTGGTAGAATGGATTGAAAAACAGGATCCATCTATATGCTGTCTCTACTCAAAGGACTTGAGGGCAAGGACACAAATGGACATTTATACACCAATGTTTATAGCAGCATTATTTACAATTATCAAGAGATGGAAACAGCCAAAATGTCCATCAACAGACGAGAGGCTAAACAAACTGTGACATTACATAAGATGGAGTATTATGCAGGTGTAAGACAGAATAAAGTTATGAAGTATGAATGGAACTTAAGGACATTATGCTGAGTGTGATTAGCCAGAAACAAAAGGACAAATACTGTATGGTCTCACTGATATGAACTGACATTAGTGAATAAACTTGGAATATTTCGTTGGTAATAGAGACCATCAGGAGATAGAAATAGGGTAACATTGGGTAACTGGAGCTGAAGGGATACAGATTGTGCAACAGGACTGAATATAAAAACTCAAAAATGGATAGCACAACATTACCTAACTGTAATACAGTTATGCTAAAACATTGAATGAAGCTGAATATGAGAATGATAGAGGGAGGAAGGCTGGGGCACAAATGAAATCACAAAGAAAGATAGATGATAAAGATTGAGATGGTATAATCGTGGAATGCCTAGAGTATATAATGATAGTGACTAAATGTACAAATTTTAAAAATGGTTTTGCATGAGGAAGAACAAAAGAATGTCATTACTGCAGTGTGCTGAAAATAGATGGTACTTAATAGTTTAAAATTTCAACTTATGTGTGAGACTAAAGCAAAAAATGCTTATTTGGTACAAATTTATACTTTGACTAGTACATCTCCTAATATAACTTATGTAGATATACTATGTAGATAGTTGGTTGAACACCTTAAGTACATGGAACTTTGTATAGGACATGAGATTTTGTTGGTTTGTCCAGGTGATGCCCTGATGAATCCCAGAGTGATTTGATCAGTGATTGGAAAAGTATTTGCAAAGTCCCCTTCAGGGAATGGTGAGAACAGGGGAAAACTCAACTTCCCCAAGTTGAATTCTTGATATTCTCACAAGCAGTGTGGGCAACCAAAGCTATAGGCTGAACCCCCAGTCTTGGAGTTTGTTCATATGAAACTTAACCCCACAGGGGATAGGTCAAGCCTACTTAAAATTAGGCCTAAGAGTCATTCCCAAGAGAACCTCTTTTGTTGCTCAGATGTGGCCTCTCTCTCCAGCCAACATAGCAAGCAAACTCACCACCCTCCCCCTGTCTACGTGGGACATGACTCCCAGGGGTGTGGATCTTCCTGGCAATGTGGGACAGAAATCCCAGAATGAGCGGAAACCCAGCATCAAGGGATTGAGAAAACCTTCTTGACCAAAAGGGGGAAGAATGAAATGAGACAAAGTGTCAATGGCTGAGAGATTCCAAACAGAGTTGAGAGGTTATTCCGGAGGTTATTCTTATGCAGTAAGTAGACATCACCTTGTTAACCAAGATGTAATGGAGAGGCTGGCGGGAACTGCCTGAAAATGTAGAGCTGTGTTCCAGTAGCCATGTTACTTGATGATGACTAAATAATGATATAGCTTTCACAATGTGACTGGGTGATTGTGAAAACTTTGTGTCTGATGCTCCTTTTATCTACCTTGTGAACAGATGAGTAGAACATATGGAACAAAAATAAATAATAGGGGGAACAAATGTTAAAATAAATTTAGTTTGAAATGCTAGTGATCAATGAAAGGGAGGGGTAAGGGGTATGGTATGTAAATTTTTTGTTTTTGTTTTATTTTTCTGTTGTCTTTTTATTTCTTTTTCTGAATTGATGCAAATGTTCTGGGAAATGATCATGATGATGAATATGCAACACACAATATGATATTGTGAATTGCTGAGTGTATGTGTTGGGAATGTTTGTGTTTCATTCTTGTAATTTCTTTTTTTAATTAATAAAAAATTAAAAAAAAAATCTGAATCAAGGTGAGGGACCCACAAATGGGGTGCAGAACAACTGCAAACTGCCCACAGGAGGGGATCAGGATTGGTGCCAACAGCATCTTCCATAGCTCCCCAAGGCTGTGTTTCCTTGGCCTGCCCAGCATATGCAGCCCTTCAACTAACTCTCTGCTGTGGCCCTAAGGTAGTATAGCATCTAAGTCTCCTCTATTGCCATTTTTGTTGGGGCAGGTTGGATCAATGTCTACCCTAAGAGCCCAGGCCCTAGAGATCTGAAGATGCTAATCAAAAGCTGTGATTAAGCTATCAATTGTACTCACCGATGGTTTCGAGGAAAAGGATTTTTATGCCCTTTACTATCACCAGCAAGCGAGCCACGTGCTGGACCCCATGGCAGCCTGCTATAAGAATGGGGATGGGCACCAGTTAACCATCACCCAGAGAAAGCAATTTACTGGTCTTTAACCATAATTTACCACTCTTTTCCACTAGCTCTTCCTTGGATGCCACAAAGTGTTCTACTGGCCTCCGGAGTTTCAAAATAGTTGTTTCAGACAGTTTCTGTCTGTTTTTTTAATTTGTTTTTGTTTTGTTTTGTTTTCCTGTCAGTTTTTAACAGGTATTTCCAGATAGACTGAATTCTGGAGCTTCCTACTCCAGCATCTTTCCACAGTCCTCTCCATATATTTCCATATAACCTCTCAGAATGCCTTACTAGTGGCAGTGAGGTTATGAAGTTAAAATTAACATATAATACAGTTTATACTCAAAAATAGATAACATGACATTACACTGTTACCAATGTGCCAGTGTTTTTATCACACAGCCAATAACTGCTACGCATTGTTATTAAAAGAAAACCATTCCAAGACATGGTTAGTAGGCCAACCAGAAAGTCAGCCTAAGTCCTAGAATTTCATTTGCCAGCTTATGCTTGGTATGGAAAGTCACATGTACTTCGACTTAAGATACTAAACTGCCCGCTGCTTGAATTTCTGCATGTAACACCTGGAAAAGTACAACTTTCTTGTAAACTTTCATTATTAAAACAAAAAGCTGGACATTATAATTTTTTAGTCACAAATATTTAATAGAGGAGATAGTATTCTTTGTTCTACTGGAAAGATAAAAAAATAAAATTTTAAAATCCCCTATCCATATTTAAAAACAGTAAATGAACAGATCTGAAAGGTGAATTGCATCCATATCATTTCCTGTCACCAAACATTCATGTGTCTGTTAGCCAAGTCTCTTTAACCACAACTCACGTTACAGACTATTATGTTACCTCTAACCTCTTTCTTAAATTCTCTGCAGAGATTTCCTACTGCCCTTATGTGTCAGCTTGAAAGGCAACATTAAGCCACTACAGGCTTCTCTTTTCTGCCTGTTTCTTCCATTGTTCTTGTGCAAACCTACTTATCTGGTAAGTTCAAATCTACTTCTCTAAATCTTCCCTTATGTTACACTTTCACTTCTTGTTCCCCCATACTATACATCCATAGTGAAAAAACAAAATAATTTTCTTTGATCCAGCCATTTAAGAAGTTCTTCAAATTCTATTCCAACATTCAAACACTCTATTCTTTGGAAATTAAACATGAATTTCCCCCAACCTATATTTCCTAAGTGGAATATTTTACCTTTTTTCACTTCTCCACATTAGCTTATATTTAAATATGCAATAAATTTATTTATAAAACTATAGAAGTCAAAAGAACCTCTGTGGTATCCTTAACTAAAAATTCTTAATCTAGGTGGCTGCAAACTTCCTGACATGCTGCACATGTCAGTATTTTTCGGAAGAGTTAGTTGGCTCATAGCTTTCAATAGGCCTTAAGCAGTCCAAGGAGTGTTAAGTTTTGCCTTTGTCAGAGCTTGTGTGAATTCAAATTTCATCCAATCATTATGAATCTTGATGTTTTTATTATAGCTCTGATAACTATATGTATATGTGTATGTATGCACATCTGATCTGATAACTGTGTGTATGTATGTATACACATCAATTCTTTGTAAAACTGATGCAAATATTTTTTCTGTGTGTTTAAAGTTTTGTTCCTTTTTAGAGCACAGGTGTTTTTACTTTATATATTGGAAGTTCACTTCTTTCCTTCATGATTTTGCCTATAGATTCAAAATTAAAGTTATTCTTCAGGTTCAAATCATGGTTAACAATCCGCACAACTCCATTAGGATGGAGTTAACAGGATGCCATTAACAAAGATAGTATGTGGCATAACCAAATACACTAAAAAATAGATGAAGATTGTTATTCCTTTTTTTTGAGGATCAGAGAAGTTAACCAACTTGCTCAAGCTTTTAACAGTTATTGAACATTGGATCCAAAGCCTTTTATTTTTTGAATTTCCTAAATGTACAATCAGGACAGTTTTGAGGGGGTAGGACAAATTTAATCTATTTCTGCCTTCCCAATATCTATATGTGTTAGTTTCCTTGGATACACAAGCAAATACCATGTAATAAGCTGGCTTAAACAAAAGGAATTCCTTAGCTCACAATTTTGAGGCTAAAGGAAAGTCTAAATCAAGGTGTCATCAAGGAAATGCTTACTTCCTGAAGACTGTGGTGTTCGAGGGCTGCCTGCTGGCAATCCTTGGTCCTTGGCTGACTCCGCTGTCCCATGGCAATGCACATAACAGCCTCTCTTAGTTCTCTGTTCTTTTCCAGGTTCTGCGGAATTTCAACTTCTGGCTGCTCCTTCAATGGCTTTCTCCTTTTCTCTGAGTTTCATTCTATTTATAAAGGACTCCAGTAATAGGATTAAGAACCATCCAACTGAGCTGGGTCACATCTTAACTGAAGTAACCTCATGAACAGGTCATACTTCCAATGGGTTCACACCCACAGGAATGGTTTAAGTTTTAGAACATGTCTTTGTGGAGTACACACACCTGCAAACAACCACATTATTCTGTTCTTTTTCAAAGTTTATATTATAGCCATAGTCATTATAGAACCATTATGACATATCCTGGCTTTTCCCCCCCAAATTAAAAAAAAACTGTTCTTAAGAATTTTCAATGAACAGAATATTAACTTTTTGTTAAAGGGAAGCATATTCTACTGTTTTAAAGTAGACATCAATTGCTGCATTTAAATGGGAAGTTACAATATACCAAATGATGCCCAGCATCATTAGTCATTAGGGAAATGCAAATCAAAACCACAATGAGATATCACTTCACACCAACTAGGATGACTACAATGTAGAAAATGGAAAATAAATGTTGGCAAGTGTTTGGGTTTGCTAAAGCTGCTGGAATGCAATATACCATAAATGGGTTGACTTCTACAAAGAAGATTTATTAAGTTACAAGTTTATAGTTGCAAGGCCATAAAAATAACCAAATTAAGACATCAAAAAGAGGATACCTTCACTCAAGAAAGGCTGATCATATCCAGGTTTTCTCTGTCACCTGGGAAGGCATGTGGGCTGGCATTTCCTGGTCCTCTGCTTCTGGGTTGTGTTGCTTTCTTATTCCAGTGATTTTCTATGTTACCTCTCCAAGCATCTCCAAATGTTTGTATCTAGGAATCTGCTCTCTGTATTGGCTCCGACTCTCTCCCTTTCTAATGGATGCTCTTTTAAGGACTCCAGTAAACTAATTAAGATCCACCTTGAATGGGTAGGGCCACATCTCCAAGGAAATAAACTAATCAAAGGGCCCCACCCAAACAGCGGGTATGCCCTGCAAGACTGGACGAGTATTAAGACCACACAG
The DNA here is from genome assembly GCF_023851605.1 of Tamandua tetradactyla. Lineage (NCBI taxonomy): Eukaryota > Metazoa > Chordata > Mammalia > Pilosa > Myrmecophagidae > Tamandua > Tamandua tetradactyla. Next base: position 153,652,594 of record NC_135329.1, on the reverse strand, counting down.
CTTTTTTGCAGTATGTAACAGTTTCAAACCATCACAGCAAGGACATGGAGAAACTGGAGACCTCAAACACTGCTGGTGGGGAAGTAAAAGGGTGCAGCCTTTGAGAGAAGTAGTTTGATGATTCCTTAAAAAGTTAAACATACAATTCCCACATGACCCAGCAATTCCACTGTGAGGTGGAAAGAACTGAAAACTGGTACTCAAATACTTGTACACAAATGTTCATTTCAACACAATAATCAATACTAAAGGTGGAAACCACCCACATATTCATCAACTGATAAATGGATAAAAAAATACCAATGTCCTTTTTAAATTTTGGAATTCTTAAAATGTTCGACAACTTTCCTTCTTTGGTCTACTATTGCGGTTCTTCACAGTAATGGGAACTGCCATTGCTTGGAAGTCTTCCAACAGACTTTTTGAAAAGTATTTTTTCTTTTGAATCATAATAAATGAATTCTACTTCTTTTTAGAATTTAAATAATTTTATCTATGGGACTGGAAAACTGTCATTTTAGTCATACTGGCACCAGCCTTAGAGGTTTCTATCATATTTGCCTTAAAAATATTTAAGATAGTGTCATGGTCAGGTTCATGTGTCAACTTGGCCAAGTGGTGGTACCTGTTTGTCTGGTTGGGGAAGTGCTGGCCTGCCTGTTGCAATCAGGACATCTCATAGAATTAAATCATGATCCTGTCAGCTGCATCCACAGCTGATTCCATTTGTAATCAGTCAAGGGGAGTGTCTTTTGCAATGAGTGATGCTCAATCTAATCACTGGAAGCCTTTTAAGGAGGATTCAGAAGAGACAGGCTCCCTTCCGGCTTCGGCTGACGAGACTCTCCCGTGGAGTTCATCCAGACCCTCCATTGGAATTGTCGGCTTCACAGCCTGCCCTGTGGATTTTGGACTCTGTGTTTCCACGGTCACATCAGACACTTTTATAAATTTTATATTTGCGAGTGTTCCTTGTTGACTCTGTTTCTCTAGAGAACCCTAACTAATACAGGTAGCTTTCCATTTTTTCTTATCTTCCTGAATAATAAGGGAAATATCTACCACTCAAAAGCTTAAATGCTTGGACGACGCATCCTTCCCCACAAAAAAAGTTTAAATATCTCACCCATAAATCTATAGAAAAAAGTATTAAACAAAAATACAAATTGAAAAGTTATTTTGTAAATAAGTTTATTCATGTTTTCAAATTAATCCTCTGTTGATTATGTGAAATGCTCACTAAAGTGGACTCTTTTATTTTCCTGCTTCGGATAAAAAGACATATTAGGTGAGATTTAGAAATGTCTCCAGTGCTTTTAGCTCATTCCAGTTCCTCCAAAGATGTATCTTATTAACTAAGTTCTGATTTACTTTCATTTTCAACCGTTTGCACTAAAACTTCATACCCTCATTAAATCATTAACTCCATTAAAAAAAAAGTTTTCAATGTTCCAGCAGACTCCTTCCCTGACACTTTTATCAATAATTTTGAATCATGACACAATCAAAATATAGAGGATGCTTAAATTAAGAAAAGACTAGCTATTAAAATCAAGTAAACATGTCATAGGTTGAATTATGTACCCCAAGAAGAGTCATGTTCTTAGTCTTAATCCATGTTCCTGTGGGTGTGATATCATACTTTTGAAGATGTTATTTTTAGTTATGGTGTGGTCAATAGCATCAGGTTGGGTTAATCCATATTACTGGAAGTCTTTATAAAGAGAAGAAATTGGATGCCAGACGACAGAGAAAACCATGAGAAGGAGCCAAAAGCTGGCACATGACAGTAGGCAGAGATGCAAACCAAAGAACCCAAGGATGGAGGCAAATTTGGTACAAACTTCAGGGAGAATGCACCGCCTTGCCAACACCTTGATTTTGGACTCCTAGTCTCCAAACCAAGAGACAATAAATTTCCATTGTTTAAGCCAACCTACTGTACGGTATTTGCAATAGCAGCTAGACAAGTAAGACAAAACATGCCCCTAAATGCTCATCTCCAACTTCAGAGACTAAATTATCCTTCTTCTGCCCTTTTCCCATTCCAATCCCAACTAAGAAAGTAAGCTTCAGAGTACTATTTCTCAAAGAAGGATTAGAGGGCCTTTAGTATGTGAATCCCAAGGAGTACTTCTTAAAATGCACATTCTCTCAGGCCACATTTGGCATACTGAATGAAAGTCTTTATGCTAGAGTAACTACTGACTGTGTGCATCTCTTGATTAACTGTGATCAACCAGAACATCACCTCACATACAAAATCAGGGTATGGAGACCCTACAATTTATCACAAAAACGGGGCATTTCTGAAAGTGAAAGGAAATACTACTAATAATTATGTCAATTCAGGTATACACCAAGACGTAATGTAAAAGCAGGGTTGCTATGGTAACTCCACTTTGAGAATCTGGCTAATCTCAGAACTACCTTCAACTAATGGTTAATTGAAATTATTCTAATATTTAGTGCAAAGGTATTTTACTAAAAGCTGAAAACATAAAGAAATGTAAGATTTATATATAGTCCTAGTACCCAATCCAGTTAAGGAGAAAAAGTACATGACAAGAGGCAGTTAAGTAGCAGTGAATAAATAACAAAAATCTCTCAAAAGAAAGATGTGTGGGAACGACCTGCACAAGATGTAGGATTTAACATGGGCCTTAAAGGATCACTACTGTTTGGAAGAAGAAAGTCACTCTAGGCAATGAGAGGTAAAGAAAGATGAAGAGGGCAGGCCACGGTGGCTCAGCAGGCAAGAATGCTTGCCTGCTATGCCAGAGGACCTGGGTTCGATTTCCGGTTCCTGCCCATGTAAAAAAAAAAAGAAAAAAAGAAAGATGAAGAACTTAGAAAATCCGAGTTTTGCCCACGGAATAAAAGATAGACCACTTTTGCTAGAGCATAGGGCTTTTATACATAATGAGAGATGCAAAATAAAGATAAGCTAACACATAAAAGCAGAAAATCTTGATGGACAACCAATTAAATTTCTGAGGGAAATCTATACTCAAAAAGCAATTGTGATATAACATGGCATCTGAGTCCAGGAGAAGTGAGAAGGGGTAAAATATAAAGGGGTGAAAAAAGAACAGAAATTACATAGAAGGAAATGCTATACAGTAAAAAAAGAGTAATCAGGAGAATAAGAGAAATAAGGGAACATCACAAAAGAAATTGAAAGCAGAGAAACATAAGAAGATGGGCACTTAAAGCATAAAAGAAATTAGGAAGAAGTCATACGAAGAAAACACTGACAGCTAAGATTACCAAAATGACCTTTTTGAAACAAAATACTAGAAAAAGCAAGAATACAAAAAAGACAGAAAAAGTACAAGGCAGAATTAGAGAGAAGCTGGATAATGGATATAAAGCAGAGAAAAGATGACAGAAATAATTTTTAAATGAGCTTTTATAAAGTCTCTCAGAAACAGGAAGAGGTTAATAATGGGAGACAAGGGTTAGAGATAAAAGAAAAAATTCAGTTCGAGGCAAAAAGCTAGCAAAAAATACTCAGAGGTGTTCTCGTAAATAAAATACATTAGTAAACAGATCTAAGGAATACACAAAAACTTGTATTTGCCAAAGAATGTGCACGTATGTGCATGTAGACTCATGCATTAAGTTCAAATTTTACTATAAGATTCTGGAGTTTCGGGAAGGTATAAATACTTATAATACTTACTTTTTGCATAGAAAATAATTACATATGCAGTAAAATCCCAAATTTGGTCACGACAGATATTATGCAAGAAATCTATTACAAATTGTTATAGTTTCCCAAGCCACTAAAGCAAATACTATGCAAAGGGATGGCTTAAACAATTTGGAATTTAATGGCTCACACTTTTGAGGCCAGGAAAAAAATCCAAATCAAGGCATCAAGGAGAAGCTTTCTCCCTGAAGACTGGCATTCTGGGGCTTGCTGGCAGTGATCCATGGTCCTTGGCTTGTCTGTTCCATGATAACGGCACATGACAGCCTCTCCTGACCACTCAGTGCTCTTCCAGATTCCACTGAATTTCATCATCTTCCTTTCCGTGGCTTTTACTCTCTCTCAGTTAAAGTTTCATTCTGCTCATAAAGGACTCCAAAGATAGGATTAATACTCATCCTGACTGAGATGGGCCACACCTTAACTGAAGTAGCCTGATCAAGAGGTCCTACTTATAACAGGTTCACACTTACTGGAATGGATTAAGTTTAAGTTTATGAACACGTTTTTCTGGGGCACATACAGCTTCAACCAACCATATTCTAGACTCTGGACCCCAAAGACATGTTCTTTCCCCACACAAAATACATTCATTCCATCATAATATCTCAAAAGCCTTAAGTCATTTCAAAAATGCTAAGTACCAAAGTCTCATCAAAATAGAATATGGAAGTGGTGTGTTCTGGGGCACAACTCCCCAGTCCATAACTCGAGAAACCTAGAGAACAAGTTATCTGCTTCCAATATACAATGGAGGGCCAGGCATAGGATAAACATTCCCATTCCAATAGGAAGAAGTTGGAAGGAAAATGGGGTCATAGGTCCCAAACAATACCGAAACCAAGATGGGCAAACTCCATTAGATTTCAGAGTCTGAGACTCATCTATGGTTTGAAGCGCTGTCTTCCAGGCCTGATGGAGCAGCAGTACTACCCCTTCTAAGTCCTTGCACAGCTGCCATGCTCTCTGAGAACACTGGAGTGAGAGTTTCACTCTCTCGGAGCATCAGGATGGTGGCCAAGCTCTCTGCAAACCTTGGGACATAGGCCCCATTGTACTGAAGTGATGGCAAGACTTTCTACAAATGGTGTGGCCCAGAACCAGTCATCTCCAAACTCTGAGGTGGTAGCATGCTTCCTTAATGATAGGGTAGAAGTTTGGCCTCCTCCAAGCACAAGAGTAGACAGTCTTTTCCACACACGTGGGTAGAGCCACTCTCTTTGCCTGAGGAGACATCTTTGGTCCATACCTTGGCTTCCATGTACCTGTCCTTTAAGTTTTCTTTCAATTTTTTCCTTTTCTGTCCCTTTCAGTCCAGGCTGGCAGTGGTTCCACTCACACAAATTTTGCAAAAAACCTTGTCAGCTTTGCATGTATTTCACAGGGTCCAAACCATCAGACAAACGGACTTTCCATAGATCATTCCTGGATAACTACATTTGCAATCCTGATTTCCCCTGAAATGGGTGACTGGTTTCATTCATGTTCAGTTAAATCTCACATGGTACACTATTGTCCAGGGACATCTTTCCAGAAGCTCAAGGAAGTCCCTGATAGAGTCACTCCTGGCCCAATCAAAACTTCCCAATCCATCATTTTCTGGTTTCAAGTCTGAGAGTTCATTTCTCAGCTTAACCCTTCTGTAATAGCTAGGGTTCTCTGGTCAAACGGAATCAGCAGGAGAAATCCATAGATACAAAATGTATAAAGGTGTCTCATGTAACCGTGAGAATGTCGAGTCCAAGGTCTGTAGAGCAGGCTGCAAGCTGGTAAATGAAGATCCTTAACGAACTCTCAAGAGAGATGGGCTGGGCAACCATGGCAATGGAAGGGCCCAAGGTCTGCAGGGTATGCCGCAATCTGGTAACTCCAATGAAGTTTCTCAATGAACTCTCAGCAGAGGCTGGCTGGACAACTGTGGGAATGGAAGAGTCCAAAATCTGTGACACTTGAAACTCCAATTAAGGGTCTGGATGAACTCCACAGGAGAGGCTCACCGGCTAAAACAGGAAGAGTGGCTGTTCTTCCAAATTTTCCTTAAAAGCCTTCTGGTAATTAGATTAAGCATCACTCATTGCAGAAGACACTCCCCTTAGCCGATTACAAATACAATCAGCTGCAGATATACAGCCAACATAATCAAGATTTAAGTCCATGAAATGTTCTCAGAGCAACAGACAGGCCAGCGCTTGCCAGGCCAGACGACCAGACACCACCAGCTGGCCAACTTGACTATTTTACTATAACCTGTAAGGAGAAACCAGGCTATGTGTTCCAAAGTTAGCTTTGAAATTTCCTCAATACATATCCAACAATATCATTCTAAATTTCTGCCTTCCATCTGACATCAGAACTCAATTTTGCCAAGTTCTCTGTCACTTTAAAAAAGGACTCCCTTTCTTCCAGTTTCCAATAACAGATTCATCATTTCCATCTAAGGCCTCGTTAGAAGTATCTGTAGTGTCCTTATTTCTATCATTAGTCTGTTCAAAGCAATCTAGGCTTTTTCTAGAAGCACTTCACAATTCTTCCAGTCTTTATTCATTACGCAATTCCAAAGCCATTTCACATTCTTTGGTATTTGTAATAGCAGCACCCCACTCTCCTGATACAAAAATTTGTTTTAGTTCCTAGGCTACACAAGCAAATACCATGTAAAAGGGTGGCTTCAACAATGAGAATTCAATGGCTCACCATTTTGAGGCCTGGAAAAAGTCCACATGATGGCATCATCAAGCTGATGCTTCCCCAAAAGTCTGTGACATTCTGGGGGTGTCTTCCAGTGATCCTTGGTCCCTGGCTCCTCTAAAAGGACTTCAGAATAGAATTAAGACCCATCCTGACTGAGATGAGCCACACCTTAACCAAAGTATCCACATCAAAAGGTCCTCTGACAGTGGGCTCACATCTACAGGAATGAATTAAACTTAGGAACATGTTCTTCTGGGGTACATACAGCACCAAACCACTAGGAAGATTGCTGCACATTAATTGTAGCAATGTTACCCAAAATTAGTTTTTTTATTACAGCATTATCATTTCTATCACTGCAACATGAACTCTAGACTAATTTGCAACTGGAAGTGATAATTATCATCATTCCCTAAAAGACATATGGAAATGGGGTAAGAGGAGATTTTTGTTGGCCATAATACTGAAAATGGCCCTACTAACATTTAGTCAGCAGGGTAAAGGATGCTCAATGTCCTCCAAGTCAAAACATCATCCAGCTGGAAGCACGCAATGTGTCCCTGTGAGAAACACTATAAGCAGACCAAGGTTACATGCCTGTATATTTAGATAAATAGAGTAATTTTAAATTCAATTCTTATAATAGATTAACTTGATTCTGATAAAGGCTGTCTTCCAACTTGATCTATTGCCTTAATTTAATTCAAAACTGCTAACAAACCTATAATTCTAATAAACACAGAATTATTCTAATGTTAAGACTTACCATCTTTTGACAAATGATAAAGAGTTGACTAAGAAAATGTCATATGTTTAAAAATAATAGCTTCAATAAATTTAAAGATTTCAAAACAACACCTAGGGCCAATGGTTAAGTTGAATGCAAACACTTGCATTATTTTACCACCAAATATACCCATGCCATTTTTATGTATCTAAGACTGCCTAAGACGTAGAAATTTAGATTGAAGTTTAGGTAAAATTAAGTTGGTCTATACGGATAACAACGGCAATACACTGAAGTAATGCAATAGCTTGCAACACAACAGTTGAGGTAATGATGAATGAAAAAAAAAAATTGGTCTCTACTGGAAGAAGGTAGGAAACCAACTTACTATTTTGGAAGAAAAAGAAAACTGACAGACAAGAGGAAAGAACTGATTACTTATCCTGTCTTGCACTGTGCAACTTACACTGTTTGGTAACCAAAGGGAATATAAGGGTAAACTTCTCTTTACAGATATATTCAATGACCTCTAACATCACAAAAAGAAAGATAATCAGATCTTTTGTAAGCACATCACCACCTATGAAGCAGCTTTGTCAAAAAAAAAAAAAATGATATAACCTGAATTTCATCAAGTCTCTTGACCTAACCACCAAATTTACAGAAAATAAAGACAAAGAAAGATATTAAATTCTATAGGAATGCAATAAGCAAAATCCAGACTACAAGAATAAAAGATAAAACAAGTCTCTGTTCCAGTTCCTTCAATTAATAAATCATAAAGAAAAAAGAAGAAATTGAGAAGGAACTTAAAGACTGGAAGATATGTAAAAGATATATCAACCAATTTCAATGTATCCACTTTCTTTGGATCATGATTCAAACAAACTGGAGAGGAAACAAAAACAACGACCATGAAATATCCGTAAATAGGAACGACTGGCTAACGAATCTATAAAATTTTTAGATGTGTGAATAGCGTTTTGTTTAAGTTAAATGGAGTCCTTTTGAAAATGCATACAGAACATCTGCAACTCTAAAAATACAATGATATCTGAGATTTGCTTCATTGTAACATGGGATGGTGAAATGGATGGGGTGTACATGAAAGACTGGCCACTGGTTTGATAACTGTTGAAACTTGATTAAGGTTAAGCAGAAAAGTCTGTCTACTTCTGTGGATTTCAGATTCTCCATAATAAAAAAGTAAATTTAAAAAAATTAAGAAGTCATGTGATCATCTGCAACATGTTTATTTTAGAGTTTAAAAAAGAACAAAATGAATACTTGGAATAAAAGTCCTCTAATGGAAATGGACATACTAAGCCTCTGGGAAGATTAAACAGATACACCTTTTTAAATTTTAAATAGGCATTGGTGTAAATAAAATAATGAAAATCTAAAGGTACTCTAGTTAAGACTGCCACCGAATTCCATATAGCTCAGGTTTCTCTAAATTTGTGTTTAAAGCTTTCAAACGTCAGATTTTTCCACGTTGTGATACCAGGTAAATTTATTACAAGCATACGTAACACAAATTCAATAAATAATACCAACACCCTTAGAAACAAGTATGAAGCAAGAATAAAATCATAAAGCCAAGGCCTTATGGTGCCCTACATATTTTGTTGCTGCTACTGTTTAAATGAGAATACTACAGAAAGCAATAGGAAGCCATAAAAAAATATGCAGCCACAATCTTCTGAGATCGATTCTCTTGGGGACCCTGAATAAATGGATTCTTGACCTACTAAAATTTAATGTGAAAAAATGATCCATTTGTAAAGGACCTATAAGATTGTAAACGGCAAAACTATCTACAAATAATCACCCTCAGAAAGGGAATAAATGGTGTTTACAAAAAGTGAGACACATGAATGTAACGGGAAGATCATCATGATGATTTATAAGTAAAGGAAAGTAAAATAAAATGGTAACAAAATTCATGTTTCCCTAGGCCTTTCATTCAGACCAAAAGATGTGGAGCTATGCTCCCAAAAGCAATTTCAAACTAGAGATGTCTTTATTTTTCCCCAGACAAGCTGAAAGTTAAATAGAATGACAAAGTACATTTGCTCTAGGACAGTGAACAGCAACAAAATTTTAGGATGGCATAATTGGCCCAAATCCCTCCAAAACAGGCAGAATAAACCTCAGACAATGAATACTGTGATACTACAACTCCTTTCAAAGTTCTGTTTGTTCCAAATAACAATAAAATTAAAGCAATTATTACATACACCAAGGACCAAATGAAGGAAGTGTCTGGGATTTAAAAAAAATTAATGACACTAAAAATCTGACCCTCATTACTGATTCTATTAAGAGTAATTACTGCCTACTGCCCATCACATCTAGTAACAGGTGCAATAAACAGTTTTTGTTTATTTGTACACTATTAGTAACCTGATGAGATGTCTCAAAACTTTAGTAATGCATTTAGACAAGACCATAAGGTACAGATTTGACTCATAAAACTCATTAGCTTCATCAATTTAAAATGGAGTATATAAACCTGGCAGATCACCCTGAGTATTCTAGGATTGTTTTAATAAGTGGATCAGCTCCTGTTCCAAAGAGACTCATTAGAAAAAAGCAAATCCCCTTAGAAAAAAAGCAAATCACAATACTAATGCCTGGGAATAATTTTTGTATAAACTGACAACTTAGGAAAAATGGCATTTAAATAAATTATAAAACTAACCTAACACAAGACAATATTAAGGATAACCTAACAGAAAGCCAAATTTCAATGAAAATATCAGATGTGGTCAATAATAAATGATAATGTGTGCATCTGAGATACCAGCTTTAAAAACCCCCCAAATCTTACGTGATTAGATCTGTTTCCTAGAAAGTATAGAAATTTGTATCCCTAGAGAATTTTTCCAACTTCAGAGCAATTTATAAACAGGACTGCCTCACAATGCCCCAGAGAAAAAAGCAGATGTAGATTTAAAAGTTATTCTTTTGCCACAAGAAAGGTATACACAAAGAACTACAAGGCAAAGAACAGAAATTTCCCCTTTCTATTACAATCATATTCAATCCTTGATGATCTTATAAGTGAATAGAATATAGCTAGGGGAATGCTCCCTAAAAGGAAAATGCTTCCAAACAATGATTTAACAACAAGAAAGAAGGACCTAACACCCTCAAGCCAAAGATGACTCTCTTCTTTCCCTAACTCACCACCTAGACCTCACTTACCAGGTTCTAAAAGGATACACCAACATTATTTTGGATCCTTCAAAAGACTAGAAACAAACAAATGGGATACATTTACTGCCTAAAGCAAGAACCTATAGACCCATTTTAATCAACTCTGACTGTTTTTCACCAGATTTCTCAAGTTGCACACTGTGCAACAGAAAAAATGCTTATTTTCGAGTCAAAAGTAAACCTGGATTTTTGCCCTGGATTTTTTATGTATATGCATTAGATATGCGAGGTTTGGCAAGTTTCTCAACAACTCTCAATTTCAGTTTTGAAATCTAAACAAAGATAATAAAACTTGCTTCATAGGGCTGTTGGTGAACAAGATACTGTATTAATAGGTACCATATTGTGGAACCTAGTATGTACGCAGGTACTCAATTATTTCTTTCTTCTTCCGAAGGGAGAGTGAAAGTATCCTACTCATGGAGGTATGTATCTTTTCTTGGGCAGAGAAACTGATTTCTCACTGAATATCCATATGCTTCCCCACATTTCCCAGCCACATTGCATTTACTCCAAGCCTTGTGACTAATTCATACCTTACTTCCAGACCATAGCATTTAAATGCTATACATGACCCTCCAGATCTCTTTCCTGGCCACATGTTCCAAACAGTAAAGCTACAAGATGCAATCAGTGAATAGTTAACACTTGGAGGAGCTGCCAGGATTGCTCCTGGACCCAACGTAAACCGTATATGTGTGAGAAATAAACTCTTAAATGTTAAGCTACAAAACCTCCTAGGTGTGTTAGTTTGTTATCACAACACAGTCTAGCATAATTTAATGCATTCTTTTATAATCTGTTTGCACCTTAAACGCAGAAAGACAAAATGAATAAACAAAAACAGTAAGCCTGGTGTTTAAATATTAAAGAATATCTTCCCTTTCTGTGTAATTTTACACTTCTAGAATAAATGAAATGATTAAAAGTCAATATTTAATACAAAATGGAGTAATCCAATAAACAAAACAACATTTAAGGACAAATACCTATAGTTTAAGGGGAAAGAACTCTAAAACCAGGAATCTAAAATTTTTTCTAGTAAACACAAGTGATAAAACTATAAAAGCAATGACCCAAAAATACTAACAGAGAAATTAGAATCAAACATTAAGAAACATATAAAAGAAGGAAAAATTTCACCATAAGAGTAGGGTTATAGTCACTGTCACAGTAATAGTCTTATAGTATAGTACCGGGCCACAACCCCTTACACACAATTCTAGAATCCCAAAAGCTCTGAAAACCAAAGGCTGTTTTGTAAGCATGGCACAAAATAATACAGCAGTAAAACCAAAGGTGAAATGACCTAACACTATCTGTAGTCTCTGTTTATTCTACCTACTTTTGTTATAGAAACATTAATGTTTGATTATGGTGTGCTGCCCAGATACTGCTGGGGTGTTTCTTAAATTACAACAAATGCATCATATTACCTTTGTAAATTCTGAAAAGTTATGAATTCTGAAACACATCTGGTTCCAAAGGTTTTAAGTAAAGGACTGTGTATTTGTACCAATGGTAGAAGTTTATAACTTCTATATTCTGTACTATAAATAAAGGAAAATAAAAACCAAATGACAGGGCGGGCCATGGCAGCTCAGCAGGTAGAGTTCTCGCCTGCCATGCCAGAGACCCGGGTTCACTTCCCGATGCCTGCCCATGCAAAAAAAATGACAAGTATAGCTTTATAACCTGACTTTATAAATCAATCAGTCCAAAACTGGTATTTTAATCATTTTCTGGTGATATTTAACCTTGGTGGTACTTCAATATTATTAACAGAACACAGGTACAGGCAGTTTAAAGCTACATCATGTAGGGGTATTATTAAGTTTAGAAGACAAAAAATAAAATTACTGCTATAAATGTTTCTCACCCAAACAGATCATAATTTAGCAGGCTTTCAAGATAGTCATTCCTGTGTTTTCACATAACAAAATAACACATATGTCAGTTAATATAAGATATACGTTAACAATAGACTGGGGTATCAGGAAGTGAAAACACCATATCTGAGGAAAGGATAAAAGAAACTATTGAATAGACACCGCTAACAAGACAGGAAAACTGTAAAATGCAAGCCATTCAAAATTTCACAAAAAAAAATTTTCAGGAACCAAGGTATATGGAGTAGAGTTTCTCAATCTTATTACTACTGACATTTTAGACTGGATTGTTAGGGGAGTAGGGGATGGGCCTGCAGTTTGTAAGGTGTTTAGCAGCATTCCCGGCCTCTACCCATCAAATGCCAGTAGCACCACCAACTCCTTGCTAGTAATGAAAGAGAATGTCTCCAGGCCTGGAAGATTGTCTCCGGAGGGCACAGGGCATGTATCAAAAACCAGCCCCAGTGAGGAACCAATTTAAAGGTTTTTAAATTGTCCAAATATAGGACCTTGTCAAAAGCACTATGATAAGGAAAAAATATCACTTTCTCTCTCCAGCTCTAGAAGTGGTTTAACTATGTGTTTTTCATGTTTTGTGGGGAATGAGAAAAGGGCCTATCAGCTTCTCCATTCAGCAAGTCTAAGCAAGGAAGACTTGCTGATTTTCCAAATAACTATACAAATCCATCAATTATGTAGCAACTCAGTCAAAGAAGGAATAAGGGACGAGTTAGTCACCTACAAATAGGAACAAAGCAATTTGGGAGTTTGCAGGGTGCAGGATTTTTAAGTAAAATCCTTTACTTAAAAACATAAGTTTTTTAAAAAGCTAACACTGTTTTCATTCACCTAACTGGATAATCTGCAATCAACTTAACAGATCCATGGTAAAAATGTGACTTTTTGGGGGAAAAGACTGTTTCCAATCACATCATTTTTTTTTTTTGCTTGGGCAGGCACCAGGAATTGAACCCGGATCTCCAGCATGGCAGACGAGAACTCTGCCTGTTGAGCCAGTGTGACTTGCCCTCGAGAAAATGTTTTTAATCACACAGAAGTACTGAGTCTTACTGCTACAATGGTATATATGGCAGAAATCATTAGGCTTACTGTGATTATCAATTTCTTCTTATAAGCAAATAAACTGTACCTAAACTACTTTTAAATAATCACGTAAAAAAATTACAATTATCCTGTGCTTTGAAAACTACTGCTTTTTTCTTTCTTTGCTTTGGATATATGTTATATTATACAATTACAAAAAGTAAAAAAAAAAAATCACAATTATGAAGAAAGTTAAGAATATATGGCTATTTAATAGATTTTCTCCAATCCAAAGCCATTGTTTTACCTGGAATTTCCATTTTTATGTCAACTTGAAAGACCTCAACTTATTTTATTATTTTAACAGATTTTCATATGCAAAGCACTATGTGAAGCAAAAGATACAAATATGAATAAAACAATCTCTCACTTCAAAAAAACACTCACTGTTGCAAAAAACAAACAAGTGAATAATTATAATTTAGCATTAATAGCACACAGTATTACAGCTAACCTGAAGCAACTATTAGCTTATAGAAAAATAAACTATTATTTTTCTTTAATCATAAACCATTTGAAATGATCAATAATGCCAAAATTCTGAGAAAAATCCCCACAATTTCTGACGTCTATGCTGATGCCAAATTTAAAACTAATTAATTATAATCCACTGCAAATTCTTATAAAGGGATATTTAAAAAGGAAAAAACATAACCATCACCTTATTTTTAAAAAAAATTAAATTATTGGACAGTCAGATAAATTATTAGCCTAATTACTTTAAAGGGGATGTGTTACTCAGTTTTGCTCAATGTTCTCTGGTTAACTTTCTTTACATAGAATCTGCTTTTACTACATCAAAAATAATCGCTTGGTACAAATTCAATGAACAACAGACAAGTTAATTAAAACGAAAACCTTCCTTGTTTGGGGTGATGAAAAAGTTTTGGTGGTGATGGTAGCATATTATAAATGTAATTAATGCTACCAAAGCATACATTAAAAAATGATTAAAATGGCAAATTTTATGTTACATATATATATAAAACCACCAGAAAAAAACTCCTATAGTAAGATGTTGATGTACTGAAAAAATGGCCAGCAAGGTTAAGTGCTAATCCTGTTTCTCCTATTTTTATGATGCTGCAGCCACTTCAACACTTTAAACATATTAACTCATTTAATCCTCGTAACAACCCCAAAAGGGGGGAGTGGATATCATTATAATCTCCATTTCCCAACTCAGGAAACTGTAAGATGGAAATATTCCATAACTTATCTAAAGTAAAACAGCTAAGAGGTAGCAGCACAGGGATTTGAACCAGATCATCTAGTTCTAATACCAGTGGTTTTGCAAACCTTAATATACATAGGAATTACTGGGACTCTTGTTCAAATACAGATTTGGTCCAATTCATGGTGTTGGCAGATGAGGGATTCTGCAATTCTCACAATCTCATCTGTAATGCAGATGCTGCTGGCCTACAGGCCATCTTTAAATAGCAAATTTCTAGACTACCCTAGAAAATAGCGGAAAGTGGTGGTAACCCTCAGAAGGAGGTAGTTTCAACCACAGCTAAATTAGGTTTATGAGCACAAGAGTTGCCAACTTTTGCTTGGAACCTAATTTTTTATTAAAAATAAAAAATAATAAAATATAATAATAGCAACATTCACAAGTATTACAATACCTGTTTTCAGGTTTTCCCAGTAAACAATATATTTAATATGTTATGTGTTATATGTTTAAATACCATAACTTGAAACTGTAACACCCCCACCAATAAAGCTTACCACACATCCAAAAAAATGTTTCAAATATCCCTATATATTCTCTTTAACATAGATCCAATCTGAACATAATCTTTAGAGAGCACATTTTTCTATTTCTTCATATGTGGAAAAAAATGAAGGATTGAGTTAAAAGTCTTGTACCTTTCTAAATTTTCGTCCTTTGTACAGTAAAGCTGTGATAGAAAAAGGCCACACTTTGAGAAAATAGCTCAAACATAAATTTCTTAGTAATACACCAATCAAGCATTCTAGTCAATAACTTTCTCCAAAAACAGCTAGGAGAATGCCAGCAACACAATTTCCCTTCATTCTCATTGGTGTATTAACTATTTATACTCTAATCTAAAATACAGAATGTCACCTAAGAATATAAATTGAAACCATTAAATGAATATTACATTGCTATGTTTAGGACATTTGGGCCCACCGCCCTACAATGCATAGTAACTGAAATGCGATCATATAACTGGAAATGGCATCTTCATCAAACTTTATGCTATCAGCAAAAGAAGTGCTAATACTAAGTATATCAAACATGTTTAAAGTCATACAATTCACTCTGCAATTCAGTCTACCCCAAGATCACTCGGGGTGTATATTATACAAAATTTTATAACTGCGGAATATTTTATTAATTAAACATAGGAAGGAATTAAGAGTAATTTTGATTTGGACTTTGCAGATTTTCTTGAATTTCATTCAACCTTTTTCTGAATGTATACAAATATACTTTATATTTCTTTCCTGAAGCAGAATTTGACAAGCTTGCACAAATTATTCAAATCTAAAATGGAATTCTAATTAAATAACTAAATAAAAGTTAGAAGTACTAGGTTTCATAGATCTCAGGCAGTATGAACTCACATATTCTAGAATTTACAAATACAGAATCCCATTTTAATTATGATATAATTTAAAATTAAACTGTACAATCATTATAAAGAACAAATCCTTACTTATGCAACTGTAATTAATTTAATACCACTATCACAGTTGAAGGTAAAAATATAGTATAAATTCAGTTATGTGTCAAAAACCTACGACACTCAATATTTCAAATTTCTGCTCAAAGACAAGGACAGGCTTTACGACTCTCTTCTTTTATAATGAAACCTGACAGACACAGCAGTTATCACTGAAAAGCTTTGCTGAAGGATACTATTCAACAATGAGCACAGTATTATCCTTATTACATATCTGGTATAATTTTATATATATATATATGTATGTATGTATCTGCCATCTTCTTACCGAAAGAATCTAAAGTCAGTTTTAATAAAACACACCAAAGTAACTAGATATTTTACATATAGGAATATGAAGAACCCTGTCCAAAGTAATAAAAAACAACTTCTCCCAGTTCTTCTACCAAGACTTATATCCGATGTTTGTTTTTTTCTTTAATCACTTACACAACCTCAAAGAAACTCATATATTAAAAGATCCTGAGAACTGAAAGATATAGTTTGCAATAGTTAACAGTCATCACAAGTTGTGACAAGGGAAAGCAAAGATTAAGTATCCCATATTATTGTACATAAGCAAGCCCAAAGTTTTACTATTTCACTAGCCTAATCACTAAATGTGAAGCATTATTTTATGGACTTAAATCTGGTAGATTCTACTCCCTCTAATACAATTATTCAGTGATCCCGGAGAAACATTCCTGGGTTAAACATGTAAAGCACATTTATTCAGCAACTGCAAAGTTAGGCTACTGTTCTGAGGGCATTCAACTTATATCTACTGGGCTCTCCAGATTTATGCATGTACACTAGTTTATGGCATTTGCAAAAGATCAGCAGAAACCTTTTAAGTGTGTGACCTTGTGTGCAATTTTAAAGCATTTAAGAGTTTTGAATTGATAGGTCTTTTTGCTTCATAGTAAGAAATACCAGGATACACTCTGCAAGTTAAGTGATTCTTTCAGAGAGCAAATTTGACTTGACCTCCCTAAATGGGTACCGATTTGACACTCCATTTAGAAGACTGGAAGGAAACACTTTGATTTACTTATTCTCTAAAGCAGAGCTGTCCAACAGAAATATCAGGCAAACCACATACATTATTTTAAATTTTCTAGTAACCACAGTAAAAGGGTAAAAAAGAAAAAAGTTAAATCAATTTTAATAACACATTTTAAATGCCTCAATGTATCAAAAATATTATTTCAATATGTAATAAATATAAAAGATTATTAATGAGGTATTCTACATTTTTTTCATACTAAACCTTCAAAATCCAGTAGGTATTTTACACTTACAGCAAATCTTAATTTGGACTAGCCACAATTCAAGTGCTCAATAGCCACATGTGGCTAGTGGTTATGTCGTTGGACAGCACAGCTTTTAAGTAATACTCTATGATTTGGCATACCACTCCCTGTTTAAAATTACTTTACACTCATGTTTCCTTTTTGAAATGAAATGGTGTGATTACAAATATGAGGAGAAGCATTAATTCACTAGATAAACCACGATCAAATTTCCATATCTGAGGATCCAGTTAATACACACAATAAGAAACAATCAAATTACCCTACTATATATCTCAAATACTCTTCAGATATAGGTCTGACAATCACAAGAGAACACAACTTGTAGCAAAAAATATAGGTAACTCACTAGAACATTTTCATGTCAACCACAACACTGCCACATTTCTAACAGCCACTCTCATTCTTGAGCCCATATCTCTATGCAAACTATTACAAGATTATTTTTCTACACTTGACGAATTTTGGAAGCACTGTTAAAAAAACAAACATAGCACTACCCAAGATGGCCTAAAAATTGCCAAACACGTTACTTTTAATGCATCTTATACAAATCAACATTTTTAATATGGTCTCCCTAAGTACAGCTGAAATTAATTCTTACCACAAATTCCTATTCTTTACTGTTTTTCATACCCATTTTTCTACTACCAAAATTACTAAGAATGTTCACAAGTACTTAGGACATTTGCTTAAAATGTAAATAATTACAGTAGTGCAGTATCTAGAAAACAACAAATCCATTAGCTTAGCACATAAAATTTGTCCTCAAGGCAAGTCACTGAATAAATAAAAAAGAAACAACTATACTCTTATTTACTGCATTTACATTTTATAACATCACATTTAGCAATTTCTAAATTTGGAAGGTCAGATCAGATTGCATACAAGCACTAAATTTAAAGCTTAACAAATGTTTTAAGTTTTTGCAATATAACTCTGAATATAACGTTCTACAAAAGTAATCTGTATTCTGCAGAACAAAAATCAGTACTATTCATAATAATCTCAGCGAGAAATACAAAATCAGTACATTCAAAACACAAAAATGTCTCTCATACATGCTAAAAAATACTTTTTTCTCGCAAATTTACTGAATTCACCTTTGATAAGTTTTGTTTAATCCACTTGCAAATCTGGAAAGAAGCAAATGCTGCCTCTTACCGGTGCACACATACCCAGACAATACGTGAAATCTCTTGATATTTTGTTCACAATTTGAAATCAAAACAACAAAATGTGCTTCTTACCTGCAGTTAGGAGGAGGATCAAGGGTTATTTCAGCTAGCTCCTTCTGAATTCTGTTGGTGAAATGAGAACAGACAAAAAGCATTGAGGTAGTCTACAGAATAACCAGGGAATTACACTGCCCTCTACCACCATGCAGTTAAATGCAAGGCTGGCTTTGCCTTCAGTAATGCTAACATGGCTGCTTCCTCTTTGTTCTCAGAGGCATAACCCAAATCCCTTAACAGAAACTTTGCAGCTTTTTTTCTCACTTGCTACTGTAAATAAGTAAAACATTTAAACCTGATTTGGGAAATAGTCCCCCACTAGTACTCAGTAAAGGATATAAAATCTATTTCAAAACACTTTTTACTAAAGAAATTCTCTTTACAAGCTTATATGCAAATGAGGCAAGAAGGGAGGAGGGAAAGCACTAGAATATTTGACAATGACTTCGAGTCAGTTTTATTGAGGTAAGAATTAACATGCTATTTTAAGAACATGGAAGTAGTTTTGATGATATTTTATCTGCTAAAAAAAGTTTAAAATTTACAAATATTTTCATCAGTGAAAAACTTCCAAAGGGCTCTTTAGCAATCTTATTTAATTGCATGTTTCCCTAATCTTAAAAAAGTGCTGAAATTTAAAATATTTCAAGGAAAATAAGTTATACTATGTAGCCTTGAATTAAGGAGATAAAAAGCAGTTCTCTCATTTTATTCAAATTTTACATGCTTTCAAAACAAGATTTGTTTAACATGTTCAACAAGACTACAATTGAATTCTTCAAAGTCTGCTATCATCTAATAAAAGAATTCTTGTTATTAATACCTGATTGATAGAAGATAGTAAAAATCTACAGAAAAGAGTATTTCTGAATCACTACAGAATGAAATATTTGATCAGTTTTTCTATTTTCTTTGCACTTTAGTTGTGATCAACAAAATGTCAAAATAGCTAATGCTATAGATACATCTGATGTATCTCTGTACACATATTTACTAAAATTCCTGGGTATTCAATTACCATCACTAATGGAATCCCATTAACAAAATATTTTTTTGTCCATCACAGATAATATCAATCAACATGAACAAATGACCTCTCACTTGGAACCAACAAAATGCTTCTCCTGCTGCTGAGCATTAACGTGTCAAGCATATCTATACACTTTAGAGTAACCAGTCAAAAGGATGATGAAAATCTGGCTATTGAAAACTTCCACTGTTAGCCAAGTGACACCTAAAATTGTAAATGGCTGCTTTTCAAGTTTTACTTGTCCTCACAAGAACAGAGGGACAATCATAACTTGACTATAAAAAGTAATATCTGGGATGCATAGTTTAAAATCTGGTTTATAAAACTTAAGACAGATCTGTAGGACAATTTTAAATCCGCTTTAGCACACAGCCAAGGCCTTGAATGTAAAAGTTTTTTAGCAGATGTGATAATTCTGAGCACTTAAGTTCATGCTGATTTTTAGTGTCCATTTCATGACAAGTATGACTCACAAAAACGAAACACTCCCAGTGCACCATCTAATTTGGGTTCACCAAATTAACCTTCACAAATTCTTTAAAAAGTCTGTCAGGATGTTCATCCAAGCTCTACTAAGAAACACTGTCTGAAGTTACCAAAATGCAGACCAAGTTTGCTTAAGAAGTACAATTTGAGGGAGGTAGTTTATATACCACCTAAAGTATAGGTGGCTCATTCAAGTGTCAAGTGCAAATAAAACTGATCATGAAGTAAATGTTTTTGAACTACTGCTGCTGATGTAAAAACCAATGGAAGTGTCCAATCATTTGGAAGACAACCTGACAATGTGCTTAATTCTTCTTTTACACATTACCTTTTAGCACTAGTGGATAACTTAGCAGTGGTTTTGCTAGAGAGTTTGGTGTTTTTCTTCTGCTGAGTAGCAGAAGGTTTTCTTTCTTCTTGTTCTTCAGGCTCTGGAGCGGCTGGATCTCGCTGGTCCGCATCTGAACTACCACTGCTGGTGCTGGGACTCTCATCATCGGACCTTTGCCTGTCACTGGACATCTTGGTGAAGTTATTTCTTGGAAAACTTTTAAGGAGAGAGAGAGAAAAAAAGGGGAAATGTTAAGTCTAAGAATAAACCACTAGCATTTTCTTTTCTTAATATTCACCTAAAATAGTAACTTAATGAAAAAAGCTTCAAAAATGTTCACACATCTCATCGTACAGCAAGGTTACAGGGGAATTGGTATGTCTCACAACGCCAGCGTTCAAGGATTTTTTACCGAACTCAAGTTGAAAAACCCACTCACATTTTTTTCCATCCCTTGGACAATTTATCAATTGTCTACTTTCTCAGAAGGCATGAAACAGATTTGCCAGGGAACTTAGGCAACGAGCATTAATAACACATGACACACTGTAAATAACAGATCGCGCTGAAAAATGTTAAAAAGTCACTAATAACGTCTAAATATTTACACAGTGATATTGGTCAAAGCTACCAAATTCCCTTTCTGAAAGGAAAACATACCCTGTTAATCGCCCATATGCTTATTTAACGTGGCGATTCCTCTTGTGTGTGTGTAAGCCTTTAATCACAACACTTAGAAATTTAAAAATCAACTAACAAGCTACTCTAGCCGTTTCCACGGCCAGCAGCAAAGATTCATCCGGCCAAAACCGAGCTGACACCCTGGGAAAAGCAGAATCCAAACCACCTTCTGCAAAGCTCCCAATGCCACCACGGTACCTCGCTCAATTTTTACATCACGGACGGACATTTTGTCCAAAATAGCGAGAGAAAAAAATCTGAAGAAAACAAACAAACAAAGCCCCAAGAAGTGCAACAAATTTCCGCGCCCGCGGAGGCGAGCCGCGGCCGGTGGCGGCGGCCACGCAGCTCCGCGGCCCTTTGTGGGGAGGGCCGCGCGGGGGCCGCGGGCAGCGCTCGCCGCGCCGGGCGCCAAGTGATGCGAGCAGCCGGCCGTCCCCGCCGCGGCTCGCGGACACCGGCGGCGCGGGCGCCCGGCGCGAACAAAGCTGCCCGCCCCCGCCCCCTCCCCCACCGCCGCCGCCCCGGCCGCCCCGCACGCGGCCCCCGGGCCCCCACGCCTTACCTCGGCCGCCCGCCCGGCCCGCTCGCGCGCCGCTACGGTGTGGGGGAGGGAGAGAGAAAAAAACCCTTCCTTAAGGAAATGGAGGCAGCCGAGGGGGGGGGGAAAGGGGGGAGGGAAAAAAAGAAGCCGAGGAGGCTCTGGCCGGGGAGTGTGGAACATTGAAAGTCGGAGGGGGTTGTGCAGTGCCGGGCTCCGGCCGGAGGGTGGCGCCGCCCAGCGCCTTCGGGGAAAAAAAAGGGGAGGGGGGGTGTTGGGAGCTCCGCGGGGCGAGGGCGCGAGCTCCCGACGAGGCGGAGGGGACGCGGGAGACCCCCGCGCGCTGTGGCCTCCCGCCGCAGCCGCCCGGCTCAGCTCCTCCCGGCGGCGCAGTCAGCAAGTTCCGAGCCGAGCAGGGGGGAGGGGCGGCGGCGGCGCGCGTGCTCGCTGCTTGCCTGGCGGAGGAGCGCGCGCCCCCGGCGCCCCACGGGCGCGAGCTGCTCCTGCGCGCTCCCGCGCCTTCTCTCGCGCCTCACTTCACCCGGGGGGCGCACGCGTCCGCCCGCGCGCGGCCAGGACAAAGAGCGCGGCGGGGACCCGGCGGGTTGGCCCCTGTCGGCAGAGTCCGCTGAGTCCGCGCCAGAGAGGGCGGGGGCGCGGGCGCCGTCTCGCGGGGCCGCTGAGCCGCGGGGTGGCTTCCGGCCTGCGCCTGCCTCCGGGGCGAGGCTGCCCATTGGGCTACCCGGGGCGAGGGTACCTTAGGGGCGGGAAAGCCGTGGTCATCCCTAGGCTGGATCTGTCTCCTCTGCCTGCTCAGGGGCCGACGTGGACCCTTGGGCCCCAACCCCTGTGCAAGGGCCCTAGACGCGTGGCAGGGAGTCCCCTGCCGCCCCCCTCAGCACTGGAAGACTCCGGGTGGTGGTGATGAGGCCTGGGACAGGCAGAAGATAGCTGCCTTCTCTCCCTCGTTAGGGGCAGGGGCAGGATGGGATCGGGGACGTTAGTGGGGAAGAAAGTATTGCGAGACTGGGGGACCAGCCTCTGCTTCTCTTTGACCCCCAAGCCCGCAGTTGTCGCACTCAAAGGAAACTGACCTTCGGATGCTTTGAAAAGTTAAAAATTCAAAACAGTTTTCAGATATCCTGCTCAACATTTTAGAAAGGTGGGGAGGAGAGTTTGAGGGCTCAAACCTGACACTTTGCTGCTAAGCTGTTCTGACTTGCATACCAGAGACCAGTTCTGGAAACAGACTGGATCAGAATGTCCACACTGAGAGAAGTAGTGGGAATAGTAGAGTCTAGTTTTATTCTACACTTCTGTCTTACAGAGTCTCCAGGTGGACTTTTCTGTTTTTACCCTAAGCACAAACTAGCCAAAAGTACAAAAACTTCCTGTTTGCAGCCCAGACCTCCTCTAGCTACTGAGAACTTGTTCCAGTGATGGAGCCCTAAAGGAATTTGCGGATTCCTCTCCCACAAGTTTCCAGGGGCCCGAGTGCTGGGAGAATGTGGAGTTCACAGAGAGAATGGCAGTCATAGCAGAAGAACAGGAATTAGAAGGAAAAGAAACGAAAAAAAAAAGACTGCATGAGCCAACATTTTTACTCATTTTTCTTCTAAATAGAAAAGTTTTGATAAAGGGATACTTACAACTCTGACCTGTAAAGTTACATTTCTGTAATTTTCCAAAGACACAGTCATTCCATGAACTTTGTTGAGGGATTTGTACCAGGTGCTGGACATACCAAATACACTCACTTATTTTGTGTGGGATTAAAGCCAGATTCCTCTCCTCTGTGCTAGTTCTCAATTCAGAAGAGGAATGGATTATTAAAACTTACTAGGTTATTAAGAAGGAAAGATATTCCTATTCCAGTTAGGATGAGCAACAGGTCTCAAGAAAGAACATGGCGTGTGTATGGACGAGCATTTCAATTCGGCTGGATCGAAGGGTGCAATTTATTAATGAAAATATAGACAGAAGGTTGCCCCCAACTTTTACCCTATGTGACTCTATAGCATAAGCCAGCCCATTTGGCATTTGGGCTTTGCTCTGTTCAGAATGGAGAGATGTTAAAGGAAAATTATATGTTAAAAATTGGTTCTTTCAGGAAATTTACTATTACAGAAATAGCTTTCAAGCCAAAGGGCCAATTGCTGATCGGATTTGGGTGGGGCAGGGAGATCGGGAGATAAAGATGTTTAGCTGTGTTTGGTGGCATCTTTTACAGAAGAAATAATATTGGGCTCCAAGCAAAGGAACCGGATTCTAATCCTTAATAGTTTGTGTGACCTCAAGCAAGTTACTTGTTCCAATTTACTTTTTCTCATATATAAAAGAAGATTGTATCAAAGGTTCTAAGTCCACTTTTGCTGGAAAATGCCATAATTCTTCAGTCAGTTTGGACTCATGATGAAAGTTCCACTCAACATTTATTCAACTACTAAATGATGGGAAAATGGAATGAAATATGGAATCCACCATAGTGGATATTGATATTGATAAATGGTGCCCAATTGCCTTCATTGCCCTAACAGGGTAAATTCAAGTGGTTCTTTACAAATCACAGCACTACTCCAAGGTAGCATGACATCACCACCTTGACCAGAAGCATCTCATCAATTAGAAGTAGTTTCTAAAGTGATCTTCTTCCTCAAAGGACACCCTGTTCTGTAATTATTTTAGCTCTCTCTTGTTTTTGCAGTGTCAATCCTTAAAATTGGGGATCATGATTATACGCATTCCTGAGGGCATACAAATTTGACCTAATGCAAATTATTTCATAAAGCATATAATTAAAAATTTCTCATAAGGTCCTCAAAATAGCCAGACAATGTGGATACCAGCCACACAAGAAAGTTGTTTTTTCTCAGTCTCCTGTGTTGGAATGGAATCTTGCCAGTCTCTCCATCACAAACCTGAAAAGAGGGGCAGAGGTAACAGACAATACTAACAGATATTGCCACAACTACCTACTCTCCCTTTTCCCACCGAATGTGTAACCAAAGGCACCTGTCCTTATTATAAAGGTAGGCTGGGTTCTGGACAAGGCAGACTCCAGAATCCTTTAGGAGTTTAGGAGATGCTTTCTCCTGAGACTTTCAGTAGATCTCGGAGTTTTACATACATTGAAGCATGTATATGTGTGTCTACAGAAAATATACAGAAATACATAATTTGAGTTGTCTAAGAAGTTTCTCAACTAAGTGACTGTGTAAGCTAGGATGGAGCTACAGATCTTTTTAAAATCGCTTGCCATGGGCAGCAACAGACCTTACACAATGAATGTGGAATAAATATTATTTTTTAAATTTCAGAATGTTTTTATTTATTCCTGCCACTCAGTAACTTTCCTTAATATCCTTTTATATTACCCCCTTCTTTTTTTAGGCCATTTCCGTTGCTTCCCTAGTACTTGTATTCTTTTGTCCTCTGACTGCAACATTTTTCTTTCTACACATAAAAACTGGGTTGGTTTACTAGAAAGGCAGTTCTTGGCCCAGTCTTAGTTTAAAAAGCCATTTTTGCCAATGTTTGTCTCAGTGTCTCTGGACACCAGAGTTCAAAGTGCGGCTTGACATCTAGTATTCCTTTACTGTGTCATGTGTGGAAAGCCTGTCACATGCCAGGCATTGGGCTGAGCCCTGGAGTTATACAGATGCATAAGCCTCAGTTTGACTTCTTGGATTCAGTTATCATTTTCTGCTTTTCTCCTGAGGGAGGGTAGATACCAAAAAGGGGTCATATCTTCATTCCATATAGAACTTGATACACTGAAACAAAAACAAGAGCACCTTAATAGGGAAAAAGGCATGAACAGAAAAATTTCAAAAAGAGATGCATTTATTTAACATTGTAAAAAAAATTCAGCCTTACATATTATCAGAGAATGTAAATTAAAATGACGTACTTAACAAAACAGCAAAAACAATTTCTAATGATCGTAATAATTGCTGGCAAAAAATAGCCCTTGTCCAACCCTCTTGAAAAGCAATTTGGAAATTTTTGCCAAGAGCCTTAAACTTTAACCAAGTTATTCCATTACTAGAAATGTATCTGAATGTGAAAAAAATAACATTGAAAATCTGTAAATGTCCCTCTATAGGAAAAGGATTAAACAAACAGATTCACCCACGCAATAAAATTTGCAATTAAGGAAATAATACATATGAGAAGCATGCAATAGTCATAAAAAATGGACTATAACACGTCAGTGAGAGTAGAATTTGTGCATTTTCATTATTGTAAAGTCAGATGCTGGCTCAATGAATTTGGCACAAAGTAAGTGCTCGATAAATATTTATTGAGTGAATAAACACTATATCGTTAAAATTAGCAAAACAAAAAATGTCTGAAAGGAAAATATTCCAAAATGATAACTATGCTTATATTTTAGAGGGACCATGAATAACCTTTTTTTTCTTTTTATATTCAGTATTTTCATATTTTTCATTAATGAGCAGGTTCTGTTTTGATAACACAGAAAAAAATATGTGAATAAATGTAGAGATGTAGATTTGGTAAAAACAAATCGTTTTTTTTTTTTAAGATTTTTAAAATTTTATTAGAATAAATATGATTGAGTTCTTAAAATCAATAGAGAGAGTTTGTGATAGCCTATGCTAAAAAGCAGCAGAAAAAAAGCCATAGAAGAAAACATGTATTTAACCAGGTACAAAAATCGGCTATGCTTCCCAACATTCGTACACACACACACCCTAAGTTGGAACACACACTAGACAAAACTGTTTGTACAGTGAAAATATATGTATCACATATAATTCTGTGTAGCCTTATAAAAATATCAAACCATTATAGATACCTTATAAAAATATCAAACCTATAGATATAGGTTGGAAATTGAACACAACTGAACTGTACGTAGAAAAGGTATTCATCTTTGCATTATAATGACATACTACATTTTGCTCACAAAATTTGAAAATCTAAGAACTGTATAATGCCAAATACCTGTGAGAAGATCATGAGATGGGCACTTTTCTATATCACTGGTGGCATTGTAAATGAATATAACCTTTTTGGAAAGCAATTTGGCAATATGTTTCAAGAGTCATAAAAATGTTCATAACCTTTGACCTAGTAATTCCACTTCTGGGAATCTATCCTAAGGAAATATTCCAAAATATTAAAGAATGCCATGTGCTTGACAGTGTTTATCCCAATGTTATTTATACCACGTAAAAATGGAAACCATTCTAACTGTCCAACATAAGGGTTATGCTTTAGTAAATTATAGTCTTTTCACTTGATGGAATATGATATATGAACATAAAATGGTGAATGTTGTAACAATCATTTTTATCACCAATCCCTGTTCAGTGGTAAATCCTTCTCTATAAGATCCACTTATGCTCTGCTTAGTTAATAAGACTAAAAAAAGAAATTGAACATCACCTTTTTAACTATTTTTACTTAACATTATATCATTTAAATTTTTCTGAGATGCTTTACAGCACCTCAAATAAAATTAGGTTAAGCATATGCTTCTGCTTAGAAAACAAAATTGTTTGCACAATATGTTTTTTTGGAATAAATATAAGAGATTTGGAAGAAATATACAAGTAGAATGATTTTGGGTTAAAGTACAAGTTTACTTATGATTCTGGCTACTTTTTCTATATTGCACAAATGGTTATCTAAGTTTACATTCCAATTGAATACCTTAATGACTAAAGAAGGCAAATTTAAAAAAATGGGTATGTTTCTACGTTGAGAGTTAGTTATCTTTAGCTTTTCATGGGTCTGTTTTAGAAGCTTGTCATAATTTATAAAATTTATAATTTGACATTGATAAAATGTCAAAGTACATATGATTTTAACTTCTCTGAATTATAACATCTCAAAAGAACTCACAGAGCTATGTGACTGGGTAAAAAAATAATGATAAGTAGTTTTCAATACAAATACATACTCAGTAGTGGCAGAGTAGGATGTCTCTGACTTGGGTTCATAAGGTAATGACCACTTTGTAGCAGTACTTGTAACCCAAAGAAAGGATATTGAAGCACTAGACGTTTTAACCAAGGAAATTGAGGCTAAGAAACTCTAAATGACTTCCCTAAAGTCTTAAAGATAGTTATTGACAGAACTGGAGGCAGAACTTGGGGATTCTGCCCCCAATCCACTATACTGTCATAGCCACCAGGGCATGTAGTCCAGTTTCCCAAAGCACCAGCTCCTATAGAGATGTCATAAAGGGTATTGTCAAAAAGTTCTCACAAACCTAACAGTTTTTTCACACCCTTGTTCATAAGCATGAGAGAAACTTTCTCTGACATTGCAATATAAATTTGGTAAACCTGTTATAGCTCATAACACCCTATCTATTTTTTATAATATTTACCATAGTTTGCATGTAAATATTTATCTGTGTGATTATTTCTTTAATATCTTTCTCCCCCTGCTAAAATAAGGATGGGGCTGTATCTGTTTTCTGTGCTTCGTATAGGGCCTGGCATTTAATATTTAGTAAATAATTCCTGAATGAATGAATAAATTAAGTTGCCTTTTAATGCAAACCTGACTGAAGGAAGTGCATTAGAACAATAACAAGAAAAATAATCTCTTTACATTGCCTAATTTATTTATGGAGCCAATTTGCACGAAAGGTAGCATAGGCTAGATGTACAGGAGTCCAAAAGTATTTAGAGAAATTAAAGGGCAATAAACCAATACATTTAAATAAATTAAGGGTGTTTGGTTTCGAACCCTAATTTCTGAAATAGACCACATTTTATCACCAAGCTTCTCTTAGAACCATGGTCAAAGAACAGCTATTGGCTAAGGAAGGAATGTTCTTTTCTAAAAGTACAGGAGGGCAGCAAAATTTTCCTGACCTGCCTAATGAAAAGTCTACAAAGGGAGATCAGGTTATGTGTTCCATAAGGCCAAATGCATTCTGGCAATTAAGGTGAAAATCAATCAACCACAGTCAATTTCAGACTCACTGGCAGAAGTATTTAAAAAGGACTAATGGGAAATAAAACTGTTACATATTTAGTGTAACTTTCTTTAGCACTTAAGCAGAACACACCAGTCATTGGTGCAGAATCCCAGCAGCTTGAGTTCTAGTTCTAGTTAGATTGCTTCAAGCTTCCAGATGCCAGTTTCCTCATTGGTATAGTGAGGTAGAATTTACTTTATTTTAGAAGTAGGTCCTTTCCTACTCTAGAATCCCTATGATTTATACTATCGAATAAAAAATGTTGAGCAAACTGACCTAGCTAACATGGTTAGTACTTTAAAAAAGAAAAACAAACAAGCAAAAAGCAAATAGTGCTAATGACAAGACTTATGCCAGCAATGATTTAAGAACATATGTATCCACACAAGTTGATTGTTAAAATTCAATTTGGTTTTTAACTAATTTGACTGTGTTTCTTATGTAAAGGTTACTTTGCTACATGAGTATAATGTATACAAACAAGCTGTCAGTTTAAGTGGGAAGAAACATACCAGTAATTTTAGTTGTTTGGATTTTATAAAGAAAATAACTGATGCCATTTTTCATTTTTAATAAGGTTGCTTGTATCAGGTGAGAGTTCTACTTCTAAAGTTCACCTGATATTTTGATCAAGATTAATTCTAAATTTAATTTTTCTTGTCCCTAATAAAATTCCTTAAAAAAAATCCATCACTTCCTTTATGGCTATTTCTACTACATGCAAACACACAAACCTCAATAAAACTGTTATTTTACTGCCTTCATGTATCCTAGAGGGGAGGCCAAAGAAGGTGAAAGAGGGATTTATATGCTCATTCAACAAACAAATACTGAGCATCCAGTCAATAAATGAGAAAACTGTATTTCTGAATGTAGGTCACATGTCCTTCACTATGCTTGTATGCACAAACACGTGGAGCAGGCGCTGCAGAAATAGGCACTGGTTGAGTAGATGGAAAACAAGTTCTATCTTAGGATAATTACATGCTTAAAAAGCAGCAGTTGAATTATTTTCACATTGTGGCAAGTATCCATAGTTTAGGAGAAGAGAGTTCAGAGTATCACCTTCTAACTGGGACACTTCGGATCACTGGTCTCCCTTACCTTCTCCCTACATTCACGACTGAATTCCCAATGTCAGAACACACTGGTGGAACACAGTAAATATTTGTTGAATAAATTGGCCAAACACATCTGTAGCACGTACTGTCTTTTGTATAGATTGACTCATTTAATCCTCTCAATAGTCCCTATGAGGTGGGTATTATGATTATAAATTAATGTTACAGTTGAGGAAACTGAGGCATAGAGTGATAAAACAAACAGACCAAAGTCACATGGCTATTAAATGGTGAACTCTGGTCCCAAAATCCAGGCTTTTAGCTGCTATGCTCTGCTGCCTCTGAAAAAATTAGCAGCATTCCAAGTGAGACATTGAGAGGAAGAAGGATGAACTGAGAACATTAGCCCATGGTAGGAAGTCAAATATGGGGACTTCTGGGGCATGCCGCAGATGTGAAGAATGGTAAAATGCTGTGGTTTTAGACATCCCAAAACAGTTGCTTTGGGGCAGTTTTTGGATGGTGGGGGAGACAGAGACTATCCAATGAGAAAGAGACAAGTAAGGAAGGTCCCATAAAAATCAGAGAGTACCTGTGGTCCTCTTGGCAATTTTCCTTCTCCCAGTCTCTTTCTAGTTCAGTCTCATTATTCCATTTTCTTCATTTTTATCTTTCCCCTTTCCTCTACTACCTGTTTCAGCTGGATATAATGTTGATCAACAATTTAAATTATTGTATTTATTAAATCAGATGTACATGTCATCCTACTTTCTCTCCACCTCCATTAAAGAAAACAACTAAAGTTACTTCAACATTGTTCCTCATTGGCGTGGGACATGCAGATCGATTGCTCTTAGTAGAACAAAAGTCTTTCAAAATGCACTCACATTTAAAAAGCAAAAGATGATGAAAGTAAATCTTAGGTATTCCATTACTTCAATATTAGAAGAGATGGTCAAAGCTTAAACACAAAGCATTTTATATTGAGATTTAACATTTTCTTTTAAAGTTTGAAAGTATCCCCAAATTTAGATTTCAGAACATTATTACTTTGACTAGCTACTTCACTTTGGAAAGGGAGCAAGAAGTTCATGGGTGCTTAATGAAGGGCTAAAGGATAAGTTTATAGATCGCTGACATTTCAGGGTTTCTGAAAAGAATACTAGAACACCAATAAGTTATATTTATGCAATTAATTCTGTGAGTAAATAGTAATGATAGTGAGTCATTTACAGGTATTATCTTGGACAAGTTTCCAGCATCACCAGACAATCTGTGCCTGGTTTGGCGCAAATATATATGGATTAATGACTTATCTAATATATTATCATAATTAATAAAATAGTACTAGTTAATAAAACATATATGTGAATTGTGTATGCATACATATATACACATACATACCTACCCATACATTGTGTGTGTGTGTGTGTGTGTGTATATATATATATAATATGAGTGCCAAACAGGTAGTCATTTTGTTACAGAACTAGCTCTTATTTGTTAAAGAACTGAAAATAAGTATCAATGTTTCTGCAATCAGAACTATAACTTGATAAATCATGTAACTTGGGTGCCTCAAATATGAAATAAGTAAAAACTGATTTCAGGGACTGAGATCAGTATATGCATAGGCTCTGCATTACATAAGCTAAATAGCTACAATATGTTTTAGCGTAGTATGTATGACATAAAATCCAAACAAAAGGGATCCCATTTAAGGAGATTGATTTGGGGTGAGGGAAGGTGATGTGATATTCATTTCTGTATTGCTTCTTAAAACTGATTTACTGCAATGGCTTGTGGAAGTAACAGATGTTTATTTGAATGAATATTCATTTGCTGACATCAAGTCCTAGTAGATAACACTTTCCTCTTTAGAAGTCATATTTTCCTCTTATGGATTGTTTGCTATTGCTGTTGCCAATTGTCTATTTAGAAGACATAACATTAAGGAGATATATAAAGTAGAATATGGATGTAGAATTTGAACCAGAGGTAAATATGTTAATTAGAAACAGCAATAATGACAGATATAAATATCACAGTGACTTACCTTATCCTTCTTGACAGCATTGTAATATCTTCGCATCAACCAATCAAGAATTTTCTTTTCAATTACCTTATTACCACACTGTTTGAGCTGTAAAAGCACTTGTTTAAGACAGAACATTACCAAAAGGTGAGGTGACTTTAAATCACCATAGAAACCACACAAAGAACTTTATTGTGAAGATTTCAAACATTACAAAATTTGGTACAAATTGAAATTATTATTATTTGGGGCCTAGTTACATTCCTACCACTTACTGTACAAAATTTTGTTTTTTTCTACATGTATTTTTAGAGAAAACAGCAATATCAGAAGTACAGATAGCCTGCTACAATCGTTTGTTTCATAAGATAATGCTTTGGGGCCAGTTTATCGTACCTAAAGTTACTTTGGCTCTGCAAAAGATTATTTTGGCAGAAGTTTTATTAGTATGTCAAATTATCTTTTAAGAAACTTGGCCAGGTTTATTGCCCAAGATGGTAAGTCATAAATGTTAAGACTTTTTACCCACCCCCTCCCCCAAGGCAGTAGTACTATTGAATTTTCTGGTGGTATGAAGCAAACACAAATTTGTTACAGAATTCCAGAAACAAATAAGATTATTTTAGGAACAGGGTAACAATGAAATCTGGTTATATTTTCTGATGCATGA
This sequence comes from Tamandua tetradactyla, assembly GCF_023851605.1. NCBI lineage: Eukaryota > Metazoa > Chordata > Mammalia > Pilosa > Myrmecophagidae > Tamandua > Tamandua tetradactyla. Next base: position 153,620,203 of record NC_135329.1, on the reverse strand, counting down.
AATGCCTTGAGTATTGTGCAACATAACTAAGTCTCCATTATCTATGGTGTTACAAGAACAGATAAACCATATACATCAAAATCTGTAGCTAATTCAAAAGTGTCACTGTTGAACCATTAGAGTCTGCTTTCTTTCCCAAACTCGCAGATGTATTTTCTATTATCTAACTCTTTATATTAGTGGTTCTCAACCTTAAGTGTATATTAGAATTATCTGGGGAGCTTTTAAAAATCCTGATGCCTAGGCCATACACCAGATCAATTAAATTGTAAACTCTGGGAGAGGGACCCAGGCATTGACGCTCCCCTCAGTTGATTCTAATGTACAGTCCCGCTGCTTCGTACAATTTTGTGGCAGTGATGCTGAGAATCAGTGAGGTAGAGAAACGGGGAAAAAATGGCTATTTACTAAATTAAAGAGTAAATGTCAGTGATTATTAAAATTGTCATAAACCAATGACATCTAAAAAGTGATTAGGCTAATTTTTAATTGATTCCCTTTAAAATCATAACTTTAGTTCCATCTATTTTATCAAAAGGTAAATTCCAGATTACAGAAGTTTACCTATTTGCTAAACTGAAATATACCAGTGTTATAAGTTGCTCCTATGTTTCAATACATAATACCAATTTTTAATTTGGGGAGGTTTTTTTAAGAAAAAGAAGTGGTTTTGCATAAGTATTTAGCAAAATATAATTTTGTTAATTAAAATACATGATATATACCTTATTGAGTAGTTGTGTTGCAAAATGCATATTTTTCAAATAATAGTTGAAGATGTCAGGGATGTCCTTGTGAAGTTGATTTTAGCCAATTTAAGTTTCAAGAAAAAATGATAAATCTTTATTTTGTGTGATTATTTCTTGAAGTATTTTTCCTGAAGTGTTTTCATAAAGTACATTTTCCTGAGGTATTTTATTATTGGATAAGTATTATCTAGTAAAAAGACAAATTATAGCAGAGTCAGAAAAATTCCCAGTAACTTTAATGCAATTTCAGACAGTTGGAAGAGGTCATTCATTTGTTTAGATATAATCAGTATAATTAATATCAAAGGCAGTTCAGTGCAGTGATTAGATTCATACAAATCAGGGTTCGAAACCACACTATGCCTTTCATAATCATGTTTCCAGGGGCACATCATTTACCTAGTTGAGGATTCATTTTTTTAAAAAAATAGATATAAAAGGGTATATTTATATCTTCTGTGTAAGTTTGCTACTTGCGGAGATTAATTGGGAGTAATGTTGATAGAACCCTGAGCATATTGCTTAATAGTAAGCCCTGAATAAATGGTAGCTATTTTAAATCATTCAAACAGGTCTTTTGAAAGCATATTTTTCGTAGGAGATATAGAAATTATATATATATAATTTTTGTATAAAATATATGATAAAAACACTATATATAACTAAGTATATGTATATATATATAAAACGACACACAGTAGACTTCTGACACTCATGAGCACCACAGGCAAGCCTTTTTTGCATATTCTTAATTTAGGTATAGAGACGAAAGGAGAATGTGAGTTCCAGCATGGGTACACTCCCGACTGTGTGAGATATGTGCTCATTCACTCACTGAGGAACTCCAGCCTGGGCATCAGACTGGAAACCTGTGCAATATGTGTATCAACAAAGTTGAAATCTCCTCCCATCACAGACCATCTCGGTTAGTACTGATGAGTGGGAATCAGGAAGGTTAGTCACCATGTTCTAAGGGTCTCCCTATTTCATATATATTGCATTTCATTGCTTCTAACATTCACATTTTAAAATCTCTGAAATCAGAACGTACCTTCCAATCAATGATGTCTTAAATCACTCTTGGCCAGGCAGCGTTTGCGATGTAGTTGTCATTGCCTGTGACTGCAGGAATGTGGCCCAAACTGTTCATATGGTTGTGATCTATGATAAATATCGGAGGACAAATGACTTTAGGAAAATTCTTTCAATAAATGTAAAATTAAAATTCTAAGTAATCAAATGTTATTGTAGTTTAATTGACAATGATTTCTTCCTTAATAGCACACCAAATAGTGATGTCTTAGACTCAGATCTTTAATTTGATGTAATAGTTTGTGTCATAGTTTAGTGGATAACAGTTCTTCTCTTAGAGACTCATAAAATAATGCTGTATTTAGAATCAAAACTTCGGTTCCATGAAATATGAAAATCAGCACATGAAAAAAATCCTTAGATTATAAATTCCTAGTGTAGTAATTCTCAAGAGTTTGGAGGTAGGACATTTTACTATTTTTTGCTATGCTTATTTTTTGATTCCCATCATCTTTTCTTGACATATATCCAGAACATGGTAGTATTGGCTTCCTACAGCTGCTCTAGCAAATTATCACAAACCTGGTGTCTTAAAATAGCACACATTTATTCTCTTACATTTCTGGAGGTCAGAAGTTTGATTTTAGCTTTCTTGGGCCTAGTGTTGGTGGACCAGCCTCCCTCGGGAGGTTCTGTAGGAGGATCTGTTTCTTTGCCTTTTCCACTGTGTAGCACTGCACTGTTTGCTTTCCCTTGGCATGTGGTCCCTTCCTCCTTCTTCAAGCCAAGAGCATAGCATCTTCAAATCCCTCCCTCTGCTAAAGTTATCATATTGCCTTCTTTTTCTGTGTTAAATTTCCCTCTGGTTCCCTCTTATAAGGTTACTTGTGATTACATTTAAGACCTACCCAGATAATCGAGAAAATCTCACCATCTCAAGATCTTTATTTTAATCACATAGACAAAGCCCCTTTGGTCATATAAGGTAACATTCACACCTGCTTAGTTTGTATATATTGCTATTATGTTTATTTTAAATTTAAGTAGAGCAATTTTTTGTAAGGATCTTCTGAATTACATTAAAGTTATGACATATTCTAGGATATCTATACCCTAGAAAGCAAGAGACTATGATTATAGAAGAAACAAAACTGAACAAAACAAGAACAAACAGAAAAATTTCAAAGTCTCTAACAGAATTAAAGTTTTGATTACTGTAACAACTTAATCTTTCTCTTACATAGAATGTCTTCTATAGGAAGCCCTCTCCTAGGGAGAAAAGTATAAGCTACTTGAGATATTCCACATTAATTTTGGAATAGTCTCCAAAAATCTTGGTTCAAAAATGACACTCAGACTGCTAGTAAAGAGCAACCTACTGAGAATCTCTCTACAGATGCTCAGGCACCCCCCCTTTCAGCAGCTTATTCCTGAGATCAGCTGTTGCTGAGGCATATAAAAATGTAATTTAAGAGAGCTTTGAGGGCCTCTTCTTCCCTTCTACTGAATTGCTATCAGACAACTGGAGGATCATTTGTATGGTGGGAGGCAAAAAAAAAAAAGACAAGAGGAAAAACCCCACCCTGGGACTGACACTAGCCATCCTGTCCAGGCACTGCTGCTGAGGTTCAGTAAACAGTATCCCAGTGACGCTGATCTGCCTTATGCCTGACTAACAGGCAAAGGAGAACTTGCACATAGGGAGGATCTGTCTCTGCAAGCGTCAGTTCCTAATGGATAAGACAAACATCCACGTGCATGCCTGTGGTTCCAGACATGATGCCAGGCACTGTGGGTTTTGTTGGGTACCTCGGGGAGGGGGAGGGGCTACTAGGTAGATGGAATTAACTGAATAAATCCAGTTCTCAGTCGTCCATCCCAGGTTTTTCCAGACCAATCTCACGTTTATCTGTTTTACTTACCGGTGTTCTTTTTGAGTTTTTAAGGATGATTCAGCCACTTTATAAAAAAGTAAAAAGCAATCCTAAAGGAATGTAAATTATTTTCACGCTTGGTTTTACAAACAATGTAATGCGTGCAAATGGGAGTTAAGGTAGTTGGAATACAAACTTTGTAATCAGATAGACACATATTAAAATTCTAGTTCTGTAATTTGAGTTATGTGACACTGAGCCTTGCTCACTTCAACTCTCACGTTCGGACTGCTATTAGCATCTGTAAAATGGGAATAATTACACCTGCCTGCTTTCTCATGGGGTTTTTGTGAGGAACAAAGAAGATCCTATCCATAAAACTTTGACCCATTTAAAATCAGGAGCAGGACAAAGTTACATAACATCACAGTTTGTGCTCAATATTGGATTGGAAACTATTGCAGCACAAGGAAAAGGAAAACCGGCTATAAGGATAAGTAAGGAAGGAATAAAATTGTCATTATTCACAGATAATTGTTAACATAAAAATGCCAACAAACTCTTGAAAGGAGTATGATAACTTAGTGCTTAAGAGCACAGACTCTGGACTCAGTTAACCCAGGTTCAAACATTGACTGTCACTTACAACTGGTTAGAAATTGGGCAAGTTTCTTAAACTACCTACTTTTTACATGTATAAGTGATAATAATAATAATAATAATATCCATGTCATTGTCATTGAGTAGTTTGGAGGATTAATTTAGCTTATACGTGTCAATGTTTGGAAAAATGCCAACATAATGTCATATATATGTTTGCCCCCATTATTAATATTTTAGCCAATTATTAGTGTTAGTAAGAGAAGTCAGCACCAAAATTGAGTTGTACTTCTACATATAAAAAAGAAACAATTAGAAAAATAATTATCAAGAAGATATGACTTGGGGCAGTGCACTGGTGGCTCAGTGGCAGAATTCTTGCCTGCCATGCTGGAGATCCAGGTTTGATTCCTGGAGCCCATCCATGCCAAAAAAAAGGAAAAAAAAGATATATCTTATAATTGCAATAAAAACTACTTACAACTAAATTTAGCAAAATATGTGTAGTATCTTTATGAATAATATTTTTTAAATTGTAAAACAATAAATAAGACCCCCATGAATGAAAAAGATTAGCAAATTTGTGGGTATATAGATTCGATAGTGTAAAAATATCAATTTGCTCTAAATTACACAGTCTTTCCAATTAAGATACTGTGTGGTTGTTACTTTGCTGCTGTATTTGGGTGTGTGAAACTTAACAAGCCAACTCTGAAATGTGTATGAAAAAACAAAGAGCTGGAAGTAGCCAGGATAATCTTGAAGAGGAACAATTTGAAGAGATGGGCTTTATTAAATATGAAGACTAAAACGTGTCTTGAGACAGTATGGTGTTAGCATAGGGATAGACAAATAGTCCAGTCGGACATAAGTAGAGCAAAATATGAACAAGTTGTCATTGCAGATCAGTGGGGAAAAGAGCTACTAAATAAACAGATCCTGATCCCATTCTGTAAATAGGCCTGGGCCCCAAGGACAGCAGCCAAAGAATTTGACTTCTATTATGTACAGCAGCAGTTCCTAACTTTAGTATTTTAATATGGTAAAAAAAATTGGATTCTCACCTTACGTTCTGTACAAAATTCAGCTCTGTGTGGATAAAAACCTAAGCATGAAAAGCAAGACCTTAAAATTTGTTGAAGGAAATGTATAAACTCAGGATTAAAATTTATCAAAAGACACCACAGAAACTTAAAAGATAACCCATGACTTCATATTTGCGACACCTATAATTAACAAATAATTAGCAATAACAAATAATTATACTATCTACAACTTATTAAAATCAATAAGAAAGAGAAACAAAACTCAATAGAAAAATGGGCAAATGTGATGAACAGGAAATTTTAGGGGGGGAATATAGCTAGTTTACTATACAAATACAAACATCCTCAGTCTCATTAGTAATCATGCCCACATTTACATAGCCGGAAAATAGACTATTAATTCTAAAGCTTGTGTATGTATAACTAACATAATTCATTGTTTAAAAAGACAACATGCTATTAGAAAAAGGTCTTATAGAAAATATCCTGAGTGTTTTGCTTATTTCACAGGACAATTCAGAAGAGAGTATAAGTTCATAGGTATGAAATCATTTTAAAGATTGTAAAGTGCTACACAAATCACTTATTATAATCTGTCTCTATTATTTATAAGGCATAAATGACATTGATGTTTGGCTCCAGTCTTAAGGGTGTTAATTCAGAAGTTCCTGGGCTTAGTGCTGCAGAGAATTTCAATGAAAGAGACCCTCAAATAAAACTCAGGAAGATTTGTTTTGGTTAAACATCTAAACTTCACTGCTGTTCTTATGACTAGTCTATTTCAAAATGAACTAGCCTGCAAAGAACTGGCTAAAGTTAACCCCTGGAAATAAGATTAGCAGTAGGCCAAATTAGAAAACACTTTACTCTTATTTTTTTTTAAAACTCATATTCTCCATGAGTTGACAGTTCCAAGACTTTACAGTCACATGTTTGCATAATGTAATCTAAGTTTTCTTTGTAGCCTTTTTTATGTATCTTTAAAATTTTATTAATTATCTTCTATATTATGAAAGTAATACATGTTCATGGCAAAAAAATGTGTAATTGGAATAAAGAGGTAAAGATAAACAGAAATTAAATTGTCCCACCTCCTCAGCTTCCCCCCACTCTGTCCAAATAATTTAGAAAATTTTATAACATTTCCGTATTAAAATAATCTATTTAAATAATAATAAGCTCCATGTTTACTCAAAATGGGAAACTGCATTTCTTAGGAATATCAAGCTCCTGAAGTCTCAGGAGAAAATGGGGATCTTGAAAAATCTTAAAATTTGGGGTTTTCATGGCAGAGGATAGTTTTTCAATGTTTCCACTTTCCTTTTTCTATTTCTCATGTCTCTATGGCAAATAGGAAAGAAACAAAATATTCCATATAAGCAACAGCAACATTAAGCAGAAAATTTCATAAAACTGTAATTCTGTTGCCCCAAATGCCCCGTTTTTTCCAGAACTTTCTTGCAAAACAAGTCTTTCCTCCTCCTTCTCCAGATTACTACTGCTGCTGCCACTACTAATATTCAAAATCATAAGAATAAGAATATTATTAATAGGAGCTATCAATTTTTAGTTGAACACTTACATTGTACCATGGAGTTTACCTGCAATTTTTCCTTTTCTCTCCCCATAAATATACAACTCTTATCACCATTTCACAGAGAAACAAACTGAGATTAAAGATATTAAGTAACCAACCTATGGTAACACAGTAGGTGCCAAAGGCTACATCTGAAACCAGGCAGCTCTTGCAACATTCTTTGCTATTTAAACATTAAATGTAGCTGTGAAGTCTTACATGCTTACCAACCAGAACTTCTGAAAGCATATTGTACCCCATTACTAACACTTTCTGTGGTTGCTAGTATAATTTAAGGAAAATTTTTGAAATTATTTTTAAAGCCTATACTGATATTAAACAGTGACATATTCTCAGAATAAAATTAATCAATGGAGATGCCTTGAAATTCTACTTCAAAAAGCTCTCCGAAATGATTGTTGATTTGTTAACTCCATACGTTTTCTCTCTATGTGGTAATTGAGATCCCTGGTTTTAACTACTCTCTGTATGCTGATGAATCCCAAATATTTAATACTAGGGCCAGATTCTCCCCCAAATTCTAGTTCCTACATACAATTGCTATGGAATTTTTCATGGGAACATCCTATAATCATCTTTTTAAAATGTCTAAAATAGAAATCATTTTGCCCCACGACGCTATTATATATGCACCCCCTTACTCTCACTCACCATTCCAATTTACTCCTTTATTTCTCTTACCACAATTTGCAATTCAATATTTATTTGCTCATCTATGTTTCTCCATCATTAGAGTATTATTTACAATGGAGAAGGGTTCAGGTTTGTTTTGTTCATATAATATTCCCAGTATGTATGTAGTACAGTGTGTGACTTATAGTTGAAAGTCAAAAAAAGAAAAGAAAAAGTACTTGATCAGTGAATGAATGAAAGAGTAAATTATATCTGCATCTCCTCCTGTGCTCACTAACTTGGTAAATGCTAAGACCATTCATATTGTCCAAGTCAGAAAATTTAAAGTCAACACAGGCTTGCTCTTCTTCATTTCCACTTCAGTGACTTAGCTCAGGCCCTTTATTTTCTCTTTTCTATTACTGCAATGACCTCTTTAGTGGACTCCTTACTACAGGTTTCATGTTCAAACTATTTTTTAAACTCCTGCAGCATTTATCAAACTTTTTAACCCATGCCTTCTAAAATGTTCTAATCATTTTCCTTCTGTGCAATTCTAATAATATCTTATCCAACTTTACTTTCGGCTAATTATAGCACAAAAAGAAAGGATATATATATGTTTTTTAAAACCTAATCATCCAAGATTTGGACATAGTTCTCCATAGCTCCTCCCACTTTGAGAATCAATGTTTTTCTTAACATAAACTTGTTTAAAACTCTTTAATGGCTCTCCATTGGCTAGCATTGATTTTCAAATGAGGCTGTGCTTTAGAGTCACCTAGGCAGTTTTGTTCACACTGGGGTCCTGTTTTCTTTTATTCAAATAAAAAAATTTACATTTGTATTTTCATTTTCATGATGATCAAAGACAATTTAAACAACATATTCTGGATGATCTCAATAACCACCTTTAATTTTTTGTTTATGATAACATGCATGACAAATAGTATTACTTTTTGTATTGTGAGCTAACGATAAAAAAAAATAAAAGTGAAGTGTGGCAAAGACTTCCTAATGTTCTTCAGGCTGTCTCCCAGTATTGTCCCCCTTATCTTCAGTAATACACTACGTGGCTGCCTCTAATAAGGGCTGTTAGGTGAGACCATGGGATGTAATTGAAAGTAGTATGTGCAACCTCTGAGGAGTGACTTAAAAAAGAGAAAGAATGCTTATTTCCTTTCATTTTGTCTGTTCTTCTGTATGGAATGCAGCCTCATGGCTGGAACTGAAGCAGCTTTCTTAGGTACTGAGCCATTTAAGCTCTTGCAGGGCTGTTTGGGCAGAGCAAGAAGATAGCATGCAAGGACCCTGTCCCCTAGCTATGGCGCACCATACCAAACCTGTGTCACTTTCCCACCCAGTCTTCTACAAGAGAGAAACAAACAGTATTCCTCTTCCTATTGGTTATTTAGGTTTGCAGTCACATGTAAGTATACTTCATCCTAATGAGTACATATAGTCAATATCCAAAAAGTCCTTAAGTGGAGGTCAAAGCCATATTACTGTGGGAGCAGCCATTTACTTCAGCAAACAACACTATTCTACATTTTAAATTGATGTTATTAGATTTAAAAAACTTCATCGGTTTCATGAATTTTTGCTTTTATTTAATTTGGAAATACTGATTGTCAGTGATAATTTGTTTTTCCCATAAAATGGTCATATTTTACTCAAATTTTTGAGTAACTGACCAGGAGAACTTATTAGAATATCTAATTTTCAGTACCCAGAATCCAATTCAATGGGTCTCGGTGGGATGTAGGAATCCATATTTTTAATAAGTGTTCCCAGTGATTCTAATGTAGCTTATTTACTGGGGACAAATCAGTAAAATTTGAATTCTTGGGTTGATTCACAAATCTTTAAGATCTGCCCCTGCCAATTACTCTAACTTCATTTCCTACCACCTTACCATTACCACACACACTTTTCCTTACAGCCATAATAAACAATTTGAAGGGCGTCCAAAATTTTGTACTTTATTTCCTCTCTGTGCCTTGGCATGTCTCCTGCTTGAAATACATTCCTGATGCTTTCCTTTATTTGACCAAATACTATTTATCCTTCAAAATCAGGCTTGACTTCCTAAAGAGAGCCTTCTCTCATCCTCCTAAAGCTCCTCTTCTGTGTTAACAGCACCTTGGAACAACTGCCCTTTCTGTTGATTATAATTATTATTGGTTTAACCATCCTCTTAGATCTGAAGGTCCTGGAGGGCAGTATGTTCCACTGGTATCCCCATTGCATAGTGTTCTAGTTTGCTAGCTGCTGGAATGCAATATACCAGAAACAGAATGGCTTTTAAAAAGGGGAATTTAATAAGTTGCTAGTTTACAGTTCTAAGGCCAAGAAAATGTCCCAATTAAAGCAAGTCTATAGAAATGTCCAATCTAAGGCATCCAGGGAAAGATACCTTGGTTTAAGAAGGCCGATGAAGTTCAGGGTTTCTTTCTCAAGTGGAAGGGCACCTGGTGAACACAGTCAGAGTTTCTCTCTCATCTGGAAAGTACATGGTGAACACAGTCAGGGTTCTTCTTTCATCTGGAAGGGCACATGGCAAACATGGCGTCATCTGCTAGCTTCTTCTCCTGGCTTCCTGTTTCATGAAGGTCCCCGGGAAGCATTTTCCTTCTTCATCTCCAAAGGTCACTGGCTGGTGGCTTCTCATGGCTATGTTGTTCTGATCTGTTCTCTCTGAATGGCTCATTCTCCAGAATGTTTCCTCGTTTATTGGAATTCAGAAACTAACCAAGACCCACCCATATGGGTGGAGACATGCCTCCCCTAATCCAGTTTAACAATCACTCTTGATTGGATTACATCTCCAGGGAGATGATCTGATTACAGATTCAAGCATACAGTATTGAGTAGGGATTATTCTGCCTTTACGAAATGGAATTTTGATTAAAACATGGTTTTTCTAGGGTCCATACATTCTTTCAAACCAGCACACATAGTATAATGCCTGGTCATTATATGGGCTCAAAAGATGTTTTCTAAATGAATTAATGAAAAAGTGAATGAGTGACAGTGTAAATGAACCATTTAATATATTAAATGGTATCCCCAATTATATGGAAGCTCTTAACTGTTTAAGATACATGCACCTAAGCATGGTGGCATAGTTGTTTGCCTAGTAAATACTGAAATTTTAGATGTTTTGTCTTGCTTTCCATCATGAGGACTCATCAAGAACTTTGAAATAAACTTATCTATATCACAAGAATACAACAGGGCATTATAGTCTACTAAGGTTAACTATGGTGATCTCCATTGAAAAATAATAGTATATAAGTGAGGATCTCTACAGAAGACCAGATGAAAAGAAAATATGCATTACATAGCACACAATATTATTTTAGTCATTTATTACTGTGTAACAAATTGTCCCAAAACTGTGAGGCTAGAAACAACAAACATCTATTACCTAACAGTTTCTGTGGGTCAGGAACCTGGGAATGGCCAAACTGGATGGTTCTGGCTTAAGGTCACTCATGAGGTTGCAGTCTAGCCGTTGGCCAGGGTTGTATGGTCTCATATCAAGGAGCATCTGCTGCCGAGCTCACTCCTGTGGCTGTTGGCTGGCTTTAGAAGCTCCACTTCACAATTACTGAGGGCTTCCTTTCCAAAGGGCTGTCTCACAATATGGCAACTGGCTTTCCCCCAGAGTGAGTGGTTCAAGAGAGAGCAACTGAGAGTGCATAATACCACTCAAGACAGAAGACTCAGTCTTTGTATAATCTAATCTCAGAAAGGATATAACATGACTTCTGCCAAACCGTATTTTTGAGAAGTGCATCACTAAGTGGACACACACTAAAAGGGAGGTGACACACAAGGGTGTGAATACTGGGAGGCAGGAATCACTGGACAGCTTACAGAATACCTACCGAGCACATATTCTCTGTACTCCAGGTATGTTTTTAAAATTACAGAACAGCAGCATATTTCAGTTTAAAATGAATTCATATTAAGATGAGGTGGCTCTGAGACAATATATTGTGGACACAATTCGTCTAATAGCCATTAAAACTATTATGGTTTATGCCTATTTGGGGAATTAGGGTCAGGTTAATGTCCAGTTTTTCACATAATTCATATTTTCATAATTCATAATTCACCATCAAAATACACGAAATGAAAATAATACTTTACTATAAATAATGCTTACTCTATTAAACTATTACCTTCAGTGTCATTTGACTCTAGCATCATTTGACTTTCCTTCGTAACTGAAGGGGAAATAATGTTCTTTTAATTGCTGGGTTAACCACATTCTACTTATACAACTAACATATGTCTCTAGGTGGTTCAATGTGATTCCTTAAAATAAACTAGCAGTTAAGCTAATATTACCATGAAAATGCAATCTTCTTCTGTTGCTGATGTGCTTTGATGAATAAACATTAATTTAGTTAGGAACACAAGATTTTGAATCTTGTAGGACTTGAAAAATAAGCAAAAAAATTTTAAAAGATTAGTACCCATGTATAAAATATAACAGAAATTCCCAGCGCTGTTTAAAAGTGATTGCATGTTATTAGTTGCACTCTCCAGATTCATATTTAATGGTGGAGCTGGACCTATTATAGGAAAGGCATATATATAGTATTTGCTGTATCTTTTCTTAAATTATGGGTTTCTTACCTGAACACCCTTTAAAATATGTACATCTCAGGCCTATGTTTTCTATCCCTTTTTAAGGAGGTCTATTTTTAGTTCTCCAAAGGTCTGAGGTCCTTGGGAAAGGGATGTTGGGATGGTCAGAGAGGGATGCTGAAGGCGAATACTGGGACTGAGAATGCCAGCACCTTTCTCAGAGTCAAGTTAGTATCCTGGCTGCACTACCTAGAAATCAACTAGATCACATTGCGAGAGTCAGCCTGGGGCCTCTATTTCAGGTAATCATGTAGGATTTGGTGGGTCACTTTGGAGAATTCAAAGACAGTATAGAATAAGCAAGCAACTCACATCCTAGTTGGAGGCATAAGATAAATCCCTAATAAGATGGCAATATGTTGTATCATATAATATAGAGAATGAGAAGATTTGTAATTATGTGCCAAATATCTATTTATCCATTTATTTTAATCTACCATGTCTCTAGATATATTTAAACTAGCTTACAAAAGTCACATGAATATGACATTAAAAAATAAATATATAAGGCCTTAGAAGAGAAGGGGGTTCCCATAGATGGGTTAAAAACAAATAAGCAGAGAGAGGAGGAGACCACTTCAACTGGGAAATAAGGAAAACAAGAAGGGCCACAGTCTACTTGTGTTCCTTGGGACAATAGTTGAATTTATCTCAAATGGAAAACTTAAGGCTAAAAGCCCAAGTTGTCTACTTGACTCCATAGGCAATGGTGAGCCACTAAGCAATGATATTTGTGGGTTTTGTTTGCTTGTTTGCTCATGTTTTGTTTTTCTTTTTGTAGGGAATGGGTCTCTTAGAAAGATGTACCTAGTTGTAGTGAGTAACAGTGTAAATGAAGGTCCCATAACTCGGAGGCAGGGAGACTAATTTGAGGCTGTTAGAGGGCTACCATCTAGCACAGAGCCTACAAGGGGTGGCATGATCTGGCCACCCTACTACACCAACCCAGGGCAGGACATTCTTCTCTCTCTGTCCTTCATTGAAACTGGCTCTGGCCCAGCATCCCAATTGCCCCAGGTCCTTCCCTCCTCAGTTTCTCTGGACTTGTTCTGTATGCCTAGATTATACCCGCCCTGCTCCACTTGTTTAATGACTACTCCTTAAGAGCTTAAGGCAAACATCACTTTCTCAGGTATCATCACTTGATCTCTCCAGACTAGATGTGTCTCACTAGTTACTTGCTCTTATAAATCTTAGATTTTCTTCTGTGAAGCTTTACAATAACTGTAGTTTTGGGTTTAATTGTGTAATTTGATGTTTGCCGTCTATCCCCCTTGCTAGACTATAAATTCCTTGAGGGTAGGGAAAGTATCTGTCCCAATATCATTACTATAGTGTAATAGAAATGCAGAATAGGTGCTCAATAAATATGTTTTTGCATAAGAGAGGTACCAAAAGCTGACAGCAGTGTGGTAGCTATGGAAATGGAAAAGAAAGGACCGAGGGGAGGTTAGGGAAATTTTATGTTGGGTAGCTGGGTATGGTGGCCAAGGAAGGAGAATGCAAGGATGGTGCGATGGTTTCAAGCATGGTTTCAAGCATGAGAGAAGGATAGTGCCACTGATAGAAATCAGAAGGCTAGAGGGAACTGGGTTTGGAGCCCCATTTTTGGTATTTTTAATGTGAAATAGATGATGAAACACTGAAGTGGAAACATCTGTTAATCAGTTAAAGAAAAGAAAGTAGACAGACATTTGTGATTGATGTGTAGGTCTCAAGTTGAGTTCAAGGAACTCCAATAATTATAGCTGAGGGTATGTTCTACCTTATTTAGTCTGTATTTCTAATACTTTATGTTTACGTATGTTATTATATTTTATTATTAAAGTATATTATTTTAACCATATTATTATTTTGTTTAAGAATATCATTAGTTTCCTTTATTAAAATATTCATATGAAATGTAGATAATTAGTGAAATAAAGAAAAATGCAAAAAAAAAAAAAACCAAAAAAAACTCTGGAAGCCAGGAAGACAGAAGTAGAAACTGGCTTCTTGTAATGAAGATATATAAATTGGTGTAAAAGCCTTAGATGGTTATTTGAAAATGTAACATAAAACATTTAAAAATGTATACTTCATATTCGATCATTTCTATGTTTAAGAATTTATTCAAAGGAATTTGTTAGATATATGCACATGGTTTACATAAAAGGATATAATCTTTTTACCTAGATATGACTGTTGCATTTTTTAATTTCCTTGCAGTAATTTTTTAGTGTTGGGTCTTGTCGCAGGCCTAATTCTAAAAATTCAGATCATACTACATTATTTTAAACATTATTGTTTCACCCTATTTGTGATCATAAGCACATATTACATTATTTCATAATATCTCAATAATTAGGTTATTTCCATTTTCTTCTTTGTAAAATAGCCTGTGATAAATATCTCTTTACTTAAACTATTTTCTCCAGAGGAAGCAATTGGGTATGAGCAAAAAGTAGAATTGCTATGCTGTTTTAAGACTTTTGATAGATTCCCAAATGCCCTTCCAAAAGATGAGCCAATCTGTATGTTCACGAGCAGGATATGGCATGTATTGTTTCACCAAATTCTGGCGAAGTTTAAATCTATCTCTAGTTAGGCTTACTAGGCCTGTTTAATGTCAAACAGAGATTTATCTGGGCTTTGAGAAAATAGAGAAAGGAAATCTCACCACTCACTGATCACTAATGACATAACTTTTATGGCTAATGGGTTTTAACCCAGGTAGTCAGTTTTTCAGATAATATATAGTGAGTAAACTGGAATTGCATGTAAATATGGCCTAAATATAAAACTAACATCTATTCTAAAAATATGTTGCTACTCTTCACTTTTATTTTTTGGAGAACCCATTAGGTTTTGATTGAAGCATGTAGCACTATATGTCTGCATCTCAACTGTGAATGCTGGACACTCCTTGCTTTTCTTGCATTCCCGACTGGGATTCAGCAGTATCAATAGTATCAATAGGTACCAAAAACTATTGGGAGAAAATTTTTCTTTCAAACCCAAGATTTAGAAAAAATAAGCCAGGGCTAAAAGATTAAAAACACAGGTTATTATTCAATGAACTTACATGCTAGTTCATTACAGGTGTTTTTAAATGGGTAGCATAACTTATTGTATTGTATTTGCTGCGCTAAAACTTATGAAAAGCCTCTTTGCTGAGAGAGAGAAGGATCCAAGTTTCTAGAATAAAATGTGGGTAATTTGGGGGAAAAAACTCTCTGGTTTTCTTGTAAAAAAACCTGTTCTGGGCGGGCCATGTTGGCTCATCAGGCAGAGTTCTCGCCTGCCATGCCATGCCTGCCCGTGCAAACAAAACAGAACAAAACAAAAAAACCTGTTCTTACATGGAGGCAAAAAACTAAATGTCAAACAAAAACAGAAAGACAGAACATAAATTGAATATTTCCTTAGAAAAGAGCCAGGAAGAGCAAAAATTACTACCTCAGAGTGGCAGGTAACCCTGAAATTAGTTTTTTTTTTTTTAAGTTGAAAATTCCCTTATACGTGATTGCTTCACTTAATAAAGTTTAATTTTTTTAAATTATGCTCTTGCTCTCTCCTCAAATGCTACTAAAATTAATCTTATATTCATAAAAAGCTTTTATGTAATCATCAATGAGGATATTTTTTTCTGCATGGATGAAGAAATTTGGCTTAGAAATTTGATTAGTTATACATGTTTGGAAATGTTATACATGTTTGGAAATGGCTCATAAGTAGTACATTTAAGTTTCCACTTAAACATGAGGTTGTGATTATATACATCTTTGCAGATGTGAAATTTAACTACACCACATTTACTAAGTGTCACAATATATTATTTAAAACCCAAATAGAGTGACCTCTATTCTGACCTCTGCTTCAGATCTGCCATTTTAAGACATTTTTGTAAAGATTAAGAAATTGCTGGTAGAGTCAAATCTATCTAAAATTTTATTGAAATTATTTCATGAATTTGGTATACACTGTGGTTAATCCTCCCAATATTTATTTTCCCTTTCATCTTTACAAAAATTTCTTATTTTCTTAAGGGCAATGCAATGCAGCATGACAAATACTGACCTTCCATTGCTGGCTAGCAGATAGGATAGGTAATGTGACACAATTCTGGCCAAAGAGAGACAAACAGAAGCTTGCTGTGAATCTGTCCTAAGCTTTAGCTCTAAGACAGGTACTGTTCTATCACTCTTTCATTGTGTTCTTTCCTGAAACTTAGATGTGAATTGGGTGATGGAGGGGCCATTTTGCAACCAGAGGTAAGAAGCATGATGAGTAAAGTCTACTTGCTAAGGACAATGAAAGACAAATTGGGAAGGGACCCTGTGTCCTTAATTATGTCACAATGCAGCTGTTCAAGCCCTAAACTACTCATATTGGTCACTCCCCTGAAGCCCACTGGATTCTCAATGAATTTTCAGCAACTAAAGTGTCAATGTCAAGAATAGCAAGGGGCCTCCAGAACCTTGTTCCAACTGGGCCTTGAATCCTTTCTGATTGGTTATTCCTAAGTTGTTAAATATTTTGAGTGTCATCTCAGAGAAAAAAAATCATTTATTCATAAGGATATTATCAATTATATTGTATATAGCTTAAAGAGTAATAATAAATACTAAATAATTAATGTCAATTAATAATAATTGCTCACTTATTTCTTTTTCTTGTAGAAAACTTTCAGAATCTCTCTCCCTCATTTTTAGCCAGATACCTATGAATTTCTTTTTCTTTATCACAGATAATCTGAATACCAAGATTCTTTTTGTTCGGTGCTGCATCCATCAATGCTTTTCTGATTTTCTGAGGCCAAGGCTATTTAATCCTATGCTCCAGAGACCTCATCTTAATCTGGCCTCCTCATCTCCTCTGCTTCACCTCCTTGCTGACTTGACCAAGGGATGGAGAAAAATTCGGACACTTGATTGGAAAAATCTTTGAAACATCTGTATTTAATCCATCCATCATCATAAATCAGGTGTTTTTATTCTCTTTTCAAAAACCTGGTGTTATAACATCTCAGTTCCTTCTATGACAACTTCAAGACAAAGAACATGCATTTGACTTCTTTCTATCCTCTTTACAGATATCATAAAAAGGCAGTTCTAGAGCCTACATTAATTTTCTTGCTTCCTCTTTAGAAGCCTTCCTTTTCTTTCTCCACCTATAATTTAACACAGGTCTCTACTTTCCTCCCCCAAGTCTCTCTTTCCTAATTATATGCAATAGAAGAGGCTAACAATTGTCTTAATATTAGAAATGAAATTCTCACAATCATTGAAAATATATGAAGTAGGGAAATTCCTGGTTGAACAGGGTTAGGAAGAGATTCAGTGAATTATCACATTAGGAAATATATTTTTAAAATTATTTTAAATTATACTATAACTATGTGTAAGTGATACATTTTAAATTAGGATAAAATAATGACTTACACAAATATAAAATGAAGACATGTCAAAGATTTTATTTAACACATTAATTAATGAAGGGACCAATAGAATATGCAACTAGTTCAAAAGAGAACTCAAAGTACTACAAATCTAGTCAGGTGAGGAACAGTGAAATGATTTTACAAATCTTTGGGAAAAGCAAGTGGTCAATATACAGAGGATAATAATCAGTTGAATGCCACCAGACACAATTTGTATTTATATGGACCTGAATTATTCGCATCGTTATTGGTTTTCTAAAAGTTAATTTCTATCCCTGCAGAAGTATAAAATAGCCTAGTCAAAACCATATAAAGATGGAGATCACCACATATATGAGCCTGCTCCAGAAAATTCAAATCTTTCACAATTTTTCCTTATGTATGTCGCCTGGTGAGATATAAACAAATGGTGTGATCTTTCTAGATTCCTATCCTGGTAACTGGCTTATTGGAATCTACCAGGAGAGATAAAAATGGGGGTGCACCGGAATGGGGAAAAAGGTTAGTTTTGAAGGTCAAAACCGGGGAAATGAGTAGGAGATGAGTTGTCCTTTCCACTCCCCACTTTGGGTAACGTTAGAAACATGGATCCTAGAACCACAACACATGGTTCAGATCCCATTTCTGCCACTTACCACATCATATAGGGCAAGTTACCAAGTCTTTTAAAGTCCCAGTTTATTTAACATTATTATAGAGATATTAATTTTACCTAATTGACAGGTTTGTTATGGGATCAAATGAGATAACCTAAGTAAAACAGCATAATTACTGTCTTGGCAAAGAGCCCAATAGGTGCTAGTTTTCATTAATATTTTTATCATTATTAAAATTTTTAGTGAAACTGATTTGTCCATGCTAAACCAGCTCAGCTATATATAATAAAGTCATTTATCCCAAAGTTTCCTCATGCAACTCTATAATCCCTCTTACCTATCCCTCCCTGTCCCCCAGCCTACATCCGCAATTTACCAATCTGCTTTTTTTGTTACTATATATTAAACAATTTACCAATCTGCTTTTTTTGTTACTATATATTAGTTTGCATTCTCTAGAACATTTGCATATGGAATCATATAGCATGTATTCTTTTTGGATGACTTCTTTTACTTAGCATAATTATTTTGAGGTTAATCCATGTTGTTGAGTCTATCAATAGTTCATTCCTTTTATTGCCAAGTAGCATTTCATTGTCTATATATACACCTCAGTTTTTTATCCACTCACCTGTTGATGGACATTTGAATTGCTTCCCACTTTTGGGAAATTTACAAATAAAGTTGCCATAAATATTCATGTCCAAATGTTTTTATGGATGTATGCTTTAAATTCTCTTGGGTAAATACCTGGAAGTAAAATGGCTGGATTATCTGGTAGGTGCATTCTCAACTTTCAAGGAAACTGCCAAACTATTTTCCAAATTAGTTGCACCATTTTTTATTCCCACCAGGAGTGTATGAGAGCTCCAATTGCTCTACATCCTTGCCAATGCTTGGTATGGGCGGTCTATTTAATTTTAGCTATTCTAATAGGTACATGGTGGCATCTCATATGGTTTTAATTTGTATTTCCCTAATGACTAACGATGCTAAGCATTTTCTCATGTGTTTATTGCCAGTCTTCTGAATTAATATAAAGTGCTATGCTAAAACTGTTGTGGAATTTTGGTTAATATTAGTGGTAAATTCATAAATGATGCACTTAGCCTAGTCCAAACCCATAACCATTAACAGATAAAATGTAAAAACTATAGACAGAATCCAAAAAACATAAACATCCTCCTGGCCCATAAACAGACAAAACAGTGGAACTGAGGCTGAAGGCTGCTGGATGATGAGTCTGGAAACAGAAGTGTGGAGGGGATATAAAAAAAAACAACTCTCTGCAGAAGATGGGGAACCAGAGCTTGTCTCATGGTTTGACACTAGTGGCTGAAGAAGGGCCTTTTCAACTCACCCTGTTAGAAGAAGCTTTTTAAAAAGGCCCTACATTTGCTGCCATCCTTCCTGCTACTGACCTGCTATTTGGGAACCTGTAAGCCTAAGAATGCGAGAGGACTTGTCTGCCTTCTGGCCACAAGACTAACTGTATCATATGCCCAGAGGTCACAAAACACACCATAAGGCTCAATTCTGGATCAGAGGTCTGAAGGAGTTGGAGAGTAAGAAAAAGTAGAGTGGGTAGAGGGGAGAGAGGGACTAAAAACAAAACAAAACAAAATAAAATCTGTCCTCCAAAATGAGTCTCATGAAAAAAGTCTTATTTAAAAAGACAGTCTATAAAATCTATAATCAGAGCATAAACTCACTCTAGATGAAATTAATTTTCTGGCACTATAACACAAAGATTTAAAAATAAGCTTATCTTTCAATGAAAGTAATGAAGAAATGACATTTGTTACAAGGAACAAGATTGTATGAAACAAAATATGTAGAAAAAATATGTGGATATGAAAAAAAAACCGCTAAAAATATTGAAAATAAAAATCCATAATTGCAACACAAAATTTAGTAGATGGTTAAACCTAGCCAAGTATGGTAAATTGCAAAAAATGTCCATAACATTCTCTGCCACTAATCTATTTCTCTAGTCCTTGAATCTGGGCTAGACAATGTGACTTGTTTTAGCCCATGGATCATTAGTAAAGGTGATGGAAGTAGAGATTTGATAAGTACTTTGAGAATTAATCCAATCCTCTGTTCCTGCTGGGAACAATGAAATTGCCATGAAAAGAAGCCTGGACTTACCCTCCTGCATTATCAGAAATTATAGAGAGTGATAGGTTCAGCCATTTCAGCCCTTCAACAGCTTCAGTCAAGCCTAGATCCAAGCTGATATGCAGGTGAATATGGCTATAGGATAAAGCCCAGGCAAGTCTAGCTGAAAAACCAACTAGCCAATTCCCCAAATTATCAGAAATAGTAACTTTTTCTTATTTCAGCCCACTAAATTTTTTCTTCAATAAAATGATTTATTTCAAAAAATTCAAAATGATTTTTTTATTGAGATACAATCATTCAAAGTGTACAATTAGTGGTTCAGCATGTAGCTGTGCATTCATCATTACAACCAATTTTTGAACATTTTCATTACTCCAAAAACAATAAAAATAAGATAAAAATAAAAATAAAATAAAAGAGAACATCCCAAATACCCCATACTGTTTATTTTTCTGTCTTTTTTTTTCTTATTTGACTACACACTGGATAAAGGGAGTGTCAGTCACAAGGTTTTCACACTGACATTTTCACACCTTAAAAGCTCTATAGTTGTTCAATCATCTTCAAGAAACCAGGCTATTTGATTACAGTTTAACAGTTTCAGGTTGTTCCCTCTAACTACACCATTAGCTACTCCAATACACCACAAACTGAAAAGAGGTATTTATATACTGCATAAAAATAACCTCCAGAATGACCTCCTGACAATATTTCAAATCTCCCAGCCACTGAAACATTATTTTGTTTCATTTCTCTTTCCTCTTTTGTTGAGAAGCCTCATTACCACAATGCCAGGGCCTCATCCCTAGGAGACATGTCCCATGTTGTCAGGGA
This sequence comes from Tamandua tetradactyla, assembly GCF_023851605.1. Lineage (NCBI taxonomy): Eukaryota > Metazoa > Chordata > Mammalia > Pilosa > Myrmecophagidae > Tamandua > Tamandua tetradactyla. The sequence goes on along the minus strand of NC_135329.1, from coordinate 153,599,055 downwards.
GATTTATACCCCTGGGAGTCATGTCTCATGTGTGTGAGGGGAGGGCATTGAATTCACCTGCAGAGTTGGCTTAGAGAGAGTGGCCACATCTGAGCAACAAAAGAGGTTCTCTGCGGGGTCTCTTAAGCATGAGCAATCCTCCTTTGCAGGAATAAGTTTCATAAACGCAAGTCCCAAGATTGAGGGCCTCAGATCACTAAATTTTGAAGCAGTTTGTTATACAGCAATAGATAATTGATACATTGGCATAGTAAAAGAAAGAATTAGTGAATAAAAAGATAGTGCTGAGGAATTCACCCAAAATAAAGCATAAAGATATTAAAACATGAAGAGATAATTAAGAGATAAGGATAGATATGGAAAATCCCAGGTACTTATATAGGAATTTTAGAGGAAGATAATGAGAGAAGCAACATCTGAAACAGTGATAATACAGTTTTTCAGAATTGAAGAAAGTCATGACTCTTTAGCTCCAAAACTATTACAGGGCATTTTATGGGTTAAATAATATAACTTGCATTAATTAAACTTTACAGATTAAGGCTGTTTGCATATTGACTTGAAGAAAATGTGACTTGAAAAATGTGCAATCTGTTCAAGTTAAACTGAAAAGGCTTGTTTTTCTTTTTAAAATCCATGTTTCTTAAAATTTGACATTAGTCAGCATGGTGGTGGGGAAAGCCTCCCTGTGACAAATGTCAGCAAATTGAAGTGCTTTATTTTGTCTGTCATGCCTCCTTCTCACAAGCCTCATAGTTTGATGGGCTTTATATTACAGACCCCCAATCCCAGCTCCATCCTTGCAGCTGTGTGAACCAGGATACCCCAGTCATTTCTTCTCTCCCAGTAATTTTAAACTTCATGTTCTAGTTTGCTAGCTGCTGGAATGCAATATACCAGAAACAGAATGGCTTTTAAAAAGGTAAATTTAATCAGATGTTAGTTTACAGTTTAAGGCTGAGAAAATGTCCCAGTTAAAGCAAGTCTGTAGAAATGTCCAATCTAAGGCATCCAGGGAAAGATACCTTGATTCAAGAAGGCCAATGAAGTTCAGGGTTTCTCTCTCATCTGGAAGGGCACATGGTGAACACGGAGTCATCTGCTAGCTTCTTCTCCTGGCTTCCTGTTTCATGAAGCTCCCCAGGAGGCATTTTCCTTCTTTATCTCCAACGGTTGCTGGCTGGTGGACTCTTCTTCTCATGGCTATGTCATTCTCCTCTGCTCTCTCTGATTTGCTCTCATCCAAAATATTTCCTCTTTTATAGGACTCCAGAAACTAATCAAGACCCACCCGAATGGGTAGAGACATGTCGTCACCTAATCCAGCTTAACAACCACTCTTGATTGGGTTACATCTCCAGGGAAATTATCTAATTACAGATTCAAGCATACAGTATTGAATAGGGATTATTCTGCCTTTATGAAATGGGATTTTGATTAAAACATGGCTTTTTTAGGGGACATACATCCTTTCAAACTTCAGATAAATTAATTATAAAAAATTTGATAAAAGATCAATTGCTGGAATGTATGGTAGTTGCATGTTTATTTATATCAGAAGCTGCCAAATTTTTTTCAGAGGGATTTTTGGTAAGATTTTACATTTATATGAGCAAGGAATGAGTGATAATTTTATACTCTGCAAACTTGCTGAACTTATTATTTGTGGTTGTTTGGACATTCATCCCAGAGAAATAAAAATGTTTATCTACACAAATACAACCCATACAAGTAATGGTAGGTTTATTCATAAGAGCAAAAATACTGAAAACAGCTCAGGTGTATATTAATGGATTAATGGTTAAAAAAACTACATCCATACCACTAGAATACTAGTTAGCAATAAAAAGGATGAACTACTGATACCTGCAAGAACGTGGATGCCTCCAAGGAATTATGCTGAGAGAAAAGCTTCAATCTCAAAAGGTAATACACTATTTCATTCCATTTATAAACATTCTTGAGATGACAAGATTGTAGAAAAGGAGAGCAGATTAGTGGTTGGTTGTGGTCAGGGGTAAGGAAAGGGAAAGAGGGAAGTGAGCGTGGCTATAAAAGGGCAGCACAAGAGATCTCTGCGGAGATGGAAATGTCCTGTGTCTTGACTGTGTCGGTGTTATTATTCAGATTGGGATACTCGACTACATTTGCGCAAGACATTAACATTAGGGTAATGGGATAAGAAGCACATGGGACCTCTCTGTGTTCTTTCTTACAAATGCATGCGAGTTCACAATTGTCAAAATTTTTTATAGTTTAATTAGAAAAGAAAATGCCATAATTCTAGTATTGCACACATACAGCATATAGTCCTTTCATTTCGAGGGATGTGAGCAGAAAGAAGAGGCAAATTGTGCTCAATTCACCATTTTGACTTAATCTTTCTTCTCTGCTCTTACTTTGCTAACTTTTCAAAACAGCAGCAGATTAAAAAGCAGCAAATTTAACACTAGGAAAAACCTGCTAGAGATAGCTTATTTAACAGCATTGAAGAGTGACAGATTAGAGTCCAATATTAAGGAAGAATACCAGAAGCACTTCAACAAGGAGATATTACGAGGCAAAACACACAGCAATGGGATGCTAATGTCGGGTTATCTAGATACAGGCTTCAGCAGACTCTTAGGACATCCATATAAGTGAAATATACTATGATAATTGCGTGGGTCATTAAGGCATTTTAAAATGTTTTTTCATTAGTCTCTATTCAATAAGGCAGGAAAGTGGCAAATGTACGTATAAATGTGTAAAACCAAAACACTTATTGTTTAAAGGAATAAATGCATATAAAATTTATTCCATAAGGACCAGAGCATTTACTCCATTAGCTAAGATCTAAGGGCATAAAAATGAATCAATATTTTTGCTTTTTCCCTTTCTCATATTTATGTTTTTATTTAAAAAAAAAAAACACTACAGAATACCATGCTGATAAAATGTTTTTCTTTCCTTGATATGGTATGCGATGTTTTAAATTTTATCCAAAGGAAATTTCTCTTTTCTGTGTAATTCAGAATAGTTCTATTTTTCAAAAAGGAACTGTGTGTCCTATAAAGTTGTTTATATTTAATGCACTGTCTACTGATTGTTCTGAGTCACTAAAAGATAAGAATCTAATTAATTACTATTGCTGCTAGAAAATTGTGGGAAAAGCTTTTCCTAAATATTCTTTCAAACATTTTTTGAGTTCTGTTAAAAAGTGGTGTTTTGTGTAAGGACCAATTTATCATATTAGGAAATAAAAAGACAAAATAAAAGCCCAGAGGTCCCAAGTAAGTTAGCATATCTAGGCAGACTAATTTAGTTGTCAGTTGGTACTGACTTTCTTTTAAAGTAGGAATGAATCTCCTGTACAAAACTAAACACTATCACCCAATCTCTGCTTTAATGCTTCTAGTAATTAAGGGTTCATAATCACATAAGGCATCCCATTTTATCTTCAGACAGCTCAAATTGTTAAAATACTGTTGTTTATATAAAAGCAAATATACCTCCCTGTGATTTACACTATTTAAATACAATATAGTTATTTTTGTATTTTCATAGATAATTTCTTAATCTATTTAAAGACAAGGTTCTATTTCCCTTCATTTTTCTAAAATAAATTTCCCTAATTTTTTACATACCTACCTTTTAAACAATAAATAACAAGCTTTATTCCTCCTTTTCCCCTTCAATCTCTCCTTCTATCCTTTTTTCCTAACCTAAACCAAAAGCCACTAAGCAGAGTTAAGCAAGGTAGGGTGTATGTGGCCGAGAGGCAGGTGATGACCTAGCGCCATGTGTTGGAGGCTGAGTGAGGGGAGGAGACTCTGGCCTGGCTGCAGATCCAGGGACTATGAGGTCATCAGCTCTCCCTCCATCTCCTGGTTTCTAAGCCTTGAGAACAGCCACTCTAGCTCCACTGGAGCTTAAAACAAAAGTCTGGGGCTCAACTCTCATTGATACCATGGGCCATAATTCCATCTCTGATTCAGTAGACGTATCTGGGAAGATAATGACTGGTTAAAGTCAGGTCACATGCCAGCCCCTTAGTGGAGCATGAGTTTCAGTCCATTTCACCTGACCACATGGACAGAGGGTGAAAGAGGAATAATTGGAAAACCTGGATTCTATCATTAGGAGAAGGAGAAAAGATCCTAGCTGGCTTAAACAGTTGATGTCTATTATTTGATAACTCTACCATAAGTAATAATATATAGACTTTTTAATATATACATATATTTACAATGGGATCATTCTTTGAAAACTCTCTTTTGTGGCTTGTTTTATTTTACTAAAACCAATAATGAAAATTTTTCCCTGTCAATGAATATCATTTTAATGGCTTCAAAATACTAATTTTAACTGCCCCCAACTTTTGAACATGTCAAATATTTATAAATTTAATTTGCTAAAGAATACTGTGAAACCTATTTTTCTGTACAACTTTTTGCACATTCTTCCAGATATTTTCTCAGGATACATTCCTACAAGAAGCATCAAGAGATCAAGGGACATGCTAATTTTCAGGATTTTCAACCATTTCATAACTATCATTCTTCATCTGGCATTTGATAGATACCAACAAACATTTGTTAACAGTTCTCACCTATTTATTCTAGTTAGTCAAGTGACCATCTAAATTAGTGTCAGAAGAGACATACTATCCAAAAACGTGTGGAGTTTATACTGAAACCATACTTGTTCTGAAAAGTATACATTTATTGTTTTTATTGTTTAAGATTGTATTAATGAATGTATTTAGCAACACTGGTGTTCACACCTTTGTGTCATCTTTGTTTTATCGGGGCTAATCTGTGTGACCAATAGGATACAAGAGAAATTTGGCCATGTTATTTCTAAAATTGGATTTTAAAAAACACTACATGTCTGTCTCGGTCTCTCTCCCCCCCATCTCTGTCTCTCATCTCACTTCCTCTCTGTGTCTGGGATCACACGGCTGGCAGGAAGCCAGCTGCCATGTTTTGAGTACAGTTTGGCCGCTTATGGGGAGGTCCACTTGGAGAAGAACTGGGCTTTCCAGCCAACTGCCAGCAGGTCCTTGGGGTCTGCCAAAACCTGTAGGGGAGGTTGAGGTGGACCTTCCCTTTGTTAATCTTCAGGTAACTGCTGTCCCAGTAGCTTGACTGAAATCTCATGAAAGAACCTGGGCTAGAACCACCCAGTTAACTGCTCTCTGATTCCTGACCCACAGGTACTTTGTTCTAGGCTGCTGAGGTTAGGGATAATTTATTACTTAGCAATAGAGAACTAATATATCCTATATCTTTAAAAAGATATAAAAACTTTTCTACCAATAAAACTCCAGGCCCAGATGGTTTTACTGGTGAATTCTAACTAACATTTAAGGGAGAACTAATGCAAATTTACACAAGCTTTTTCAGAAACTAGAGCAGAAAAAAAGCCACTTCTCAACTTGTTTATGAGGCCAGGATAATCCTACTAGTAAAACCAGAAACAAATATTAAAAGAAAAGAAAATTATGGACCAATGTCTCTTAAAATGATGAATGTAACAAACCTTAACAAAATATTAGCACATCAAATCAAGTCATATATTAAAATCATAATACATCATGACCCCAGTGGGGTTCAGTACATAGATGTAATGTCATTTCAACATCCCCAAATTAATATGATTCAGATTGCATGGTAACAGACTAGAACAGAAAAATCTCACAATCATTGAAAGAAATAGTATTTGACAAAATTTTGCACCTACTGATAATGAAAATGCAGGGCAAACCAGGAATATATAGAAACTTCCTCCATCTGACTGAACACATTTATGGAAAGCCTATAACTTAGTGTTGAAATATTAATACATTCCCCTTGAGATTCATAAGAAAGTAACGGTGTCAATTCTCACCACTTCTGTTTCAAATTTGGCTAGATAGAAGTCCTACCCAAATGCAAAAAAGCAAAAAAATAAATAAATAAATTTAAAAACCTACAAATACACAAATAAAAAACAAAACAGACTTACACTTAGAAGGAAAGATAAAACCATATTTTCATATGATGTGACTGTTTACAGAAAATCCTAAGAAATATCCAAAAATCTACCAACAATAAGTAAATTTAATGTGTTCAGAATTCAAAGTCAGAAAACATAAACTATCTTTCTCTCCACTAGCAATGAACAATTGACAAAGGAAAAATTTTTAAATCACCATTTTCAGCTGCATAAAAAACCACATAAGATAGGAATAAATTAAATGAAAGATTTGCAGAACATTTACATTGAACATTAAAAAACATTGCTGAGAACAGCTAAAGTCATAAATAGATAAATTAAAAGACAGACTACGTACATGGATGGAAATGTTTATTTATTTGTTTTCTAAGATTTTAAAAAGACAGTGTTATCCACACACCATACAATCCATCCAAAGTGTACAATCAGTAGCTCCCAGTCAAATCATGGAATTGTGCATATATCACCACAATCAATTTGAGAATATTTTCATTGCTCCAGGAAGAAAAATTTCATGCCCCATATACTCCCTTATTATCACACTTAACATTGGTGTGGTATTTTGTTACAATTGATAAAAGTATATTACAAGTTACTGTTAACTATAGACCATATTTTGCATTAGTTGTATTTTTTCCTATATACCATCCTATCATTAACACTTTGCAATAGTGGCATACATTTGTCCTAGTTCATGGAACTTCTTATAATTGTACCATTAATCACAGTCATCATCCTCAGCAGGGTTCACTACATGATACAGTCCCATGTTTTATCCCCTAGCTTTTCTTCTAGTGACATAAATAACCCGAAACTTTCCCTTTCAATCACAATCACATCCGTAATTCGGCACTGCTAATTATACTCACAATAATGTGCTACCATTACCTCTATCCATTTCCAAGCATTTGCAATCAACCTTATTAAAATTTTTGCACAATTGAAGCATCAGCTCCCCCTTTTCTTCTAAGATGTAAATTCTTCCCAAATTGATCTATAGATTGAATAAAATCACAATACAAATAGGTAAAGAGTTTTTTTTTGAGAAATTTGACAAGCAGATTGTAAAATGTATATGGAAAATTTAAGGAATCTAGAATGGTCAAAACAATCTTTAAAGAAAACAAAGTTGGAGAACTAACATTACTTGGTTTCAAGACTTTTATAAAGGTACAGTAATCAAAACAGTGCAGCATTTGTTCAAATTAGAAACAAATAGACCAATGGCACCAAGTACAAAGCCCCCAAATAGACCTATATCCAGATCAATTTTATGGTGAAGGAAAACCTTTTCAATGCGGAATAAAAAAGAACACTAAGTTCCTACCCCACATCACGTACAAGAATTAATTCAAGAGGGCTTAAATACTTAAAAATAAAAGCTTAATCTATAAAGCTTACAGAAGAATTCTTGGTAAAATATCTTTGTAACATTAAAGCAAAGATTTCTTAGAGAGGACACAGAGCACTAATCATTAAATAAGAAAATTGTAAATTAAAGTTCATTAAGATAAAAATCTGTTCTTCCAAAGATACCATCAGAAATGAATAGACAATTCACAGTTTGGGAGAAAATATTCACATCATAAATATTGATGAAGAACTTGTATTCATAGCATATAAAGAATTCTTATAGTCCAATAACAAAAGGCAAATAATCCAATTAAAGAATGGGCAAAAGAAAAAACATAAAGGTTTTTTTTGCTCAAAATCATCAAATGTCAGGGGAGCAAATTAAAACATGAGATACTGATAATGACTTATTCGAATAGCTAAAGTGAAAAAAACTCACAACACTAAATGATGTTAAGGATGTGGAAGTACAGAATTCTCTTAATTCTAGTAGGAACACAAATAATAAATCACTTTGGGAAATAGTTTGGTGGTTTCTTATAAAGTTAAACATGTTTACCCATTCATATTTTTTCAAGGGAAATGAAAAGAAACATCATCACAAAACCTTGTAGAAGAATGTTTATAGCAGCCTTATTCAGAATAGTAAAAAACGGGAAAGTGCTTAGGTACCAATATCCATCAGTAGGAGAATGATAAACAAACTTTGGTACTTCCATGCAATGGAAAACTAATCAGCAAAAAGATTAAATTAGTGATACACTCTGCAATATGAATGAATCTCAAAAGCATCATGCTATGCCAAAGAAGCTAGAGTCCAAAAAAGTACAACTGCACAATTCTAACACTATGAAGTTCTAGCCCAGGCAAAATCAATCTGTCGTGATAGGAATCAGAACAATATGATTCTGATATTGCTCATATTGTTCAATATCAGTCTCTCCCATTGATATTGGGAGGGAGAGATTGAGTGATTATAAAGGGGCACACGGAGCTTCCTGAAGAAACAGAAATGCTCTGTATTTTGATAAGACTGAACAGTAAGTACCCTTTAAATCTGTGCACTTCACTGTATGCAAACTAAAGATCAATACATTTAAAAATCTGACAACATTTTATAATATAGAATCCTGTTGTTCTGTATTAGAGTCACCCCTTCATCAATCTGTTCATTTGCACACATTGAGCAGAGCAGTTCAACAGCCAGTGAGTCAATCTTTCTGAATCTTTCTGCAGTCAGTTTTTCCATTGGCTCTATGGACATCCTGAGTTACTTGAACATGCTAAATAAATCTACACCATGCCTGTTACATTTCTGAAAATATTAGCCTAGCAACTCTGAAGTCATTGATGAGATGAGACACAAAAGTCGGTTTAAGTTTCATAATTATTTAAAATGCTTCATTTTTGCACTTATTTTTTCTGTTTCTTATGTTTGTGCTACACTTACTCAACTTATGATATTTAACTCTTCAAAATACATAATTACTATTTCCTGGCAACTTGAATTTTGTTCAAAAATGGGAAGAAAAGTAAATAAGAAAGAAAAAACATATAGTATATAAAAAAGGAACCTGGTGAGTTAGAGGTCACCCTTCTAAGTTGAGTGGTGAGGGCTGGGAATAGAAATCTTAGAAGAAGGAATTGGGCAGGCAGGAGAGTCAGAGGACTGAGAGAGTCACTGGATGACAAGGAGCCTCCATTTATTTATAGCAACTATATTACAAATCTTTTCAGCTAGCAAGGTGATTATAGAACAATACTATCCAAAATCGAAAAACATTTTGTATAGAGGCCTGACTTGACAGAAGCGGCATTTAAAAAAGTATCCCAAAGTATTATATAAGTTAGAAATGGGTGATCTTTCTTCCCTTCAGCATCAAGGAATAATAAGCTTTTTATATAGAATGACTCATTTGCTCCTCACAGACATCTCATAATGTAGCTGCTATGATTTTTCATCTTTTCACAGTTTAGATAACAGAAGTACAGAGAAGTTAAGAGCATGGCCAAGGTCACAGTGTTAGCAATTGACAGAGCTGGGGTGCAAACCCAGGCAGCCTGGCTCCAGAGTCTGAACTCTTAACCCTTGTCGTACATCATTTCTAAGGAGCCACACGTGACAGACTTCCAAAATTCCATGATTTGACAGTAGGAGACATTTTCAGCATTTCTACAAAGTTGTGCAATATTGTCCATACCTTGCCCCTTATATCCCTGATAATTAAGGAATTTGTTAGATATGTTTTATTTGCCAAATTGTAAAACTTTAGGGGGAGAAACCATTTTAAAGACCTATGTTTAGCATACCGTTTATAATACTACTCCAGAACTATTTTAATTGTAAAATTATCAGATTTCCTTGCTTTAATAATTCATAAGATAATGAGATGTCTTTGGTTCCATCAAATTCCTGTCATATTAGTTCAATGAAATTTGTGCATTATAGATCATTGTATTCACAATAGGTAATGTTATTTTAGACTCTGTTTTAGAGAGTTAATACTGTAATGTACAAGGATTGCTTAAAATGATGATGATGATGATGATGATGATGATGATGATAGCTAATGCTCCTTGAGTTCTTAATATGTATTTTGGGTTTATCTAAATAAATCTTCAAAGCAAACTGTGACACAGTACTTCAATTATTTATGCTTTTTGGATAAGGGTAGTGAGCCACAAGAGATTAGGTAACATGCATTCAAGATCATATGCCTAGCAATGGCTCAGACCAAAATTTTCCTCAGAACCAACATGACATGATCCAAAGATGTCAGTATGCATGCAACTGAGTTCTTATATAGGTGTTCTTTTCTTTTCAGAATGTTCCACTCATAACATATTGCTACTTTTTAAAAAGTCCCTTTTACCTAAGGTTTATTGGTTAATTAGTGACAGCATCTTCAAAAAACAGAGGCAGATAGCTTATTTCTATTTACTGCAATGTAGACATGTAGCTTTTATTCAGCATGAAAGTATTAACACAATCTGTTCCCAGAGAGAAGGATTATGAGTGAAAATAAGTGACAACACTCTCTGGCAATAAAAATAATGAGACAGACAGGACAAAAGTAATGACATCCCCTAGCATAATCTCGGCAGAAAATAACTAAATCACCTTGAAGAAGATAAATTGTTACAAAACACCATACTTGTCTAATATGGATTGACAGAGAATGACAGCATTCTTCAGGAGGATGGGAACCCACAGGCCTGTCTGCTTTCAAGGGATCAAAGGGAATGACACTGCCTGCCAGCCCCATCTAAGCAGAAAACAACTAGATTCTCTCCAGGCAGATATTTACTCAAAGATATTATTTCTGGGAAAAGATAGCTTATTTGGGAGGATGACAGCATTTTTCCTACACATTCTGTCGTCTGTTAAAGTAGAGCTAGGATGGAGAAAGAACCTACTGAATCTGTCCTTGGGATCCAAATCAGTCATAAATCTTTAGCAAGCTAGGAAAATTGAACTTTCTGTATCACAATTGTTTTTAAGATGGATCCTACTGAGCATGTGGCTTACAGATTTTTACTCATTTTCCATCTATCAATATGAAACTTCTTATTTAACCTTAAAGGAAAAAAAGTTAGATTCCTGGTGCATGCCCATCAAAAAAAAAAAAAAAAGGTTTTATGACAGCTCAGTTTATCATCTACCAAAGTGGGTTTTAATAAAGTCCTAGAAAACAAAATAGGTCTGGTCAATTTAAATCTTAAATAGGAAAGCAATAAAAATTCCAAAAAAAGAATTGAAGAATATTTTTATATTTTTGGGGTAGAGAAGACTTTTCTAAGCACAGCATAAAGTCCTGAATCCACGTAGAAAAGATTGCTTAGATTATATAAAAACCATAAAACAATATTAAAAAGTTAAAGATGAAAGATAAACTACACAGTTTGGCAATTCCTCAGAAAGTTGAGTATAGAATTACCATAGGACCCGGTAACCCCACTACTAAGTATATACCCCAAAGACCTGAAAGCAGGGACTCAAACAGATGTCTGCATGCACACGTTCATAGTGGCAGTATTCACAATTACCAAAACATGGAAGCAACTCAAGTGTCCAACAATTGATGAATGGATTAACATAATATGGTATAGAGATAATGGAATATTATTCAGTCATAAAACGGAATAAAGTTCTGTGACAACATGAATGAACCTTGAAGACATTGTGCTGAGTAAACTAAGCCTGGCCCAAAAGGGCAAACATTGTATGATCTCACAGAAATGAAATAATTTGAATAAACAAACTCACAGAGTTAGAATCTAGAACATAGGATACCAGCGGCTGGTTTGAGGATAGAGAATGGGAAGTGAATTCTTAAACTGTATGGAATTTCTACTTGATTGATTAAAAGTTTTGAAAATGGATGATGGTGATGGTAGCACAACATTGTGAGTGTTATTACCAACACTGAATTATATATGTGAATGTAGTTAAAAGGGAAATTTTAGGTCGTATATATGTTACAACCTGATTAAAATATTAAAAGATAAAACGTAGGTCTGTATAACACAGTGCACCCTACTGTAGATGACAGACTATGGTTACTAGTACAATTATAAATATGTTCTTCCATGAATTATAACAAATGTACCATATAAATGAAAGATGTTAATAATAGGTGGTATATTGGGGAAGAAATACACCCAAATGTGAACTATGGGATATCATTAATAGTACAATTATAATATTGCTTCATCAATTTTAATCAAGGTACCAGACTAATGCTAAGTGTTAATAATGGGATAAGCATTATATGGGAATGCTGCATTTTTACGTACTTACTCTGTAAACCTACTACTTTAATTAAAAAATAAAGTGAAAAAGGGATAAACTAGTAGCAATAACATTTGCTACCAATAGTACCACTGTCCTTAATATACGAATCACTATTTTAGGTGATTAAAAAACAAATGACACCTGAAATGGCAAAGTGTATGAACAGGCAATTTAAAGAGGAGGAAATTCAAATGTTTATTGAATATATGAAATGCCTTAAGCTCATTACTATCAAAGGAATGCAAACCTGAATAGCAACAAGAACTCATTTCTTACATATCAGACTTGTATTTAAAAGAGTGACAGTGTTCATTTATGTTGAGGTGGTGGGAAATGTAGTTTCAACATCAAGGGTACACAGGGGTAAAAGAGAATTTTGGCAATTTCTCTCAAAATCTAAAAAGGGCATATTTTTATTTTAAATTCCACTTCTAGGAATCTGTTCAATTGAAACACCTTCAAAGTGATACAAACATTTATATACACTGATATTCGCTAGAACACTGTTTATAAAATTTACTGTTGACCTAATCTGAGATTTATAAAAATGTCAAAAGAATAATTCAAGGATTCTCATATGCATTTCAGCTGGAATTCCCAAATATTGACATTTTAGCACCTTTGTTTTATTATACTCTCTCTTCCTCCTTCTCTCCCTCCATCTCTGTCTTCCTGTGCAGACACTCACACAACTTTCTTTCTGAACTGAGAGTAAGTTGCAGAAAGCATACTCTTTTACCCCTAAACTTGTGTCTTTAGTTTTATTTAAGCTGGAAAAGGCTTTGTATGTCATGATAATGATATTTTTTTAAAGAGTACAGGCCAGTTATTTTGTACATTTTTTTTTCACTTTGGGTTTATTTGATGGTTTCTCTTGATTAGGTTCATGTCATGCACTTTTGTCAGCAATACCACAGAAATGGTGTCATGTTTTCCTAAGTGCATCTCATTAGGAGGCATGTGCTCAGCTTTGTCCCATTACTGGGTCTATACTCTGAGACTATAAAAATATTCAATTACTCCTCAAACTTCCTCCTACTAAATTTAGCATCTGATAATGATTCATACCTGAACCAATTATTATGAATATGATGGTTGCTGAATGATTTTCTAATTCCATCATTTTTCTATGATATAGTCTGCTTTCTACTTTAAGAAAGAACTTTCTCTTTTCCTATATTTATTTACTTTTTATTTTTATCAGTGTGGACTAAAACACTGATAAATATCCATTCAATATGATATCTTTATTAAGTTTATTATTTTTATTCTCAAATTGTGCCAGGTTTGGCAAATGAGGACTGCTTCAAGTTGGCTTTTGAGCCCTTTTGACATACCCCAAGCAGTTTTAGAGTACTTTCCTGAATTCTGGTATAAGATTGGCCAGGCTAACCTTGCATTTGTCTTATCCCAGATCTGGAATCAGTCATTTCTCTGAGGTTCCATTTAGTGGAGGATGATATTTAGAAATCAGAATCTGAGCACTAAATGTGTGAAGCATTGCTTTTTGTTTCTTTGTTAATGTTTTATCTGTTGGGCTATATTTTTTAGCAAAAAAAAAAAAAAGAATTTCAGAGGACTCAAAGTATATCCATACAATGGACTACTGTACAGCTATTAAAATAATGAGGAATGTTTTTTGAACTGGTTTAGAGAGGGTCTAATATATATTTTATTTATTTTTATTTTTTATTAATATATATTTAATTTGGGAAAACAGTTAGTGAATAGTTGATACAGTTTATTTAAAAAATGATGTTGTATATGTGTACTCAAACAGAAAATAAATCTGGAAGATTGCACATCAAACCCCAAATCCTTTCCTTTTTTTGTTTTTTTAAAGCTTTGGCAGTGGGGAAACAGTCACTTTCTTTTAGGTCCCTATAACATTTATTTTTCTTTGTATTAAGCATTTATCAATTACTTATTTAAACATACAAATCTGAAAACAATAAATGCAAATTAAAACAACAAAAAATTTGGGTGGTTCTGGCTTGTAAAAGAATAAAAGTAAGTCATGGGGAGGTTAGGAAAGATTGGTCTCGTTATGTTAGTAAAATTTCTAGGATATGTGCACACTAGTCAATTAGTTTGTAATAACTGCCTTAGTAAGTCAAATTTCTCTAAGGCTCATTTGTATCCTCACCAGTTAAATGTTTTAGTCATCTGTAAATAGATTTTCACTTAACAAGCTGTGAGCTTGCTAACATTTCCCCAAGTCAAGACTAATAGATCCTTCTAGGGTGTGCTTCCCTTATGTTTGGCTCATACCTGATTTTAGCTGTGAGTGGGAATTGTGTTCCAGCTCAGTGTCCCACCTGGAGCACCTGCAGCATGCTTCCCATATTCAGCCAGGGCCTTCTCTGACTCTGCAGAAGGTTACCTAGCCATTTTATAAGCAAGGCAAAGAAGTGGGAAGAGTTAATACTCGCCAGAACCAGTCCTCCAACAATGGTGGATGGGAGCTAGAGGATAAATGCTTTAAAACAGGTGTCTGCAAATTTTTTTTCTGAAAAGGACCAGATGATAGTTATTTTAGGTTCTGTGGGCTATAGGTCTCTGTCCCAAATTTCCAGTCTGCTGCTGTTGCTCCAAACAGCAGTAGCTAATAAGTAAATTGGATGTCATGGCTGTGTTCCAATAAAATTTTATTTGCAAAAAAACAAACAGGCAGCCCACCAGAACCGGCCAGCAAGCAGTGTTTGCCTATTCCTGTTTTAGACTATCTTCAGGTGGACAGCCTGGGAGGCACTCGATATTGGCTTCTCAGAAAGTCCCAGTAAAACTGAGAGTGTGCTCAGTCTTCTTATATTGGCTTTTTCTCCCTTCCTGCTCACTCTGTCTACTCCTCACTTTTACTTCCTTTGATAGTTTCTGAAATAAATCACATGCACCCCAGTCCTGATCTCACATTCTATTTTCACAGGAACCCAAATGAAGACACTGAGTCTCCACGTTCAGCTGTCCTTGTGAATGAACCAAGAATACAAGTGGAGAAGAGTGTATTTGCCTGATCACTGTGGAGTCATAAAAGGACTGAAATAAAGTTGGTGACTATGCCACAGACAATTCCTTATACTCCCACACCAAAAGATGATAATGCATTAGTCATATCAATGAGGGCACAGCTAAAATGAATAGGGCTCTGCTTTTCATTGTTAAATGTACTTAAACGATCTCCTATGGATAGAGTGGGGGCTCTGATTTTACATCCTGTAAATTAAATGATACAGATCTAACTTTAGGGAAAATGTATATAGACAAAGTTTATCTCTAGCATGCATACATTCCCAATTAGGTCCTGCTTCTCTGCTCTACCTGTGTACCTTTCCTCTCATGCCGCTTTCTGATCATTCAAAGGCCCTCACCCCTTTCTCCCCCTCCTCCTTTCTACCTCTATCAAGACTTTACTGTTTTGCGATGTACTTTGAAATGTTTTGCTTTTTTGTATATATGTTATTTTTCACAAACAAGAAAAAATAGAGGAGGAGTATAATAGAGAAGATAGGATTTAACAATTGAGTATGACTGCTGAATCATTATACTGATTTTTCTTTTGGTCTCCAGTGTCTTGGAGCAGCTAGAAGGAAAACCAAAAATAGTGGAACTGTAACCCATACCAAATTTTAAAATCTGTTCTAAATTACGTGTTACAATGTACTTGGAGGGGGTGCAAGGGTAGTTCAGGGGTAGAATTCTCCCCTGCCGTGCAGGAGACCCAGGTTCGATTGGTGGTCCATATACTTCCCCCAATACAAAACAAAGAAATAAAATTTCAACAAATGGTGCTGCAATAATGGGATACTCACATGGAAAAATAATGAAATAGGACCCTGCCATACAGCATACAAAAAAAAAATTCTTAAAAAAAAGTACTTGAAAATTTATTGCTTTTTTGTATATATGTTATATGTCACAATAAAAAAATGTTTTAAAAAATTACTGTTTATCAGAACATACCTTGATAATGTGGTCAATGAAATCTTTCTGGTATTAGTAGCACATATACTGACTAAACTATTAGTAATTTAATAGGATCACTTGAAGGGAAATGTTTGAATTATGAAGACTACTACAAAAGGCCAAGGGAAAGAAATGTTTTGAGCTGTTGACATGGGTGTGTATATTTTCAGTGTATACTACATTGGTTAAGCAATCTCCTTGCATGTGAAGTTGAATTAAACTCTAAAAGAAACATACTTGAGTAAAAGAATCTCATCATCTTAAACAAAGAAATGAGAAGTTTAAAATTTTGGTAATGATAAAGATTATTAAAAGTTATTCTTTAAATAAAAATGATAAACAATACACAAAAGGAACTACAATTAATGATCACTAGCAAAGCTATCAACAAACATTTATCTTCCTGTAAAAAAAAAAAAAAAAAGAAGATTCAAATGAGAAATAACTGGTTCCCTATGACTGGTTCCCGATTTTGAAGCATCGAATTTAAGTAAAAAGGCTGGTTTTCAAAACAATCTGCACATTGAGAATTCTTGTGGGACTCCAAAGTGCAATACAGAATTGTTGGAGAGGATATTTAATATTAGGGGAATTTCTGGAGAATTTTTTAGCTCTACTTAAAAACATTTTCTTTCTTTGCTCAATGGGACATGTTGCTTTTGAAGAACTTTATCACTGCTGCATCTGGAAGTAATTATTAAGCATCAATTGGATACAAAACTTTCTTGACTATTTTTCTTATTTCTCATTCTCTGGATAGTCCTCATATGGATTCAACCATGCATCATCTAGGTTATCTCATTTTCTATTCTATTGGCATCACATTCCTTAGAAATATTCAAAAACTATGTTTTTTCTCTCCCATTTTTAAAAAAAAAATACAAGAATAAAGCAGTAATTACCCAGAGCCTGGATTAGAATGCATTTCACCATTTATCTTGTTTTCTTAGGATAAACACATAGGAGGAGGAATATATGTCAGGAAGGTCTATGCTACAGTAACAAACAACTCCAACATTTTAGTGGTGAGGACCACCAAAGTTGATGCTCACTGATGGTGTATGCTCATTGTGGCATGGCTGTGCTCTGCTCCATATTTTCTTATCTCTAGGAAGCAGGCTACTTCTATCTAGGATGCTTCTGTTCTTGTGGCAGAGAAGAGAGACATGACAAAGCACAGGCTAGCTCTTAACACTTCCATTAGGAAGACACACTCGCTTCTTTTCTTTTGCACTAGCAAGTTTTATGAATACTTCTAAGTACAGCAGCAAGGGATCTATAATCTTCCCACGTGGAGGGTCCTACAGTAAGGAATACTGCAGGGAGAGGAACCAGAATATCTGTAAATAGGAATATGGATTATTAGATGGGATATGAAGTTGCAAAAGCCTTTGTCTTTCCTCTTCTTTAATATAATGACTCTTTTTCTCATTATCTGATCCTTTCTCCATTTAGTCACAAAATATTTCCCCTTAGGAAATAAGGGAACTATTTCTCATTACCCAAAGATTCTAATCAACCTTTTGAATTTCATTTCAGGGCTCTAGCCAATTGAGAATAAGAGCAATTTCTAGAGCCTGAGCCATGTACATTTGTATTACTGGACAGCTCTCATTACCCTATCCTTCTGCCTAACAGTGCTTTAATTTTTTTTCCAGTTGAGAAACTTGTATTTAGGTCTACCCTCATCTAACTTCACTTACTCCAGACCTAAATTACCATTGGCCTGGACCTCTATCTTTTCTTTGAATCTTTCTGATGGATTTTTTTAAGAAGCCATACATTTCCTCAAGCTTGTCGTATAAATAGAAAGAAACTGAAGGCTATCTGCTTTTACCAATGTCCTGGCACTGTCACTCTGTACTCAATTGAAATAGTCACACCCACCTTATAGGGATGATGTGGGCATCAAATCAGATATCACACGTGAGGTGCCTTATAAACTCCAAGGCAGAAAAAACGTTGATGTCACAGTTGTTGCTGTTACCCAAGATGGGTTAGGAACACACAATTCTGACAGGTTATTAATTGTAAAATGAGTAAAATAACAATGGGATTTTATGATGTTCTAACATGTTGCCTTTCTTCACATTTTCTAGTGACTAAAATATCCTGTTTTTGAAAAAGACTGGGTGAAGAAATAAGCGGAAAGATCATAATCTTCTCACAGCCTGGTCGGTATCACCAATTCTAAGTACATACAAGATCTGACATAACAAAGCAAATTCCTCCTCGCCAAGGTTCCAACTCCCTGTTATCTAGCCACCAGGCAGGGTGATTTGGGTGCAAGCAGTATTTATGTCAGCCACCTTGTCTCCAGTTAGTATTATAGTAATTGCTTAGCTTTGAGGTAGGTTAGTCCACATGATAAGGACCTATTTTTACATGCCAGGATTCAGCTTTCTGATAAGACCAATCTGCAAGGCCTTAACATATAAAACACCAGCTACTACAGATATCAACTCTATGTACATTGGAAATTTACTGATTTTCATATATACCTTCAAATTGTACACCATCTGGAACAATTCCATGATATTTGCATGCTAGAAGTACTAGAAATCAAACTTCATTGAATAATGGTTTACTGTTACAGAGACCCTTCCCATCCCTTTTGGTGCTGCCAAAGTTTTATCCATAGGAAATCTGTATGGATCGGGAAGAGTATTCTCCCAGGTTTCTGCTTAAAACAAGGAGAAAAACATCTGGTCAAACTCATTTATCACAATTGTTGTATGAAAGTATCCTTGGCTATATTCTTGCCTAATTCATACTTGCCAGTAACTCAAAGACCACAAAAAAGTAATAAAGTAGGAAAGCAGATTTCAAAAAGTTTGGTGAAAATGCAGATATGCTCTTAACTTAGGGACATTAAAATGGAATATGACATGTAAAGGGTAAGAGATTTCTTTCTTTCTATTTTCTTTCTTTATTTAAATGTTTTAAAGGCCAGAGGAATAAAATGGTATTTAAATGAAATATCTTAAAGAAAAAGAAAATAAGGAGGCATTAATAAAAATCAGTGTGGCTGTAAAAGGAGATTTCTGATATATTTATTATTATTATTATTCTATTATTATTATTTTTTACATGGGCAGGCACTGGGAATGAAACCTGGGTTTCCAGCAAGGTAGGTAAGAAGTCTGCCACTGTAGCCACCATGGCCTGCCTGATGATATATTTATTTTTAAAAGACATGTAACCCAAAAAAAGTCAGAGAGGAGTAAAAATTAGGCACTAATTCAAAAAAGTAGCACAAACGTTTAGAAATTATATCAGAAAGATTAAAAGCCAGAATAAACTGAGGGTTTGAAAATGTTACAAGAAATAGCCCAAGACCTCTGGGAAGATGGCTGAATAGGGTAGGTCGAGTTCAGCCCTGCTCCATGAAAAATTAGAGAAGGGACGTGAGGGTGACTAAGGTGGTGATTCAAGAGTGCAACTGACCTGGGAGAGCCTTCTGCACCACACAGGACAACCCTGGTTGCAGGGGCTGAGGAACCTGGAAGCAAAAAACTGGAGCCTAATACCGAAGCATGGAACCCACAGGAATGCACGGACGGGGACATGGGGCCTGGGAAGTAAGGCAGGCTGCATTCCTTGAATGCCCTACCCTCACAGTGCAGCCCTGTGACCCACAACTCACCCCATACCCCACGCACCTGAACCCCATCACCTGCCTCCACTCCCTGTGCTCCAAGTGCCCCTGCCTCACCAGCCCTCAGTGCGCATACCCGCCCCACACCCCCACCCCAAGTGTAGCCCAACCCACCTCTCCTGCACCCTCCTGAGCACTGCCTCCTCCTCCCTGTTCCCTGCTGGCTGCCACCAGTGCATAAAGGTTATGGGCGCTGACCTCCATACCCAGGATATCCCATCCCCTGCCCATAGTGTCTTACAGCCTCAGCCTGCCACCCCTCAACCCCCCAGCTCTGTGCATTAGTTTATGGTACTCCTAGACCCACACATGTGCACGGGCCCCCAACATGTCCTTCAGCTCTGGAAACTTCAGTTTATGGCACTCCTAGATCTGTGCATGCTCACAGGCTGCCAGTCATGTCCAACAGCTCTGGGAATGTCAGTTTATGGCAGTCCTACACCTGTGCATATACACGGTCCTCAATCACGCTTCCCAGCTTTGAAAAAGTGCTGACCTGTACAGCTGCGTCACATCTGCCCCAACACATAAAGGCATAACACCGACCTGCTGCTATAGCTCTATGCATGTGCATAAAGGGCCCTGCACCCTAGACCAGTGCACACCAGGATTATACCCCCCAAACTAGTGAATCTGTACAGCTACATCCTCCCTGGACACTTGGCACCCACATTCACAAGCACCAGCATAACATCCCCAGCCTGTACCTATACCTGCCCTGAAATGAATCACTGCACCGTGGTGCCCCGCACCATACTTTGTTCCCTATTGCATAGCCATCCTGCAAACACAAGGCCTTAGACTTCTGAAAGAAATCAACTCCCAAAGTAAATCAATAAAGATATTTACATGCAAAGAAAACAACAGAAGATCACTAAGCATATCACAATGCAGACAGATATAGCCCGACCTAATGACCAAATTAAAACACCAGAGGAGACACAGACGTTGGAAGAACTAAACAAAGATATCCATATAACTCTAGTTAATAAAATAAGTGGGATGACAAATGACATAAAAGAGTCAAGAAGACAGTAGAAGAGATAAAGAGGAATTTGAAAGAAAAAATAGAAAAATAGCAGTTATCACAGAGATTAAAGAATCTGTTGACCAAATAAAATACATACTAGAGGCACACAACAGCAGATTTGAAGAGACAGAAGAAAGAATAAGTGATATAGAGGACAGGATAACTGACTTCGAACACTCAAAACAGCAAGTGGCAAAAAAGATGGAAAAGTTTGAATCGGATATCAGGGGAATGATAGACAAAACAAAGCGCACAACTATAGGAATCACTGGTGTCCCAGGAGAATAGAGGAGCAAAGGATTAGGAAGAGTAGTTGAGCATAAAATGGGGGAAAACTTCCCAACCCTCATGAAGAACATTAATATACGAGTCAAAGAAGCCCAACGAACTCCAAACAGAATAAATCCAAATAGGCCTTCCCCAAGGCACATATTAATCAGTCTGTCAAAGATTAGAGAAGCAGAAAATTCTGAAAGCAGCAAGAGAAAAACATCTGCTACATACGAAGGTAACCACTTAAGACTAAGTTCATACTACTCAACTAGCACCATGGAGGCGAGAAGGTAGTGGTATGATATAATTAAGATCTTGAAAGAGAAAGACTTCTAGCCAAGAATTTTGTACCCAGTCAAATTGTCCTTCAAAAGTAAGGGAGAGATTAAAGTTTTCACAGACAAACAAGTCCCGAAAGAATTTCTCAACGAGACCACTCTACAGAAATACTAAAAGGAGTTCTGTCAGCTGAAAAAAAAAAGACAGGAGAGGGAGGTCTGGAGGAGGAAGCAGAATTGAAGAGGGTAACTTAAACGCTAAAAAAGAAACAGTCCAAGTGGCAAAAAGAAGAAATGATTAGATTCAATGTTGGAGCAACATTTCGGGGGTCCAGATGGCCCAGAAATATTCAAAACCTGTTTTTCTTCCATATGTTCTACAAAATGACAAGGTTTTCAAATAAATATGGAAAACCATCAAGACATTGAAACAATCATAGACCAACACATGGAAGGAGGTAATATGATAACTTCTGATTACTAGAAATAAGTTTAAGTTTCTAGATACAGGTAGTGTTGTTTCAGGATGGCAAAGATTTTTAATCAATTTTTGCTGACATCTATTATTAATAATTAAAAACATCATAGAATTCTACCAGGTTTCTGAAAGATAATAATATCTCTATCCACAAAAGTAAGAAAACCTATACATAGGGAAATCATAGAACAAATTATTACATACATACTTAATATATTGTGTTCTAGTTTGCTAGCTGCTGGAATGCAATATACCAGAAATGGAATGGCTTTTAAAATGGGGAATTTAATAAGTTGTTAGTTTACATTTCTAAGGCTAAGGAAATGTCTCCACTAAAACAAGTCTATAGAAATGTCCAATCTAAGGCATCCAGGGAAAGATACCTTGGTTCAAGAAGGCTGATGAAGTTCAGGGTCTCTCTCTCAAGTGAGAAGGCACACGAACAGGTTAAGGGTTTCTCTCTCACCTGGAAGAGCACATGGCAAACACGGCATCATCTGCTAGCTTTCTCTCCTGGCTTCCCTTCACGAAGCTCCCCAGGAGGCATCTTCCTTCTTCAATTCCAAAGGTTGTTGGCTGATGGACTCTCTGCTTCTTGTGGCTATGTCATTCTGCTCTCTCTGAATCTCCTGGCTTTCTCCAAAATATTTCCTCTTTTATAGGATTCCCATAAACTAATCAAGACCCACCCAAATGGGTGGAGACATGTCATCACCTAATCCAGTTTTTTTTTAAATAGGTTTTTTAATTAATTTATTTGTTTGTTTGTTTATTTTGCATGGGCCAGCACCAGGAATTGAACCTGGGTCTCCAGCATGACAGGCAAGAACTCTGCCTGCTGAGCCACCGTGGTCTGCCCCCAATCCAGTTTAACAACCACTCTTGATTGAGTGACATCTCTAGGGAGATGAGCTAATTGCAGTTTCAAACATGCAGTACTGAATAGGGATTAGAAGAAATGGCTGCCTTTGCAAAATGGGATTAGGATTAAAACATGGCTTTTCTAGGGTACATACATCATTTCAAACCAGCACATGTAGGAAAGAAGATAAAATGTTTTTTTAGTTTGTTAAATGCTGTGAGAATGCAAAACACCCGAAATAGAATGGCTTTTAAAAAGAGAATTTAGTAAGTTACAAGTTTACAGTTCTAATGCCATAAAAACATCCAAACTAAGGTATCCCATAAAAACATCCGAAATAAGGTATCCAGAGGAAGATATTTGATTTAAGAAAGGCCAATGGGTCCATAATACCTCTGTCATCTGGGAAGGCATCTGACTGGCATCTGCTGGGGTCTTTGGTTTCTGGTTTCAAACAACTTCCCCAGGGATATTTTCTTTCTGCATCTCCGAACATCTGCAGCTTGTATTGGCTTGTCAGCTCTGAACTCTTTCCAAAGTGTTTCCCCTTTTAAAGAACTCCAGTAAACTAATCAAGACACAGTTTAATTGAGTGGAGTTGCAGAGCCATCTCATCAAGCCATTACATCCACAATTGAGTGGATTATATCTCTACGAAAATGATATAATCTTAGGGTCCCACCCTACAATATTGAAACAGGATTAGAAGAACAAGGCTTGTCTGGGGTACATAAGAATTTCAAACCAGCACAAATGTCTATGTGGTTTCTTTGGAATAGAACAGTTTAAAATATTTTATTACATTTTGTCAAAGTCACTAGGTAGGATACTCGGTAGATAAGAAATGCTAAGACTAAATGTTGTGATTTTAGAAAAAAAAATTACCTCTCCTAATGTCCTTATGAATAAATTGGTAACGTAGGTGGGAAGAGGGTATAATTTGGTACATTTAAGTTGAATTAACAATCATAATCAAAACAGTGATGGTTTTAATACTTTTGAATGTGGCTAACTTTGTTTATCATAGACACTGGCCCATTAAGTTAGGAACTATCAAAAGTCTTTCTCCCTGATGCTATCTGGATCTACATTGGTGGTGATGCGCCTATTTTTCTTTCAGGTAGTCATGGATCCCCCTGGAAAATGCTGTAGTAGCCCTTTAGTAGCTGTGTGACCTTGCAAACATGCCTATATACAAAACAAATATATAATAACTCTTATAAGTCAACCTCATAGAAGGCCATGGGCTTAACTAAGATTGGAAGGGCTGTATAAACAGTATCTAAGCATTAAAATGCAAAATAAGGGAATTGTCACCAATCCTATTTCAATCTCGAATGAGGACAAAGAAGGAAGGCTATGGAGGTCCCTTCCTGAATCTGTTCTCATCAACATATTCAGAAATGGAAATAGAAGTCATGATTATTAGATTCTAAAAGTTTGGCAATGGCAGACTCAAGATTCAAAACTTTATTTCCCAACCCTGCCATGTTATATATTGCCAGGCAAAAATATCATGAAATTTGGCAGCAATAAATTTCTACTGCATAGATTTAGAAATGCAAATATATAAGTACCAAAAAGCAGGGAGAATAAACACCTTGTTCCTGGGATAAAAAAACGCAGGGAGAAGCTGCTGGGCAGCAGTTCATGTAAAACAGCATTAAGCGTTTAGTTGACCGTATTGTGCATAAGAGTTATTATGGGAACTGCATATCCCTGCATTCTGAGATAGTCAGGCCACATGGACTCAAGGCCTGGACTGTAATAGGTACATATACAAGTTATTGTTTTGGTTTGCTAAAGAGGCTGGAATGTGATATATCAGAAATAGGTTGGCATTAACAATGGAGATTTATTAATTTATTAATTATAGTTTACAGTTCTTAGGCTGTGAAAATTTCCAACTTAAGGCATCAAAAGGACAATAGCTGGACTTTAAAGAGAGGCTCTGGCATCTGGGACACCTCTGTCATATGGGAAGTAGATACAACAGATACAGCAGATACTGGTATTTTGCTCCAGGGTTTTGTTGCTTTCAGCTTCTGGCTTCAGTGACTTCCTCTCTTAGTAATTCTGAGGCTTTTTCTGTGGGGTTCCCTTAATATCATCTCTCATCTTCTCTGCACTCACTGGGGTTTTTCTATGTGCCATTTATTCTCTTATGAAGAACTCCAGTAGGGGATTAAGACCTACCTTGAATGTGGTGGGTCATATCTTGGTTGAAATAACCTAATCCAAAGGTCCCATCCATAGGACTGCACCCATCGGAATGGATTAAAGAACATGGCCTCTTCTAGGGTCCAAAACAGTTTCAAACTACCACAGTTACTTTGCTCAGTTCAGCCTCACTTAATTCAAGAGAGGTATCGACAATCTGTCACGTGACCAGGAGATATTGGCTGTGCTGGGAAACTGTGACCTGCAGGAAGAGTCAAAGGAACTGAGACAGGTCAGGCTTAGGTATCAGACTAGGGGAAAACCTTAATAGCTCTCACCAAATATCTAAAGGATTGCCACATGTTGTTATAAGGATTATTTTCACTCTCTGTCATTCCAGACAGCAAAACAGGGATAAGTGGGAGAAAGCAAAAAGAAGGCAGATTCTAGGCTCACTGTTAGAAACTTTATAATAACATCTCAATCTCTACAACGAGAATGACTCTTTGGTGTAAAAATAAGTTCTCTATTGTTAGAGGTTCAAATCAAGGCTGACTGCAATCTATTATGGAATCTGTACAAGGCATTTATGCTCAGGCCAGTCTCTGAGGCCTTTGGCAACTCTCAGATTCTATGATTTTATTAGAAATTTATCATTATTTCTTGGTCATTGTATGTCCAAATGCTTATTTTTATTTCTCTTATTACATAGATATCAATAGACAGCTTGCAGTAGAAAGTATATTATTTTTCTGCCCACAGGACATTTTGAAGAAGTTAGTCAACCCTTAAAAATTGCTGATTTACCATCCTAGAGGTTTCTTTACTCCACAGAAGTAATTTATTGCACAAAATTATGATATATAATATCTCTGGCTTATTAGGCATGAAAAAGCTATGTTATTACACTATTACAGTGAATTTTCTACCTTAGAAAGCCTTAACATTCTTAGTTAAAGTTACCGTGGTAATGATAACTCAATTTCTTTATAATCACAAAGTATTTTTAATTGTTATACGTTAACTATGATTCTTTATGTCCATAAGATATCTAACTCTTCAAGATAACAAACTGTAGTCTTTTCAGAAAGATAATAAATTAAGTGGGCTAAGGATCTTCCCCCATAACAATTATAAAAAAAGAGCTGTTTGAAGAAGATACAGTCATTATAAGCAAGAATAGAAAGTTTAATATCTTGTATGATAAAGGAGGGATAACAAAGGGTCATGGTAGATTATAGCATGGATTGTAGTGAAAAATAAAGGACCATAATTCAGCAAAATTATATTGTAGATAAAATGTATAAACTGTGATACTCTGCAGAGCAGGAATGGAAAAGAAATGAGCTGTAAACAACTACTTCCACCTTCATATGTCCATGGCAAATATTGAAAACTAATTATGACAATCTTTTTCCTACTGATCTCAAATAAGTCTTCAGAAAACTTCACAACACAGTGTTCTAGGTAGTCATTATTAATTGCTCTCAATTCGTTTCAGTTCTCATTTCTTCTATAATTGCATTAATTATGAAGGTAGATAAGGCAATAGATTCCAAGCACTTTGCACTGATCATATTCTAATATTTCTATACATGGATCTCTGAGCTTGTTTGGAGGATTTAGTGAAGGAGCAATGACTATGATACTTCTGATACAACAAGGGAAGATGACCTTGTAGTATTGAAAAGCTTGAGGTATTGAACTTAAAAGGATTCTATCAAAGAACTTAACTTCCCTGAGCCCTAATTATTTGTATGCAACATGTACATAATAAGATCTATCCACAGTGCTTTCGGGAGGAAAGTGTTTAGAACATTTCATGGCATACCCTCTGTGAAGGGCCTATTGGTGAGGTAAAAATGGCACACTTGTCAAGTCAGCCACAGCAGCTGAATCAATTCTGGTAATTAATCTGGTAATTAATGCAGATTATTGCAGCCAGATCATCTTCAAATTCAAATGTTCTTTATAGTTAATGTTGTACAACAAAAGAAACTTGGATTAAGTTCAGCTGGTAACCAAGTTCGGCTATTATAATTTGGTTAATTTCTTTAGCTAGATTTAAAATTCCCCTTGTATCTCCAAAGAGCCTCACATCCATGAGACTTGAAGAAATTTTAAGATAAAACATTAGTGATGAGACACATGAGGAATATTTTTAGCCCAATTATAGATAAAAATATAGATGGTTTCTACTGTTAGAGAATATCATGAAATGGGCTTAAACAATAGCATGATAAATGATGCTTAAATGCAAAATAATAAAATACCATTGTTCTGGTTGGAAACTTGTTATATCCCAGGAAAGCCTTGTTCTTCTAACCTTGCGTCAATAGTGTTGGGTGGGACCTTTTGATTTGACTGTTTCCGTGGAGATATGACACACCCGATTCTGGGTGTGACATTTTGATTAGATGGAGATGTGACTTTGCCCATTCAAGGTGGGTTTTGATTAGTTTACTGGAGTTCTCAAAAGAGCAAATATACACAAAATGTTTGGAAATGCAGAACTCCAGGAAATGCTAGGAGCTGAAAGAGCGATGAATCTAGACAGGAACCAAAGCCCAGCAAATGTAGCCATGTGCCTTTCCATGAGATGCTAAGCTAAGAGACAAAACCCGGAGTTTTGCCCTGGAGCAACTGAAGTCAGTACCTACAGACACTTAGAGAGGAAGCCACTGGAACCAGAAGCTGGAAGCAGGGGGAACAAGGACAATCAGACTGTGCCTTCCCATGTGACAGACAGTGGCCTTTCTTTGGAGACAAGGTACTTCTGGATGCCTTAGTCTGGACATTTTTAAGAGCTTAGAACTGTGAACTTGTAACTTAATAAATCCCTTTTATAAAAGCCAATTCATTTATGGTATTTTGCATCCTGGCAGCATTAACAAACTATTCCAGTTTGCTAGCTGCCAGAATGCAAAATCCCAGAAATGGAAAGGCTCTTAAAAAGGGGAATTTAATAAGTTGCAGTTTTACAGTTCTAAGGCCAAGAATTAGAACAAGTCAATAGAAATGTCCAATCAAAGGCATTCATCCAGGGAAAGATACCTTGGCTCAAGAAGGCCAATGAAGTTCAGGGTCTCTCTCTCAAGTGAGAAAGCACATGGCAAACACGGTCAGGGCTTATCTCTCAGCTGGAAGGACACAGGTTGAACATGGACTCATCTGCTAGCTTTTTCTCCTGGCTTCTGGTTTCATGAAGCTCCCTGGGAGGCATTTTCCTTCTTCATCTCCAAAAGTTGCTGACTCATGGACTCTCTGCTTCGTGGTATTGCAGCATTCTCTACTCTCTCTGAATCTTCTTCAATCTCCAAAATGTTTCCTCTTTTATAGGACTCCAGAAACTTATCAGGACCCACCCAAATGGGTGGAGACATGTTGTCACCTAATCCAGTTTAACAACCACTCTTGATTAAATCACACCACCAGGGAGATGATCTGATTACAGTTTCAAACATACAGTATTGAATAGGGATTATTCTGCCTTTATGAAATGGGATTTTGATTAAACATGGCTTTTCTAGGGTGCATGCATCCTTTCAAACCAGCACACAAACTAAAACAACTGCTATCGGAGACTTAAAGGACATAGTGGGAAGAGTGGTCAAAACTCTGTTCTACAGATTTCCAAGCTAATGCTATTTCCACTATATTATCTGGAATTTTCCAAAATTATTAACTACCAGGATAGACTGCCTATAGAAATGGCTAGATTATTTAAAAAGCAAACACACTTTTCCTGATAAAATTACTTAGACCATCCTCAATATGCAGCCTGTCAGCTTATAACAGCTATGCAAATATGTTTGCTTTTAAATATTAATTAGTAATATAGTAGAAATAATGACAGCATTCCTAATAGTAATGATAGGAAAATGAAGATATCTAAGAAGCTACATGTTATCAGATTGGGGAAAATAATTACAATAACAACAATAATAATCTCTAAAATGCCAATTACATAACATTCAGGTAGAATATGGGTCTGTGGATAACTTAGCATTGTTAACATTTATGAAAAGAAAACTTATCAGAAAGGAGAGGATCAAAAATGCAACCCCAGAAAATGCAATTAATGACAATGAAAATCACAAGAAATCTTGTCTTCCAGAGGTAGAACCCCTCGGCTATAAGTTCCAAGAGGGCAAGGTGCAAGACCTTCTTGTTTACGGCTGTATCTGCAGTATCTGGAACATGGCAACAATGATGAGTATTGGCTAGATCAGATGGATAACTGTTGACATTTTGATGCATGTACTGCCAGAATTTTTTCCATATGTTAATATTCTTTAAATGATCAGAATATAATATGTACATGTTGAATTCTGAAGCGTAGCTGAATTTTAAACACTAATCTTGGGTTGAAAACCTATTCCCTTCATATTTGAAGATTTTGTAGACTCATAAAATATGAGAATTGGAAAGGAACTCAGAACTCATTTAGTCCAAAGTCCTCATTTTATATACAAGGATAAATTTAGGCATAGAATGGTAAAGAGATTTCCTGTAGTATGGGGCACAGGTTGCCCTAAAGCCCAGGCCTCTGAGTTTCTGCCAGAATTTTTTTCTACCACATAATATGAATTCTTAATCTATATGCTATCTTATTCCAAGCTTTTTAGAAGTTGAGCTCGGCAATTCATGCTTCTTCAAGAATTGTGATCACCTCTTTTGTGTATTCCTTTGAATACTTTGCTCTCTCTGTTATGACCTTAAAAGTGTTTGTCATATTCTCTGTGAAGATATTGAGTACTGAGTATCTAGTCTTGGTAATCTCTAATATTCATTTTATTTATTCCATTATTAAAGAAACCATTTTTAAAAAATATTTAGCATTTAATTTTATATTCCACTCCAGGAAACATACCATATTTATGGTAATCTGATTGACACATGTGTGGAAAGCTTTGATGATTCTTTGATTACCAATAAAACAAAGAATATCCATAATTAAAGTAAGCTGCCATCCCTAAGAGTAAACATCTGCTTTTCCCCAAACACCAGCCAGTAATTAGAAATATTTGTTTTCATCCTAAATATTTTCATTTTTCATGTACATTTCTTATCTTTTCTGACATAATATGATTCAATTAGGTTTTTAGTGGTCAAATCCATGTTTTAAGATTTTGAAGGTGAGAAGTTACAAGCATGCCCAGCATTTACTGTCAAATGCTAGTGCTTCCACTATTTAAATGGAAGCTTCAATTACAATCTTAAGCATGGCACATTTTGAGTATATGCAATGTGATTAAACATGATCAGAATAAATGAAATAGTATTGATAATTCAATAGGTTAACACTTTCTTCCCTCATCCCAGTTACAAGGGATTTCTAAACATCTGTTATTCTTGAAGGTGTACCTTTAAATCTTTATGCATATTAGCTCCTTCCCCCCTCCTGCTTTATTCAACTTTTTTTAGACTTCCTCAACATAAAAAAATAAATTTCAGTAGCCAATCCCTTTCTACCCCATCCTTTCACTATTGGTTCTTTTTCTCTCTCCACCCTAGTAACCCAAGGTTGCAGTTGTGAGAAAGTGTGTGGCCCTTTCTAAGAAAATGACAGAGGTATAAAACAAATCCTGACTTTTAGTAAGAAGTGACAGAGAGGAAAGGAGAGCTGGAGAGGGAGGGAGATGGGAAGCAGGGGAAAGGAATATACACATTCTGTTGCAGACAACTTTCATCTGAGGGCATTTCCTATGCTGATATTTTCCTATCTTAAAATTCTTTAATTTCTGTCTTAGAAGAAGTAAAGGCTGAACAAGAGTAGGCAATTACTGCATATCCTTTTTCCATTCCCAGATGCAGATCATCTACTCTTCTGCAGTTAGAAACAATTTGTGGTGGCGCTTCCTGCTTGGCAATTCCTCTAATTGCTATACATCTATTTCCATTAAGCCTCTAAATCATTTGTCTCATTCACATATTTTGCTCCTTTTCCTAAATGCTTGAAACCAAATTCTGCCCTCAAATATTTACATAGCATTTCCACAGACTTCTTCACATCGAGGACACAATCATTTGCTCCTTTTTTAAGAATGCTATTCAGCACCTCTCACATCGTGAATGCTAAGTTTGCAATTATTATTACTTTGAAAATAGAATGGTAAGAAAGAATTGAACGGAGTTCTAAGTTCACCTTTAATAATATATTCTACTGCTTAATTTAAGGACAATAATATCTCCCTCTGACCCAACTTCAAGATATTTATCTTGCCAAATCCTTTTGAAATTTTGTATCTTAGGAATCAGATTCAACAAAACCAATTAGCAGTCAGTGGTATAATAATAGCACTAGAGGGTTCCTCTAGTAATACAAAATAGTATTTTATCAACACTCCAGTCTCCAAATTCTGTCTTGTTGCATATGAAATAAAGGTCTCAATACAAAGTCATGAGTAAAGACATTCCACCTCACGTTTACTGCGATGGAAAACCTCTTTTTTTCCAGAGGTAATTTGCTAGGCATAAAACATTCACTCAAAATAACAATATTGACCACACACACACACACACACACACACACACACACACACACACACAAACACACTTGTTTCCCAAATATCTGTTTTATAATGGCCGTTTTACTCTTTCTTTAGTGTGAAGTCAGTAGTGCAGCAATCTTCAAAGTACCCCTTAGTTGCGCTTCTCCACTTATTAGCAACCATCTGTCTCCAGTAATCTTTGGTGTCTGTTTAACCTGCAAAAAGCTGTAAGAAAAAAATCAAACACTATTTTCATCATATCACGTCTTCGGTTTCTGAACATTTTTAAAGCTCTTTTCCTAAACAGTTTGTTTCATCTCTGTTCAAGGTCATCTATTTCTCCACGCATCTCTTCTACTACCTCTTGGTTGTTGTCCCTTATATGCATCTTTTACATTCTTCATGTTTTGCACATGCATTTCCCTTTAATGAATTGCCTTTTGATCACCTTTCCACAGACCAACAGTTCAGGATCCAGTTCGAATTTAATTCCAATCAATGAGTCACCTTGCTCCTATCATGTTATTCTATTCCTCGAATTTTTTTTCGCTATGAACAGAGGGAGGTGTTCAGCTTTCCCACCCATACACTCACATCATCTTGCACTTATGTGTGTGTGGTTGTCCTCTACTTGGCACTTCAACCAAGTTTTGTGACCTGAAAGAAAAAGGAAAATTCTCTTGCTAGTTGCCACACAACCCAATATATTCCCATACACGGGAAATAGTCATATGTGTAGAACTTATCTATAATAATATTCCTGTATGAGAAGAGTCCTGTTTGTTAGGATATTACACATGTATCTTATCATTTTATTATGTATATGTATTCAGGATCCACTTATGGGACTGCCTTATGAATGGGAACACCACAGATGAGGGGTTTTGTTTTGTTTTGTTTTTTTAATTTCATTAAATAAATACCACGGAATAGGGTCCAAGGTGTTTTTCTTCCTTCAATAAAGTTTACCCTAAAATCAACAGTATCATAGCAAGGAAACCTACCTTTCTAGTATATTAAATTTGCCACATGGGTTTCTACCCTATTATTCCTCAGCTAAAGGCTGCCAAAGAAGGGAAACTTGCAAGGGACTGGGCATCACAAATAGGCAGGCAGGAGCTACAGTTTCAAAACCCAGAAGGTAAAATCTTGACTGGTTTTCCTTCTTTGGTCCTTCTTTCCCTCCCACCCATACTCCTGTCAGTCTGGCTTTCTTTTGCTGTCTTGAGCTCTCCTTTCTCCCAGCAGCCTCATGGTCCTTTCATGTGCTTGGGCATTGTTTCCCCACATTTGCTTTTATTTACTGTTTCAGGTATTTTTCCATTTGGGAATTATATGTTTCCACACATCATGGTGTATTTTTGTGTCTTATCTCTAGAAGGTCCTGGAAGTCTTCCTTTTGTGCAAAGTGTCAATTCCC
Organism: Tamandua tetradactyla; assembly: GCF_023851605.1. Taxonomy (NCBI): domain Eukaryota; kingdom Metazoa; phylum Chordata; class Mammalia; order Pilosa; family Myrmecophagidae; genus Tamandua; species Tamandua tetradactyla. Next base: position 153,566,312 of record NC_135329.1, on the reverse strand, counting down.
TTCCTTCTTTTTGCTCTCAATCTAAAAATCTGCCTTTCTTTCTCATCTGATTCTACAAAGCATGGCCATACCAGTTGGTTTGTAGCCCATAAACACCTACACAGAGCAAATGCTGTTTGGTGGCTGGCTTCTGATGGAAAGCTGACAGGGAGTCATCTTTCATCTCCATTTTGTCCTTTTTTTTTTTTTTTTTAACCTCCTCTTGAACTGCTTTATCTTCCATTTTCTGTTTCAACCTTCAACTTCCTCCTATTCTCTCTCAGTCAAAGGCAAAGAAATTTTTCCTATATTCACTCCTTAAAATTGGAGTCAAGTGATTTTTCTCAGATACTACTGGTGTCTGATATAATTGGTTTGATATGACTTAATCTTGGGATTTATCTGTAGCCACCTTTGTAATTCTTTGGCTAGTGCTCAAGTCTTGATTTTCTTGACAGTAAGTTTCTGAAAGGAAATATCAGGTTATCAGAGTAATGCATAAAGACCTTCTATACAGTAATGCGTAAAGAGTCTATTCCAATACTTAGCAAGTATATTAAGCAAATTGACTTGACAATCCAATCAGCTCTGATAATAGAAATAGGTCAAGGCAAGTTAGGTGCCAAGAGGAATAGGCGTGAAATGTTTATCTTTGGTAGTCTATGTCCGAATATTGTTTATGATTATGCATTTCTGGGTTTTAGAGAATTTGGCTTTTTATCTTGAAATTGCAGTTAAAAGAAATGTGGGTCTTCCTCATTTCTTTTGTGAAACCCCATTTTTTCAAAGCTATTGAAAATTTTAATTAGTGTCTATTGACTTTTCTTATTTCCTGACACTTGACTTCTATTATTTTTTATTAAAGCAGTTGTACATTAACAGAAACATTATTCAGAATATTCAGAATTTCCAAATACCCCATCCTCAAACACAGTTTTCCCATTTTTAACATTTTGCATTAGTGTGTTACTTTTGTTAAAACTGATAAACCAAATTATTATATTTGTAACCTTAACTATAGTGCATAGTTTACATTATGATACATTTTTCATGTTGTTCAGTTCTGAGGGTTTTAAAAAATGTTTATTCTGGTAAAATATACACAACTCAAACGTTCCCATTTAATGACTTCAAGTATACAATTTAGTGGTGTTGATTACAATCACAAGATTGATGGCAATAGATTTGACATGAACTGTCTCCAAACCAACATGGTAATTGTAAATGACTTGTTCTTTTTAATTATCAATCCAGTTTCTTTTATTTCACAATCTGATTCCTCACTGGTAGAGTTTATTTTATTTTGTCTTGATTCTTGTTAAGCTCTATAACCACAATCTCTGCCAACATACTAAAATAACTGTGCTGGTTTGAAAGTATTATGAACCCTAGAAAAGCCACGTTTTAGTCCTGATCCATCTGTGGAGCTAGCTGTTTCTTCTAATCCCTACTGAAGGTTAGAAACCTGATTAGATTATCTCCACAGAGATGTGACATGCCCAATTCTGGGTATTCACCTTTGATTAGAGGGAGATGTGACTCCACCCATTTCAAATTCTTGTTTAGTTTACTGGAATCCTTTCAAAGAGGAAATGTTTTGGAAATAGCTGCAGAGCCACAACACCCACGAAAGCCCATGCTGCTAGGGAACTTTGGAGCTGAAGAAGGAAAACACCTCTGGGGGAGCTTCATAAAACAAGAAGCTTGGAGAGAAAGCTAGCAGACATCACCATGTTCGCCATGTGCCTTTCCAGATGAGAGAGAAACCCTGAACTTCATCGGTCTTCTTGAACCAAGGTATCTTTCCTTGGATGCCTTTTATCGTACATTTCTATATCCTCGCTTTAATTTGGATATTTTCATGGCTTTAGCACTGTAAACTTGCAACTTAATAAATTCTTCATTTTAAAAGCCATTCCATTTCTGGTGTATCACATTCTGGCAGCCAGCAAACTGGAATAATAATGATGATGAAACTATGCAGTGTATGAGACTTAAAGAATACCTCTCCTCTTAATTTAATTTATTTGAAAATAAATGAGAGCTTAATATTGGACTGTATTGGCTATTTGTTCTAGTTTGCTAGCTGCTGGAATGCAACACACCAGAGATGGATTGGCTTTTAATAAAAGGGGATTTATTTTGTTAGTTCTTCAGAGGAAAGGCAGCTAACTTTCCACTGAGGTTCTTTCTTACATGGAAGGTACAAGATGGTCTCTGCTGGTCTTCTCCCCAGGCCCCTGGGTTCCAACAACTTTCCCTGGGGTGACTTATTTCTGCCTCTCCAATGGCCTGGGCTGAGCTGCGAGTGCTGAGATGAGGAATGCTGAGCTGCTTAGGCTGTGCTATGCTGCATTCTCTCATTTAAGCACCAGCCAATTAAGTCAAACATCACTCATTGCAGCAGACACGCCTCCTTGCCGACTGCAGATGTAATTAGCAACAGATGAGGTTCACGTACCATTGGCTTATGTCCGCAGCAACAAAACTAGGTATGCTCACCTGGCCAAGTTGACAACTGAATCTAACTAATACACTATTTATTCCTTCAGTTAACTTTAAAATAGTCTGTGGATTCATTTGGAGTTTCCTTGCAGTTATCTGTGTAACAAGTGCCCAAATCTTGATCTTTCTTGCCCTGTAGGAACAAGGTCCCTATTCTGCAAGGCTTTACCCCTATAGAGATGGTTTTCCTGAACTGTATCTTGGTGCTATGGCAACAGCCAACTTAGCAAAAGGTCTATGACACTTATTACTACTGTAATAAAAGGTGCTATTTAATATAACAAAGAGGGTCCACTTTATGATGATACATGGAAGAGATCTTGCAGATCTCAAAACCAGAAATTACTACAGCTCCTGAGCATCTGGACATTGTTAAGTTTTTCCTTTAGAGCTAAATTTGAGCTCTCCTCTGGCAAGTACACAGAGCCATATGCCTTATTTTGGGCTTCATCTTAATTTTCCTGCACTCGTTTTTTCCCTTTATCTCAGTTTCTTTGATTAATATTTTATATTATGGTATAACTATTAATAATAAGCTACCATAATTCTATTTAGGAGTGGGAAGGAAATAAACATAGCAAACAACAAACAAACATAGCAATAAAATCAATTGCCTATTATATGCATATATAAGGACAGTCCTACAGGCATTTTGTACCAGATTGAAAGGATTTATGTACCCTAGAAAAGCCATGTTTTAATCCTAATCAATCTTGTGGGAGCAACCATTTCTTAATAATCTCTATTCTGTACTATAGATTGGAAACTTGATCAGATTATCTCCATGGAGATGTTGCTTGCCTAATTGTGGGGATTAACTTTTGAATAGAGGGAAATGTGACTCCACCCATTCCAGGTGGGTCTTGATTACTTTACTGGAATTCTTTAAAAGAGGAAGCATTTTGGAGAAAGCTTGAGAATGACAGCAGCAGAGTCCACTACAGAGTGGACTACAGAGTCCACAAGCCAGCGACCTTTAGAGATGGAGAAAGCCCCTAGGGGAGCTTCATGAAGCAAGAGGCCTGGAGAGGAAGCTAGAAGACATCGCCATGTTCACCACGTGCCTTTCCAATTTAGAGAGAAACCCTGAACTTCATCGGCCTTCTCAAACCAATTATCTTTCCTTGGATGCCTTAGATTGGATGCTGTAACTGGGATATTTTTATGGCCCTAGAACTGTAAACTTTTAATTTACTAAATTCCCCTTTTTAAAAGTCATTCTAATTCTGGTAACTAGAATACATACTTTTTTGTTTTTTGGGTGCATGGACAAAGAAATGACTACAGGAATACTTTTAAATAGGCATTACAACTTTCAGGAAAAAAATGCAGTTTAGAAAATGATGGATACTAAGGAGTCACCAAGTTTGTTTGTACTTTAAATCTTTTTAATTTTTAAAAGCAACTTTATCAGAGATGGAAGTATTATGATTGAAATAGAAACATGAAATTAGCTATACCTAAACAGGAAAAAGGCAACCCTCTAAAATTTTTATATTTTGTTTACAAGAACCACTAAATTATTTTTTTATTTACAATTTTATAATTTCATGGATAATGCAAAAATTATCCAAATAGAAATATTATTTGTGATTTCCAATATTTAAGTCATAGCTAGCTCTTAAATTATTATTATTATTCTGTTGTTCTTATAATCATTCAATTAGGCTTGTTTCTAATTTTTTATTTTGGATAGTCGTATAATTTTATTTTTATGAGGTTTGAAAAATATTTATATAAACCATTCATTCTCAAACTATTTGACATCTTGTATATACTCTCCAATTATTGCATGCTACAGATATTTTGAAATCTTTTCAAATATCCTGTGGCCCTCTGCATTGCTTCAGGGTGTGTGATATTGACAGGAAAGCCATATGTATATTACAAGTCATCTGCTACTAAATCTAAGGCTTAAAAAATCAGCAGCTCTGAAACTAAAGTGCTCTTTTATGGAAAGGCTTTATATAGAAATAAAATACATAAGATAGATTTCTAAAGGAAAACTGTAAATGGCATACAATGCTTGTAATGCCACATGGCTCTTTATGTCGGGGTTGCTGGGCGCTTCCAATGAGTTATAGTAGATAGGATTCATAAGTGTAAGCAAACATGCCCAAGTCACTTGTAATTTGGAAACTACCACCCTTCCATTTTCTATTGATTGTTACCAGCAGTCGTTTGGATAATGGAAAGTCTACCCTTTTAATATAGGCAGATGCAATTTAGAAATGAATTTTTAAACTGGTAATAATAGCCATGACAATGGAAAAATGTTTATCTCTTTGCAGCTTAAGGTGCTTTCCCATATTACTTTATTCCCATCCTTCAGAATATTTTTTCATGTTTACATATGAGGAAACAAAGGTTTCATCCTGGGCAAATAACCAGCAAATAAGATTTCAAGTATGTGAACAGAAGCACTCTGACACAGCTCCATGTTGTTTTAAGTATTGTACTCTACATGGCAAAAATATATTAACTGTTATATCCAGCATTGCACAGGAACATCATTAACTGCTGTTAAATAAAGTTTAATAGAATCATAACGATTAAGTGGAATTTTGATAATCCTTCATAATGAGAGAAATTAATATATAGCTCAATTTTTAAATTCACATCAAAGCTTATTTATAGAACCTGTTTATCATTCTACAGTCCTGGGGAAGAGGAAGGGATCTCTGCTACTGTTTAGTTTGGTTCACACAATGCAATGTTGCCCATTACAGAAGCAGTTAATCAAAAAGTAATGCCTCAAGTTTAGAGCATTTTTTCCTTGCTACTTATTAATAGCTGCTAAAAAAGCAAAAGGATCATTTGAAATGAACAATGATTTCCAAAGGATAAAATGCTGATTTATTTTTAAACACAGCCTATTGAAAATTACAAATATTAATTTCTAAACTGCCTGAATTCTGAATATTGCCCCATTAATTATAGTTTAGGAGATTCAGGGGCCTCACTAATTGGTCTCAACATAATTTCACTATTAGAATAATATAACCTTCAGTTTTACTCATCCTTTTCAGAGCTAAACAATATAGTGCCCAATTTCAGACACTAAAAACCAAGAAGTCTACTTGGGATTCATATTGCTTTCCCTGTCCATGAAAGTATCTACATATGCCATTTTCCCCAGTTGGTAGCCTAACTTCCTTTGCTCTGGAGTTTTCTTTCAAATATCCTTGTCAGAGCATGCTTATTCTGAATGGCAGTCATATAAATCTCTTCTTGCTTCCCAGGAATGCACCAAAGTGATGAAAAACAACAACAAACTTTTTTATTTTGAAATAACTACCGATTCACAGGAAGTTGCAAAAATAGTAGAGAGGACCCAAAGACTCCTCATTCACTTTCTCCCAATGGGCACATGTTACATAATTATAGTACAATATCAGAGGAAGGAATCTGACATTGTTATAATGTATGTGTTAAGTTCTATATAAAGATTTTATCAGATGTGTAGATACATGTAACCATCACTGAAATCAAGATGCGAGCAATTCCATCACTACAAAGATCGCCCTTGTGCTGCTCCTTTAAAGTCACACTCAACTCCTACCCCTATGACATCCCTACCCCCTAGCTGCCACTAATCTGTTTTCCATCTCTGTAATTTTATTTAAAGAATATCATATAAATGGAGTCATGGAATATATGTCCCTTTGAGATGGGCTTCTTTCCCTTAGCAAAATGTCCTTGAATATTATCCATGTTGTCATGTGTACCAGTGTATTTCATGCCTTTTTTCCCCCCTCTCTGCATGCAGAAGCTCAAATTATGAAGCAGGGACCTGGGTGAGTGGCAGGCACAGGCACGTGGAAGGAATTCTCTGGAGTTAGAAGGCTTGAGTCCATTGGGCCTGCCACTGGGCAAAAATGAAAAACTCTTTAACTTGCTAAACTCTTGTTTTCACTTGTGAAAATAATACCCTATGGGATTGCTACAGGATTTTATTCTTTGTCACATATGTTTGCAAATATTTTCTCTCAGTCTGTAGGTGCCTTTTCATCTTCTCAGTGTCATTCAGAGAGAAAAAGTTTTTAATTTTGATGGAGTCCAATTTATTGAGTTTTTTCTTTTAAGGATCATGTTTTTTGAGTCATATCTAAGAATTCTTCATCAGGCCCTAGATTCTGATGATTTTCTTCTATGTTATCTTCTAAAAGTTTTATGGTTTTACATTTTATATTTAAACCTATGATGCATTTTGAGTTCACATTTGTAAAACATGAGATTTGCATCGAGTTAAATTTCTTTTGCCTAGAGATCTGATTGATCCAGCACCATTTGCTGAAAAGACTCGTCATGGAATTACTATCCATTGAATTCCCTCTACTGAATTACTTTTGCACCATTGTCAAAAATTAGTTGATTGTACTTGTGTGGGGCTATTTCTGAGTTTTCTATTCTGTTCTATCAATGTCTTTTCCTCCACCAATACCATACAGCTTTGATGATTATGACCAATGAATATAGATTCATGTGAAATATTGGCCTGTTGGTTTCTCTTTTCTTATACGACATTTGCCTGGTTTTGTTAAGAACCAATAATGTCTTCATAGGATGAGTTGGGAAGTGTTCTCTGTGCTACTATTTGAGTAACCCTATAACTATTAAGAAAATCCAATCCTTAATTAAAAGCCACCTCTGGGTCTTGATGTGAGCTTCTCCAGTACCTAGTCTGAGATGCATCAGGCAAAGAAAACAGTCCAGGAAACTCTGATCACCTTGCCTTTCCCCAGGTTCTAAGTTTCCTAGCCTGTCTCCTTTCTTCTTTCCAGCATTCAGAACTTATGTTTGCTTTACAAATAATGTCCAGGTTTTTAAGCTGTTCTTGATGAAAGGAATAAACGAAACGTACCTTGACTCCATCTTCTTAGTGAATTTTGAATATACCACCTAGCTTGTATTTTACATGAGACTATCTTCCAGCTTTGATGAAAATGTATTTGTTCATGTTTTAAAGCTTGTTGACTCTATTATTCAAATCCTCCATATTCTTGTCATTTTTAAATGCAGTTTTACCGAGATACATTCATACACCATACAAACCATCTGAAGTGTACAATCACTGGCTCACAGCATCATCACATGGTTAAGTATATAACACCATGATAAATTCTAAAACATTACTCAGAAAAGAAATAAAAAGAAAAAAGAAAACCCCAATTTTCCCATATCCCCTTATCTACCCCCCCATTGATCAACTGTATTGGTGTAGCAAATGTGTTGTTGTTGACAAGAGTATTAAAATATTACTGTTAATTATAGTCCATAGTTTACAGTAGGCACATTTTTTGCCATATACCCCTCTATTATTAACTGCTTGTAATAGTGTCATACATTTGCTCTAGTTCATAAAAGAACTTTTTTGTGTTTGTACAATTAATCACAAATTTTGTCCCTCACAAGATTCACTGTATTATACACTCCCATATTCTAAAACAATATGGAAGTCTTCATTACTTTATGTGGCATCCTTGTGCAGGGGACATGCTACTTCCTGTATCATTCCAATTTAGTATCTGTGCTGACAAAGTGAGTACTGTCCACTTTTGAGCATGTAATGATAGACAGAAAACACACTTTACACACATATATATATATAAAATAGTGATGAATAATAACTATTTAGGAGAACTTAACATGTTCTATAAATTACAACTTTTAAAACTTACAGTTTATGCTATAAAAAATATTCTTTTTCTTTTACCAATGAGGAAACTAAGTTTAGAGATGAAGACATTTGCTTGTGGTTTCCTCGTTTTTCTTTTTATATGGGTAGGCACCAGGAATCAAACCCGGGTCCTATGGCATGGCAGGTAAGCATTCTGCTGAGCCACCGTGGCCCGCCCTCCTCGTTTTTCTAACTTCAGAGCTCATGCTTTTAAATCATAATGAAATATTTTTAGCTATACTTCCAATATTTCTCAGAATAATGTAGTGAAGACAGCAGTTTATTAGGAGCCAAAAGACAATGTGTTCTCTGACAAATTTATACACAATTGTTTGAATTTGGGAAATTATTTTCAATTTCCTGCTCTCAGTTTTCTCAACTGTAAAATTATAGGGTTAATCTCAATTTCTAAAATCATTTTTTGACAAATAATTTTATAAATGTCTAACAATCCTGGAAGAAATGGAATTTGGAGAACTTATATGGTAAAGGGATAATTTTAAGTAGTCTATGAAAACCAAATCTATAATATTACAGATAATAGGTGCCATGCTTATTGAAAATAAAACGATGAGACTGCCTTCAGAACTCTTATCTTCTGTCTTTGAACATCTGTAAACTCATGTAAACATAGGTTTTTGTGAGTTGTGGAGTGGATTGATTGAAGGAGACTTTGAGAGAGTCTTAAAGTGAAAAAAACATGAAAATCGTTGTCATTGAGTTTTCACATATGAGGTGCATGTGACTACATGTGCTGGAAATCTGTTATTCCAAGTATTTAGAAGGATTGTTTTATATTTGGGTGCTTCTTTCAATGGTTAATTCCCTGATGAAAGCTCAACTATTGTTCTAGTTTGGTAGCTGCCAGAATGCGATATACCAGAAATGGAATGGCTTTTAAAAAGGGGAATTCAATAACTCACAAATTTATAGTCCTAAGGCCATGAAAATATCTCAGCTAAAGCAAGTCTATAAAAATGTCCAAATTAAGGCACCAACTAGAGGTTACCTTCAAGAAAGGCCAATGAGGTTCAGGGTTTCTGTCTCAACTGGAAAGGCACATGGCGAGCATGGTGATGTCTGCTAGCTTCCTCTCAAGGCTTCTTATTTCATGAACTCCCTGGGGCACATTTTCTAAAGGTCTCTGGCTGGTAGACTCTCAGCCTCATGGCTGAGTCATGGCTCTAGCTTTTTCCAAAGTGTTTCCTCTTTTAAAGGACTCCAGTAAACTAATCAAGACACATCTGGAATGGGGGGAGTCACATCTCCCTCTAATCCAAGGTTAATACCCACAATTGGGTGACTCACATCTCCATGGATATAATCTAATCAAAAGATGCCAACCTATATTCTCAAATAGGGAGAAAAGAAATGGCTGCCTCCACAAGATTGGATTAGGATTAGACCACAGCTTTTCTGGGGTGCACATATCCTTTCAAACCAGCACACCTATGCAATATCTTTTATGAATGTTCCATTATATTGTACCAATCATTTTAATTTTCTCTCTTTGCATTTCATCCTATTTGTATTATTTTATGTTCTAAAGTTGCTCAAATTTTCTGAAAGGATGAACATATTGCTATGTGAAAAGATAATGAATTTGTACATCTGCTGGAGGCTCTTGTTCTCACAGAGCAACTTCATATATACAAGAAAAATAATTCAACATAAGTTGTATGATTTTTCTGTAGCTCCCCTCAGCTGTCATCTTTCTTTAAAATTATATTATATAAATGTCTAGCAATGAACAAAATGATTTTAACAGGTGTTTAATATGATTTCATAAGCACCTGTAAAACATCTGAAACTTGTCTAAATGTGTGGTCAGTACTGGAGAGGCTAGTAATCTAATAGCATACATGATCTCTCCTAGAAATAAAGCTACATTGACTAGTAAGCAATATGTGTATATTAAATGTGTGATTAATAATTTTTCAGGCTTTTATAATACCATATATACCATTGTTTCACAAACTATATTGCTTGGAATATTTATTCAACCAGATAAGTTGATTAAACAAATTTAACAAGTTTCTTTGCTGTAACAATTCATAAAGACTTTGACACACTACTCTACATATTAACCTTCAGAAAGAGGATTTACTATACCACTTTCCAAACTTCTTTGTCCTCTGAACTTTTTTCCTTCTTAGAAAACATTGGTGACCTAGTATTTTGTGAACTGGATTTTGGGCAATGGTGCTGCAAACAAATATAATCCAACGTCCATATGCAGAGCAAAGATTAAAGGGAAGCAGGGTTAATCAAGAAGAGTTATAGGAAAATGAGGTTAGCCAGGACTGATGAAGTTTCAGGTTGTTTCAGATTTATGTACACTTCATTTATATACATCCTTAATGTTTGAGACAAGAAAAGCTGGTGGGTAGGTGAGTCTTTTCCTTTTATTCTTCACTTTTCCTCTGCTAACTGGTTCCAGGGCTGATATTCACAGGATTCTGGTCCAACTCTACGAAAGCAATTGTCACATGAATTAATTAAAACAGAAAGAAAGCAGTTTGTACAAAAATTGCAGCTCCATTAGAGCTCTGGAGTGAAAATTGCCTTCAGAGTTTTCTAGCCTTTGGGTGAAATGATGGGGCCTTTGCACTGCTGCTTGTGCATTGAGAAAGGTGTGATTTCACTTGGTGGGGTGTCCCTACCCTGAAGGCACTGACAGCTGGACTGCCAGCTGACTGTACCCCCACAACTGGGCAGCAAGTACTGCCTGAAAGGGCTTCCAGCAAATCATCGTTGGGTTTATGGCATAAATGCTTATCAAATTCTGTAGTGCATTCAAGTTATCTGAGAGAGAGGTCATTTCCAAAATAATTTTTAATTTTCTTCTTCCTTGGAGACCTTCATCAGGGAATGACTAGGTAATTTTTTCTTTCCAAAAGTTTTTGGTTCAAAATGGTGAATTATTCTGGAGTGTTCCAGATCCTTGATATTTAATCAATATCAAGCCGATATTGAATCTTAAAGGCTGGACAATGGTCAGTACTGTTGAAACGGTAACATTCACATTCACATTTGGACACTTTGTAGGAGACTAACTGTGATCAGTTTGAATGGGGCAGAGTTGATCCCCACTTGTTTCTGACATCACTTCTCTAGACTGCTTTCCAGGCAACTCCCTTATTCATAAACCCAGGGAATTCCCTTCAGCCCAATTCTAAGCTAGTTTTAAAGCCAGCAAGCTACATTAAATGGTTTTGGGTTATAGGAGAGGAGTAAACAAGTAAGTAAGATGAAATCAGTGGTCCATATATGTTGTTGCAAATCAATACCATTTTGTCTTTTTCTAAAACATTTTTCTCCTATAAGTTGGTTGAGGAAAAGAAGTAGATGTAAATTTCCCATGTTAGATAGATAAACCTGAAGATTTTAAAAGGATTAAAGAATATCATACCATTCTAGTTTCTTTCTATGTGGAATTAAAATAGTAAGAAGCAATAATGCAGTTATATGCATTTTTGATTGTTGTTTTCTGATGAATCAAACCTTTTATCAGCCTTCCTTATCTCTTTATGTTCTTTAATACTGTCTTGAAATCTATTTTATTTGATACTAATGTAGATACCATGACTTCTTATGCTTAATATATGCATAGTGTAATTTTTCCTACCCATTTATTTTCAACCCATATCTTAATATTTGTGTTTCTTATAAAGTTTATACCTAAATCCGTCATCTTTATCAATATGACAATTTCTGTCTTTGAATTGGAATCTGTAGTCCAAATCTATTTAATGTAATTAATGATATACTTGGATTTAGGATTACCATTTTGCTATTTTTTTTTCCTGTCTGTTTTTCTTATTGTTCTTCTACTGTCTTTCTTTACACGATTTCTTTTGGGCAGTTAAATATTTTTAGAATTCTATTTTAGTTTATATTGCCTTTTTAGTTAATCTACATTTTTAAATGTTTACTCTAAGGATTTAAATAATTATACTTAGTGTCTGACTGCTTACTTAGAGTTAATAATATTAACCATCATATAAAGTAGTTCAACCTTGCAACCGTACAGGTGTTTTTATTACTCCACTCTCCTTTATGATATGGTTGTTGTACGCCTTGTCTACCTATGCTATCAACCCTATATTATAAAATTATACTTTTTGTTTTACACTTTGTAAATGTTTTAAAGACATTAAAAGGGGAAAAAAACCTCTTATTTTTGGTGTATTCATGGTGCTTGCCATTTCTTTCTGAAATTAAGAGTTTCCATATGCTATAATTCCCTTTGGGCCTAAAGATCTTCTTTTATGATTTCTTGTGGTGCAAAACAAATAAAAAACTTAGCTCTTATTTGTCTGAAATATCTTTATTTCTCCTATATTTGTTTTCATTTTCACTGGTATAGAATTCCGGGTTGACAGTTTTTCCTTTTAGAGTTTTAAAAATGTTATACTACTGTCTTCTCGCTTTCAATGTTTCTGATAAGAAATCAATGATATTTTCATTGCTGCTTCCATGTGTGAAATGTGTTATTTTATTCTGGCTGCCTTCAACAACTTTCTCTTTATCTTTGGATTTCAGCAGTCTGACCAGTATGTGCCAAATTGTGGTTTTCTTTATATTAATTCTAGTCGGAGTTCACTGTGTTTCTTGAATCTGTAAATTTGTCTTTCTCAAAATATGGAATGTTTTTGTCTATTATTTTTACAAATAGCTTTTGTGTCACCTTCTCTCTTACTCCTTCTTCCAGGACTCCAGTTATATGTGTATTAGACCTCTACATATTTCTCCACACAACTCTGAACATTGGTTCTCTTATTTGGCTTCCATTCTTTTTGTTTCTCAGTTCCTCGGATTCAATAATTTCTATTGATGTAGTTTCAATTCCACTGACTCCTTCTTCTGATATCCCCAATCTGCTATTAAGCTCATCCAATGAATTTTAAAAATTTAGATTTTATGTTTTTCAGTAGCCTATTTTCCATTTTGTACTTTGGTATAGTCTCTTTCTCTACTGAGATTTATAATTTGTTCCTTCATTTCAAACATATTCCTTTATGCCATTTGGCATAGTTGTAATAACTTTTCTGAAATTCTGCCAAAATGTCTGCTAATTACAACATCTGTGTTATTTCAGGAACAGTCTCTGTAGAATATGTTTTTTAATTTTCTCATACTATGGGTGAGATTTTCCCTCATAATGCATATAAAATCTTTTCAGATTATATTCTGGACATTATAAATGCTATATTTTAGAGACTCTAGATTCTATTCTAATTTCTCGAACAGGATTTTTTTTTAAAATCAGGCATTTAATTTGACATATGCAAATTATAAACTATGTCTGTCCTAAGGAAGGTGACAACCAAATATCAATTGTGTTAATTTAATATACTGGCCTGCTTTGGAGTCTGTCTCAGGCATACATGGTTCAGAGGTTAGCTAGTAATTTTGGCAGGGGTTATAAACAGAATTTGCAGCTGTATTCTCTGGTTCTCTCCTTTTTGTGATTTCTCTTCTCACTTGCCAGCTGCTGTTGTCAGCCTGAACTCTATCATGTGGTTCTTCATGCAGTAAGCTTGGTGTTTCCTACCTCAGTTACAGAATTCCTGCATGGTTCTGACTTGGGCATATATGATTAAAATGGCAAATTTGGTAATTGCTGTACCATTTTTCCCAATGTAATTCCACTCAAGTCTCTGTCTTCTCTTCATTGCTCTCCAATGCCTTCAGGTTGTTGTTTTAGAGGTGAAATTATGATGAGGTATGTGAAGCACTCATCTCAGGACAAACGTAGCAATCAAGAGAAATAATTTATCAATACCATATCTTAAAACATTAATATCAATGCGAAAATCCACAATAACTTCTTTCTATGCCTAGCACCTGCTACGGTTCAGGGTTCAAAGAAGCATTTGGCACCTGTAGCGGCTCCAAAGCATTGGAGGCTGGACAAACTGACTGGTGTGTTTGCACCTTGTCAAACTACTGGTCCCCAGTGAGACTGAGAGAGTGTCTCCTTCTCATCATTTTCTGGTGGAACAGACTTAAGTATGCCCTGACAGGAGATGAAGTAAAGAAAATCTGTATGCAGAGGTTCATAAAGATTGATGGCAAGGTCTGAACTGATATAACATATACTGCTGGTTTTATAGGTGTCATCAGCCTTGACAAGACTGGAGAGAATTTCCATCAGATCTGTGATACCAAGGGTCACTTTTCTCTTCATCCTTTTACACCTGCAGAGGCCAAGTACAAGTTGTGCAAGTGAAGGAAACCTTTGTGGGCACAAAAGGAATCCATCATCTGGGTGACCCATGATGCCTGTCCCATCTGCTCACCTGATCCCCTCATCAAGGAGAGTGACTCCATTCAAATTGATCTGGAGATGGGCAAAATTACTGATTTCATAAAGTTTGATACTGGTAACCTGTGTACGGTTTTAGGAGGTGCTAATCTCAGGAGAATTGGTGTGGTCACCAGCAGAGAGAGACATCCTGGCTCTTTTGATGTGGTTCATGTGAAAGATGCTAATGGCAACAGCTTTGCCACTGGGCTTCCCAGTATTGTTGTTATTGGCAAAGGCAACAGGCCATGGATTTCTCTACCCAAGGAAGGGGTATCCGCCTCACAACAGCTAAAGAGAGAGACAAGAGACTGGCAGCCAAACAGAACAGTGGGTGAAATGATCTTTAGGTGACATGAAAGGGGGGCTCTTTTTGGCTATTAAACATGACGAAGTATGATTAATTGCAAAAAAAAAAAAAAAACCCACGATGAGAAAAATGTCAAAAATTTAAATAAGGGACTTCCTGGAAGATGGCGGCTTAGGAAGACGCGCGGATCTTAGTTTCTTCTCCAGGACACCTACTAGGGGAGTAGAAACGATACAGAAAGCGCCCAAAGCCACAACAGAGATAAAAAAGACAGCGTACCCCATCCTGGAACGGCTGGCTGGCTGAGAGAAGCAGCTCGGGTGAGATCGCCAAGGCGCACGGGCCTTACCGGGCGGGGTGGCAAGCGGCCGGAGTTACTCCCGGGCCGGCTGGGAGAATTGGAGAGGTGGTCCCCTGAAACCAAGGCGACTGGCGCCCACACCACGCGCAGCCCCCGGACCAACTGAGAGAATTGGATCGGAAACCCCCAGGCCGCGGAGAACGGTGACGGGTGGGGGAGGCCCCTTCCAAACCCGTGACTCCCGGGGAACGTGCACTCTCTCGGGCGGGCCGCTGCCGCTGGCGCCCTCCCGCCACGCTTGTTGCCCAGGGCCGACTAGGAAATTCGGACGGGCTCTTTCCCTGGCTGCAGCGACCAGCAACCCTCCCTGCGTTTGGGCCCCGGGCCGGCTCAAGCCGCTTCGGCTAGCGAACCCCCAGGACGGCGAGAGTTTTCCAAAGTTTAAGGTCCCACAGCACCTTTTACTGGTGGGACCCGCAGACAAACGTGTGCCACGAGCGCCACCTACTGGGCAGGATAAGAAAAACAGAACCCAGAGATTTCACAGAAAAATATTACAACCTTGCTGGGTCCAACACCAAGAGAAATCAGAATAAATGCCCAGACGCCAGCAGCAGAAGATAACTGTCCACGCTCAAAAGATTGAGAATATGGCTCAGTCAAAGGAACAAACCAATAGCTCAAATGAGACACAAGAGCTGAGACAACTAATGCTGAATATACGAACAGAAATGGAAAAACTCTTCAAAAATGAAATCGATAAATTGAGGGAGGACATGAAGAGGACATGGGCTGAACATAAAGAAGAAATAGAAAAACTGAAAAAACAAATCGCAGAACTTATGGAAGTGAAGGATAAAGTAGCAAACATAGAAAAAATAATGGATAGCTACAATGATAGATTTAAAGAGACAGAAGATAGAATTAGTGATTTGGAGGATGGAACATCTGAATTCCAAAAAGAAACAGAAACTATAGGGAAAAGAATGGAAAAATTTGAACAGGGTATCAGGGAACTCAAGGACAATATGAACCGCACAAATATACGTGTTGTGGGTGTCCCAGAAGGAGAAGAGAAGGGAAAAGGAGGAGAAAAACTAATGGAAGAAATTATCACGGAAAATTTCCCAACTCTTATGAAAGACCTAAAATTACAGATCCAAGAAGTGCAGCGCACCCCAAAGAGATTAGACCCAAATAGGCGTTCTCCAAGACACTTACTAGTTAGAATGTCAGAGGTCAAAGAGAAAGAGAAGATCTTGAAAGCAGCAAGAGAAAAACAATCCATTACATACAAGGGAAACCCAATAAGACTTTGTGTAGATTTCTCAGCAGAAACCATGGAAGCTAGAAGACAGTGGGATGATATATTTAAAATACTAAAAGAGAAAAACTGCCAACCAAGACTCCTATATCCAGCAAAATTATCCTTCAAAAATGAGGGAGAAATTAAAACATTCTCAGACAAAAAGTCACTGAAAGAATTTGTGACCAAGAGACCAGCTCTGCAAGAAATACTAAAGGGAGCACTAGAGTCAGATACAAAAAGACAGAAGAGAGAGATATGGAAAAGAGTGTAGAAAGAAGGAAAATCAGATATGATATATATAATACAAAAGGCAAAATGTTAGAGGAAAATATTATCCAAACAGTAATAACACTAAATGTCAATGGACTGAATTCCCCAATCAAAAGACATAGATTGGCAGAATGGATTAAAAAACAGGATCCTTCGATATGCTGTCTACAGGAAACACATCTTAGACCCAAAGATAAACATAGGTTGAAAGTGAAAGGTTGGGAAAAGATATTTCATGCAAATAACAACCAGAAAAGAGCAGGAGTGGCTATACTAATATCCAACAAATTAGACTTCAAATGTAAAACAGTTAAAAGAGACAAAGAAGGACACTATATACTAATAAAAGGAACAATTAAACAAGAAGACATAACAATCATAAATATTTACGCACCGAATCAGAATGCCCCAAAATACGTGAGGAATATACTGCAAACACTGAAAAGGGAAATAGACTCATATACCATAATAGTTGGAGACTTCAACTCACCACTCTCATCAAGGGACAGAACATCTAGACAGAGGATCAACAAAGAAATAGAGAATCTGAATATTACTATAAATGAACTAGACTTAATAGACATTTATAGGACATTACATCCCACAACAGCAGGATACACCTTTTTCTCAAGTGCTCATGGATCATTCTCAAAAATAGACCATATGCTGGGTCACAAAGCAAGTCTTAACAAATTTAAAAAGATTGAAATCTTACACAACACTTTCTCGGACCATAAAGGAATGATGTTTGAAATCAATAATAGGCAGAGTGCCAGAAAATTCACAAATACGTGGAGGCTCAACAACACACTCCTAAACAACGACTGGGTCAAAGAAGAAATTGCAAGAGAAATTAGCAAATACCTCGAGGCGAATGAAAATGAAAACACAACATATCAAAACTTATGGGACGCAGCAAAGGCAGTGCTAAGAGGGAAATTTATTGCTCTAAATGCCTATATCAGAAAAGAAGAAAAGGCAAAAATTCAGGAATTAACTATCCATTTGGAAGAACTGGAGAAAGAACAGCAAGCTAACCCCAAAGCAAGCAAAAGGAAAGAAATAACAAAGATTAGAGCACAAATAAATGAAATTGAAAACATGAAAACAATAGAGAAAATCAATAAGGCCAGAAGTTGGTTCTATGAGAAAATCAATAAGATTGATGGGCCCTTAGCAAGATTGACAAAAAGAAGAAGAGAGAGGATGCAAATAAATAAGATCAGAAATGGAAGAGGAGACATAACTACTGACCTCACAGAAATAAAGGAGGTAATAACAGGATACTATGAACAACTTTACGCTAATAAATACAACAATTTAGAGGAAATGGACGGGTTCCTGGAAAGACATGAACAACCAACTTTGACTCAAGAAGACATAGATGACCTCAACAAACCAATCACAAGTAAAGAAATTGAATTAGTCATTCAAAAGCTTCCTAAAAAGAAAAGTCCAGGACCAGATGGCTTCACATGTGAATTCTAACAAACATTCCAGAAAGAATTAGTACCAATTCTCTTCAAACTCTTCAAAAAAATCGAAGTGGAGGGAAAACTACCTAATTCATTCTATGAAGCCAACATCACCCTCATACCAAAACCAGGCAAAGATATTACAAAAAAAGAAAACTACAGACCAATCTCTCTAATGAATATAGATGCAAAAATCCTCAATAAAATTCTAGCAAATCGTATCCAACAACACATTAAAAGAATTATACATCATGACCAAGTAGGATTCATCCCAGGTATGCAAGGATGGTTCAACATAAGAAAATCAATTAATGTAATACACCATATCAACAAATCAAAGCAGAAAAATCACATGATCATCTCAATTGATGCAGAGAAGGCATTCGACAAGATTCAACATCCTTTCCTGTTGAAAACACTTCAAAAGATAGGAATACAAGGGAACTTCCTTAAAATGATAGAGGGAATATATGAAAAACCCACAGCTAATATCATCCTCAATGGGGAAAAATTGAAAACTTTCCCCCTAAGATCAGGAACAAGACAAGGATGTCCACTATCACCACTATTATTCAACATTGTGTTGGAGGTTCTAGCCAGAGCAATTAGACAAGAAAAAGAAATACAAGGCATCAAAATTGGAAAGGAAGAAGTAAAACTATCACTGTTTGCAGACGATATGATACTATACGTCGAAAACCCGGAAAAATCCACAACAAAACTACTAGAGCTAATAAATGAGTACAGCAAAGTAGCAGGTTACAAGATCAACATTCAAAAATCTGTAGCATTTCTATACACTAGTAACGAACAAGCTGAGGGGGAAATCAAGAAACGAATCCCATTTACAATTGCAACTAAAAGAATAAAATACCTAGGAATAAATTTAACTAAAGAGACAAAAAACCTATATAAAGAAAACTACAAAAAACTGCTAAAAGAAATCACAGAAGACCTAAATAGATGGAAGGGCATACCGTGTTCATGGATTGGAAGACTAAATATAGTTAAGATGTCAATCCTACCTAAATTGATTTACAGATTCAATGCAATACCAATCAAAATCCCAACAACTTATTTTTCAGAAATAGAAAAACCAATAAGCAAATTTATCTGGAAGGGCAGGGTGTCCCGAATTGCTAAAAACATTTTGAGGAAAAAAAACGAAGCTGGAGGTCTCGCGCTGCCTGACTTTAAGGCATATTATGAAGCCACAGTGGTCAAAACAGCATGGTATTGGCATAAAGATAGATATATCGACCAATGGAATCGAATAGAGTGCTCAGATATAGACCCTCTCATCTATGGACATTTGATCTTTGATAAGGCAGTCAAGCCAACTCACCTGGGACAGAGCAGTCTCTTCAATAAATGGTGCCTAGAGAACTGGATATCCATATGCAAAAGAATGAAAGAAGACCCATCTCTCACACCCTATACAAAAGTTAACTCAAAATGGATCAAAGATCTAAACATTAGGTCTAAGACCATAAAACAGTTAGAGGAAAATGTTGGGAGATATCTTATGGATCTTACAACTGGAGGCGGTTTTATGGACCTTAAACCTAAAGCAAGAGCACTGAAGAAGGAAATAAATAAATGGGAACTCCTCAAAATTAAACACTTTTGTGCATCAAAGAACTTCATCAAGAAAGTAGAAAGACAGCCTTCACAATGGGAGACAATATTTGGAAATGATATATCAGATAAAGGTCTAGTATCCAGAATTTATAAAGAGATTGTTCATCTCAACAACAAAAAGACAGCCAACCCAATTACAAAATGGGAAAAAGACTTGAACAGACACCTCTCAGAAGAGGAAATACGGATGGCCAAGAGGCACATGAAGAGATGCTCAATGTCCCTGGCCATTAGAGAAATGCAAATCAAAACCACAATGAGATATCATCTCACACCCACCAGAATGGCCATTATCAACAAAACAGAAAATGACAAGTGCTGGAGAGGATGCGGAGAAAGAGGCACACTTATCCACTGTTGGTGGGAATGTCAAAGGGTGCAACCACTGTGGAAGGCAGTTTGGCGGTTCCTCAAAAAGCTGAATATAGAACTGCCATACGACCCAGCAATACCATTGCTAGGTATCTACTCAAAGGACTTAAGGGCAAAGACACAAACGGACATTTGCACACCAATGTTTATAGCAGCATTATTTACAATTGCAAAGAGATGGAAACAGCCAAAATCTCCATCAACAGAAGAGTGGCTAAACAAACTGTGGTATATACATACGATGGAATATTATGCAGCTTTAAGACAAGATAAACTTATGAACCATGTAATAACATGGATGGACCTAGAGAATATTATGCTGAGTGAATCCAGCCAAAAACTAAAGGACAAATACTGTATGGTCCCACTGATGTGAACGGACATTCGAGAATAAACTTGAAATATGTCATTGGTAACAGAGTTCAGCAGGAGTTAGAAACAGGGTAAGACAATGGGTAATTGAAGCTGAAGGGATACAGACTGTGCAACAGGACTAGATACAAAAACTCAAAAATGGACAGCACAATAATACCTAATTGTAAAGTAATCATGTTAAAACACTGAATGAAGCTGCATCTGAGCTATAGGTTTTTGTTTTGTTTTGTTTTGTTTTGTTTTGATTTTACTATTATCACTTTTATTTTTTTCTCTATATTAACATTCTATATCTTTTTCGGTTATGTTGCTAGTTCTTCTAAACCAATGCAAATGTACTAAGAAATGATGATCATGCATCTATGTGATGATGTTAAGAATTAATGATTGCATGTGTAGAATGGTATGATCTCTAAATGTTGGGTTAATTTCTTTTTTTCCGTTAATTAAAAAAAAAAAAAAGAGAAGGGATAATTGGAGATGAAGGGATACAGACTGTACAACGGGACTGGATATAAAAACTCAGAAATGGACAGCACAATACTACCCAATTGTAATGCAATTATGCTAAAACACTGAATGAAGCTGCATGTGAGGTATAGGTTTTTTGTTTTTGTTTTTTTTGTTTTTTTTTCTTTCTATTATTGTTTTAATTCTTATTCTGTTGTCTTTTTATTTCTTTTTCTAAATCGATGCAAATGTACTAAGAAATGATGAATATGCAACTATGTGATGTTATTAAGAATTACTGATTGTACATGTAGATTGGAATGATTTCTAATTGTTTTGTTAATTCTTTTTTTAATTAATAAAAAAAAAAATTTAAATAAGGGCAGAGTCAGTAGCAGTGCCATACTCAACCATATTAGAACAAAATGAAAAGCAAAACAACTCAACATTTTTGGTACATTTAGTACATACAACTATTTTTAGTACTTTTTTTTTTAAATAGAGAAGACCTGCTTTTTACAGAACGATCATGCATAAAATGCAGGATTCCCATACACCATCCCAACAGCAACACCTTACATTGGCGTGGAACACTTGTTACCATCAATGATAGCACTTTGAAAATAATTGTACTTTTTTTTTTGGTAGTAGCTAACTTTGTTATAATTCATGAAAGAGTATTAAAATAATACCACTTACATTCCATTATTTACATTAGGTGAATTATTTGCCGTGTACCACTCGATTACTGCTACTTTGTATCAGTATCTTATGTTTGTTATAACCAATGAAAGAACATTCTCATACTATAGTACTAAGTAGTCCATCGACTAAAATAGGGTCCAGTGTGCTGTACAGTTTTATGTTTTATCTTTTAATTTTTATTCTAGTGATATATACATCCTAAACTTTCCTCTATTGACGACATTCACCTGTATGTTTCTGCGCTGTTGAATATATTCACAAAAATGTGCTAATATTACCACCATCCTTTTCCAAACTTTTGCCAACAGCCAAAATAGAAATTCTGTTAAAAAAATAAGCATCAATTCCCCATTCTTTAATCCCAATCTATCTCCAGGTAACTCATGTTCTAGATTCTAACTCCATAAGCTTGTTTATTATAATTAGTTAATAACAGTACAAATACAATATTTGTACCTTTGTGTGTGGCTTATGTCATACAACATAATGTCTTCACGGTTCATCCATGTTGTTCCATGTATCAGGCCTTCATTCTTTATTGCAGCTAATAATGTTCCATTATATGTATATACCACACTTTGTTTATCCATTTGTCAGGTGATGGACATGGGTTGTTTGTCTTTGGCAATTGTGGATAATTGTGCTATGAACATCAGTGTGCAAATGTCTGTTCAAGTCCCTGCTTTCAATTCTTCTAGATATACGCCTAGTAACAAGGATGCTGGATCATATGACAATTCTATATTAGCTTCCTGAGGAACGGCAAGCTGTCTTCCACAGTGATTATACCATGTTACATGCCCACCAAAAATGAATGAGTGTTTCTATTTCTCTACATTCTCTCCAATGCTAGGAGTTTTCTGATTTTTTAACAGTGGCCATTCTAGTAGTGTGAAACAATATCTCATTACAGTTGTAATATGCATTTCCCAAATACCAAATAATGTTGAACATCTTTTCATGTGCTTTGTAGCCATTTCTATTTCTTCTTTGGAAAAGTGTTTATTCAAGTCTCTTGCCCATTAAAAAAACCTTTTTAATTATGAAATATAACATATATATGGCAATAATTTTCAAAGTACATTTTAACAAGTAGTTACAAAACAGATGTCAAAGTTTGGTATGGGTTGCCATTCCTTATTTTCAGGTTTTTCCTTCTAGCTGCTCAAAAACACTGGAAGCTAAAAGAAATATCATTATAGTGATTCAGCAGTGATACTCATTTGTTAAATCCTATCTTCTCTGTTATAACTCCTCTTTCTCCTTTGATCCTTCTCCCAATCCATAGGAGACTTTGGGCTATGCTCATTCTAACTTTTTCATGTTGAAAAGGGGTGTCAACTATATAGAATGGGGGATGGAATTAGTTAATATTCTTGGTCAGGCTGGCCACTCTCCAAGTTTCAGGTCTGATCTGGCTGAGGAACCCTCTGGAGGTTATATGTTTCAAGAAAGTAAACTTAGTGCCTGAAACTTCTGTAGAGTCCCAGTTAGAACCTCAGGTGTTTTTTAGGGTTAACAGGAATGATGTTAGTTGAGATGTGGCAAATCATGGCAATATTCAATCTCTAGCTGAAGCTTGCATTCGAGTAGCCTCCAGAATAGCCTCTTGACTCCATTTGAACTCTCTTAGCTACTGATACCTTATTTTGTTACATTTCTTTTCTCCATTTTAGTCTGGAAGGCATTGTTAATCCCACAGTGCAAGGGCCAGGCTCAACTATGGGAGACATGTCCCCCATTGTCAGGGAGACTTTCACCCCTGAATGTCATGTCCTGCAAGGGAAAAGTAATAATTTTATGCACAAATTTGGGCTTAGAGAGAGAGGCCACATCTGAGCAACCAAAAATGTTTCATGGAAGCAACTCTTAGGCATAATTATAGGTAGTCTTAACTTCTCTGCCTCAAAAATAAATTTCTTAAGGGCAAGCCTCGAAGTCAACAGCTTGGCCTATTTTCTTGGAAGTTCCTAATGTTTGAGAGAATACAAGGGATTTCCAAGATGGGAAAATTTAATAGTTTCATATTTTTTCCTAAGTCCCTGAAGGGACTCTACCAATATGTTTTAATTTTCAGCCCATCATAGATTGGGATGTCTCCTGGTATCACATTACACTGTATAGAATTATAAATCCTCATTTCCGATCTGGGCTCCATGTGTTTTTTGTTGTTTAAATGAGCTATCCAGACAGGTTGATTTAGACTGTGTTACAGAAATTTATGTACTAGACACAATAAACCTCTCTGCCTTTGGTCTCATACAGTAATGAAGCTCTAGTGTACATATACTATCATCTTTTGCCCTGTTTCTGATTACCTTAGTCTCTAACAGATCAGCTTTGCTTTTAACTGTAACTGAAGGCTGATCTCTTTTTCCATGACTTTAACTGTTATTACATGAAGCAATGCTGACTTTCAGAACTCCAGAACTGAGTCTTATGTATCAAAGCAGTACTCAAAGTTCCAGGAAATACCGACTTATACACATATAACTTGGTGTCTCAGAATCTTAATAATACACTGAAGGCTTCAGACTAAGTACGGCTGTTATAAAAGCTTACAATTTAGGCACTAATTTTCTTATAAATATTTTCTGAAAGAGACATTAGCATATCTGTTCTTTTTTTCTGGCTTATTTGGAACAACACCTTGCCCCCAAGGTTCATTCAGTTTTCTATCTGCCTTATGAGCTGATTCCTTTCTGTAGCTGAAAGTAAATACTCCATCATCAATATTTACATTACAGTTCACCTTTTGGCTTCTCAGTCACTGTGCACTTCAGTGCCCTCCATCCATTGGGCATCATGGATAATGCCCAAATTAAACAAACCATGTATTACAAGTCCTCACTTGTTTGTACACTCAGCACCACTCTCAATTTTAGACAATTTTCATTGGTCCAAGGAAACAGCTGATTAAGACAGCCTCACTAAATATCAAATCAAAACTTCCCCTAATCTCTTGTCCCTTCCCCCCCTCCAACCCCCAATTATTACCCCTGGTATTGCTGTGGTACTGTTACTATCTTCCTATTAACTATAAGACATAGCATGCATTTTGTTTTCTATACCCATTTATTATTGACTCTTTATACAAGATAAAACCTTTGAAGGAGTTTATGCAAGAACTTATTTATAATTGTAGAGTTAATTGATGGGATACATGGTACTATACATCCCCTTTAAATTATATTGACCTTCATTATGGCAATGTTACTTATAACCCACTAATTAGCTAAAATCATTTCTACCCTTTCCCTTATATTCAAGTTCAACTACACTGGGTAAACATTCTCGCTTCTCTAGCTTCTATGTACCTCTAGATCCCCTATACTGTACAGTATAAATCTTTGAGATAAACTTTACCAGAGTAATAATAGCGAAATCATATAGCATCTCTCCTTTTGTGTGTGACTTATTTTACTCAGCATTATGTCCTTAAGTCTCATCCAGGTTGTCATGTGCTTTGGGACCTCATTTCTTCTTACTGCTACATAATATTCTATTGTATGCATACGATATTTGGTTTACCCACTCATCTGTTGAGGGGCACTTGGTTGTTTCAATCTTTTTGCAATTGTGAAAAGTGCTGTTATAAACATCAGTGTGCAAATATCTGTTCATGTCAGTGTTTTCAGCTCTTCTGGATATATATCAAGTATTTATATTGCTAGGTCATAGGGCAACTCAATATTTAGTTTTCTGAGGAACTGCCAAGCTGTCTTCCACAGCGGCTGTACAATCATACTTTCCCACCAGCAGTGAATAAGTGTTCCAATTTCTCCACATCCTCTCAAACATTTGTAGGTTTCCGTTTAACAGAAGCCATTCTTATAGGTTTGAGGTGGTATCTTGTTGATGTCTTGATCTACATTTCCCTTATAGCTAATGAAAATGAGCATCTCTTCATGTGCTTTTTAGCCACTTGTATTAGCTCTTCAAAAAAATGTCTGTTCATATTCTTTGTCCATTTTATAATTGGGTTGATTGTTCTTTTGTTGTTGAGTTGTAAAATTTCTTTATATAGACAGGATATCAACTTTTATCCAATCTGTGGTTTCCAAATATTTTCTTCCATTGAGTTAACTGTCTCTTCATCTTTTTGACTAAGTCCTTTGAGGCACAGAGGTTTTGATTTCAAGGACTTTCCATTTATCAATTTTTTGTTGTTGTTACCTGTGCTTTGGGTGTAAAGTGTAGGAAGCTATCTCCTATTACTAGGTCTTGAAGATATTTGCCTGCATATTCTTCCAGGAGTTTTATGGTACTGGCTCTTATATTTAGGTCTTTAATCCATTCAGAATAAATTTTTGTATAGGGGCTAAGTAGGGTTCACTTTCATTCTTTTGGCTATTGATATTCAGTTTTCCCATGCCCATTTATTGAAAGGTCTATTCTGTTACAGTTCAGTGGTTTTGGGGGTCTTATCAAAGATCAATTAGCCACAGATTTGGTGGTCTACAGCTGTATGATTGATTCAATTCCACTGGTCAGCACTTCTTTCTTTGTGCAGTACCAAGCTGCTTCGACCACTGTGGCATCATAGTAAGCTTTACAGTCAGGAAATGTTAGTCCTCCCACTTTGCTCTTCTTTTTTTTTTTTTTTTAGGGTATCTTTAGCATTTAAGGTCTCTTTCCCTTCCAAATAAATTTCAGAACTAGCTTTTCCAAGTTTTCAAAGTAGTTTGTTGGACTTTTTATTGGTATTGCATTGAATCTGTTGATCAATTACAGTGGAATTAACATCTTAATGACATTCAACCTTTCTATCCATGAGCCTAGAATGTTTTTCCATCTATATAGGTCTTCTTTGATTTCTTTTAGCAATGTTTTGTAGTTTTCCATATACAAGTCCTTGACATCCCTTATTTCTAGATACTTGATTCTTTTGGTTGCTGTTTCGAATGGATTTTTTTTTCCTTAACTGACACCTCAATTAGATCATTACTTGTGTATAGAAACATTATTGATTTTTGTACATTAATTTTGTATCCCACCACTTTGCTGATTTTGTTTACTATATCACGTAGCTCTGTTGTAGATTTCTCAGGGTTTTCCAAGTATAAGATCATATCATCTGCAAATAGGGAATATTTTACCTTTTCCTTTCCTATTTGGACGACTTTTATCTCTTTTTCCTGCTTTATCTCTCTAGCTAGGACTTGCTAGGACTTGTAGTACAATATTGAATAATAGTGGTGACAGTGGGTATCCTCGTCTCTTTCCCAATCTTAGGGGAATTGCATTCAATCTCTCACCATTAAGTGTATTTCTGCCTATGTTTTTTTTTCACGTATACCCTTTATGATATTGAGGAAATTTCTTTTCATTCCTACCATTTGGAGGGTTTTTATCAGGAAAGGATGCTGAATTTTCTTGAATGCTTTTTCTAGCATCAATTGATATGATCATGTGATTTTTTCCCCTTTTGATTTGTTAATGTGCTGTATTACACTGATTAATTTTCGTATATTGCACCACCCATGCATTCCTGGTATAAACCCTAAACCCTAATTGGTTGTGATGTATAATTCTGTTTTTTTTTTTTTTTACATGGGCAGGCACTGGGAATCGAACCCAGGTCCTCTGGCATGGCAGGCGAGCATGCCTGCTGAGCCACAATGGCCCGCCCTGTATAATTCTTTTAATGTGTCATTGGATTCGATTCACTAGTTTTTTATTGAGAATTTTTGCATTTGTGTTCATTAGGGAGATTGGTCTGTAATTTTCCTTTCTTGTAGTAGCTTTATCCAGTTTTGGTATTACGGTGATGTGTGCTTCATAAAATGAGTTATGTTGCATACCTGTTTCTTCAATTTTGGTGTTAGCTCTTTCTGGAATGTTTGCTAAAATTCCCCTGTACACCTTCTGGTCCTCAGCTTTTCTTTATAGGAAGTTTTCTGATGATAAATTGAATCTCTTTGTCGAGATCTTCTACTACTTCCCCAGTCAGTATAGGCAGTTTGTGTGTTTCTAAGAATTTTCCATTTTATCTAAGTTGTCTAGTTTGTTGGTGTATAGTTGTTCATAGCATTGTCTGATGATTTTTAAAATTTCTTCAGGATCTATGGTTATGACCCCCTCTCTTTCTGATTTTTAAAATTTGTGTCCTCTCTCTTATTTTCTTTATCAGCCTGGCTAGGGATCTATCAATTTTATTGATTTTCTCAAACAACCAACTTCTGGTTTTGTTGATAACTTCTATTGTTTTTTGTTCTTCAATTTCTTTTGCCTATTTTTAAATTGGGTTGTGTGTCCTTTTATTATTGAGTTGTAGGATTACTTTATATATTCTGGATATTAAACTCTTATCAGATATATGGTTTCCAAATATTTTTTTTTTTTTTTTTTTTTTTAAAGGAAAGACAGAGAGAAGGAAGGAAGGATAGAAGGAAGGAAGAGAGGAAGAAAGGGAAACATCTTTTAAACATTTTCTTGTTTTATTGTATTTTGTTTCTCCGTTTTCGTTACATGGGCTGGGGCCGGGAATCGAACCGAGGTCCTCCGGCATAGCAGGCAAGCACTTTGCCCGCTGAGCCACCGCGGCCCGCCCGGTTTCCAAATATTTTTGCCCATTGAGTACGGTGCCTTTTCACTTTCTTGATGAAGTCCTTTGAAAGACAAAAGTATTTAATTTTAGTGAGGTCTCATTTATCTATTATTTCTTTCACTGTTTGTGCTTTGGGCATAAAGTCAAAGAAACTAATACCTACCATGAGATGTTTTTGTGTGTGTGTGTGAAAAATAACATATATACAAAAAAAGCAATATATTTCAAAGTACACCACAAAAATTGTTGTAGAACAGATTTCAGAGTTTGGTATGGGTTATAATTCCACAATTTTAGATTTGTCCTTCTAGCTACTCCAAGACACTGGCGACTGTAAGAATTATCAATATAGTGATTTGTTAAATCCTGTCTTCTCTGTAATAACTCAATCTGCTCCTTTGATCTTTCTCCCAATCTTTAGGTGTCTTTGGGCTATGCCCATTCTAACTTTTTCATATTGGAAAGGACTGTCAATAATATGGGATATGGGATGGAACTAGTTGATGTTCTCAAGAGGCTGGCCTCTCTGGGTTTCAGGACTTCTCTGGCCTAGGAACCCATCTGGAGGTTGTAGGTTTCTATAAAGTAATCATACTGCATGGAACCTTTGCAAAATCTCAGATAAAGGCCCACGTGTTCTTCAGGGTTGACAGGAATGGTTTTGGTTGGGGGTTGGCAAACATGATAGGTAACAAAGTCTAGCTGAAGCTTGCATAAAAGTAGGCTCCAGAGAAGCCTCTTAACTATGTGAACTCTCTCAGCCACTTACACCTTATTTGTTACAATTAATTTCCTCCTTTTGTTCAGGAAGGTATTGTCAATCCCATACTGCCACTACCATGAGATCTTGAAGAGCCTTCCCTAACTTTTTCTTCTAGAAATTTTATGTCCTGGTTCTTATTTTTAGATTTGATGGATTTCGAGTTAATTTTTGTATAAGCTGTGAGATAAGGGTCCTCTTTCATTCCTTTGCATATGGATATCCAGTTCTTTCAGCACCATTTGTTGGACAGACTATTCTTTTCCAGTTGAGTGGACTTAGCAGCCTTGTCAAACATCAATTCACTATAGATCTGAGGTTCAATTTCTGAACTCTCAGTTTGATTCCATTGATCAATATATCTCTCCTTATGCCAATACTATGCTGTTTTGATGACTGTAGCTTTGTAATATGTGTTGAAGTCATAAAGTGTGAGACCTACAACTTTGCTCTTTTTCAAGAGGTTTTGACCTTTTCGGGCCAGTCCCTCTTCCAAATAAATTTCACAATTGGTTTTTCCATTTCTACAACATAGGCTGTTGGAATTTTTATTAGGATTGCAGTTAATCTGTAAAGCAGTTTGGATAGAACTGACATCTTAACCTCCTTTCATCTTACAATCATGAACACAGAACGTCCTTCCATTTACTTAGGTCTTCTTTGATTTTTTTTAAAGCAATATTTGTAGTTTCCTGTGTACAAGTCCTTTACATCTTTGGTTAAATTTATTTCTAGATATTTGATTCTTTTAGTTGCTTTGTTAATGGATTTTTACCCTTGATTTCCTTCTCAGATGACTCATTACTAGTGTATAGAAACACTACTTATTTTTTGTGTTGATCTTGTATATTGCCACTTTGGTGGACTCATTTATTAGCTAAAGTAATTTATTGCTATAGATTTCTAAGGTTTTCTAGATATAGGATCATATCTTCTATAAATAGTGAAAGCTTTATTTCTTCCTTTCTAGTCTGATGCTGTTTATTCTTTTTCTTTCCTAGCTCCTTTAGCTGGAATTTATAGGACAAAGTTGAACAACAGTGCTGACAGTGGGCATCCTTGACTTGTTCCACATCTTAGAAAGAAAGCTTTCAGTCTTTCTCAATTGTGTACAATGTTAATTGTGGTTTTTTCATATGTCCTTTACTATGCTGATGAATTTTCCTTCTATTTCTATCTTTGGACATGTTTTTATCAAGAAAGAAGACTGGATTTTGTCGAAAGCCTTTTCTGTGTTAATGAGGTGATCACATGATTTTCTCCCTTTGATTTGTTAATGTGGCTTACTACATTAATTGATTTGCTTGTGCTGAAATACTCTTCCACACCTAAGATAAAACCCACTGGATTGTGGTGTACATTCCTTTTTTTTTTTTTTTAGCATTGTATCAATGTTTTATTTCCTGATTTTGTTAGATGTGGGGAGAATGTCCTGTTCTTATAAGATATATGATGAAGCATTTAGGGGTGAAGTGTCACAATATTCAGAAGGAAATAAAACAATCTTTTTAAAAAGTATCATTATATACACAGAGAAGACAAAAGCGACAAAATGTCAATAATGGGTGATTCTAGGTGAAAGGTGTATGTATATTCTTGGTACTATTCTTTTGTTATAAAAACGGGCTTGAAAATATCAAAATAAGCTGCCAAAAACATTTCAATGTGCTGTTTGATTCTAATTGCTAACACTTTGGGGGGCATTTTTGCATCTATATTCATTACAACATTTGTCTTTAATTTTATTTTCTTGTAGTATCTTTATCTGACTTTTGTATTAGGGGATGTTAGCTTCAGAGAAATGAGGCAGGTAGTGTTCCCTACTCCAGATTTTTTTAGAAGAGTTTGAGCAGGATTGGTATTAATTCTTGGAATGGTTGGTAGAATTCACCTGTGAAGCCATCTGGTTCTGGGATTTTCTTTGTTGGGATGTTTCTGATGACTAATTAAATCTCATTACTTGTAATTAGTCTGCTGAGGTTTTCTATTTCTTCTAAACTCAGTGTAGGTTGTACATGTATTTCTGGGAATTTGTCCATTTCATTTAAGTTGCCTAATTTGTTGGCATACATTTCTTCATAGTATCCTCTTATGATCCTTATTATTTCTGCAGGGTCAGTAGTAATATCCTCCTCATTTCTGACCTTATTTATTTGCATCTTCTTGCTTTTTTTTCTTTGTCAGTCTAGCTAAAGGTTTGTCAATTTTTGATGCTGTAAAAGAACCAACATTTAGTTTTATTCTTTGTCTCTTACTGTTTTTTTATTTTCAATTTCATTTATTTCTGCTCTAGTCTTTGTTATTTCTTTTCTTCTGGTTGCTTTGTGGTTAGTTTGTTACTCTTTTACTAGCTTCTCCAGCTGTGTAGTTAGGTCTTTGATTTTGGCTCTTTCTTCTTTTTAAATGTAGAAATTTGTGGCTATACCTTCTCATCACTGCATGATATAACATTAGATATGTTGTGTTCTCATTTTCATTTGTCTTGAGATATTTACTTATTTCTTTTGCAATTTCTTCCTTGACCCACTGACTGTTTACCAGTGTCTTAATTTCCACATATTTGCAGATTTTCCAGTTTCTGTCTGTTATTGATTTCCAGCTTCATTTCATTATGGTCACAGAAAGTGCTTTGTATAAATCCAATCTTTTAAAATTTACTGAGACTTGTTTTGTGACCCAAAATGTGATCTATCCTGGATAATGATTGAGAAGAATTTATATCCTGTTGTTTTGGAGTACAGTGTTCTGTATATATCTGTTAGGTCTAGTTTATTCATCATAGTATTCAAATTCTCTGTTTTCTTATTGATCTTTTGTCTATATGTTCGATCTATTGATGAGAGTGGTATATTGAAATCTAACTATTAATGTATTAAGTTCTGTTCTTTCAATTTTGGCAGTGTTGCCTCATGTATTTGGGGACATCATGATTAAATGCATAAATATTTATGATTGTTATTTCTTCTCCATAGAGTGCCCCTTTTATTAATATAAAGTTTCCTCCTTTTTCTCTTGTACAGTTTTTGCATTTAAAGTCTATTTTTTTCTGATATTAGAATAACTATCCCAGTTCTTTTTGGTTGTGTTTTTGTGGACTATCTTTTTCCAACCTTTCGCTTTCAACCTATTTGTATCTTTAGGTATAAGGTGAGTCTCTAGTAGAAAGCATATAGTTAGGTCATGCTTTACTTAATCCATTCTGCCAATATGTCTTTTTCGATTGGGGAGATTAATCTATTAACATTCAATGTTATTACTGTAAAGGCAATACTTGCTTCTACCATTTTATCTTCTGATTTTATGTGTCATCTCTTATTTTTGTCTCTCTTTTTACCCTTTTAGTTATCCATTCTAATAATCCTTTTTTTCTATGCTCTACTCCAAGCCTCTCATCTTTTCCTTTCAGCCTGTAGAGCACCCTTTAGTATTTTTGCAGGGCAGATTTCTTGTTTACGAATCTCTTCATTTCTGTTTATCTGAATATTTTAAACTCTCCCTCATTTTTAAAGGACAGTTTTCCTGGATAAAGAATTCTTGGTTGGCAGTTTTTCTTTTTCAGTACCTAAAATATATCGTACCATTGCCTTCTCCCCTGTATGTGATGAATTGCTTTTCTCTTGCCACATTCCAGATTATTTATCTTTGGCATGACATTTTGATTGATGTGTCTCAGAGTAGGTCTACTGGGATTTACTTTGTTGAAATATGATGTGTTTATGGAATATGTGCATTTAAGTCTTTCATAAGAGTTCGGAAATTTTTGGACATTACATCCTCAAATATCCTTTATACCCCCTTTCCCTTATCTTCTCTTCTGGACTCCCATGATACATATGTTTGTACACTTCACATGTTCATTCAAATTGCTGAGACCTTGCTCATTTTCCCCCATTCTTATCTGTTCTTCTGTCTATAAGATTTTGATTGTCCTGTATTCTACTTCACTGATTTTTCCTTCTGTCTGTTTGAACCTGCTGTTCTATGCTTGCAGTGTATTTTTACTCTCTTCTATTGTGGTTTTCATTCCCATAATTTCTGTTACTTCTTTCATATTTTTAAATTATTCTTTATGCTCACACAATATCTTCTTACTATCATTTGTCTCTTTAGTCACATTTTCCTTCATCTCCTTGAATTTATTTAGGAGATTACTTGAATATCTTTAGATGAATTTTTCCAATATTTGATATCTCCTCTGAAGTTTTAATTTGTTCCTTTGGGCCGTATCTTCCTGTTTCTTAGTATGACTTGTAATTTTTTGCTGATATCTAGGCATCTGATTCTCTTGATGAGTTTAAAGTTCAATTTTTCTCTCTTGCCTACAGTTTTATTATTGATTGGCTTTGTGTTAAGGCTCATCCTTGACACTTGGTTTAAATTATTCCAGACCTCTAGCATTTCCCAGGTTTAACTAAGCAGGTTTCTTCAACTTTTCTTCATCTGGTACTTGCCGTAGGTATGCAGTACAATTTTTAAGATTGTACTATTTTTGCAATTGTTTCACCCTCAGAGGAAAGGTCTCAGAGGAAAGGTTTCCTCTGTTCCTTCACTGGGAATTTTGATCTTTTCTATTTGTTTTTCTTTTATCTCTATGGTTTATAGTTTTTTTAAACTCCTTTTGTTGCCTCTAGCCACTTTTGGCTGAAGGCCAAATTCTGAAAGTCAGGTCACCCTTAACTTGGGAAAGAATTTTCCCAAGCCAGTATTTTTTCAGCAAAACAGGGCCAGGGACCCACAAATTGTGTGTAGAACAGCTCCAGAATACTCTGGGGAGATACCAACAGGGAGCCTTTTTGATGGCTCCCTGAAGCTGTGCTCTCCTGGCCTACCCAGCTGATGGCACTGTTCAGCAAACTGTTCTCTCAACCCTAGGAAGTACTGTGTCTTTAAATCTCCACTGCCTCCACCCTGTCAGGGTAGGGTTGAAACAATAGCTGTGGTGGGTCAGGGCAGGTGGAAACAGTAACTCTGAGCCAAGACGCAGCAATCTGAATTCACTTATCAAAAGCCATGATCAGTGCTCAGCTATGGCTACCCCTACTGTTGGGAAAGAAGATTTTTCTGTCCCTTTCTGTCTACAACAGTTGGACAGAAGCTGGACATAAGGTGCTTGGCCATGAGAATGGGGACTGGAAAGCAGCAGCCACCATGGAGCAAGCTACTCACAGGCAGTTTCTCAGCCTTTTCCTCCTGCTTTTCCCTCAATGCTGTGCAGTGTTTTTCTGGGCTCCTGAACCCCAGGACAGTTGTTGCAGGCAGTTCCTGCCTGTTTCCTAGCAGTCTTGGAGGAAGGAGTGGGTCCTAGAATATCAAACTCCATCGTAGCCCCCAGAGTACTCTAAAATTTTCATTTTATGGTCATGATGAGTTTTTTGACCAAATTATAACTTTAAAAAATATTGTATTAAAATTTCTATTGTGACTTTTTTTTTTTTTTGCATATCCTTAAAATTAGGCCTTAAGTGAATATCATCTGCCTAATCCTAGTCCCATCACTGGTAATTTAAAAATATATAGATATGTATTTATAAATATATGGTTTTATAGCTTTTAGAAGGATTAGTCTGATATGAACTAATCTGCTATTACTGAAGGTGGAGCCCAAAATTCTCAAGAGGCAGTAGCTTAGCATAATAAAATGTAAAGTTATTTAAAGGATGTATACAGTTCCTCTCATACACAAAACATAAATACATTCATTTCTCAAATATCAGATACTCTTTTTTGTAATTATGATGGCTCAGCAATTCTTGCTGAGAATTCTTGCCACATTTAAGTTATTCTCACCCATAAAACTGATAGCAGGGCTGTGTGCTATTCATCTCTGGCCTTGAATGTTTGTTCAAGAAATTATATATATATTCTTAATGTCATATATATATGACATATATGACATATATATATGACATATATATATATGACATTATGAAGAAATATATCAGTTAATGTGTATTTTAATATATTTTCTTTTAATTTTAGCATGTTGTTTTATTGACGTGTACAATCTTAACCACATTAAAAGCTAAAACACTATTACTGTAATTTTTCATAATAGCATCAAACTTAACAGTATATTCTGTAACCCCCCCAAAAAGCTAAATAGGTGTAGCTATTCTATATAGCACTATTGTTATATCTTTAATTGGACAAGTAAGAAATATATTTGAATTATACTATGAAATCTGTGATAAGAAGAGAACACATATCATATAATTGCCCAGAACTGCTGATACTCTACTTTTTGAAGTAGTATAATTTTTTTTAAGAAAAAACTGATATGTAATAAGAGCAGGTAAGAATAAAAATGTGCACCATAGATGGGGAGTGTTTTCTCTCCTTCTGAATATAAGGAATATAACTGGGTCCTGAATATAACTGAACCATCTTGTAGCTTGCCTCTTTTCTCCTGCTGTACCCAAGAGAAATACACATACCACACCAATTAATACATCAAAGCCATGAAAAGCAATGGAAAGTTTTATGTAAGTTCATTGAGTACACTAATGGGAGTATTAAACAGCCATCACATAGGAAAACATCTCAAAACTTTCTTTCCATAACTTCTTCCTTTCCTCCCACTTTCTTTTTTCCCCTGAAAACACATAGAGGACTTTTCATTTGCTTCCTTCTTTGCTTCATTCTGTTGTAGAGCAAAATCACAAAGGTTATATGGCTTCTTTAGTTCTATATCTGTATCAGTAACTTTCAGCTCCACCAACATTTTGAATCAACATAGTGAACTGAATTTAGTAACTGAGAAAATGGTGAATATTTGACTTTTAATATTTTGATCCTTTCTATCACATCCTTACTTCTGGTCATTATTATCCTGTTTCATCTAATTTTGTTCAAGTATAAGCACGTACAATGTACAAGGATCTATTGACGTGATTGGAAATTCATATGGTACACACATTTACACTTAACAAACAAGAGTCAATATTTACATGCCAAATTTATAATTTACTATTTGATATGTAGACTTAATATAGACTCTGGGTTTTTAGCATCCTTTTTATAATCACTGGGCATAGCTAAATTTGACACCCAAGAAGCTAGTTGTGGCATGAATTAATTTCTTTTTTATCATGAGATTTTACATGACTGATTATCATGTCAAGTTTCTGTCTTCCACAAATAAAGGCTTCAAATATTTCTAAGCAGTCCTTTGGGGCTACACTCAGGCAAGCTGCAGCGAGACTATGAATACATATTACACTTAAGCATTTCTGTCCAAAAAGGATAGGTAGCCAGTGGATCATATATAAAATACATTTCCAAACAACTGCCATCTTAGAAGTAATCACAAAATGAGGGAGATTTGTTATATGAGAGCTTTAGGAGAAAGCAAAATAAAAAAAGACTTTAAAAGGTTTTGTTATTTGCTTTTAGTTTTCTTGTCAAGATGCATCAGTCAGGGTACAATCAGGAGATAGGAATCACAGCAGTAATTTGAGCAGGAAAACTTAAATGTAAAGAACTATCAACTAGGTATTGGGTGGTTAACCATTAAAAGAGGTAAGAGGAACTCTAAGGTATACAGCAGAACAAACTGTAGAAAGAAGCTACCTCTTGGGTGTAAGGGAAAGTGAAAAAGGAGGTTGTGTGGAAATGCAGACGGATCTCCACCAGGGAGACATGGAGATCTTTGTTGGGAGGGGTACGTGGCCTCATTCTGGATTGACAAAGTCACTGGAGGTCATCTGCTGTTAGAGAACTCAGAGTCCATGACTGGGGTGACAATGCTCCAGAACCCTTCATGCACTGATATGCTCAAAACAGCACGAAAAACAAAACATTAGAAGAAAAACTTCTTCCTTTTCCTTTTAGCCTTGGTTTTCCCTTCAACTCCCTTTACTGGCAGAGCCCAACATTGGGCCAGGCAAGGTGGCAAAGGAGAATTATAGATTGCAGGGGCCAGTTCCACAAAGCAAGGCAAGAAAGATGTATTGGAAATGAGAGGTAATATATTAATAATTGGTATGACCTTATTATCCATTGTCATTACAGACAGTTTTCTCTTTCAGTATTAGCTCACTTGTAGTATATTCAATATCACACACAGAATCACTAGAGTAGGAACAACAACAACATAGAAACATCATCATCAACAAAGATGGAAATAAAAGCCCCTAAATATAGAGTGAGTTTTATGTGGCATGTATGATTCAGAAGAAAAGGTTTTTTGTTTTTTTTTTTCATGAGCTGTTGCTCAGTTATATACATCATAAAATCAAAGAATGTGAATATGGGGAAGTTCTTAAAAAATCATCCTGTCTATGCCTCCAGTATATATGGTTATTCTGACTAGAGCTCGGCATTGAAATTCTGCATGATTAAACCTAACAACCAGACATTAGTTCGTTAGCTGCTAAGATGCTTTCTTACTAGAAAGTTCTAGATTGCAAAAAGTTTCTTCTTGTACTGCATCAAAATCTGCTTCTTTTAAACTTCCTATTGTTAGTCCTTATTCTGTCATATATCATGTACTAAAAACTTCTGTAACAACTGTTACAACCGCCCTTCAAATATTTGAAGGCTGAATCTTATCTTGCCTTTAACCATGGTCTTTAACCATTCCTCACATGACAAGGTTTCTGTATCCCCACATCACTGTGGTTATGATACATAACCTCACTATTCCTTTTTTTTAATTGATATATATTATATATTCACATACCATATAATTATCTAAAGTGTATATGGTTCACACTATCGTCATATAGCTGTGCATTTACCATCATAATAAACTTTTTTCTTTTTTTTTTTTTTTGATGAAAAAATAACTGTACTACATTGCTAGCTGCCAGAATGCAATATACCAGACCTGGAACCAGCCTTTACCAAAGGGGAGTTTTATAAGTTACAAATTTACAGTTCTAAGGACGTGAAACTGTCCAAAGTAAGGCACAAACAAGAGGTTACCTTCACTCAAGAAAGGCTGATGGATCTAGAACACCTCTGTCACAGCTGGGAAGTCACATGGCTGGCATCTGCTGGTACCTTGCTCCTGGGCTCTCCTGCATTCAGTCTCTGTACCTGAAGGTGTTTCTCACTTCGCTTCTCCAGGGATGGCTTTCATCTCTTAGCTTTCTTTGGCTCTCTCCAGGTTCTAGATTGCTTAATTTCTCATGGTAAAATCTGCTGGGCTCCAAGCATCTCCAAATATCCATGTCTCTGCTCTTCACATGTCTACATCCGTGTCAGCTCTGCTGTGAAGTTCCTGCTAGCTCTGAGGCTTGTCATTTCTCTTCTTTCTGACTCTCTCCAAAATGTTACCTCTTTTAAAGGAGTCCAGTAATCTAATCAAGATCTACCTGGAACAGGTGGAGTCACATCTCTATCTAATCAAAGGTCACACCCACAATTGGGTCTGTCACATCTCCATGATGATAATCTGATCAGAAATTCCCAATTACAGTGTTGAATCAGGATGAAAAGAAATGGCTGCCCTCACAACATTGAATCATAATTAAAACATGGCTTTTCTGGGGTATTTAATATTTCCAAACCAACACAATAACATATATATATATCAATAAATTTCAAAGCACATCACAACAACTAGTTGTGGAAAAGATTCCAGGGTTTGGTATGGGTTAGAATGCCACAATTTTAAGTTTTTACTTTTAGCTGCTCCAAGACACTATGGACTAAAAGAAATATCAATATGATGATTCAGCCATCATACTCATTTGTTAAACCTTATCCTCTCTGTGTAACTCCACCATCACCTTTGACCTTTCTCCCACTCTTTAGGGATATTTGGACACTGACCATTCTAACTTTTTCATGTTGTAAGGGGCTGCCAATAATATGGGATAAGGGGGTGGAACTAGTTGATATTCTGGAGAGACAAGCCCCTCTGCATTTCAGGATTTATCTGGTCCAGGGACACTTTGGAGGTTGTAGGTTTCTGGAAAGTTACCCTAGTGCATGGAACCTTTGTAGAATCTTATACGATACCCTAGGTGTTCTTTAGGATTGGTAGGAATGGTTTTGGTTGGGGTTTGGCAAGCTACGATACATGGTTATGTCTAGCTGAAACTTGCATAAGAGTGACCTCCAGAGTAGCCTCTCAACTCTTATTTGAATTCTCTCAGCCACTGATACCTTATTTGTTATACTTCTTTTCCCCCTTTTGGTCAGACTGACATTTTGACCCCACGGTGACAGGACCAGGCTCATCCCTGGGAATCATCTCCCATGTCACCAGTGGGACTTTCCCACATAAGGTGGAGGTCAATGTTTCCACTTGCAGAGTTGGGCTTAGAGAAAGAGAGGCCACATCTGAGCAACAAAAGAGGTCCTCTAGATACAACTCTTACACATACCTATCGGTAGGCTAAGTTTCTCCACAACATACATAAGCTTCACAACAACAAGCTTCAATATCAAGGGCTTGGTCTACTAGTTTGGGTGTCCCTAATGTTTGACACGTTATCAGGTTTATCCCCCGTGGTAAAGTTTAATATAACTTTAAACTGGAGATTTTTTTTCTCCATCTCTCAAAGGACTTTGCCAATATTTTTTGATTATCTAGTTAATATACTCTGGGATGTATCCAGGCATTACATTAAGCTGTACAGGATTAAAGACCCTCATTCTTATTCTGGGCTCCCTGTGTTTGAATTGTTTAAATGATCTACCCAGACAAGTCAAGTTAGATTATGTGCTACAGAAAATTTAAGTTTTGGACAAAATAAACCTTTCTTCCTTTGGTCTCAAAGAGTAGACAAGGTTCTGAAATATAGATAATGTCTTCTTTATCCCTGTATTCTGAATTACCTTAATTCCAACTTGATCAGCTTCATTTTTATCTTTAAATACCAGGTTACATAAAAATAAAACAGCTTCTCAAAATGCAGAAATAACAATTACCACTCCAGACTAAACATGACTGCTATAAAAACCTATAACCCAGGTCCCTGTTTTCTTATAAGTATTTTCTAAATGAGACTGTACCAAATTTGCTCCTTTGTTTCTGGCTTATCTTGCCTCACCAAATGTTCCACAGGTTCATTCACAATGTTGCATGCCTCACAACTTTGTTCCTTTCTGTAGCAGCACAATGTTTGATCATATGTATATACCATCATTGGCCAATCTACTTCTCAGTCAGTGCATCCTTCAGCCACCTCCAATTCTTGGAGCAACATGTATAATGTCTAAAGTCAATAGTCCGTCAACACTCCTGATTTTAGATAATTTCATTGTTCCCAAGAGAAAGATATCCAATAAACACATCCTTACTAAATAGAAAATCCAAAGCTCCTCTGAACTCTTGTCCCTACCCCCATTATTTAGCTTAGTGTTGCTGTACTATTGTTGATGTTTTCCTGTTAAAGTACAGCCCAGAGTATGCAATAGTACTTTTACCCCAATGCCCTGAATTTATACACTCTTTGTTCAAGATTCATACATTTGTAGTAGTTCATGCAAGAATTTACTTACATTTGTAGTGTTAATCAGTGTTAATGTGTCTATAAGTTTATAGAAACATGGGTCTATAAAATGCTTTCAATCATGTTCACCTTCAATGTGGTAATATTACATACAGACCCACTAGTGAACCACTTTCACTTCTATTTATATCCTTATATTTAAGTTCAACCTCATTAAGTTCAACCTCATTAGCTAACTGTTCACCCATCTCCAGCTTCCATGTATCTCTAGGTCCCCTATATTCTGTATTATAAGCCTCTAATTTTATCAATTCCATAGTTATAAAAGTGGAATCATGCAGTATCTATCTTTTTATGTCTGGCTTATTTCACTCAGCATTATGATTGCAAGGCTCATCCATCTTCTCATGTGCTTCAGGACATCATTTTTTCTTCCTGCTGCATAATATTCCATTGTATGCACATAACACATTTTGTTAATCCACTCGTGTGCTGATGGGCACTAGAATTGTTTCCTTCTTTTGGCAATTGTGCTCCTATAAACATTGGTGGGCAAATATCTGTTTGTATCACTGCTTTTAGCTCTTTTAAGTATATACCATGTACTGCTATTGCTGGGTCACAGGGCAACTTGATATTTAGTTTTCTAAGTAACTGCCAAAGTGTCTTCCATAGCAGTTGTACCATTATACATTCCCACCAGCAGTGAATAAGTGTCCCAATTTTTCTATATCCTCTCCAACATTTATAGTTTCCTGTTTGTTTAATAGCAGCCATTCTTATAGGTTTGAGGTGGTATCTCATTGTAGTCTTGATCTTCATTTCCCTTACAGCTAATGAAAATGAGCATCTCTTCATGTGCTTTTCAGCCATCTATATTTGCTTTTCAGAAAAATGCCTATTCATATCTTTAGTCCATTTTACAATTGGGTTATTTGTTCTTTTGTTGTTGAGGTATATGATTTCTTTATGTAATCAGGATATCAAGCCTTCATCTGGTGTGTGATTTCCAAGTATTTTCTCCCATTGAGGTGGTTGCCTCTTTACCTTTTTGACAAAGTCTTTTGCGGTGCAAAAGCATTTGATTTTGAGGAGTTCCTATTTATCAATTTTTTCTTTTACTGCTTTTGCTCTGGGTGTAAAATTTAGGACACTATCTCCTATTACTAAGTCTTAAAGACATTTCTGTACATATTCTTCTAGGAGCTTTATGGTACTGGTTCTTATATTTAAGTGTTTGATCCACTTTGAGTTAATTTTTGTAAAGAGTGTAAGAGAGGGGTCCTCTTTCATTCTCTTGGCCATTAATATCCAGTTCTTCCATGCCCAATTATTGAAAAGGCTATTTTGTCCCAGTTCAGAGGATTTGAAGGCCTTGTCAAAAATCAGTTGACCATAGATTTGGTGGTCTATTTCTGCACTCTCAATTTGATTCTGTTGGTCAATACTTTTTCTTTGTGCCAGTACCATGCTGTTTTGACCACTGTGGCTTTATAAGAAGCTTTAAAATCAGGAAGTGTTAATCCTCCCACTTCGTTCTTCTTTTTTAGGATGATTTTACCTATCCAGGGTCTCTTTTCCTTCCAGATAAATTTGGTAACTAGCTTTTCCAAGTCTTCAAACAGACTGTTGGAATTTTGATTGGTAGTGTATTGAATTTGTAGATCAACTTGGGTAGAATTGACATCTGAACTACATTTAACCTTCCTATCCATGAGCAGGGAATGTCTTTCCAAATTTGGAAAATGTTCTTTGATTTCTTTTAGCAATGTTATGCAGTTTTCTGTGTACAAGTCCTTTACATTCCTAGTTAAGTTCATTCCTAGATACCAGATTCTTTTCATTGCTATTTTGAATGGAATTTTTTCTCAATTGACTCCTCAGTTAGGTCATTACTTGTGTATAGAAACATTACTGGTTTTTGCACATTAATTTAATATCCTGCCACTTTGCTGAATTTATTTAATAGCTCAAGTAACTTTGTTGTTGATTTCTCAGGATTTTTCAAGTATCGTATCATATCATCTGTAAATAATGAAAGTTTTACTTTTTCCTATCCTATTTGGGTGACTTTTATTTCTTTCTTCTGCCTGATTGCTCTAGCTGGAACTTCTAATACAGTGTTGAATAATACTGTTGACAGAGGGTGTTCTTGTCTTGTTCCAGACCTTAGGTGGAAAGCTTTCAGTCTGTCATTATTGAATATGATGCTGGCTATGGGTTTGCCATATGTGTCCTTTATCATATTGAAGAAGTTACCTTTGATTGCTACTTTTTTTTTCTTTTACATGGGCAGGCACTGGGAACCGAACCTGGGTCTTTGGCACAGCTGATGAGGATTCTGCCACTGAGCCATCATTGTCCACCCTGATGGTACCTTTTGAAGTTTTTATCAGAGAAAGAAGTCGAATTTTGTTGAATGCTTTTTCAGCCTCAGTAGAGATGATCATGTGATTTTCCCCTTTCAATTTGATAATGTGCTGTGTTACATTAACTGATTTTCTTGTGTTGAAACATCCTTGCATTCCTAGTATAAACCTCACTTTGTTGTGGTATATAATTCTTTTAATGTGTTGTTGGATTCAATTTGTTAGTATTTTGTTGAGAAATTTTGCATCTATGTTCATTAGAGAGATTGATTTGTAGTTTTCCTTTCTTATATCTTTTTTGCCTGGTTTTGGTATTAAAGGGATGTTAGCTCCATAAAATGAGTCAAGTAGTATTCCTTTTTCCTCAATTTTTTGGAAAGTTTTGAGCAAGATTGGTGTTAGTTCTTTTCAGAATGTTCGATAAAATTTCTCTGTGAAGCCATCTGGCCCTGGGTTTTTCTTTTCTTAAAGAGATTCTTTTTGAATCTCTTTACATGTGATTGGTTTATTGAGCTCTTCCATTTCTTTTTGAGTCAGTGTAGCTTCCTTGTGTGTTTCCAGGAATTTGTCCATTTCATCTAAGTTGTCTAGTTTGTTTATGTATAGTTGTTCATAGCATCCTTTTATATATATATTTTTATTTCTTCAGGGTCTGTGGCAATGATCCCCCCTCTCATTTCTCATTTTGTTATTTGCATCCTCTTTTTCTCTTTGTCAGCCTTCCTAGTGGTCCATTGATTTTCTTAAAGAACCATCTTTTGTTTTTATTGATTCTTTCTATTGTTCTTTTGTTTCCCCATTCATTTAACTCTGCTTTAATCTTTATTATTTCTCCTCTTCTATTTTCTTTGGAGTTACTTTTGCTATTGTTTCTCAAGTTCCTTCAGGTGAGCAGTTAAGTCCTTGATTTTTGCTCTTTCTTGTTTTTTAATATAGGCATTTAGGGAAATAAACTTCCCTCTCAGCACAGTCTTTGCCACATCCTGTACGTTCTGATTTGTTATATTCTCATTTTCATTCATCTCCAGATAGCTACTGATTTCTCTACAATTTATTCTTTGACTCAGAGGTTGTTTAAGAGTGTGTTATTTAATCTCCATATATTTGTGAATGTTCTCGTTCTTTGGTGGGTATTGATTTCTAACTTCATTCCATTGTGACCAGAGAAAGTGCTTTGAATAATTTCAATGTTTTTAAATTTATAAAGACCTGTTTTTGCCCCAACATATGATCTATCCTGGGGAATGTTCCATGAACACTGGAGAAGAATGTATATCCTGGTGTTTTGGGGTATAACAACCTCTATATGTCTGTTAAGTCTAATTCACTTATCAAATCGTTTAAGTTCTGTATTTCCTTGTTGATCCTCTTTATGGTTGTACTATCTTTAGAGAAGAGTGGTGTATTGATTATTGTTGAAACATCTATTATTCCCTTCAGTTTTGCCAAAGTTTGTCTCATGTACTTTGGAGTTCCTTGATTGGGAGCATTAACATTATGATTGTTATTTTTCTTCGGTGAATTTTCCTTTTTATTAATATATAGTATCCTTCTTTTTTTTATGATGTCTTTGCATTTAAAGTCTCTTTTGTCTGATATTAGTATAGGTACTCCTACTTTCTTTTGGTTTCAGCTTGCATGGAATATCATTTTCCATCCTTTCACTTTCAATCTATTTGTATCCTTGGGTTTAAGATGAGTCTCTTGTAAGTAGCATATAACTGGATTATATTTCTTAATCCATTCTGCCATTCTACATTCTTTAATAGTAAGTTCAGTCCATTAGTGTTCAATGTCATTACTATAAAGACACTTCTTGTAACTACCACCTTATCCTTTGGAATTTTATTTATCAGACCTATATCTTCTTTTCCCTCTTTCTTTTTTTATCCTTTAAGTTACCCTTACTGGTACTCTTCATTTCTGTGCCCTCCTAC
Source organism: Tamandua tetradactyla (assembly GCF_023851605.1). Lineage (NCBI taxonomy): Eukaryota > Metazoa > Chordata > Mammalia > Pilosa > Myrmecophagidae > Tamandua > Tamandua tetradactyla. Next base: position 153,521,609 of record NC_135329.1, on the reverse strand, counting down.
AAACCTCCCTCTCCTGTCATTTTTTTCTCAGCCAGCAGAACTCCCTTTTAGTATTTTTTGTAGGGCTGGTTTCTTATTGACAAATTCTTTCAGGATTTGTTTGTCTATGAAAATTTTAATCTCTTCCTCAGTTTTTGAAAGAGAATTTGGCTGGGTACAGAATTCTTGTCTGGAAGTCTTTGCCTTTCAGGATCTTAAATATATCATACCATTGCCTTCTTGCCTCCATAGTGCCAGCTGAGTAGTCCAAACTCAGTCTTATGTGGTTTCCCTTGTAAATGGTAGATTGTTTTCTCCTTCTGTTTTCAAAGTTTTCTGCTTCTTTTCAAATTTGAAAGACTGTTTAATATGTGTCTTGGGGTAGGCATATTTGGATTTATTCTGTTTGAATTTCGTTGGGCTTCTTTGATTTGTCTATTTATATCTTTTATTAGGTTTGGGAAGTTGTCTCCCGTTATATACTCAACTAATCTTCCTAGCTCTTTTCTCTTGTCCTTCTGAAACACTGATGATTCTTATATTTGTGTGCTTTGTTTTATCTATTATTTTCCTGAGATCTAATTCAAATTTTTCCAACTTTTTTTGCCATTTGCTCTTTTGTACATTTGAAATTGGTTGTCCTGTCCTCTGGTTTGCTTATTTTTTTCTTCTGTTCTTCATATCTGCTGTCGCGTGTTTCTAGTATATTTTTCATTTGTTCTTCAGCATCTTGAATCTATAATATCTGCTATTTTTCTATTATTTCAAATTTTTCTTTATGCTCTTCTAGTATCTTCTTGATATCCTTTATGTCATTAGCCATCCCACTGATTTTATTTAGTAGATTTATACAAATATCCTTAATTAGTTGTTCCAGAGTCTGTGTCTTCTCCAGTGTTTTAATTTGGTCATTAGGCTGGGCTGTATCTTTCTGCATCTTGATATGCCTAATGATATTCTGTTATCTTCAGGGCATTAAATATCTTGGTAAAGTTACTCTGGAAGTTATTTCCTTCAGTAGCCTAAAGCTCTGTATTTGCAGGAAAGATGTGGAGCAGGATGTGGGCAAGGGGCAGGGCACAACAGTGCAGTGAGGGGTTGCAGTGCAGGTATAGGTACAGGTCAGGGATGCTATGCTGGTGCCTGTGAGCATGGGGTGTGGGACGTGAGGTTGTAGAGGTGCGGCATGGGTGCTGTGGTGCAGAATGCAGCTTACGCGGGCCTTGGAGTGCAGGAGCAGGGTGCAGCATGGGGAACACAGAAGTAGGGCATGGTAGGAGGTGGATAGGGAGGGCTGTACAGATGCTTGTGGGCTAGTGCACAGGCAGGATGTTGGTGGGTACCTGAAGCATGTAAGTCATGGGTGTCAGGATGTGGGATACAGGGCAGAGAAGTCATGGCACAGGGAGGGCAGGGCATGGGTGTGTCCTTGTGCAGGGGGAGTGGTTCAGGGAGTCCAGGATACAGATGTGTGTGTGTGTAGGGGCAGGGGCAGGTGATGTCAGGTGGGCAAGGCCCTGGCACAGGTACACAGATGCAGGGGGGGTTGGGGCAGGGGTGCATACATGTGCAGGATGGGGTCTAGGCAGCACTGATGTGGATGTGAGCACCATCAGCTGTGTCAGAGGGTGGGGCAAAGGTGTGCATATATGTGGGGCACGGGGGTGGGGTGAAGGGGTCAAGAGGTTGGTACACAGATGCACAGGTGACTGGTGGGGAGGATGTGGCTGTGCACATGCATGGGTCTGGAGGGCGGGTCCCTGTGATATGCTTGTGCCTATGTGGGCTGTGAGCAGGTGTGGCCCAAATGTGTAGGTCAGTTCTTACCCAGAGCTGTGAGGGTATGGGTGTGGGTATGCATGTTTGCTGAGCTCAAGGGGGAAAGGGCTGGGTTCAGGTGCATGAGGTGTGGGGGGAATGGCAGGTTGCGGGGTTGTGGGGGGCAGCGTGTGCATGTAGCACATTTAAGGAATGCAGCTTGGGTTACTTCCTTGTCCCGTTCTCCCTATCCGTGCACTCCTGAGGGCTCCAGGCCTCCATTTGGAAAGGGGTGCCTGAGGCTCTTTGCACTAGCTGGCCTGTCTCTGGTTCTTGGAGTCTCAATTCTTTCAGCTTTTGCAACCAGGGCCTCCCTGCTCTGGAGTTACTTAAAAGCCTTGTTCTGCAGGTCACTATTCCTTTTTAACATCTTTAAAAAAATACAGTACTTAGAAATTAACTTTATCAATTAGACATGATAGGATGATGCAAAGTACAGTGGGCATATTACTTTTGAGATCTGGACACAGTATTTCCATTAACGTAGTCAAAATTTGACTATCTTTTTCAACAATCACATCACATTTTTGTCCTCTCCTCCACTAAAAGTTATTTAAAAAAAACCCAAAGACTTTCTTTTCAAAAGAATTAACAATTACCAGATTATTTTTATGTAAAAAAATTAACAGATTTCACACTAAAGAATATCATTTTAAGTATTAAATCATCCCTTACTTCTCTTAGACCAACCCTTCTGACTAGGATGGTAGAAGGAATTGGTGTGGAAATTTTCCTTGACTTTTCCAAAACCTCTTCTCAAGCTTTTAACAGAACAGAGGAAAGAGAGAGTTTACCTCTCTTTGCCTCTGACTACAGAGCCAAAAGTGAAAGTTGGATATTAATTTACATGACTTTTTACTTGCCCAAGGAGGGTTCATGCCATATTTATTTCCTCTCTATTACCTTCTATAATATGAAACACACTAGGAGAAAAACAATCCTTTACAAAGCTACACTTTGTGGTAGGTGCTACTTCCTTGTCTCATGTACTCTGAGACCCAGGATCTTGGCTGCCATTTTTAGATAAGGTCCAAGAAGCCAAGGAATATAACTCTCTCATTCAGTTATTTAATTAATTGTCTTATGAAGGCAATAAAAGGAAATGGCTGAAAATGATTAAATCATCCTAAAACACATTTTATTTTATGTATTATTGCCAAATACATGGAGGAAATATTCATTATACTACATGATAACTTAAACATGTAAGTGAATATAACACTATATGGGCTGTATGCATTACCTAAAATACTCTTTCTCCAGACCTCTGCTTGACTAATTTCCTCATCTGCTTTAAATATTTGTTCAAATTTCACGTTTTCAAAGGGGACTCTTCAACAACCTATTTAATATTATAAACTGTCCCTTCTCCCATCCCTCAGCCCCATGTTCCCTTTCCCCATTCAACCCTTTCTTTTTTCCATAGCACTTGGCACTTTTGAACATATCACTTACTTATTTATCATGTCTCATGCCTAGGTGGATCTTTTTCCCCTTTACCCTCTCCAGATCCCAAAGTTAATTTTCTTGAGAGCAGGTTTCTTTGTCTTCTTCTTTCCTTCATTCACTGATGTGAAGTAGGAATCTAGAAGGATAATTTTCTCCTAGTATTTGCTTAATAAATATTTGTTGAGTTAATCACACCAATTTTCCATTCCTTCTTACAGACTGGTGATAATTATTGCAGAGAAGAGTATATTCTTAATTCTGTTTAGGTTGGATTTTCTTTTCATCCCAAACAGCCCAAGTTCTGCAGGTTCTCTTCCATGTACTCCATATTAATTTTACTCTTACACTTACCACGATATCCACAATTCATTGTTACAGGCCCATTCTCTAACTCTGTGAACAGAGTACTGCTTTAACAGTTTGAAACTGAGGCTTGCTTGCCTTTGAAATGCTCCACAAAATCCAGGCTGACGTCTCTGCTAACCCTGCAAATCCTTCTAACCAAGTCAACTCCATCTTCAGCCTTCTCCACTTGTCAGTGTACTCATGTTGTATCTAAGAATGGGGAATGTTATACTTTATAATTGTCCCATTTTTTGACATGAAACTCATTTCCGACTTGAAACTGCAATGAAACTCATTTTCTAGTGTGCAGTATTCTGATACTGCCTGTGAAAATGGTAGACATCTCTGTGTAAGCAGTAACTAAGAAGTACTACTGCTTTAACTTTTCCTGTCTAACTTTTGACCAATACTCCTGACCATTTTGCAAAACACCCGCTTCCCCCACTAGTCACATGGCTGGCACCTCCAGCCTTCAGATCTTGATTTAAATATCAATCGTCCAGAAAGAATTTCCTGGACCATTTATGGTTGATAATTGCCCTTTATCCAAATACACTGAGCCCTGGTTATTTTCTCCCTGTACATATTACAGTATAAATATAACACTGTCTCTTCTACTACACTATATAATCTCCAGCATGTCTGTTTTATATGCCAGTGTCTAGCAAAGTACCGGAGTAGTTGTTCAATAAATACTTCCTAAACCAATAAATGGATCTGAAAGCATACTGGCATGTTGATAGCTTATAAGAGCTTTCCAGTACATAGGATGAATTGACCTAAACTGTGGCTTATTGAGATATGGACCAGTATAAGTCTGTTGTGCCCACACCCAGACATTCTTTTATTTAATAACTTATTAGCAGATACTTTCTTAATTAGAAGTCCAGGATAGAGTTAGGACAATTGAACTATTAGCATTCACAAGTCTACTTGCTTATGATCATATTTACTGTCTATATTAAAATATGGCCATAGATATTTGGTGGGGGGATATTATTACACGTCTATAGAATAAATGTTAAAAATTTTACCACATACATAGCAAGTAGATTCTACAGTTTATATAGATAAGTGACTAATATGAAAAGTGATTAAAGTGAAAATGTGAACATATTCAATGCAAAAATCTTCTAGCACATATAAATATTGGAAGCATATATAAGTTTAATAAAATCTTAAATTTAAACAGCCTATCCCATAACTTGTACCAAAAGCTACACATTTCATAATTCATATTAGTACAAAATAATAATAAACTGAACTGTGCCTCTATTTGATTTATCTGATTTACACTCAAACAATTCAATGAATTAGGTACAGTCATTTTTTTTTTCATTTTACACATGACAGGACTGAGGTTTAGTGGTCAAACAACTTACCCAAGGTGACACAACTAGAAAGTAGCAGACTTGCGAAAGAACCGTTGATTTTAACCACTTTGCCCAACCCCTCCAAAAGCTATTCAAATGGTCACTTTTTCAGTACCATTGTTTATGAAAGTAAGAAATTTTAGTAGGTTCAATGAAAAACAAAGACTAATGAATTAATAAAGAGAATTGCTATTTCAGTTTTTAAGCAACTGTCTAAAAATGAAGATTATAGCTCTCCAAATGGAGAAGGCAGTAAGATTACTTTTACCATACTTTGAGAACAGTATTTATGTTTCCCTTTAGACATTTGAAGTCAGGGTTGCAATAGGTGAGACGATACAGATTTGTGGGTTTATATCCATTGTGCATCTACTTACTCTCTTGTACTCCTGTCAACTTGAGGCTAGAAAATATCTATTCTTTAATCCAAATACCATGCCGAAATGTCTATTCTTTAACCCAAATGCATGCTGAAAACACCCATAAGTATCTGATTTCATAGGACTAGTCCATTTTTATAACTCTTCCCCTGAGGCCCTTAAGAGAGAACTAACATTGAAGAAGGGATAAAATGTAAGACAGACATTGAAAAATTATAATAACTTGAAATCCAGAGCTAATACTCCATCAATTCCTACTGTGATTAATTTAGTTTGACAGCTTTGGAAGCAAAAGTCTAAGCTATTGAAGTGATTTGTATTTCATTTCAGTTTGTAAATGTTTATTTTTCTTTAGGAAGTTTCTAAGAATTAACCTGATTGACAGCCAGTTGTTTTTACATAAGAGAAGAAACAATGAGACAAATTACAGGTTTGCAGCCATTCTCCTTTAAGGAACAAACATTGGTAACTAACTGAACTAGGCTCTGACCTAATAGTAAATCTTGGTCCAATGGATTAACAGTTCTTTATGTTTAGTAGCCAACATAACTGTAGTATCTATGAGTTCTCAATAGCTCAAGAAAAATTAATTGCTTTCACTGACATCATGGTCTAAGTAATTTGGGGACTCTTCTGCTTCTGCATGTGCAGTCTTTGGGAAAATGACCACCAAATGGTTAAAAAGTAAAGCCTGAGGCACCTGAGGTGGGAAAACAGTGGGGTAGGGAGAGTGCAAGAATCTTAAAAGGAGGATCCCAAAGTCAGAATTTATATACTTTATGGGAGAATTTTTAATGCTGTATCAAGCCTGGGAGCTCCTCTATTCTTATCTTGTCAAAAGCTGGGGTGAGATACGAAAGTCTTCCCACTCCTATTTAAAATTTAGAGAAAAACAATACAAAATTGTAAACATAAAGGGACCAGCCCCAGTTAAGTTGGCAACTGTAGCCGCCATTTTGCAGAGACATCTATAGGTGGAGGCTTAAAATGGAGTAAGCGAGGGGTCTGGACTTTTTCCGGGAGGGCAAGGCCTTGTTTATTTAAACAACTTAAGACAAACTTCCATGATTCTTTTCTTAGAAATATATTAGGTAAAGAATCTGTACTTACAGGGTGGGCTTGAAAGACGCAAAGAGACAATTTCTTCGGTGACTATCAGTAACCCTGAAAACAAAGAGTAAATCATGTTGAAGTCATCAGGAATGCAATTTCACAGAGGATGATCTGCAGACAATGAGAGAATATGCCAGCATGAGACCTTCACCTTTTCCAGGTGGTTAGGGGTTTTGCCACATCTTGATCAGAAGGGATTGATGAATTAATTAATACCAGAGCAATACTTAGCTTTGAAGTTTTTGCATTATACTAACCGCTTAAATAAACAGTATACTGTTCCTATTACACAGTGTCTGGTTTGTTCATTCTCAGGGAACCTTTGGATTGTCTATTTTATACAGTCCAAAGTTCAAAATTAGAGAGTTCCAAATTATCTTTAACAATGTCCTCAAAACTTAAAGTATCGTCATATGAATAATACTTAGAGAATTTAACATATTGTTAACAATACTAGGTATTGTTAAAGATAAATATTTGAACTGATGGACTCCAAATGGCACTCAAAGCAGACAAAATAGATGACCTGCCAAAATGTGCAGAATAGTGGCAGAATAAAGTCTATTCCTGTCTTAGTGTGTTACAAGTTACATAATTGACTACTGTTTTACTTAGATTGTGATGCAATGTCAGTTAAAATAGGCTGAGGCAGCTGCTCTGCAGAATGTAAACTAAGCTGCCAGTTGTTCAAAGGGGTTGCTAGACCACCTGCTTCTTACTAGATAAAAGAACACAAGCTTCCTCTTGATAGAAACGAGAGCCCAATACTCAATCGGTGCCAACGTGGGTATGCATTTTCTTACCTGACATGTACATGATTTTATAAATGATTGCATACAGCTGCACATGTATTTTTTCAGCATTTTAAAGCAGGAAGATATTATGTTTTGGAGCATGGAATTTGTGCAAGCATTCTAATATAGTACAGAGCAGATACATAATACAAATAAAAGCAATTGCATGTTGTTTACATTCTGAAACATGAAAGTGTGAGATACATATAACTTAACTTCATGGTTTAAGTATTTTCTTATAACTTGAGCTTGTATAAAGGCATAGCTGACTGCATTGGGACAATGAGGTAAACTTTTGTTCTCTGGGGTCAGTCTTTACTCAATGACTTGTCAATGGAGTCAGAGAGCTGGCCCCATTGCTTAATGTGGGGCAACCCTACAGGGCTAGCTCAGCTCCAGAGCAACCTGTGAGGTCCCTATTGCCACTGCTTCTCAGTTTAACTCTTCCTTTTTCTCAGTCCTGCTCCCCCTTTGTGCTGGTTTGAAAGGATGTATGGACCCTGGGAAAGCTATGTTTTAATCAAAATCCTATTTCGTAAAGGCAGAATAATCCCATTCAACACTGTATGTTTGAAACTGTAATCAGATCATCTCCTTGGAGATGTGATTTAATCAAGAGTGGTTGTTAAGCTGGATTAGGTGACGACATGTCTCCACCCATTTGGGTGGGTCTTGATAAGTTTCTAAAGTCCTATAAAAGAGGAAACATTTTGGAGAATGAAGATTTGGAGAGACCAGAGAATGCTGCAGCACCACGAAGCAGAGAGTCCACAAGCCAGCAACCTTTGGAGATGAAGCAGGAGAACTCCTTCCAGGGAGCTTCATGAAACAGGAAGCCAGGAGAAGAAGCTAGCAGATGATGCCACACTCGCCATGTGCCTTTCCAGCTGAAAGAGAAGCCTTGACTGTGTTCACCATGTGCCTTCTCACTTGAGAGAGAAACCCTAAACTTCATCAGCCTTCTTGAACCAAGGTATCTTTCCCTAGATGAATGCCTTTGATTGGACATCTCTATAGACTTGTTTTAATTAGGACATTTTCTCGGCCTTAGAATTGCAAACTGGTAACTCATTAAATTTCCCTTTTTAAAAGCCATTCCATTTCTGGTATATTGCATTCCGGCAGCTAGAAAACTAGAACACCCCTCTACTGAAAGAGTGTTGTTCCCACATGCAGTCCTCAATACAGCTCCTCCACAAATCTTTTATCTCCCAGGGAACTGAACTTAAAACAGAAAAAGATAACGTAGTAGTTCTGTCAATTTAAGGTTAGTTTAAGTAATATCTACCAAAATTTATGTACTTGAGGTAATTATATTAGCATTTACACAATTTTAAATTTACTATTTATCTTTTTCCAAGCAATGTATATGCATGGTTTAAAAATTCAAAGAGCACTGCAACATTTACCATGGGATAGAAGTTCCTTGTCCTATACCTCTCAGAGGGTTTATCCTGCCATTTCATGAATTTTTAAGTTGTAGTCATTATTAACTGACTGACTTACTACTAGAGAGGATTTAGATTTAGCTTTTTTATACCCCTACATAGTTACTTGCTTACATCCACTCCTCCTAACAGTCAATTTGGAAAATAGCCATTGTTTAGAGTATCATTGATACATACCATTTTCTCAATAATCTTTCTGGCTGAGCCAAAGATTGTGTTTTGATTACATTTTCTTGCTTTATGCATTTTTCCCACTTAGGTTAATAATCTACCTTTTATATTTTTAATTTGGTTTGTTTAGTTTTCTTGTACCTACTGCTAATTTATTCCCAAACTTTATGCAAGATATCCCTTGATATGGTCAACCATATTTAATAATCTTTCAGTTCTATTTTTTTTCCCTTGGGAAAATCTGACATCTCTCTTGGTGTTCTCTGTACCTTTGTTCCAATTTGAAGTGATTGTTCTCTAATGTATGGGACATAGTTGTCGTTCTAGAGGTTCCCTTCATCATTACCCTGGAATTTGCCTTTATTTTGTGTTGACTCCTCTTTATCTTGGATCTCATGCCTTCCTTCCTTTTTCTTCATGTGTACCTTTTTTTTTTTTTTGTTAGAGTATATTATCTAATAGTCTCCTGAGAATGGGTATATAAATCACTGAGTATATGAATGTCTAAATTGTTTTATTCTACACTCATGCATGATTGATAGTTTTGCTGGGTATAGACTTACATGTTGGAATTTTTCCCAGGATTTTGAAGGCATTTCTCTATCATTGTCTTGAGAATTTTATTCTTTTTTTTTATTATTTTTATTTGGATGTGATCTTTTTATTTGTATATTTCCTTTTTCCCTCTCTAAACGCTTTCTTCTGATGATCTCTGTTCCTGGTGTTACAACACTGTGGATCTGTTTGTGCCCTGGTGTGGGTCAGTTTTTACTCATTGGACTGGATCTAATTAAAACCGACCCCAAATTATGAATTATGATTTGTTAATTCCATGAAGGGAAATTCTAAAGAGTTTGACAATGCTGAGATATTATTGCCCTTGGAAAACAGTAGAATTCTGAGGATGTGATGGTGTGATTAGTTAAGGCTAGTTTTGTGAAGATTAATTCTAAAATGAACGTTAGATTTGTATGATATTGGCATGAAACATGTTTCATCTCCTGTTTCTTAACAGAGACAATTCACATCTTGAAGAGAATTCACAGATGTTTGCTAATGTCACAGTGGAGGATTAGGCAGTGATTTGAACTGTATGTGATATATTCAAGAAAATTATTGATTAAAGAAAGAAAGCATATTTTTGAGTTTTCATTTTCAGGTAGTCTTTATGTTCAATTTTATCCAATTGAAGAATTATTTTCATATTACTATATTACAACAGGAAATCATGGTTGGATTATGATTGGAACATTTTTCTTCAGTAATCAGCAATTAAAAAACTGTGCAAGAACTCTTTTCTCATAAATTCTCTTTGCTTTTATTTCTTGGTCCACTTGTCAATTTTATCACTTCTACTCTTATTCCTCATGGTCTCCCAATCAAACCACATGGATTTACAGGAAGGTGTTTGATCAGGTCACATGTATGTGTCTTGTGGATTATAACTTATTAGATTCTGTTTTACCCATATATTGGGTATGCTATAATGACAACCAGAACATGTCATGATTTGGATAGGGATGGTGCATTGATAATAGGATACGGTACCTGACCTCTAGGAAGGAACAGCTAAAATCTTGATGTGGATTATCCTAAAGAAAAGTAATCAGGCATAAATCAAGAATGAGAGAAGCTTTAAGTTTGTTCTGGATCCCAGAACTCAAGCCCTATCTATAAATGTATAATTCAGTTAGTATTTGGCTTAAGTGGACTTGGGCTAGCCTGGGAACTCTTATTTTTACTATTTTCTATAGAGCAAGTATTTTCCAATTAACTTATCAAATAACTCAATGGACTTTTAAAATACAACCCATTTTTAAGTAGGAGGGTAGTTGTACAGTGGTTTCTCTACAGCTACACATAAAATGTTTTTACTGTAAAATTGAGTTAATGTGAAAAATACTGTTTTATGCCATCATAAAACCATTAGCACTACCTTAAAAAAGACTGTGCAAGAAAGCATGAATATGATCTTGCATTATAAATAGGAAGTGACATTTTAAATGCCATAAGCTGTACCTTTTTTTTTTGGTAAAATATATAGTCTATTTTTATGGTGGTGGGCTTTGAAGTGACATATGTAGATAATTCGTTAGGGTAAAAGTTTGGTTACTTGATAGTTTTCATATGTTCTGTACATCTTCAGAAAGCTAAAATTGCATTGCTACAAAGTTAGCCCAACACATGCCATGCTGTATACTATGCAACATATGGCCTGGCATACTGCAATAATCTCCAAAATCTGTGTCAGTGCTTTCAGAAAGTGTGAGAAATTGTCCCTGAGGTGGAGCAATATTAGTAAATAAAAACCAAGTCTTAAGGTTTGCTTACACTTATGTCGTTATCTTAAGGTTTAAAATATGACCTGGATAAGCTGTTGGGCACATATATACAGGTCTAAATCTTCAAGGATTTTCCCCACTATCAGCAATTAAAGTGATTCTTGAGTTGCTTTGTTTTGACAACTGAGTTTGATAAGTTAAACTCACCTCAATAATTCTTTTTTGCTGATTCAATTATACTTTTCTTTCTCTATTACTTTGAAATATTAATTTGTTCTATTACTGGACTTTGAATAAATTTCATTAAATGAAATTCTAAAAGCCATTAAATGAAAATAACTGCTAATGTTTTAGCATTTTGAACAATGAAATAGAGCCTGGTGCACATGCTCATATTTTACAAATTTTAAGAACATTTGGGAATCAAGTAGGTTGTGGCACAAAATTAATTTTATTATGTATACATGATTACTTAGATTAAATGTAAATTAATGTGCGTACAATAATTAAATCTTGGCAACGTAAAATGTCTTTTCTGCGACTAAATATCTCTTAATAAGTGGTATGAGAACTGGGCGCTCTAGAAAAATTACTTATTACGTAAAGTCCCCAAATTACTATGAACAATGCAGAAAGGGTGTTCTATCATGAGACCCTAACCTGCCTCATTGCTCTAAATACTAGAAAGCAAAGGCAATACCTCAAATGCCTTGGCCTTGAATATCAGTGTCTTCTTCGTTAGATGAGGAGTTATTACACTCTTTGACAACTGGCCCTCTGTAACAGCTCATCATTACAAAGGTTACTCCACCTTGCCTTGTCTCTAAATACCTTTTACTTAACACTAACCATTGTACCCTGACTTTTACATTACTGATGTCTCTTAAAAGGATATCCACACACTCTACCTCAGAAAATTTATTCATCCTATCAATATTTATTTGGCATACATTGTGTATAGGATAATGTTTTAGGTGCTAGAAAAACAGCAGTGAACAAATCAGGCAAAAATCCATGCTCTTACATTTTTGTTACATTCCAGCTTATATTCTATGGGGAGATAAACATTTAAAAGAATGAGTAAGAACATACAAGTATGTTAAACAGAATAAGTACCAAAGAGGGAAAAAAGTAGGAAAGAAAGAAACATGGTTTAGTGGCGGGGAGGCTGTTAAAATTTTAGATGGGCTAACCTGAGATGTCCTCACCAAAGAGATGGTAACAGTTGAGTAAAGAACTGCAGGAAGTGTAGGCATGAGTTTTATGACTATTTGGAGGATGAGCCTTTCAAATAAGGGAACAAGAAGTGAATCATATCAGGCAGGAGAGTGCCTGGGCTTTGCAGGAGCAGCTCAGTGTAGCTGGAGCAGAGCGGATGTGCAGGTGAATAGTTAGAGATGATGTCAGTGAGATAAAGAATGTGTATGTGGAAGGCAAATCACCAAGGTCTCATAAGTCTTCAGAAGGACTTTAAAAAGCTTATGTGGTCAATGGAGTGGGAAGCCATTGTAGGGTTTTGAGCAGACATTTTACCATGGTATCTTCAGTTGCTGGATTTAGGATAGGCCTAAGAGAAGCAATGATCAGACAGGAGGCTGGTGCAATGATCCAGTGTGACTTGAACCTGGGTAGTTTCAGTAGAGTTTGTGGGAAGAGGTTAGATTTTGAAGGAATTGCTGATAGGATTTGATAATAATTGGGTATTGGCGTGAGAGAAGTGGAGAGCTTAAGAATGGCTCCTGGTTTGGTATTAAACTATTAGAAGCACAAGACTTTTCCTTAACTGAGAAGGGAAGACCCCCTGAGTTGAACAGGTTGGTGGTGGTGCCAGGGGAGTAGCTGAAACCAAGAGTTAGTTTTGGTCATTTTAGATTTGAGATGACGATTAAATATTCAGATGAAAGCTGTGAGTGGGCAGTTGTATATACAAATCTGGAGTTCAGAAGAGATATGAATATATAATTTGGGAGTTATCAGCATACAGATGCTATTTAAAGCCATGACAATAATGATCCATTAAATGCAAATCGTGACAGTTTTGTACCATTACTGGGGAGGTTCATCACTGATTTTAAGGTAATGCTATTTTAGGGTAATGCTAAAATCATCCTGCTTTCTAGGACTTGATAAATTTCTTATAGACTTAGAAGTGCTGCAGATCAAAAGTATTTGTTACAGAAAACATAAAAAATGCTTATGCTGAAATGTTAAGTAAAAAATGGAGTATGTTTAGAATAATGTAAAACATTCTTACACAAAAAATGTGAAGGAAATATGATATTATTAGCAGCGCCCATCTCTCCTAAACTTTTATTCTCCAAATTTTCTCTACCACTATTAATTACTTTAAAAATGGACACAAAGCTTATCTTCCAAGGTTAGGCAAAAATTTTTAAAGTTCTTCCCATATATTGATCAATTAATGCTTGGATGTGTGACAGAACCCCATAACTAATTATACTGCATTTCTTCATTTCCTCATTTCTGATTGTATGTTGTATGGTGGAAAGCAAAGAAAACAAACATGAAGGGTATTTGCCAATCTTGTTTAGCTACCATTCAATTGGTTTAGTGACAATTCGTTAATACTTGTGATCAAGTTATCCAGGGAACCCAAGAAGAAAACAGGCCCAATACCCAGCTTAGCCCCCATGCTCTCCCTATATTTAGACTTTCCATTATTTCCAAATCAAATTGATGTAATTTCCAGCTCCATTTTTGATCTTCAACCTCCTTCTCCAGCACATATGCTCCCTTTGGAATTTCTTTTCTAATGAACTTCTAATATGGGGTTTTTGTTTTTATTTTTACCTTATTCTTGCAGACATTCTGAAGGGTTTTGATTCTTTAAGATTAATTTCAAAGTACTTCAAAGAGGGACCTTATGAAGTGGGGGTAAAATAGATTTAACAATACCAACCCACCTCATAAGGCTGCTGTGAAAATAATAATATAAGGACTATAAAGTGCTCTGTAAATACAAAGTTCTACAGAAATGTTTAATAATAATTACTGAGTTTATAACAATGAAGTCTTGTAGAAGTGCCAATGACTAGTTTTCCTCTTCCACTCATTAAAAAAAATCTGTAATAAAACTGCTGTACTTTAAGCCAGGTGCAGAGTCTCCTTGTGCTCTAGGCCGTAGATGTGTTCGCCAGTAAGAACTGAAACAATGTCAGGCTATGGGGAAAGAAGCCACGGTGTCCTGGGTGCAGTTTTCTTCAAGTTTGAACATACTTGGGCATATTAGGGTAATCTGAAATATACAACCCCTTGCCATTCTTTTCTCAGAATGGGTAGATATATGTTCTATAATTGGCAGGACATTAGTGATGGCACTGCAGTGCTGTTTTCAGAACAATGTGAGGATCTGCTAAAACTACAATTTCAGCTCTATTTTTGACAATGCTAGAGAATCAACCTTTAAATTTCCATCAGCTGGCACATGGACTAAATTACTTCATAGCTTCAAATTTCTTATGTTCTTAGAAGTTTATTTTATCATACTCTTTAATTTGTTAGTCATTTATAGATTTAGTCTATTGATCTGTTTTCTCAGTAGTAACTAGACTCTTGACTGTCTAAATAATACCCAATGTCCATTTTGGAGACCATCAGCTCCTAGATAGAGAATCATGGAACTGTCATGGACATTTTTCCTAATCTGAATACTTTCAATTAGAAGTCTTCTCAGAGTTTTTTTCTGAGATAAAATCTCACCTAAATTATCTCCGTAGTAATCCCCCATTTAGTAGCTGTAAAGATGAACTTGACTGGTTTTCTAAAGCACAAGTTTGTTAGACTCTATCTCTGTCACATCAAGATCCTTGGAAACTCACAGAGTAGAGGGATCACATCAGAGGGAAGTTCCATCTATTTTCTGGCCCAGGAAAAGGGAAGTCTTTGGTGAATGGAGAGGGAGAGGGCCTGTTCAGTGTAGGGAAGCCCATATTCATCCTAGGCCTTAAGGAAAGAGATTTATATCTGACCAAATATTAATTCTTCAGCAATATTTATTGAGTTGCTACCAAGTTTCATGCATTGTGCATGATACTGGAAAAACTTAATGATAAATAAGGCATGGTTCTTGGCCTTAAGTATATCAAAACCTGATGGCTGAGACAGACATGTTAACATGCAACCAGAATTAGACGACACAAATATTATAATGGGGCTATTGCACACAGTGAACTGGCAACTGGGAAGAAGGAGGACCCATTGCCAGTAGAAATTTTTGATGAGGTTACTTAAGTTAAGGTGTGACCCACCTCATTCAGGATGGGACTTAATGTTCCTATCAGAGTTCTTAATAAACAGAATGAATCCAGGGAGGTGGGGGGAGTTGGGGGAGAGAGAAAGAGAGAGGAGAGACAGTAAAAGCCAAGGAAGAAGCTGAAATCAAAATCAATAAAACCTGTAAAAGAAGGGAGAGACCAACAGACACCACCACCACGAGCCTTGGCATGCTAGGGGAACAGGATGGCCGGCAGCTGGTCTTCTGCAAGAAAACATCACTTTGATAATGCCTTGCTTTGTATATTTTCTTGGCCTCAACCTACATGTTAACAAATTCTCCTTATCTAAGCTGTCCTCAGGAGTCTTAGAAAATAAAACACTGTGCCAAGGAGGTTGGGAGTCTTCAGTATGCAATGGGGGAACTGGCTAAAGTTAACTTGGTGTTTTAGAGTGAAACTCTGATGCAGCATGGAGGAAGGTCTAATTTAGGAAGCCATTTAAATAATTCAGTTAGAGATGATCAGGATGTGAGCAAGCATGGGGACTTTATCTAAAACAAGCCTACAAATGCCTCTGGGTAAAGACTGTAGGCACTCACATCTGGGTGCAGCAGTTGCTTTTCCTAATCTCCTTCGGAGATCCTGATAATACCTGAAAGACATATGACCTCTTTCTGACTAAGAAATAACTAGCTTTGGTAAACCATAGTACCCTTGTCTGAGTGGTAGATGGAAATTCCTGTGACTTTAGTGCTTGATGATGGTCAGAAATCTCCAGGATAGACAGTGATGATACTTCCTGTTTCACTTCCATCTTGGTATATATTTCTTTCTTCTGAATGGAGAGTGTGCTGGTTGGAAACTGTTGTGTAGCCCATAAAAGCCATGTTCTTTAATGTTGTTTCAATATTACTGCATGGAATCTTTTTGATTAAGCTGTTTCTATGGAGATGTGACCCACCCAATTGTGGGTGGGACCTTTTGATTAGGTGGTTGCCATGGAGATATGTCTTCACCCATTCCAGATGTGGTCACTTACTGGAGTCCTTTAAGAGGGAACCATTTTGATAAAAGCAGCAGAGTCCACACAGCCAGAGATTTTTGGATATGAAGAAAGAAAATGCCCCTAGGGAAGATGTTTGAAATGAGAAGTCAGATGCCAACCACATGACTTCCCAGCTGACAGAGGCGTTTTGGAAGCCTTTCTTGAATCTAGGTTATCTTTCCTGGATGCCTTAGTTCGGACGTTTTTATAGCCTTAAGACTGTAAACTTGAACTTAATAAATTCCCTTTGTAGAAGCCATCCTGTTTCTGGTATATTGTGTTTTAGCAGCATTTGCAAACCAAATACAGAAAGCAATCCTTAAATAGAGATTACACAACAGATTTTTTACACTTTTCAATTTATCTATTTATACTACAATTTTACTTGACTACAAATATAGCAACAGCAATTATACTTTACGTCTAATTGCTAATTGCCTATAAACTAAGAATTACTTATTTGTAGTAAATTGCTGGCTCAAGTTTAAAAAACATCATGTGCTCAGTTTACAATGGTGCCCACTAGCAACCTGAATTCTCAGTCTCTTAACATATTAAGAATTGGCTTCATCACCCATTCCTCTTTACCATTTATGTTATGGATTTTGAAAGATGAATTTTCACCATCGCTTTGCTTATTCAGAAAAGCAAAAATTTCTAAATCAACTTTATTGAAGAATTATTTTAATCTGCAGTTCAAAGAGTTTTGCAAAGTATATGTACTTTCAAAGACATATATTTCCATTTCTTCAGAAAATTTCCTGGAGTCCCTTTGCAGTCCACCCCTTCCTTCCTCCCAACCCAGGCACCATCGATCTAATTTCTACCCCTACAGGTTAGTTTTGTCTGTTTTAAAACTTCATATGAATGGAATCATATAGCATGTACGTTTTGGTGTTCAGTTTCTTTTTGAGATGCATCCAAATTGTCACATGTGCCATTCATTTGAGATTTTTCACTGGTGAGGACTATTCTATTGCTTGAATATATCGCAATTTGTTTATCCATTCACCTACTGACAGACATTTGCATTGTTTCTAGTTTTGCCTATTATGAATAAAATCACTGTAATGTCAGTTCACAAGTCTTTTTTGAGCACTTATGTTTCCATTTCTCTTAGGAAATACCTAGGAGTAGAATTGCTGATTTCCTTGATGACTAGTGATGTTGAATTTGTTTTCATGCGCTTATTGCCCCTTTATACCTGTTCAGGCTGTGGCACATTTTTCTAATTACCTTATTACTTAAAGAGTTCTTTATTTACCTTGGATTCAAGGGTTTTTTTCAAATACATATCTCGTGAATATTTTCTCCCAATCTGTGACTTACCTTTTATTTTCCTCATGGGCAGGCACCGGGAATTGAACCCAGGTCTCTGGCATGGCAGGCGAGAACTCTGCCACTGAGCCACGGTGGCTTGCCCTTACCTTTTATTTTCTTAATGGTGAATTTTAAAGATAAAAATTTAATTTTGAAGTCCGATTTATGATTTTGTGCATATGTGTAGTTAAGTGATTTTTTTGTGTCCTGCCTAAGAAATAATTGTCTATCCCAAGTTTGTGAAAATTTTCTTCAATGTTTTGTTCTAGAAGCTGTATAGTTTTGTCTTTTACATTTAGATTTATAAGCTATTTCAAATTAATTTTTGTGTATTGTGGGAGGTTATCCCCACCACCCCCATAGGAATAATCAGTTATTCTAGCATCATTCATTGAAAATATTTTCCTCCTTTGATTGAATTGGCTTGGCATTCTGTTGAAAATAAACTGGCAATAGGATGTGGATCTATTTATGACTCTCTAATCTATTCCTTTGAGTAAAATGTTTGTTTTCTTGCCAATACTACATTGTCTTAACAATGATAATTCTATAGAAAGTCAACATCAGGTAGTGTGCATTCTCTAACTTGGCTCTTCCTTTTAAAAATTGTGTAGATAATTGTAGGTCATTTGCATTAGCATTTAAATGTTTGAATCAGTTTATTAAAGTTCCCTGGGATTTTTAATGGGATTGTACTGAACCCATAGACCAATTTAGGGAGAATATATATCTTTTTATCATCTCTTTTTTTTATGTGGGCAGGCACCAGGAATTGAACCCGGGTACTCTGGCATGGCAGGCAAGCGTCCTTGCCTGCTGAGCCACCGTGGCCCACCTGAGAATATGTATCTTAACGTGGGTCTTCCAATTCATAAGAATGGTATGTCTCCATTTCTTCATTTAATAGCTGTCAGCAATGTTTTGTGGTTTTCAGCATAGAGGTCTTGCAGATCTTTCATTAAAATAATGCCTATGCTTTTTATGTTTTTGGATGATATGAAAAAGCATATTTAAAAATCTAATTTCCAATTGCATTTTGCAAGCAGAGAGAAAAACAGTTGATTTCTGGATACTGATCTTGTATTTTGCAACCTTGATAGGTTTTTCTTTTTATAGATTACTTAGGATCATGTCTTCTGAGAATGAAGAAAGTTTTACTTTTTTCTTTCCAATGTGTGGCATTTCTTTCTTTTTCTTTTTTATTTTATCAGCAGAAATATCCAGCACAATATTGAATGGAAGTAGAAAGAGGAGGCATTGTTTCTCTTATCCCCGATGCTATGAAGAAAGCATCTACTCTTCCACTGTGAAGTATGATGTCGTCGTAGGATTTCTGTTCTTCTTTATAAGGCTGAGAAAGTTCCTGTCTAGTATTTATTTGCTGAGGTCTTTTTTTTTTTTGATCATGAATGAGTGGTGAATTTTGAAATGATTTTTCCATACCTGTTGAGATTATATAGGTTTTCCCCTTTATTCTGTTAAAAATGATGAATTACCTTCATTGATTTTTAAATATTGAAACAAACATATTCTCAGGGTAAATTCCACTTGGATATAATGGTTATCTCTTTATATATTAATGGATTCAATTTGCTAATATTTTATTGATTTGTGTTTATATTCCTGAGTGATATTGATATGTAATTTTCTTTTGTTTTAATGTCTTTGTCAGGTCTCTGTATTTATTATTGTTACTGATTTCTAATTTAATTCACACTATGTACTATAAGACTTCAATCTTCTGAAGTTTATTGAGACATATTATGGCCTGGCACATGGTCTATTTTGGTGACTGCACATTCTGCTAATGTTAATTAGTTCATGCTAATGGATAGTGCTTTCAAAATAAGTATATCTTTACTGAATTTTTTTTTGTTTTCTCAATCATCTTTTTTTTGTTCCCTCAATTACCTTTAAAGGGTGTCGAAATTTTCAAATATGATTATGGGTTTGAAAAAATTTCCCCTTACTTTTGTCAGTGTTTCATGAATGTTGAAGCTCTGTCCTCAGGCACATGCAAATTTAAATTTTATATCTTCTTGATGGTTTGACTTTTATCATTACAAAATGTCTTTTATCTCTTATAATGCTCTGTCTTGATATTCATACAGATATCAGCTTTCTTATGCTTATACTTTGCTTGGTATGCATTTTTACATTCTTTCCCTTTAACTTATGTGTTTTTATATTTAAGGCACATCTCTCATTTAAGCATATAGTTGTCACCTTTATATCAATTCTGATAATATCTGCCTTTTAATTGGAATGATAAAATATTTGCATCTAATGCAATAATTAATGTGTCTGAGTTTGTCTCCTATCTTCTAACTTATTTTCCATTTATTCTTTATTCCTCTTTAGCTTTTTTCCTGTCTTATTTTGGTTTAATAGAATTTTTTTTTTGGTATTCCATTTTATTTTATTGATTTCTTAGCATTTATGTTTTTATTATTTTCTTTGGTTGTCCCAAAATCAACATGCATTCTGAACTCATAAAGTCTATTTAGAATTAATATGGCACTACTTCCAGTTTCACAATTGTCACTTCACACGTCTCTCAACTTTCCATTTCTTACTTCACAAATGTAATAACATTTATGGTATTATAAATTCCACTAATCTTCCTCTTTGTGTGTGCTATTATCGTTATATATTTTATTTATTTATTTATTTATTTATTTATTTATTTATTTGGCATGGGCAGGCTCCAGGAATCGAACTTGGGTCTCTGGCATGGCAGGCGAGAAATCTGTCACTGAGCCACCATTGCACTGCCCTATTTTATTTTTAATAGGTTATAAATCCCACCTTCCAATGTTATTATTTTTGCTATAATCAGTTGTCTTTTTCTTTCTAGGTATATAAAAATCGTTAGAAAAACATTTATTATAAGAAGAGGAAATAGGGTGAAAAGATGATTGTTTTCAGACACAAGGGACTGTTACATATTAGATTTAGAGCTGTTACAAAAGGACCAAGAAAGGATGCTTGGCTTGTCCAAATAAAAACCTAAATCCTGTTCGTAAAACAATGTTATCATGTTAGGTGATAAAATATATTCAAAATGAGTAAAATCATGAATCATATAATTATGACTGTATAGGTCATTTCTGTTTAATTAGAAATTCATATTTTCAGAAAAGAACAGGACAGTGAAATTTCTACAAACTACTTAGATGAAAGAGTTGAAGAATTCAATTCAATTCAATTAATTATTTATTGAATATCAATTAAATATTTAAATGCAGAATCAATGAACATAGGATATTTAACAAGTTAAAATGTTCAGAGGGTTGTCATACAAAAAAATGAAAAACTGGTTGTTCAGTATTTCTCTGAAAGGCAGAACTTGAACTAAGTGATAAATACAAGCACCCAACAGTTTGCAAGGAGAGTTATACCAAGGGTATCACTTATCTTCATAGCTTCTCTTCCAATATCATGCACTACACTTTTTCTTTCTTCTGAAAGGAGATATTATAATTTAGCACTTTTCGTGAACATCTTAAATAAGCTGCGTTTTCATGACAAGACCTCCACTGCCAGCAATGAATGCACTCCCAGCATCAGTAAAAGTCTAAAGTTAACAAACTGTTTTTTTTTTTAAAGGAAATGGTCTTTAGTTTCTCGGGTATATTTTGGTATTCTCAGGAGGTGAGGTGAAAAAGAGAGCATATTCTCCACAGAGGGTGAGTCTGAATCCTAGCAAATGTGATATTGTCTTTTGGAGACAGTCCTCAAACCCAAAATGAATCAAACAGCTCTCAATTAATGGTACCAGTTGGAGTGTACTGGGGTGCAGGTGGGGTGGGAGAAAAGAGCAGGGAAAACACACCTGACAACCTCTGCTCTACATTAAACAGAAGAGCTATGTTTATCAGTCACTAGGAAAAATAACCTCTGCACATAATACTGTTTAGCTCCATCCAAACTGAGATTACAAAATGAGTATTATTTCAACAACTATTCAGCATAATGTTTAAGGACAAATTATATATAGTATACTTTATATTATATATGAATTTTATCACATACTCAGTAAGGAATGCCAAGGTGCTTAATCCGTTTGATAAATTGAAAATAAAAATTTTGCATTTCTCTATTTGTCAGTGTACAAGATTCTGAAAGCAGATCTTGAACTCTGAATGACAGATCAGTTTTCAAGGAAAGTTATGCAATTGGTATTGGTCAATCTGGCCAACTGCTGTTCATTGGGGATTGGTGGGACTCGGGCAGGTTCTCATAAGGGAACAAACCTGTTAAAGGAAACATCCAGGGCCCCTGCAACCAGCTTTTTGGGCATAACCATTCTTGTGGTGGAGTCAGCTTGCCATCCTTGTTCTAAAATATCTTTCCAAGGCTCTTCTACAGGAATCCCAATAAAGGATGCAAAATCATCAGCAATTATGGAGGTATATGCTTGAGAAACCTGGGTGAAGGCTTATCTCTTTGTTGCATCTTTTAGTGCTTCCATGATGGGCTGGACTGTCTCTGACCACTGGTGGGCATTGATGGTCGTGTAGATCCTGGGAAAGTCTCTCTGCCAGATTCTCTGTCCTACTGACCAAATTCCTTCAAGTTCAGAATTGGCAGATTTTATAGTAGGTGGTATACTTTTCCAAAGATATCTTGCATTATTCATGTCATTATGAAGCAGATACAGAGTTAGAGGCTGACCACACACTGGGGTGTAGCAATTCCTCCAAGAACCTTGAGCTTCTGATCCTCGTAGTGATCCAGCAACTTCTTGAAACTGAAGCCACTTTCTACCATCACCACCACTGGCATATCCCTCACCCCTCAGTTTCACCACAGTACCTCCCCGAAACCCAGACTGTCAGTCAGTTGTCTTTTAAGGAAATTGCATGAAGAAAAAACATAGTCTTTTATATTTTACCACTTATTTATCATTATGGCTCCTAATTTCTTCCAGTAGATGCAAGTTTCTATCTGGTATCATTTTTGTTTGGTCTGAAATATATCTTTTAGATTTTTTTCCCCCTTTCTTTTCTTTTTAAGTGCAGGTCTGCTGGTAACAAATTCATTTGGGTTTATTTATCTGAAAATGTCTATTTCACCATCATTTCTGAAGATTTTCTCTGAATATAGACTTCTGGGTTGAAAGCTTTTGTATTTTAGCATGTCAAACATATTCTTTGCTTTTCACCTTATTGTTTCTGAGAAGTTAGCTGCCGTTCATATTTTTGTTCTCCTGCATAGAGCATATCTTTTATCTCGGCTACTTTCAAAATTTTCTTTTTATAGTCGGTCCTCAGAATATTGACTATGATGTTCCAAGTAAAATCTTAAAATTTTTATCCTGCTTGGGATTGATGATCTACAAGTAAATATTTCAAAAGATTTAAGAAAATTTATTCCTTCAAACATTTTTTTTTGCCCCATTTGCACTGTCTTCCTATTTCTCAATTTTATATTGGCCCACATGCCTCTGATATGCTATTCATTTTTTTCCATCTTTGTTCCCCTCTGCTTCTTACATCAAATAATTTTTTTATTTGTCTTTGAGGTCACTGACTCTTTCTTCTGACATCTACAATCTGCTGTTAAACTCATTTGGTGAATTTTCCATTACAGTTATTGTACTTGTTCCGTTTTGTAATGCCTATTTGCTTCTTTCTCTTTTTAATAGTTTCCATTTTCTCTGCTTAGATTATCTATCTGCATTAACTAAAATCATATATATATATATATTAATATTTGAACACATATCCTTCAATTCTTTGAACATATTTATAATAGCTGTTTTAAAATGCTTGTCTGCTCTATTATCTAGATCATCTCAGGTTTGGTTTTCATTAATTGCTTTTTTATTTTTCCTGACTATTGGTCACATTTTTCTTTTCTTGGCCTATCTGGTAATTTTTTATACTATACTGAACACTGTTGATGACACTCTGTAGAGATCTGATTTTTTTATCTTACTCTGAAGAGGGTTAATTTTTGCTCCAGAACGCAGTCAAATTACTGATCACTTTGAACATACGTAGGCTTGTGTTTTCTGCTATGTTTGGGTAAATATGTGGAAATTCCAAATGTTTCTCAAACTCTTTACTTGGCAGGATTAAAAATGCAAATGTACAAACACCTAGGATCTTAACAAGGTGATAAATTCTTCACTCTGGCTAGGCTGTAATTCCAACATTTCATAGCCCTGTTTGACCTCTGATATCTCTGTTCTGTTTTCAATTCTATTCTTGATTCTCTTCCCTTACTGGTAAACCTTAGGTTGTCTTGTCCTATGAATATACAGCCTAGCCTTCAGATAAAACTCATAATGGACCTCTGTACAGACTTCTGCCACCCTCCCTATACTGCTTCCTCCTCAGCCATTTCAGCTACCCCATGCCCTTATCTTTACTATCTTAATTCTGTTGGAGTTCTGTGCTCTGCTTGTATACTAGCTTTCTCCTCCATGGGCAGGAAATGGTCCCAAGACAGAGAGTCAGTGCATTTGTGAGCCTCTTCTTGCAAGTTTCTCTTTTCCCACGGGTCTTAAGTCAAGGTCTGAAGAGAGTTGCCTTGTGTATTTTGTCCAGTTTTATGGTTGTTTATGGAAGAAGGCAGGTCTAGTATCAGCTATCCATTGGAGCTAGAGGCAGAAATTCAAGTCACTTTGTTTTAAGTTAGCTATTTAACAGTATTCTGGATCTTTCTCATGCCATGTTTCTCCCTTACCCTGGCCTCTTTTTTTCTTGCAAGATCTTCACCTGTTTTCCTTCAATTTTGTATTTAGATACCCCCCCTGTATTAATTACAAAAGAAGTCATGGACAAAATAGATTGTCAGGTCTAGCAGAGGTCATTATTATAAGCTTTTAGAAGTAATTTTGCTCCGTCCCATGTTTTCACTTTCTTGCCACCAAACTAGAATTTATTTGAAGGTAATATTTTTCCTAAAACTGTACTAATTCTGATGAACAGTTATACATAAGAAATAGGATTATTAAAATGAGCCTATATATGCTTTAGTTAAATAAAAATCCATTATACTACTTCCCTTTTCAGCTGGATGAAAATCAACACATCTTTTAGAGCCAGCTGAATCATTTAAGCGCATACTTGGTGTATTAGCTAGGGTTCTCTAGAGAAACAGAATCAGCAGGAGATATCTGTTGAGATAAAATTTATAAAAATGTCTCACATAACCATGGGAATGTAGAGTCTAAGGTCTGTAGGGCAGACTTGCAAGCTGGTAACTCTGATGAAGGTCCTCAGTGAACTCTCAGGAGAGGCAGGCTGGGCAACTATGGGAATGTAAGAGTCCAAGGTCTGTAGGGAAGGCTGCAGGCTGGCAACTCCAATAAAGTTCCTTAATGAACTCTCAGGAGAGGCTGGCTGGACAACCGGGGAATGGAAGAATCCAAAATTCATAGGGCAGGCTGTGAAGCTGGCCACTCCAATGAAGGGTCTGGACGAACTCCACAGGAGAGGCTCTCTGACTGAAGCAGGAAGAGTGATTCTCTTCTGAATCCTCCCTAAAAGCCTTCTGGTGATCAGATTAAGCATCACTCTTTACAGAAGACACTCCCCCTGGCTGATTACAAACACAATCAGCTGTGGATGCAGCCAACATTATCATGATTTAAGTCCATGAAATGTACTCATAGCAACACACAGGCCAGCACTTGCCCAACCAGATGACCGGGCACCACCATTTGTTCATGCTGACACCTGAACCTGACCATGACACTTGGGCTCCTCAAGTTGTGAGAGATCATTAAAAATCAGCTGCAGGACAGATTAACTAAAAATGTTTCCAGCTGTTGATCATCAAAATAAACTTTCCCTTCTTTCCAATTCTATAATTTTATATTTTCTTTTTCATGTTCAAAACCTGCCTTCTCTTTCCAAATTTCTCTGAGCTTTACTTTCACTATAAGCATGATTTATTTCTACTTATCAAGAAATGAATATTGCTTCTATAAATCTGAATATGATTTTGGGCTTGATAAATAAATGATTGAAAGAAATACAATAATTTTCTTATCAATTTCTAAAAGCAAACTAGTGTCATGGATAAAACATTGAACTTTTTCAAGATAATTTCCAAAATCTTGGTATCAACCAACCACTATATATATTTAATTTTTCAAGAATATAGATTTTTTGATCAACAGTTGGGTTTGTGAATATCTGTAATATTTTATCAAAGTCACTTCTCACAGTCTGGAATCTCATTGTGATATTTCATCAATGAAATATCAATCCTGATAAATAGATCTGGGAATTGAATTATAATAACTTAAAACAGTACTCTGAAATGCAGTGCCTCTGTTAAACCAATGAGATATCTATCATTTAATAATTCTGGTCATGAATAATTGAAAGCAATTTTATGTAAAGAGATTGATACACTACCTTTAGTATGATTTAAGTAGCTTATGATATTCTGCTACTTGTGAGGAAACAAATAATGCTATTAAAAATACAGTTTCAGAATGCCTCTAAACATGGGGAAATAACATTGATATTTTAAAACTTGACTGCCTAGTATAAAAAAACAAACTCCACAAAATGACCAAAAGAATCCAATCAAATATAAGCAAGACAGAAGGATTATATTTCTTTGAACTGAATACATTTTTCCAACCTCTCAATATTCTGAAAACAATGAATGTGAAATCTGTTCCTCATTATTATAGATAATGGACTTTCAATAGCTACTAACAGAATGTTATTTTCAGACAATGTGGCTCCTAATTTATTTGCAACAGACCCTTTAAATCTCCCATTTAAACATGTTTGATATCATTGCATTAGCTTTTATCATCCCCAATTTTTTGTTAAACAGATTATCTACCTAGCAGATGTGGTCCTATGTTCGGGCAGAGAAAATAGTCCCCTGAAATGTTGCAGTGCCTGTCCATTCCAAAATATTTTCTCTAGAAATCTGATTCAATTCCTTGAATTAAGTCATGGCTTCCAGAAAAGACTTTTCAACCTGAAAATATGCTAACCAGCCAATTTTCATGATAACACAAATCACAATTAGCTATATGAAGGCATCTATGGAAATGGACTAAGAAAGATAAATATTTATGTTGTGACATAGAAGACAAGCACTGGATACAGAGAACTATCAAATGGTTAGTTCGGTAAAGGGTGCCAGGCACTAGAGGGGTCAGGCATTGGATGCTCTGAATAGAACAGAGGGGAAGAAAAGTTGCAAACTGAAATATAAAGATGCTCTAAAACCTATATATTCTGCTTAGGATAAGTTATTTTCTATAACAAAATAAAACATAAGTATATCTTAAGAGTTTATAAAGCTATCAGGAGAGTAGGTGAGTGTTTTGAGTATGGTGAGATGGAATACTCAATTGGGAAATTCCACAATGATTTAATAAAGGGGCTATTTACACAAATGTGGTGAGGGGGGAGGAAACTATAAGGGCCACTGCAATACTCCTGGGCTAGTAACAGCTGTTACCACCCTAGGCAAGAAGGGATATGGGTAGGGGTGGATGGAAGGGACAATGCCTGGAACCCAGAGATATGCAAGTCTGGGAAGAAAAGGGCCAACCCACTGGAGCTGCGACTTTTAGGTGATGGACTAGCCAGCCTGTGGTGTAAATAACATGACCTCATTCTTCCCCTTCCTTTCAATCTGCTGCCAGTTTTCTTCATCAGCCAATTCTAGTAAGAAGCCAGAGGGTACAGGGAGCTCGTTAAGGTCCACAATGATTGGCCTCCCAGAGCAGAGAGCAGAGTAAAGAGTGAAGATGTCTACAGGAACGAATGTAAGCTATTCTGCATTAGAAGAAAGAAAAGGAAAAAAAAAACTTTCTAACTTTCTAAATATGCAAGGAAAGTATTTGCTTTCAGAGTTTGGATTTAATAAAAATAATTTGATATGCATAAGATTTTTCAATGATATAAAACAAATTCCAGGAAACCTATTTTGGGAATTTTTACAGAAGTTAAACTACTTTTTCAATTGAGTTTATCCTTATGCTTTGTATTAATATATACTTGGTCAAAGAACAGGTAGGCTTAAATGGGCTAAAAGTATACTCCAACTGTTTTATTTCTATATCTCTCTAAAGTTAGCTAACATTTTCATATTGCCTTGAAAAAAGGTAGAGATCAAATATTCAGCATATTTTATGTTAGAGAATTCTTAATCTGTTCATATGATTTGGTAACCAAGAGTGGTACCTTTAAATTCCTGGGCACTAAATGGATTCCTCTACTATCTCAAGTATTTCTTTAATTCATGTTATAAGAATGAAAAGAAATAGGTGTCATGAATTCTACAGTAATCAACAAAGTTTGCCCTTTCAAATATTGATAATATTTAAAGTTTTTGATTCCTCTAAACAATAGCAAAGTACCATATCCAGTTTCTAGTAATATAGATTCTATAATGTATATGTAGAGAGAAAAGAAATTTTGAAAATGAATAGGAAATCTTTCTGTTCAAGATTATTGTATTTTTTTTTCTGGTTTTATTGATTTTGGAAGGGAAGGAGTTTGGGGAGGTGTTCTAGTTTGCTAGCTGCCAGAATGCAATATACCAGAAATGGAATGGCTTTTAAAAGGGAGAATTTAATGAGTAGCAAGTTTACAGTTCTAAGGCCGAGAAAAATGTCCCAATCAAAACAAGTCTATAGAAATGTCCAATTTAAGGCATCCAGGGAAAGATACCTTGATTCAAGAAGGCCAATAAAGTTCAGGGTCTCTCTCTCAAGTGAAAAGACATGTGGTGAACACAGTCAGGGCTTCTCTCTCAGCTGGAAAGCCACATGGAGAACACGGCATCGTCATCTGCTAGTTTTCTCTCCTGGCTTCTGGTTCCATGAAGCTCCCTGGGAGGCGTTTTCCTTCTTCATCTCCAAAAGTTGCTGGCTCGTGGACTCTCTGCATCTCATGGCTACATCGTTCTGCTCTCTCTGAATCTCTTTCTCCAAAATGTTTCCTCTTTTATAGGACTCCAATAAACCAATCAAGACCCACTCAAATGGGTGGAGACATGTCATCCCTTAATCCAGTTTAACAACCATTCTTGACTAAATCACATCTCTCATTACAGTTTCAAGCACACAACATTGAATAGGGATTATTCTACCTTTATGAAATGGGATTTATATTAAAACATGGCTTTTCTTAGGGGGCATACTTCCTTTCAAACCAGCACAGGAGGATAACTGGAATTTATGATTTCTTAATAGTTCTATTAATCTCCTGCTTAATACCTTAAAAACAAAATGTACTCAAATTGATAAATACCACAAAGCCTGCATTATTGGGAACCTAATCCAGAAAGAACAATACTAGACAAGTACAGATCCAACCTGGTGCTTTGTCAGGTTAACATTGTAGCTCAATTTTGAACATACCCCTTACTAAAGAGTAAAGAGTAAAAGTAAAGAGTAAAAACTCTTACTTAGGATGGAAAATATAAATGTGACTTTACTGCTATGTTGAGTAGCATCATTGAGTGAAACAATTTTTTCACTATAATGTATGTGGGAGAAATCTAGTGAGCTCAAAATTAAAATGTACGTATGTGTGTCAGGCCATATTTTAGGCAGTTTATATACAATTTTAAACATCTGATTCTGTAACAACCTGTACCACTACAATGAAAAGAAAACATTTTATAGATGAAGTGCCTTTCTCAAGGTCACACGGCTACTAAATGGATTGAATGCAGGCAACCTGGCTCAGGAGTTTGAGCTTTTAACTAGTTCTTGAGATTCTACCTCTTACTAAACTTGAACAGAGAATTCCCCAATGCATTTTTTTTACTCTGAATAGCTGATTGACGAGGGACTGTTGTATACTGCAAAGGAGTGACATGTCCATCAATAATGATTTTATTTCTAAAACTAAGAGAATATTCCAAAGAAGTTTTATATGAATGATAATAGAAATAATGTAGATTATATTTAGATGTTCTAATAAGCCAAGAGTTAATCAGGTTTTTTTTTTTGTCTCTGCAGGAAGACTAAGACAGTTTCAATTGTTTTATTTAAGTGACTTCAGTTTTAAGGAAGGGCATTTTTTAATAGCCTTTTAATGTGGCATTATGTTGACATAAGCCATGTCAGCTATTGTCAAATATAAACATACTATTACATAATTTCTCCCAAAGTAATTAATGTGCTGTCAGCTGAAACTGGAGGAGGGGTGAGGGGGAAGATGAAGGTGGGGGGGACAGGAAGAAGAAAGGGTGGGAAGAAGGGAAAAAAAGACTCCAGAGAGGACATTCCCTTTCAAAAGGGGATGGCTAAATTTATCTAACAGATGTTGCCAGAAGTTTAATGCAATTGGGAGATTAAAGCTCCTGAGGCACTATTTCTTACAGTGACATGGCAGGACTGACCTGGCAAAGGCAAGAAGACAATTCCTCTACTCAACTTTTATTGAGTTTTGTAAAAATCATCCAATTTCTCAAACACATTCTTTCTCTGATCTGGGGCCCTCCTGTGCATTTTAACCTCCTCTAAGTATTTTATCTTTGTTCATATTAATACATTCTCTGCTAATGTATCTCCAGTGTGAGCTTTTTGAAGCATATTTTATTGGTACCTTGAGATACACTAAAATAACCCGCGCCTAGACGCCAGTGTGATACGGTGCATATGACTTAGGATCTTTGTAATAATAATTTATACTCATAGAGCTATGAAATACCAATGAGTCACAAAACAATCAAGAAACAGTTATGAAAGATTTAGAAATGGGGCATTTAAAACCATATTCTCATAAATGCAGAGGGGAAAAATCAATATAGAATGAACCAGGTTTTAAATTTTTCACCAGAATACTAAAGGTGCAATGCTACCAAAGTGAATCTATACAAGTATTCGCCAACCGTAATATCCAGAGTTATAAGCACAGCTCTGAGATATTTAAGAAAATTTAAGTTTCAATGACAAAACTTTAGCCAGTGCAGAAGCCTGTGCTTCTTGTCTACAAATACGGACATGCTGGCTAAAATATAACAACTGCTTTGAATACATAGCCAATTGTGATTACAAGACAGAAATCCCCACATGCTAGTCAGAATTAGCAGGGACTGAGGCAAAGTGGCAACACACTGTATCAAAATAAAGCACAGGTTTCCAGTGGCAGAGTGGACCCTGGGGCTGAAGTGGGGGAGGGTTGGTGATTGGTGTCACAGGTGAAAGGAAAACAAGTCCACCTAGTTTGCAGAGAGCTACAACTGAACTATGAGCACAAAGCCAGGATCTAGGCTTGTGCTGAAATGAAATGGTGCTCAGGAGAACTTTAACCCTTGACAATTTGCCTTCTGCCTGCGGGAATGGACAGTCCATGGAGAAACCAGGTCTCTGAGAGCGGGCTCTGGAGTGTCTGGAACATTGCCATGTTAGGGGGGCTGAACGGGTAAATGAACACTGCTTCTTCCTCAACAGGCGAGTGCCTGATATAATGCTATCTTGAATTTTCTTGCACATCTTACCAAAGTGCAGGCATGCTTACTGATGGGGAGACAGATGGGGATAAAACCCTTGTCTTAATGGAACTTACACTTCAGTTGTCTAAGGATAAACCACAAATGAACACACAAATACAAACAAAATATTTCAGGAAATGAAAAGTACTAGGAAGAAAATAAAGTAAAACAAATGGGATAGGGACAGAGCAGGGAGCCCTATTTAATATAAAATCTTTAGGGGAAGTGCTGTTCATGAGGTGATCTTTGAGTAGCACGCTCAAATAATCAGGGAGAGGGTCCTGCGGATTTCTGGAGGGAAGCACTCCAGGCAGAGGGAAGAGCAAGGGCAAAAGTTCTGAGCTGAGGGTGAACTTGGCCAGTCTGAGAACTAGTAAGAGGAGGAGTGAGCAAGGGAAATGTGGTAGATGATGTAATTAGGGGACGAGCTTCTAACAGGGTTTTGTGGACTCCGTTGAGGACTTGGGTTTATTGTTGCCATAATATGATCTGATTAAGAAGGATCACTCTGGCAGCTCTGTGGAGGGGATACTGCAGGAAAAATAAGAGTGGTAAGACCAGTAAGAGTGTGCAGTAACATGGACACTGATGTGAAAATCTTAAATAAATTACTGTCATATCAAACCCACTAGTATTAAAAATACTGAGTGATGACCAAGTGGATTTATATTAGTAGAGAGAGATAGGCTGACATTAGAAATGCCAGGGAAGCAGCATACCATATGAACAGAGCAAAAAGTTAAAGAGAAGTTCTCAATGTTTCCAAAAAGTAAATGGTAAAATTTCATCATTGTTATTGTTTGCAAACCACATATGTGTGTGTGTCTGTGTCTGTGTATTCTTTACAAAGTAGGAAGAGAGGACTACCTTAATCTGATAAAGGACAGCTTTCAAAAACTACAAATATTTAGTGGCAAAACTTTCAGAAATATTTTGTTTGAAGTGATAACAAGAATGTATGCTGTCAACATGATTATTCAGTACTTTATGGAAAAATCTTGCTGATGCATTAAAGGCAGAAAAAAAATAGCGTAATAAATGGGAAGGAGGATATTTATTTGTAGGTAATAGTACACACATTATGTCCACGTAAACCTGCAGACAAGCATCAGAACTAAAAAGAGAGCATAAAAGGATTCCTGGATACAAAGAATCAGCATGCAAAATTTTACCATCTACTTTTTGGAAACATTGAGAACTTCTCTTTAACTCTTTACTCTGTTCATATGGTATGCTGCTCCCCTGGCATTTCTAATGTCAACCTATCTTTATCTACTAATATAAATCCACTTGGTCATCATGCAGTATGTTTTAATACTAGTGGATTTGATATCCACTAGTATTTGATGCAAAAATAATTCTATGCATCAGCAATAACTAAATATAAAATTTTGGAGCAATCAGATGTCATTCAAAAATATAAATACATAGAAATAAACTTTGCCAAAGATGTATAAGAACTCTATACAAGAAATTACAAAATGTTATTGTAGGACATGATAAATGTGAGAGTTTGCCATGGTTGTGGATGAAAAGACTCAAAAGTAGAAAGATGTCAAATTCCCCCTTGTTAATCCCTAAATGTAATGCAGTTCAAACAATTCTCAAGAGCAATTTACATAAAAATGAATAAACTGATTCTAAAATCTATATGAGAGGGTCATGATCCAACATTGTCAAAGACAATTCTGAAAAAGTAGAACAAGCAGAGGGTTATCATATAATGATAATATAAAAGTTCTAATAATTTAAGTAATATGGTATAGACCTGGGCCAAGCATCTATGAAAACATAGGACATGACAGAGGATTCATTACAATTCAGATGGAGGAATAAGGCAAAAAAAAAAAAATGATATTAGGAGAACTGTTCTTCAAATAGAAAAAAAGGATTAACTTTTGTATTGATTATTTTATATTTTACCTACCAGTTTTCATTTACATTGAATATTTTGAAATTAGCTTCTAAAATATTTCTTTCTTTTAATCCCCTAAGCACTGTCTTTTCTAAAGTAAAAATTCACCTACTCTGGAGTCTTCCAGTCTTGTTTAATCAAGTGCCTTTTACTGGAATTAAATAAGTTCTGAATAGTATTGTGATGGTGTCTGACAATGAAAGGGAGTAACTGAGGTTTTGGAAGAATTATGCTAAACAAGTCATAAACGAAGTTTCTACATATGTTTATTACAAAATAACCAATTTCAATGTTGACTTTTCCTTTGATGTTTTATTATATTTCCCTTAGGTGTTAATGAATTTTAGTAGCTGAAAATTGAAGGGTAGTATTAAAAAACAATATGGTATTCAATGCAACACCAAGTAAAAGTCAATGAAATACTAATGAAAATCCCAACAACTTAGTTTGCAGAAATAGAAAAACCAATAACTAAATCTGTTTGGAAGAGCATAGTGCCCCAAATAACTAAAAATATCTTGAGAAAGAGGAATGAAGTGGGATGTCTCACACTACCTGAGTTTTAAAGCATATTACAAAGATACAGTGGCCAAAACACCATGATACTGGCATAGAGATAAATATACTGACCAATGGAATCAATTGAGTGTTCAGAAATAGGCCATCTCATCTTTGATTCACAACTGATGCTTTCATAAGGTGGTTGAGTCGACTTGCCTAGGACAGAGCAGCCTCTTCAAAATGGTGTTTGTAGAACAGGATATCCATATCCAAAAGAATGGAAGAGGACCCCTATCTCACACTTTATATAAAAATTAACTCAAAATGAATCAAGGATCTAAACATTATAGCTAAGACCATAAAATTTTTAGAGGGAAATATCTTAAAGATCTTGTGATAGGAAGTGGTTTCCTAGACTTTAAACCCAAAGTGCGAGCAATGAAAGAAAAAATAAATGGGATTTCTCCAAAATTGAACACTTTTACACATCATGAAAAAATTGTCAGGAAAATAGAAAGACAGCCTAAAAAATTGGAAACAATATTTGGAAATCATATATCAGGTAAGGGTTATTATCCAGAATATATAAAGAGATCCTACAATTCAACCTCCAAAAGAAAATCAACCCAATTTAAAAATGGGCAAAAGACATTGACAAACACTTCTCCAAAGAGAAAATACAAATAGCTCAAAAACATATGAAAAGATGCTCAACTTCATGGCTATTAGTGAAGTTGAAAATACAACTCAAAACCACAATGAGGTATCATTTTATACATACTAGAAAGGCCATTATCCAAAAACAAACAAAAAAACCCCAGAAAATGACAAGTACTGGAGAGGATATAGAGTAGGAGGCACACTTCTCTATGTTTGGTGGGAAGGTTGAATGGTACAACACCTCTGGAAGGCAGTGTGGCAGTTCCGCAGGGAGCTAAGTATAGAATTGCCATATGATACAGCAATCCCATTACTAAATGTATATATTCGAAGGAACTGAAGGCAAGGACATAGACATTTGCACAATAACTTTCATACTGGCATTATTCACAATGGCTGAGATATGGAAACAGCCCAAGTGTCCATCAATGGACTAATGGATCAACAAACTGTGGTATCTAAATATGATGGAATATTATGCAGCTGTGAGACAGAATAACGTCATGATGCATGCAACGATGTGGATGAACTTTGAAGACATTATGGTGAGTGAAATTAGCCAGAAACAAAAGGACAAATCAGATACTGTGCGGTCTCCTTAATATGATAAATAATAATGAGCAAACTCTGAGAGTTAACACTGAGAACATAGGTTGTCAGTAGATAGAAAGAGGAAAGAGATTAGGCATTTGATGCTGAAGGTGTTCAGAATGTTCAACAGGATTGATTGTAAAGACCCAGAAATGGATAACACAATACTGTGGGATAGTAGCACGATAGTATAAGTACATGGAACAAAGCTGAGGGAAAGTATGGTTGGAAGAGGAAAGAAAGCGACATGTATGACACCAGAAGGAAAAATAGAGGGTAAAAAACCAGAACTATATAACTCAGCAAAACCTAAGTGGACAATGATGGTAATTAAATGTACGAATATAAAAAAGTTTTACATGGAGAAGAAATGAATGTCAACATTGCAAGATGCTGAAAATGGGATAGTATAGGGAAAAATACCATCAATACTAACTAGGATCTGTAGTTAACAGTAACTTTATAATAATGCACTTCCATTGATTATAATCAAGATTCAGAAGTTGGGAACCAAGCCTCCAGGTCTTTAGGACCAAGTCAATTTCCATAAAATAACAAAGAACCTCAAATAAATATGTAAACAGAAATTTCAAGTACCTTAGAAGTAAGGACATACGTAAAAGGGAATCAATATTTTTCCTGCCTACTCTGACCAATGCCCATTTCACCTACCTGCCTTCTTGAATTTTTGGAGCAGAAAATAGAATGAGGAAGGTGGAAGTGGTACTTCTCAAAGAAGAATGATAAAGTTCTCACTGATACTCCTACTCCAGTTTCACAAGAGGTTGTCCAAGGGCTACCTGTATCAGTGTCACATGGGGTCTTGTTACCAATGAAAATCCAGAGGTTCCCCTCTAGAACCTTGGACTATATTCTCTTGGGGTGAGTATGGGGCTCTTCACATTTAGAAGCCTTCTCAGGTAATTAGTCTGCACATTAATATGAAAGAACCACTGCCTACTCTCTGTAAGAACTGCCTTAAATATTAATTTAAAATTTGGTGTTAAAGATATTTGATTAATGACATTCTCAATATCATAATTTGTTTATAAAGCTCTAATGAAAGGATCTGTGTTTGTTATTATTAATCATAGAAAATTACTCATTATGAGTTTCTATCTCCTACAGAAGAATTTACCCAGAAATGGATGCTTGTGAATTGGTTTTCAAAATACATGACCATGTTAGTTTTTTAAATGCAATTTTATTGAGATATTCACATTTTATTGAGATTACATTGAATGAATGTAATCATTCAAAGTATATGATCAGTGGCTAATGGTAACATCATATACTTGAGCATTCATCACCACAATCAATTTTATAACATTTTCATTACTACAAAAAAAATAAAATAAAAACAAAAAAGAATACCTAAAATATTCCATGCTCCTTGTGCTGGTTTGAAACTGTTATGTACCCTAGCAAAACCATGTTCTTCTAATCCAATCTTGTGGGTTCAGATTTATTGTGGGTGGGACCTTTTGATTAAGTTGTTCCCATTCAAGTTGGGTCTTAATCTGCTTACTGGAATTCTTTAAAAGGGAGACATTTTGGGGAAAGCACAGATGCTTAAAGAGCTGACAGAGAGAGTAGACGCTTAGAGGCAGAATGTCCCAGGTGATGGTAAGGAATGACCCACAGGAGCCAAGAGAGCCATTTGGAAACTAACACAGGAGAGAAGAGCCAGGAGATATCACCAGGTGCCTTCCCATGTGACAGAGAAACTCCAGATGAAACTGGCCTTTCTTGAATGAACATATCCTCCTGCTGATGCCTTAATTTGGATGTTTCATGGCCTCAGATCTATAAACTTGTAACCTTACAAACCCCTTTTGTAAAATTCAATCCATTTCTGGTATATTGTATTCTGACAGCATTAGCAAACTGCGATATCTCTTATCCCCCTTCTGTCATTTTTATCTACTTTTTTGTCTTAATTTTCCTACTCATCTGCCCATACACTGGATAAAGGGAATGTTGTTCACAAGGTTTTCACAATCACGTGGTCACACTGTGAAAGCTATATAGCTATACAACTGTCTTCAAGAATCATGGCTACTGGATTACAATTCAACAGTTTCAGGTATTTCCTTCTAGCTATTTTAACGCATTGGAAACTAAAAACGAATATCTATATAATGCATAAGAATAATCTCCAGAATGACCTCTTGACTGTATTGAAATCTCTTAGTCACTGAAACTTTATTTCTTCCCCCCCTTTGATCAAGAAGTCTTTCTCAATCCCACAATGCCAGGGCCAGGCTCATCCCTGGGAGTCATGTCTCATGTTGCCAGGGAGATTTACACCTCTAAGAGTCATGTCCTGTGAAGGGATGAAAATAGTGATTTTATTTGTGGAATTGCCTTAGAGAGAGAGGCCACATCTGAGCAACCATTTACTGGGAGTGACTCTTAGGCATAAGTATAAGTAGACTTAGCTTCAAACATCACCTAACTTCTGATTCTTGATTACCAATTGGTAAATTGGCCTAATTTACATAAGTGTAGTGATGGTAAGATGAGATAACTAAGTAAAGATAGTGTGATGTAAATATAAACCTCTTCATTACTAGACTTTATTTGCTAAACATATGTGTACTAAGATGAATGTCTATATTTTCTTGAGTATGGATAGTTTAAGAAAATATTCAAAAACTGAACCCATATTATCAAAAGCTCAAAAAAAATCTTGAATTTATATCCTCTAACTCTACCTGAACAAATTTACATATAAATCTTTGATCAGTTGACAGACTAGATATAATCAATATGTTATACTCAGTTTTCCATCGGAAGCTGCGAATGTGATGACATTTTTTCTACTTTTTTCAGTTAATTACTGAAACTTACCTCTAGCCCCATCAGCCATATTAGACCAGAATCTCTCAGGGCACCATCAGCCTAGCTGTCCACGATTTCTGGGACTTACTGAAATCCTAAGTTGTTGGATCAGCCTCCATAGATCAGGTGATGGGAAATGAGAAATTCAGCTCACTTCACTGTAGGACTTTGATTTGGGGTCGTCCTTGCCTCCATTTATATCACAG
The DNA here is from genome assembly GCF_023851605.1 of Tamandua tetradactyla. Taxonomy (NCBI): domain Eukaryota; kingdom Metazoa; phylum Chordata; class Mammalia; order Pilosa; family Myrmecophagidae; genus Tamandua; species Tamandua tetradactyla. The sequence goes on along the minus strand of NC_135329.1, from coordinate 153,483,697 downwards.
AATTTTGCCATTGAAATTTACTACTTTACAATAGCAAGTAATATGATTTTCCATTTAGTTATGAAATCTTTGTTAGACCAGATTCCTGTGTTGGATATTGTGGCTGCCATACTTGGTATCTTAAGATTATAGCTTTTTAAGTTAACACTAATGTGTAGTGTGGCTGGGTTGAAGATGCTTCTACTCGCAGCCATTTACTCATAATAGGCTCTAGCCTTAAAATTTACCCTTACATCATGGCAAGATCTACTTTACAGTCATCGGTGTCTTTTCTACCAATGAGTCTTTCCAGAAAAGAGTCTTAGACTTTATTCTTTAAAAGACCTACTAGCAGGGCTTTGAGTAGCATCTGAGAACTTGAATTTAGGGAGTACTTCTACCACTCTAACTGATAAGAGCAATTCACTATGCCTAAATTGTGCAAAAAATGTGCTTTTCTTCTGGGAGTTTGAAATTTTGGTACAAGCTAAACCCTGGAAACTGATTCTGATGAACTTCCCCTAGACAACGTTTCATATTTGTTGTCACATCTTGTTGCTGGGAGAATTAAGGCTATTCTGTGTGACTTGACTGGGAGAGGATTCTTGGAAGTATACACTTTACTTCCTGTGAATTTTTCCCCATGTGCACCTTTTCCATTTGCTGATTTTGATTTGCATCTTTTTGTCATAATAAATCATAGCCATGAGTATGACCATATACTGAGACCTGTGAGTCTTCCATGGAACCTGGGAGTTCATGGAGACACCAGACACAGAGGTCCAGTCAGACCATCTTACATCATGAGAATAAGGAATAAATTTTCTGGAAAGGCCTTTCTCTCTGGTAAATGATGTGCACACTTTCTCCTTCTTTCTCTATGATGATTCTAGAATATGTGAAGTAACAGACATCACCAAACCAAAAAAAATTTTTTTCACTCTCCTTACAAAATAACTGATACACATGTGGCCTTTTCAAAAATAGGAGGGCCCAGTCTACTGACTCAACACAAAGAATAAATGCTGTCATGGGAGATGACTTGCAGGGATGAATCTGGCCCTGGTACCATGGGATCAACATTGCCATCCTGACCAAAAGGGGGAAAGAATTGAAACAAACAAGATATCAGTAGCTGAAAGAGTTCAAATTGAGCTGAGAGGCTACTCTGGAGGTTATTTTACACAAGCTTCAGGTAGACATTGCTACCTACCATAATTTGCCAACCCCCAACCAAAACCATTCCTGCCAATCCTAAAGAACACAGGGCATTATAAAAGATTCTACAAAGGTTCCATACACTAGGGTAACTTTCCAGAAATCTAAAACCTCCAGATGGGTCCCGGGACTAGATAAATCCTGAAATACAGAGGGGCCAGCCTCTCCAGAACATTAACTAGTTCTATCTCCCTATCTCATATTATTGACAGCCCCTTCCAACATGGAAAAAGTTAGAATGTGTATAGCCCAAATACCCCTAAAGTGTGGGAGAAATATCAGGTGATGGTGGAATTATACAGAGAAAGTATGGTATAACAAATGAGTATAATTGCTAAATCATTATATTGATATTCCTTTTTGTCTCCAATATTTTAGAGTAGCTAGAAGTAAAAACCTACAATTGTGGAATTGTAACCCATACGAAACTCTGAAATCTGTTCTGCAACTAATGACTGTGATGTGCTTTGAAATTTATTGCTTTTTTGTATATATGTTATTTTCACAAAAAAGAAAAAAAGTAGATTTTGATAATAATAAAAGAAAATCTGTCTAGCCTCCAATGCTCTAGCCTTCTAGAGCAGCTAGAAGGAAAAATCTAAGATGATGGTATGGTAGCCCATGACAAACTCTGGGATCTGTCCTGTAACCATTTGTTGAAGAATGCTTTGAAAATTATTGCTCTTTTCTTTCTTTGCTTTGTATTTATGTTATATTAAACAATAAAAAAGTTAAAAAAAGAATAAATTCTCTAAGATGATTTCTGAATCCCAACTGAACAGTGATGCAAACTGTTGAAGAGAGTCCTTGGATTGTTTAGTTTTACTAGTAATGACTAGAATAGTATTTTGAAATTTTTGTGTTCAAAGTCTTTTATAAAACTTTAGTATTGTAACACACATAAAATTCAAATGTTCCCATTTCAACTATTTTGAAGTAGTATTAATTATAGTCACAAGAGTACACTATCTTCACCAAACTTCATCACACAAACTTTTTCATCACCTCGAATGGACAGTCTGCACCTATTGAGCAATAATTTCCCATTTCCCAGGTAACCTTAATATACAACTATCTGTATCTATGAATTGTTCATTCTAGGTATTTCATATAAGTAATATCAGACAATTAGATTTTTTTTTCATGCCAGGCTTATTTCACTCAACATGTCTTCAAGGTCCATGCAGAACTTCATTCCTTTTAAGGAATGAATAACATTCCACTGTATGTAAATACTGCATATTTTATCGATCCATTTGTCTATTGATGGTCACTGGATTGCTTCTATATTTTGGTTATTGTGAATAATCCTGCTAAGAATACCGATGTACAAATATCTGTCCTATGCTCTTTTTTTTTTCCTTATAAGCCCCACAACTCCATGTTCTGTGCAACCAGTCCATGCACACATTTATTCCTTCATAGTGCCCACAAACATTTTTCCATCAAACACTTCCTGAAAATTGACATGAAAATGATTTTTTAAAATTAAAAAGTAAAAGCTTAACTTATTAGGCACTCTGTCAGACAAATACAATCCTTCATAACTGACTCATATGTCAAGATGTTTTTACATTGTCAAGCATCACTAAGAGAGGGATTGTGGGAAGATAGCAGAGTACGGAGCTCCAGGATTCAGTTCTCTCACCAGAACAACTATTAAACAGGCTGAAATTGTGCAAAACAATGGTTTTGAAACTCTGTAAGCTGGAAGAACACTGTGCAGCATCCAGGCAAGAGCAAGAGGAAGAGGCTGTAAATTATGGCAAAGAACAAGAAAATGTTCTCTCTACATGACAGCTATCAGCACTCATTCTTCATTCTTGCAGTAGGCCACCATGGGGTCTAGCACCTGGATAGCTCAGTGGTAAAAGAAAGGTACATAAAAATCCTCTTCCCCAAGACCAGTGGTGGGCATGGCTGTTAACTGATCATGGCTTTTGTTTAGTGACTTTGGACCACTGGGGACCTGCCTCTGAGGGCATCCATTGTCTCAACCTACCCTGGACAAAAGCAGTGGCAGACACCATTTTAACCTGCTCCAGATAAAGGCCATGATGAAGGAGAACTAAAAATGCTATGCTTTCTCAAGTTTGTGAGAGGTAGTTTGTTGAGGGCTGCATTTGCTGGGCAGGCCAAGAAAGCTCAGCTATGGGGAGCCATGCAAGAAGCTCTTGTCACCTTTCCTGATCCCTTCTTGATCCCCTCCTCAGGGCAGTTTGGAGCCAGTCTGTGCCTCCTTCATGGATTCTGGGCCTTGATTCAGCTGAGAAAGACTGACTTGGGAAATTCCTTTCTGGTGTGCTCCTCCTCTCAAAATTTGCCCTCCAGACAAAAGCAGCTTGAGACAATGAAGGAGTGAAAGAAATCATAGACGTGGATAATCTGGGGAAAGGTTTATGGGCTACAAATACCCAGGAGGTGTGTTTACTGTGAAACAGGAACAACCAAACTTCTGTAAACAGTGGAACCCCAAAGCAACTGACTAGCAAAAGCCCAGGACAAGACTGGCCCAGAAAGAGAAAACCCTGCACGCTGCCTTCACCTTGGGCAGACCTTCTTTATAGGAAAGGTGAAGCTCAGGAAAGTCTCTGTCTTATCAGCAGATGGTAACAAAAATCAAGAAACACATCTCAGGGAATAAATCCTAGAGTTAACATTTGAAAATATTAAAATAGAGAGTGTTCTAGTTTGCTAGCTGCCAGAATACAATATACTAGAAACAACAGCTTTTAAAAAGGGGAATTTAATAAGTTGCAAGTTAACAGTTTTTAGGCCATGGAAATGTCTCAATTAAAGCAAATCTATAGAAATGTACAATCTAAGGCATCCAGGGAAAGATACCTTGATTCAAGAAGGCTGGTGAACTTCAGAGTTTCTCTCTCAAGTGAGAAGGCATATGGCAACACGGTCAGGGTTTCTCTCTCAGCTGGAAGGGCACATGGCAAACACAGTGTCATCAGCTAGCTTTTTCTCCTGGCTTCCTGTTTCATAAAGCTCCCTAGGAGGCATTTTCCTTCTTCATTTTCAAAGGTCGCTGGCTGGTGGACTCTGCTTTTCGTAACTACGTTGTTCTGCTCTCTCAGAATCACTTCTTTCCTCCAAAATGTTTCCTCTTTTATAGAATTCCTGTAAAAGTAATCAAGACACATCTCCACCTAATCCAGTTTAACAACCACTCTTGATTGAGTCACATCTCGAGGGAGATGATCTAATTAAGGTTTCAAACATACAGTACTGAATAGGGATTAGAAGAAAGGGTTGCCTTTACAAAATGGGATCAGCATTGAAACATGACTTTTCTAGGGGACATGCATCCTTTCAAACCAGCACATTCCACCCTCTGGATCCTAGAAAAAAGACATGTTTTTCTATACACAAAATACGTTAATTCCATCACAGTATCAGAAACCCTTAAACCATTTCAGTAGCAATACAAATGAACTACAAAGTTAGAAACAGTACAAACTTTCATCAAAGTTAATTACAGACATGGTCTGTTCTAAAGCAAAGTTCTCCTCCTCAGGCTATGGACCTGTAAAACTTGAACAAGTTATTTACTGCCAACATACAAAGGAGGAACCGTCATACGATACATATACCTATTTCCTTAGGGAGGAAGGAACACAGGGGTCACCAAACCCATACAGTTTCGAAAACCTGCAAAAGTCCATTAGATTTCAAAGTCTGAGAGTCATTTATGCTTGGGGCTTTAGAAAGTGGCAGCCCCACTCTTTCCAAGGGCTTATGCAGAGTCCCACCTCTCTCCAAATGCAAACCCGGGGACATTCGGAAGACCACCTTTTTCTCAGCTCCATCCTCTCCAAGGATTGGGGTTGCACCTGGGCTGTCTGCCATCTCTGGGGTACATGCTCAACCCCTCCATGTGGTGGCAGCTAGGCCCTCCCCAATCCCCAAGGAATGTTCCTCACCCTCTCCAAGGCCTGAAGTGGTATGACTCTTCCACTGCAATGAGGTGGAAGACCCATCATCTGCCTTGGGGGCAAACTCACCCTTTCCACATGCTTGGGTAGGTTTGCTCTCCTGGCCCAAGGCTTCTTGACTTCAGACACCAGCTTCCACGGTTTTGCCTCTGAAGTTATTTTTCCTCCAATGTAGTCCTTCTCTGTCCATCTTAGTCCCAACCAGCAATGGTTCTCTTTATACAGATCCTGTAATACTCTTGTTGGCTTTCTATGCAGTACCCTTGGATCATGCCCATCAGACATAAGGGGATTCCACAAATCCTTCCTGGATAGTTCCATGTCCAATACTGGCTTTTTCTGAAATGGCAGACTGGTTGTACATCTGGCCAAATCCTCACATGGGCACTATTCTCTGAGGTCTCTATTCCTGGAAGTCCAGAGCTTTCCAGAACATTCATTTCTAGTATCTTTATGCCCAAGAATTCCATTCTCAGCTTATCTCTTTCCTGTCATTTCACTATGAGCTGTGAGGAGAAACCAGGATGTACTTTTCACATTTAATTTGGAAATCTCTTCTGCTAAATATCCAAGTTCATGGCTTTTAAAATATGCCTTTCAGCCAAAGCCACTAGATAATTTTGCCAGATTATCTGCCATTTTAAAACAAGGATCACCTTCCTTCCAGTTTGCAATAACATGTGCCTCATTTCTTTCTAAGGACTTATCAGAAGTATCTTCAGAGTCCACATTCCTACCAACAATCTCTTCAAAGCATTCTAGGTCTTCTCTATCAAGTTCCCCACAACTCCTTTAAAATCTTCCCCTTATCCATTTAAAAAGCCATTCCAACATGTTTGGTATTTGCAAACCTCAGCAGCACCCAACTCCCAGTACCAAAATATGTTTTAGTTTGCTAGCTGCCAGAATGCAATATACCAGAAACAGAATGGCTTTTAAAAAGGTCAATTTAATAAGTTGCTAGTTTATAGTTCTAAGGCCAATAAAATGCCCCAATTAAAGCAAGTCTATGGAAATGTCCAATCTAAGGCATCCAGGGAAAAATACCTGATTGATTCAAGAAGGCCGATGACGTTCAGGGTTTCTCTCTCAAGTGACAAGGCACATGGTAAACACAGTCAAGGCTTCTCTGTCAGCTGGAAGGACACATGGTGAACACGGCATCACCTCCTAGCTTTCTCTCCTGGCTTCCTGTTTCATGAAGCTCCCCAAGCAGCATTTCCATCTTTCTCTCCAAAGGTCACTGGCTGGTATACTCTCTGCTTCTTGTGGCTATGTTGTTCTGCTCCCCTCCCTCCAAATCTCCTTTTCTCTGAAATGTTTCCTCTTTTATAGGATTCCATTAAAGTAATCAAAACCCACCTGGAATGGGTGGAGACACATCTACACTTAATCCAGTTTAACCACTCTTGATTGAGTCACATCTCCAGGGAGATGATCTAATTAAAGTTTCAAACACACGGTACTGAATAGGGATTAGAAGAAAGGACTGTCTTTACAAAATGGGATTAGGATTAAAACATGGCTTTTCTAGGGTACATACATCCTTTCCAACTGACACAGTGAGTATTTAACAAAAGAGTATGAGAGGGTGGGACATGTGGCTCAGTGGCAGAGTTCTCGCCTGCCATGCCAGACAACTGGGTTCATTTCCTGGTGCTTGCTTATGTGGAGAAAAAACAAGAGTATGAGACTTAAAAAGAAATAGGAAATGATTCCCCATCCAAAGGAAGAGGATAAAAATCCAGAAAATGCTAACAAAAGTGACCAGAATGTAGACAAAATGCAAAATGGACAAAGGCTTGAAAATGTATTCTTAACAGGTAACAGTTGCTCAAAATATGCTGAATGCTTGACTAGGTTGAACTTAAATATTTGGAAATGGACAGAGGTGACAGCAGCACATTATTGTGAGAATAATTAACAGTGATGAATAATGTGTGAGTGTGGTGTAAGGGGGTAAGTTCAGAGTCATGTATGCCACCAGAAAGAAGGTGAGAAGTTAAAACATGGGAATGTACAGTACAAAACAGTGAATCTTGTGGTGGACGATGTCTGTGATTAACTGTACAAATATAAAAGGTTCTTTTATGAACTAGAGCAAACATACAATAGCATTACAAGGGGTGTATTAGGAAAAATGTACCTATTGCAAACTATGGACTATAGTTAATATTTTCATACTCTTTCACAAATAGTAACAAATGTTCCACACCACTAATATGGGTCTATAATGGGAGTGGGAACAAGTGGCATGGGAGGATTGGGGGTTTTCTTTTCTTTTAAATTTGAGCATGGGGACATATGTACAACTGTGTGATGATACTGTGAGCTAGCACATGTATACTTCAGATGATCTCTAGAGTTTGTGAATGTATTTCAACAAAATTGCTTTAAAAATTGAGAACCTCACTAGGAAAAAAAGTATAGGAACACTAAAATGTTCAAATATACCAAATAATGTGTACGAAATAAAATGGAATATAAAGACATTAAAAAAAATTCCTAAAAAGTGCTCAAGGAGATAAAGGGAAAATAAAGAGATAGCACTAAAGAATATCAGGAAAACAATGAGGGAACACTATGAAAATCTTAGCAAAGTGATAGAATTTTCAAAAAGGAACCAAACAGAAGTACTGGAGTTGAGGATTACAATGACTGAAATGAAAAATTCCCAGGACGGGCATCAAGAGCGGATTGGAATTGGCAAAAAAGAGAATCAATGAACTTGAAAACAAGACACTTTAAATGAGTCACGCTGAGGAGTAGAAAGATAAAAGAATTATATAAAACAAAAATAAAAATAATCTAGGCTACCTCTGGGACACCAACAGGTGTATTGATATATGAATTATGGGAGTCACAGAAGAAGGAAGAAAGGGACAGAAGGAATAGTAAAAGAAATAATGACAGAGAACTTTCCAAACTGAGCAAAAGATGTGAACATGCACATCAAGAAGCCCAGATAACACAAACAGAACAAACATGAAGAAAAATATATTCTATCATATATTGATCACACTATTGAATGCAAAGGACAAGAAGAAAGTTCTGAAAGCTCCGAGAGAAAAGCAACATGTCTGTGCAATGTACATAAGGCATCAGAGGTAACAAGTACAAAAAAGGTGGAGGGACAGAGAGTTACAGGAAAAGTATACATATATATTGAACATAAACCAAATATAATTGTTATACATTTAGATTGTTAAATTTTAGCCCCTTAGTAACCACAATGAAAATAGACAGTCCCTTCCAACAAGAAAAGGTTGGAATGGGCATAGCCCAAATACCTCTAAAGAGTGGGAAAAAGATCAAAGGTGATGGTGGAGTTATACAGAGAGGGTGGGGTTTAACAAATGAGTATGAGTGCTGAATCATTATACTGATATTTCTTTTAGCCTCCAGTACCTGAGAGCAACTAGAAATAAAATCCTAAAATTGTGGAATTGTAACTCACACCAAACTCTGAAATCTGTTCTACGACTAACTGTTGTGATGGGCTTTGAAATGTATTGCTTTTATGTATACATATAATTTAAAGAGAAGAAGGAGTATAACAGAGAAGATAGAACTTAACAGATGAGTATGACTGCTGACCTAGTCAGTAGGTTAATAAAGAAAGACAAGAGGTAAATGATACTATAAACCTACTAGACAAAACAGACATATATAAACACTTCACCCAATAGAAACAGAATAGATTTTCTTCTCAGGTCATATGGATATCATCCAGGAGAGACCATATTTTAGATCACACAAGTCTCAATAAATTAGAAAAAATGAAATCGTACAATATATATTCTCATACCACAATGGAATAAAGCTAGATGGAGAAATGGAAAAATAACAAATATGTGGAAATTAAACTTCACATTCTATTTTAAAAATTTTAATATTTTTTATCATGAAATATCATATAAATGCAGGAGAGTAAAAGTATGGTTAAACAAGTAGTTAAAGAGCCAATTTCAAAGTATGGTATTGGTAACAGTTTCACAATTTCTGGTAATTCTTCCTAGCTGTTCTAATACATGAGAGACTAACAAGAAATATCAATAAAGTGATTCTGTAGTCATAATCATTTTTAAAATCCTATCTTCTCTGTTACAACTTCTCCCTCTCTTTTAATCCTTCTCTCAATCTTCAGGGATATTCAGACAATGACCAGACTGACTTCTTCATGTTGAAGAAGTCACATTATGTCGTAGGCAGATGCAATCAGTTGATGTAAACAACATATTCAAACAACTATTGGGTTAAACAGGAACTCACAAACAAAACTTGGAAATAAGTTGAGGCAAGTGAAAATGAAAATTCAACATACCAAATTTTATTGCATGGAGTGAGGGCAAAACTGACAGAGTAATTTAAAGTAATGATTACATTAAAAAGAGAAAAAAAAGTCTAGACTTTGAATGAGATTCCTAACCTCAAAACTTGAAGAACTAGAAAAAAGAGAACAAACCAAGAACAAAGTAAGCAAACTGAAGGAATAACAAAGATTAAAGAAGAGATAAATGAAATAGAAAATGTAAAAAACAATAGAAAGAATCAACAAAACAAAAGTTGGTTCTTTGGAAACATCAATAAAATTGACAAACCTTTAGCTAGACCAACAAAGAAAAAAAGACAGAGGATGCAAATATTGAAGATCAGAAATGAAAAAGGGGACAATATTACTGACACAGCCAAAATTACAAGGAATATAAGAGGATACAATGAACTAATGTATGCCAATAAATCAGATAACCTAGGTTAAATGAAAAAAAAAATTCTTAGAAACACAAAAACTACCTACATTGACCAAGAATAAATTGAAGATCCTAACTAAATAATTACTAGTAAAGAGATTGAATCAATAATCAAAAACCTTCCAACAACAACAACAACAAAAAGCCCAGGGCAAGATAGCTTAACAGGGTAATTCTACCAATCATTCCAAGAAGACTCCAATTCTGCTTAAACTCTTTCAAAATATTGAAGAGGAGGTAACATTCCCTAAATCATTCTACAAGGCCAACATCACCCTCCTATCAAAGTCAGAAAAAGATACCACAAGAAAGGAAAAATACAGACCAAAATCTCTTATAGAAAAGTGATGCAAAATCATCAAGAAAATACCAGCAAATTATTCCAACACATTATTAAGAGGATTACACACTATTATCAAGTGGGATTTATCCCTATTATGTATGGTTGGCTAAACTTAAGAAAATCAATTAATGGAATATGCCACATTAACAGAAAGAAGGGAGAAAACCTACAAGATCCTCTTAATTGTTGCAGAAAAAGCATTTGACAAAATCTAGTAGCCCTTAGTGATAAAACTCATAGAGCACTAGGAATGGAAGGAAACTTCCTCAACATGACAAAGTTGAAAAGCTTTATGAAAAGCCCACAGCTAACATCCTATTTAATGGTGAGAAATGGAAGCTTTAACTCTAAGATCAGGAGAAAGACAAGGATGAGCACTGTTACACTGCTATCCAATATCGTACTGGAAGTTCTTGAAACAGCAATTATGCACAAAAAAAACAAAGAACAGGGATCCAAGTTGGCAAAGAAGAAGTAAAACTTCCCTATTTGCAGATGGCATGGTCCTATATACAGACAATCCAGAAAAACTGACAATAAAGCTCTTAGAGTTAATAAATGAATTCAGCAATGTGGCAGAATACAATATCAGCACCTCCAAATCAGTAATTTTACTATACATAAGCAATGAAAATCAGAACAAGAAATCAAGAAAAAATTCCATTCATAAAAAGTAACTAAAAGAATCAAATATCTAGGAATAAATCTAACCATGTATGTAAAGGATTTGTACAGAGTAAACTATAAAACATTGATGAAGGACATCAAAGAGGAAAATTGCAGAATAGAGCTCTAGGATTTGTGCCTTCCTCCAAAACAGCTTGGAAACAGGCAGAACTGTTTGAAACTGTTCTGAGGCTGTAGAGGATAGAAAAATACTGCACAGGATAGAGTGAAGAGTGGGAGGAAAAGGCTGAGCAACTATGGTAAAGCCCTATGCGTTGAATTCTGGAGCAGCTGCCTGCATCCATTCCCCATTCTCACAGCCATCTGTGTTGGAGTCCAGCCCCTGGCTAGTTGCTGCAGACAGAGATGGACATAAAAATTCTCTTCCTTAAGAACAGGGTGGTGAAGGCCAAATACTGATCATAGTTTTTGATCAGCAAATTCAGGTTGCTGGTTCCTGACTCAAGGTACCATATCAAGCCACCTTGGACCAGCCACAGCCATTGTTTCAACCTCACTTCTGGCAGGGGCATAGGCAGTGGTGGCTTAAAGACACAGTGCATCTTTAGGACTATGGGGAAGAGTTTGCTGAAGGGTGTCTTCAGTTGGACAGGCCAGAAGAGTGCAGCCCTGGGCAAGCACCAAAAGAGGCTTTGAGAGTCTTTCCTGGCCATCTTTCCAGGGTTCTGTGGAGCTGGTCTGTGCATGTTTCATGGGCCCCTTGTCCTACTTTAGCTAGTAAAAATACTGACTTGGGGGAAATCTTCTCTGGGGTGAACCCACTCCCAGAATTTGTCCTCCTGGCAAAGGCAGCTAGAGGCAATGGAAGGATTGTAAAAATTATAGAGGCAAAACAATAACAAACAGAACAGATCAAGATTACCAAAGAGAGAACAGTAGAAAGGAAATTTTCTCCTGAGGGTCAAACAATTGCACAAATAGTCCAATATTTTAAATTGTATTGCATACTCAGGTCAAAAATCAGATGAAGAAGATTCAAAGAAATCTGATCAGTTAAACATGAGCAATTATAAAGCTTTAGAATAGGTTGAAACAAAAATGTCAAAGAAGAGCTTTAACAGAAAGCCAAGCGAAAATAAAATCTTAGGCAAAAAAGAGAAACTGATCTTCACTGTAAGTTGCCATGACAATCAGATGTCTAAACCTGAGCAAAAAATTACAAGCCATACAAAGAAACAGAAATATATGGCCCAATCCAAGGACAAATTAAAACTTCAAAAGAGATACAGAAATTGGAAAAACTAATATGATGTTGAAACAGATCTCCTAAATCAATTCAAGGAGATGAAGGAAAATATGGCTCAAGAGATAAAGGATATTAAGAAGACACTGGGGGAGCATAAAGAAGAATTTGAAAGTATAAAAAGAAACATAACAGAAATTATGTGAATGAAAAGCACGATAGAAGAAATTAAAAATACACTACAAGCATACAACAACAGGTTTGCACAGGCAGAAGAAAGAATCAGTGAACTAGAATACAGGACAACTGAAATATTACTGACTGAAGAACAGTTAAAGAAAAGAATGGAAAAAATTGAGTATGGTCTCTGGAGTCAGTATGAAAGCATGAAGCATACAAACATACATGTCTTGGGTGTCCTAGAAAGAGAAGAGAAAGGAATGGAGGCAGAAAGAATATGTAAGGACATAATGGCCAAAAACATCCTAACTCTTATGAAAGACATGAATATACCCCTTTCCAGGAAACGCATGATATTTCAAAACTGAACTAATAGACCTACTCTGAGAAACATACTACTCGGAATGTCAAATGCCAAAGGTAAAGAGAGAAAGCAGCAAGAGAAAAATGATTCATCACTTATAGGGGAACCACACTAAAACCAAGTGTCAATTTTGTATTAGAAACCAAGGAGGCAAGAAGGGAGTACTATGATATACTGAAGGTAAAAGAAAAAATTGCAAGCAAAGAATTATATGTCAGACAAAACTGAGTACTATGATATATTGAAGGTAAAAGAAAAAATTGCAAGCAAAGAATTATATGTCAGACAAAACTGTCCTTCAATGAGGAAGACTTTAAAACAGAAAATGAGAGTTTGTCAACAAGAGACTTTTCTTACAAACAATACTAAAGGGAGTTCTGCAGACTGAATGGAAAAGACAAGAGAGAGAAGTTTGGAGAAGAATGAAGATTATTACAGAGTTTTAAGAAGAGTGTTGAAATGAAGATACTTGGGTAAAAAGAGAGACAAAAATAAGATATGCCATATAAAAGCCAAAGGATAAAATGGCTGAAGTACAGCTTTTACAGTAATAACATTGAATATAGATGGATTAAACTCTTCAATCAAAAAACACAGATTGGCAGAATGATTAAAAACATATGATCCAGGTATAAGCTGTCAATGAGAGACTTATCTTAGAACCAAAAACACAAATATGTTGAATGTGAATGTTTGGCAAAAGATTTCACATGAACACTCACCAAAAAAGAGATGGAATAGTGCTTTAGTTTGCTGATAAAATGCAGTGTACCAGAAATAGGTAAGGTTTTACAATGGGGATTTATTAACTTACAAATTTACAGTTCTGAGGAGGTGAAAAGTGTCAAAATAAGGCATCAACAAGACAACACTTTCTCCCAGAAGACTGAAGACCAGTTACCAGTAGTCCTTAACTCCTCTGTCACATGGTCATGCAAATGGCAACATCTGTTGGTCTCTCCCTTCTTTCTGGGGTTTTGCTTCATCCAGGTTCTGACTTCAGTGGCTTCCTCTCTTTTCTTCTCTGGGGCTTTTTCTGTGTCAACTCTCCATCTTATATTCTCTTATAAAGGACTCCAGTAAGAAGATTAGACCAACCCTGAATGAGATTACATTTAAGAATATGATCTTTTCTGGGATACATACAGCTGCAAACCATCACAGATAGTTATACAAATATCAGAAAAAAATAGACTTTAAATGCAAAACTGTTATAAGAGACAAAGAACTCTGCATATTAATAAAAGGGGCAATCTACTGAACATCCAGATGGAGGATCAATAAGGAAATATTGAAAATTCCTTAGCTACACTGACAGAAGAAAATAGATAAGATGCAAATAAATAAAATCAGAAATGAGAGGGGGAACATTACTACTGAACCCTCAGAAATAAAAAGGATCATAAAAGGATACTATAACCAACTTTTATACCAACACATTAGAAAATTTAGGTGAAGTGGACACATTCCTAGGAACTCACAAACAACCTACACTAATTTGAGAAGAAATAGAAAATCTCAACAGACCAATTACAAGAAACACATTGAATAAGTCATTAAAAAAAACCTCCCAACAAGGTAAGGCCAGGACAAGATGATTTTACAGGTGAATTCTACCAATCATTCAAGAAGAATTAATACCAATCCTGCCCAAAATATTCCAAAAAATTAAAGAGGAGAGAACACTACTAAACATTCTGTGAGGCCAACTTCTACCCTAATACCAAAGCCAGAAAATTACAGACCATTTTCCTTTATGAATATAGATGCAAAAATCACCATTAAAACACTAGTAAATCAAATCCAATGACACCATGATCAAGTGCATTTTATCTCAGGTATGCAACACAAGAAAATAAATTAATGTAAAACATGGCATTAGTAAATTGAAGGGGAAAAACACATTATAATTATGATAGATGCAGAAAACTATCGAACAAAATCCAGCATCCTTTCTTGATTAAAAGATTTTGAAAGATAGGGATCTGCACTGCTTAAACACTGTTAAGTACCCCAGAAAAGTCATGTTATTTTAATACTTTCCTGTATGTACAGACCTATTGTGCATTGGTTATTTCATGGAGCTGTGACCCACCCATGTCAAGGTGGGTCTTAAATCCTTTCCTGGGGTCCTTTATGAGAGGATAAATGACAGAGCAGTTTGGAGAGAGCTGAGAAAGAAATGCCTCAGAGATATGATGAATGGACCACAGGAGCTGAGAGAAATAGCCAATGAAGGCGAAAGCTAAAGCTGGGAGAGAAGGACTAGCAGACTGTGGCCATGTGTCTTCTCAGACAGAGGAACTAAGGAGAAAAGGACCAGCAGACATTGCTATATGCCCTTGCATGTGAAAAAGGAATCCAAAATGTCAGCAAACTCACCCTCTCCATGTGCTTGGGTGGGTCCCACAGTCCTGGTCTGAGCCTTCTTGACTTCAGACCCCAAACTCCATGGTTTTGCCTCTAAAGTTGTTTTTCCTCCAATGTGTCCCTCCTCTGTCCCTCTCAGTCCTGAATGGAAGTAGTTTTCTTTATACAGATCCCACAACACTCTCATTAGCTTTCTGTGCAGAAGCCTCAGATCATGCCCATCAGAAATAAGGACTTTCCACAAATCCTTCCTGGATAATTCCAAGTCTGATCTGGCTTTATCTGAAATGGCTGACTAGTTCCACATTTGGTTAAATCTTCATGTAGAGCACTGTTCTCTGGGGTCTCCCTTCCTGGAAACCCAGAATTTTTCAGAACATCAATTTTCTGGAAACCCAGAATTTTTCAGAACATCAATTTCTAGATTCTTTGTACCTAAGAGTTCAGTTCTCAGCTTATCTCTTTACTGTCACATTTCACTATAAGCTGTGAGGAGAAATCAGGCTGCACTCTCCACACTTAATTTGGAAATCTTGTCTGCTAAATATCCAAGTTCATGGCTTTTGAAATTTGCCTTCCAGTCAAAGCCACTAATCAATTTTGCCAGATTATCTGCCATTTTAAAACAAGGCTCACCTTCCTTCCAGTCTATAATGACACATGCCTCATTTCTGTCTAAGGCTTCAGAAATGTCTTTAGAGCTATGTTTCTTACCAACAGTCTCCTCAAAGCATTCTAGGCCTTCTCTATCAAGCTCATCACAACTCTTCCAGAATCTTTCCCTTGTCCATTTAAAAAACCATTCCAACATGTTTGGTATATGCAAACTGCAGCAGCACTGCACTCCTCAGGTAACAGAATCTGTTCTCATTTGCTAGCTGCCAGAATGCAGTATACCAGAAATGGAATGGTTTTTAAAAAGGGGCAATTTAATAAGTTGCAACATTTATAGTTCTAAGACTGAGAAAATGTCCCAATCAAAAGAAGTCTATAGAAATGTCCAAGCTAGGGCATCCAGGGGAAGATTCGTTCAAGAAGGCTGATGACGTTCAGCATTTCCTCTCAACTGGGAAGGCACATGGTGAACATGGCAACAGTCTGCTAGCTTTCTTTCCAGGCTTCCTGCTTCATGAACCTCCCCTGGAGGCATTTTCCTTCTTCAGGTCCAAAGGTCGCTGGCTGGTAGTCGCTCTCTGCTTTGTGGTTCTGTGGCATTCTGCTGTGGCTTTCTTGTGGCTCTACAAAAGGGACTCTCTCCAAAATGTTTCCTCTTTTAAAGGATTAATGAGTGGAGTCACAACACCGTGGAAGCTATCTGATCAAAAGTTACCACCCACAACTGGGTGGGCCACATCTCCATGAGAACAATCAAAATGTTCATAGCCAGCAAAATTGAATGAGGATTAAATGACATGACTTTTCTGGGGTCCACCACATTCAAACTGGCACAGTGAAAAAGACTACTTAATTGGGAATGAGCAGTCTTCTCAACAAATGGTACTTGGAAACCAGATCTCCATTTTTTCCCCCTTCCCCCCAAAAAAGGAGGATCCCTACCTCACACCTTATAGAAAAATCAACTCAAAATGGATCATAGACCTAAACAAAATGGATCAAAGACCTAAATATAAGAGCCAGAACTATCAAACTCCTAGAAGAAAAACATAGGGAGGTATAGATAAATGTGACCTTAAGAGAATAAAAATGTTCCTGAAGGACTTTTTCATGAGAGTAAAA
Organism: Tamandua tetradactyla; assembly: GCF_023851605.1. Taxonomy (NCBI): domain Eukaryota; kingdom Metazoa; phylum Chordata; class Mammalia; order Pilosa; family Myrmecophagidae; genus Tamandua; species Tamandua tetradactyla. The sequence goes on along the minus strand of NC_135329.1, from coordinate 153,466,941 downwards.
TGACAACCTACACAGTGGGAGGAAATATTTGGAATCCACATTTGTGATAAAGGTTTAATATCAAGAACATATACATTGTCAAAAGTTGGAAGCAACCCAAGTGCCCATCAACTGATGAATGGATAAATAAAATGTGGTGTATACATAAAATGGAATACTGTTCAGCTGTAAAAAGTAATGAACCCCTAATACATGTGACAAATAGACGAGCCTTGAATACAGCATGTTGAGTGAAATAAGCCAGTACAAAAGGACAAATATTGTATGATCTTACTGATTTTAATGGTTTAGAGTAAGCAAATCCATAGAGTCTGAAATCTAGAATATTGGTTACCAGGGTATGGGTTGGGGATAGGAATGGGAAGTTAAGGCTTAAAATGTACAGGATTTCTATTTGTTCTGATAATGGATATTGTTTTGAAAATGTAGTGATGGTAGCACAATATTGTGAATGTAATTAACAGCACTGAAGTATATATCTGAATGTTATTAAAAAGGGAAATATTAGACTGTATATAAGGTAACAAAAATTTTAAAATTAATATAGTTCAGAGTTCAGTTCTATACTGTTTCAGTTTTATTATTAAAAATAATCTGGATAGGTACACAGGTGGTTCAGTGGTAGAATGCTCCCTTGCCATCCAGGAGACCCAGGTTCAATTCCCAGTCCACGTACCCAAAAAATAAATAAACAAACAAATAAATAATTAAATTCTGGAAATCAGGGAAAAATAAGCAAAGCATAGGTTTAAAACATTTTTCTTTCAGCAATATTTTCCAGCTTATAAAATATTCATGTGCCCTCTATGAAAATCATAATGCATTTGATGATGCTGATCCTCAGAAACATATTCCATTAAAGGTCATTTCCAGTTTAATTTAAATATTTCCCCTAGTCTGTGGTTATTTCTGGTTTGAAATTGTAAATATGAACTACTTTGAAAGTATTTGTAAACTAAAGACATGGACATTGAACGTATTTAATATTTAAATAACTAGGCAATGGCATAACCTCACTGAATTTCCATTTTCTCTTATGCAAACTAATTTTGTGAGCCTGACATGAGAAGAATACATCTTTATGATACACTCCGGAATAGCGTATTCTAAAAATTTTGTGGAAATTGGATTTTTCCAGGTTGATTTAGAAATGCAGTAGGAAAAATGTTTTTTAGGATTATTTTTAGTTTTTTATTTTACTTCTTATTGTCTTGAATATTTCAGTTAAAGATTTAATACTAACTTTTCAAATAGTAAAATATATTTATTCATATAAAAATCTTCTGAAAATTTTTGAAAGATTTAATACTAACCTTTCAAATAGTAAAATATATTTATTCATATAAAAATCTTCTGAAAAATTTTGAAAGAAAGCTACATTTTTAGGGCATTCTTTTTTATTGTTATAGGAAGGTCAACATTTTAACCAAATTTCTTATAAATAATTTTAAAAATCTGTAAGATATGACAACATATGGGCTAATGCATTAGTCTGTTCCTTGTTCTTATTTTTTTTTCACTTAGGTAAACAATTTCTAATTAAAAAACAGCAAATTTGGAAATTTTAAGGACTTGTAATACTGACATAGATTTAGTAAAAATAATAATATGGGATAATTTAAAATAAATTTTGGTGTTAGAATTCTAACCTGTAGGCACTTAGAATTCTAATTGGATAAGCAGTTCTTTCATACAATTTGATAAAGTACTATTAAATTAATAAAATTGACAACACTTTGTTGTTTATACAATGTCTATCAAATGCAGTATCAAATTTTGTGTTTCATGGAAGGCCAGTTTGAAGCGAAATAGTATACATACTTAGTACACAGATGTAATACACTGTTAATACATATATTTCATTGTAGTTTATTTGCTGGATTAAATAATTATTGGTCATATTGATATCATAATCACCAAATCTATATGCAAACCCAGGGGAAGAAAAAAGAAAGAAAAAATGTACAGAACACTCAAAACATATTTACACTTAAAAAATCATTTAAAATTAAAGGGTCTTAGTTTTTTATTTTTTTCCAGCTGTGATATTTATACAGTTCACAATTAGTTCACTCAAGTTGAATTTTTGTCTATAGCTGGATAAATCAATCATCTTGGTTCACAAGGTTTATGAATCAATTGTAAAATTGTAAAAAAAAAAAGGTGATTTGTTATTATAGCTAAGAGAAAAGTTTAGTCATAAATTAATGCATAATCTATCTTTTTCAGTATATACTCTTTATACAAGGTACTTTTTGTCCTAATTTTTATATAAGGTTTCTTCTCAAAAAAAGGAAAGAGATAAGAAAAATACATTGAAAAAATTATCTGTAGTTTCAAAAAAAAAAAAATTCCCCTAGTGTTTTTCACTAGTCTGCAAAGCTGTTTCATATTTTTGAATCCTTTTAAAAAGTTTTGACATATCACTGCTTTAACTGCATCCTTAAATATTTTACACACCTCTATTTTTAATGACTTGTGGAATATTCCCAGTAATAAAGATGCCATTATTTCAATTGCCTTTTCCATCTACTTGGTTTATAGTAGAAAGACTGCTTTGTCTTTTATAAACACACAAAATGACATTGTTTAGTTTTCTAGGTCTCTTAAGTGGTAATTTTGGGAGAAAATAGTTCTTCGGCTTAGCAGTTGCACAAAATGACAAAGGTAGAAACAACAGCTTCTCTCCCAAAGGCACAACTGTCCACACTCAAAGTGAATGTCATTCCAAGAATCAATTATGTGTTGAGAAAGAAACCACTCAAGGCAATAGACTGTATTTTCAAAAAGGGGAGAAAAAAAAGGAATCTCTGGTTGGTAGGTCTTTTATTGGGAAGAAAAGCTTAGACATTCTTTTCATTCTTTTCTCCCTATTTTAGATGACTTTAATCTTACAAATATATAAGCACAGTGCTTTACCTTTACTTCCCGATTTTTTTTTTCAGTAAAACTCTGTTTCAGCTCATATAAGCAGCAGCCTTCATCTGGCCAAAACGATATTTAGTTCCAAACATTAAATTCTAACTCAAATATCCAAAGTGGAAACAACTTAGAATTCTACTGGCCTTAGCAAACAATACAAACTAAAAAAAAACATGCATTTAACCACCCATCAAAATAAACATTTTACATGTTTATGTAGGTGAGATTATGTACCATAATAACCAAACACCAAGATTTTAATTGTGCCTGTTTGTTCAACTCAGGTAATATATTTTTAAAATCTCCTCTCCAATTTGTTGATTGAGGCCAGTTTACATCTGTGAAGGATGCCCCTTTATAAAGAGATAGGCCATCAGTCTAAATCACATTGATCACGGGAGCTCAGCAAATACCCAAATAGTCACTGGCTGCCAGTATCTGATCTCAGACTGTCTATTTATGTTCAAGCCCAATTCAATAGTTGGCTGTGAGTCCCTATTTAGACCTAAGTCTCCTAAGGGATTAGAAAAACCTGTATGCTTGCCAAGGCCCAGGCCAAAATTGGTGAGTGTCATTTCCAGTGAAGGAAAGCCAACAAGTTTGAGGCAGACATCAAGTTAAACAAATGGGGCATATAAGGAGAGACATTACTAGGCAAGTTTACATATTTTAGTTGGCATGCTATGCCAAGACCTTCCCCTAGGTATCCCAAATCCTATACTTTGAATAGCCATACTCACTGCAAAGCCCACCAGTGTTTTTAAGTCATAATAGGGCTTTGAAAGGGGATTGTTTAAGGGATGGGATGGAGTTAATCCAGTATATTCAAGGACTTCACCCCTCAATATGTTACAAAGGGACTGACACTAAATACTTAAAATAATATCAACACTCAGAATTTCTTCTTCCAACAGAAAAAATAAAACATACTAAAGGATTCTTCCTGTTTTCTGTGCTAACTTGAATAATGGGATCTATCTTCCTTAAGTAGGTCTCATCTTTTTTAAATCGAAAGGATATTTGAAGACTTAAAATTTACACCAGAAAAAACTTTTGAGAAATTTGTACTAATGTTTGGACCAAGAACTTTCCCAAGACACAAAACTCACTGCACCTAGCATTCAGAATGGAGATACATAGGGATTGGTGACAACTTAAATGACTTACAGTCTTAGATCACATTTTTATCTGATTACCGGTACTCTTTTTCATTTTAATTTAAAATTTAATTTAAACTTATTGGTAATTTATACACCAGTAGCCTAGCTTAAAAGCTTGGAAACAGAATCAAATGATCTCTCTTCCAACTGAATCTAGTTCTATATGCTTGTTTGTTAGTATTTCATAACTTTTTTTCAGATTTATCTCTGGAAAATGTCCAGGTTAAATCATTTCAATAACCTTTTACAAGTCTCCTGCTTCCATTTTCTTGTATCTTCATTTTCTACCATACTGTACAACAAATAACTACTTTTTCTAAGTGTTATTTTGGTTGCTTATTTCTATATTAAATTAATCCGCTAAATTCTGGTTGCTAAACTAATCTAGCAAGATATTTAGCACTCATGCATTTTTTTCTTATTATTTCTATGTTTTCTTATTCTGAAGGGAGCTAGGATGGTGTTAATAAAAGTACTAGGGTTGAATAGCACTCTAGCCAATTATTTTATATGCCCTTAAAAGCAAATTTGTTCTCCGAAATAATGATAGTAATACATCCTTCTTGGGTTTGATGGAAATTCTGTAAGATTAAATGGGATAGCCTATGTCAAGCCTTTAGCATGCTGTCAGATCCATGGCAGGCACTGAATATCTCCAAAGATTCTAAATTTCTTAATGGTAAGAATTAAGAATATTGGCAGGAATGTTATTTGTTTCTCATGTAACACATTTTAACTTTCAATGCCAAATTATCCATTTTTTTATTTTATGACATGGAGATATTTCTATCTTTCAAAGGTCTTCCTTTCTCTAAGATTATAAATATATTTCCCTTGAATTATTTTATAGCTTTAATTTTGACATTCAAGTTTTTAAATCTGCCTAAGATATATATATAGTCTCTACACCAAGTTAGGACTCTAACAAGATTTTTCCAATCCTATTAATTCCATAGCCTATGTTATTCTCTTTGGAATGCTCCTTCATCATGGATTCTATTCTTTTCCAGTTATAATGTAGGTGTGAATTACATATATGTATATTATGTTTATAGTCTATGTACTATATATATATATATTGTTTCAATGCCACATGATTTTAATTACCATATTTTTATAGTATATTTATAAATTTGATGGGTTAATTCCTCTCTCTTTTTTCCTTCTTTTGATACATTTTCTTGGTCATTTTGCATCTTTTCTAAATTTTTTTAAAAGAAGAACTTTTAAAAATTCTTGTCATGCTTTCAATTAGGATTGCATTTATTTTGTCATTTAACTAGTGGAAAATGACTATTTTTGTGATAGTGTTTTTCAAATTAAAATAAGGTATGCTTCTGTATTTAATTGTATCTTCTTTTAAGTTCTACGGTATATTTTTAAACTATAGATACTGCAAATTTACACTGGTTTTACTCTTAGATATTTTTTTAAAATTTTCAATCGAATTATAATTAGGACCTTTTCCCCTCCATCTTCTCAAATTTTACTGCTGATGTATAGGGATTTTATACATATGATTTATCAGGTTAAGAAAGTTTCTTCTTATATTCCATATTTAGCAATTTAAAATATATTTTAATAAATGAGTTTTTTGCTTTTTTTTCAGTTTTTCTCTCGAAAAATAAATCACATTAGCACATTTTATAGTGCTGAACATTCCTTGCATTCCTGGTATCAGGCCAACTTAAAAAAATTTTTTTTGCACACTTTATTGAGATATATTCATTCATCATACATTTCATCCAATTATACAATCTCACAGTATCATCACTTAGTTGTGCAATCATCATCATACTTTAAGACCATTTTCATTACTTCAAAAAGAAAATTATCAGATAGACACAAAAAAAGAAAACTCAAAACACTCCATTTCCCTTATCTCCCCCGTGATGATTTAAAACTTTTCAGTACCTCCAAAAAGTCATGTTCTTTTAAAAGATATAATCCAAAATAATTGGATTATTGCAGGTGGGACCTTTTGGTTCTTCACATGGAGATGTGACCCCACACATTCAAGGTGGGTCTTAATTAGTTTACTGTACTCCTTAAAAGTGCTCGTGGAGAAAGAGAGAGAGGCACCCACTGCAAATATATAGAAAAAGGGAAAGGAATAGAACCAAAATGGTTCAATAGAAAAATTAACTAATACCAAAAAAGACACTTAATGGAGTAATTGAGGAACAAAAATATACAAAACATATAGAAAACTAATAGCTTAAATGGCAGAAGTAAATCCTTCTTTATTTTACATGGATTAAACTCTCCTATTAAAAGTGAAGATTGGTAGATTGGATTTAAAAAAACTGATCCATCTATATGCTGTCTTTGAGACATAAGGAGTTTGGAAGTGAGAGTGAAAAAAGTTGTCTATGTAAAGATACCAGAAAGAGAGCTGGGTTGGTTATATTTTTATCAGACGAAGGAGGCTAAAAAATTTTCATATGACAAAGAAGGACATTATATTTAGATAAAAGATTTAATCCTGCAAGAAGACATAATTATAAACATAAATGCATTAAAAAACAGTGCCCCAAAATATATGAAACAAAACTTGACAGAATTAAAGGAAGAAATATATAGTTCTACAATAGTAGCTGGAAACTTCAGTGCACTACTTCCCATAGTTGACAGAATATCTAGACAAAAAAATCTGTAAGAAAACACGGAACTTGGACAATACTACAAACTAATCACACAAAACATATATAGAACACTCCAACCACAGCAGCAGAATACATATGCTTCTTAATTGTACATTGATCATTCTCCAGGACTGACTATAAATCAGGGCACAAATAAAGTTGTAATAAGTTTTAAAAGATTGAAATCATATAATGCATCTTCTTTGATTAGAGCAGCTAGAAATCAATAACAGGAGAATCAGAAAATTTACAATATTTGGAAATTAATCAGCAATCTCTTAACAACCAAAGGGTCAAGGCTAAAAGTAGGCAGAAAATTACAAAAGATGTAGAAACTAATAAAACAAAATCACAGCATACCAAAACTTATGAGATGCAGCAAAGGGAGTGCTCAGAGGTAAAGTTATAGTTGCAAATTCCTATATTATAAAAGATGAATGATCACAAATCAGCAATCTAACTTAAAAGCTAGAGGAACTAGAGAAAGAAAAGCTAAACTCGAAGTTAGTAGAAGGAAGGAAATAGTAAAGATTATAACAGAAATTAAAGAAATAGAGACAAGAAAAAAAAAAAAAACAGAAAATCAATGAAGCCAAATGGTGATTTTTTTGAAAAGATCAGTAAGACTGACAAACCTTTAGCCAGACTGTCAAAGAGAGAAAGGAGAGAGGAGAGAGAGGGGAGAGGGAAGGGAAAGGAGAGGAGAGGGACAGGAGAAAGGAGAGATGGGAGAAAGGGTGAAAAGAAGAGGAAGAGGGAGAGTGGGGGGGGGGGAGGGAGAGGACACAAATGACTATAATCAGAAATGAAGGGGAGACATTACAACTGAACTTACATGAACAGAAAGGATTATAAGAGAATACTATGCACAATTGTGCACCTACAAAGCAGATAACCTAGATGAAATGAACAAAGTCCTAAAAACATATAAATGACCTAAACTGACACAAGAAATAGAAAATCTCAACAAACCTATAAAAAATAAAGAGATCAACTCAGTAATCAAAAATCTCCCTACAAAGAAAAGTCATAGACTGAATGGTTTCACTGATGAATTCTCTAAAACATTTAAAGAAGACTTACTCCTCAAACTCTACCAAAAACATAAGAGAAGGGAATACTTCCTAATTCATTCTATGAGGTCAGCATTACCCTGATACCAAAGCCTGATAAAGATATCAAAGAAAAGACAATCATAGACCAATAAATTCATGACTATAGATGCAAAAGTCCTCCACAAAACACAGGCAAACCAAATCCAACAGAATAGTAAAAGGATTATATGCAATGTCCAAGTGGGCTTTATTCCAGAAATGCAAGGGTGGTTCAACACATGAAAATTAATCAATGTATTACACCACATTCATTGAATGAAAGAATAAAAGCATATAATTATGTTAATTGATGAAGAAAAGGCATTTGACAAAATTCAATATTCTTTCATGATAAAAACAGTCAGAAAACTAGAAACAGAATGGAAATTTCTTAACATGATAACACCATTCATGAAAATGGTTCAACAGGAACTATCATACACAGTGGTGAAAGACTGAAAGCTTCCCCTAAGATTAGTAATAAGGCAAGGATTCCTGTTATCACTGCTGTTATTCAACATTATACTGGAAGTTCTGGGAAGAAAATAAAATAAAATAAAAGGCATCCAAATTGGAAAGAAAGAAATCAAACTATTTACAGATTAAATGCTCCTATACATAGAAAACCCCAAAGAATCTACAACAAAACTATTATAACTAAAAAACAAATTCAGTAAAGTTGCAGTACAAGATCTGCATACAAAACATACACTGCTAATGAGCATTGTGAAATGGAAATTAAGGAAACAATTTCATTTACAACATCACCCAGAAGAATAAAATACCTAAGATTAAATTAAACTCTGTAGGTGAAGAGATGTGTACACTAAAAACTAGAAAACATTGCTGAAAGAGATTTAAAAATACCTAAATAAATAGAAAGACATCCTGTGTTCATGGATTGGAAAACACTATCACTAGGATATCATTATTACTCAAAGAGATTTACAGATTCAATGAAATCCTTATCAAAACTCCAGCAGCCTTTTTTTTGCAGGAGTGGAAAAGCTGATCCTCAAATTCATATGGAATTGGAAGGGGCCCCAAATAGGCAAAATAATTTTGAAAAAGAACAAATTTGGAGCTCCACCTTCCCTTATTTCAAAACTTACAACCAAGTATAATAATTAAAACAGTGGACAATCAAGCTATCATAATTAAAACAGTGGGATAATGAAAATGTTCTGAAAATAGCAGTGAAACAAGATATTGTCAATGTACTTGACTCTGAATAATGTATACTTCAATATAGTCAAGATGATTTTTATGTCATGCATATTTTACCAAAATAAAAATAATTCAAAGGATAAGTATATACACTTTGCACATTGTTCCTTTCCTCTCTATTAAAAAAATATATCATCTTTTCCTTTAAACATGTGTCTTGATTTCTGTCTTGTCTGAAATTGATTTTTTTATACTGCTTTCTTTTTGTTATCAGTTATATCCCCATTTTTTTCTTTCAACTTTTCTTGGTGTCATTCTGTTTTAGTTGTTCTTTTGTAAATACTATATATTTAGATTTACATTTATTTTGTTTTGATTTTACCCAAATTGAAAAATAAAAATTCTATTTAAAAATCTTCTTATTTTAAATAGAAGCTCATATCACATTTATGCTAGTTCTGTTACTGATGTGCCAGAGCTTTTCTTACCATAATTAAAATATCTTTTTGTATGTATCAAATTTTCTTGTTTTATATATAGTTTCCTTTGATTTTTCTTTTTTATTTCAATATATTTCTTTTAATATGATTTTTTTTAACTAAAGAAGTTGTAGTTTACAGAAGAATCATGCTTAAATTATAGGATTTCCATATACTATCCTATTAACACCTTGAATTAGTGTGGTACACTTATTACCATTGATGAAAGTACATTTATATAATTGTACTGTTAATTATAGTTCATGGTTTAACATAGAGTTCACTGTTTGCTTTGTGCAGTTACACAGATTTTTTTTTTACTTTTAATTCTAGTACCATATATACATCTTAAAATTTCCACTTTTAACCACATTCAAGTACATAATTCAGTGCTATTAAATTCTGTTTACATGTAAATGTTTAATTCAGAGGTATTCCCCTTGACAGTAGCTTTCAAACCTTTTTGACTATTATCTAGCTGTAAGAAATGCATTTCATAACTTTCTTAGATATACATAATTGAAGCAAAATTTTAACAAATCAATTCTTACCCCTACTATCAGTGATGCAATTTCATATGTTCTCTTCTGCTACTTTCTATTTTAAAACTGTCATGACACACTAAGGTTGAGTTCATGATCCACTAAGGGATGACTTTCTGCAATTTGAAAAATCCTGGCTAATGACAATCAATACGTCATCAAATAAATTTCTTCTGCAGCCATAAAAAGATGTTGATCATGTCATATACTTTATTCATGAAATGTTTTTTCTGTTTTTTTTACAAAGTGAATCTTATTTTTCTCTAGTTTTATGCAGAGCTGAACTTTCCTGGAAAAATATTACTCCAGTTAATGAATCTGGCCACCACTGTTGTGCAAATGGTTATGATATTTATATATACCAAACCAGGTTGAGTCTCGCTGTGTGCTGGAATCTCCAAGGAATCATTCCCTTTGGCTTTGCAGTCTTTATGTGACACTTTTTCATCACTTTCCTTACTTGGATTTTGTTTTTATTTGCACTAGTGTCCTCACAAAGCTATGGAGCTTTTGCTTTTATCTGAAGTTGGAACCCCTATTATGCACTTATTGATAGGTACCTTAATTCTCCTGACTTCCCTACTCTCCATCTATGCTTGAAAGAACAGGTATGCCATATTATATTTTGCCAGTAGGCACAATTAATTAATGATTAAAACAATTCAGGAAATTCCTTAAGTTTTGGATTTTGTTTTATTTTGTAAAATATGTCTTTTTAAATTTTGTTAATAAAAAGTTCTTTTTAACTTTATTTAAAAGAGAATTTCGTCATGTATCTGTGTAAAAGATATTTTAATTTCCAAGCACAAAAATTTAAATCAGTGCTTTCCAAAATTGTTAGTATTTAACAGTACATCTCTGTCCAGTGGAACAGATGTTGCCTGTATCTACAAATATTTCAAAAACAGATTGAAGGCATGCAATATGCAATTCCTTTGGCATGATTAATGTACATTTTGCCCGAAAACATTTGAGCAGATTTTAAATCTTTCTCCTCATTATCTTGGAAAAATATACAAATATACACATTTTTGCAAGGTGTCTGCTGTGAAGAGAACCTTTTAAACAATTATGTCTCTCAACATCAGAACATTTGACTACATAAAACTTGGAAAGATGAGGAAAAGTTCATGTGTATGGTAATTATTAAAAACAACATCAGATAACCATTTCCAACGAAAAATATTTAGCCTAGTAGATGTATAAAATTAAGTACCTTGAGAAAAATTAACAGCACCTACATTCCAACACAGTTCTAAGAGGCAATACTTGATTCGAGAATCAAAGCCATGAGCAATCTTTGTTTTTCATGTCATCATTTAATTACACATTGGAGTCCAGTTAAATTGTATCTCCTGATATTTCTGAATACTCCCACCCCTCCATCTCTCTTCAAACTCTATTTCACCTGGAATGTTCTTTTCTTTTCTTATCCTCACTTACAGTATGAAGAGGCTGGGGAAGTATTGCGTAGTTCTGTGAAGTTGGAGGACAGGGTGGTATTTGAGAGCATGCCGGGAGATAAGGCTTCAAAGGTAGATAGGAGTCAGGTAATTGCAAAGCCTTGTATACAATGTTGAGAAATTTGTAATTAATACTGTAGGTTTGATGAAAACAATGGAGGATTTTAATCAGGGAAATTAATAACAGGTTCAGAATGACATTTCATATTATCTGATGCATCACGGAAAATGAATTTAAAGAAGCAAAACTGGAAACAGAGTAATCCCTCAGGAGTTTATTACAATAGTTTAAGCATGAAATGTTTACAATTATGATCAGAATGATTCTAAGAATATGAAGGAAGATGCAGATTTATGAAATTTTCAGGGGGTGGAAATGGATGATGAGAGAGAGGAAGGAATTTAGCACAGCTGCAAGATTTTGGTTTTGGATGAATGAAGTGGTATATGGAAGTATGGAAGGAAACATGGGAAAGAGGTGGTTTTGCAGAGAAAACAGAAGAGTTCTGTTCCGAGTGTGTTGAATTCTGTTATAAGAATCAGTCAAATAACTGGACCTGGAACAAGAAGAAACACCAGGCTGAAGGTGATAGGTCTGGGCACTGCTGAGCCTGATTAGGTGCCCCAGATAGAGTGAGAAGAGAGGAAGACGACAGATTAAATCTGAAGGAATTGCAGGGAATAGAAGGAAAACCAAAAGACATGGAAAATAAGGGAGATGAGATGTAGCAAGAAATAGGGTATGGCCAATACCATAGCCTGCCTCCCCTTGGCAAGGACTTTCTCCAAGGCCCAGTTGATTCAGAAATGACTGATGTCTCCAGCGAGCCCGTCTCTCCTATTACTCTTTGGAAATGAATCCCACCATGCTCACATTCCCTTCATTTTTGGTCACAGCCTCAATTTAAGCTCTTTCCATTGGGTATTATTTTCTATGTTCTCATCCTTACATTAAAAGGACCTCTTCTCCCGTATCCTAGCATACCCCTTTCCTGCCCCTTCCATAAACTTTCCATACCAGTCTCTGTAAACTCCTTTGCCTACATCTCTAACCTCTACAGAGATTGTTGATCCTACTTCCTGTCATTCTCTGAAAACTGGATTCTCTAGCAGGTGTCTTAGGAGGATGCCTCCCATTTTTCCACACCAAACTGGGGTGGTAGGGAGAGTAGGGTCCAACTTCTCAGGCCTTATTGCCAAATTCAGGCTCTGATAAATCCTCCACTCTTCTATTTCTTTGAGATTCACAACACTTTTCCATGATCACCTTCTACATTTATTTATTTATTAATTTTTAATTTTTTCACATAGGCAGGCACTGGGAATTGAACCTGGGTTTCCTGCATGGCAGGTGAGAACTCTGCCACTGAGTCACTGTTGCCTGCCCATCTTCTACATTTATTTTCGCTCTCATCAACTTTCATTACCTTTCATTCATCCAATATTTTGGCACTTAATGCCTCTTTCTACTTGGTGACTTCAATGGCCACTGGCCCTTCCAGCCAACAGCCAAGCTTCTCACTCATTTGGCTTTTTCTACACCAGTGATCTTTACATTCCATTTCAGATGCCCACTTCTATGCTTCCACTCCAGGTCATGGTTTCATCAGAGCGCTGTTTTTCTGACATCTCCCCAGTCTGCCCTCAGATCAAGTTCCTACTCTTCCAGTTTTTAACATCGCTGTTCTCCAACCTGATCAGGACCTACAATTTCTTGTTTCTTTATTTTATTCTAATCTGTGGTGCCTCCTTTCTTCACTTCTTTCTCTGTCCCTACTCCAACATTTCAGCCCTTCTCCTGCCAATTCTCTCAACTCATGCCATTTTCCCTTCCCCTAAGTAGGCCAGCAAAATCTAAGTTTAATTTGATTTCAATTACCCCTTTTTCATTTTTCTACCTGGACTACTAAGTAATACTAGAGAAAAGTTAATACAATACAACAGAGAGATGGTATGACAAATTAACAGTTAACTGGATCTGAGAGCTGCCTGGAAATTTTTCCAATCTTCCCCAATTGGTTCCCTCTTTAAATTTCCAGGGAAATTTTTTCTTAAACTTTGTCTCTTCTCAAACTTTTGACCTCTGTCACTCTTGATCCAGAGAAGACAATTCACATAGAAAACAGAAAATAGAAGATGGAAATTACCTGAAAAGTCTCCCACTGCATTTGCAAAATTCCCCCTCTCTGACCCTTCTCTTACTTCCCATCTCTTCTGTCACAATGTAGCAGATGTCCCTCCTTCTCCCTGCTCTTGCATAGTGGATTTTACCTTCTTCCACCTCACCCTTAACTCTGTACTATTACCTGTCTTTTCTCTCCATTGTCTACAACCACCTTCATTATGGTTCTTCTCATCAAATCCTACATAGCCATAAAAACAACCAGCCAACCTTCCTGTTCTTGTTAGATCTAATTCATTTATCAAGTTGTTTAACTTCTGTATTTCCTTGTCGATCTTCTGTCTGGTTGTTCTATCTATAGAGGAGAGTGGAGTATTGAAGTCTCCTACTATTATTGTTTAAACATCTACAGTGTTTTGCTCCTTTCAGTTTTGCCAATGTCTGTCTCAGGTACTTTGAAGCTCCTTGATTGGAAGCATAAATATCTATGATTGTTATTTCTTCTTGGTGAATTGTCCCTTTTATTCATATATAGTGTCCTTCATCTTTGATGTCTTTACATTTAAAATCTATTTTGTCTAATATTAGTATAGCTACTACTGCTTTCTTTGGTTACAATTTGCGTGGAACATTTTTCTCCATCCTTTTACTTTCAATCTATTTGTATTCTTTTGTCTAGGATCAGTCTCTTGTAAGCAGCATATAGCTAGATTATATTTCTTAATCCATTCTGCCAATCTGTCTCTTTTAATTGGTAAATTTAGTCTGCTAACATTCAAAGTTATTACTGAGAAAGCATTTCTTGAATCCACCATCTTATCTTTTGGATTTTATTTGTCAGATCGATGTATTCTTTTCCCTCTCTCTCTTTTTATCTTTTAAGTTACCCTTACTGGTACTCTTCAATTCTGTGCCCTCCTCAAGACCTCCCTCTGCTTTTTTTTTTTTTCAACTGACAGAACTTCCTTTAGTATTTCTTGTAGGGCTGCTCTCTTGTTGATGAATTCTTTCAGGATTTGTCTCTGAAAATTTTAATCTCTCCCACAGTTTTGAAGAACAATTTGGCTGGATGAAGAATTCTGGCTGGAAGACTTTTTTCTTTCAAGATCTTAAATATATCATACCACTGCCTTCTTGCTTCCCTGGGGCCAGATTGAATAGTCTGAACTCAGACGTATGTGGTTTCCCCTGCATGTAGTAGTTTTTTCTCTTGCCACTTTCAGGATTTTCTGCTTCTCTTCAACATTTGATAGACTGATTAGTATGTGTCTTGGGGAAGGCCTATTTGTACTTATTCTATTTGGAATTTGTTGAGCTTCTTTGACTTGCATATCTATGTCCTTTATAAGGGTTAGGAAGTCCCCCCCCCCCCCCATTATATCCTCAACTACTCTTCCTAGCCATTTACTCTTCTCTTTTCCTTCTGGGATACCAGTAATTCTTATATTTGTGTACTCTGTTTTGTCCATCATTTCCCTAAGATACAATTCAAATTTTTCCTTCTTTTTTTTGCCAATTTCTGTTTTAAGTGTTCAAAATCAGTTGTCCTGTCCTCTAGTTTGCTTATTCTTTCTTCTGCCTCTTCAAATCTGCTGTATGTGTCTCTAGTATGTTTTTTATTTCGTCTACAGAATCTCTAATTTCTATGATATAGGCCAGTTTTCTATTTATTCTTTCAACTTCCTCTTTATGCTCTTCTAGTGTCCTCTTAATCTCCCTTATGTCATTAGCCACCCCATTTATTTCATTTAATAGTGTTATATGAACATCTTTGATTAGTTGTTTCAATGTCTATGTCTCCTCTGGTGTTTGAATTTGGTTGTTAGGCTAGGTGCTATCTTTATGCATTATGATATGTTTAGTGATCTTCTACTGTCTTCTTGGCATGTATATATCTTAATTGGTTTACTTTGGAAGTTGATTTTCTTCAGTAGTCTAAAGTCTTGTATTTACATGATGGATGTGGTGAAGGATGCAGGGGGCAAGGCAGGGCACAAACAGTGCAGTAATGCATTGCAGCGCAAGTATAGACACAGGTTGGGGATGCTATACTAGTGCCTGTGAGTATGGGTACCCAGCAGGGGACAAGGCTGTGTGGGTGCACTGATCTAGGGTGTGGGGTCCATTAAAGTGCATGCACAGAGTTAGGGCAATGGGTCAGTGTTGTGCCTCTGTGGGCTGGGGGTGGAAGTGGCTCAGCTGTGCAGGACAATGCTTTCCCAGAGTTGGGCACGCCTGGGGGCCGTGCACATGTGTGTATCTGGGAGTGCCGTAAAATGGTGTACCAGTGCGCAGAGCTCAGGGGGACAGGGTGGGGCTGCATGACTGTATAGGCTGGGGGCAGGGTAGCCTGGGTATGGAGGTAAGTGCCTGCAGTCTTGATGCACTGGCAGCTGCCTCCAGGGGGCAGAGACCAGGAGGTAAGGCTCGGAAGGGGTGGGGTACACCTGAGCTTGCGCAGGAGAGATGGGTTGGGCTGGGAGAGGCGTGAGCATTTGGGTTCGGTCTCTTCCTGTTCTCTGAATCCCACTTTAACTACTATCTTCTTCTTTCTTTCATACTCACTATGAAGACTGTCTTCCTTTTTCTCATCTTCCATACCGTACTCAACCTAGAGTAATCTTGCTTTTGTTTCTAGAACACTATTGAATCTACACTGATAGTTTGATGTAAAATAAAAAGAGTCAAGGAAAATAAGGCTCTATCATCATATTTTAAACTTTCGTCTACTTTTTTTTCCTGAAGCGCTCTCCACCCCACATTTGACATAGGTGACATTACTCTCTCCTGATTTTCCTCTTAATTCTCTTACTGCTACTGCTTAGATTCCTTCATGAATCATTTTTCTCTGTCATCCTTTTAAATGTGCAGCTCATCAGAGTCTGTCTGCAAACTTATAACAACCAAAATAATAGCAATAATAAATAACACATTGAATTCCTACTTTGTGTCAAGTGCAATTCTATATATGATTTCTAAAATGTCCACAAAATCCTATAAGGTAGATAGTTACTATTATTATTTATATAGCACGTGAGCATAGTTTAAGAACTAGCAAGTAGCAAAAGCAAGGTCACACCCAGATCTGAATGAACAAAGTCTGCCTCGTAAACACTCAATGTTCTCACCCTGTGATCTTGTCCACTTGTATGTTTTTGCACTCCAAGTACTCGTGATTCTCAAATTTGACTCTTGTTCCCAAATACGTCTCCTAAAGACAAGGCCCATATAACCCACTGCTTCTCTATATTACAACTGCATCACATAAGCCCATCACACTGCGTGTCCCAAACTAAATTATCACCACTCTCTCCCCTTTCAAAATTGCTTTTCTTTTTGTTTGTCTCATTTCAGAGGATAGAGCCCCAATTCACTCTCTTGGTTAGGGCAGAAATCTTGCTTTCATTCTTGACTTCTCACTTTCATTCACTTCTACTTCTTTATGACTTTCAGAATCATCTCTTCATTTTCATAGTCCAGATTACTAGAATAAGTAGGGATTCCCTGCTTCCAGTGACCCCCACCCTCCATTTCAAGCTGTTCTTCACACATAGCTGAATTTAGTTTTCTAAAATGACCATTTGATCATATCAGTCCTACTTGTTATACCATCAATGACTTTCACTGACCTCCAAACTCTTAGGATGCCATTAAAAGCCTTATACCATCAATGACTTTCACTGACCTCCAAACTCTTAGGATGCCATTAAAAGCCTTATGGGGGCAGCGAGATGTGACTCAGCAGGCAGAATTCTTCTCTGCCATGCTGGAGACCCAGATTCATTTCCCAGCACCTGCCCATGCAAAAAAAAAAAAGCCTTATGCTGTGCTTTGTGCTTACCCCTTTCAGTTTAACTTTCTATAATTACCTACCACAAGTTCTATAGTTCAATTATACTGAATTTCTGGAAGTTCCCTATATGTTCTGAGATACACCGTTTTTTCTTTTGCTTCTGACTTTCTTCTCATTATAGAATTCCCTTAACTGTGTATTGAACATTCTTCTTTGTTATCTTTACTTCATAAGGTTTAGGTTTCAGCTTATACAGCATCTATTGTGGGTAGTGGCTCCTAATAATCCAACCCTATATTAGGTATCCTCTGATATATGTCCATAGTATCTGATGCTTAGATCAACTTCATCACATACCACACTGTATGGTAAGCATTCATTTATTTTTATTCTACTGGGGCATAAGTATTATTGCACAGCACTTGTGCTTACCTTTGAACCCAGAGTGTATGGCAGAGCTTTTCATATATAATACATGATCAACAAATATTTTTGAAGTAGTGAATTAATAATGGTCCAATCATATCTTGCTGAAAAGTGGAAGCCATCTGTTATACTTGGCAATTGACCATCTCAGCCAGAATAGCTTCATTAGAAGTGAATAAGAAATAAGGAAGTAGAGCTGGTCTTCTCTCTTGAGAAACTTAGCTACACAAAAGTAATAATAAATAAATAATGCATAGAAACAACTTCTAAAAGGTCATGCAGGGCTTATAGGAAGAAAGTTACAAAACTTGATGGAGGTATAAGAGAAAAGTTGAATAAATGATGAGATATACTATATCCTTGGTTTGGAAGACAATATTGCCAGATCAGTTTTTTCCTAAACCAATTTACTGTTTTAATACAATTTAATATGACTATTCCACTGGATTTTTTATTAGAATTTTTATTATTATCATTATAATTTTTTGCATGGGCAGGCACTGAGAATCGAACCTGGTCTCTGGCATGGCTGGTGAGAATTCTGCCACTGAGCCACTGTCGCACCACCCTAGCATTATTTTCAATAAAGTAATTTATATTTGTGGGAAAACAAGTCTCTCTCTTATGCTTATATATGTGTGTATTATTCATACACACACATATTTATACATACACACATTTATTATGGTCCTTTTCATTTATATATATGCAGACTTTATATACTGGTCAACAACTATTTTATTTAACTTAGCAGAATAACTTGGATATATTTTTACATCAATACATATGTACCTACCTTACACATTTTTAAGCTCTTAAGATTGAAATATATCACACATATGAAAGAGTGCACAAGTCACTCCTTTCCCATCCCCCCTTTTACAATCATAGTTCCCCAAAGATAGCTAATACTGTGGTTTTGTCAGCATTGATTGTTGTTGCCTATTTTTTGAACTTTACATAGGTGGAATCATACAATATATAATTTTTGCATCTGACCGATTATAGTCAACATTATATTTATGAGTCATTCAGTAATTTGTTTTTTCTTTTCATTGTCATATTCTATTACATGACTGTTATACAATTAATACATTCAGCTTTTAGTGAATATTCAGGCTGTTTGTAGATTAAGACTTATGAATAGAGCTGCTAGGAACACTCTTGCAATTGTCTTTTTGTGAACAAATGTACATATTTCTTTTGGTTATATAATTAGAAGTGGGATTTCTGGATATTAAGGCATTCATGTATTTAGTTTTAGCAAATATTGTCAAAGAATTTTCCAAAATGATTGTAGCAGTATCTGTACCATATACTTTTTAAAGACCTAGAACAACCTATTATATAAAAATATAATTTAAAAATATTGGTTGTTTCATGGTTTTTCTACCATTACAAACATTCTTTCATAAATATTTTATATATATACTTTTGTTTATTCATGTGAGTATATCTGTATGCCTATCAATGGGATGACATGGAAAACAAGCATTCAAAATTATTTAAAAATTCCCTTTCACAACTTAGTTTTCCAAAACAAACTTAGGCAATGATATTTTTGAACATTTAAGTAAAATTGAAGTATTTTATAAAAATTACAATCACTAAAAGTATAGTCACTTACAGAAAAGAACACATAGATCGGTGAACAGGAGAGAGAGAGCTACATCAGTTAGGTGCAAACAGGGAAACTAAAATCACACTCTTTAGAGCAGAGAGAACTTAATGCAAGGAATGGATTACGTGGGTGATAGGAAGACTGACAGGAGACTGATAAACCACCCAAAGATTAACAACTGGAAGGCAGCTGCTACACCACCAGGCTGCAGGAACAAGGGGAGGGATGGAATTCCCAGAGCCCGGGGAAAGGTAGACTCCTGGAGGGCCTGTCTAAGCTGGCCTAAGGAACAGGGAAGAAGGAGAACCTCTGGACAAAATACCTCCTGCAGCGGAAAAGGGGAAGAATACCTTGGTCTTTCCCTTCCTCCCACCAGTGGCGCCCACTGGCAGAGCTGATGCCTGTTAATACAACAATGTGAAAAACAGTCGGCGCAGGTCAGCTTTCTTGAGAAACCGAGCAAAGTAGAGGAAGGACAAGAAAGACCTAGCAGGATATCCAACAGGACATATAAAAAACATAACCTAAATAATTTATACGGATACGAACTACAACCTAAAATAATTTATAGGGATATGAAAAAGTTAAATAATTGAAGCCCATATAAGAAAGAAAATCAGGTAGATAATTTTACGCTTACAGAGCATAAAAGCAACAGAATAAACCTTAAGTAAAATATGATAATTTAAATCATATTTAAATTATATTTGTATAAAATACTATCAAAATAAAGTTAGGAGTTACATAATCAAGTGGGAAAATTATTCAAAAACACATGGAAAAAGATTAATAATCAATACAGACACATAAATAGAAACATTTACAAAAAATAAGATACTTCACAAAAGATAAGTGTCGTGAAGCATAGATAAAATAATACCCAACTTTCCAATAATCAAAGTAAGATGAATTTAAACAAATACATACATTTACTTTTCCATTAAATTGACGAGTATAAAATATTGTTAATACCACAGTGTGGGGAAAAAGTAAACATACATCAATAAATGATGTTTAATGACTACCATGCAGTCATTAAAATTATGTTTTAAGAAATACTTGGTGACAAAGATACTCTCGCTATAATAAAATAGAAACATTAGAATTTAAGTTTTATATTAAGTTATAATTTTTTACAAAATAATGACATGCACACGTATATAAAATATAGATGCATTCAATAAAATACTACAAGGAAATAAAACAATGTACAAAATAGTTAACCAAAATGATCATTTGGGACCATGGGATTGCAGTGATTTTTATTTAATTATAGATTTCCTCATTTTCCAAATATTCTACAATAAACGTTTATCATAGGGAAATACAATGATTACACACATCAGTGAAGGAAAGTCAGGAGATAAGAGACAAATAGAGTTATGGAAGGATTATTTTCAAAGAAGGGAGTGAGCTGCACAAGTGTGCAGACTGAAAGGATAGATAGTAGAGAAAGACAAATCGATGATTAAAAGGAATGTAAATCGCTGAGGAAGATCTTGGAGAGGAAAAGGTTAGCACTACAGCACTGATGGAGAAATTAGGTTTGTAGAGGATGGTAGGAGAAAAAAAGGTCTGTGGAAGCAAGTATGTGAGCCAGACCCCGAGGGAGTTCACAGAGCAACTTGATTTTCAAGGACCTTGATTTTCTCCAGCAACATTTGCTGAGAGTGAGGAGCAGGGGTTGAATACTGGGTTTAGAAAGAACATTGGAGATTCTGGATAATTAATGAAGAAAATGAGAGAATGGGAATTCCTGAGAAAAGTCTAAAGATCAACAGCTTGTCCTGATGACCTTACTGAGGTCAGATATCGTAATTCTGTAATGCCATCATTCTCCACCATTTTTTTAGTTTTTCCCAACAGGAATATCCATCTTTATGTATAGATAAACTGGAATTTTGGAGTATTCTGCAGTTGAGAACTTGTAGAGAGGACACAGTCAAAAAACAAAGAGGTTAGAGAGCTGAAGTTTCAGAGAAACTAAAGTCTGTGTTAGGGTCAAGGCTGCACAGGAACAAAGTGAGTCCTGGGTTGATGGTGGGGGCTGGGGAGACGAGGTCATCAGAAATAAAAGATGGGAGTAGAGTGAAAGAAGATTGGGAATATGTGCATGGTCTTTGAATGTACCTTTTAGAATTCACTGTACTCTGCTTTGTATTTTAGTTCATTATGCATGTGTTTTTGTACCGTACTCCAATTTATAGATGACTGCCCATTCTTGAGGCATCTACTCTAAGGATCTGTGCTTGGCAGATGTTCAATTACAGCTGCAATTGGACTGCTGTTGGAAGAGTGAAGTCACCGGTTGCATTAATTTGGGGAATCAAGAGCAGAGCTGGTTAAGTTTAGAGCTACTCTTTTGAAGAGTATTAAGTCAAAAGTATTAAATTGGTAATAGTGCCAGCCAGAGACATGACATGAATATGGTACTACTTGGGGAGAAGCCAATTGAATGTCTTACTGGGAATGCATCAAGCTCGTGTCCTCAAAGTTAATTGTACTTAAGGAAGCACCACTTATTGGTCTTCAAATTAAAGGCAAAAAAGACCTCTTTTCATAATTAAGCACAGCTCTACGCTGATTGATTTTTTTGTGCTTTCAGGAATGATAACTATGGATGCACTTTGCTCAGATGAAGTCCATTTAAGATGGTAACAGGGAACCTTCTGCTTCTCCCTAAAAGCTTGATTTTGGAATGAATTTGCTTGACACTATACCCCTTCAGGATATACTCTTCTTAATTCAAGGACTTTTCTGTCAGCTTTCCACAAATCCTTTCCATAGCTTAGATGTAAACCTACAAAACTGAAGTTCTTATTGATAGAAAGAGTGAAGATGGAAAATATACTACTCTGTTGGCTGTGAGTGGTAGGGTTAAAGGGAGAGGGAGAACTATAATCCCTTCTTTTACTAACCATAATTGTGAGTCTATACACACACTCACATGTGTAAATGAACATCTAAACAGTCCCTCACTCACTCCCTTATGCCTTCTTGCATCTTATTCTTTTCAGTTGGATGTTAACCTCCTAACTCTTGCTGTTTAACTTTTAGTGCTTTCATGTCTTTTTTTTTGATACATCCATGAATCTACTAGACCTCATCCCAGTGAACATTCTTAATTAGAGCCAATTGCCCCAAATTGTCCTTCTTGAATTTAAATGTATTTGCCATTTCATTTTTCAAAATGAATTTGACTGAGTGTATCATAGTGATTGATGCAAGCTCATTTACAATATATGAACCATAAATTTATTGCTCTCCAGAAATAAGTGATAGATTAAAAAAACTCCTCAGTTTGAATATTTTATTGTTAAAGATTAAACAGATATTCTGAATAATTTAGACTCCTTTCAAACTCAGGTTGTTTAGCTTTATGTTCAAGGAAACTATTGAAATAGTTTCAGTTCCCTTGGGTGCAATTGTGCAATTTAGATTTAGCTGGTCTGCAGATTGCGCTGATCTATGTTAATGTTTCTGTAATGAGAATGATCCGACTATGTCATAGCCTTTTGGGTCTTAACCTCCTTCATTTACATGACCTTCTAGCTCTCATTTACACTCGCCTTGCCATTTTAGGATTAATATACGAGACCCTTTACTGTTTCTCCCACGACCTAATTTTTGTTAATAAAAGAATCAATCGGTTTTTCTCATGTGTGGAAAAAAATGTTATTCACAATAGATTTGCCAATATTTGAAAGAAATGCTAGATGTGAAAACAAAGAGAAGGGAGTTGAAAGATTTTAACCCTATTACCAAGATTTTAAGAGTAAAGCTCAGTAAACTATTTGATCTTATTTAGTTAAATTTGATATTTAAAATATAAATTATAAAAGTTGCTTATATATGTATTCTGTTCCTTGCTCCAAAGAGAACATGTTAAATTTAAAATAATAATACTGTTTATCTAAAATATAATTAAAAGCGTTAAAAGAATATTTGTTTTTATATATAAAATTATCAGTTTAAATAAATATTTGTATGTTCACATACATTTATAAGCATTGATTTATATACTTTGTTTTAATAAAATAAAATACAAAAATTGGACTTCCTACACTAAAAATACAACTAAAGCATGCTTGTTGTTTTTTTATTAATGATAGAGTTTGTTTCAATAGCAAATATAACACGTTTCATAGTTACTTTTTTTAAAGAACTATCTTATTTACTCACAAGACTTTTAACATTATTGATAATTCTATTTGTATTTCATTGAAGGACAAATATAAGGTATGTAACAGGAAAACCAGACATCATATGGAATAGCAGGAAAGGGGTTCTTAAAAAAATGTTGTTTAAACTAAATTCCAAAGAATAAGTAGAAAATAAAATGCAAGGGAGCTGTGGGCCCCAGCAAGAATGCCCTTTATAGAAAAATCATTTTTTTTAGTTTTTCTAAAAGTTAATTTAGTTATTCTTAATTGTGATACATAATAAAAATCATTGTAACCATTTTAGGTAGAAAATTCTTTGACATTAAGTATATTAATAATAGTGTAACCTTAATCACTACCTATCTCCAGAATATTTTCATCATCCCCAACTAAATCATACTCGTTTAGCAGTAAATCCCTATTTTCCCCTCCCCTTCACTCCTGGTAAGCACTATTCTGCTTCTTATCTCTACAAGTTTGCTTATTCTAAGTATTTCACATGAGAGGAATCAAAACATTATTACTTCTTTTATGTCTGGCTTATTTCATTTAACATGATGTCTTCACAGTTCATCCATGTTGTAGCATGTATGAGCACTTCACTTTTTATGGCTGAGTATTATCCCACGGTATGGATTTATAACATTTTATTTATCATTCATCTGTTGATGGGTTCTTGGGTTGACTTCCATCTTTTTGCAATTGTGAATAGTGCCACCATGAACATCGGGTATGAACATCGGGTGTAAACATTGGTTTGAGTCCTTGCTTTTGATTCTTTTGGGTATATACCTAGAAATGGGATTTCTAGGACATATGGTGGTTCTATGTTTAACTTTCAGAGGAATCACCAATTTCTTTTCCACAATGGCTGTACCATTTTACATTCCCACCAACAATGTATGATGTTCCCATTTCTCTGCATCCTCATCAATACCAATTTTCAGCTTTTTCTATTGTTTATTATAGCCACCCTACTGTGTTTTTGTGTTTTGTTTTTGTGTTTGTTTTTTACATGGTCAGGCATCAGGAATTGAACCTGGGTCTCCGGTGTGGCAGGTGAGAATTCTGCCACTGAGCCACCGTTGCACTGCTCCTACTTTGTTTTAATTTTCATTTATCTTATAACTAATGATGTTGAACATCTTTTCCCATATTTTTTGGCCACATGAATATTTTCTTTGGAGAAATATCTATTTAAATCGTTGAACAATTGTTAAATTGGGATATTTTCTTTTTTGTTGTTGAGTTGTAGGAAATTTTATATGTTCCACGTACGAAACCCTTATCACCCATTCTGTAGATTATTTCTCTTTCTTGATAATGTCCCTTGATGTACACAGCTTTTATTTTGATAAAATCCATTTTATCTGTTTTTTCTTCTGTTGCTTGTGCTTTTGGTGAAAAATCTAAAAATCTACTGCCTACAATAAAGTCCTGAAGAATATTTCCTTGTTTTTTGGTTAAAAGTTTTATGCTATTAGCTCTTACATTTAGGTTATTGTTCCATTTTGAATGAAATTTTGGTCGTGGTGAGAGGTAATAGTCCACATTCATTTGTTTACACATTGATTTCCTGTTCCCAGAACCATTTGTTGAAGAGGCTCTTTCCACATTGAATGGATTTGACACCTTTGTTGAAAATTAACATAGATGTGTAGATTAACTCTGGACTTGCATATTTATTCACAACTGGTCTATGTTTCTTCTTACCCACGTACCACACTGTTTTAATTACCACAGCTTCCTAGTAAGAATTGAAATCAGGAAATGTGAGTCCTCCAACTTCATTCTTCTTTTTCAATGTTGTTTTGGTTATTTAGGCCCTATATATGTAATTCCATATGAATTAGAAGAGCAGCTTTTCCATTTCTGTAGAAAAGGCTGCTGAAATATTGATAGGGATTGCACTGAATTTGTAGATCACTTCAGGCAGTGCTGACATTAAGTCCTGAAATCCATGGACACATGATGACTTTCTACTTATTTAGGTCATCATTACTTTCTTTCAGCAATGTTTTTTTTTTTTTTAGTTTGTAATTTACTAGTCTCCTATTTCCTTGTTTAAATTTGTTTTGGGGTATTTTATTCTTTAGATTTTATTGAAAATGGAATTGTTTTCATTTTCAGATTGTTCATCACAGGTGTATAAGAACCCAGTTGACTTCTATGTGTTTAACTTGTATTCTGCAGCTATCCTAAATTCATATGTTAGTTCTAGTATCTTTCTTTTGGATTCTTTGGGATTTTTTATACATATAAGATCATGTCATTAGAGAAGAAGGGTAATTTGACTTCTTCCTTTCGAATTTGGATGAGTTTTATTTCTTTCATTTGCCAGATTGCTTTGATTATAACTTCCAGAATAATGTTGGATACCAGTGGTGATAGCAGGTATCTTGTCATATTACTCATCTTTAGGAGAAAGATTTCAGTCTTTCACCTCTGAGTATGATATTTGCTACAGGCTTTTCATAAATGGCCTTACCATGCTAAGAAAATTCCCTTCTATTACTAATTTTTTTAGTATATTTTCATGAAAGGATATTGAATTTTGTCAAATGCCTTTTCTGCATATTGAGATAATAATGTAGGTTTTTTCTTCATTCTATTAATGTGGTGTAGCATACTGATTGATTTTCTTACATTGAATCATCTCTGAATTCCTAGAATAAATCCCACTAGGTCAGGGTATGTAATCATTTTAATATACTGTTGGATTTGGGTTGCCAATATTTTGTTGAAAATTTTTACATCCACATTCGTAAGGGATATTGGTCTGTAATTTGCTTTTCTTGTGTTTTCGTTATCTGGCTTTGGTATCGATGTAATGCTGGTTTCAGAATTAGTTAGGAAGTAATCCCTCCTCTTCTATTGTTCGGAAGACTTTGATTAGGATTGGTGTTAAATCTTTAAAAGTTTGGTAGAACTCAGCAGTGAAACCATCTGGTCCTGACATTTCTTTGTTGGGAGGTTATTAATTACTGATTCAAACACTTTACTTCTTTTAGGTCTACTGGGATTTTCTGTTTCTTCTTGCATCAGATTAGGTCATTCATATGTTTCAAGAAATTTGTACATCTCGTCCAAGTTTTCTAATTTGTTCATATATAATTGTTTATAGTAATCTCTTATAATCCTTTTTACTTCTGTAAAGTCAGTAGTAATGTCCCTAGTTTCATACTTGATTTTAGTTATTTCTTTTTTCTTTTTATTTCCCTTTGTCAGGTTGGCTAAAGCTTGTCAATTGTACTGATATTTTTAAAATCTAACTTTTCATTTCATTGAATTCTTTATTGTTTTTCTGGTCTCTATTTCATTTTATTGCTCTAATATTAACTATTTCCTTCATTCTGCTAACTTTGGATTTAGTTTGCTCTTCTTTTTCAAGTTCTTTAGATGTTAAGTTATTGATTTGTGATGTTTCTTCTTTTCAATATAGGCACATAAAGCTGTGAATTTCACTCTGAGCACTGCCTTCACTATATCCAATAAGGTTTTTATGTTGTGGTTTTGTTTTCAGGTGTCTCAAGATATTCCCTAATTTCCCTTGTGATTTCTTCTTTGATGCATTGGTTGTTTAATAGTGTTAAATTTCCACATATTTGTAAATTTTCCACTCCTTTCAGATTGCTAGGTTTGTTGTTGTTGAGGGCTGGAGCCATCAATTTTGTGATTATTCCAAGCTATTTTTGCTCACAAATAGGAAATGGAAAAAGAAAAGTAAAAACAAAATAGGTTTAAGATTCCTCTGCCATTTTTGCCTGAGAGGTTTACAACAATGACCACCACAGAGCTGGCTCCCCAGTGATCTAAAGTAGCTGATTCAAAGCAGTGGTCAGAGATCAGATCACATTCCCCTTGGTTTTGGGTGACTAGGTACTTATAGCCTACCCTGGCACCAGCAAGCTCTGCCAGATCCCAGGCTGCAGTCTCCACTGCTGACTGCCATATGATTGAAGGAAGGGGATAGGACCTACTACAAGGAAGTTGAAATTCAGTGATGTTACCACAGTTTGCCAGCCTCTTCCTCCAGCTCTTCCCTAGATGCTACATAGTGTGCCATCAGAATCCAGAGTTTCAAATAGTTGATTCGGATAGTTCCTGCCAGTTCCATAGTTGTTTTGGTGGAGGGCTAAATCCTGGAGCTTCCTACTCTGTAATATTCTCACAATCTTCCTCCCAGAGAAATTTGTTTTTAATATAATGCTGACTGGTCATACCTTCACCCTATCCTTAAACCCTGCCACAGTTTCCCCAGATCCTCACCATGATTTGCAAACTCTATATGATCTGACCACTAACTATATCACCAACTTCATTTATCACCCCGTTTTAGTTTCCTAGTGGTTAAAACAAATATCATACAATTGGCTAAAACAATGGTAATTTATTAGCTCACAGTTTTGAGGTAAAGAAAGGTCTAAAATCTAGGCATCATCAAGAAAACACATTCTCCTGGAAAACATTCTGGCATCCTGGGACTGGCTGCTGGTGGTCCTTGGTATCCACATCACGTGGCAATGCATATGGAAGAGGGTTCTCCTTTCATTTCTTGATTTCATTGACTTTCAGCTTCTGTCTGCTCCCCATGACTTCTTTCTATGCCCAATTTTCTTTGCTTATAAGGATCTCAGACATATTGGATCATGGCCCACCCTTATACAGTTTGGGTACATCCCAACTGATAACATCTTCAAAAGTCCTATTTACAAATGGGTTCCCACCCACAGGACCAGGGTTGGTATCTGAAGATGTCTTTTGCTGGAGACATAATTCAATGCCCAACTCTACCATCCCCACATTCCCAAGTCATAGTAGCCTTTTTTCAATTTCTCCATCTTACCACTCTCTCATCTCTTGCCTTTAACATGCTGCTATACACCTTGTATAACTCTCTCTACCTCCTATTTCTCTGCACGTTGTTGCTCCACCATCTTCAGCATATGGCCACCAGCCCAGCTCTAAGATGGTGACTTGATTTCCAGTCATCACATCTGCAGGCCAGTCAGCAAGGAGGAAGGAGACGGTGAGGAGAGGCCTCTTTAGTAAAGGACACTTCACCAAAAATTGTACAACATTGTTTCTATTTCCAAAATCAACCACAAAAGAAATGAGGAGACAGGGAAATGAAATTTTTATTCCAGGTAGCCATATGTCTTGCTAAAAACTGAAGAAGATGTGGAGAATGAATATTTGGAATGGTTATAGTTTCTTGGCTATTCAAGCAAATGCCATGTAATGGGTTATATTAAACAATAGGGATTTATTAGCTTAAAGTTTTGAGGCTAACAGAGAGGTCCAAGTCAATGTGTCATCAAAGTGATGCTTTCTTCCTGAAGACCGGCATTCCGGGTCTGGCTGCCAGCAATCCTTGGTCCTAGGTGCCCCTTGTGCACTCCTCTTGGCAATGCACATGGTGGCCTTTCCTGGCCTTTCTTTTCTCTTCTAGGTTCTGTTGAATTTCAGCTTCTTGTTTCCTGTGACTTCCTCTCTCTGAATTTTATTCTGCTTATAAAAAGACCCCTGTAATAGGATTAAGACCCATCCTGACTCAGGTGGGCCACTCCATAACTGAAGTAACCTCATCAAAAGGTCCTACTTAAAATGGATTCATACACACAGGAATGGATTATGCTAAAGAACATACTTTTCTTGCGTACATACAGTTCCAAACCTCCACAGGGTATATGACATTCTCAACCATATGGAAAAAGGTGAGTCACGGAAGTTTTACAGAAAGGATCAGAAAAATAACCCAAAAACTTTATTGTGTGACATGGCTGGAATTTTATGTGTATGGAACAACACAGAGAGAATAAGACTCTAAAGATAGGTAATGTCAGTTTATGAAAGCATTTAATTATCAAGCTCAGAAACATTATCATGTAGGAGTAACATTATAAATACCTTCACAGATATTATGCCTAAATATGTAACACTTTATAAAGGTTTTAAAAATACATTATTTCATTTAAAACCAACAATCCTATTGAACAGTTATTATTATCCTTGTTTGGCAAGTTAGATATCAGGTCCAGGTCTCCTGATTCAAGTCCAGTGTCCTTGCAACTATACTTGAAGTATCTAATATACTCAGACACATTCAAGAAGATATGACATTGTTAATCCAAAAACAGTAGCAATGCAAATGAAACTATTAGATAACTTTAAAAAGAGCTCCTACAGATTAATATGATGACTGAATTTTTTTTTTAAAGGGATGATCATTCAGTAAGCACATGAAAGTCAGTGCTTTCTCTTTGAAAGTAATGGAAATTTTAGTGAAAGTATGAGGCACAGGACTCAAATATGGACTGTCCAAAATTTTATTAGTATGAAACTTAGAAAGACAGGGCAACAAATAATGTGTGCATGTATGGGATAGGGTGGAGGAGCGAGTAGTGTCAATGACAAAAAATGGAAGGAAAAAAATAATCTAAAATGAAAAGGACATGAATCTTCAGATTAAAAGGAACAACCAAATCTTCAAAACTACAAAAAGACCCCCCACAATAAGTCAAAGAGATCCCAGAATTATCACTAAGTCGAGTCCTGGTTTGGAGCTGAAGGAGAGAGGACCCTAGAAAATAAATTTCTGGTGGAGGGAGAGGGGAGAACAGAGTTCTACAGACAAACATGGCTGTGAAGGTGGGGGATGCAAGTATGATAAAGTCACTAATTACAGCAATCAAGAAGTGCAATTAGAATCTCAGGAAAAAACATGAAGCCAACTAAGATGTGATGTAACGCTAAGCAATAATAGAATTTAAAACATATACATACATACACACACACACACACACACACTGTGGTAGTTTGAAGCTGTATGTTCCCCAGAAAAACATGTTCTTAAATCTATTCCATCTCTGTGGGTGTGAATCCAATGCAAGTAAGACCTTTTGATGAGGCTTCTTCCGTTAAAGCATGACCCACCTCATTCAGGATAGGTCTTAATCCTCTTACTGGAGTCCTTTATAAGAGAATGCAACTTAGGCACAAAAAGAAAAAGCCATGGAAGCAAGAAGCTGAAGTCAACCAAAACAAGAGGAGAAGGGAGAGATCAGATGCCACTATGTGCCTTGCTATGGGGCAAAGGAGCCAAGGATCACCGCAGTTGGTCTTCGCAAGGAAAACATAATCTTGATGGTGACATTTTTATGGCCTCAAAACCATGAGCAAATAGATTCCCATTGTTTAACCAAATCCATTTCATGGTATTTGCTTTGAGTGTCATAGGAAACTAGGAAGTGTCTGATGTCTGATGTTGGGACCCGAAGAAGTCTGCATGGCAGTCAGGAAGCGACATGCATAAAGTGGCCGGAAGCAAGGATGCTGGGACCCACAAGCACGAGCTATCTATGAGGACACACCAGAATCTGAGCCAACCTCTCTCCCTCTCCAACTTTGATATGGATATTCTGCAGGAAAAACTATCACCCATTGTCATGGAGCTAAACAAGCACCTGGCTCAAGAGTCCAGAAGAAGCTGAAACATGAGCTGGGGGCAGATGGAGCACTTGCAGGCCAGACTTCTGCTCCTTATCCACAAGGTAAGCCAGTAAATAGGCAAAAATGTACAAGAACTACAACAGCACCTGGTGCCCCTACTTCAGTCTTATGAACATTAAAATATGACTACTTCTTCACTTCTATCTTCAATCTCACACAAAATGTCTTCTTTGCCTACCATGACAAGAAATATACAGGGAAAGGAATTCTGGGAAATTTTATTCAATTCAGCTGACTGCATTATACATTGGTTTATTACAGACACCACAATCTCTTTTGTGTGGCCTAGGTTGTAACATCAGAATCACAGAAAAAAGTAACGCAATTTTAGCATAGAACTTGGTCTAAGCTGAACAATATCTATATAATAATGATAATAGTGATGATGCTTCCAGGTCTTTACATTTGGAGTCAACTTGTAGAAAGGCCCATAAAGTGTGTTTGTGGTTGCAGGACAGAGGGTAAGTGTTAAAAACCTTGAAAATATAAAAGTGAAAGAAAGGTACCAGAAGGTGGCATGTTTAAGGGAGATTGGGACGGAAGGAAGGATAGAGAGCCAAATATTTTCATTTTTCAAAGTTGAGAGTGAAGGAATCCTCTGCAAAATTAAGAGAACAAGAAACAGAAATTTAAAGATGTTACTTAAAGGTACAAAAATATGCAATAGGAGAATTAAAGATAGTGATAATTATAAACATTGGGTGAAGGAAGCAAAGGTGAAAAAAAGAGTGCCTGTGAATATATTAATTCTCAAAATACAGTCTGAATTAATAGATTGGGTCAACAGTCAATAAACTAAGAAACTGAGGTATATAGAAACATTATTTAAGGTTATTAAAAAGAAATGGTGAAAAGGTTGTTTCTGGGTAATAGAGATGGGTTGGGAGTTAAGTAGAGAGATACTGTTGCTTTTCATCATAAGGGATTTTTTTTTGTACTATTTGATTAGTTATAATAAGCATTCATTACTTTGACTGCAATAATTTATTTTAACAGAGAGAAAATAGAAGACGTCAGAGGCTAGGACCTTGGTCAAATCCTTCATTATAGGGGCAGATGTGAGAGAAGAACCAAGAAAAGACGATGAAGAATAATTAAGGGCTTTAAGAGGAGTGTTTTACAATAGCATATTAATGTTTGACAGGTTTAAAGAATAGAAACATTATCTTTATTATAACTTTAGAATGGATTTTGACCACTAATCTATAATAGTAGTAGACAGATCTGTCAAATCACTCCTTTCACTTGGAAAGAATAAATCATTCTGACAAAAATTTATGGCAAAATCTATCAATTTCAATTTTAAAATCAAGAAACCAATTTTAATTATATCATATATTATTATATTATTGAATACATGTATATTATGTGAAACTGGGAGAATTCAGCCAAATCAACCTTTCGCAATATTCGGATGCTATCAACCTTTCAAAATATTTTGATGCTTGGTGTGTTTTGTAGTATAGGTTAAGTTTTAAAAGATATATTATTTTCCAATAAAATATAATATGAATTTATCATAGTCACAATTGAAATGAAATTCTTTCTGAATAGACTCCTAATCAGTACTTCAATTACATAGATATTACATTGATATAATATTTAAGTTTAGAATTTATTTGACAGTTTATAATGTTCAAGAGCATTAGTTATGTTTCTATAGGTACTAAACATTCTAATAATTTTTCTAATTATTATTTTTAATCTATTTTCTTGATTAGTTCTATCACTAAGATTTAGAAGCACTACGTTAATTTCATTTACATTGATATTAGTACATTTCCAAACCTTGCCTATTTCCCACTTTTACATGCTTTTCCATGGAGTAAACATCTCAGTGCATTATTCTCAAGTGCATCACTATTAACTTCAACAAGTTGCACTGGTTTAAATAATTCTTTTTGCTGAAAATACTATATTACATAACCAATTTCTACAAATCTGTTAGCAATTTGAGCTAATTTGTTCTTCAAAAACTATGTTAGAATAATTATCTTTGATCTCTTAAATTAACCAAATGGAATATTGTTTATGATATAATTGAAATGAAAACTGCATTATATTAAATGCTGTTTCTTGACTCATTGCTTAATAGACCTCAGTTAATGTGTTCCTCATGGGGAAATGGCAGAATTGGTTCCGCTGGAGTTAACAATATCAGAGAAGTGCAGTTGTCCTTACCAATATTTTTATTACATTGAAATTCAAAACCAAAGTCAATATATTTTCAACTTAAATTGTCATTTAAGAATGTATGAGGTAGAGTTAAGTTGTAGCTACACAATGCTTACATTAGTAACAAGTAGAAATGTTAAAATAGCCTCTTTTGGGGTTCTGCAGACTCACAGTTCTGGGATTTCATCCATGACAGTGACCATCACACCCAAGCCTGGTAACCTTCCATGAGATCTTGGGGGCCCACCCGGTACCTTTTTATTCCCTGAAACTGTTTCATCCTTGAAGGAAGAAAGTCTAATATTCTGTTCTCTGACAAGCTCAGATTCTTTCAATTCTCTCATTTCTTTATTCATGCTAATCATGACTGCATCAAGTGCCTGATGTTCTTGACCCCTTCATTTTCTTTCAACTAATTTATTTCATAAAAATTACAATTTATGGAGCATTTATAGTATGGAAAGTTCTTTATTTGTATTAGTTATTTAAAACATTCAAAAACCCTAGGAAGTGGAAATTACAATCCCATTCAGCCCATAAGGTAACTGAAACACAGGTTAAAAAAAATTGCTCTAGAGAAGTGAAAGGAACAGGGTTTAAACTCAGGAATAGCTGCATCATATGCTGTGCCAAACAGCTCTCTCCTGGTGTTTACTACCTTCTACATTAGACCTTGACCCAAAATACTTCACTTAAACCATTCTCTTTTTTTGCTAGTGTCCTCAATTCCTTTATTCTTTAATCCTGTCTATCATAGCCATCCTTAAAAACAATACAATTCCATTAGCTGAACCATTCACCTTCCCCATTCTCCTATTCAGGTCACTGAGCACTACCAGGTATCACATACCCATGAACTAGCCCTACTACCTATTCATTGTCTGTATGTAGTCTCAGCTGGGTTGTGTCCTTTGTGAAATTTCCTCCTCTATTCCAAACCTAATTTCCTCCAACATCCTGCCCCACCACTGCCTGCTCATTGAGTTAACCCAAAGGACTGGAGTGTCAAATCTGTTCACATAAATGAGATCTTTCCCAGAATCAAACTTTACTAACAATTTCAATGATAAAAGCAACCGCAAGCCACAGATGAAGCTCAGAGAGGTCTGAGACATCCTGTGTACTTCTCAAGTTCTATCATTCGTGCATTAGATATGCACAGTTTGGCTCAGAGTAATTGATGGAGTCTCAAGGAAATGCTCATGGGTATTATTACCTTATTTAGATTGTGAAATAACTCCATTTTATATCCCAAATAGTCACCTAGCTTGCATGACATTTTCCAGAGAGCCTTGTCCCATAAATCCATAGAACTTCATGTGTTTATGATAAGCAATCCTAAATCAGTAACATTCCATAGATAAGGGCTCTTCTCCTAGCAAAGGAATTCAGCTATTCGGCTAGCAATATGTTTACGAGGATCACCTGACTTCTTTCCTTCCCCAGGAAGTGCCTCCATCCCCTGCCCAACAGAAACACACACACACACAGCAGCAGCTGCTGCTTTAATTCCTTCTTTCTCATATGCAGTAAAAAAATTCTGCTTTCTCTTTTACAGGAAACAAAGTGTTCCTTAGGTAGGAAGGTACATCAACTTGTTTTTCGTTTTACACATTATTAGACATCCACCCCGTGGGGAGAGCTGCTTTGCCTCACAGTGACCGCCGGGACCCAGGCTCAGGCGCCACAGAAACTTTCAGCAAATGACTGCTTTATTACTTACAAGCACAGAGGGTCCAGAAGAGTAGGGAAGAGACCCCATTCTGGCTGTTCTCCCGGGGAGGCCAACTGCACAGGTCAGGGTCTGTGGATGACACCTGCAGGCAGCCTCAGAGAAGAGAGACAGATCTCTGCTGCCTGCAGACCAGAGTATTTAATCAACTCAGGGGGAGGGGCACTGCCACTGAGAGTGCCTACCTGACTAGCAGCGGGAGCTGCTTATTCTGGGTTTAAAGTATTGTCAGGCCTTTTCAATAGACCCAATGTCTCCCCTGGATTTGAGGAGTGGAAACACACTGAAACATCTGCACACAATAGAAAAGGAGGTGTGGCTAGGCCATGGTTGGGAGCACCTAGGAGATGGTTTCTAGATATTATCCCCAACTTCCCCACCACTCTCCATCTTCCTTCCTCTAGATTCTGGGCAAAAGTTTTCTTTATTTTGTCCAGAGTTGATACTTCTCTCAATCATTTGTTTTCATTGCTTCCTCTCCCTACAAAGACTGGGTATTTTATTGATCAGTGACATTCTTTACAAGCCAACACTACTTCTTGGCAATATTTATTTTTTATCTGTCACTTTGATAGTGTTTGTTATGTGCCAGTCACTTTATTACCTCATTTAATCCTTATAATAACCATATACTGTTAGTAGTCCCAACTTACATATGAGGAATAGGGCTTGAACACAGGTCTGTGCTATACTACAAATATCTTTTAAAATGTCTATTTGAAGTGATTTTTCCAATATCTGTCTTTGCATTATTTCCCAAATGACTCTGGCTGCTCCTCAGAACTTTCAGTGTCTAAAGTTCCTATCACACAATTACAAAATCTGAACTTTTTCTATATTTGTTTCACATGTCCATTCAAAAAAATTCTTTGAGGTTGGAAATCATTACAAAAATTTATTCTACTTCTCATAGCAATGAGCACAATTCTGAACATGCAATTCATACCTTAAGGGTAAATTAACGTGGGGGTCATTGACACATAAGTGGTCAATGGTTAATCCACAAAACAGTTATACAGCTGTGTCTGTGTCTGTAGCAGCTCATCTTTTCTCCCTCGCACAAGTTCACAAACCCCTCCCATAATAACCTACTTTATATGATTAGTGGCAAGAGCATAATCAAGAGACATGGAAGTTGTGAGCCTGCAATGTGACATTTACCATTATCTTAATCTTGGGATTTTCTTAGTATCTTCAGTTTGTAAGTATTTAGCATCTTATCATACACAGAACTTGCACCTGTGATTTTCTGGATCCTTCTGAGTTTTGATCAGTACCTTGAATCCATGGGTATCTTTTGGATCTTCCTCTATGGTAAGCCTTAAAAATGAGATTAAAAATCACAATTACATTAGTTCTAAATAAAAACCAGGGAAACATGAAGGTAAAGTATTCTGAGACTAAAGGGGGAACAGGTTATCACTGACAGCTTTGTGTAACAGATTTAGAAATGCAGAATTAGTGAGTGTTCTAATTTTGCTGAATCCTGAAAACAAAGGAAGAATAAGATTAGCCCCTACAGATTTGATTTCCATTTCTTAAGCAACAGTCCAAGACTCATCCCTAATTCTGGAGGAACCACCCTCCAACAAAAGGAGCTGAAAATATTTAGACTGTAGAAGTGGAGGCTTAGGGATGCCCAATGCATTCCATTTATTTTTAAAGATAATAAATTCAGTATTTCAAAAACTAACCAAACTATTTGGGGATGGTGGTGTGACATGATCACAGCCCTGGAAACTTTTTTATGGATGTCATGTAGGAAAAGAATGAGATGTGTTCTGTGAAATCATAGGGCAGATCCAGGATGATTAGTGGGAGTTTTAGGGAAGCAGATTTGACCCAAATAAAAAGAAAACAATTTCAATAGTGAAGTATTTAGAAATAAAGATTTTTAAATAGAGATATTTAGAATAGATATTTCAAAGTGTCATGAGTTGTACTTTGAAAGGAAGGCTCCTGCTTTGGGTGGGAGGTTAAACTAGACTATTTTCAAGGCCCCATTCAATTCTACATTCTATGATTCTGCTATTTTCTTTTTCTACACACAAGTAAAAATTATTTCTAGACATTTTTCAAGTCTAGAGGCACTGAATAATAGAGTTTTGTTTAAAATATTGCTCATAAGCTCCCTATAGGTGAAACACTTAGAGATTGAGCATATAGATTGACAGAATAGAGGCTGGAGGTGGGCTCCAGAGTGTTTGAGAGGAAAATATAATAATTATAGGACTTTGGCTGGTAAGGATCACAGGGCTATTAACGTTCACAGATTGTTCTATATTTGACTTTAATAACTAGGATCATCTGCTAGGAGTTCAGATAATGAGCCATTTCACTCTACAGAAAAGGCATCTTTAAATCTGTTTTCTTTCACATTGTTTTGTTATTATGAAAGTATTATTCTTTCTTTCTTTCTTTCTCAAAAAACACTTGATAACAGTGAGCAGGCAATCATTAGACTATATTGTGTCCCACATAACTTCGAAATTATGCAGTGGTGTGTAGGAATAAGAGTTCAGGAGAGAAGAAAGTATTTTGTACCAGGTAATAGCTTTATACATAATTTTCTCTGCCTGCCTGCACTTTTTACAGATGGGGGTTTGGAATTGGATGAGGTTCAAATAATTTGGAGTAATAAATAATGTCAGATGCAGTTTGGGTCCAATTTATTTTTTTAAATGTTGAATCCAACATTTCAAATACTTAACCAAAATATGTTAACATTGGAAACAGATCAGAATAGCTGGCTAAGGCAGATACCTCGAAGTAACTGATGGAGTGCCAAGTAAACAGAGATTTTTTGGCATGGGGTTAAAAAGATGGTGTACCATTGTTTCAGCTTGTAAACTGCCAGAATGTGATATACCAGAACTGGAATAGTTTTTGAAAAGGGGACTTAATGAGTTACAAGTTTACAGTTCTAAGCCTATGGAAATGTCCAAACTGAGGCATCCAGGGAAAGATACCTTAATTCAAGGAAGGCTGATGCATCTGGAACACCTCTGTCAATTGGGAAGGCACACTGGTCCCTTGGTCCTGGGCTCTGTTGCTTTCAGCCTCTGTTCCTGTGGGGGTTCCTCACGTTGCTTCTCCAGGGCTGGCTTTCATCTCTGGGCTTCCCTTGGCTCTCTCCAGGTCCTGGCTTGCTTGACATCTCACAGTGACATCTGCTGGCCTCCTAGCATCTCCAAACATCTGTGTCTCTGTTCTCCAAATGTTGGCATCTGTTTCAGCTCTGCTTTGAAGTCTCTGTGGGCTCTCTCTGTTGGCTCTGAGGTTTCTGTGGTTTCTCCAAAATATTTTCCGTTTTAAAGATGCTAGTAGACTAATCAGGACCCACCTGGAATGGGCAGAATCACATCTCCATCTAACCAAAAAGTTATACCCACAGTTGGGCTTGTCATATATCCATGGAGAAACTCTAAGCAAGTTTCTGCCCTCTCGTATTGAATTAAGATTAAAAGAAATAGCTGTCTCCATAAGATTGAACCAGGATTAAAACATGGCTTTTCTGGGGTACATAATATTTTCAAACTGGCACAACCATAACCTCTAAAATGATTTTAATCATTAGGGCAACTTGCCAAGTAATTAGGAAGGGTTGAGGTATAACAATTGAGAAAAATGCTGCAATTTCATACGTGCTAAAATCCACTAAACTCAGAGCTTTTATTGGGTCATAACACTGAACTTTTGTAATGTGTTAAGAGCTATTTTAGATGCATTCTATGTGACGTCATAGAATCCTAACATCAACCCTATGAGGGGATTATTTTTCCCATTTTTCAGATGAGGAAGTTGAATGTCAGAGAGTTTAGTAACTTATCTAAGATCACACAACTAATACATTTTTGAACCAGGGTTCCAACCCAAGCAGTCAGTCTCCTTGGGTTCCTCTCTTAGCTGTTGTGCTGTTAATTAAGAGTCTGTGTTAAACTTGGAAAATCTTTGTCTGAAACTGCAGCCAGTTAGTTTCCACTGGTGATCATGAAGAGTCTTATTATTAACTCATCTGTCTAAAAAGAAATCATATAAATCATGGAAATGGAAATATTATTTCATATAAAACATAACTGACCTTTCTGAAAAGGAGAAAATGATGGAATAAAATATTTACTCAAAACTCATTAATTCATGCAACCAATATTAATTGACTGCCTGTTACTTGCCAGATACTGTCAAATGAACAGAGCGGGAAATAGACCTGACCAGTGTCCTCAAGATGTATGCAGTCTGTGAGAGGTAGACAATAAATAAGTAAACAATTTTGTTTTGTTAAATATCATAATGGGGGAAGGCTCTGGGATGCTATGGTAGAGAATAGCAATCATTTAAGCTAAGATGTAATGGTTGCAAAGTAACTAGCCAGAAGGGAAGGTAGGAAAGGAGTAAGAACATTCTCAACAAAGAAAGCAGTATCTGCAAAGGCCCTGTGGTGGGAAAGAGCCTTGGCTTGCTCAAGACATTGAAATGCCAGTTCATTTTCAACAGAAAACAAAGGGAAGAGTGGTCAGGAGCGATGTTTCATGAAGCAGAAGGGCCAAGGGTACTGGGGACTCTGGTGCATAGTTTGAATTCTATTCTAAGTGCTATAAAAAAGACATTGGAGGGTTTTAATGACAGGGAATGACACTCATTTGTGTTTGAGAAACTTCAGTTTGGTTTCTGTGTGAACAGTGGATTTTGACATGGGTTTTTATATTCTGGGCTGGGAATTTCAAACTCAGCCATCTGGAATGTTCCTCAGGAGTCATCGGAGGAAAGAGCAAAAAATACATTGGAAAATTATATCTGTGGCTTGATTTCCTTTACAGTTAGTTCCAAAGGACTCTTGTTGTCCTAGATTTTTGTCTTATTTCATTTGTTATAAAGCAATTATGACACTGTTATGCTATTAATTGTAATGTATTTCATCT
Organism: Tamandua tetradactyla; assembly: GCF_023851605.1. Taxonomy (NCBI): domain Eukaryota; kingdom Metazoa; phylum Chordata; class Mammalia; order Pilosa; family Myrmecophagidae; genus Tamandua; species Tamandua tetradactyla. The sequence goes on along the minus strand of NC_135329.1, from coordinate 153,427,006 downwards.
GGGCTTTTATAACATCTTCATTTCTCCATTTTTTGTATTCACAATCGGAGACCCATTTCAAGGACAACTATTTTCCCTAAGATAACATGTCAGACTCAAAGTCATTCTGTACCTTTTCAAATATGTGGATACCATGTGAATAGAGCATCTGGCTAGTTTATTGCTTTTATCCCATTTTATCTGGGAGTTTACTGTCATATTGTCATTTATAAGATATGTGTATATAGATTATGTTGGAGGTCTTATTGAAATTCTAATTGGCTGAAATGATATTTTGAAAACTACCATTCATCCAAGACATTCAAATGCATTGCAAATATGTAAATTAACCTCCAAAATGCTTACATTGATGTATGGCTCTGCTAGACAATCAGGTGAGCCTAAATGAAAAGGCTTTTATGCTTTTTGTTCTTGTCATCTTATTTTATATCTTTCAGAAAAGAAAAGAGAACAATGTCATAGATATTTTCTTTTCTTTTGTCTTGTTTTCCTGTTCAATATCTGATATTTAATTTCCATTTTGGAAAGATCACCATTGCATGTACAATTGGTGGGATCCAGTGACTTCATTCTACTATGGAAACTGAACGGGAAAGTTCCTCTCTCCTCACAGTCCTTGACAGACAAAATTAGGCATGCTGGGGCTTTGAATGAAGCATGGCAAAGAGTGCCCAACAGTTGAGTGCATTGTTAGCATCTAGGCCAAAATGTTTGTGCCACCCAACTCCCAGAATCCCTTTGAGTCTCACACATTTTCCAGAACCACCCTTGCTGTTTTCCTTCAATTTGGAAAATTTATATTCTTCCAGTACTTTCCTCTTTAATCATGACAGCCAGTGGGTTCTGTTGTTTGCACCAAGAACCTTATAATCAATAAACTGTCCTCAGCAGGAACTACTAATGTGGCATTGTGGAAATCTTGCTGATGTGCTTTGTGTAGGCCATATATCTGACCCTCGAGAGAACAAAGAATAAAAATATATCCTCTTTCTCTGAATCCTGAGCACAATGACTGAACAAAATAAATATATAAATATAGATTACAAATATATTTTTAAAACATCCAAACATTGAAATAGTTTGAAATAATGGATGAAATAAACCTATTTTACAAAGGGTTTAGAAGGAAGCATGGTTTTTGTCACTAAACATGTATATTTTGATGCTACATTTCAGTCTTCCACAGGAGCGAATTTATGTGAAGGCAGTACCAAAATCATGTCCTGACAGACTACTTTCAATCCTCAGTATTGTTCCTGAAAGTGTCACCTGTGCTATCTTTTCACAGGTCTTTCATTTTGAACAACAAAATCAAACTATTCAGTGGATGCAAGGGTAGTTCAATGGTAGAATTCTCACCTGCCATGCAGGAGACCAGGTTCAATTCCCCATCCATGCACTAACCCAAACAAGCAAACAAGGAAACCAAGCAAACAAAAATTCAACAAATGGTTCTGCAATAACAGGACACTCACATGGAAAAAGAACAAAATGTGACCCTGCCATACAGCATACAAAAAAAAAAAAAAATCAACTATTCAAACTGTTGTGGTTTCTGAAAAGTGCCCCCACCTCCCTTTTACTATCCTTTGGGAAACTGAAATACACTTTGGAAACAAATGACAACTCAGGTCTCAATTTCCTAACTCTTAAAGGAACTCTGAGCACAAATTTTTAAGTTCAGGCTGAAAGGTTTAGGATTTCATCTCAAAGGGAGTTTTGAATTTATATCTGCCCTTGTAACGAGAGCAGGCATTCAATTGTATAAAGGGAGGTGCTAGCACCTTACTCCATCCTCATATATTGTACTTTGTTCTCTCCTAGTTATATGTTCACAAGAACTCCTGCATGCACTCTTTTGTTTTTTTATCCTCGTGGGGAAAAATTAACATATTTATTTACCATTATTTATGTTGGCTGATGAAAATCCAAGTTTTTAAATGATGATGAGGACTAGAGAACCAGTGTCTGCTGATATTCTGAAAGGTTCCAGCTTTTTTTCTTCCGGCATTTGAGTCCATCCTAATGCAGCTCCATTAATGTTAATTATTGTCAAGCAGTAATTATTTTCTACGTGGAAATGAAGACTAAATCTTCATCTGCATGGAAAATTGTTTTGACTACAGGACCTAACTAGATATTTGAGTTACTCAAACAAATGTTGAATTCATTTCAGTGAGTGGTTTGGCTGATCTCATTCTAAATTAATTTAGTAAATTCATTTTAAATGATCAGATTGTTTATGTTGGTACATTATAACTTATTTATTTCATCAGAAAACATTTAATCAAAGTCTGCCAGGCACTGAGCTAGGCACTAATCTATATCATGTCTTCTTTATCTTTTATTACCTTTTAATCACTTGCTCTGTTTTCAAAGCCAAACTGAGATAATGCTGTGGTATTATGCATCTTATATTAAAGTTGCATTAATGAAAATTTTTGCTCAATTGATTGGGGTAATGAGCTAAAACTGTTCAGCTCAACACTGATCTTATGTTTGAGAGGAATAAATGTTCTCATTCTTAGAAAAGAAGTCATTTTTAAGCCAATTTAGGGAAAATAGTTGCTCAAACATCTTGGTAAGTACACATAGAAAAAGTCACCTTTTAAAATTATTTTCCCATCAGAAGAATCAGACAAGATGATGTTACCTCCCAGTAGTTGCGTTTTTTTTTAATTTTCACATTCATATCAGCCAGGGATGATTCTAAAAACTGTTTAGCAAGTATAAAATAATAATAAATTATAAGAATACGTTATTTACTCAATGATTATCCTCAAATAATCTTTAGTCTTCATTTTTGGATTGGGGGTCAAAAGCCACCTTGTGAATCCTTTCTTAATCCCTGCAGTGAGAATTAATTACTCTCTCTATTGTCTTCTCACAGCATTTTAAAACCCTTATTACAGCGCTTAACACATTGAATCATTATTTTAACCTGTATTCCACACCAGACTGTTAGTTCAAGAGGTAATGTTTTATTCACAGCTGAGTTCCCACAGAGTTGGTCATAGAATAGGCAATCAATAAATGTTAAATGAAATGACTACAACATTTACCTAAGCAAATATTTTCTTAATTTTTCCTTTCCCTATTCTAGTTTTGTTGTTTTTATTTTTTAACGCTTATCTTTTTCTGTCTTCTCACAGCATTTACCAGTTTTATCACTGTCCACCTGACTGCCTTTGGCTGCTCATTGTGACTCTCAGAAATTTGCACTGTTTTCTGGAATTTCCCTGTTTCTATTTCTTGTTCTAAATGGCCCATACCAGTTCTTGTTAGAGACTGGAAATCCCATCATGACGTCATCCCACTCATTTGGGAATCTAAAAGCATCATCAAAGCATAACCCTGCAATAAAGATTATTGAACAGATTTTATTATATTTAAAAGACCAGGTGCACAGGTGGTTCAGTGGTAGAATGCTCACCTTACATGCGGGAGACCCAGGTTCAATTCCCGGACCATGCACTAAAAGAAAAAAATAAAAAAGACCATAAAGATGGTCTCTTGAAGGAATAAACAATGCAGATTGTTAATCTTCATGTTAAGTGTATCTTAGAAAACTACTAAAGATGGAACCATGGCAATGAGTGCAAAATTAATCCAGGGGCTAAGTGTTGTTGGGGCCTTATTAATTACTTCTGCTTCACAGCCTCCAGATCGCTCATTCATAGCAGCCCCTTCGTCCTAGGGCCTGAGAGGGGAATTTCTGAGATTGAGTGTTAGACGCTGGATCCTCTGTTTGGGTCAACACAGCAAAGTCTATAATTGCCATAGTGTAACGAAAATTTGGTTGTTCTGGGAACTCCCTAGGTTTAAGAGAGTGAGAAAATGAATTTATATACAGGTTACATCAGAATTTGAAAACAACTGTACTAAATTAGAAAATGATGGATATTTGCAAATCTGGATTTGTAAATTTTCACATCATCTTCTCCTTCCATCTTATCTTCCCTTCCTCTTTCCCTTTCTTCCTTTTCAGCTAACATAAGTGTGAAGTTGGTCTTTTTAAATCAGCACTGGTTCACAAGTGCTGGTTCACAAGTGGCTCTCTTTTGCTATTATGTTTCCTTTTACACTGTTCTCCACTTCAATTGCTTACCCCTTTATGGGCAATTGTTTTAATAAGCAAACTATATAGTGATATTTTTGCACATATTTTTAATTTACAGAAACATTAGTTCACCATGGATCCATTTTATTTTTACTTTTTCCACACCTTGTTTTTAAGACAACTCTTTGTTCCCAAGACATAGCCTAAGAAGTTTATTTCTTCTAATGCCAGTGTTCCTGCAGTATACATCCACAACATTTATCCTGTTCATTTCTCCTGGTAAGGGACACCCAGGTAGAGTCCAGCTCCTCTTACATGTCTCCTGGTTGAGAGTTTCTCTGGGAGAGGAGCCCCTGCTGGGCCCAGGAACCACCACACCGCTCTCCAGAATAGCTGCAGCAGTCAAAACACCAGCTCAACTGTGATGGGTTTTGTTTCCCCTATATCTTTGCCAACTTCCTAATTTTTGCCAATCTTTGTTAATGCCTATATATGGTGGAATGTTCACTACTATTGAAAATGATTTATATTTTCTATTTGCTTTTAGAAAAATATGCCATGTAACTTGTAAATTTATTGTTTCTGTATTGCTAGATACTGCTTTTGAAATCGAATCTGATTGTTTCTGTCTTTTTATTGGAGACTTGAAGTTATTCACAGTTATTGTATTTGTTTATATACTGGGATTTTAAAAGTTCTATCTTAATTGATATTTTCTCTTGAATATGTTTTTCCTTTTTATTCTTTCCTGCTTTCCATTGGCTAAGCCAAATTTTCTTTTGTTTTTTCCTAAGGTTTCTTTCTTATTTTATACCAATTTTATGATTTTACCAGTATCTACATATTCCCTCAAGTAACATAAATATTTTGTATCTTTTCACCTTTCCAGCTTTGGTTCTGCTAATGTGTTGGTAGAATTTAAGTTCTAGAATTTTCATTTTATGTTGAAGTGGATGGTATATGGATTTCATTTTTCTCTCTATTTAAACAAATTTACTAAAAGTTATGTGTTTCCACATTTTTTTCAACATTTATATTAGTACTCTAACTTTTTATTGTAGTACTTTATCAAAGATTCTTTTCAGAGTCTTTGTGAAATAAAATCTCTGAAGCCTTAAATGCATGTGAATATCTCAATTTCACCCTCTTAATGATGGTCTAGGAAACTATAACATTTGATCAAAGTTTTTTTTTTTTTAAGTATTTTGAAAATATTTCCTTATTGTCTTTTATTCCTAAGAATTTGTTAGAAAGTCTAATGCCAATCTGACTATTGTTCCCTTTGGGTAATCTGCTCTTTCTTTTTGGAAACTTTTAGAAATTTTTTTTGAATTTGACAATCTTAAATTTCATACTAATGAGCCAGTCTTAAAATATTTCTTATCTATCTTATTAGTCATGCTAAGTATCCATTCAATCTGACATTTTATCTTTAAATTTTTCTTTTCTCCCAAACTTTTACTTTCTGTTTATTGGAACTTTATTTCTTTGGGAGGATTTCTCAACTTCATCTTCCAGGAACTCACTATTTGGATCTTTGCCAATACAAGTTCTACTATTTGTGGCTTTCATTTTGTTCTCTCCCTGTAAGTTTACATATCATTTAGTTTTAAGATCAAAATTACATGTAAACATAATTAAGTAGAAATAAATAGTACCACAAATTGTATTATAAGAACAGTAGTCCCCTCAATCCTTCATCCTTTCTTAGTCACTGGAAATCACCACTCTTAATTCTTAACAGACTTTTTTGTATTTATCTCTACATCTCTAAATAAAATGTGGCAGTTCTTTTTTTTTTTTTTTCAGTTTTAGACATTGTAGATTGATTTCAAATTTAGCTTTTTTTTTTATCCTTCAATTCCCCTACTCCACCGCCCCCCTCCATTTTCCTTATCCTTTCCATTAATAGGGTGTATCATGATTTTAGTTTACATGATTATGGCTATAAAAGCTGAGCCACATAATTACTGCCTGACTTTTCCTGCCTGACCACTCAGTTTTCTATGAGGTTGAAAATTTTATTTTATGTAGTTAGTTTTCTGTGTCCTATCACTAATTTAGCTCCAAGCTCTCACCAGATTTGTAAATATCATTCAGTATGCTCAAACATATTAAGTAAGTCAATATTATAATCTTAAATCCTTCCCACGGCCTTTTGATGTGTTTGAATCTGCACTGGCCGTTCTCTGAACCTGTTACATTCCTTACCTAAACTTTGGGACATGCATTTTCCCTTAGATTCTTGGCTTATCATTAGGTAGGTAGGATAGCCTCTCCTCTGTAGAATTTGTCTCCTCTGCTCAGTTCCAAGTTTCAGATGTGCAGAGTGAGTATAAGTCCCATTTGAATTTAAGTCTTATATGTATTCTCATGGCTATCTATTTATTGCTTTATTATTATAACGATGAAAGAGAAAAGTGAGTGAAAGATAGGACATAGACATGAAACCGTTTAACAATCATATTTCTCTACTTTGTCATTATCTGCTTGAGCTTTAACATGGACCTGTTCTGTGGACTAGTATTTGGGACCCACTAGGTAAGGTCACCTACTCTCAAGGTTTTCAGTTATAGTAAGTTGGAACCTCCCAGATCTCATCTTTAGCCCAAGTCTGTTTATGTGTTTTTCAATGTCAAACACCCATGCATCCATAACCGAATGGAGAACCAGTGACTACCAATGGACTTAAAACTCCATGAAGGCAATGGCCACTGTCTGTTTGTGTGTGATGTTATTTCTAGTATACAGCATAGTCCCAGGAACCAAGATATTTAATATAATGGGTAGTTGTTTAATATAATTACTATTTAATGGTTTAACGATTTCCACACACCACATTGTATTATAATTTTCCTGTTAATGTGTCTCTCCCACTAGATGAAATTTCTTGACTACTAGGATAATGCCTGGTATATAGTAGGTAGAAATAAATATTATGAATGAAAGCATTTGGATTATTCAGGCCTAATAAGTTAAATATCTCAGTGGCAGTGTTGTTCTGAGAAACACTTATGCTGCTGAAGTTTTTGAGGCAGAAGAACTCAATATTATGCTGCCTTTTCTTAGTATCAGTTTGTGAAAAAAAAAAGCATTTAACTCAGGTCATCGAAATTAACACATCTAAGGCACACTAAAGTAAAGCCAATTGTCCTGACAAACAGAAGGGGATCTTGTGTTTGTTAGACATTTCACTTCCAGAGCTGTGGATGCATTTTTAGTAACCTCAGAGAGTAACACTTGTGTACTCTTCCATATAACCTGAAGAACTAGAGAAATAGAATTTTATAATTTTTCTGACCCACCAGACCCATACTATCATAACATGTGTACCAAATTATTTGAACTTATAAAACCAAAGTAATAATGAGGAAAATTAATAAGACTGTGTGCTTTCTACCTTTGAAAATATTTTATTACTGAGTCTTCTAGACAAATATCTTAGTCTCCAGTCATTTATATGCCTGAATTGTATCTAAATGTTATAGTTATTTATGAGTGGCTGATAACTGAGCCATCTCTAAAATGAAAAGAAAAGCAAATCGTTTTGTTATAAATCTCAATTCACTCTGTACTATATGTGAGCAAAGCATCATCAGCACAATGCATGGTTCCAACAAAATGACAAAGAATTTACTGCTTTATTTTACAGAGAAAAGCAAAACAAACAAGGCAAAGAAACTGATGTGAATGATGACAGTCATACAGAGATAATGGAGAGAGCAAATATGCTGATTTCACTTCCCTTTATATAACACATAACATCATTCTTTGTCAGTAGTCACAGAAAACTCTTTAATATGTATTTTTCTTCATATTATATAAGAAAAATATATTTAACATTGCCTAGGCTAAACATTCTGAACATGCCAAGTATTTCTTAAATTTAAAAAATTTTATGGAAATATATCAAATGACAAAGTGATAAAACTGGGAAGCCTCCTTTTCCTATGTTCATTATAGTCATATTGAATGGGCTACTATTTTTATATTGCAGCATTTCCATATTGCATTTGCAGTATTTTAAGTCTTTAAAAAGTCCAAGAAATTGTTACTCCTCTGTAGGAAACAATGAGCCAGAAAAAGTCATGTATTAAACAATTTTAAAAACTATTTTAAATATTTATTGAGCATCCACTCTGTGGCAGGAAGTCTGTTAGACGATTAAAAATGGGCAAACATTTAACTTCCCTACCCCCATGGAATAGATCTTGGTGCCATAATAGAGGTTCCTGGCAGTGGAAGGGTATTTAGAGAAGGGAAAGAACACTTCTGGTTTATAAGAAGAGAAACGCATCAGGGAGAAGGATCAGATGAGCTGGGCACTAAATGAGCGGGTCCTTGATGGGAGAGATGCTGGAAGGATACTTGGTGGGGAAAATTCGACTGGGCAAAGTAAAGAGGCAGAAAACTGATCAGTGGCTCAGTTGGACTGGACCAAAAAGGACATATGCTTTAGAGGGTATGGGAGGTAAGCCAGGTGCATGTCACTGACACTCTCGAAGGCCAGAGTTTTCACTTATGTGATAAGCATGAAGGAGCTGTTATAGGTTAATGTATACTTAAGCACCAATATTTATTCCATGCTTAGACGATCTATTAAGTTTTAATATAAATACTCACCTTATTGATTGTTCTTGTTACCTTGAAAATTTATGGGCCTCATATACCCTTGCATATATACAATTCAAAGGGAATACAAATGAACAGAAGTGAATTTAGCATAATGCAAATTCTTTCTCAAGGTGATAACTACATGAGATTCATATATTTTTGTAATCATTTAGGAGTTTCCATAATATATCTGTTGTAGGTAATAAGCCAGAAGACTAGATTAATTGGGCAGGGCAAGATGACAGCACAGTGAGGTATGGAGTTTAGTTCATCCTTCAGAGCAGATAGTAAATAGCCAGGACCAGTACAGGACAACTGCTGAGAACATCAGTGACCAGACACACAGCGTCAGTCAGGACCAGGTGGAATGGCTGAGATCCCACACAGAACTGTAAGTCCCCCAAGCCACAGAGGCCAGTGCCCCTCCCACATGGGCATGGCAAGCAGGTCCCCCGAGGGGAGAGGAAGCAATCTTTACTAGTAGCAAGGGTTTAGTTCAACCAAGCTCCATTTGCAGAATTAACTAACAAATTCTGACTACTGAAAATAGTATAAAACTGGAATAAGCACAAAAGGAAATATGAGTTTTGCTCTGACAGAGAAGAGGTGAGGCTAAAAGAAAACAAAACAGAGGCTTTTTGAGTTGGACACCACAAAATACTGGAAAAGGGATGGACCCCAAGAAAAGGAAGCACATAGACCCTGGAGTATATAGAGCTATATATATATATATATCCATGAAATTATAATTACAACCATGATAATGAATATAATCATCACCCCCAAAAGTTTTCTGGTGCCGGTTTGTAATTTTTTCCCTCTAGTTCCTCCTCCCATCCCTAAACAACCATTAATCTACAGTCTTGTAGATTAATGCATTATCTAGAATGTTATAGAAATGGAATCACACAACATGTACTTTTTTTCCATCTGACTACTTTTGCTAGGTATAGTTACTTGAGATTCACCTATTTTGTTGTATGAATCCACAATAATTTATTCCCTCTTATTGGTGAGTAGTATTCTATTGGATAGATATAATTTGTTTATTAATTTACCTGTTTCCCAGTTTTGGGGTATTATAAATAAAGCTGCCATTAATTTTTGTGTAAAAGCATTATATTGACATATGCTTTCATTTCTATTGTGTATATAGCTAGGGGTCGACTGACTGGGTCATATGGTAAATATATGTTTAACTTTTTAAGAAACTACCAAATTATTTCCCACCATCAGTGTATGAGAGTTCATTCCCTCCACATCCTAGTTAATACGTTGAATGATCAGTCTTTGAAAGGTTAGTCACTCTAATAGGTATGTAGTGTGATTGCATTCCTCTAAAGACTAATGATGTTGAACAAGTTTTTCATATATTTATTTGCCATCTATGCATCTTTTAATAAAAAACAATTAAATTTTTTATTATGAAACTTTAACCATTCTTTATATATTTTAAATGAGTCTTCATAAAATATGTGGTTTGCAAATATTTTCTCCTAGTGTGTAACATCTTTTTTATTCTCTTACATTTAAAAATATATATATTTTACTAGCCTTATGGGCAGAATTGTGTTTAATTATTGCTTTAATTGTTTTCATTGTTTGACTGCTAGTGAAACAGATTATTTTTGAAAGCATATTAGAAATTATTTTCCCTTTCAGTTTTTATATATACAGATCATTTGTTGTCTACCAATCATAGTTTTCATAATTAGTGTTTTAGTTTGTGAAAACTGCCAAAATGCAATACACCAGAAATGGACTGGCTTTTCTTTTTTTTAACATGGGCAGGCACTGGGAATTGAACCTGGGTCTCTGGCATGGCAGGCAAGAACTCTGCCTCTGAGTGACTGTTGCACCGCCCATGGGCTGGCTATTATATAGGAGATTTATTTAGTTACAAATTTATAGTTCTTTTGAGACAAGGCAAGTAGCTTTCATGTGAGTTCCTCTGTCACATGGAAAGGAACATGGCAATGTCTGTTGGCCTTCTGTCTGGGCTTCTGTGTTCAAATGACTTTCTCCGGGACAGTTCCTTTCTGCATCTCCAAACATTATTGGCTGAACTGGCTCTGAGCTCTGACCTGCATGGTACTGGGTTATGCTGAGATCTGCTGAGCTGTAGTGAGCTGTTTCTCTTTCTTCTGACCCCTCCTTTTAAGCCTCACTCATTGCAGAAGGCACTCCCCTTAGCTGATTGTGGATGTAATCAGCCATAGATGAATTTCACACACTGATGATTTAAGCCCACAGCAATAAAACAACTAGATACCATCACCTGGCCAAGTTAACACCTAAACCTAACTACTACAGTTGTTTACCATTAAATTTTTGTAATGGTTTGGAATATATGAGTTTGAAATTTTCAGGTACTCAAATTCATTTTTAATGAATATCTTTTATTTCTTTCACACTTAAAATTTGATTTCCAATATGAAGATCAGATTATCCAACCATATTTTCTTTTGCATACATAATTTTACTTTTGATGTGTAAGTATGGAAACATGGAATTTATTCTGCTATGTGGTAAAAGGTAAGAACATAAAGATCAGTTTTCAACGATATATTCACAAATTTATTAGTTCTTAGTTCTCTTATCAATATGTAAGTTTTCATATACCTTTACCATATTCAAAATGTTATATACAGTATGTTTTTTTTTGTTTACATTCTGTCTTTCAATTCTTATGTCACTGCAGCATTATTTTAATATTGTAGATGTGTAATATACCCTCATATCAGCTATTGCAAGCCATCCCTCTCTACTCTCTACCCTCCTGAAAAAAAAAAAAAGTTTGAATGCAATTGTTTAAAATGTAAATAAGTTTGAAAATAAATAGACATTAGATTTTTTTTTTTCTTTTTTTGGCATGGGCAGGCACCGGAAATCGAACCCAGGTCTCCGGTATGCAGGCGAGAACTCTGCCTGCTGAGCCATCATGGCCAGCCCTAAAATTTTTACTTTCAATTCCAGAACATGATCTATTTCTCTTTTTACTAAATTGACCTTCATTTCATTCTGAAGATCTGTAGTGTTTTCTAATGGATGCCACATATCATTAAGTTATATTCTATGTATTTATTTGCTTTGTCACAGTTGTGAACAGGAACTCTTATTCCCTTGTTTTCTGATTATTGCTGTGATGTATAAAAGCTACCAAATTCATATTTATTTTTACCAGGTCAACTTATTTTTTTCTCTTGTTAATTTTAGTGGCATTTCATCTAATTTTCCAGGACTTTTTTGGTCCTAGATGCATTCGGATATAGAAAATTTAAATTCAAATTATAAATTCAACATAAATATCCAACTTCCTCCCTCCAATTTCCACTTATGACATAAAATATGTACTTTCTTAAATTAATTATAACCATTATAGCTGAGGAAGCAAGAAAGAATGCCATCAGCTTCAAGACATTCTTGGAAAATATTAGTTCAAGATTAGCCTAGTAATGAATCCAGAGCAGAAAAGAAACTGTAGCCCAATATTGAAACCTAGTTCTCCAGTGAGATTTGGAGGAAATTTCTAACTCAGAATCAAACTAGACAAAGATGAGAAATGGGCATGGAAATGTGATGGCAGTTGATTAAAAAAGTTACACTCCCAGGATAAAGCCTAGAAATGGTACTGTCAATTAGCCCAATCATATTACTTGGTTCTAGAGTGAATTCTATGCAGTGAATTTTATTATTACCACCATAATTGCTGTTTCTCATTTTCCATTTTTGCATCCAAATTATAGACCAACTGTCCTCAAACATTAATATTCATGAAACATTTGAGGACATTGTTTTAATATTTATTTATTATTTCTGGTGTTTTGCCATATCATAACCCCAACTCAGAAATTATGGTTCAGTTATGGGGTAGGACCAAAGATGCTCCTCAAATGTAGTGCTGATGCTGGAGATCACTTGGAGCAACACTGCCTCCTTTAGACAAGCCTGGAACACTCCATCACAATTGAGACTCCATTTATACACACACATGTGTTATAAATGTCATTAATTCAGAAATAATATAACAGAAAATTGTGAGTTGGAGGGAGGTGAAGAAGGAATCATATGTTAATTTCTTCATATTTCATAGTAAGTTATTGATTAGTTAAAAAAACAAAATTAAAGCAATAAAAAGTAGTAAAAATAATAAAGCAAAAATTGCTCATTATTTTACCCCTGAGAGATGAAATTTAGATGTTCACCAATCTCCTCAATCCTGCCACAAACATATATAATGTATTAAAAATATGATATTATTCATGACAATTTTTAACTTCTGTCCTTCATTCTACCAATGACTTCATTCTATCGTTCTACCATTTGTCTATGGTATTCTAGTTTGCTAGCTGCTAGAATGCAATATACCAGAAACAGAATGGCTTTTAAAGAGGGGAATTTAATCAGATGCTAGTTTATAGTTCCAAGGCCGAGAAAATGTCCCAGTTAAAACACATCTATGGAAATGTCCAGTCTAAGGCATCCAGGAAAAGATACCTTGGTTCAAGAAGGTCAATGAAGTTCAGGGTCTCTCTCTCATCTGAGAAGGCACATAGTGAACACGGTCAGGGCTTATCTTTCAGCTGGAAGGGCACATGGTGAATATGGCATCATCCGCTAGCTTTCTCTCCTGGCTTCCTATTTCATGAAGCTCCCCAGTAGGCGTTTTCCTTCTTCATCTCCAAAGCAGATAGACTCTCTGCTTCATGGTGCTGCAGCACTCTCTACTCTCTCTGAATCTCCTTCTTTCTCCAAAATGTTTCCTCTTTTATAGGACTCCAGAAACTTATCAAGAGTCACCCAGATGGGTGGAGACATGTCATCACCTAATCCAGTTTAACACAACCACTCTTGATTAAATCACATCTCCAGGGAAATGATCTGATTACAGTTTCAAACATTCAGTATTGAATAGGGATTATTCTGCCTTTATGAAATGGGATTTAGATTAAAACATGGCTTTTCTAGGGGACATACATCCTTTCAAACCAGCACATATGGTTTTAAGTCAGAAAAATTCTGTCATTAAGTAAAATATCCAAAACAAAACAAAAGACATTTGGAACTGCAGATAAAGGATTATGATTTCACCAATTTAGTCCTCCTCCAACATGCTAGAAAATGTCTGTTTCCCAATCTGGCCAACAATGTGTTTTCAGGGTCTGTTGAGCAATGGTCTTATGACTCATCTCCTTCTACCTTCTGATGTGCAGTAATACATTAATAAATTTATAAAATATTGAACCATCTTGGTATTACTAGTATAAATCATACTTATATATTATTCTTTAGTGTACCACAGTTTGTAATTTAGTAGTTTTTTATTTAGAATTTTTGCAATAATCCATCCAGGAGATTTGTTCTCTCTCCTCCTGGCCCAATCCTTTAAAAAAATCTTTTTCTTTTTCTTTCTAGTGTGAATGTTTTGAGAATACTACATTGGAACAAAAAGACCAGGAAAATTTCCTTTACATCCCCTCCCACACTCCCTTCCCAACACACACTGGAACTGTTTATCTAACAGAAGAATTGTCAATTAATTGAAAGTTGAAATAAAATTGGTAATAATTGGCATTTATAGAATAGTTTGTACATGTTTGGCACTGTGCTAATCACTTTAAATGCATTATCTCAATCCTCATTACAACCTATAAATTAAGTATTGCTATTTTAATCCTTATTTTACAGATAACTAAACTTGAGTTTGCAGGGGTTGAATAACTCTCTAAAGTATACAAAGTTAGTGAATGGCAGATTTATAAAATGAACCCAAGGGGTCTTACTTCACAGCCACTGCTCTTAATGCCTGTTTTAGTTTCCTAGGCTGCTCAAGCAAATACCATGAAATGGGTTGGCTTAAACAATGGGAATTTAACTGCTTATGGTTTTGAGGCTAACAGAAAGTCCAAATCATGGTGTTATCAAAGTGATCCTTTCTCCCCAAAGACTTGGGTTCTCCAGCTGGCTGCCTGGGATTCTTGGTCCTTAGTTTGTCACATGGCAAGGTGGTGTCTTCGGGTCTCTTCTGGGTTCTGTTGATGTTTATCTTCTGGCTACTCCATCTGTGGGCTTTCTCCTTTATGAATTTCATTCTGTTTATAAAGTACTTGAGTAATAGGATTAAGACCCATTGTGACTGAGTGGGCTACACCTTAACTGAAGAAACCTCATCAAAAGACCCTACTTACAATGGGTTCACACCCACAGGAATGGATTACATTTAGGAGCATGGACTGGGGTACATACAGCTTCAAATCACCACGATGCCCATGCTATTAACCAGACAGAGTACCGGAGTGGGCACTCAGCTGGCACACAGTGGAATCACCATAGTGATTATGGCCTGTATTCATTCTGATCAACCTGTGCCTGTGCCGCCATCCTGCTTGTTAAAACTTTGTATATCAGTCTTGCTCAAATTTTTTAGTAAACATCTTCCATGGATATTGACTTATTAAGTGTTCTAATTATTTTAGAATGCAAACCCCGGAGGTCAGTGACTGTGTTTGTCTTATTTGTTGCTTTTACTCTGAAATAGTACCTGGCATGTACAAGGTATTCAATGAATATTTGTCGACTGACTGATATGAAATGATTTTTTCCCTTAAAATCTGTCTAATGGTAATATTTCAATTCTTGCTCTTTAAAATTTGTCTGATAAATATTTAACAATTATTTCACATTTAACTTTTTCATATTACTTTTGTATTTTTCTCATAAGTAGAGTGATGATATGTCCCTGCTTGCCTGGGGCAGTTGTGATTTACACCTGTCCCTCAGGTATTATTGATAGTGGCCTGGTTTGGATGATAAGCTATATAGACACCCTACCATAACCACATAGGATAGTTTTTCCCTCCTTCTGAGAGTCTACCTGGTAGTGGGTTTTGGTTCATCTACATTTGTTTTTATAACTAATATTTTATATCTGATATCTGCTTTCTGTTATTTTTCTTGGTTTTTTAAAAAAAATTTTTCCTTTGCTGTATAGACTATATTTTCTCTCCTTAGCTCCACCTCTAATGATGTCAAAGTATACATATTACTTTGATTTATCCTATTGTAGTTACCATTGGTAAACCCCTCCTCCTTAAACAAATAGAATTTGTTTTAATCCTACTCCTCATCTCCATCAGTTTTCTTGCTTTCCTGAAGACAAGTTATTGGAGAAATATAATTTGTTTTATGAATATAGTTTTTAAAATTATTGTTGATATTTGAAGTTATTTATGTTTATATTGCACCCTATACACTTTACTCATAGCTCATCATGCATCCTTTTATATGATGACTTTCTCACATATGAATTCTTTATTTTAATTTATCATGACATTAGCCACACCCTGAACCACAATTTAGGAGAACATAAAGCTGATACCTTCTAAAGCTCTCTTTTCCTTTCACCAGTAAATCTTGTGGAAAAAGACATGTTCTTTTTTTTCATTGTTTCTTGAGTTTAATGATCCATTTCTATATCCTAGCAGAATTGTTTTCTTTCTCCCACATTGATTACTCAGTTTGAATAGAGATGGTCAATCCAGGGCTGGATATTGTCACTAAACGATTCTTTTTATCCCTCTCTTTTCTACCTGGAATACTGTAGAATCTTCTTTTCAGATCTTAATTTAAGGCATGGCTCCTTGTCCTCAGCCACTAGTCCACTTTCTTCTGTAGAGCAGTCATTCATCTTCTGTAGATCTGCAGCACTGAAGAGTTGCTTCAACTCTTCCTACAGCCAAATCTGCCTACTTGTACAGGGTAAGGTATTCATGAATTATATAGCACTCTATAATTTTATTGCACCGAAACACTGTGTCTTCTATCCCTTCCTGCTTTACAGTGTCCCTGAGAGTCTTAGTGCCTAAGTGGATGTAAAAATAGTTACATAAACTGGGGAAAGGAGACAAGATGGCGCTAGAGATGGCTTCCAGCAATCTGATCAGCTAAATCTTTATTTGTGAAGTGAGATAGATAGAAATTTCTTTCTATGATTTCCTTTTTTGACATGCTCAGATATATTCTGGTTCTATAGTATTTTTCTTGGATCCTGGCAGATCATTTTTTTAACCCTAATTTAGAGCTGTTGGAATTTCGATGAATATATTTAGTAAGCATTTTTTAAGTATCTCAATGGGAGGTTTTTTTATTAGTTAAAAAAATTTTTAAACATAATAACAAACACAAACATTCTTACCATATGATCATTCCATTCTACATATATAATCAACAATTCACAATATCATCACATAGTTGTATATTCATCATCATGATCATTTCTGAGAACATCTGTATCAATTCAGAAAAAGAAATAAAGAAAAAACAGAAAAAAATTCATACATACCATACCCCTAACCCCTCCCTTTCATTGATCACTAACATTTCAATCTACTAAATTTATTTAAAAATTTGTTTCCCATTGTTTATTTTTAGTCCATATGTTTTACTCATCTGTTGAAAAGGTACATAAAAGAAGCATCAGACTCAAGGTTTTCACAACCACACAGTCACATCGCAAAAGTTATATCATAATACAATCATTTTCAAGAAACATGGTTACTGGAGAAACATGGCTACTCTACATTTTCAGGTAGTTCCCTCCAGCCTCTCCATTACACCTTAACTAAAAAGGTGATATCTATTTAATGCATAAGAATAATCTCCAGGATAACCTCTCAACTCTTTGAAATTTCTCAGCCACTGACACTTAATTTTGTCTCATTTCTCTCTTCCCCCTTTTGGTCAAGAAGGTTTCCTCAGTCCCTTGATGCTGAATCCCAGCTCATTCTAGGATTCCTGTGGACCACATTGCCAAGAAGGTCCACACCCCTGGGAGTCATGTCCCATGTAGAGAGGGGGAAGGCAGTGAGTTTGCCTGTCGGGTTGGCTGAGAGAGGTCAATGGGGGGTTTTGATTCAATACTTTTCCACTAGATGTGGTGGGCCTTTGACTTGGGGATGCTTCTCAAATTGTTTTTCTAAACTGCATGAGGTATATGCTGGGGAGATACTACACATCTGAATTGTGCCAACTGGGTGTAACTTATATATGTGCAGCAATATCTTTTAACTAAGATGGGAGCCAGTCTGGTGACAAAGGGTACACGCTAAGGATAGAAGTATGGATAAAAATTAAAAATAATCTGGGTTCTTGATAATGATGTTGAATTTTAGAATTAACTGATCTCAGAGGCTGGACTTCTCACTATCTAATAACTTTCTTCATTCCTTAAGCTAATACGAATGTGACTTTTTCATTACTTGTAGCTTAAGGTATATTAACCAATAGGTACTCCACCTCTTTTTCCATTTTTCTAAGATCTTTATATTTGAATGTAATCTTATGTGAATTTTTGTTTTACTAATGATTATATGTATCTTGAAGCATATTATAGGAACTCAAATTCATAAAGAATGAAGATGAAAAAACAAGGGAGGGAGACAGAGAAAAAAGAAGAAAAGGAGATGTAATCAATAAAAAATTGAAATATAGAGGGGATAAAGGAAGAATTATAGAATAAGAAAGGAAACAAAAAGGAGAAATAGGAAAGAGAGGGATGAATGAGAAAGGGTTCTAGAGTTTTTGTTTATAGATGGCATTTTTCCGTAGTCATGCTTGATAGATAAAAATCATATTTCTATTTGTTTTCAAAGACAGACAACAGAGATCGCAATTTTTTCAGTGAAGTAATCTACAATTTATGAATATTTCATGGTAATAATTCTAAAAATTCCATTTTCTCTAAGTCACCATTTATTTTTCCCATGTGTTTAGTATAATTAAGAGGTGGCAACTCACTTGGTAAAATATCACTGATGGTGTATAAGGGATATCCACATCAGGCTGGGGGAGGTGGTCATGAAGAGCTTCAGAAGGTGATGTGGAGCTGAATTTTGAGGGAAAAGCATGTACAAAGTTAAAGTTGTATAAAAAGACATGAAGCAGTCTAGAAACTCCTTGCAACTTGGAGTGGAGCATGCTTGGTTGTTCAAGGATCAGCAAGGGTGCTTGCATGACCCAAATCTGAGTAAACCAGGCAGAGAGCAATAGGAGAGGGGATGGATGGTAGAAGATCATTTGCAAAGTCCAGTGGGTATGAAAAGAAATGGAGATACCAGAAAGTACCAGTATTCTCTAGCAAAGAAAGAATTAGGAATGTCAAGAGGTATAGGCAGCAACAGCTTTATGTGTTTTGCTATAGGGTGTGAACTCTGGTCTGAAAGATGTATGAAACTGTTAAATCACCTGAAGTAAATAGTCACATGATCCGACTTTTGCTTTATATAGATTATTCTGGAGGAATGTAGGTGAGTCAATTGAAGGCAAATTAAACCACTCTGTGTGGGATTTGGTGGGGGTGGAGAAAAGTGGGGAGGTGGTGGTATAGGGAATGGATGGGGGAGTCGGACATGGAGACCCACTCTGCTATTATAGGTAACTAATCAAGATACAAATGGGGCATGAAATTAGAGAGAAGCATTGATTAGATGCAAATGTGAGAAAAAAACAAACTAGTGAGTGTATTTTAAGGTTTTTGGCCCTGGAAAACTGAATGGTGCATGTCATTTGCATATACAGAGAATGAAAAATTAACCCTGGGAAACACCAAAATCTGAAGACCATGCCCCCCATCCCCCCACCAGAGGAGGAGGTGACGGCAAAGGAGAGTGAGAAAGAACAGGCAGAGTTAGAAGGTCATAGCGGCACAATAGACAAGTCAAGGCATTTCCCAGAGGAGTGATCTACAGTACTAAATCCCATTGTGAGTTCTTAAAGGATGAGGACAGAAACCATTCACTGGATTTGGCAATAGATATGAACATTCTTATATTAATTTACCCAGCTAAATCCTTTCTTGAAACATTGCCATTGGCAAATGCCTCCTTCTTCTTTCATTTCTTCTGGGGATATCTGAAACAAAATTTAATCTTAGCATAAATACTATGAATAAGTTAGGTCAATGTTTTGTTCTTAATTCAGTGGATGGAAAATGAAACTGTGCCATTTACTAACTTTACCACAGATATCCAGTTAATTTCTTTGAGTTCTACTTTATACACATGCTAAATAAGAGAGGATGCTTATATGATTTCTAAGTTTCCATCTTTCAAATTCAATGGCACTTTGATAAACTAGAGTACAGAATAATAGGTGCCTCAGGAGGCTGATTAGTCAGGCCTGAGTTTTACTCCTTTCAAGTAACTGGGGTCAGTGGAGGGAATAAATATAAGAGGGACCATATAGAACAGGAACGGGGTAAGTGTCTACCTCATCCAACTCTCACCAGCATTTAGTACTGCTTTCTTTCTCATTGTCTTGCTCAGTAACGAAAGGATATAAGATCCTGGAAACAGTAAACTTTAATTTATTTATGTTAGTGAGCCCTTGACTCCTTAATGGTCATTAAGTTCTTCCAACATTTCATATAGTGGATAGGATCTATTAGAACCAGGAATATAAGAGCAAAGATGGCTAGATTTGGAGATGGACCATAATCTCAACTGTGGATTTTACCCAAGATTTTAACCAATATGCAGTTTGTTTTGTTTTGTTTTTCACAACTCTTAATAGCTTGCAAAATTTCTCCTAAGAGCAGTGGAAGTTTGGATTCTAAGTGCCCTATGAAAATGAAGCAGACAAATTTAAAATTTCACTGCAGTCTTAGTTGCTGTAGTCTTAGATACACCATTTGTAAACATTAATTTTTCCCATGAATAATGATACTTTTTTGTTTTTTAATTAAATTTTTTACTTTGAGTTAATTGTAGCTTCACATGCAGTTTTAAGATATAACACAGAGAGATCCATGTAGCAGAACTTTTACCCATAGTCTCCCAATGGTAACAACTTACAGATCTGTGGTACAGCATCACAGCCAGAATGCTGATATTGATACAGTCAAGATACAGAAAATTTCAGTCACCACAAAGATTGTTCATGTTTCTTTTTATAGCCAGTGCTCCTCCCTCTCAGCTCTACTGCCTTCTTTATTCCCTGACAACCATTAATCTATTCTTCATTTCTATAATTATGTCACTTCAAGAATGTTATATAAATGGAATCAAATAAAATGTAACCTTTTGGGATTGGCTTTTTTCAAGCTCTGGAGGTTCATTCAGATGGACATATATATCAATAATTTGTTCTTTTTTATTGCTGAGCAGTGTGCCAAGGTCTGGATGTACCATAGTTTATTTATCCACTGAAGGACATCTGGGTTGTTTCCAGTTTGGGGCTTTTATGAATAAAGATATGCTACGATCATTGTGTACAGGTTTGTGTGTGAACATGGTCTTTATTTCTCCAGGAGTACAATTGCTGGGCTGTATGGTCACTACAGTTCTAGTTTTATAATAACTTGCCACACAGCTTTCCAGGATGGCTGTACCATTATATGGTCTCCCCAGCAATGTCTTAGTGACCCAGTTCCTCCACAACCTTGCCAGCATTTGGTGTTGTCAATGTTTTTCCTATTTTGGCCATTATAATAGGTATGTAGTAGTACTTGATGTAGTTTTAATTTCCATTTCCCTAATGGCTAATGATATTGGACATCTTTTCATATGCTTATTTGCTATCTGTGTATTTTCTTGGTGATATGTCTATTCATGTCTTTTGCCCATTTTCTAATTGGATTGTTTGTTCTTTTTCTGTTGAGTTTTGAGGTTTCCTTTGTATATCTTCCATATTAGTCCTTCCTTAGGTATGTGGTTTGTGAATTTTTTCTCCCAGTATGCAGCTTTTCTTTTCATATCCTCTTAACTGGGCTGTTTTGAGAGTAAACATTTTTAATTTTGATGAAAGCTGTATCATCAAGTTTTCCTTTTACAGATTGTACTTTTGGTGTCAAGTCTAAGAAATCTTCTCTTAGCCTAATGTCTTGGTATGTCAGCTTTGCTGTGGCAAATACTCAACTACAGGTTGGCTAAAACAACAAACATTTATTATCTCTCAGTTTTGAAGGCTAAAATTGCAAAATCATGAGGAGGGCAACCTATGCTTTCTCCTGCAGTTGGTAACATTCTGGCAATCTCAGTCCTCGACTACATGGCAATGTCCTTGGTTTCCTCCTGTGCCTTTTCCTAACTTGTGAGTTCTCTTTATAAGGTCCACAGTAACATGTATGGATTAAGATCTACCCAGATTCAGTTTGATCTCATCTAAGTAGACTCTTCAAAGATCCTACTCACAAATGAATCCCACAATTTAACAGGTAAATATGTTTTAAAGGGATCTCATTTACAAATGGATTCACACCCATGGTACTGTGGATTAAGATGATGAACTTCTCTTTTGTTGGGGTATATTTTAGTTCCCTGGCTACTGAAACAAATACCACGCAATTGGTTGGCTTAAACAATGGAAATTTATTGACTCATAGTTTTGAGGCTAGGAAAAGTCCAAAATCCAGGTGTCATTACCAAGAAGACACTGGAGTTCTGTGGCAGGCTGCTGGCCTGGCTTTTCTAGGTTTTCTTTCTTTTTTTCTTTTTTTCCTGCCACATGGCAATGCATATAGCAGCCCTTGGCTTCTCAAGTTTCCATTGACTACCAGAATCTTCCCTTGGCTTTCTCTCTGTCTGAATTTCCATTCTGCTTATAAAGGACTCCATCTATAGGATTAAGATCCATTCTGATTGAGTTGGAACACAACTTAACTAAAGTAACTTTACCAGAAGTATTTATAATGGGTTCACATCCACAGGAATGGATTAATAACATGTTTTTCTAGGGTACCTAGCTCCAAGCAACAACAGGGTATATGATTCAATCTCCAACATCTAGTTTCCAAAGATTTCCTCTGTTTGTTTTCTAAAAATTTTAGAGTTTTATGTTTTATGTTTAAGTTCATAATCCATCTTGAATTAATCTTGGTATAGGTATGAGGCTTGGTTTGAGAGTAAATTTTTTTTTGTCTATGGATGTCCAATTTCTCCAGTGCCATTTACATAAAAGGTTATCTTTCTTCCATTGAATTGCTTTTCACCTTTGTCAAAAATCAATAGGGCATATTTGCGTGGATGTTGTTCTGGGTTCTCTGTCCTATACTATGATACATGTGTCTATCCCATGGTCTTTACCACACAGTCTTGATTATTATAGGCATATAGAATATCTTAAAAGTGGGTAGACTGATTCCTTCTAATATTCTTTTTCTTAGCTATTTTAGTTTCTTTACCTTTTCATATAAATTTTAGAATAACCTTGATTATATCTATAAAAAGTCTTGCTGGTATTTTGATAGAAATCTGTTAAATCTACTATTATTTTGGAGACCTGATATCTTTACTAGTTGAGTCTGCCAACCTATGGATATGATATGTCTGCCATTTATTTAAATCTTCAATTTATTTTATTAACATCATGTATCTTTCAGCATATATATATATATCTCCTGTACATATTTTGTTAGATTTATATGTAAGAATTTCTTTACTTACTTTTTAGTGATTGTAAATGATATTGCATCTTTAATGCTGGCATTCATATAGCCATTGACTGTATATACGATTGATTTTTGTAGGCTTATCTAGTATTTTTGACCTTGAAGAACTCCCTTATTAGTGCTAGGAGTTTTCCAAGAATTTTCATCATGAATGGGGGTTGAATTTTCTTCAGTGCCTTTTCTGAATCAATTGTTATGATCATGTGACTTTTCTTCATTAGCCTATTAATAGGGTGGATTATACTGATTGATTTTTTTTTAAAAAACATGAGCAGGCACCGGGAATCAAACCCGGGTCCTCTGGCATGGCAGGCGAGCATTCTTGCCTGCTGAGCCACCGTGGCCTGCCCTGTACTGATTGATTTTTAAACACTGAACCAGACTTGCATTCTCCAAGTAGGGAATAAACGTTACATGGTTTTGGTGTGTTGTTAGATATTTCTGAATTCAATTTGTTAATTTTTGTTAAGAATGTTTGCATCTATGTTGATCCGGTTTATTGGGCTTTAGCTTTCTTTTTTTATACTATCTTTGTCTGATTTGAATGTCAGAGTAATAACTTCATATAATGAATTAGGAAGTAGTCTGCCTGCTTCTATTTTCTGGAAAAGTTGTGTAGAACTGGTGTCAGTTCTTTAAATGTTTGGGAGAATTCTCCAAATAAATTATGTGTCAAATTTATTTGTGTGTATTTATTTGCCGCGTTTTTTGATTATCTTTTTCATTTCAGAAATGTCTATAGTGATATCAATTTCATTCTTCACACTGGTAATTTGTGTCTTCTCCATTATTTTCTTTGCCAGTCTTGCTAAAGGTTTGCCAATTTTATTGAGCTTTTTAAAAAAACAGCTCTTTGGTTCATTGATTTTTTCTATTGTGTTTTATTTTCAAAGGGCATTTTTAATTAATATTTTTTATGAGTTTGAAATCATTTGAATTTGCAAACAAGAATAATATAATGAACACCTGTAAATCCATTATCTAACTTCAACCAATACCACTAATTTGTCAGATTTGCCAGTCTTTAACCTTTACTCAAATATTCAGTGAAATTTTATTCCATTCCAATCAAATCCACTCCCTCCCCCTTCAGAAATTCCTTAAGGTATGTTTCCTTCCAATTTGATAATTTGTGTAAATATTTACAAATAATATATTGAATTACTTTATGTGTTTTAGATCTTTATATAAAAAGCTTTCTCCATTTGTCTTTTTTTCAAATTAGTGAAGTTGCGGGTTTACAGAATAATCATGCATAAAATATAGGATGATGGAAAAGAAAAAAACATTCTACCCAAAATGATAAAAAATGGCAATTGACATTTGGCCTTCATGTTGGAGACATAAGTAGAGGGGTGAGAACTAAGGTGAACTGGAGAGCTAACGTTCTCTCTAAAAGGGAGCCACTACTGAGCTTCATCCAATTGTTATATTGTGCTTGGGATGAATGTAAGCATTTTCTTCCATTTTTTGTTAAAAATGTATCAAAATTCTTCCCTTGAGGGCTTGAAATTTCGAAACGTTTTGCTTAAAAATCATGCTTCCCTGATTTTGTCATATCCAGGCATTTGTTTCTGATTCATTAACTTTCATTGCTGAATGGTATTTCATTGTATAAACATATAATGATTTGCTTGCTTATTCTCCTGTTGATAGGTGGTGAAATTGTTTCTAATTTTTCAGTATTATATATAATGCTTAACAACCATTATATATTTTCTTATTTGCATGATTGAGAGCTTCTATATACTGAGAAAGCTTTTTATCCCTAGAAGTAGAATTGTTGTATTATAATTTATACATCTCCACATATGTTAGAGATTTAAAAATTGCTCCCCAAAGTGCTTTTACTAATTCATATTTCCAATAGCAGTATATAAGAGTTCTCAGTTTCCCTTAATCTTTGACAACATTTGGCATCATAAGGTTATTAAAATATTGCCAATTTAAAAGTTATTAAAGGATATTTCATCGCTTTAATATGATTTTTTCTGATTACTACGTTGAACATCTTTTGCATATTTATAGACCATTCTTTTATTTGTTGTTTCCTTATTGATTTGAAGGAGTTCTTTATGTATCCCAGGCTCTGATACTTTATCAGTTATATGTACTGCAATATTTTGTTCCATACTGTGGTTAACCTTTAAATGTATCCCCATGATGTGATTTGCTTTCATTAAAATTTAAACATAAATAAATGTGTTCATGTTTTCTATTATGGTTTTGAGCTTTCTATCTTTTTAAAAATATTCTCTTTAATACTGAAGTCTTCTAAAAGGTTTAGTTATAACTTAAAAGATTATAAATCTTGATATCTGACAAAATTTTCTTTTTATCACTTTCTACAAATTATTCTGTCAATTCATCAAACATATTTTTCCATATAAGTTTCAGACTCAGTTTGGGTGCACATAAAATCCCATTAGATTTTCATTTGAATTGCATTAAATCTGCATATTAACTATTAGAGAATTAACTTCATTATGATATTGAATCCCCTCCTCAATGAACTTAGTGCATCTTGACATTTAGTCAGTTCTTTTACGTCCTTCAAAGATGTCTGCAAATTTCTCCACAAAAATCTTTCTCATCTTTTCCTAGGTCATTTTTGAGTGTTGCTACCATTATATTTTCCAATTTGTTTCTGTATTCAAGAACCTTGCTGAGTTGTCTTATTAATAAAAATTTATTTATGAAGTTCTTTTTGACTTTTCTCTACATTCAGTCATGTTGCCTGCAGACAAAAATTTGCCTTTTATTCTGATTCTTACACATTTTTCCCCTTGTCTTCTCTTATTGCAAGGACCTAGAGTGCAATGTTGAATTGCACTGGTCCAAGCAGTCATAATTATCTTGCTCTTGATTTTGATAGGATTGCTTCTAAAATTTCAACATTTGCAATCGTGTTTACTGTGCTTGCTTAATGCAATTTCTTTTTATTTCTGGTTAATATTTTCTAATTATGCTTGAGTGTCTATTTTATTAAATGCTCTTTCTGCATCTTACTAAATGATAACATGATTTTTCTCTTTAAAGTTTTTTAATGTATATAATTACATTGATATATTTTCTGATGGTCAACCATTCTTTCATTCCAGCACTAAACCTTTCTAGGTCTTCTGTTTTGTTTTTTGCTTTAAACTCACAGAAATCAGAATGCTTTTAACTAAACATTATGCAGCATTTGATATATTCTACAAGAAATATATTCATTTTCCCCAACTTAGAACTTCAATGTTTGATTGCTACAATTAGATAAGATTATGAAACTTTCACTGTTACATCAGTAATTTGAATTTAAATTGATTTTATTTAAATCAACATAATTTAAAGAAAAGCATATATTTTAATTCTGGTTTAGATTTCATTTTCCCCTGTTGCTAATATTTGATTTTAAAATTACTCAGTTAGGCTCTCTTTACATAAGAGATCACATTAAACACAAGAACACATGGACAAGATATTTAAATTTCTATGTTGTCATTTTATTATATATCATTTCTTCTAAAATAACATTTAAATAATTGGAATTTTTAGCTCAATACTCAAATTATCTTTCTCTTCACATACTGTTTTCAGGTACCTCTTTTCTGGGTAAAGCAGGATTTCAGTAACATGCTTCTGTTCCTGTTTCTGTCTTAATCAAATGGTATACTTGAAAAGTGAAAAAAAAAATAACAAGCACTTTTCTAGTTATTTAAATTTTAGTTCAAATCCCTGTTATTAAAATTCTGAACAATAGCTCTCTAAATACGTACAAAGGGAGGCTTTCTTTAGGAATTTGAAGAAATTAGAAGAGGAAAATACTCACTTTCTTCCATAAAGTTGAATAGAAATAAAATTGATCTATAAGAAGATCAAAACACAGGATTAATGATAAACAGAATTTTCACAGGATTAGTGAAAAATGTTGTGTAAAATCCATAGGTGGAAAATAATGTTTTTTATCTTACCTTTATTGTATGTCAGATATTAGTTAAATTATTTTATGACAATCATCATCACTATCAGTATGTTTACCTCCCTATGATAAGAACAGACAGAAAAGGGGATGACTGGAACTATCACTGATTTAAACTTTCATTCTTGTTGAGGTAAAGTACTGCAGACAGTGTGTTTAATCATTATAAGAGCAATGGCTATTGAATTTGGTCCAAGCAATGGAAATAATAGATAGATTAAAGGAGATCAGTTAATGTTTTATATAGTCTGGAAAACAAGGCATCATGAGATACATTATCTATATTCTGATTTTTGTTGGACATTAGCCACAAGGATAGTGAATGTTTAATAATGACTCAGGATTCTTTTTTTTTTTTACCTTTCTTTTTTACCTGTCTGTTTCTCTGATTTTATATAAATAGTTATTAATTTTCATTAATATTACAAATAAGTCTAACTCAAAATCAAAAAGTTTTAAGAAATTTAAGAACCAATAAGGCATATTCCATGTATTTTAATCTAAAGAATGATTAGAGAATGTTTTATGTACTTATAAGACAGGTAAACGTGAAACAGATTGAAATTTCATGTTCAATAAATTAGGAATGAATAATTTGCTATCTTTTATAATAGCTGAACAGTCACATATTGTTTAAACTTTAGATAAGATCAAATTTATGTTTAACATTTGAAAACAGAAACAAGCATGATCAACATGTCAGAAGGCTGAAATGATGTTGTCCAGTAAAATTTTCTGCAGTGATGGAATGTTTTATACCTGCCTTGTCCAATAGGGCAGCCAAAACAACAAAAGGCTATTGAGTACTAGAAATCTGAACAGCACAATGGAGGAACTAAATTTTAAATTGTATTTAATTTTGATTAATTTAAATTTCTATTAATATCCACATGTGGCTAGTAGCTATGAGGTAGAACAGTGCAAATCTATTATCTTAGGTTTTCTAAACTGTCTTTTAGGTCATTATCTATTATAGTTTCAACATAATTTTTGCTTCTATAAAATTGGCTATATCAACCTTGAAGTCCAAAATTTCTACCTGTCGATATTTCTCATATATGGATCAACTTAACCTTTTAAAATGGCATATTGACCCAATTAGAAAGATTCTGGACAGAGCAAATGATGTAGATTACTATCCAATATAGAGAAAGCCAAGAAAGAGCTGGTGTGTTTGGCAAATGTTTCTACCAGTTTCCATGCCAACAGAAAGTTGATTATTGTGATATTTGGTGGTAACTAATATAATGAAATATAATGAAATGAAAGTATAAAATACTTATTCTAAAACCCTTTTTTTTCTTGTAATATGAAAAATTCCCAACTAAGATTGCTAGCTACCAACTTTCTTTAAATTAAATTTTTCAACAAATTCTAGATACTGTGGAATTCAGAGGACCAGAAAAAAAAAAGACATTTAATATTTGAAACATATTAATTTCTCTTAATTTGGACTGGTACCTTCACTGAGTTCTATATTTCCAAGGGAAATTAAACTGTCCTATGAAATTATGCAGCTTTGTATGACATTAACATTTTA
This sequence comes from Tamandua tetradactyla, assembly GCF_023851605.1. Taxonomy (NCBI): domain Eukaryota; kingdom Metazoa; phylum Chordata; class Mammalia; order Pilosa; family Myrmecophagidae; genus Tamandua; species Tamandua tetradactyla. The sequence goes on along the minus strand of NC_135329.1, from coordinate 153,398,385 downwards.
AGGACTTGAAATAATAAGAAATCACATTCTTATACTGAAAATGACTAATCTATTATGAAATCTTTCATGTAAATCCCTTGATTGCTTAGTATTTAAATTACAGATTGGAAATTGTTGAAAAATTGTTGTTTTTTCTGAGATTAAATATAATAAGAACTAATTTTCGGAGACCCCAAACTCAAAAGTAGAAGCTACATTTTGCCTTATTAGAAATAATTTCTTTAAAACATTTTATTCCAGAATAAGAAAAACTATATAACTACATAATTGACTATGGTTAGCAATTTTTTGGCAACTAAGTTTCAGAAGATAATTATTGTGTAGGCTTCCTGCAATATTTCTTAGCATTTCTATATGCATAATTATATGCTGTAATAAATTACCACAAACTTAAGTGACTTAAAATAACACAAATGCATTACCTACAGTTTTAGAGTTTAGAAACCTAATATGGGTCTCCCTGGGCTAACATCAAGGCATTAGCTGGACTGCATTGCTTTTTGGAGGCTTTTTGGAAGAACCTGTTTTCTTGCCTTTTCCAGCTTCTAGTGGCCATCCATATTCCTTGTTGTGTCCTCCTTTCTCTATCTTCAAAGCATCTTCTGATCCTTCTTTCATAGTCACATCTCCCTCTAAACAAAGCCAGGAAAGATTCTCTGTTTTCAAAGACCCATGTGATTAGTGTGGACCAACCTGCACAATCTCCATTTCAAGGTCCTTAACTTCTTTACATCTGCAAAGTCCTTTTGCCATGTGAAGTAGGGTATTCCCAGGTTCTGGGTATTAGAACATGGGCATCTTTGAGGAACAAATATTCTGCCTGTGACAATCTGTAGTTGTGCTGTAAACCTTGAAGTTATTATCAACAGGTCCTAAACTTCTGAGACTTTCTGCTAGAACTACTCAGTGGGACCCAGTCTAAAAAATGCATGCCTATGTTCTCCTTCCTGTGAAAGTACATGTGCAGGGGAAGTCAAGGACAGGTCTAGAGGCCAGATCCCAGCCCTCCCTCACCGCCCCCCCCCCCCCTTTATATTGTGGGCAGATGTTTCAGTATGTTTCCATTCTAGCCTGGGAGGACGTGTTAAGTCCAATAAAAAAGTCCTGACCATACCTTAAACCCAGAAACCAGGAACAAGCAGCCCCTTGTTATCTGGGGCTGCTTATCAAGGCAGTAGCTCTGCATGGCAGGGCTTCCTTCCCCCAGGGGTGTCTAAATATTCAGTATTCAGACAGCACAGGGTCCCTCCTCTCTGACACAAAGTGGAGCATATGGACCTGTCATTCATGGATCTCATATAAGCAGCCACACCCCCCTCCCCAGGAGCACAGCCATGATAGGATCTCTTTCCCTGTACAAGCCTCTTTTGGACGCTTTGCTGTGTGAGTAACAAAGTAGCCATTTGCTGAAAGTTTCAGTTGTGCCTGAGCCTGTCTTCCATGACACACCATACGGTTAACTCACTCCACACAGGATCCCTGGGTAATAGGCTGAGGACACCCAAACAACCCACAATTCGGTAAGGTAAGGGCAGGGATGTTGAACAGGATGCAGGAGCCCACAGTAAGCAAGCCAATAAAAGAAATAAAAAATACAAGGCCAGGAACAGTTCTAAAAGGGAAGCTGCACATGCTGGGTTTCTTTCTGAAGTTGTTGCCAGACAAAGGATATGGATTCTTTTGCCCTACTTGCTCAATAACCAATTCCTGAGACACCATGCTTTTTTTTTTTAACATGGGCAGGCACCGGGGATCAAACCTGGGTCCTCAGGCATGGCAGGCAAGGACTCTTACCTGCTGAGCCACCATGGCCCACCTGACACCATGCTTTTAAAGAGAGGAAGACTTTATTACTAGGTGCATAGTAGGAGGGAAGATGGCCTAGTGGCCCAAAATCTCTCTCCAAATTGCAGCAATTCTGATAGTCTTATAAGAGAAAAGATGGGCAGGGTTTAGGATAATGAGCACAGCAACCCCAAATGATGTAATGATAAGTGATCTAATTATTGAGTACGTGCAGATTGATTACATGCTTAGTCACAGAACATATATAGGGAAATGGTGGAACGAGGTATAGGTGACCTGTAGGTGAAAGTCAAAGCTCCTGTGCACGTCAGGCAGGCCCATTTTGGTTAGATCCAGTCTTGGTTCTCAAGATAATTTTGGACTTGGGGCGGGTTAGTTCTGGGCAGACCCAAGACCCTTCATTAATAACACTAGAGGCTGTCTTTAGTGATTACAGTACTCTAAAGTTGAAAAGCTGGATAACTGGGTACAAAGAAAGTCAGTCACAAGGTTTTTACAATCACAGGAGCAGAAGATAAGGGGTATCCAATCATTATCAGAGATCAGGGCAGCTGGATTAAAATTTAGAGATTTCAGAAATTTCCCTCTGTCTATTCCAATATAGCAGAAAGCAAAAAGGAGTATCTATATAGTGATTCAACAGCCAAAATGATCCCTTAAATCCTGATTTCTCGGTTTTGAAGTGGTTAGCTGAAGCAACAGAAAATCATCAGGTAGGAACTTTCCTGTGTTGGATAATAAAACAAAGTTCTCCCCCATTTATTCCAAAGATACAATGCAATTCCATTCAAAGTAAAGAAACAATATCAACAATATTAGGCATGAAACATTTTGTAAGTTCATAATAGTGAAAACAATGGCACTGAGGCAAGAAAGCAAAGGCCTTGTTAATGACAAGAATTCAGCATAAGAAGAATGATATTTTTAAAATGTTAGCTAATTCAATTGAGATAACGGGTTTTTACTTTTTACCTTTATATTTGTTTTTCTTTTCTAGATTTTAATGTCTTATTTATAAAAAAACATATAGCATATTTTATCAAAGTGCAAATAATATGGTATTCATGCATACGTGATTTATACATATATAAACATACATACATTTATTAAATTGAAATTTTTATGTACAGTTTCCTTTGATCTCACTTGTCAAAAATTAAAGAATCATGAGGTATGCATAACATAAAAGTATTTAAGGAACAGGGCCGGCCACGGTGGCTCAGCAAACAGAGTTCTCACCTGCCATGCCAGAGACCCGGGATCGTTTCCCGGTGCCTGCCCATGCAAAAAAAAAAAAAAGAAAAAAACTTATTTAAGGAACAAAGTCTATTGCTAAGAAGACTGAATTGTAGAAAGATTACTGTATACTGCCCAAATTTTTAGTTTTCTCTGTTTTTCATCAAACCAGATCTGGCAGAGAAACACATGTTTTCAGTTTTGCTCAATGAAAAGATAATCTCGACTTTAGTATTCATTATGCACCATATATGCAAAATGCAATGAGCCAACTGACTCATACTTTGGTGTCAGGCAAATAAAACCTAAACACAAAAAAATTTAACATCTAGTAAAATGAGCATAAAACCACAAGGGCTAAGAAAAGAAAACAGATAGCTAAGAAATGCAATTAGCACATTTACTGAGGGCAGCTATTAGAATTTGAAGATAAGCCATACAAATACAGTTTTGTGCTTTGGGCTAAGAATAATATTACATTTATAGACAAATATACACTTACATTTGAAGAGCAATCTCTGCATTTGATTAAAAAATGAAAATAGACGCTTCAATGAAGATAGGTACACGACAGGTATCAAAGCGCCTCAAAAGGTGATGTAGAAAAAAAGCACAGGTGCATAAATTGCAATTCTTCATGATTTTTTTGATGTTCCAAATGTTGATCTTTTTCTTCTCCATTATTTGGAAACAGCTCCCTATCTTCAGGGTAGTAGATAATTGAAAAAAATACACGTATAATTACTTAGGGGTTGATAATTTTTGTAGCATAGATAGGCTTCCTTCAATCAATGGCAGTATCTAGACAAAGCAAATTAGTTTGCTTTATCTAATTGCCTAGTTAGAATTGACCATCAAGTAGTCAATTTTTCCAAGTAGTCAGGTTGGTTTGGTTGTCGAGGTATAGCCAGAAACCATGTGCCCGCATAAGCTTATGACCCAAGAGGACAGACTCAAGTGTAGAAAAATGTGAGTGCATGGAAAATGATAGGATGGCAGGAGGACATTGAGTTATCTGGAAGATAAGAAAATGACCGGAATGTAAAGGATGGAAGAAAAACTTTTCTCAAATCATCCTTATATACAAAATTCAAAAGTAGCTGCTGTATTTTAGTGGTTCTTAAACTTTTTGGGTTTGTGTCACCACTTACAGAGGTTACCTACCACATGTTCACTTTCATGGTATAACAATATCTGATAATATCTAGCTAATCAGTCATAGTCATCACAGGCTCCAAGTGGTTGCCTTTTGTACTGGGTCTCAGAGTAACCGGTTATTGCAGATAAATAATTTCTTAAAGACTCAAATGGCAAATAAATGGAGTTTTTTGGTTTTTTTTTTTTTTTTTAATTTTTTTTATTAATCAAAAAAAAGAAAAGAAATTAACACAACATTTAGAAATCATTCCATTCTACAAATGCACTCAGTAATTCTTAGTATCATCACATAGATGTATGATCATCATTTCTTAGTACATTTGCATCGATTTAGGAAAAGAACTAGCAAAACAGCAGAAAAAGATACAGAATGTTAATATAGAGAAGAGAATTAAAATAATAATACTAATAAAATATATATATATAAAAAGGAAAAAGAAAAAAAACAAAAACAAAAGATACAAACACACAAACAAACAAACAAAAAACCATATTTCAGGTGCAGCTTCATTCAGTGTTCCAACCTAGTTACATTACACTTAGGTATTATTGTGCTGTCCATTTTTGAGTTTTTGTATCTAGTCCTGTTGCACAGTCTGTATCCCTTCAGCTCCAATTACCCATTATCTTACCCTGTTTCTAACTCCTGCTGGTCTCTGTTACCAATGATATATTCCAAGCTGATTCTCGAATGTCGGTTCACATCAGTGGGACCTTACAGTATTTGTCCTTTAGTTTTGGGCTAGACTCACTCAGCATAATGTTCTCTTGGTCCATCCATGTTATTACATGCTTCATAAGTTTAGTCTGTCTTAAAGCTGCATAATATTCCATCGTAGGTATACACCACATTTTGTTTAGCCACTCGTCTATTGATGGACGTTTTGGCTGTTTCCATCTCTTTGCAATCGTAGATAATGCTGCTATAAACACTGGTGTGCAAATGTCCGTCTGTGTCTTTGCCCTTAAGTCCTTTGAGTAGATACCTAGCAGTGGTATTGCTGAGTCGTAATCCATTCTGCCATTCTATGTCTTTTGATTGGGAAATTCAGTCCATTAACTTTTAGTATTATTACTGTTTGGATAATATTTTCCTCTACCATTTTGGCTTTTGTATTATATATATCATATCTGATTTTCCTTCTTTCTACACTTTACTCCATACCTCTCTCTTCTGTCTTTTCGTATCTGACTCTAGTGCTCCCTTTAGTATTTCTTGCAGAGCTGGTCTCTTGGTCACAAATTCTCTCAGTGACTTTTTGTCTATAAATGTTTTAATTTCTCCTTCATTTTTGAAGGACAATTTTGCTGGATATAGGAGTCTTGGTTGGCAGTTTTTCTCTTTTAGTAATTTAAATATATCATCCCACTGTCTTCTAGCTTCCACGGTTTCTGCTGAGAAATCTACACATAGTCTTATTGGGTTTCCCTTGTATGTGACAGATTGTTTTTCTCTTGCTGCTTTCAAGATCCTCTCTTTCTCTTTGACCTCTGACATTCTAACTAGTAAGTGTCTTGGAGAACGCCTATTTGGGTCTATTCTCTTTGGGGTGCGCTGCACTTCTTGGATCTGCAAATTTAGGTCTTTCATAAGAGTTGGGAAATTTTCAGTGATAATTTCTTCCATTAGTTTTTCTCCTCCTTTTCCCTTCTCTTCTCCTTCTGGGACACCCACAACACGTATATTTGTGCGCTTCATATTGTCATTCAGTTCCCTGATCCCCTGCTCAAGTTTTTCCATTCTTTTCCCTATAGTTTCTGTTTCTTTTTGGAATTCAGATGTTCCATCCTCCAGTTCACTAATTGTAGCTTCTGTCTCTTTAGATCTACCATTGTAGGTATCTATTGTTTTTTCCATTTTTTCTTCTTTGTCCTTCACCCCCATAAGTTCTGTGATTTGTTTTTTCAGATTTTCTATTTCTTCTTTTTGTTCAGCCCATGTCTTCTTCATGTCCTCCCTCAATTTATTGATTTGGTTTTTGAAGAGTTTTTCCATTTCTGTTCGTATATTCAGCATTAGTTGTCTCAGCTCCTGTATCTCATTTGAACTATTGGTTTGTTCCTTTGACTGGGCCATATCTTCAATTTTCCGAGCGTCATCCATTATTTTCTGCTGGTGTCTGGGCATTTGATCAGATTTCCCTGGGTGTGGGACCCAGCTGGTTGAAAGCTTTTTCTGTGAAATCTCTGGGCTCTGTTTTTCTTTTCCTGCCCAGTAGGTGGCGCTCGTGGCGCTCGTTTGTCTGCACGGCAGTCGCCCGGGAAACCGCGCGTGGAGGCGGGGGTCGCTGGCCGCTGCGGCTTGGGAGAGTGCCGGTCCTAATTGCCCAGCTGGCCCGAAATGCCAAGCGTGACGGGAGGGCCCCGCTATCCAACGTTCCCAGTCAGACCGGGGAGCCACGAGCGTGGAGGAGACCCCAGTCGCCAGCCGCCCCGGCCGGGAAAACGCGCGCCCCTCGGGTATCTCACCGCAGCAGATTCTCCCTGCCCGTCAGCTGTTCCAGAATGGGGTACGCTGTCTTTTTGGTCTCTGTCGTGACTCCGGGAGCTGTTTCGTATTGTTTCTCTTTCTTTAGTTGCTTTTCTGGAGGAGGAACTAAGACCCGTGCGTCTTACTTAGCCGCCATCTTCTCCGGAAGTCTCTGGTTTTTTTTTAAGGAATACTCCATGTTACTTTGAAGCTGGCTTAAAAAGCTAACAACCTTCTTTTACTTCTTCCTTTCAGCAAGCGCTAACCTGCTCCAGAGCAAATCACAGGACCCATTTTGCACCGTTTTCCATCTGACAGACACTGCAATGACCATATGTATCCTTAGCTGTAACCAAAATACATTTTAATCATTGCTCAAAATCTGGCAGCACACCCAGGAAACATTTGTGGTACTTCCCCATAGGCCCCAGCATGCCAGTGGAGGGCAACCAATTCATTTGATCATTTCAGTCACATAAGAGGCGCACAAAAATGTTTTGACAAACATGACCTGCAATGTATTAAAAAAAAAACCAAATGAACAAGTAACCTCGTTGACACAGGTTTGGTGGAGAAAAGGTGTATGTGAGGACATGAATAGAATATGATTTCAAATTTGAAGCACTCATGCTGAGTTCTCTATTCTGTATTTTCTTTTAATTGACACTGGAGTGTATCCAAATGTTTGTTGTTGATGTGTATTTATACGGTAGAAGGGTGAAATCTGTGAGCTATGAGAGGATCATGACAGCTGGTAATGTTTCTAGTTTATTAATATTTTCTAAATATAATCTTTGAAATTATTTGTTCAAGAGGCATCGAGAAGTTGGACAAAATCTCCTATTCAGAGATTGGTAGGCAATATGAGTTTGTCTTCCAGGTCTAGAATGGATTAGCTGTGTAACCTTGGCCTTGGTACGTAATCTTGGCCTTAGTTTTTATATTTGTAACATGTGGATAAGTGCTAAGATCTACCTCACAGGGTTGCTGAGAGGATTAAGTAAAATAATATGTGGAAAGCACTTAGCATGGGGCCCACAAATAATAAGAGCTAAACGAATGTAATGTGTTACTATCACCTAGCCTACTTTGACTATATCCAGATATTTAAAACACTCAGGGATGAAGTAAATATAAATGTAACTCTGAAACCACACAATTACCAAATGCAGGATAACACAGGTCTTGAGAAGATAAAATCTTCAGGATAATGGTTAGAAAGTTGCAGGAAACAGTCTGAGAAAGAACATGTAAACAAAAATTATCCTGTATAAAAGACATCTGCCATTTAGTCTAGGATTTATGAGAGCCGAGGCATATCAATTTTCTCCTTTAGTTCTTGTTTGTAATATTTCCATACATCTTAAGCACGGAGGAAAAAACATAAAGCCATGGGCATCTCATGATTACATGAAATCAAATGAAGAAAATCAGTTTGAATAATGATCGCTTTTCTCTACTGAATAATTGTTTTCTGAATCTATTTGACAGGTATCCCACTATTTTCTGTGTGTTTGGGATTCTACCAGAGGTATCTAGCAAGCAGTTCCATAAATAACATTTCATGTATTAGATAAAAGGTAGAGACACAGATAGATGTTCCTGAAGAACAGGGTTATTTTGTTAAGAGATATTGAAATAAAGGCTAAAATTTGGAATAATTGAATAAACATTTTAGGATGGTGTGACACTTGCTAAGAGAATTGGGGCTAAGTCTTGTGACATAATTAAGAACCAGAAGGTAATCCTGGAGAGCAGCACAACCAAGAGTAGACTCCACCAAGGCTTCTTGATGTTCCAGCAGGTGTCAGACTGGCCCAAGGCTGAACTTCTTTTAGAATACAGTTGTGATTCATTGCTCTCTGTCAGGCCATCGAATGCTAGTGTGGGTTTGTCTTTTACTGATCCATCTCCTATTTACAGGCAATGGGAAAACAATAATTTCATAGTTGGTATTTCCCTGATATTCTGGGCAAGATTGACACATAAAATAAAATGCCATAGTCTCCCATGACTAGTGACAACATACTCAGAGGGTGGTGGTTAAGTTCATGGGTCAACTTGGCTAGGTTATAGTATCCAGTTCTTCAGTTAAGTATTATCCTGATTCTTACAGTGAAGGTATTTCTTAGATGGGTTTGTATCTATTACCGGTTGATTTCATCTATGACAGATTGCATCTACAATCAACAAAGAAGATTGCCTTCAGCAATGTGTGGATTCTCCTCATCCATTCAGTTGGAAATCTTAAAAGCCAGAACTGAGGATTTCAAAGGTCAGAAGGAAGACTTTCTGTCTCTGCTTCTGTCAGTCAGCTTCTCCTAGGAAATTTAGAAACACCTCTATTGTGTTTCTAGCCTACAAAATTCAGACTTGCCAAACCCCTTGGTTGTGTGAGTCAATTCCTATAATAAATCTGAATATATATGTACAATTAAAAGGACATATAGTGTGTAATATATATAATTTATATAATATATCTCTTTCTCCAGTTAGTTCTTTTTCTCTGAAGAATCCTAATACAAAGGGTAAGTTCTATTTAGTTGGATAGCCCTCTCTTGTATTTGTAGCTTCTCAAACACCATGAAGTTTTAAAAAATGCTGAGTTTATAAAATTGCAATGTACAGATCTCCTTCATTTTAAAAATAAAAGTATATTTTCAGAATAATTAAATCAATATATTTCCAATTAATTTACATAAAGGAATCCAGAGTCATTAAAGTTTAAAGATTTTTATGGGTCTCAACAATTCTTATATTTTTTTACAATACAAAGTTCATTTAATCCAACATATTCAAACCTGAGACTCCAAAGAGGTAAAGTTCTATCTTATACACTAACCAGCTATGTTACTCTCAAGTTCCAAACTCCTTACCCTCTGTGCTGGCTTGAAACTGCTGTGTAACCCATAATAGCCAAGTTCTTTAATCCTCACTCATTATTGCTGGGTGGAAGCCTTTTGATTGTTTCCATGGAGATGTGACCCACCCAATTGTGGGTAGTAAATTTGAATTAGATGGTTTCCATGGAGGTGTGTCTCTACCCAGGGTTTGCTCACCGGCAGGGTTTGCTTACTGGAACCCTTTAAGAGGGAACCATTTTGGAAAGATCCATGGCAGCCCATGCAGCCAGAGGCTTTTGGAGGTGAAGAAGGAAAATGCCCCCAGGGGAGTTTCATGAAACAAGAAGCCTGGAGAGAAAGCTAGCAGACATTGCCATTTTTGCCATGTGCCTTCCCAGTTGAGAGAGAAACCATGAATGTCATCAGCATTCTTGAACCAAGATATCTTACCCTGGATGCCTTAGTTTGGACATTTCTATACTCTTGCTTTAATTTGGATATTGCCATGCCCTTAGAACTGTAAACTTGCAACTTAATAAACTCCCTTTTAAAAGCCACTCCATTTTGATATGATGTGATATGATGCTGTATATCACATTCCAGCAGCTTACTAATTAAAACACCCTCCAATAAAGGAATAGCAGTTCAACATAATTAGCAAGATTTTTAAAATCAAAACCTGAATTTACTGTGTTCCTTCCTATATTAATATTAGGAATTATTACCATGAATATTGTAATTTGGATATTTAATGTTTTGGGGGGGGGGGTACATGGGTCTCCTGCATGGCAGGTGAGCATTCTACCACTGAGCCATCCATGTACCTGGGTATTTAATTTTAAAACATAAAATAAAATAGAAATACATACATCTTTTTCTGAAATTCCATCTTGAAACAAATAAGAAGTTATTTTTCAAACATTGTTAGCCTAAATTTAGCCTAAAGCTAACTTCAAATGCAAAATCAGTTGACATAAACTTTTATATTCTTTCCTGAGAGTTTGAGTAATAATCTTATCAACTTGATAATAATAACTGTCAATGATTTTTAGCTGTTAGAAATCAAACAAATTAAAATTTTGGAGTTAGATTCTCTTAAAAACACTAACTGCAACCTCCTCTGGTTATAAGTGAGGTATCAATCATGGAGAGCCAAGGCAGGAGCTGGATTTCTTGACTCAGCCCATGCTATGGACATTTGTTCACTCTTTTTTCTCAAACTTACCAGACTGCTACAAATCCTTAAGCATAAATAACAGCACTTAACTTTATTCTGTTGAAAATTATGTACTACAATTGAAAACTGAAAAAAAATTTAAGGAGAACTTGACCCAAGGCAGGTGATTCCTAAAAGAGGGATTAAGCTTTACAAAACTAAATTTATTTTGTTGCCATATTACCAATATGACAATATTACATTGCCATATTTGTATAGCCAAACTCTTTAGAATCCTGTCATTTGATTTTCCTTCATGCTTAAGCAGCATGATCTACATCTGGACCAAACCACAGGTAGAATGTGGACTCATTAGCTATAAGGATGATTTTGCCAAAAAAGGTAGAGTAGCCACTACATGCCATGGATTGATCAAAAACATAGGAGTAAATGGAAATTCTACATAGAAACACAAGGAAAAGCATGGGTAATTAAAATGATTTTAAATTAATTGAACTGTCATTAAGAAAGAAAATATATTTTGGTTTAGACGGATTTCAAATTCAACTCTATAGTTACCTGTTTTCTTAGGTTGGGTTCCCCTGGAACTCTGGGAATTGTATTTGAGGTGTGTTTATCTTACTTGATAAGTGATCCTAGGAAGCAACAGTGGGGAAGCAGAGAAGCAACACGGGAAAGGAAGACAACATGAGCAGGTTACTGCTGTGGGCTATTGTGGTTTGATCCCTGGGCCCCCTGGAAGATGACGTAAAATAAACTTCACAGTTGTCGCATCTGATGAGGAAACGAGGCTAGAGTTGGTCTGTCACTGGTTGAAGGCTGCTCTCAGAGGTGTTAACTCTCCAGCGCTTCTGGACTGGCCAGCCCATGGCTGTGGCTAGAGAAAACCCTTAAACAGAGAATGCAGCTGCTCACTGTTAGAACCCACTCAGGTGCACGGGAATGGTAAATGCCTAATGGATATGGGTGGAACCTACAAGGCACTACTATACACACATATATGCTGTGGTGTCTAACTGATTAGCTAATGTCATGCGACACCTGTTGGTGCAATGGGGAAGCCTGAGTTTACTGGGTCCTACCTGTAGCTAGTACAAAAATGATAGTACGATATGCTCAGAATGAGAATAAGGTGACTGTTTAAGAATGAAATTATGGAAAATGATTTTATAGGTGGTCAATAGGAGACTCCTCCAACCTTCCACACTGGCCATTGTAGCGATGCCTAGAACATGTGACTCAGTTTAACTCTATGTCTAAATCAACGGTGAGGACAATCAGTTCACCTGCGTGTTCCTCAGATCTCTTAGTCCCTCAAGGGGATTTTTGAAAGACTTTCGAGTTAAAACATTTGGAAAACATTGCATGCTCTATTTCTATTTGGAGATTCATAGTGTATATTAGGTTTGAATATAGATTGAAGACTGAATAAGTCCTGAGGGTATCTGTTTAACTTTATTTAACCTAGAATTTTCCCTCTCTTCTTTATCCCCTCCCCTCTTGTTTAATCAAACATTTATTAATATCCCTTGAACATATTTGTGGATTATCATTACTATCAATCCCTTATCCTATTTCACATTTTAAAAGTCATTTAATATTATTATGGTGTGTAATTGGGAAAATTAATCTGTTTTTGCACATTTATAAAGGTTGAATGCATCATGATTATTTACTTTGCCCTGCAATAATATTCAAATCAATTTCTGCTTATCTCCCTTTTACATGAGGTTTGTCCTCTTAATAACATTCAGTTTACCAAATAAGGCAAAAATACATTTTCATTTCTCACATAGCTAGAAGATCTTTGCAGTATCTGGGCAAATAATTTTCTTCTTGCATTTCCAAGTGTTCATCTATTTGCATTGCTCTGTCAATACGCTTGAGTGGCAAATGTAAATATTGAAACGATCTGAAATTCCCTCTAACAGAGAGATTTTCACCACCGATATTCATCTCTCATTGTATGTTTTGCTGTGTGAACAATTCCTTTCTTTGTTCATACATTAAGGCTTTGCCAAAGGCAGACGTTTGTGGCATTAATATACAGAATGTTGTATGTATCTCTTTTATTATCTGGAAGGAGAGCAGATAAAAACAGCACTGAGCTCTAAGGGCATAAGCAAGTGCAAACGATTTCAAAGACTGTCTGCTAGCTGAGGTTTTCTTCAAGTTCAATGTAAAGCCATCAGACACTGGAGGTGTTCCGTGTGTGTGTGTGTGTGTGTGTGTATGTGTGTGTGTATATGTGTGTGTGTATGTGTGTGTGTTTATGTGTGCGTGCATGCATATGCATGCACGTTTGTATAAAAAAAGTGAGAAAGTTTGGCTTATAGCTCTTTTTCAAATGATGCTGTTCTTGCCTCTAAAAGGAGACCAGATATACCATTTTATAATATGTTTATTAATATAAAGTATAATTTTGAGTTATCACAGTAAATCCATTGTTTACTGATATGAGTGTTAAAACTAAGAAGTCAGTTTATATGTGAGGGGGAAAATTTGATAAGAAGAGAACCTTGAGTTGCATGCAACCATTTTGATGAAAATCCTAAATGAAATTTGTGGGCATCCTTAGAGGAAACAAATGAAACAAAAAGAGCCACCTTATTGTCATACTCCCAGTGTTACATGAGCGAGTGGATTAGGCACCTTTACTAATGAGACTCAGGCCTAATATCAGTTTTACAAAGGACCCTGGAATTTGTAATCACTCTCCCTAATGTCCATAGCACTATCTTTCCCCATTTAGCTTTCTATTCATTAAGCATGTTCGATGATGAATGCTAATATGTATGGCAAATTTTTATTTAGTCACCTCTCTGAGGAACTTAAAACTATGTGGATATTTTCAGCCTACATCATTAATCACATTTATCAGTATGAAAGAGGGGGCAGCCAGGAAATAGTTCCAATTTATAGACTAGAGAATAGAAACGGGTTTGTCCAAGTTTATGGAGAAGATCAGGAATAACCATAAATGGATAAACCAAGTTCCTGACTTGATTAACCCAAAACTTACTACTGCACCTTTAGAACTTGGAGGCTGGAAAATAAAGCCAACGATGTGGCCTAGCATGGTAGAGGCAGAAGAAGGAGAATGGAAGGAGTCAGCTACCTCCAATATGGCAGCCCTGTCATGCAACAGGGCAGTCCAGATACAGATCTTGAACTCTGAATTCTGGAAATGAAGTGTAGCTCAGAAGGACTGGCAGTGAATGAATAGACGCAACAAGCAGGTTGGGTCAAGTTGGAAGTTTGTTTACTACTCATTCCTTCTGAAATAAGGACAGCCTTTTCCTCCTGGTCATTACAGCATAGGACAACAGAAGGTCGGGAAGAGACACACGAAGCTTTCTGCTTCTCTGCACCAAATGAAAGCTTTAGAGGGAAAAGAGAATTGGCTATTGCCACATTAAGAAAATGAGGTGCCAAGTGAAAATTTCCCAATCTCATTTTTACAGCTACCAGAAGCTTCTCTTCAGGACTCATGCTGAGAAGGCGGCTGCACATGATGCGAAGTGCATGGCCCACACTGCAGGACAGCACCGTCCATACTTCAGAGCGCAGTGCTGCACTTGCAACAGCAAGAGACGATTGAAAAACAGGAAAAGTCCATTTACACGAGTCCCTTTCCCTTTCCAGAGAATGATTTCTGATTTCTGTAGTACATCTCTATGAATAATGAAATCACCCAAGTAGCCAGAAAGGCACTAGGAGTTGAGGAAAAGGCTTAGTCCAGTCGTATCATCTTATTTTCCCATAAATCTCTTGGAATCATCGTGGCCCATGGCAGAGAAAACCATTTTGCTTTTTGTCTGCAGGTCAGCTCTACTGCTGTCCATCTCCCCACCCCTGACCACCTTGTCTATATAGAGTGAAGGTTGTTTACACTATGTGGAGGTTAATTCACACTTTGGCTTAGTCTTGCTCATCTACATTTATCAAGTATTTTCAGACATATCACCTCTCTTAATTCCTGAAAAATATAATGAAGTCCCATTTTACAGGAAACTGAGGCAAAGAGGGGCTAAGAACTTTGCCATTATGTGGGGGCTACATAGAATTGGCAGAAAAAATTAATATTAAAGTTCAGTTTTACCATTTTCAGGTTTGAATAACTTTTTCTAGGTAACACAGATACATGTATAATAATAATATTTGTAAGCACATATAGACACAATTATTTACACATATTTATATATGGCATCCACATGTTCCTGGACTCTCTGTTCATTGATGAGATGGAGATAGTGATACTTCTCTCAGGGGGCTAATGATGGAATTGAGGAGAGAATATATTTAGCGCCTGACACGTAGATAAGAGGAGGAAGCTGGTGACTTTGTGCCTGAATTATGATATCCTGTACTTCCCCCAAAGTGTTTGGCTTGGCTAGGACAATGTTTATAAATCAGTACTTGTGGCCTTTTGAGGGGGCTCATTATTTCTAGGCTCTGCCAACCCCTAGTGTTTTATGCCAAACTGAAATTTTATGGCCCACCTGAGCCCTACAGGCATAGAAGTTTGTTTCCCTGACATAAGTCAGCAAAGAGAAGTGAGAAATTCAGAATATTCTGAGATATCAACAATCTTTCTTAACACACCCTAATATCCCAACTAAGGGACAATGCTTTTGATTGTGCTTCTCTTCTTAAGGCAGAGCAAGAGCCAGTTAACAGAAATAAATAATAAACAGAGAGAAAGAACACCATCTTTTTCCCTTGGCAGAGAAGAGGCAGGTGGCAGGTAATTAATAATTTCTTCCTTTAAATTCTAAAATATATAACATGTTCTTGTACTGAGAGCAGATTTTCAGGCACAGTAATCTTCAGATCAAACTGCTCTGTCTGTCTTTCTCTTGGGCTCTCTCTCCATCTCCCCCTCTCACTAAAGTGGAAGGTAAGTCACTACTGCTACTAGATGATGTTCCAGAACTGTGGGTGAGACTTCCTTGGCAGTGGAAATCTCCTTCACTGTGTCATCTGTACTGATGGGTCAAAGCTAGACATGGATAAAACACTAGCATTAGGACAGAGGACTCTGGAGCTTACAATAAAGGAGAATTAATTATTCCTTTCTATACAAATATTTTACCATATAAATCATCTCAGAACCTAGGGACAAATATACAATTTGAAAAAAAATAAATGACAGTACATGCATAATTTGCATATAATTCCTTTGCAAATGGTACATATATTTTAGCACCAAAAATGAAAGAAGCCTGTCAAAAAGAAAAAAAAAATACGAGATTGATGCACAAACATTTTTACCTGGAATTCAAAGGTACCCTGAGAAGTATCAGCTATTTTGTCATTTTAAAATTCCACGGAAAATGGATGCTCTACTAAAGAGTATTGGCAGGAAAACAAAGGCTGAGTGACTACGTATAAAGAATTTTTTCTTCTAACTTTTGTAGCTAACCTCTTCTGTACATAATTTATCTTAGTCAGGGTTATTTTCCTCTACAGAGTCTTTTTTTTAATGTATTTAATTCAAAACAAAAGCAATGCAGTTTAGAAATAACTATCATAACAGTTTTTAAGCTACAGATTTAAAAAATGGAGTAAACTATTTTAAAAAACAATATAATCCAAAGTTGTTCAGAGAGGATAACTGTTTTGATCAATAAAAGGCTCATTCCAGGCACCCGGAGATGAAATCCAATGAAAGGTTTCAGAATGTATTAGAAATCAGGAATAAAATTTAGGAAAATAAATTGATTACATTAAAAAGCCATCTTGAATGTTTTTTAAAATAATGTCTGACTTGTAGGTTTGGTGCCTCTTCTCCAGATTTCCCACTAAAAGGCGGTGAAAACTCTCAACAATACCGATAGAATTTGGAAATAAGAGCCACTAAGCATGGGGTGAATGACCAGCCTACACTTTGCCTTGTGTGATATAGCAGTTAGCAGCTTGGGGTAAAATAAAAAAAAGCCAGAAGATATTTTATTTTTAAACCCCTATTTTCTGAGCAACAGTTTAAGAAGTGAGAGTCTGAGCCAAGCACAAAACTGAATAGCAGTCCTCTCACTAAACTGATGGAGGGCAGAAAACAGACCTGTTTTTGCTGCCACTTGATAACCAGGGCCAACTACAGTGCCAGGGATATATAAGCTGATTATTTTTTAAATGAATGAATGAATAGAAGTGGCCAATAAGAACAGAAATCTAATAATTAGGGGGGCATTAACAAAAATTAAACAATCACAGAAAGATTCTTGGGCTGAAAGATACATGGATTGAAAAGTATCTGCTCATTTGGGACAAAATTTAGAGACTGATACCAAGAGATATTCTTGGATTGTTTTCAAATTACAAGACAAATGAAAATATTTAAATGAATTTAGGAAAGGTATTCTTTCTATGGTTTTCACAGAGGGAACAAATACTGCTGATGGGCATCCTAGGCTTGGGGATGCTTTGGAAAGTTAGTTAAACATAAGTTGCCAGGAATAGAAGTAGAACATTTATTCTGAGAGCTGTCCTCCACTCACATAATGACAGTCTGCTAACAGAGAGACTTCTGGCCCATATGTTAGACTTAGCTAATCACTAAGCATGTGACTTCCTTGGACCTCCATTTTCTTACTTGAGCATTTGGACTAAGAGTGTGGACTATGAAGGGTGTCAAATTGTGACCTCCAGCTGAATCTAGCCTGCAGATGTGTTTGGTTTGGAAAATATAAAGTAAAACTGTTCTTTGTGTAGTGACATGATTATGTATATAGAAAATCTAAATGAGTCAATCAACAAACATTAGACGTTAGTGAGTTTATTAAGGTTGCATTCACAAAGATCAATAAAAAAATTATTTGAGTGAATGCAAAAGATATTTTCACCTTTTAGTGATGACCAATTGTAAATAAACAAAGAACATTAGCATTAAAAAATGCCCATCAGACTCTTAGGAATAAATTCAATGAAAGGTTTATAAGACCTGTGCACCAAAAGCTACGAAATGTTACTTGTTGAAATTAAAGAAGATCTAAATCAATGAAGAGATAACCTTATGGTCATACAGTGAGAAAGATCAACATTTCTAAAATGTTAATTATCCCCAAATTTTTCTACAGATTCAATAAAAATCCCAGCAAACTTTTTTTAGAGATATTGGTAATGTGGTTCTAAGATTCACATGGAAATACAAATGACCTAGAATAGCTAGGAAAATCTTGGAGAGTTGAAAAACAACTTGATTCTCAGATTTACTATAAAGAATAAACATTAAGTTAGCATACTATTGGATTATGAATAGACAAATAAATCAGTGGATAGAATACAGAATTCAGAAATAGAGTCACCCAAATATGGTCAATTGGGTCTCAACAAAGTTACCAAGGAAATTAAACAGGGAAATAATTTCAATAAATGCACATATATAAAAAATAAACCTTGACTCCTTTCCTTACACTATATATAAAAGTTAATTCAAAGTAGATAATAGAAGTAAATATAAGAGCTAAAACTATAAAGGTTTTTGGAGAAAACAAGAGAGACTATCTGCTTGATTGTTGGATAGGCAAAGCGTTTTAAGACATAAAAATCCTTGTCCATAAAAGAATAAATTGATAACTTGGATATAATCAGAATTTTTAATGTCCTATCAAAAATACTGGAAAAAATTAAAAGACAAGCCACAGACCAGGAGAAAATATGCATACTATATATCTTTTACAAATGACATACATCCAAAATACAAGATGAACTCCTAAAAAATGAAATAAAAAGAAAAAGACAAACAATGCTCAACAAACTTTAACAGACCATTCACAAAAGAATATATAGGCATAGTTAATAAGCACAAGAATAAGAATTCAAAATCATTAGTCACAGGGAAAATGCAATTGAAACCTCAAGAAGATAGCACTTAATACCCATAGAATGGCTAAAACTAAAAAGATTGATCATACCAAGTTGGATCAACTGAGACTCTCATATATTGACAGTGATAGCATAAAATGATATAATTCTTCTTAAAATAAAGTTAAACTTTTTTTCTTACAACTCAGAAATTATACTCAATAAGAATGAAAGCATATTTCAACAAAGACTTGTAACTGAGAAATTAGGATTTAATGGGATGATTGTGGTTGCTGAATTATTATATAGATACTCCTTTTTGCTTTCTGATAATATTGGAGCAGATAAAGGGAAATACCTGAAATGTTTGAACTGTAATCCAGCTGCCTTGATATCTGATAATGATTGTATACCCTTTATCTTGTGCCCCTGTGAGTGTAAAAACCTTGTGACTGGGTGGGCCATGGTGGATAGAGTTCTCACCTGCCATGCCAGAGACCCGGATTCAATTCCTGGTGACTGCCCATGCAAAAAACAAACAAACAAAAAAACAAAAACCTTGTGACTAACTTTCACTGGTATCCATTCACCCAGTTTTTAAACTTTAGAGTCTTGTAATCACTAAAGACAACCCCTAATGTTTTTTAACGAAGGGCTTTGGGTCAGCCCAGAACTAACCCACCCAAGTCCAAAGCTATTTTGATGTAGGAAACTGGATCTAATCAAAATGGGCCTACCTGACATGACAGTAAAGATTTTCACCTCTAAGTCACCTGTACCTCTTTATAATACTAAAAATCATACCCATCATCATATTAAGGCTGCCATTTTATTATATATGCTCTGTGACTAAGCATGTAATCAATCTGCACATGCTCAATAACTAAATCATCTCTAATGACATCATCTGGGGCCACTGTGTTCATTATCCTAAAACCTGCCCATCTTTTAATGCTATAAAATTATCAGAATTACTGCAGTTTGGGGAAACAGATTTTTGGGTCAATAGGACATCTGATCTGCAAGGTGTCTAGGAATAAACTTTTTCTCTCATTGAAATTCGAGGGTCTCAGGAATTGGTCAGTTGAACACCCTGGCAAAAGAATCCACTGCCTTTGCTGGTAACAACTGGCAACCCAGATATGATGAAAAAGGTCGCAAGAAGCAAGGAGGCCATTTGCCTGAGATTCTGGGGCCCTGGTAGAACAGGTAAGTATGGAAACCGAGTCTTTTGCAGCTGCTAGACATTCTTTCATCTAGAGGTTTGGCAACCAGAATTCCTCCATTCTGTTGGCACACCACATACTTTGGTGCCTTAAGAATTTTCAAGGAGAGAAACCATTTCCAGTTCCAAGTCCGGACATCTGACTGGGAGAGTGGGTTATCAAGGTAAAAGTGAATTGGGGAGTTAATATGGTGGCTTGAGTCCCCTGGGACCTGACTTTAAGGCCTGGTCCTGCTTCCAGAATGATCGCCTTTACTCTGACCTTGATACCCTTCTGCCTTCTGGGTACTATGCTGAATGAGGTTGAAGCCCTGACCTAAATTTGTCTGTTGAATATACTGCTAGAGAATAAACAATCCAAAAAATAATTGGTATTCAGTGATATTAAGTAGGACTGTTTAAGTACTAGCCAGGTGTGTTACCTAAGTATAGTAAGTGATTAATGCTTGTTGATTTGTTAATTATGGTGCTAAATATTTAATGTCTGTTTAACTGTTAGTTGGTATGTTCTATCTAGTTATTAATTGTTGTGTTAATTAAATATAATATGTGTTAAGTGTCTGTCTAAATTTGTTAGTTGGTGTCCTATGCATTTGTATTGCAATAGCATTCCTGATTAGTTACTGATTACAGAAATTCTTTAAAAAGGGAAACTTTAAGTTATATTGAAAATTGGAAAGATTTTAGTTATGTGTCTATGAGAAAAATGGTTTATTACTGTAACATAATCTGAGAAATGGCCCGAGAAAGGCTCTATGGAAAGACAATACCATTATAGTTAAACATATTACAGTAAAAATTGCTACAAAAGGGCAAAATAGGATGAGATGGTGTATATTCAGTCCTCCATTTGTCCCTCTCAAAAGTATTTCTGTGCAACCAACTTTCGCTTTGTGTCTGTTTGCCTGTTCAATGTGTATTCTCATACCTCTGGATGGCAATAGCAAATTAACAAAATTCTTAAAGAGCTCTATCTGAATTGCTTAGAAATAAATAGGCAACTTTATATAAATATATAAATTAGTACTTTTGAAGTTTTAAGAAAGTGAAAAAGAAAAAAACAACAACGATTAAAAAACACCTCTCTGAGCAGCAAGATTTAAAAAAACCTTAGTTTCGTAATCACTGTAAACAAACCTGGACATTAGAAAAAAGCTACCGAGGAATTTCCTTAAAGCCATGAAAGGTTGCCGGAGAGCTGCCTCTGGGAAAGGCAAAGACCTTTTCCAATTCTCCCAGTCAAAGCTTTTAGCAAGATAGATCTAATAATTGGAAACTATTTAAAGACGAGCATAGAATCTCTGAAATCCCGCGGCCCTCACCTCAGAATTTCAAATTCAGGTTCAACAAGGAAGCTTTCATTTTTTCTGTCCTACCTATCCTTGCCTCCAGGGCCTACGCACCTAAGACAACAGAAGGAAAGATGGGGGAGGTGCGGTTCAGAATTTTTTTCCTGAGCCTAGAGATTAGAAATGGTAAGCACAGAAAATTCTACAGAATAGGGTATGCTTGTTAATATATATTTTTTCCAATAATACCTTTGCAATGGTAACCACAGTAATTAGATCATTATTAAAATTTGAATGGCCTCAGGATAGGAGTAACTGAATAAAATCTAATCACAAAATTTCAGTAAGTAAAATAAAAGGTCTTTGAAAGATACGTAAAATTTTCCTGGATGTAAGCTTAGGACAAATTGAACAATCTCAGCATATCTTCTAGAACTTGACAGTCAATGTGCTTTTAAAATTGTTTGCAATTTTGAGGCATTATGAAAGCAAAGAGTTTTTGTTCAACTTCTGATAAAATAAATTTTATGGTAAATTTTTGAATTGAACAACTATGATTTTATTCTGCTTGGGTATATTCTCCCTAAATTTATACAAGCTTACTGATAAAAAAGAGCTAATATAAGTACATTTCTCAAAATTCTTCTTAAAATAGCTTAACCAGATAGGTTAGGTTACATAAACTGAGTAATTTGCCTGGCAAAGATAACACATATAAAATACAATAAAAATAGAAATATGTGGACATTTCAAGCATATCCTATTTAATAAATCAGTCAATTATTTATTATAGAAATAAATAATTCCTATATTATTTCTTAGGAATTATTACTTATTCCTAAGAAATAATATAGATTACTTATACCTTAATTACCTGGATTTCAAAGAATCTGGCTTTTAGTTATTTTGCCTTCTGTAACTTCATTATGTGGAAGATTTTGAATTTGTCGTCTTTGTTAATGTCAATCAATATATTTTTGTTAGTAAATGCTGTCATGAATAGGAAAGACCTAATTCTTAGCTTCAAAAAGTTTATATTCTAGTTAAAATACACTTATACAGAGCATAGAATAAGACAATAGTAAGAAAAGAATAAAAATGCTGGAAAAATTTTAAAAGCAGATAAATAAAAATGACAATTGTAAGACCCTTAAGTAAGGAAGTAGCATTTGAATAAATAGCATTTTTAAAAATTCATAATTTAATTTTGTAAATTAACATTCTTGATATTATTTAGCACTTAAGAATACTGTTGAAGAAATTTTGAGTTTTTTTTTTTTAAATAAACCCCTTAAATGTTGAAATGTTGAAAGTTAATTACATTTCAAAGTTAGAGCTCTTCTGACCTTTGAAGGTAGTGCTGGATTAGACTGAGAAATTTTAAGCATATTCTAAAATAATCATTTGTGTGTTGTGAGTATAAAGTATATAAATGCCTGGCTGTGCTCTGAACCCAAGCATAATTTTCTTTTTTCATCCATTATTTTGTAGTATCTCTTCTCCCCTTCATGAATACTGTAATTGAAAGGAAATATATATATTCAAAGAATTTTTTATCAAATTTATTTCTAATTATATGCAGTCTAAATAAAGATTATAGGTGAGAGAGATAGTAACTACTAAATTTCTTCACCTGGGGAATTCCTGATATTCTCCCAATTAAATAAGCCAAGGCCTCAATATTAAGTTTTGCTCTTATGAAACTTATTTCTGAAATGGCAAAGCTGAGCCTACTTATAACTAATGTCTGAGAGTGATCCCCGGAGAACCTCTGCTGTTGCTCAAATGTGATCTCTCTCTAAGCCAAACTCTGACCTTCCTTCCTATGTGGGACATGAGTTCCAGGGGTAAAAGCCTGACCCTGGCTGGCATTGTGCGACATGACTCCTGGGGATTAGCTTGGCCCTGACATTGTGGGTTTAGTTGACCAAAAGGGAGAAAAGACATAGTTTCAATGGCTAAGAGATTTCAAATTGATTTGAAAGGTCATTGTAGATATTATTCTTATGCACATTTCAGTCAGATATTGCAAACTGCCGCAATATGGCAAATACCAACAAACAGCATTCCCGGAAACCTAAGGGATAGTCTGAGCTCTACAGAAGTTTTACTTACTAAGTTTGTTTTTCAGAGACTTAAACCCTCTGCATTGTTCCAATGCCAGGTAAGCTCTGAAACCAAGAAATAACGGATTCTCCAAACATAACAACCCTTTCATCCCTCTGCCCCTTTATGACAATGCTCCTTTCAGTCATGAAGAAGTTAGAAAAGTCATTGCCCATATTTCCCTCAATATTGAGAGAAAAATTATCATATAAGAAGGAATTGTAATGGAGAAATTAGGATTTAAGGGGTGATTATGGTTGCTGAATCATTATATAGATATTCTTTTTAGCTTTCTGGTACACTGTAGCAGACAGAAGGAAATACCTGAAATCTATTAATTGAAATCCAGCTTCCCTGATCTCTGATAATGATTGTATAGCTTGTGTCCCGGTGATTGTAAAAGCCTGGTGACTAATCTCCACTTATACCCATTTATCCAGTTTTTTAAGTTTAGAGTCTTATAATCACCAAAGACAACCCTTAATATTTATTAGTGAAGCATCTTGGGTCAGTTCAGGGCTAACCAACCCCAAGTTCGAAACTATCTTAACAACAGAAACTGGATCTAAACAAAATGGGTCCAACTGACATGTACAGTAGCTTAGAATTTCACCTGTAAGTCACCTATATCTCATTATAATATTAAAAATCACACCTATCATCATATTAAGGCTGCCATTTTATTACATATGTTCTGTGACCAAGCATATAATCAATCTGCACATGCTCAATAATCAAATACCATCATCTGGGGCCATTATCCTAAAACCTGCCCATCTTTTTCGTTTTTTTTTTTTGTTTTGTGCCCATCTTTTAATACTATAAAACTATCAGAATTACTGCAGTTCAGGGAGACAGATTTTGGGGCTGATAGGTCATGTGATCTCCTGCTATGGGTCTAGTAATAAACTTTTTCTCCCATTGAAACTCTGGTGTCTCAGGAATTGGTCATTTGACACCCCAGGCAAAAGAATCCATTACCTTTGTCTGGTAACAGACTGTGCAAGAACGTTCTCAGCAGTTTTGTTTGTAATAACCAAAGACTGAAAATGGTTCAACTGTATATCAACAGAAGACTTAATAAATAGATGTAGTATAGTGACATAATGGAATTTACTTAGAAATTAAAAGGACTACTGATACACACAACTTCCATTTATCTCTAAAAGCCAAAGAAGGAAGTTATAGGGAAAAAATTTATGAGTCTACATGTATCAATTCAAGAACAGTAATATTAATGTAGAGTAGGGATTGTCAAACTTTTTTAGACATTTTTAAAATTATGAAATATAACATATATACAAAAAAAGCAAAAGTTTCCAAGTATTTTTAATAAGTACTTATAGAACAGATTTTAAAGTTTGGTATGGGTTACTGTTCCATGATTTTTTATTTTTTATTTTCACTGCTCCATGACACTGGAGACCAACAGAAATATCAATATAATGATACAGCAGTCATACTCATTTGTTAAATTCTATCTTCTTTATTATACTCCTTCTTCTCTTTAAATAACATATATATGTAAAAGCAATAAATTTCAAAGAACATGGCAACAATCAGTTGTAGAACAGATTTCAGGGTTTGGTATGGGTTACAATTCCATAATTTTAGGTTTTTATTTCTAGCTGCTCAAACGTACTAGAGGTTAAAGAAATATCAGTATAACGATTCAGCACTCATACTCATTTGTTAAACCTAACCTTCTCTGTATAACTTCACCTTTGCCTTTGATCTTTCTCCCACTCTTTAGGGGTATTTGGGCTATGCCCATTTTAACTTTTTCATGTTAGAAGGAGCTGCTGATAATACAGGATAGGTGGACAGAAATAGTTGATGTTCTAGAAGGGCTGGCCCCTCTGCATTTCAGTCGCCTCTGGTCCAGGGACCCATCTGGAGGCTGTGGGTTGTGGAGAGTCACCCAGTGCATGGAACCTTTGTAGAATCTTAAATATTGCCCTAGGTGTTCTTTAGGATTGGCAGGACTGGTTTTGGTTGGGGGGTGGCAAGTTATGGTAGGTAGTAATGTCTAACTGAAGCTTGCATAAGAGTGACCTCCAGTGTAGCCTCTTGACTCTATTTGAATTCTCTCAGCCACTGACTCCTTATTTGTTAGACTTCTTTTTCCCCTTTTGGTCACAGTGGCATTGTAGATCCCAGAGTGCCAGGGCCAGACTCATCCCTGGGGGTAATCTCCACAATGATTGACCGACTTTTTCATAAAGGACCAGGTGATAATAGTTTAGACTTTGTGTAATAAGTTTTAGTATCTATATTTACTTATATCATCCTGAAAGACAACATAAGAATTCTGGATCAAAGGCAGATTAATCATTTACATCAGTAACTGCATAGATTCTGCACCCCCAGCTCTGTCTCTTCAGGGCAATATGATGAAAGTCAGATGAATATAACTGAAATACACAAAGAAGATTTCCTGTATCACAGGAGAGGATCCCCAGAATTTGAATCCAGGAGTTTATATGAGAACTTCTATACAGCTGCCTTCCTCTGAGGGCAGGATCATAAATATTACCTTCCTACTGTAAATCAGTCTTCTCTGTGAAGAAAAGAGGGAGGCCTCTAGTGTACAGTCTTTTCTGATAGAAACAAATGGCTCAAGGATTTTGTTCTCATTTGAAATGTAAACCATACCCTTAAAATGTGAAGAGCAAATCTTTCTGGGGCACAAAAGGAGATAATCTCTGTCTTCATAGAATGTCAACCTCCCTTGCTCAATATGATGGGGCTCTGCAGGAACACTGAGACATCTAGAGGAGATTGCCTTCCCAGATGAAGACTACATGGTCTCTGATACAACAACTCTACTCCACCCTTATAACGTGAAAGCTTCAATATACAATACATAAAAATATGGATAGATGTTACTGTGTCTAACAAAAACTTATTTACAGAAATAAATGGCAGGCTGGATTTGATTCTCATACTGTAGTTTGGGGACTCCTGTTCTAAAATGACAGAAATCATAGCAATGGTTTCCTTAGGAGTGGAGCTTATTGACTGACAAGAAGGCTAAGGGAAATTCAAACATGATGGAGCTACTCTTCAATTTGATTTGAATGATAGTTATATGGGCATATACATTTGCCAAAATTCATCAAATTGTAGTTCCTCTCTGTGCATTTTACTTTTGTAAAATTTACCTCATTTAAAAAATCACTACAGGTTCTGAAGCCATTAATAAGACAATAAGGGAATATATGATCAACTCTATGCTCATGGATCCAATAACCTAGGAGAAATGGAGCAGTTCCTTGAAAACCACAGCTGCCAAACTCAGCCAAGATGAAATAGATCATCTGAATAGTCATATGACCATTCAAGAAATTGACTTCATATTTAATAAGGTCCTAAAAGAAAATCTCTAAGTCAGGATGGTTTCACTGGAGGATTCAATTCTACCAAACTTAAAGAAGAATTAGGACCAATTCTACACAATCGCTTTCAGAATACAGAAGAGGAGGAAATACTTTCTGACTCATTTTTTAAGGTCAGTATTATCCTCATATCAAAAGTAGGCAGAATAAAGCAAACAAACAAAACTACTGACCAATATCTCTCATGAATAAACATACAAAAATCCTTAACAAAATATTAGCAGACAGAATTCCAAAGTCTATAGAAAAAATTATACCATGACCCAGTGGGGTTTATTCAAAAGATACAAGATTGTTCCAACATTTGAAATTCTACCAGTGCAATACACCACAATGAAAGGCTGAAGACAGAGCATATAATTATATCAATTGAGGCAGTAAAAACATTTAATAAACTCTAACACTCGTTCATGATAAAACATTCTTATCAAGTTAGGAATAGGGGAAAAATTGATAAAGAGCATTTACAAAACATCTGTTGCTAACATTAAAGTTAATTGTGAAAGACTGAAAAGTTTCCAGTTAAAATTGGAGACAAAGCAAGAATATCTATTCATCATCCTTATTCAACATAATTTTAGATGTTCTAGTCACTGTAATAAGGCAAGAAAAGGAAATAAAAGACTTGCAGATAGGAAAGGAAGGAACGAAACTATTTCTATTTGTAAATAACATGACTGTCTACATAGAAAATTCCAAAAAATCTCTAAAAAACTCCCTACATTAATATATGTTTGGCAAGTTTGCAGTATATAAAAATCAATCATATCTCTATATACTGAAAATAAATATATGCAAATAGAAATTAAAACAATATCTTTTACAATCATTTCAAAGAAAGTAAAATAATTTGGTATACATTTATCAAAACATATAAAGGGTCGGTATGCTGCAAATTGCAAAACGCTAATGAAAGAATGCAAAGAAGATCTAAATAAATGGAAAAACACACCATTTTAGCGTATTAGAGAGCTCAACATAATAAAAGTGTCAATTATCATCAAATCGTCTATAGGCTTAATGGAATTCTTATAAAAATTTCAGAAAGCTTTTTTGTAAACAGACAAGTTTAATAAAAAATTCATTTGGAAAAGTTCAGGCTCTATAATAGCTAAAATAACCTTAACCTTAAGATAGAAGAACTAAGTGGAGAAATCATTCTAACTGATATCATAGCTTACTATGTGGCTTCAATTATCAAGACCGTGGTTCAGGCAGAAGGATTGACACATAGGTCAACAGAACAGAACAGAGAATCCAGAAATAAACCACACAGATATGTTTAACTAATTTTTGACTAAGGTACAAAAGCACTTTAGAATATCCTTTTCAATGAATGGTGCTGAAGCAATTGGACACTATGGGCCAAAAATAGAGTTCTTGACTTGAATCTCACATTTTATACAAAAATTAACTGAAAATGGATCATAAATGAAAAAACATATGTGTGTAAAATCTTTAGAGAAAAACATAGGAGGGAATCTTTGGGACATAGGGATGAGCAAAAAGTTCTTTAAACTTGATACCAAAAGCACCATCCACAAAGGTAACTTCTGCTCTTCATTATGTATATGTCAAAACCGATAGAACTTTACTACACAACTGTAAGCAAAGAATGAATCCTAATATAAATTATAGACTATAGTTAACAATATTATATCAAATTGGTTTATCAACGATAAAAATCCAGGGTTTGGGTGGGGAAATGCAGCTCTGTGTACTATCTGTTCAATCATTAAGTCTAAAACTGTACTGAGAAAACAAAATCTACTAATTATAAAACAAAAAAACCACCTATTTGCTCTGTGAAAGCCCATACAAACAGGCTAAAAAGACATGCTGCATATTGGAAGAAAATATTTGCAAACTACATATATGAGAGAGGATTAGAATCTAAATTATACAAAAATCTAAAAACCCAACAGTGAAAAAAGCAAACAATCCCTTTAGAAAATAGGCAAAACACATGCACAAGCACTTCACTGAAAAGGCTATACTGAAGGCAGGCAAGCACATGAAAAGATGTCCAACATCATCAGCCACTGCGCAAATTAAATGAAACAACCAGAGATAGCATTCCAAACCAGTCACAATGGCTACAGTGAAAATTACTAGCAATGCCACATGCTAGTAAGAATGTGGAGAACTTAGATCACAATACATTGCTGGTGGGAATGTCATATGGTATAGCCCCTCTGGAAAACAATTTGGCAGTTTCTTGTAAAACTAAACATGCAAGTACCATACAACTCAGCACTTGTGATCCTGAGCATTTGTGTCAGAGGAAGGAAAACTTACATTCATGCAATAATGGGCACACAAGTGTTCACAGCAGCTTTATTGTTATTTTTAATAGTCAAAAATTAGAATCAGCCCAGATGTCCTTCAACAAGCGAATGATCAAGCAAACTGTGGTACAACCATATCATTAAATATTAATCAGCAATGAAAAGGAAAGAACTAATGGTGCTCAAAACAACTTGGATGAATCTCCAGGGAATTATTGAAAAAAGCCAGTCTCAAAAGATTATATATTATTCAATTTCAATTACTGATTGAAAAAAGCCAGTCTCAAAAGGCTATATATTATTATTTTTTTTTATTTTTTATTTTTAAAAATTTTTTTACATGGGCAGGCACCGGGAATCGAACCCAGGTCCTCTGGTATCGCAGGCAAGCATTCTTGCCTGCTGAGCCACCGTGGCCCGCCCAAGGTTATATATTATTGACTCCATTTATATAAGGTTTTTGACATGACAAAATTTTAGAATTGGAGTTCAGATGAGTAGTGACCAGAGGTTAGGATGAGGGGAGGGTGATGGGCATGCTTCATAAAGAGGCAAGCTGAGGAATTTTGTGGTGATGAAATAAGTCAGTTTCTTGACTGTGGTGGTGAAAACGAGAAACTACACATGTAGTAAAATTGTGTAGAACTAAATGCACAATACATACACACATACATAAATGAGTACAAGTAAACTGGGGAAATGTGAATCAGAAAATGAATTGATGTCAATATTAGGATTGTGATATTACACTACAGTGTTTAAAAATGTTGCCATTGGGAGAAGTTGGGTCGAGTATACACAGCATCTGTATTATTCCAAATATAGCAGGTGAACCTTCGATTATCTCAATAAGAATTTTAGTAAAAGTATACCCCATTAAGAAAACAGAAGAAAAAACAATTTAGAAGGAGAAATTTGAGTTATTTGCAATGCAGAAAAAAAATTGGTCTGGCCCCATATTTTCTAACACTAATGGCTATAAGATAAAGTCTTCTGTGATAAGTGGGGGGTGGTGGGGAGACACTGTTAGGTTCCTCATCTGAATTCTTACAGAAATGCACATATCCTCAATTTTGTGCACAGGTGTGCGTGTGCGCACACACACACACACACCTTGTGGACAAGATAGATAAAGAAAATAAAGGTTTTTTTTTTCAAATTAAGGATTATTTTTTCTGAGTAGTAGAATTACAAATGATTTGAATTTTCTATTTTTAAAATACATTTTCTATATTGGGTCTTCATGAATATCTAGAGCCAGTAAAACGCATAAGGAAATAATCTGAATGGAGAGATATGTATTACTATTTACTCTAAGTAATTCTATAAATTATATCATATTATCAATAAAAATCCTATAATTCCAAAAAACACTAAACTGTTTCTATAGATATTTTCCCCTCAACTTATGGTTTTTAAAAGTAATATTCTGAGGCTAACATGAGAAGCATTTGACTATTACTATTGTAATGACCTACCACCAATCCAGGATTAAATTGATTGTAAAATGGATTAACATTGACATATTGAAAAAAATATATATTTTCACTACAGTGAACAATTGTGGTCAAGTCATAAGGAATTACCCTTTTAAAACATATGTAAAAACACTGACACCATTATCACAAATTTGGGACTTTGCACAGATAGAAGCTATCAAAATACAAATGAAAATGACATCTGTGGTCATTATTAATATACTAATGGTCCAGCATTAATATAATGATCAGGAATCAGATATAATTATAGTGAAATCCCCATGGCTCAGATGTGCTTCCAATTTCTTAACTGATCTGAGAAGCTGAAATAGGGAGTCTGGGGGGCATCCTAACCAAATAAAAAATTTTGTTTATAAACAATAATACATCAATTTCTATTTTAAATCAGCATTATGGGATGAAGGATGTATTTAATACCATAGCATAGACTCCCAGGTTTCTCTCTTTCCTGGTTAATGTGTTATATATTTTCAACAATTCCAACTCCCCCAATTTAAAAGTTGTAGATGTGAGTTTACTCCTTGAATGATGGAAGGTATAATGACTCGCAGTACAAAAAGTCTAAACAGCTTTCTTTGTTAGATCCTAAGGAAGTACACACACCTGCATCTGGGATATGGGGATTAGCAGCTTCCCTTTTTATCTAAATTGGAGGAGGAGAGCAAAGGGAAAAAGGGTCACTGTAGAGAAGGAGTCTCAGTTGGGATGTACTTTCTCTATCCTTCCATTCTATTTTTCTCTCTTATTTCTTCTATTCCAGGAGCCACACATGTAGTCTAATTTGTGAAAAGGACCAGGTAGGTTAGAGCCCTCCTGGGTAACCTGTTGTACCACAGGGATGTAAAATCCAGAAACTACATTTTTTAGACTCCTTTTTCCATAAGGTTCTAGTTAGATTGTACTGATGAAGGGCTCTTGCATGAGATTTGTAAGGAAAATAAGGAAAAGCCATTATCCTTTAGTTTTTGACAGACCCTAGGTATTGTTGGGTGGTGCAATTTAGCTTTTTTGATGTGGTTTTTCAATGTCCTCCCAAATATAAGCTACTAGGTGCTGCAAACATCTGAGCACTTTTTTTTGGTGGTAGCTTCTTTGAGATCCTTTCACATCCAGGTTTCCCCAGAGAGAATCTGTCCTGACCTTCACTCCTTCAGCTTTCCAACAGTTGTGTGAGGCTATAAGTCTCTGTAATAAATGTATTCCCATTCAAAATACCTATAAAGACTTTGCTTTCTTGACTAAAATCATGAATAATAGGCTTTTCTATGTAGAAGCTATTAATTATACCAAATAATCTCCAGTTGGAGAAGTGAATGAGTTTACTTATTTCACCTTTTTTTTTTATACCATTATTTGCACTAAGAAAACAAAATGGAATGAACAAACATAAGAACAGCATACCAGGGATAAAAAGCACACTCTGGGTAGCATCATGGAATATCAAAATCCGCATCACAACATTTCTAATATTTGGATAATTATTATACCAATCATTGTAAAGAAGTAATACTATATGGTAGAATAGCAGTTTACAGGTGAGCTGTGGTAGATGGAATTACATATCCCACTTTATACATGTTCTTAATCTTAGTCTGCATTCCTGTGGACATGAACCTAATGTAAATAGGATCTCTTGAAGATGTTATTTTAAAGTGTGGCCCAAACGAATTAAGGTTGAGCCTTAATTTGGATTACTGGAGTACAGAAGACATTCATTTGGACTGAGAGAGAGAGCTATGGGGAGGAGCCAGAAGCTGGAAGAGAACCAGGAAAGAAAGAGAGGACATCCCAACATGATGTGAGGCAGGGACACAAGCCAAGGTTTGCCAGCAGCCTGCACCAGTATGTTACCAACCTTGGGGAGAAAGTCTTACCTTCTTGAGGTCTTAATTTTGGATTTCTCCTAGCTTCAAAACCATGAGCCAATAAATTACCACTGTTTAAGTGAAACCATTGTATGGTGTTCGTCATAGCACTATAGCACTCTGAGACATGAACCCTATGAAAAACTCTCAGTAATAGACCATTTTTTATCCACAAAATAAAAATTTCATATGATTATACCTAAAAACAAAATGAAATTTGCAATTGTTTTCAGTGTAAATATAATACTGTCAGTTCCCCAAAGGCCCATAATTCTATTTAAAATAAAAAAAAAGTTTCTGAAAATATGCGAGTTTTTCAAGCGGAAATGTATGTCTATGTATGTTATAATACCTGAAGCACATACATGCCCCTTGTTATTGCAGAAGCATTTCTCCTTATTTGACCTCCCCCCCTTTTATTTTCTGCCAATAACAATCTTTTTTATTTTTTTATTTTCCCACTTATTGCAGGAGCTACAGTATCTGAAATTTGGGAAAACCAATACCCTCCCTGGGTGTGTGGGTTTTTTTGCTTTTTTTAAAAATTGATATATATTATATAGTCACATACCATGTAATCATCCAAAATGTACGATTCACAATGTTGTCATATAGATGTACATTTATCATCACAATTGACTTTTTTCTTTTTTGTAAAAAATAACATTTATACAGAAAAACAGTAAATTTCAAAGCGTATTGCAACAATTAGTTGTAGAACAGATTTCAGAGTTTGGTATGGGTTACAATTCCACAGTTTTAGGTTTTTACTTCTAGCTCCTCTAAGATACTGGAGACTAAAAGAAATATCAATATAGCAATTCAGCAATCAAATTCATTTGTTCAACCCTATCTTCTCTGTATAACTCCACCATCATCTTTGATCTTTCTCCCACACTTTAGGGCTATTTGGGTATGCCCGTTCGAGCTTTTCATGTTGGAAGGGGCTGTCAATAACATGGGATGGGGGATGGAACTAGTTGATATTCTGGAGAGGCGGCCTCTCTGTATTTCAGGACTTATCTGGTCCAGGGACCCATCTGAAGGTTGTGGGTTTCTGGAAAGTTACCCTAGTGCCTGGAACCTTTGTAGAATCTTATATATTGCCTTAGGTGTTCTTTAGGATTGTCTGGAATGGTTTTGGTTGGGATTTGACAAGCTATGCTAGGTAGCACTGTCTAACTGAAGCTTGCCTCACAGTGACCTCCAGAGTAGCCTCTCAACTCTATTTGAACTCTCTCAGCTACTGATATCTTATTTGTTACACTTCTTTCCCCCTGTTGGTCAGGATGGCATTGTTGATCCCATGGTGCCAGGGCAAGACTCATCCCTTCCAGTTTTTAATCAGCTAGGATCACTTATCTCCCACCTGCAAGTATAGTCTTTCCCTATATTCTAAATTAAACCCAAATTGATGTAGGATGTTCTTATGAGATTTTAGTTTCACACATGTACTACTCTCCACAAATCCCACTGTACACATCACAATTTCACATCATGTTCCACGGAGTGTCCCATTTTTCTTCTTACCTGTTTCCCTCCAAGACAGCAAACTTGTCATGCTTTGAGGTCCTGTTATTTGAGGAAAGATCCAGAAACTGAGTATCCAACTCTTGGTCCTCTGTATAATTCCCTTTTACTTTTATCTGCCAATCAGGACTTTTGTCTTCATTTTAGATCTAATGGTGTTGAAAGATGTATGAATGGTAACTGAACATGCTTACTACTGGATACAGTGCCTAAAATATAACAGAAATATTAAATGAAGGAATCAATTAAAAAGTAAAGATTATTCAGAAAGGTCCAGGATCTTAACATTATCTAGAAAGAGCCTTTTATATGAGTTTATCTCAGGGTACAAGGTTGTGGAGGTTCTTAGTTGAGGGTAATCCCAAGTACTTATCTGCTTGGTCAAAATGGACTCAAGACAGAAACTTATTTTGTTTCCCATGAAATAGTACAGACATAGACTGACTACCTGGAAATAGTACAGACATAGGCTGATGATCTGGAGCAGATAGGTATGGTCTTTATCTACATGCCTGAGTCCATCTTGCAGTCTGTAGAAAAGGAGAAAGAAGTGTAGAGCAACTAGTTTCCTTTTTAGACGATTTCACCAAGAATATGTATGCATGTCTCTTCTGCTTATCTCCCATCGCCCATCATCATATGATCACACTTATCTTTAAGGGAATAATTTGTAGAGGGGATGCCAAATGCAAAGTTGAAATTTAGGATGTTTATTGCAAAAATGAAAGATAAATGGTTATTGAGGAACAATTGGCAAACTCTGCCTTATTTGTCATTTGAATTGAGCCCTAGGTAAAACCAAAGCCCCATTTGTTTGAAGGTTCCATTGTATCATGCTACTTCTCCATTTTAAAGATTAAAGGAGATATTAAAATTTTTAAATTGAGATATGATGTAATCAGATTTGCATTTTTGAATGAGCACTTTGGAGCAATTAGAAAGAGGCAGGGCTATATTACGAGACAATTGTAAAAATTAAGGTGTCAAATGATGGTGGCTTAAGCAACTGGTTCTCAATCTTTTGCTTTTAGGAACACTTTGCAATCTTAAAAACCATCAAGAACCTCAAAGAGCTTTTTGGTTATGTGGGTTACATCTATTTACCATGTTAGAAAAAAACTGATAAAATTTGAAAACAAAAATATAAGAACACACATTTCTATTGGCCATCAGAGAGATGGCATCATCACACATCATACAGCTTCTGCAATATTCTGCTGAATATTCTCTCTGGGAGAGAAGTAGAGTGAAATAGGCAAATAACATCTTAATATTATTATGAAAATAGTTTTGACCTCATAGATCCCCTGGAAGGGTCTTAGGGACCCCCGGGGGTCCCTGCACCACGTTCTGAAAAACACTGACTTAAACAAGTGTAATGTCAGCAGAGATAACAAGGAGGAATAAGTTTAAAGATCTCAAGGAACCAGAAATGACACAATTTAGTGACATCCTTCAATCAGATAAAATTCACAAACATAGGCTCCCTTCAACATTAGTTAAACTATTGTTATTTAGAAGCTAACCTTTAAGGAACACTGTGCTAAGTAGTTTAAATACTAAATTTCATTTAACACTGATCTGAATCCTTTTAAATGGTGCTATTAATTTTTCACATAGCTCATACGCATAATAAACAATGTATAATTTTAAGCAGTGAATTATGAATAATTTCTTGGTCACACAGAACCAAAGTTCTTTTAAGGCAATGCCTCAAAAATGACCCTCTGCCTCCAGAGACATTTTCCTCACAACAACCTTTAAGACTCTGATTTCTTTCTCTGTTACTTCTTCTAAGAATTTCTTTCTGTACTTCTCCTGCTTCTGTTTCTGACCCTGCTCCTACTCTGGTTATTCAACATTGTTTACTGCTCAACTCCTGTTCCATCTGTTTTTCCTGATGCTATCTTTAACCTGGATTCCATTTTTATTACTCAGCTAAACTTAGTCTCCCAGCACCTGTCCCAACCCTCCTCCTGTTTGTTCCTATCCCATTCTGGTATGGAACGTGATTTTCCTATATTTCAACTGCCAATCTGGTCCAACTACTCTCAGATATCCTGGAATTTTCTCTGGTGATTATTTGCAAGTTGACACCACAGCCATCTACTGCTCACAGTCAGCCTAGAATTAAACCTTTTGTTTTTGGCATTAGCCCTCTGGGTCTGCAGTGGAAGTGGAATCCTGCAGCAGGAGAAATGGGCAAGGTCAAGAGCCTAAAAGCATGCTCCACAAAAGGAAAATTGCCTTTTTAGTCTTCTAGGAAATGTCAATAATGTATTTGAGGGTTTTTGCTGCTTTTGCTTTTGAAAAATACAATAACTATATTTATATTCTCTACTTTTGGGGTATATTATGAAGATCAGATTGTATGGGATGTTTGGGGTGATGACATAAGTCAGAGAAAGCCTCCCAGAAGCAGTTGTCCTTATATGTAATTTAAGGAAAGTGGTCATTTCATTTAGATAGCCACAGGAGGGAAGCTATTTAGAGTACTTGCATTTGCTTTAGCAATCAAAAATGTGCAGGGCTGTTTTAAAAAAATAGAAAGTAACCAAAATATCATTATCACACATAAATAAATGAGCCACAATTAAACAATAATTAAATAATCAAATGTCCCCTTAGTGTTCACATTTCTCTGATTATCATCTTATAAATGACTATAAGCAGACTATTACAGAAACTGTATGATGTGTGGCGATGCCATCTCCCTGATGCCCAACAGAAATGTGTTCTTATATTTTTTTGTTCTTTACATTTGTTTGTTTGAATCTAGAGCCAAATTAAAGTCCATAAGTTACAGATGTTTGGCATGTCTTTTAAATCTCTTTAAAACCTATAGATTCCACTGTTCTCTTTTTAGACTTGTATCTGTTTGTTTGTTGAAGAAACCAAGTAGATTTTTTTTATAGAATTTCCCACAGTCTGGATTTTGCTGATTGCATCCCTATGGTGTCCCCTGTAGTTCTTGTATATCGATTGTTGGCTCTAAATGCATTAGCAGACCACTTCAGATGCGGTGTTGTGTACTTCCTCGGGTTAGATGATATTTGATTGTAACTCTTTTTCTAACTTTAGCAGCCATTGATGACCATTGCCCAGATACATTTATTCATTAGGGATTGCAGAATGGCAATGTCCTAATTCTAAAAATTTCTTCATTTATTGGCTGGATCACTTCCATAAAGAGAAGCTATCCATCATAAACAAACTGCTGAACCTGAAGTACAGTTAATTTAGAAAAGTAAGGGTATATGCTTGACTCCACCCCCTCCCACCCTTTTGTAAGATAAGTTTTCAAAATAGCGAATTGATTTCCTAGAATTCCCTAAAGGTGAAAAAAAGAGTTTTTGTTTGTTTTGCAGTATCTTTATAAATTCATGGATTTTAAACTTACTTGATGTGTTTCAGTCTATCTCATCTGTAATTTTAAAGATGCTTTAGCAGTGGAAGGCTTTGCAGGTTGCCTCCTGAGTCCTTTTGATAAGATCCTAGTATTCTTTGATGGCCACTTTGCTTTCTGGTCTGACCAAAAGTTCCAGGCCTATTTTGTATTTCTCCTACTCTACACCTGGAGCCATATATTTCTTTACATCCTTGACTCCTTTGAGGGGGATTTCATATTAGTGATTACAAAGTGGACACGAGGGCTTCTCAGAACTCCAGAATTGGTCACTGTTTCTAGGCTTTTTCAAGGGACAGAGTTAGGAAATATGTTTTTGTTTATTTGTTGTTAAGATATACTATATTCTGAGTTCATATTGATACTTTCAATTCAAATTCAGAGCTACTGAATATTTACTTAGCCTGTTGTTGAGCTTTCATCTCTGTAGTCCTTTCTCCCATGGTAAAATTCCTGGGTTTTAGAAACACCAGTCTAATTATTCATTTACATTATTCTGTCCTACACATCAAGCTATCTCAGAAAAATACCAATGGCACCAACAATATCATAATCACTGGAGACAATTTAAGGCATATTTGCCATTTCATTCCTGCCCCCCACCACCACTAGGGAAGTGCAGTCAAATTATCACATTTTAGTGTCACTCAAAACGGTTACAGTAAGGATACACACCAACTAAATACACATTTTCATTTTCAGCTTTGTGTTTTTAGTTGTTATAATTATTTAAATATTTACATGTTTTTTTTCATGTAAATATTTCAAGTTAAATCAACATAATAAATATTTTCAAAGAGCATATCATCTGTCCCAATATGGCCAGATAATTTTAGTCTGATTTGGGACAATTTTAAGAATGAAAGGGGCCTCTATTAATAATAACACCTAGAAGACAATTGCAAACTGGACTGCCTAGGGTGAAACCAAGGATAAGTGCCCACCCTTCCTGGAGGATACCATATAAAATTTTTATCTTTTTACTTTTCAATCTAAACATTCTGTCCCTCCTTTGTTAGATAAATGGTGGCATCCTATACTCACTTATCCCCACATTAACTTTTTTACTTAATTATATGCTGAGATATTCCACGGAGTTCTATAAAGATAACCTCATTCCTTTTTTAGATGCAGAGTCTACATTGTACTGGTGGACCATAGTAGACTCAGCCAGTTTCCTGTTGATACAAAATTGGTTTGGATCCACATTTTTGGTCTTAAAAATAGCACTGCAATCAATAGCCTTGTAGATAATGTCTTTTTGTGTTTTCGCAATGAGAGTTTGGGGATAGACTCCTAGAGATGGAATTGCTGAGTTAAACTATAATATGCATGCAATTTTGCCAAATTCTTTTGCATGGGGGTTGTACTTTTTTGCCTTCCTGCTAAGTATGTGCGAGAGTGCCTTTATTTTCACAGCCCTGCCAACAGAGTATGGCGTCAAACTTTTGGTATTTGCTTATTTCATCTATACCATGCACTTTCATTTCCCTGAGACTTTGTACATGCTATGCCCTCTTTTGGGCCACCTTCACCTTGGTTTCTATATCTAATAAACTTCCGCTCATCGTGGACCACTGATGTCTCTTGGGTACTCCCCACCAAGAGTGCCCTAAGTAAAGATGTGTTTATGGGCTTTGTATTGATATGCAATATAGTTGGGCAAAATCTCATTTCTGGAATTCACTCCAGTGATTTGTAGTAGATTTCCCCCACCCTCCTCCCGTCATCCTTAATGATTCTGACCAAGTGTGCCTTCTGTATGAAAACTTCCGAACTCTATTCTCTGTTTCTATGGCATTTGCAGATACTTATATTATAAAATATAACACATTGTACTTACCCATTTAAAAGTCAGCCTTCCTTCATATATGGATTTCTTGTATACAGAAACCATATTTTTTTTCATTTTCCATCACTAGTGCTTAGCTAAATCTCTAACACAAATGAATATTTGTCCTGAAAGAATAGAGGAGATAAGGTATTATTAGCTGATGGAAGACACTGACAGTTACAGTGAAAAGTTTTTGATCTAGAGAGCAATGAGGATCCATTGGAATTTTTTTCTTTTGTATGCTTGCATATTTTGGCTTCTGTCAAATTGAAAGATCAAATTTCATTTGAGGTAGTATTTATTTTTATGGCTACATAGCTTTTTTCCCCAGTTTTCATATTTCTATTTTCCCACCCACTGTTACTCTATTGCTTTTGTTATATTAATTTACACAGCATGTTATACAACATGATATTTCAAGGTTTTGTTCAGTGTATGTGCTTCGTGTGTGTAACTACCCATGTCTTTTAAAAAACACTCCTAAATTGAATTATCTCTAAGTATCTTACATCATATAATTTTTATGTTAGATAGAAAAACAAAGATAATTTGTTTTAAGATTGGTAAGTACAGCATTTGGATGGTACAGTAGGAAATGCAGAGAAGGGAATACTTTCTGAGCTTTTCATTTACTGGTCCCTTGCAACTAGGCAGGGCCAAATTCCACTAGCTCTGAACCATGAAATGTGAGCAGAAGTAAGGTGTGCTGTTTCTGGATTAAGGAAAACATATGTGCAGTTTCCAGTTTCTCTCTTCTCTTCCCAAGGCAACTGAGGCAGCACTGGGTTTCAGTGGGCAGCTATAAGATTTTTTTTTTTTTTTTTGGGTGCATGGTCCGGGAATCGAACCTGGGTCTCCCACATGGAAGGCAGGCATCTAATCACTAAACTACCCATGTACTCCAGTTATAAGATATTGAAACCTCTGCTCATCTATTTGCATTCCCAAGTGACTATGAAGAATAGAGTCCCCTGATGACCCTCTTGGGATATGGAGTGGTGTGAGAAATAAATGGTTACTATACTAAGCCTCTAAGGTTTTATGATAATTTGTTATTTATTTGT
This sequence comes from Tamandua tetradactyla, assembly GCF_023851605.1. Classification (NCBI taxonomy): domain Eukaryota; kingdom Metazoa; phylum Chordata; class Mammalia; order Pilosa; family Myrmecophagidae; genus Tamandua; species Tamandua tetradactyla. Next base: position 153,358,385 of record NC_135329.1, on the reverse strand, counting down.
GTTTATTGAACACAAACAAATTTACTTGGTTTATGAAGAAATAAACTGTTACAGACAAATTAAAATACTCAGAAATGAAATAACACCTTTAAGATTATTTTTGAATCGTAAGTCAACAGTGATAAAGTAATAACTTTGAAATGTTTATTTTGTATAAGGGAAGTGAAGTGGAAGGCAGGGGACAGAAATGAATAAGCACTGATAAACAAGACTACAGTAAATGATGCTTCAGGGGGAATTTCAGTGTGTGTGTGTGTGTGTGTGTGTGTGTGTGTGTTTGATTATCATTGTACCTCACAGTGTGATATGTTCTGGGGCTTTAAAGCTAAACAAGGTAGATGATATCCCTGCCTTTTAGTCCAGGGGTAAAATAGAAAGTAAATAGATTAATGAAATACCTCCAGATTACTGAAAAGCATTGTTACAGTAATAGAGAGGGATGCTGTGAAAGAAAATAATGGTGGTGATATAGAGAGCTGGAAATCACTCTTAAATAAGGTCATCAGGCAGTGATACTTAAACTGAGACCTGGAGGGTGAAGAGGAGCAAGAAATTCAAAGAGCAGGAGAAAGAGCATTCAACAGAGAGAGAACATGCTTGGAGCACAGGCACCGTCCCTGAGGAGAGAGATGAGGTGTGGTGGTGGCAGTGGTGGTGATGGGATTATTTAGGGCTTTGTGAATCAGGGTAAGACATTTAGATTTGTTCTTTAGTATATCAAGGGCTTCCTATTTTATTTTAAGTGAAATTGAGATGTAACATGATGTAAAGTATGCCTTAAAAGAATATTCTGTTTGCTATGTAGAGAACAGGTAAGTGAAAACTGGGAGAACTGATAGGAGGCTCTAGTGTGGCTCAAGCAGGGATCTTGGTTGTTGAAATGGAGTGGATGGACAGATTTGGAACATATTTTGGAGCTAGAACAATCAGAACTTGCTAATGGATTGGATATAGAGACTGAGGAGAAAATAAGAATCAAGGCTAATTCCTACCTGTTTGGTATAAATAGCTGTCTGGATAGAGATGTATTTACCGAGATAGGGAAGAGAAGAAGGAGCAAGTTTGAAGGGGACATTAGGAGCTTCATTTTGCCTGGGTGAAGCTAGAGATACCTATGTGACAACCAGATAGCTGACAATGGGAGTCTGAACTCAGAAGAGATTTGAGCTAGTGATTCAAACTTGGAAATTGTCACCAAGTAGATAGCATTGAAAACCAAGTATTGGTAACCTAGGGAGAGAGTACAGGTAGAGAATAGCAGAATGCACTGAATAATATTTATAATTCAAAAGGTTCCTATTAAGCAAAATGCAATATTTCAGAAGACATTTGCATCCCATAAATAGCCATGCTATAATGAAGTTTGATTGTATTAAGTTTGATTATCAGTATTGGCAAAGGAACAAGCAAAAATGTGAGAGGGAAATGGATCTCTTTGATGGTATTCAATGATGGAGCAATTTAAAGCTCTAAAAAGTCAAAAGCTTTTTATTTTAGTATTGATTTACAAAGAGAACTGAAAAATATTTTCTGTTTCAAAGAGAATAGTGTGAGGAAGGCTGGATTAAGTTTGAAACCTATAATACTGAAGAATCCATTTCATCCCACAATAAAATAATTGAGATTGAGGGAAAAAACTTCAGTGTCTCCTGATACACCTTAAATATTAAGACATACTTGAGATAGGTGCCCAATGACGGAAAATTTATAATATTCAGGGCATAGTATACATTCTATTAACTTGACAGTTAATGCCTACTTGTATAGTCAAATAAAAGGTAACTTTAGAAAAATAGATAGACTTTCCAATTGCAGAATCAAAGTTGTAATTTTATAGACATATAGGCTTTCAGATCTCTAGTGGTAAATGTAGAAACATAAAAACTTACTGAAGTAAAGCAATGTGTACTCTACATTATTATGGCAACAAATCGATAATGGTATTACAATAAAATCTGGTGTAATCACATTTTCCTTCTTGGGTATTGCAGCATTAGTCTCTGTCTCATGGGGGATGGGGCGGATCACTGGACCTGTAATGGGTGCAGAATATTTTGCTTCTTACAGCCAAAGCAGGGGGACCAGTAATTACCGAAAGTTTTGACAATTTAACAATTGCTTCTTCTCTTTTCGGTCATTTTAAAGGCTTAAATATTCATCTCTCAGAGCTCACCAGCCACATACCACTGCTATTGATATTATGCATTTTAAAATGTTTCCTTTATCCTCACCCAGCACACCTCCCCTTTCGCCACCTCCCACTATTAGCTGAAAAGCTTGGCTTGGGGCATCCAGGCATGACTTTGAAACTGAAATAATAGAACAAACAAAAACCAGTCCTGCCTGGGCATCATGCTGAGGGGTCGAAAATGGGCTGACAGTCACCTTCTTGTCACCTCAAAGCGTAGCAGAAGAAAAGCACAAACAGCTAATTTCTTAGCCTTATTTTCTCTATAATCAAGAATGTATCCATTAATTTACAGAGGATTAAAAGACACATAGCTTTTTCCGACATTATATTCAGCTAAGTTTGTATTTTAATACCTGCCAACGGCTTTATATAAATTCCATAGTTCTCGCTATGAGGTTAAATGCATTATTCTCTGTACAGTCTATATAAAATGATTTGCCCATTTTTTTCTTAAAAATTTTTAAATTGCACTTTGCATGAAAAGGATTCTAAAAATGCAAAGATTTTTATGAATAAACACTCCACCAAAAGCAAATATCTCTAAAAGGCATCCTATGTTATATTGTCAGTGTGTACATATTTATTTTTTATTATGGGTATATTTTGACCCTGTGAACAAAAAACACATTACTAAAATGAGTTTGCATAACCATAGAAGTAAACTCTTACATGGTTATTAGCACAGCATTCATTGAGGGGAAACATGCAAAGTAATTTTCAAATAAATATTGAAGCTGAGAACTGGCAAATGGAGATACACTGGAACACATTCAAGTATCGGTGACTCCTACCAACTAATGCGTTTGTGATTCTCGGAAAGTAAAGAATATGGAATACTTGCAGCATCTGTAGAAAATCCAAATCATCAAATGATACCAAATAATCACATGAATAACAGTATCTTATTTCTAGAAGCAAACAAGTGAGACCCAGGCAAACAGTTAGTAAAATATCCACTTTAAGTTGGCTGTAAACATTTCTATAATGTTTCCTTAACCTGCTTCTCCAGCAGTCATTACTATTCTTTTGCTGTCAGACATGTGGTACCTCTGTAATAGGTATTAAATATCTTAAGGGAAACAGGCCCCACTAGTAATGCAACCTGCAGATGCAGAGATTCACGTATGCCAGTGTTCTAGTTTGCTAGCTGCCAGAATGCAACACACCAGAGACGGATTGGCTTTTAATAAAAGGGGATTTATTTTGTTAGTTCTTCAGAGGAAAGGCAGCTAACTTTTCACTGAGGTTCTTTCTTACGTGGAAGGCACAGGATGGTCTCTGCTGGTCTTCTCTCCAGGCCCCTGGGTTCCAACAACTTTCCCCTGGGTGACTTCTTTCTGCATCTCCAAAGGCCTGGGCTGAGCTGCAAGTGCTGAGATGAGGAATGAAAGGGCTGCTTGGCTGTGCTAGTTGCGATCTCTCATTTAAGCACCAGCCAATTAAGTCAAATGTCACTCACTGCAGCAGACACGCCTCCTAGCCGACTGTAGATGTAATTAGCAACAGATGAGGTTCATGTACCATTAGCTTATGTCCACAGCAACAAGACTAGGTATGCTCACCTGGCCAAATTGACAACTGAATCTAACTAACACAGCCAGTACTCTGCAAGGCTGAGCCTCAAGAAGTGACAGGTAACAGCTGCAGGTCTGAGGATAGACACTCAGTGAAGCAAGGCCCAGCATAAGTCTTTCAATCCCCACTCAAATACTTGGGCCATACCATACTTAAGATGACAAGGTTGGAGCCTCAAAATGCTTCTCTCAACTCCAAATGCTACTCTGAAATTGTCAATGTCTTGCACATTTTAGATAAGTAGGCAACATTTTTTTAACGTGAAGGTAAGCGTATGGTTAATAACTGCAGATGATGCATGCATAAAGGAACAATATTCATCTACCCACTCAACAAATTCATTATTTAATCATTGAGCATCTAAACATTTGCCATAATCCCATTCCCAAATTACTATATATTCAATACCCCTTTGAATCTTCTGATCAGAAGATTTCTAACTTTGGACTGGGGAAGGAAACTATGATTGCAAATGGGGAAGTACAAGTAGCAATGATGTTCAAATCCTTGTCATATGTTAAGCTACATTACATTGCATTTTATAATCTTAGGAAAGCTTTGCGAATTTCCAACATATTAATAAAAACCTTCATTCCTGGCTAATTTGGAAAACAAATTTAGTATTTGATCGGAAGCAAGATCATTTCACATTTCTTTTAACTTACTGTAGGATGTTCTCTGTGAGATGTACAGTTTTGGTACAACTTGAGTCCCTACTCTGAGCTCTTTACATGTAAAGAGTTAACATTTAGTGTGTTTTGATAGTGACAAAGCACTTGAGACCCTTGGAATATTCAACTATTTTAAAGTACATTAACAAATGAATATATTTCATGTATTAACAAATCATAAATTATATATTAATAAATAGTATATTGTAGTATACATAAATTTCACAAGACATCAAATAACCAATAAGCCTATCTTACATATAATCCTTATCTATAAAGTGAATGGATTAGAATAATTGTTTTCCAGTACATACAAATTGTCATAATCAGCCCTTAGGTATCATAAGCAATTAATTACAGGTTGTAGTCAAAAGACAAATTACAGAAAGTTAGAGTCAATTTAAGTTTATCTCCATATTAACATCTCGCTCATTTGTCCTCAGGTATGCGTTCTATAGTGGGAGAGAAAGGGGTTAAAGGAACAGAGCGAGAGAGTGTGACAAGCATATGATCTCCTTTTCCATTTGTGTCACAGGGCAGAAGGCTTGAGAATTGCTGGTTTAAACAAAATGAGAAATAGTATAATTAGGGTGACCATGTAATTTATCCAACAAACTGGAACACTTCTGAGAGTAAGAGAGGGATGCTATTTTTTTTTTTCTTGAGAAAAGAAAAACCTTTATTGCAAGGTTAATGAGCAAGGAGACAGGAGCTAGAAACTCATATTTGTCTCCCTGATCTAAGAACTAAGGGGGAGACATGGGATGGAAACAAAGGAAGATGGCACTAGTGGGTGGACCCTGTTTTAAGTTATACTGGATCATAAATGGTTAAGGACTTCAGCTGTGAGAGCATAAAAAAAAACAAACAAGGATCAAACCCCAGTCCTTCACTTGCTAGTGATATGATATTGGGCAAGTTAATTCTCTCACCCTATTTAAGCATCAATAAAATGGTTTTACATTTTGCTCTCTCATAAAGGCAACATGTCAGCCAAAGTCTATATTAGTTTGTTAAATGCTACCAGAATGCAACATACCATAAACAGAACAACTTTTAAAAAGGGAATTTATTAAGTTACAAGTTTACAGTTTTAAGGTCATAAAAAAGTCTGAACTTTGGCATCCAGAGAAGGATATTTATTTGACTCAAGAAAGGCCAATATCTGTCACATGGGAAGGCATGTGGCTGGCATTTGTTCCTTGTTCCCAGTTCCATTGCTTCCAGCTTCTGATGCTAGTGGTTTCCTCTCTAAGCATCAGTGGGCCTTCACTTAGCTCCTCCAGGACACAACTCTGGGTTCTGGCTTGCTTAGTATCTCATGTGAAGGCACATGGTGACATGTGCTGGGCTCTGCATCTCCAAACACCCATGTCTAGGTGTCTGCTCTTTCTGTTGGTGCTCCAAGCACCTCCAGATGTCTGCATCTCTGTTGGCTCTGAAGCAATAGTTCTCCAAGTGTCTGCATTTGAGGTTTCTCCCTTTTAATGGACTCAAGTAAATTAATCAAGACCCACCTTGAATGGAAGGAGTCATATTTCCATTTTGTCAGAAAGGTCATGCCCACGACTGGGTATGTCACATCTCCATGGAAATAATCCAGTCAAAGTTTCTACCTTACAACATTAAATCAGGATTAAAAGAAATATGGCTGCCCCAACAAGACTGGATCAGGAAAAACCACAGGGCTTTCCTGAGGTACATAACAGCTTCAACCAGCACAGGGTCTAAACAGGGTAAGGTTAAGAGAAATAATTACTAACTCTGAAAGGGGATTGAGGGTAACAGGAGATTGGCCAGTTAAGACATAAGCAGAACTTCCAGAATGCAGTGATAACAGTTACCAAGGAGCAGCCACCACCTTAGGACCAACATTGAACATGGAGGGATGAACCAGTGGAACTTGCTGTAAAGTGACTCAGATGGGTCCCAGGGGAAGCCACCCATGAGGCGGTGCTTCATCAGAGCCACTTGGTTATGAAGCTGAGGAGGAGCTGGGGGAAATTGTTGGGCACCGGTTGCTCCTGGCAGCTGCACATAGGAAAGGCCAGGTGCTGGAGATGGTATTCTTGCTGCAGGAGCCTGGCAAGAGCCAGCACATCGGATCCAGTGAGAGAAAAACCTTTCACCTTCAGTGTCCCTTCAGCACCCTCTACTCGTAAGGCTTAACCTTATACAATTTTGCAAAGAAAATTATTTGAAGGGTCCACATTAATTTTCCCAGAATAGGCAGTGAAGGGTGGTTCTAGAGTTTAGAGGCAAAAAGTTCATGAATAGCACAATTTCAGTGAGAAACACATGAGGCATTGTATTAAGCACAGTGCTTGGCATAGTGTGTTACTTTGCAAGCTGCCAGAATGGATATACTGGACCTGAAACAGCTCTTAAAAACAGAAATTTAACAAGTTACAAATTTATACTTCTAAGCCCATAAAAGTGTCCAAACTAAGCATCCAGGTAAAGACACTTTAATTCGAGGAAGGCCGATGGGTCTAGAACTCCTCTGTCAGCTGGGGAGTCACAAGGCTGGCATCTGCTTGTCCCTTGCTCCTAAGCTCCATTGCTTTCAGCCTCTGTTCCTGTGGGGATTCCTCCACTTTGGTTCTCCAGGGCTGGCTTTCATCTCTCGGCTTCCCTTGACTCTCTCCAGGTTCTGGCTTGCTTAGTATCTCATGGCAAATCTGCTGGGCTCCAAGCATGTCCAAACATCCGTGTCTCTGCTCTCTGTTAGCTCTGCTCTGAAGTTTCTGATGGCTCTGTTGTTTCTCAGCTTTCTCCAATGTTTCCTCTTTTAAACAATTCCAGTAAAATAATCAAGACCCACTTTGAATGGGTGGAGTCACATTTCCATCTAATCAAAAGGTCACACCCACAATTGGGCATGTCACATCTCGGTAGAGATAATCTAATAAAAAATTTCTAACATGCATTATTGAGTCAGGATTAAAAGAAATGGCTACCTCCACAAGATTGAATCAGGATTGAAACATGGCTTTTATGGGTACATAATATTTTCAAACTGGCACACATAGTAAGTGATTAATACATATTATACTATTACATGTTCTGTAAATCCCATCCTAGTATTATTATCAAATGAAGTTAGGACTCTAATTAATGACTGTAAGATATATGAGACAATGGATTGTGTTTATTAGAATAAAACTGTATCTGTTCTCTGTAGAGTTTAAAAAAATAGGACAATTATTTATCTGGCTCATATAGGTTAGGGAGCATCCTAACTTTTGATTATTGGATTTATATTTAATAGACTTATCTTTGGTACAATTTTAGATTCATGGTAAAATTGAACAGATAGTTCAGAGAGCTCCATTTGTGACCCCCAGCCCTCACCTCCAGCACATGGATTCCCTTATCATTGTCTTGCACAGGTATGGCACATTTGGTACAATTAATGAACCAGTATTGATACGTATTAACTAAAACCCACAGTTTACATTAAGATTTACTCTTTGAATCGTACCGTTCTATGTGCTTTCACAGATACATGAAGACGTGTATCTACCATTACAGTATCATACAGAAGTTTCGTTGCTCTAAAGATCTGTGTTTTACTTATTCATTCTTCCTCTCCCTTCCCCGGAACCTCTCACAACCACTGATCTTTTTACTCTCTCTAGAGCTTTGTGTTTTGCAAAATATCATATAGTAGTTGAAATCACAAAATATGTAGTCTTTTCAGACTGACATCTTTTACCTAGCAATATGCATTTAAAGTTACTCCATGTTTTCGCAGCTTGATAGTTCTTTTCTTTTTATTGCTCAATAATATACCATTCTATGGATGGGCCACAGTTTATTCACGGTACCTTTTGAAGGACATCTTGGTTGCTCCTTGTTTGGGGCAATTATGAATAAAGCTCTTATAAACATTCCTATGCAGGTTTTTGTGTGGACGTAAGTTTTCAGTGTATTTGGGTAAATGCCTAGGAGAATGATTACTAAGTTTAGTTTTGTAAGATACCACTGCCTTCCAAAGTGAATTTTTCCAAAAGCATACCATTTTGCATCCCCATGGGCAATGAATGTTATTTAAGGCGAAGTTCCTTGCTTTTTATTTTTTCTTTATCGCTTAACACACTAGCAATTTTTGAACCTGAATCATAATATTTTCTTAGTTTGGTGCATGGCTTTTTATGCTATTTTATTTATGCTTCTCATACCCATTATAGTGTGTTTCAGAGTCCCAGACCACTGATTTAAAGGTTAAACGTTAGGATTTTATATTTGCTGCATTTGTCACATCTACACATTTATTCCTTACTGTTTTCTGAATCCAATTGTTATTTATTATAGAAATTAACTCCCACATAATGTTTATTTAATGTTTCTTCCCAGATCTTTTATGCAAAGTCATATGCCTTGACCTTTCATTAAATTAGACTGACAACCTCCCACGTTTCCATCTTTTAATGATTTCTTCAAAACCTTACTATTTTCTGAAACATCTTTTGGGTATATATAATGACTACTTTAGATCAAAAGAATGTCAATAGCCTATTCTTTTTCTTCCAGAAAATTATATATTTGCATATCAGACTGATATAATGCAAAGTTTAATAGGCTCCCTCTCTTATAGTTTTTGAACATATGGATGTTCTTCAAATATTTTCTCTATCATTAGCTCAATTTTCTTTAAATCTTATTTTGTCAAAGAAGCTCTAAGTTTACAGAAAAATCATGCAGAAAACATAGAGTTACCAAATACCCTCCTCACATACTTGGTTTTCCCCATTATTAACACTTTTCTTTAATGTGGTACTTTTGTTATATTTGATGAAACAATATCATTATAGTTATACCATTATCCATGGTCCATAGTTTACATTTGGGTTTACTGTGTTGTAGAGTTCTTTGGTTTTTAATTTTTTTTATTCTGATAATATATATACACCTTAAAATGTTCCTTTGTAACCATTTTCAAATATATAATATAGTAGTATATATTCAGAAATTCAGTAATAAACATTCACAATGATGTGCCAGCATCAGCATCATCCACGATCAGAACTTTTCCATCATCACAAACACAAACTTTGTACCATTTAAGCATCAACTCCCCATTCCTTGATTTGAAGATGAAGATGTCAATTAACTTTACCTTTTCTTAAAATGCACTGTTTCAGTGCATTCCTGTTTGTATGAAATGTCTAATAAATACAGTCTTTTGGGAGAATAGTAGGTTTCAGAAAGAATTTTATATTTCATGTTTTATATTTCCATGACTATTTTATTTATTGTTGTTCTAAAAATTATCTGAAGCAGAAATAATAGTAAATAAATAACAATTCAATAACAATTCTAAGGCTGGACACTGAAACTCTGTAGTTTATCATTTAAAATTTTCCTTATAATTTCCAGAGTCATTTTTTAAAGCTTCTGGAATGTAAGGAATCTCTTCTCCTTCCAGCTTCACTGATGTGTGACTGTCTGTGGGTCAATTAACTTGCCTCTACTGCTTTTTTTTTTCTTGCTTTTCTCTGAAAAAATCTTTCCATACCATCTGGCTACTTCCCCAAATCCCAATGTACTTATATTTCAACTCAGATCTTCCCCTTTCATCCACTGTGTGTGTGTGTGTGTGTGTGTGTGTGTGTGTGTGTGTGTGTGTTTATAATCTGTCTTAATGTCCCCAAATGAAAATGCTATAACACTTAACATGCAACCTTTTTCAGGGGGTATTCCTCATGGAACTCTTCATTCAGAACTGAGTTGGATATATAAGCAAGGTTTTCAAATAGCAGAATTAGTCTAGTATTCTGGAAAAGAAGGGGCCTCTGCAATGTAAATAGGGGAAATTTTATCTGTGGGCTTAATAGTTGAGTTGAATCCTTATACAGGGGTAAAGGAGAATTCTGAGCAGAAAGAAAGGGTGTGTGCGTGTGAAGGTATTTGCTGCTTCGAAGGAAATGATTCAATTGTAGTAGAGATTGAATTTTACTTGGAACCATAATCTAAAACTGTTTGCCTTTATGAAACTGACACCCGAAGACCAGTGTAAATTTAACATGTATTGCAGCATTGGCAAACCCCATGTACCCTCATCTGAAATCACCTTGGTCCATTTCTTCATTTCCTTCATTTTAAAAGCCCTAAGTATTTGTAAAAACTTGCAAGGTCTTGCAGATGTATAGTATTGTTACAGTGGAAATAAAGCTAATGTGTACTAAGCTAAAATATCTCTCTTTGGGCAAATACAATAAATGTCTCCCTTCCATCATTTTGCAAAGCTGACCACTAGAAGGCAAAGTGTATTTTAAAGCCAAAATATTTTCAGAGATCTGTTAAAGCCAAATTAATTTTCAAAGCTTTTAAATTTGAGTAAAAATTGGACAAGGTTATTTTTTTCTTAACAAGTATTATGCTACTGGTACTGTTATGTAAGCACATAATAAATCCCATGAATACAAGTGGAAATTTGAGGCACAGTATCCCTAAACAACCTTCAACGTAGGTGCTCCTGCTGCGGTATTTGCTAATTCAGCTCTACATGTAAATGCTAGATTAGACTGAATGATGAATTTAAAACAAGTGAGTGCACTCACTGTGGCCCAAATTAAGCCTTGTTCTAAAGTTGCTATAGCAACATTATCTGTACCAAATGTCCTGCTCTAAAAAATAATTGGAAACATTTCCTGTTATTTAGGGGAAAAATCGCTATTAATCTTTCATATCCTACTATGCAAAATGTATGATGCCCATGCAAAAATTTTTTTGAAATCAGCAAAAATCATGAATGGGTATATATATTTCAATATAATTATATAGCAAAATCAAGAAAAAAAAAGAATAAAATTAACTTGCAGACATAATATGACATACCCAGGAATTTAAAAAGTATTCGAATAAACAGATTTCCTTCCTTCTTTCTTGAATGACGCTTCAGAGCAGAGAGCAATGGATAGTTCCTTTGGACTTTGTACATATGAATTGTTTAACTGTTGGATCATGACCAAATTTCTTCAATATTTGGAGAGAGATGAGGAGTGGTATAAGTTTTCAGGTTATTGATAGGACAATAAATGGACAAATCTGTATTATATCAAAACATATAACAAATCAAGAAGGAGGGAGATCTAAAATATCTTATGAGGATAACTCAAACACCCCAAAAGAATATTCATCTAGAATTTGACTACAGTAGCTATATGGTATGATAAAAGTATAGGCCCACATACGTTTCTTTCTGAAACTGATTTTAAATAAAATCTATTACAAATTGTTCTTATAAGAAATCATTAGAAAATGTTGTAACATATAAGAAAAGCAAAGGCTAATATCAATTAGAAGGAAAATAGTCCTAACAAACAGCACACTATTTATTTACTATAACCTGTGAATGTGTACTCTATTTAACTTTATTCAACATTCCAATATAATTTCTCTTGAGTTTTGGAAACTTAATTCCCACAAGGTAATTTTAATTAAGTGCCATTTCATGATTTATTATCTATGAATGGCCCCTTAGCTTCATTGATGAACCATTGATTGTATAGCTAAGTATATTTTTTTATGAATTTGGGGGTAGATAATATTTTTTCTGTATATTAATTAGGCTTTTCTATTTAACAACATTAGACTTCAGAATTACAGTGGCATATCCTGGAAAATAAGATGACAAATGTATAAGCTGTGGCTTTTTTATAATCCTTAAATCAAGTTATCTGCAAATGAGAATGTTTTGTTAGTTCACACTCCTTCCTACCTCCACCAACCCCAATTCCCACTTCTCTTTCCACCAAGTATCAATAATGCTGAATGGTATAGCACAGGCCAAAATAAACAAGAAGAAGGAGGAGAAGCCTCAGTTACTGGGTTATTGGTCTTAAACAACTTTTGAGCTCTAGTAGGTAGTCACCTCCTAACTCCCCCACTGTTCAGATGCTGACCGTGCTTTTGGAGGTTACAGTCCTGCACATGAGTTCCCACCCTCCCACCCCCCATCTCTCAATCATCTGCCTATCAATATCTTTCTATCATTCAAATATAAATGCATAAATATATCTATCAGATACAAAAGAAATTTTAACTTGGCACGGAAACTGGGAGAAAACGAGATTGAATTACACTTTTCCATCAACAGACTAGGCTTAATATCAATTCCATTATAATTAAGACTATAGTTAGAAGCTTTCTTGGTTATCTGCCTCATAAATCCAACTTATTTCCAGTTCTGGATCTTTACCTGGTCTTGGATGTTCTCCCTCAAATTTCTGCCTGTAACTAAATCCTTTATATCTTCTCTAAGAAATCTTCTTTAATGGATGTCTACAGCTGTCATCCTTTACTATCTACCGTGACTTGCTTCAGATGAAAAGCTAAGAGCTTGAATTCTGAAGTGAAGTTCAACTCAAGTGCAAATCCTCGCAAGGGTGCTTAATAAGGCAAATTAATTGAACAAATTAATTATTGAGGGCTAGCTCTGTGCCAGACATTATGACAGGTCCTGAGGAACAGCAGAAAGCAAGGCAGACAAGGAAACCATTCTCCTAGTTGATACTCTATTAGTGGTGGGAAGGGTAGAGTATGGGCAGACAATTGAATATAGATTGTTGTAAGTTTTGTAAAGGTAGTAAGCAAAGGCATGTGATACAGGATAACTAAAGGCTCCTACTTCATTTGGGGAAAGGGTATCAAGAAAAGGCTAGATCAGGGGATGGCATTTGAATTGAGACCTGAAAGATAAGGAGTCAGCTATATGAGGTCAGAGAAAAGAGAATGTCCCAGTTAAAGGAAAAAGGAAGTACCGATATCCTGAGTTGTAAAAAAACAGGGAACAGAAAGAAAGGCAGTGTGGCTAGAATATGGGGGTTTGGGAAGGGAGAGAGAGATACTTGATAACTTTGAGACTATCAGAATGAATTTAGATTTTATTCTAAGATTGAGGTCAAAATTGGTGACTTGGCTTAGCTGTTCCACAAGTTTTTAGAATTTTGAATTCAATCTCAAGGTTTAAAAATCATGAAGTATTACAAATTCATCTATGGGATGTACATACACATTAAGATTTTCCTTAAATATTAAAAGACATTTGTGTTGACTCACAATTGTTTTACCTTGTCCAGTTGAACACAAATCTTCTAGATGTTAATGAGAGGAAGAACAGTGAAGATCCTTTCAATGCCATGCCAAGTCATGGAGGGTGAGCCTCTGCCTTTACACATCTATGGCCTTGTCCACACAACAAGATTTGCAAGAGGAATAAGTGAGGAAATGTGGAATTTTAAATCTGGAACACAAAGAAGAAGTTATGGGTAGTACTGCAAATTTGGTCATCATCAGCATATAGATGTTTGCAAATCAAGGGAAAGAGATCACCTAAGGAGCTGTAGACAGACGATTGCAAAAGGTCTCCCGATCCTCAAAGACCTGAATCATGCCAACATTTAAAGATAAGTTTAGATAAATACATAGATGTCATTAAAAAAAAGACTAATAAGATCGGCAAGACTAATAGGAGAAAAATTAGAAGCCAAGAGATGAATGTATTAAAAGAAGGAGGACATAATATAATGTGAGGATGAGTAAAAAGATATCTGTTTTCTCATCTGTAAAGGTAGGGTAACTAACAATAAAACTTATAATGCCTGCTATGCTAACAGATATTGCTGGTAAAGAGCTAGCATCATAGCTGGTGTTTCATATGTTCTCAGTAAATGGTCACTGTTACGATTAGGTTCATGTGTCAACTTGGCGAGATGATAGTGTCCAGTTGTCTGGTCAAGCAAACACTGGCCTGTTACTACAAGGATGTTTCACGGCTGGTTAATAAACCAGAAGAGCTGGTTTATTATCATCAGCACATTGATTGCATCCATGCTGATTCCATCTGCAGTTGGCCAAGGAGAGTATCTTCTGCAATGCGATGTTAATCAGTTAGAGGTCTTAAAGGATAAGTTAGGAGAGAGAATCTCTTCCGGCTTCAGCCAGCTTGCCTTTCTTGGGGGACTCATTGAAGACCTTCGTTGGACTGTCAGCTCGTGGGCTGCCTTATGGAATTTGGACTCATGCATCTGCACAGTTGCATGAGACATTTTTATAAAATCTCATATTTACAGATATCTTCCATTGGTTCTACTTCTGCAGAGGCCCTGACAAATACAGTCATTGTTATCATCATACAGAATTCCTTAACCATAGCATAATTACTCAAACAAATTTTCTTTTTCACTGTTCACTGTCCAATATCTAAGTACTTATCTTTAGGTAAAGGCTGTGGGTGGATTGAATAATATACCCCCAAATAGACGTGTTCTTAATCTTAATCTGCATTCGTGTGCATGTGAACTCATCTGTAAATAAGACCTCTTGAAGGTTTATTATCAGTTCAGGTGGGGACTCGTTTGTGAATAGGACCTTCAAAAATATGCTTCAGGTGCGGCCACACGGAATGAAGGCAGGCCTTAATTCACACAACTGGAGGCCCTTATTAAGAGCGGAAATTCAGATTCAGCCAAGAGGAGCCAGAAGCCAGAAGTCAGTGGAAACCTGAAGAGACAACTACACAGGAGCAGACCAAGGGCATGGCTTTGTGATAGAGATAGAGATGCAAGCCAAGGAACCCCAAGGATTGCTACGAGCCAGAACAAGAATGTTACAGACTTTGGAGAGAAAGCACGGCTTTGCCAAAACCTTGATTTTTGACTTCTAGCTTCTGAAATGATGAGACAATAAACTCCTGTGGTTAAAACCAAACAGTGTGTTTCGCCTGGCAAAATAAAACAAAGCTATATAAGTAGAGTTTGGGAAAAAGATTAAGCAGTAAATTTCTAACAAAATTCAATACTTATTCAACAATGTGAACCAATCGCTGTATTACGTGTTATGATTGTGTGTGTGTATAAACAAGACATAGTCCAGTCCCTTTTCTTCATTAGTTTATAAGCTGAGGAGATAAGTTATAAAGGCATAAAATTTTACAAGCTTTAAAGGCATAAATGACAAGTCATGATTTAACTAACAGTGCAATTTAACAGTGTCATAATGCTAGGGATGTTTAGATAACAAATCGCTTTTTCAAATAGTACTGACTCTAGACATTCAGAGAAAGGCTGATGTGAAAGTGGGGTGATAAGGAAAGGGTTTATAGATCACCTGGACTTGAAACGGCAGAAAGAAAGCTGAAGAAGACACTTCCAGCAGGGTGAATAGAAGAAAGCTAGGTGTAGACGCTATAGGTTCAGGAGATGGTGAGGATGAGGGAGTCAAGGTGGGTAAGGCTGGAAATGCAGGTTAAGGAAAATGTGGTCTAATGCAGGCTGCAACTTTATAGAACAGTTAAAAAAAACATAAACAATGCTTAAATACTTTTTAAACACAATTTGAATGAACTGGCTCTTTTACACCTTTTCAATTGCTCTTCCCAAACATCAGAATGCCTTCTATCACTGACAATTACAACAGCCCTTAAGGGAAGAATTTATGCATTTTTCATGATCTCGCCAAGGAATTCATAAGGAGGCTAACCTTGTAGAACCAATATTTTAGAGTTTTGTTTGGATGTAAAGTGCATATATATTTTAGGAAGGTTAAGGGATTACTGTTCCACATATCCATTTTATTAGATAGATGAAGGTTGTAGTTTTAAAGATTGCGAGTTCCTGTGACCAGAACTATTAGGGTTTCGGATCAAGTCTGGATAGTTTTTTAGTCCACAGCAGTCTGGAGAGGAGAACTAGGATGTGGTTGAGGAGATGAGAAAAAAAAACACAACAACGAATAGTAGCATCAAGGAAATCTTTGCTTAACTAAAAGCTTTATATCAAGCTAAGTTTGTACCTAAGAAGGGATTCTAGCTTATCCTCCCTCTTCCCAGCTGCCAGGATTCCCACTCTGGGTATTGCTGTTTAGACTTTTGTGGGCTAATTTGGGAACTGAATTGCCATTTCTGGAGAAAATAACTTGTTAGTGTACAGTGTGCCTTTAGAGGAATTTGGAGAAGGCAGGTTTTTTCTTTTTTTATCTTGGGTATTTACTCTTCAATAGCTGAGATTGGACTGGGAAGGGATAGCATAGCATTAGCATAGCATACCACCATATAATTTTATTGCTAAAATTTTGGGACTAAATTATAGTCATTTTGAGAATGTATAACTTCTAGTTACTTATTATTTTATAATGGCAATATTTTAAAATCAATATTTGAAATACATTATCTGAAAAAGTGCTGCTTCAGGGTGCATGATGACAGAGGCTTATATAAATTGAAAACGCAGTTATTTTTATTTACAGAAAATCAGTGTTCAATGGAGACAAGGGGTAGAGTATTTGAAGTCTAGATGATTTTTGAAAAATCCAGGAATTCCTATTCTGTGCCTCAGAAAGAATGAAGATACCAGAATTAGAAAGATAAAATGATTGCACAAGAAAATGTATTCGGTTTCCTCATATTGTTGGATAATTGATTAATTTCTGTAACTGCAGTGATTTTTCCCTAATTGAGTGTTTCTCCCAGGCTTCTGAAGTAATTGAATGCAAAGCAAATGAGAAAGAGAAAGACAACTTTGCAAAGGCCCTAGCTTGTCATGCATTTATTACATTTCTCCAATAAAAACCTGATTTGAATCAGCTGAGGATTTCAGACTTTCTTTTCTCAGAGAAAAATGAAAAAAGGAAAACATGCACGCAAAACCATGTTATGTTTTACTTATCATAGAACTTATTATATCAGCCCTTGGTTAGTTTGAACTCCTAATTTCTAGCTTAGTGAAAAAGAAGTGTCAACAAGGACTGTGTTTAAAAGATATGTTTATCATTGTCATAATTAACACTTGTCCAGTATTATAAGACTCATCAGTGTTTTACTCCCAGTAAACACTGCCAGTTCTCTTTCTTCATATTTGACTATTTCCTTCCTTTGAGGTTCTGAGCATTAATGTACCAAATATACCAAGATTTTCACTAATAAAGTCCATTCAAATAGATTGGACCTCAATAGCCTCTATCTCTGATGAGGGCCTCACTTTTACAAGGTAGAAACACATGCAGGAAATACCACAGGTTGTGGCATCACTGGAGCCTGGTTCCAATTCTGGATCCTTTACCTTACTGGTAGAGCGATCTAGAACAGATAACTTCTCTAAGCTTCAACTCCTCATCTCCATCATGCAGTAGGGTTGTCAAAAGGTAACAAGATAATTTCTGAATTGCCACGTAACAGGTGTTTAATAAATATTTGTTCTCCCCCCTCATTCCAATCCTTGAACATCTCTTTCAAACTGAAATCCCAGTTGCCATGAGCATCACAAACTTTCTGAGGACCACAGGTGGTCAGAAGTAATTGGAGCCCATGCTGATGGAAGTGAGGGGCCCACAGTGACACATCTCAGTGGACCACCAGAGGAATAAGGTGATAGGAAACAAAATTGTCATCTGATCATTTATGACTTGACACAAAGATGAAAGAAAATGACCCACGATTACTGTTGACAGACCTGGTCTTGAGACTTACACTGATTCATTTAGTCCCCACGTCAAGCTTGTGAAATAAAATCAATAATCCTTTATACAAGGGGAAACTGGGTTTCAGAAAGCCAACATAATTTGCCTAAAGCTGCATTGAGTAGATAGCAGAGTAGGAACAGCACTGATGTTTGATAGGACTTTGCCTAACCTACTGATCCATACTGCTAAATGTCAGCGAATAGTCCTTCATGTCAAAGAATGACACAGAAAAAACCCTCTGATTCATGAATCACATCTTTTAATATGGTAAGCATAGAAACTTGAAGGGAAATAGGCATTAAGCCATCAAGATAACATCATTAACTTTAGAGTCAGACAGCCCTGGGTTTGAATCCTGACTCTATGATTTGCTAGGTATGTGCTGTTGGGCCGATTATTAAACTTCATAAGCTTCACTTCCTCATCTAAAAGTAGGATAATAATGGTACTCACTTCATAGAGTTGCCAAAGGATTATTTAAAATAATGCCTATAAAACATTTAATACATTTCCTGGCAGACCGTTATAAGTTTGCTATTAATGGTAATAACTCATAGTAGTCTCAAAGGATTTCACGAAGTTTGGATAATGATAGCCTGCATCAGAATTCCTCTGGCTTTTGCCAAATAACAGAATTCTTGACTCCAGCTCCACACCTAATGAATCCAAATTTCTCTGGGGGGTGGGGGTGGGGGGGCTGGGGACTTGCTTTTTAACAATTGCCCAGGTATAGTTGAAATTAGCTGCTGATGCTATTCATCATCCATTCACTCCTTTCTTGCTAGCCATGCCCCAATTTCTGTCTGGGGCATTATGCTCCCTATTTCACTTCTGGTGAGGCAAGTGCCTTGGCATTGGTGCTTGATTGGCATCCCCCTGGCCACAGAGATGGAGATCACTATATCCCAGTTAGAGCTGATGTGATATAATTAGGCTATTGCTGCAATGCCAGGACATAAAAAAGCACTCTGGTCTGCTGGATGCAGACCTAGAAAGGCTGACAGCCTCTTATGACTACAGGTGGTGGTGGGGGTTTGGGGGTTTGTCTGCGAGTGGAGCCAGAGGAAGTAGAGTCCAAAGATGGAGAGGCAGACATCTCATGCTGATGGTGTCATTTGAGTCCCTCGTCTCAAAGCAAGAGACCCTACACCTAAAGCAAGACTGACTCCTATGCTTTTCAGTTATCGAACTACACATTTCCCTTTTGGTTAGACCATTTTGGATCATGCTTTTTTTTGTTACATGCCATAAAAGCCCTGTGAAATTTTTTGTCAAATGCACACTAGCTATGTTTTAATTCCACATCCTCACACAGTTTTCTATCTTGACACACTGTGGATCATACTTGGACCTTCAGCATTCTTTTTGGTTAGGCTAGAGGCAGGTTAAGTGGCCTCTTCGGTTTCTCTTTTCTAAACCTGGATCTTGGTCCACTAGAGCATGCAAAATAAGGCCATTTTAATACCCCATCTAATTTTGATGCTTTGACTAAATTTTGATACTACTAACTAAGGGGTACAAACCCAAATGCTTACAGAGGCCAAGCAGAAAAATGAATAAGATGGGTTAGGAGGTAGAAATATGCCATTTAATTTTTATGTCCAAGGAAAGCTTCAGGGAAAATCTGAAGTTAAATTCCCAGCGTTACTGTTAGGAAAAGAATGGGGCTAGAGGGTCTTGGAGTATTAGAGACTCCGTGCCTCCTTTAAAGAGAACAGCAGCTATTTGGCTTCAGCCAAAAGTTACCATGTGTGAGTACAGTTCTGTATTACCAGGGTAGTCAGGAACCCCATACTTATATGCACTCCCCAGGATTTTAAACAGTAACAACCAATTCACATTTTAAAAATATGTTGTGCTGGCTTTCACACTGTATGCCAGACTGCATGCACACATCAATCAGTTTGTGCCCTACTTGATAAATCTTACAAATAGCACAAAGGAGAATTATTGGGGACCCTTCACAAATAGGAGATTATCCCAGGTCCACAGTCAGACACATGGGAGAGAAGAAACAGAAGAGATCTCAAGTTAAACAGGCCGAAAAAGGGAGAAAATGTGGTAACTTGGTGACCACATTTGGGCTTCTTAGGAGTACATTATGCTCCCGGCTCATATAAAATTGTCTTTCTCCAGAAATTAGGGCATATTGCTAGCAATCTCTACTCATCTGCTTTCCTATCTTTCTTTTTGTACAGCTAGTAGGGGACTTCTTGTCTCTTTTTATCCAGGATATATGATTGGTCAGAAATCTGGTCTGGGTAAGTACTGAATTAGTTTTACAATCCTAAACTGTGGTAATCTCCTCCTACTCAACACATATTCATTCTAGTTTTAGATTTCTAGATATCTGGGTAGAGCACAAAGGGTCATTGATACAAACAAGGAAAGTTATGCCTTTCCAAGCCCTTCTTACAAGATTAGGACATCCAAGATAATTGATACCACAAGGCCTTCTCCTTCTCAACATGTGTACAAAGGTGGTAGTAGGCTGAAATGACATCAAAGGCAGACAAGAAAGGAAAAGAAGGCCTGCAAGGAGGTTAACCTAAAACCTTTGGGATGTGAGATGGTGGGCCCCTACTTTGCCTTCATTTTATGAGGTTTCACAGTCCCCATATACACAAAAGTATTCAGGGTAATGGACTGTTGTTCTTCTTTCTAATTTCTGAGCTGCTGTTCTAATTTCCCTTTATCCTAGGAAAATCAGGAGAATTGGGGAACCAACAGAGAGATATTACTCAGATGGTCAGGGAAGGTACCTGGTCCAGAAGTAAAGATATGCTATTTTCTTTACTAGCTAAGGAAGGTATTGGAAAAAAATATCAGTATAATCTCCAAATATAAGGAAAATGGGACTGGAACCAGGACAAGGGTGTATTGGGTCAAACATGTATGAAATCAATGATGCCTATGTAGGACATGTCCCAAACTAGAGAAGTTTCTAATTCTGTCCTAAGTTTTGTCCTACTTACTTAGTTTATCTAAAAGGATGTGGTGGATGTTACTAGTGTTTACCAGTATCTGGTTCTTCTCTAATTCTTGGTGTACAAAGGACTAGGCTCATGTGACTAGTTCAGAGCAATGGACTGAAGCATACAAAAAGTGGATATGAGATCTTTATACACCTCATTCTCTTGAAAGCAGATGACACATCCTGGATGGTAGAGTTTGCTAAAGCCATCATCAGCCTGGGATTCTGAGTGATCACATGGAGGAGAGTTCCCTGCTGACCAAAATGGACATGTAGCATAAACACAAAATAAACTTTTGTTATGTTAAGCCTGTGGAATTTCAGAGTGATTTATTATTATAGTATAGTGTGCTGATTTGAAATGATGTACATACCCTAGAAAAGCCATGTTTTAATCCTAATCCCATTTTGTAAAGGCAGCCATTTCTTCTAATCCCTATTCAATGCTCTATGTTTGAGACTGTAATTAGATCATCTCTCTGGAGATGTGATTTAGTCAAGAGTGGTTGTTAAACTGGATTAGGTGATGATATGTCTCCACCCATTTGGGTGGGCCTTGATTAGTTTACTGGAATCTTATAAAAGAGGAAACATTTTGGAGAAAGAGAGATTCAGAGAGAGCAGAGCAGAATGACATAGCCATGAGAAGCAGAATCTACCAGCCAGCGACCTTTGGAGATGAAAAAGAAACATGCCTCCCAGGGGGCTTCATGAAACAGGAAGCCAGGAGAAGAAGCTAGCAGATGACGCCATGTTTGCCATGTGCCCTTCCAGATGAGAGAGGAACCCTGGTGGTGTTCACCATGCACATTTTCGGATGAGAGAGAAACTCTGACTGTTTGCTATGTGCCCTTCTGCTTGAGAAAGAAACCCTGAATGTCACTGGCCTTCTTAAACCAAGGTATCTTTCCCTGGATGCTTTAGATTAGACATTTCTATAGACTTGCTTTAATTGGGACATTTTCTTGGACTTAGAACTGTAAACTACCAACTTATTTAATTCCCCTTTTTAAAAGCCATTCTGTTTCTGGTATGTTGCATTATGACAGCTAGCAAACTAGAACATATAGCAAGGTCTGCCCTGACTAATAAAAATAGATGTTGAGACGGCAACGAGATTATGTGGTCTCTGGGTCCAGGGCAAAGAAATTAAAAGCAGGGAGGAGCAGGCAGTGCAAGGTTAGCTCAGTGGTAAAATTCTCACCTGCCAGGCAGGAGACCTGGGTTTGATTCCCCAAACCTACACTTCAAGAAGAAAGAAAACAAAAAAAACTTCTTTAATAAAAAGCTAGGAGCAGCTAGTGGTTGACTTTATCTTCCTTTAATCAGACACAAAAAGGGTATCTCTTGTCACTTTCTACTTCTATATTCATGCATATGCCAGTTTTACAAAATGAAAGTAACTGGCAAAACATGCAAAGTACATGCAAAGTCTTGTGCATAATTTAAATATTCTTTCTAATTTTATCTATTCAAAGGCATCCATGAAGGGAGACATTAATATGAAAAGTTGATGAGTTCTTCTAGTTTTACTGTTCTTTACTGAACATGCTTTTGGTAGCATGTACTGATCGTCTTCATATACAAAGATATCCAGTGTCCTTGGGGGGGTTTTCTACACTACTGTTACCTGAACACAGAAAACACTAAACTCATTCTATTATTTAGTCTTTCACACGCATCTGTGTGGCAGACATTATGGCTGTACCTATTCCTGGTTTAGTAGGAAAGCTAACATGCCAATAAGTCCTTATATGAAATATATTGCATTAGACATCTGCACAAGAGCAAGGTCCAGGAGAAGCAAGAGCATTTGGTGTACAGGTCTTGGGGTGCTAGCAATAGATTTACAGAGAAGGAAATGGTGACATTTTTCTTTCAAAGGATTATTCTGGTGACATGATAACAAATGGGTAGGGAAAAGTAGGATCAGAGGCAGAGACTCACATTAGGCTAGAAGAAATGGAGACTTGAACAGGGACAGGATGGAGAAAAGGATAAATGTGGTAGAGATATTAGAAGGTTAATTTAGATTCAAGATGTGAAGAAGAGAGAAGTGTAGGAATATTCTAGAAGGAGTTAACAAACTTTCTGTATAGTGTTAGATTATAAATATTTTAGGTTTTGTGTGGGTCACATATATTCTTTTTTTTCATGATTCTTTAATAATTAAATTAAAAATATTAAAACCATTCTTAGCTCTTTGCACAAATTTGGCTCACAGGCCATAGTTTGCAAACAAGTGCTGTAGTTTGCTAGCTGCCAGAATGCGATATACCAGAAACAGACCGGCTTTTAAAAGGGGGAATTTAATAAGTTGCTAGTTTACAGTTCTAAGGCTGAGAAAATGTCCCAATTAAAGCAAGTCTATAGAAATGTCTAATCTAAGACATCCAGGGAAAGACACCTTGGTTTAAGAAGGCCGATTAAGAAGGCCGATGAAGTTCAGGGTTTCTTTCTCAAGTGGAAGGGCACATGGCGAACACAGCCAGTTTCTCTCCCATCTGGAAAAGCACATGGTGAACACGGTCAGGGTTCCTCTCTCATCTGGAAGGGGACATGGCAAACACGGCGTCATCTGCTAGCTTCTTCTCCTGGCTTCCTGTTTCATGAAGCCCCCTGGGAGGCATGTTCCTTCTTCATCTCCAAAGGTTGCTAGCTGGTAGACTCTGCTTTTTGGGGCTATGTCATTCTGCTGTGCTCTCTTTCTGAATCTCCTTCATTCTCCAAAATGTTTCCTCTTTTATAAGATTCCAGTAAACTAATCAAGACCCACCCAAATGGGTGGAGACATGCCTCCACCTAATCCAGCTTAACAACCACTCTTGATTAAATCACATCTCCAGGAAGATGATCTAATTACAGTTTCAAATATACAATATTGAATAGGGATTAGAAGAAACAACTGCCTATACAAAATGGGATTAGAATTAAAACGCGGCTTTTCTAGGATACATACATCATTTCAAACCAGCACGTAGTCTAAAATATTCCAAAGGGGATATCATGAGTCAGAGAAGTAAAAATCCTGAGAAACACAAAGTTTAAGGGTTGGGGGTTGAAGGTTGTCTGCAAAGGAAACTAAAAAGAACTGGTCAATACTACTAATTGTTAATGGTTTTGTTACATATAGAAAACCTTCCTTTTGATAAGATGGAAATGTAGTGTATTGATTGAATTTCACTTTGTTGTAAAGTGTGTTTTAACAACATGTTCTTTGCTTTAGGAAATGAACTTATGATTCATGGCTCTTGTAGTATTTTTATTCTGTTCTCATGTCCAGTCCATGCTTTATTGCTCTTGCCAGTTTTTAGTTATAATGTGTTAATTACTTGGGATTAAGAATATCGGTTTCTTGTTACAAAACCATAATGTACTATATTCTCTAATTATAGATGCTCTTTGGCATAGTATATAATAGATGGTCACTACATGTTATTTGATTCAATGAATGATGATAAAATTTCCATTAAAATATAAATTCCTTTTCATTTAAAATTAATCATTAGTTTCAGAAGGCTTAAAAGTTCTTAACTTTGGGAGTACTTAAAGCAGTGAGTAGGGTTGCAGTGCAGAACAAAAGTATTTGAGTTTTTATATTTGGATGAGAAGATGAGGACCAAGAATATTTTTATTATGTCCTAAACAGAGTTTCTAGGACTTCAAATATGGAAGACAGCTCCTTTTGTTTCTAATATCTTGTCTGCAAATGCACACCTACACTCAGAATGAAGAGAATGGGTTCCTCTGCCTGAGAAGGAAATATCAGAAAGACTTAGGAAGAAATATCAATTTAACACTCTAAGTATGGAAGAAAAGTGAGTGAAGAAAAGTGAGCTGGTCTCACTCCAAGCTGCATACCTCTTCTCTCAACACTGTATATAATGGAAGTAAGAAAAATACTGAAATTTGCAGGAATGTTGGAGACAGAGTCCACAGAGCTGCACAGGGTCTTAATATATTTTTGAAGTAAAGTTGTAGGTGTGAAAGGAGAGTGAGCTTTGTACTTCTGGATACTTCTATGAGTCATATTTTATGGTTTCTCCTTAGACCTCTGGTAGAAATTAAAGTACCTGAGAGAGGGTAAATAATCAGTAAATGTGCTTGCTTTCCCCCACCCCTTGCCCTCCTCCCCACCCCCCCCCACCTTCCCCCCACCACAAACACACACTTTCCCGTGCCTTCTACCCTCAGGCTTCATCTTGTGTGCCCAGGGCTCCAAGAATGTCATCTGTGGGGGCCTGGGAAGCTCACCACACTGACGGCCTCTACCCTCCTCCACACCCTCAGAACTTGACTTTCTCTGGTTATAATTAAATATGTTCAGATGTGTCCAGCTTGCAGCCTCCCAGGCACAAGCTAGGGCTGCATGTCTGTCTCTTTGTGGTTGGGTAAGGTCATCTGATAAGTTCTGGCCATTGAGCTGGAGTAGAAGTAAGTAGTATCTTTAAGCTTCTCCAGGGTGCTTTTTTTTTATGTGCTCTAATGACCAGCCACATTTGAGATAGTGGCTACCCTGTTGACCTGAATCCCAGAATGAAGAAATGTGAGGCAGGGCCCCAATAAACCTGTAGAATAGAAGTAATCCATTAGAAGCCAGTAAATTTGGGGGATATATTTTACTGTAGCATAACCTAACCCACAACTTGACTGAAAAACTGCCTAGTACATCTCCCCCTCATAAGTGTACTTTAAAATAAAGACTTCATTGAGAACAAAAACTTTATCTATGTAATGTTCTCTTATATGTCCCTAGTGCTTGCACAGTGCAAATAGGTAATAGTAAATATTTGTTTATGGTAAAAATAAATGAAGACCTCTGCTTACTGCTATGGTGACAACAGGCTGTAATGGGGTAAACACGTGGTTATTTGTACAAATGAATCATAGTTATATTAGCTAAATAAGTTAATAGATTCATAAAATACAATGATTTTTTATTTTTGCTAAAAAAAAAAAAAAAATTCCCGTGTCCCATCATGGTAAATTTATAATTAAATTTCCAGAACTGCAGAAATAATCCCTTGACATTCATTCTTATCTCTAACTATAGTGAATTAGAAAGTCAATAGATTTTTGTTTCAAATACTATTTAATGGTAAATTCAGACACATTGCAGGGACGTCTTATAGTTTTAGTAAGGCCCAATATCTGGACTCCTTTAGAAAATACTGTATGGACATTTAGTTGCCCAGTCTCATGGACAGAGAAGGCTCTAAACCTGCTAAGAATAGATACTGTTTTGGAGGGCTAACGGGCACAGCTGAGAGGAAGAGGAAAAGAGCCAGAGAGATCCTTGACAATTGGGCTAAATAAAGTCTATTTGATTATCACTTTAGTTATGATTATCAGTCTTAGAACAACTTGGCTGCAATTTAGCTAGTTAAATTTTAAGAGAGATTCTGGCTGTGAAAATATTAAGATCATTTCATTTTTTACCAGAGAGAGAGAAACAGAAGGAGGGTTGGAGAAGGTAATGGGGGAGGGGAGAGATAATTTTGCTTTGAGTTTTATTTTGTTACCAGGGATTTTCTTCCTCAAAATACTTTCAAGAGGCCATCAAATAGATTTTATATAACAGACAGAGCGCCTACTGTGTGATTATAATCCCTTCATTCTAAGAGCGAGTGTTAATAAATATATGGGCATCTTCTGTTATGTAGCACATCGGGAACTCTGTGGCAGGCTGGTGCTGACAGAGGGAAGCTAAACATATCTAAGGCTTTTCTCAGATGCTTAATCAGGCTGTAAGAGCTGAACATTGAGAGTCATCCAATTATGGCATCCAAAGGTCATATCAAATGGCTTTTCACTATGCCATCTAGGGTGAGAGCAATATTAGTGTGGGGCTGATAACTGAGACCCAGGCAGGTAGGTGGCAGTTTTGGGGACTTAAGTTGCATTTGTGCTTTATATCTAAACAGTAGCTAGTGGCCGCTGGTATAGAAAATAGCAATTGAGGCCAAGAAGGGAGAACAGGGACTTTGAAGGTCCAAGAGAGCAGGTTGGGATCCAAAATAGAACCCAAGTTCAAGTGGGATATCAAGCATAAAAGCTCTGACAGTGAAAGAAAATGAAAACTAATCCATAATAGACCATATTCCCATGGGAAAGTTACATTAAATGATTTTACCATTTATTTTCTTGGTACTTGGAAGTCAAGAATGGTAGGAGTCCCCGGTGAGGGCATGGCCGGCAAGCAGCACGTGGAGGAGGCTTCTTCCCTGACGGTGATGGTTCTCTGTATTCACTTGACGCTATGGAAACTACCAAATCTAAAATTTTCATAAAAGGTTTGCTTTTTGACTTTCAGTATATTCATTTATTTTGCTTACAAAATTTGGCTTCCTCATAAGTTGGTAAAAACTAAGAGATATTATCAATATTCATGATGAATATTATGAGTATATAAAATATTTGAAATTAAATTACCACAATTTACCTTACTTCTTAACTAAAAATTATTTGAAGGGAAATATATTTAACTGATAAAATTAGAATTTATGAACAAACTGCTTTTGAAACTTCCAACTAAACATGGGAAATTTCCAATTAAAGAAGCAACTCATAATAGGTTTAAATGTTTGTACCACACAATGTACTTTTAATTGATTATGAGTGATAGGATGTGTGATTCTTGAGCCACTGATTTTTGTCATTCTGATCTCGGGCAGTATCATCTCCAGTCATGACTTTTATTCTATGGTATTATAACTAGATAAGACAGGATAATATTTTGTGAGAAGATACCAGGATATGGGATCAAACTGCCTGAAATTTGAATACAGGCTCCCAACTCTGTGACCCAATTAACCTGCTAACCATGACACTTGAGCCTGAACTTCTACATCACAGTTTCTACTTAATAAGATCATTCCAGCCACTAAATGGAGTGTCATATATAAAATTCTTTCATCTCATTAAATTATTTGTAAGCAATGACAGTGTTTACTATCTACATATATGAGCATGAGACCCACATATGTAACTATTGATAAAGTTCGCAGAGGCATTGCTCCAGTCACTCAAAATAGAACTTACCATCTTCATCCCTAAATTAACTTTCTGAAATCTCTGCCTAATTGCTTTGAATCCTATCTCCTGAATCTAACCAGTTGCCAACACTTACTAATTTTGTTTCATAATTGCCTACCAGTACTCTAGGTCACCCCCACACTGGCCCTGCCCTCTCACCTCCACTTTTGTGTCAGTCTCCCACTTGTCTCCTTTCCTCTGTTCTTGTGCTCTACCCTGTACGGTCCTCTTCTACCCCATGTATCCATCCTGTATAAGGAAGCCATCAAAAAACATCCAAAACCAAACCTGTGTGACTTCCTTAAAAATTGCCAATGTCTTCCCATCAGCTACAGAAATAAGTAGGAGCTCATAGCATGACTTATAAGACTCTGCTTACCTGGACCTAATTACTACTTCAAGGTGATTTCCCACTACTTCCTTTCTTAAACTTTAGGTCCCATGTAGTCTTGAACCTCTTGGTTATTCTCCTTTAGGGTATCCAAGCTTTGATATATGTTATTCCCTGTTCCTTCAGAAAGATGTCTTTGTGTCTCAGGTTGGCGTAAACAAGACATAGTTTGCTCAAATGGAGGCCTGTTCTTACTTTTCACTTTCTTATTATATTGAAATTGTTCCTGTGACCGTTTTCCTATAAGCATCTCAATTAGTGAGTTATGATTTGCTGATCTTTGTGCCCTAAGGACCTGGCTCATAGTAGATTCTTTATTGTTGCATGGAACTGTTGAACCTCATTTAAGTTAATTTTCTCCAATATTTCTCATATCCCCACCACTCCCCAGAGAGAAAAGAAATGCTGATTATCTGCATCCTACAGTTTCTATATTTCTGGAAATGCTATAGCTCTATTTCCATCATTTTCCAGTCTAGCTTTTATTTCAGAACTGAGCAACCTCAGGGGATTTGGACTTGCTTGGTAAAAAATTATGAAATGAAAAATAAGAAAAAAACACAGATGAACAACAACAAAAAAATTGCAGGTGGGAAGGAGAGGAAAATGTGGTCCTTTTTGAGGCCAGATGAACTCAAGAGACCCCTAGAACTTTAATATCCAGTATGGTGGCCATTAGCTATATGAGGTTACTGACCACATGAAATGTGGCTAGCTCTGAAATGAGATATACTCTATCTGTAAAAATAGTTCACATTCTAGATTTAGCACAGAAATGAAAAATACCTCAATATTATTATTATTATTTAATAATATTTAGGACATGTTAAAATGATTAAATTTTGAATATATCGTGTTAAATATATATTTTTAAATTAATTTTACCTGTTTCTTTTAACTTTTCTGACTGTGACCACATGAAAAACTTCCATTACATATGTGGATCACATTATATTTCTAATTATCAGTCTTAGAGGATGGACTAACATCCTATAATTACTTATTTTTTCTAAGAGGATTTATAAGAGGGAATATGTATCTTCTGTATGAACCCCTGAGACTGAGATGCTTACTTAGGGAATATAATATGCTGCTTGGGTAGGGTCATAGCAGAATCAACTGGTATACTTAGGAGTTCCTAAAGCCAGCTGTGAACAAAAACAGACTCACAGAAGTCAGGTGTTAATCTAAATAGGTGTTCTTAGGGAGATTGACTTCTGACCTCTACTCCTGGGGAGACCTGGGATTCAGCTGAACAAGTCACATGTTTCTCATGGTTCAGTCACTTCCAATGGGGCATGAACAATGGTTGGGCACCCATGGAATGTCTGCTGAGCCAGCGCGTGACTAATTGGCCATATGCCCAGATTGTTACAGCCCCCTTTGGGTCAGTAACAGCCCTGGTTTTGGGGTGAATAACTGCTCACCTCTCCGAGGTGAATTAACTCTTTCAGAGCACTAGGGCACCACTTAGCACATTGGGAAAAAAAAAAAAGGTAATTTATTCAATGGTCCTCTAAGGACATCTTGGAGTGCAAAGAGGAAGCTCAGCAATTTGATGCTCACATAGCAATACTGCAAAGCCAATTAGGGGAACAAGATAAATTAGATGGAAGTGTGTTCTGTCCAATTGGGATATAAAGACAGTTTATATGAGCAGGATGTAATCCCTTAAGTGGGAGTCTGTCTGGGAAATGAGACTTTTCTGAGAAGGACATTGGAAAGAAAGAATAAAGCATGACTGTTAGGACCTTAGTTCTATATCAGTTTGTATTATTGTGTGCTTTAAAAATTACATTTCAACACATTGGAATTTGTCTGGATTTTTTTTCTGCTTTACTTTAACAATGCTATCCAATTATTGAATACTAAACTAGAAATCAGGAAATTTGGCTGAGCCACAGTGCTGCCACCAACTAACCATGTAACCTTAGGCAGGTTGCTTTCCCTCTATGGGCCTTAGTGTCCTCACCGGTTGATGTTGAGGATTGTGTTGGGATTGAGATGATTTTAGATGGGACTAAGTTAAAGGACCCAGAAATATCCAGATCCTACAACAGACCACAGTCACTGGGTGGGAGATACAGAGCAAGGAATGGTAGCACGAGGAAGCAGACTATCATTTTATTATCACTTTAGCTAGATTCCTGCCCCAAAGACCAAGGAATGGTAAGCTGGGTTGGAGCATGTAGCCCAAGGAATTTTCTCCTCCTTATACCTGAAACCCAACTCTGGTTGGCTGCAGAAAGGACAAGAGTAGAGAGTGTTGTGATTGGTTTTGCCTCAAGAAATTGGCTTTGGCTAGACCATGCTTCTGTCATAAGAGGAATCCAATGCACGGTGACCCTACTCCTCCATCCCCTTTAATAAAGAAGGCCTCATTAGTGTTCTCAAATGTAACTCATTAGATCCCCTTTTTGAGGAAGATTGAGGAAAGGGATGGGGAGGGGGAGATTTCCTCAAGGAAGAGAGGATGGAAGAGTTTTCCTTCTTCACTCATAACTCTTCTACTACTATTTCATTATGCAATATGCATGAGACCTTTAGCATTGACCTAACTTAATTGATTCAGCAGACTTGAACTTTGTATCCCTAAGAGGAAGATATGTATATGTATGTGTGTGTATCCCCACAAGTGATCACTTGCTTTGCCTACCTAGATGTTCTTTGAGATCTTTTAAGAAAGCTTATCAAAGATCCCTGTCTTGATAATTTAGTTCAATAGCTCCTTTGACAACCCAGCAATAATAATGATATTAATCACCATCACTCATGCAGTGCTTATTATGCATCAGGTACAGTTCTAAGTGCCATGATTTATCAATGCATTCAATCTCTGCAACAAGCCTAGGAGGTGTTTTAATTATAACTGGCATGAAAACTGTTTTTACTAACATGAAAACTGAGGCACAAGGGTGAAGCAACTTGTTGCAGGTGTCATGGCTAATAAGTGGCAGAACCAGGATTTGAACACAGAGTAAGGGCACTTACCCAATAGTTGACACTGCTGTTCCATGTCAGTTTTGACTATACATGTCAACCTAGTTCAGTTTGTCCTCATAGTCTTATAAATACTGTACATTGTTTCCTTTGACTATATATGTCAGCCAGATTTATAAGTTTGGATTCTCACTTTTATATTAATCCAATTCATATAAAGTGCTTCTAGTTGTATCTAAACTACTTATACACAAGTGAACAGTGATTATTAAAGTGCTTTAATTAAGAAAACATGAACATATTTATATTTGTTGTAGCTAATGTTTTAAATACATAATAAGATTTGGCTAATATGCATAAGTAATTATAGAACGCTGGAAAATTTAATTCCATTTTATGCAAAAACTAAAATATAATCATGAAGGTCTAATGATGCTTTTTGCCTCTACTCTCATTGCCTTTTTATTCAGGTATCCAGAGGTGTAACATGCAAATCAGTTAATCAAAATTAAGTGTTGTAAGTATCACTGAACTATGCCATCATCTTGTTATTCATTAATTTGCAAAACTTAGCAACTTACAATAAGCCTAACCAGTATTGTGCTAGCAGGTTAATATGATTCGTGAAAAAATCATCCCTTAGATACCTAGCGGGGAGAGGACACAGCTCAGGGACTAGTCTTGCAAAAGGGTTTTCATTGATTATACCTCCTGAGGGAGAAATTCTGAAGGCCTTACATCAGTCAGGGAAATGTGGTACTCAAAAAGGGCAGCAGTTTGGGTCCCAAGTGTTCTAAATAATGCAGCAGGTAACTACCTCAACGGAGGGCTTTTGTATCCCCTCATGCTTATTTTTCTTTGTAAAGAAAAGTTGTGATTTGGGCTCCGAAGATCAGAATCTCAATCTCCTAGGTCTCCTCACCTTCACAGTCTTATAAACACTGTCCATTGTTTCCACTCTCTTCTGACTTGAAAGATGATCTGGAACAGGAACAGCAGTGGAAGGTCTCTGCTGGCCAAATTTCTGTAATATCGTCAGGAAAATATCTGCAATGTCTTTTCCCTCATGTGACCACACTGCATGCTATTTTCTCATCTAGATCAAATACACATTTCAGGCATAGAAATAAATATCTTGGCATAAGTAAAAGTCTCATTTTCAAGCACCATCTTTTTTCTTATTTTCTATATAATGTTTTTGTCAATCCTGAGACTTCTTTTTGTTTTACTTTTACCCCAATTCTTTTTTCTTTCTTGTCATCTTTTTTCTCTATATAAAATCTTATTTCAGCCTTTCTCCTTCTCTCTCAGTCTCCCCTTAATTCTGCAATTTATTACCTCAGGAATATAACATCTGGTGGGGGTTGACAAGAGTAAGGGTCAGGAGGGGAGGTTTGTCACAGCTGGACAGAGGGAGGCAACACTATCCTCTAATTGTCCCTGCCTTGTAGAAGCAATAGGGCCTCACATTCTCTTCCTGACAGCTGAAATGCTGCAGAACCCAAAAGCAATTACTGCTACAAAACTCCAGCATACTGCCACATCTACACTGTATTTCCTACATAAAGACATTTTAGACATGCCTTGATAGAGGTGTAGTTCCCAGCACACCTGGTAGGTGCAAAAAAAGGCTTGTTGAATCATCTATTTCACTGAAGTCTTCTGAGGCAGCAAATGACACTTATTTCATGGGGCTAGACTCATATTCTAATAGTAGGGCTTCAATTCTCACCTTCACCCCCATATGTGTGTCCAAATCTCTATAATGTATTTAAAGAAGCAGTGAACATAACTGGTTTGGAAATAGTAGAAATGCAGTCTGCATTTACTTGTAATTATAGTATTACTATACAATTATTTTCAAGGCATAAGATGTTACACAACATGGTTATTATTCACAATAGAATCAAGGAAAGACACAGGCTAGTGAATATGCTCTGTTTTTCTCCTTTATGTCATCACATTTGCCCTGGTTTAGCTAAAAGATTCCAATCTGTCATTGTACATTGCTACATCTGAACTCATCAACCAGTAGCTCCATTAGCTTTCCATCTCAGTCTGGGACAGAGAGAAGCAATGTCATGTGGTACGGTAGGGTCAGCCCATTGAGTGAAACTACCACTCCTTCTCAGCCCCCTCCAGGAAAGCTGTCTCCATCTCTTTGCCTCCCTCTTCCTGGAGGCCACAGCTTCTCTTGCTTCACACCAGAATAGAAGCTGTTCATTCTGCTGAGCTCCACATAACACAGATGCTAGCATCTAAATGGCGCGTTCTGTGTGCCAAGTAAACAAGAACTTTACTTGTTTTAGCTGGGGTTTTCCCAGAAGTAAATCCTGAAAAAAGGACTTGAGTACAAATAGTTTATTTGGGAGACAAGTCCCAGGAAACATTACAGGGGAGTGGAGAAGTGACACAGGAAAGAGAGCACAACCATACAGCACGTGTTATCACTGCTCAGGGACTTGAAGCCACCACTATTTTTCCTTTTGGTACTATATGTTTAACCTTTCCTTCATGTTTTCATCTCATTTCATTATTTTCATTTTCATTCTCAGCATATGGATTTGTTCCAACCTCTCTTTTTAAAAAATAAAAATAAAAACACATTTTTATTCTAACTCCTTCTTTAACTATGGCTCTATTTTTTCTTGCTTGCTTACATTTATATCACTTCCTTCTGTCCTGTTCATTCTCTAGACCACAGCAAACAGTTCTCCCCACCCTTTCTTCCCTTGAAACTCCTTAAACCAATGGGCTTTCTTTAATCTTCATGTCAATTTTACTTCACTGCAGACCTTACATTTCTTAAAAGACTTTCTTTGAATTCTTTCTCCTTGTCCTCTCTGAGGCACTACTCCTTTACCTGACGGTCCATTCCTTCAGTAGTCCTTATATATGTATTTTCTCCTGCTATAATTTCCTTGAAATGTTTCTCTTACAACTCTCTATACTTCCCCATGGAACTTCCATGTCCATTAGTTCAATGGTCACCATTATTCCAGTGACTTCAAAATTTATAGTGTGAGTTGTCATCTTTTCCTCAAATTGCCTGTCTTCCCCCTATTTTTTTGTTAGAGTCAATATTATCCCCCCTAATTATCTTTAAAGAAAAACAACAACCCAAGTAGATTTTGTACTCGAGTCCTCCATCTTATCTATATACCATGTGGAATTTGTGTTCAGTTGAATTTGACTCTACCACTCATCAATTTTTCTTTGTATCCTATTGTGACTAACTTAATTTAGGTCTTCCCCTTCTATTTGATCTCCCTGCCTCTATTTTTCCCATCTGTCAGCAATTGAATTGCCTCCTCCACAAGGCATGTTCAGTACTCAATCCCTGGTCCTTTGGGTGTGAACCCATTTGTAAATAGGATTTTTGAAGATGTTATTAAAGTGTACCCAAACTGAATGAAGGTAAGCTTTCATCCAATGTGGCTTACATCCTTATAAGGAAAGGAAATTGGGCACAGAAGGAGAAGCCACAAGGAACAGCCAGAAGCTGGAAGTCAATGGAACCTGGAAGAGAAAGAAGATGCCACCATGTGTTTTGCCATATGACGGATAAGCCAAGAAACCCCAAAGAGTTGGCCAGCCAGCAGATGCTAATTCTAGGATGAATTTAGCCTTCTAACCTCTGAAATCACACATCAATAAATCCCTGTTGTTAAACCAGCCCATTGTATGGTATTTGTTTTAGTAACTAGAAAATGAAAACACCACCTTAATGCTTCATTCCTCTTCCTAAAAAAAATAAATAGGATCATGTAACTGCCTTGCATAAAAACTTTCTATCATTCCTCACAACCCTTAGAATTGGTCCTGTGTTCACTGGCAGGGCTTGCGAGTCCTTCATCGTGTCACCTAAGCTTACCTCCCCCTCTGTCTTTTGTCCCTCCCCATCTGCCCCCGCGTTCCCATCACACTAGGTTCTATCCCATCTGGAGGGCATCTGCACACATCCACACTTTAGTCTGAGCCTTGCGAACTCTCTGCTTGGAATATTCCTCAGGGATATTGGCCTTTGTTCCCAAAGCGGCACATACTATATTAACCTGGAAAATCACTAAATGTTTGTTCCCTTAGCTCAGTTCGGACTGTGGGAACCCTCCCTAACCTGCCAGATCTTGAATGGATGTCCTTTAGGTAATTCTATAATACCAGGTGTCGATTTCAATAGAGTTTAAAGAGATGATCATCTTATTTGTCTCCCACAATAAATTTGAGCTTGCTAAATAAAAGGACTACATTGTACAAATTGTAGATTTCAAGCACTTAGCACTATGACTGGCACTTTATAGGTGTTTGGTAAGTGTACATGGAATGTAAACCTTATAAAACGTCTGTCTCATACAAATACCAAGCCATCTTTTAAGAAAAAGATTGAATGGCATCATTTCTTATGTAGTATTTTCTCTCCTTCTAGAACTCCTATTTGGTTGGACTTTCTCATTCTACCCTCCTTGTACTGTACATATTTTAAAAGTCCTTTTGATTTAAAGTTAAAAGATATTAGAAGATGAACTATTTATTTCTTAAAGCAAGCCTACAAGACGGATGATTACAAAGATGTATCTTTAGAGACAACTAAACTTCATCAATTTAATCTAAGTGTGAAACATCCGCTAGCTTCTATCACGATGACTAAACATTTCTAATAGCTATTTTCTTAAGTAATTTTTTAAAATGTATACTTCATTTATGTGTCAGGAAAATGTACCATTTCATTTGATTAGTGCAAATCAAATTGCTGCAAACTGCTCTCCGAACCAACAGCATGCTGCTTCAGATGTGCATTAAATAGTAAATCAACTTTATTGGAAATGTTGGTTCTCATCTTTTCAGATGGAATGCTGAGTACTTTTTTCAGAGGTGCAATAATTCTTCTATGTTTCTGGAGTCTCTTTAGTAAATTGCCACTATTTAGTAAATTATCACTGCACTAAGTAGCCCAAAGTAATGAAAGTATTAAAAAGTGTCCCAAAATTACATCCCTGTGGTGTTCCCAAGCTTTTAGCTGAATATATTTAGCCTTTCCTCTTTGTCCTTTCAGGGATTTCTCAGATACCTTTGGTAAATCTTTAAGATTTGCCAGCATCCAATGACTGGATATTATGCTTTCTGACCTGTTTCTGATCTGCTTCTAGGGAGCTTTTGAAGCATAAAGCATTCCATAATTACGGCACAATGAAGGGTGTTTAACAAAAGAATGCAATGGTATATGGGAGGGAAGAAAGCTACTGTTTGTGGACAACATAATACTTAGATGCATCTGTGAAATTAATTCATCTTCTATATAACTCTTTTCATTATAAAATTGATCAGCACCCTAAGGAATAAAGCTGGCTCAATTTCACATTTAAGTGTTTTATATCTAAGTGCTAGGAAGCATGATTTTAAGTACTACTCACAGAAAAAAGATCTATGATAGTAAAACAGCTCTGTCAGGTAGCAAAAGGGGCATTTTGAATATGAAAAGGTTCCTTTATGGACAGTGTGAAATGGATAACAGGGAAAACTTCTTAAATTAAAGCAACTTAACCTGGCCCTTTCGACATAAGATGATACTTCTATTTTACTGAAAATGCATCTGCCTTGAATCTGCTCACATAACGATAGCCTGCGTTTCCTAATTTCTGGTCAGACACACACTCATTTAGCACATTTTATGGAGGAGGACATTTTAGCCTGCATGGTTTCAGATATAGTCTTTGCCACATGCTTCATCAGCAGCAACTGTGGCTTGAATAGTCCTTTGAAAACGCTACCATAAATATTTCCACAAATGAGTGATCTGTTCTTGTTACAACCGCTAATGCTATCTACTGGCAGGGCAAACAACTAGCTCGGACGTCACATCGCTGCACGCAGGACCAGGCGTGCTCTGGCGGGTGCTGCCCCTCGCTAGGAGCTGCATCCCTGATCGCCTCTGACGAGCTAACCTGTCTCTTCAGACTTCTATTTCTTGACAGCCTGTCACAAAGGAAGCTGGGGATGTTCAGTGAACAAAGAATAACGCTAAGATTCTGTATGTTACAAAGCCGCAAACTTGCATCTTGACAGCCTCTGACACAATGTAAACATCTTTTAAGGGCCAATAACATTTGGAAGAAAAAGAAAAGTACCACAAGACCTGAGTACGCTGAAATCTTGAACACAAATTATTGTAGCTAACCAAAAACAGTATTTACAATAAATTTAGAAAAGGGAGTTTTAAAATCACCGTTTGCAAATTTTTAAAATTTAAGTTCAAGCAGGTGTTGTCGGTGTTACCGCGATAATTTCGTATCTCATCCCTTGTCCTGTGAAACATGCACCGGAAGTTGCTTATATTTTTTTCTCAGTCCAGTGATTATTATTTTCAGTTGTGAATCGAGGAAGAATTAAAATATTATTTACTTTGAGAGCCATCTGAGATGCTGTTCTGTGAGAACAGTTAAGAATGGCTAACCTTTAAGATCTGTCTCTGCATAAAAAGATTATTCATTGTAGTTTTCAAAGGAAAGCAACTTAAACAAATGGGAAAATGTCCATTCTTTTTATGCACTTCAGTAAAGTAGGGATGATATGCCTGATAATAATTGTTATGATCAGTCGTATCATGCCATGTATTCTTCAGAATGAGCTGATCACAACTGCAGATAGAACATCCACAGAATCAAGCTTCTCATCTCTGTATCACAGCCAGTAACCTGCCAATGAAAAGGCCATTTAGCACTCTGTATTTACCTAGAATGCAAATGTTTCTGCTTGGTGGCTTGAAAGAAAAAGTTTCATTTTGAAATCAAATAAAGAGTTTAATGCTTACATGAATCAACACATTCTAGCTGTCCTCTCACGTGTGTTAGCCTTGACTGGCTGGATTTCCCATGAGGTTGAACTAAATAACTTCGTCATCTCACACGGTACTGTTCTGCCTTAGAGGTTTCTGGGATGTGTCATTCTACAGAAGAATCTAAGAAGAAATGAAAGAAATTACTCTATTGAGAACTTTCTTATTCTGAGACTTGCACAGCAGATAGCTTAACTAGTTACTTTAATGCTTTGAGAAGGAAAAAAAAACGACCTCAGTAAAATGGTTGTGTTGCGACAGAAAAGTTTAAAAAAATTTTTTTAGAGGAAATTGAGGCATAGAGATGCTATGTAATATTCTAAAAATGTTACTACCACTGGTTCTGGGACAGAGATCTTTGGATTCCAAAACTCATACTCTTCCCTACTGCCATACCTCCCATAAACTGTGGGATAACTAATTCCTGCTAAAATGAATTGATAATCTTGGCAGCCTCTGTTGAAATTTCAGACTCTCCTTTCCTTTCCTTTTTTTTTCTCTGACTCTCTGAATTCTTTTCTACTCAACCAAGCACAAATATGTTGCAGAATATTTAACATTCTTAGAGCACACCGTGTCATTATTATTTTTAACTCTATTCTGCATTAAGAATTGGCGGTGGTATAATTAGCTAGATAATAGGAATTCATGGTACACAAGAGAAATACTATCAAAACAACCAAATGGACTCAAGCAGAGAAACTAAGGGAAATTCTACACGTCGCAAACCAGACAATGATAATAAAACAGTGATGAGGTGTGACTCCCCAAGTCTCTAACGTGCATTGAGAGCTTCTCACCTCCAGCAGCTACACAGAACACCCTGTTTATTGAACTTCTATTCAAAGTTTTACTAGGTGATGGTTTCTTTAGTGAACGGTACTTGGGGAAGAAAAAATAACAAAAGCACAAGTCAAATAGAACTGGTAACTGTCTTTTGAAAAGCTAAGACAGTTATCCTTAAAGGTACATTTGACAGGGCCTACTCTATGCAGAACCCTGTCCTAGGAGTTACGAACTGCATACAAGAAAAACATATTACTCTTTTTTTTCTCAAGGAGCTTTCAGCCCATCTAATCAGAACTTGGGCCGCACAGCCAGCAGAAGTTTTCCAGAGAAGAAACTAGTACAACCAACAGGGATTCAGAGCACTCTTGTGGCTAATTTATATTTTCACACAGTTGAGGGAAAGCCCACCATGCGGACTCTAAGTGACCCACTAGAAAGCAATAGCTATGCTGTCTATATGCCTCTTCTTAGAGACAGTGAGAAACAACCTGAAATCCAATAAAACTCCATCTAAATATAGTCCCCATAGCTCAGGTGTGCTGACTTATTCCTAGCACCACCCAGGGATTTGAAGAGGCTATTAGTGGTTTACTGTTAAGCAGTAATATCGTAACAGGGAATACTTTCCTTGGCTATTGTTTCAAGTTTTGAAATATTACATAAAACACAATCATTACATGTGATGTTTTGAAACACAGAAGCAGCCAACCCTCATAAATAATACACACACACACACACAACAATGGAGAAGAAAAGATTTGCCTCACACTAATATTTTACATTGAATCATTTCCCAGGGACCCGGTGATTGAAGCTATATATGTACAAGCTACATGAACACTTGTAAACAGTCCACGATCCAGGCACGCTTACTTTCATGGACAAAAACTAGCTAGCATGCCCTTCCATATAGACTTTGACTTGAAAGAAGGAATGAAGGAAAGGAGGGAGAGAGGGAGTGAGGAAGGGACTAAAGCATATATAATCAAGTTAAATAGCCTCCATAAAGTAATAAGAGAACCTGGATTGATATTATTTTGGTGATTTCATACATCATAATAAGCAAAGTTCAATTACATTTTGGCATTGAATAAAGTGTTCAATTTAACTTTAATGTTGACTGAACCCCAACACCCTCCTCAGTAACCCTCACAAGTATTATTGCAAACTCTCTCAATCAAATTTCCTTTCTCTTTGTTCAGTCATTACTCTGCCCAACCGCTTAGCTATTTGTATTATGCAATTGTATTTTGCCATTAAATTTCAAGTCCATTCACTACCTATGCGCTCGGTGTCATCCTATGTGGCTCTCAGATCACTGAGGGAAGAAACTACCCTTTACTGTCTCTACCATTGGGAGTCAGACTGTATCTGCTATCTCCATCTAATCCAGGTTTAGTAGACAGCTGTTCAAAATAAAGTTTATTACCATTAAAACTTTAAACTTAGCATAAGATTTAACAGAAATATATTATGCTCTAATTATGCATTTCAACATTACCAATGGTGGGGCTTTTAGTACCTTTTTGGATTCTCTTGGAATATCTAAACAATAATCATCATGTCTATGAAAAAACTTTGGTACCTTTCTCACCAGCTCAGGTAGTACACAGCTGTTTTCTGAAAGACTTCATGAAGCTCTACTGCATTCCTTTGGCCTCTAAGCAGATTGTAATCATTCTGGAGCCAACTCCAAGGTAGACTTGGCACAATCTGGCAACCAGTTAAAGGAAAAGAAAATAACAGACCAGATGAGAGATCTTTAACAAAAATTTACTGCATTAAATGGCAGGACAATATACTTTAACAAAAAAATATAAAATAAATGAAGTTCAATAAAGTGTTTGATGAAAGAATGAAACATTGCATTTGAGGGACCAAAATTATTGCTTGTGATAAAATCAAACTTTTGTGCATCTATTCGATTCTGTCAACTCTAAGTCTTTTTATTTGGGCACAAGTTGGTATTGGTTAGCAACCTAAAAATTATGACTCCGTATATTCAACAACAATGCTGTTAAGTATTTTTCAGTGCCACTCAGAGAAACTGAATTACATTGTTAAAATGCAGTGGTGTGTGTGTGTGGGGGGAGCTGGCTTTTATTTTTTTCTTTAGATAAGGACTCTAAGACTCTTTGTATCAAAAATTAGCATTATTTGACTTGAATAGGTTTTAGCCCTAGATATCCAAGTTCCCTTATTGCTCTGGGACATGTCTACTGTTTTAGTTAGAAGTGATTTTTACAAAGAAATTTAATTTATGTAGACCATTTATATGTAAACTATAATGGGGAAAGTAGGCAAAAGCATAGCTATCCTTAGAAAACCTGCTTCTGTGATATTTTATGGTGCCTTCTGAAGCCCTCCTGACAGCGTCATCTCAGTAGTTCTCAGTAACTACTGAGATGACGCCAGGGTCCTGAGTCCAACCCTTCCCTGCACCACCGTTACCCACCTCTCATGCTATTCCACATGAATAAACAAGATATGGGATATTCAGAGGATTCAAACTGGGAACACTTTCTGTAGTATTTAGGCAGGTGAGATTGTGGCTGGTCATGAGGCCTGGCTAAGGATATCTTTATTTTAAATAGGGAACTGCTGGAAGAATCTGTGAAGAAGATAAAACGTAAGAGCAGTGGTGAGGTAGGTTAGCTGAGCAGTAGTGTGTGAGATGGGCTCCAATCTAGGAGTGAAAGGTAATTTCTAGAGAAACAGAGACACAGAAACACTAAAATGGAAAGGGATCCACCCACCCCCCAATTTTGTAACAAAAAAATAGGCACGAATCAGTGAATATTTAAAGATGAGAGGATTCAAAGATAACCCTAAGTTTTTATCCTACCTGAATAAGAGAACAGAAGAATCCATAGCATTAAGAAAATAAGGATATACGATCAATTTGTAAGTCATTAAATATGCACACTGAATGAGGTAAAATGGAACATTCATAGTAAATTGAAAAATAATGAGAGCTTATACTTGCATAATGCTTTTTATCTTCCAAGGTATTTTCTCATGTAATTTTGCTAGATTACACAATCTTAGACCTTATTTTTACTCTTATTTTACAAATAAGAAACTGAAGGTCAAATAAGTTGAGTGAATTATCTAAGACATACAGCGTATAAGTTACCTGATATTCTATAACTAATGCCATGATTTCTAAATCTAGAATTGGTTATGTTTGTACTTTGTTATTTGGATACAGAGAATTCGAATTTGTCCCTGAGGTTTTGGAAGTTATTGGATAAGAGGAATTAGTGATGGTCAAATTGAGACGGACCAGAAAAAGCACAGGACAGCAGATACAAGACTTAATGTAGTTCACTAGTCCTTATTTAATGGGTTGAATTGTTACTTTGCTTGATTTCTTTTCCTGCCTAGAAAACTACCTTTAAAATGAAGTGAAATCTGTTCTTTTCCTTGATTCCCACACCAGTTGTTTTTTTTCCCTTTTCTGTCCTTTCCCATCTTGATCTTCTTCCTTTTCTGTATGTCTAAAAGCTGTGGCAGACCTTTATTACTCACGCTGTCATCTTTGTCCCCACTGTCACGTTCCTATGTCTGACTTTTCTCTTTTATTTGGGGACATCATGCGTAACCGAAAATCTGTAAGGTGCAATCTGGTCTTATGCCCTGTGAGTCTCTTTGACGTTGCTTTAAGAGTAATTCGAGAACTCAACAAGCAATCCCTAAGAGAGAGGTAAGCTTGAATCCAGGGAAGGAGGGAAATTAGTTAAATGAATCAGCATCCTGTCTAATTAAGTGTAGTTTCCATGGCCATGCCTATCATCTCTCTGTTTTCAATCATCTTTATTTCTTAAGTTATTCCAGGAATAAAAATCTCAAATTATGTGGAAAGTTTGTTTCTTTGGACACATTATTCCACAAATGCAGAAAATAAAATGTACTTAAGGGATTTTTGGGGGGAATATAAAATAAATCTAAAAACTGGTCCTTTTTTTCAGGAAGTGTTGCATATTGTTAGGTGAATATTGCGTGTGTGTTTATACAATATAAGTTGGCATAGAAGAAATAAAATTAAATAACTATGGAAGAAATGAAAAATAGCATGATGACGTTTATTTGAGAAGGTTCTCTGCAGGCTTGGATCATAGAGTAGGACAGTAAAGGAAGTGCTGTCCTACTCTAAGTGCTAGACTATGGAATAAGATGAACAGGGATTTCCAATGGAGAAACCAAAAGAAACAGAGGCATACGTTAGTCACTGGAATGACAGGATGTACTAAGGACACTGGGGAAACAGAGACCTGATAGGGAAAAAAAGTAAGAACTAATTAAAATTTGAAGTTAAAGCTGAATTTTTAAGACAGTTTAAGTAGTATTTCTATTCATTTGAGTCCTCTTTTTCCTCAAAGCTGTCTTCTCTTTTATGATACCTGGTGAAGGCTTAAAGACAAAAATTAGCCAATTAACATGTTTTTCCTTAAAATGGCATTTCTTTTTTTTTTTTTTTTTACTTCAAACACTTTACATATAGGTCTCCCCCCTAATTA
This sequence comes from Tamandua tetradactyla, assembly GCF_023851605.1. Classification (NCBI taxonomy): domain Eukaryota; kingdom Metazoa; phylum Chordata; class Mammalia; order Pilosa; family Myrmecophagidae; genus Tamandua; species Tamandua tetradactyla. The sequence goes on along the minus strand of NC_135329.1, from coordinate 153,315,003 downwards.
GAGACTATCAAAAATAAATTAAAACATTAGTCTGAGGAAGAAAAATAATGAAATTATACAATGTATAATTTTCCTGGCCTGTGTAAATATATTTAATGGGCAAATAGTATCAAATAATGACACTACACAGTTTAAAAGCTATCGCCATTCGTCATGTAGCCCCCAGCACCTTCTTTCTCAATTCCCCCCTAAAATACCCATCAAGACAGAGGAAAACCTAAGTCAGTGGCACCAGAAACTAGGTCTGCCAGTTTGCCTCTCCTGAAGTAGGGATGGAATTCCCTAGTCTGCAAGGCTGATGGAGCCTCTCACAATGAGAGAAATGAAGTCTTGAGACTGGTTCTCCTGAAGAAAGCAGGAGGATCCTTCAAGCTCCTTCTTTCCCCACTTCCACTCTCTTCATAGCCCTACTCCGGACGGAGTGCTAGGCAGCTTCCCCTCTGCTGTATGGCTGTTGCTCTTGGAGGGTGGGGGTGGTGGTTAGACTTTGTGCCATCTTCTCCCATATATATCCAGAATCTGCAACTCTGGACATGAAGTGTACAGAGAGTGGCTGGAGTGGGAAGATGGATGGTCACTGACATTGCATCCTGGAAAGTGCTATGAGCCTGAAAACAGCCTGGACAGGTTTCTTTTTCATGCTCACCCGGTCATCTTTGGATCCTCCTCTTAGAAATTGGGTGGAAGGGTCGTCTGCTGATGTTTCCTGGTCTATGTTCCACTCTCTAGCTGTTTATGGAGACTGTGGTTAGAGAACTATCTCTCTGCCACATGGTCCCTTCAAGTTCATTACAGCTGGGACCAGCTCAGCCATGGTATAAAAACTGCCAGACGTGAGCTGAGTGCTTTTCAGATTTTAAATTATTTCCCTAATTTGGGAATAGACTGATGAGTTGGTGAGAATTTGGTTTGCAAAGATACAACACAATCTTTATTTTTAAATTTATCGTTTCTATGCTGACATTTTTATTGCTTTTGGTCCGCAGCAATGACTACAGCTCCTAGTAGATTATTACTTACCTATCTGCTGGTACAAGATCAGAAAAGGAAAGAAAGGAAAAGGGAAGGAAATGGAAAGGAAGAGGAGAGGAGAGGAAAAAAAAGGAAAGAAAAGAAGAGGAGAGGTATAAAAATTAGATGATCATTCCAGTAGAGGTGATCTCTCTTGTGGCAAAGCATTTTGTTCTGCTGTTTTCTAGGATCAGTGGAGTATGCAAGCTTGGGGGGAGGTAGAAGAGAATTTCAGTACTGGAGAGGGAGCCAGCAGAGCTTAACCCATTCGTTCTGTCCTCTCAGCCCTTAACAGAGTGCTTCCAACCTCTCAGGGCTCTTGGGAACTTTCAGCTGCTTTTCGTGAATCATCCTGGGGTCTTTAGTTTCTACAAAGCTGAGCTGCTCTCAGGTCATCTGTCCGGACACCTCCTGCAGGTATTCCTAATCTGCTTCTCAGGTCTTCCTGATGCAGCCTGCAGTCCCCAGAACTACAGCCCTAGAAGCCCAGTGTTTGCACATTTGAATGTACGGCAGGAGTGGTGGAGTTGATACAGGGAGAAGAAGCAAAAAGGAGGTGGATAGCCATAAGTTTGATGATGATGGACATGCAATATTCTAGAATTTGACAGATTTAGAGCATCTCTCTTAAGCTTTTTCTTTACCTTTAAAGGAAAAAGAGAAAGAGAGAAAACACTAAAAAGCCTCATCAGTTCAGCTTGGGTCAGTTTTCCCCCTTGAATTCAGGATGGTAGCTAAATCACAGGATGTTACTATTCACTTTACATTATAGATAAACACAAAGAGCTAATGCAAGGTGTGAGAAGCTGGACAGCACATGTGTGAGAAAGGGATGCTGAGTGCTGCACTTCACTGGAGACTGAATTTGAACTGTGTTCATGTGCTGTGATAAAAACCCTATGGTGGCACTATCCTGAGCAGCAGCATTTAATAAATAACTAAAAAGAAAGTTTAATTTAGTTGGCATAATACTAATTAAGATAAAGCCCCCAAGTATCTGTTTTTTGCTTTATCAAGATTTAAGTAACTAGATAGAATATCATTATAGTAAACTCACTGTTAAGAAAAGTTAGCCAAAGTTTGGAATAAGGTTAAGAGAGTGCAAGCATGTCCTTTCGATGTTATGCTGGAGCATTGTTAGTGTGACCAAACATCCCTGTTTTCCTAGAAGATTCCTGGTTTTAGCACTGAAAGTCCCATATCCTGAGAAATTCCCCAGTTCTAGGCAAACTAGACTGGTTTGTCATCCTGCAGACCCAAGAGTATTTACATGCCTAGACGGACGCACCTGGGTTTGATTTTGCTATTTACTGCTATTGAAGGTCTCAGACACAGTGAACTTACATGTTGATTTGTAGACTGGGGTCTAATAGAGACACAAATAAATTGTCTGGTAGAAAAGATAACCCCAAAGGTTATGGCTTTTTGACCTGTAGGACATTATCCAATTTTATATCTACCCTAGAATTCTTAATGCTCTTTTTAAAAATGCTTATAATTATCACGTTTCTCAAAATTCTTTACCATATTCATGGTTCCCTCATTGAGCTAATAAATCTTTTACATGTGTTCCTTCTATATTTGTATGGCAATCATATTTTAACTTTTAAAAATGTATAACTTTGGTATCATTAAAGAATACTAGACAATCATGATTTCAATTCAGTTCTTTTAGCCAATCATCTTTTACTCAAAATATACATGTATTTCTCTAGCCCTTAGTTTACCCATCCCCAAGCATGATGATATAGGGTTTGTGGTGATCAAATGAGATAATGTCTATTAATTATGAAATAGAATGCCTTATATATTGTTAGCTTATATTTATGCTTTACAATTGTGGCTATGAACTCGTTATCAAATATGCTCCCATGTTTTTTTCAAAACACCTCAGAGGAGGGGATATCTGTACAAGCTTTATCAATGTATTCTCATTTGAAGAGTCTATATGATTATGTTAAATATATTTTAATTTGATACATGGTTTGCTGTCCCTCTTAAGTCTTTTATCCTATACTGCCATTTTAAATAGGTCTTCATTTTATACTTGAGGATTTTATATTTAATCAGCTCTGAGTGCACTATCTTGAATTTGTTCCTATTGGATTTCATCCCATTTAATTCAGTCTAGTTCTTGAATTTTCAGCATCAATCTAAATTCTTCCCAAAATAACTTGGTCTTTGAACATTTTTGGTATCTTTTGCAAAGATAACATACAGAAAAGAAGTACTTCACAAAAACATCCAGTTTTTTTCAGAATTAAAAGGTTTTGAGAAACATTGATAAGGATATAGTAAAAGAAATTTTAATCCAACAGAAATTTACTTGTATATTACCTGCTTTGAATATTTCTCTAATCTCTTAAACATAACCAATTAACCTAAAAAAATTCCCAATAATGTAGAGGAAGGAAGATAATTCACAGGTTTATGTTTTCAAAGTTAGCCCAAAATTATTGAAACATTCCAGATGCTTTCATTGCCACTTAATTCTTAATCTCTTTTCTTTCTCATGATATTTTAAAGTTGCTATAAATTCCATAAAACTCCTTCAGGAAAGGCATAAACAAGTGCCAAATGGTGCTATTGTGCTTTAGTACAAATGGAATATAAGTGAGGGGGGAAAGAGATTGCCTCTTTGGTCAGAAGACTTGTGTTCAAATCCAAGTGACATGACTTCAAGTAAGTTATTTTATCTTTATAAACCTCAGTTTACTTATTAATAACTGGGGATAAGAACAGTGATTATTAAATCGAAATTTTCTGTTGAATCGATAAAAGAATGAACAATGAGGTACATGGCAGAATAACTGGCATCTAGTGTTGGATAAGTATTGGCAATTCAAAGTATTGTTATACAATTATAAACCTATTTTACAATGCTAGAATCTTAGGAAGCACAGAGTGAAAAGACTTTGTTAGAGGAATAAGGTTTTCTTGCCTTTCAGCTTCCCTAATATATAATTAAACTTTGGTAAAGAAAAGGTGATAGTTTCATAGAACAAGTGCCTCCAACTGGTTCAAGGGCAGATCATGGGTGGACATCAGGGTAGGGGCATTAACTGTGCCTGATACCTGCAAGGAGATCAAGGATGGGATATCAGTCAAAGCCAGACAACACTGATTACTCTTAAAAGATGCAGAGTCACATCCAAGTGTGGGACTCCTGCATTCTCCAAACCTGAACTGCTGAAGCAAGATCAGGATTTTAAACATAAAACAGAGTGGAATAAACTTTGAATAAACACATTATGGAGTAGTGATAGAGTTTCAACCCTTCTACCTACTTCTTCCAATCAATATAAGACTCATTCAAATTAATCCAATTAAGAGGGAAAACACTTTAGTAAATGGTTTCAGGACTTCACGATGGTGGTATAAGATGCTCCAGGGTGTGTTCTCCCATAGAATCTCTGAACAAATAGTACAAACTGACAGAGGCATCTTCCTCAAAACTCAGGAAAACAGATAAAGGTTTGGCATAAGTGGGTGAATACTGAATCAATAATGCAGCTTTAAAAATGGTAAGAGAAATTCCTGGCACCTTTGCTGGTCCTTCTGCCACCCCTCCCAGTATAGTGTGAAGCCAACCTATGCTTTCATTGTGGGCACCTGGCCTTAATCCAGAGGGAGACGATAACCGCTATGTGTATACTGTGGTGCCTATATGTCACACCAGTCTATTGGATGGCTGCTTAAAAGTGTGAACTAGGAAACTTATCTCTGGCTCACCCTCCCAGAACTTGTCCTGAAGGTAGAAGCAGCTTGTGGATAGCTAAAGCACTGTAGGAAACAAGTTGAAAGGGCTGGGGCAAAGGATCATGTGCTTTAAGACATACAATAGAGTACTGTGGAGGAGGGGGGGGGTCTATTTCATAGAGTAGAGGGTACATTTCAGTTCCCGTGTATGAGCACACCCTCAGGACATGAGCAAGCACAAGCTCAGGACAAAATGCAGGCGCAACAGAAAGCCAATTAGAAAAGACTGAAGGGTGTTGTTTTTTGTTTTTCGTTGTTGTTTTGCTTTGGGTTGTTTGTTTTTATTAGTTCTTGTTGCTATAGAAAATTTCTGTCCCATGATTATCTGGGTAAAAACTTACGTAACAGACAGCTCGGAGACTGTTTTGGTCTGCTAGGCTGCTGAATTGCAATATACCAGAAATGACTGGCTTTTTCCAATGGGAATTTATTAGTTTACAATTTACAGCTCTGAGGCTGTGAAAATGTCCACATCAAGGCATTATCAAGATGAGAACTTCTTTCTGAAGACAGGTTGCTGGCAATCCTGGACTTCTCTGTCAGATGGCAAGGCACATGGTCTGCTGGTTTCTTCCTTCTCTTCTGGGTTGCATATCTTCTGGCTTCTAGCTCCAGTGGCGTCTTCTCTTTTTCTGTGGCTTTCTTTCTCAGCTTTTGTGTCTTTTTCTCTGTTTCTATCACTCTATATTATTACAGTTTATAAAGGACTCCAGCATGAGAATTAAGGCCTACTCTGGGCCATGTCCCATGTAGAGTAACCTAATCAAAAGTACTGCCTATGATAGGTTCACACACACCAGAATGGATCCACTCTAGGAACATAATCTTATGGGGTCCGTAAAGCCTCCCTACCACCACAGGGGCCAACTCACAAAGTTAACATATTAAAATATAGAAAGGTTCTGTGTGAAACAAAAGGTTACAAGACAAACAAAAATGAGAAATGATGGCCCATCCAAAAAAACAAGATAAAAATTGAGAAACCATCAACAAAGAACAACAGACTTTGGACATACCATACAAATACTTTTTAAAAATGCTAAAGATGATATAGTTTAAAATGCTCAAGGAGATAAAAGAAAACATGTAGGAATAAAACATATCAGGAAAATGATGAATGAACAATATGAAAATATCAATGAAGAGATAGAAATTTTAAAAAGAAACCAAAGAGAAATATTGGAGTTAAAGATCTCTGTAACTAAAATGAAAAATTCCTAGCAGATTAGAGCTGACAGAAGAAAGAATGAGTGGGCTCAAATATAAGATGATTAAAATGATTGAGACTGAGGAGAAGAAAAAAAATCATGAAAAAGTGAACAGAGCCTAAGAGGCCTGTGAGAAACCATCAAGCATGCAAATACACACATTCTGTGACTCCTAGAAGAAGAGCGAAAGAAAGGGGAAAAAGGAATATTCAAATAAATAATGGCATAAAAAATTCCAAATTTAATGAAAGGCATGAATATACAGATTTAAGAAGTCCAATGAGACCCAAACAGAACTCTAAGAGAACCATGCCCACAGACAAAGTAGTCAAATTGTTGAGCACAATGATAAGGAGAGAGTTCTGAAAGTTGTGAGAGAAAACATTGTGTGATATACAAGGGAGCCCTGATAAGATTATTTCTGATTTCTCATCAGAAACCATAGAGGCAAGAAAGCAGTGGGATGAAATATTTAAAATGCTAAAAGAAAACAATTGCCATCCAAGAATTTCACATTTGGTGAGACTTTCAAAAATGAAGGAGAGGGTGGTGTGACAGTGGCTCAGTGGCAGAATTCTCATCTGCCGTGCCAGAGACGCAGGTTCGATTCCCAGTGCCTGCCTATACAAAAATAAAAAGAAGGAGAGATTAAGATATTTCCAGATAAATAAAAGCTGTGGGAGTTCATTACCACTAAATCCTGTCCTATAAGCAATGATAAAAGGTATTCTTCAGATTAAAAGGAAAGGAGACTAGACAATGGATCAAAGAGGCATAAAGAAATAAAGACCTCCAGTAAGGATAAACATATGGATTACTGTAAATGCCAGTAATATTGTATTGCATTTTTTGGTATGAAACACCACTTTTTTTTTTTACCTCTTACAGTTTCTAAAATGCAAATGCACAAAAATAATGATAAATCTATGATTTTAGACATGCAATGTATAAAGATATAATCTGTAACAAATACAACAAATATAGGAAGGGATGAAGGGTTATAGAAAAAGTGTTTCTGTATGCTATTGAAATTAAGTTGGTATCAAAACATATGTGGCTGCTATAGATTTGCAATGTTAAATGTAAGCCCCATGGTAACCACAAAGAAAAGATCTGAAAAATATATACAGAATGAAATGAAAATGATTCAAAATAGCAACTACAAAAAAATCAAATAAATATGAAAGTAGACATTATTGGAAGAATTGAGGGATGGAAAAGGTATAAAATTCACAAAGACCAAATAAGAAAAATGGCAGAAGAAAGTTCTGAATTACATGAAGTTATTATAAATGTAAATAGGTTATACTCTCTAGGCAAAAAGTAGAGGTAGCAGAATGGATAAGAAAGCATGACCCAATTACATGCTGCTTACAAAGGAATCACTTTAAATTCAAAGATACAAGTGATTTGAAAGTGAAAGATGGAGAAAAAAAACCCTGTGCAATAGTAACCAAAAGGGAACTGGTGCAGCTATATTTATGTCAAATAAAATAGACTTTAAATAAAAAACTGTTACAAGGGACAAAGAAGGTCATTGCATACTGATAAAGGGTGAATTCAACAAGATACAGAACATTTATAAATATATATGCATTAACAGCAGAGCCCCAAAATATATGAAGCAAATACTGACAGATTTGAAGGGTGAAATAGCCAATTCTACATTAATAGTAGGAGACTTCAATACATCACTTTCAATAAAGGATGGAACATCTAGACAGAAGATTAATAAGGAAATAGAAGACTTGAGTGATACTATAAACCAAATTAACACATATAGATCTAACAGACGTATATAGAACACTTTTCCCAATAGCAGCAGAATATATATGCTTCCCTAGTGCACATGGGTCATTCCTCAGGAAAGACGAGAGTTTAGGTCACAAAACAAATATCAATAAGTTTTAAAAATTAAAATGATAAAATATATCTTTCCCAACCAGAATGGAATAAAGCTAGGAATCAATAACAGAGGGAAAACTGGAAAATTCACAAATATATGGAAATTAAACAATACACTCTTGAACAATCAGTAGGTTCAAGAAAAAAAACAAAAGAGAAATTAGGAAATATCTTGAGGTGAATGAAAATGAAAACCACATACCCAAACATATGAGAAACAGCAAAAAATGGTGTTAAGAGGTAAATGTACAGCTCCAAATTATTATATTAAAAAAGAAGAAAAACTTCAAATCAAAGCCCTAATCTCTCTATTGGAGGATCTAGAAAATATAAACAAACTGAACCCAAAGCAAGCAGAAGGAAGGAAATAACAAAGATTAGAAAAGAGAGGAATTAAATAGAGAATTAAAGAAAAAACAGAGAGAATCAATAATACCAGAAGTTGGTTCTTTGAAAAGAACAATAACACTGAAAAACACTTAGCCAGACTAATAAAGAAAAAAGAGAGAGGGCATAAGTAACTAAATTCAGAAATGAAAAGAGATTTCTGATTCTACAGAAATACAAATTATAAGAGGCTACTAAGAACCATACACCAACAAATTAGACAACCTAGATGAAACTGACAAATTCCTAGAAGCACTCAAACTACCTACACTGACTTAAGAAGAAATAGGTCTCAACAAACTATTAACTCTAATATTAGCTAGAGTTCTCTAGAGAAACAGAATCAGCAAGAAATATCTGCAGTTATAAAATTTATAAAAGTGTCTCATATAACCTTGGGAAAGTAGAGTCCAAAATCCACAGAGCAGACTGTGAAGCTGACGACTCCAATGAATGGTCTGGACAAACTCCAGACAGGAGAGGCTAGCCATGGAAGCAGTAAAAGAGACTGACTCTTCTGAATCCTCCTTAAAAGCCTCCCAGTGATTAGATTAGATTAAACGGCACTCAATGCAGAAGATACTCCCCTTGGCTGATTATAAATGTAATCAGAGAGGATGCAGCTAACCTGATCATGATTTAATTCTATGAAATGTCCTCATAGCAACAGAGTTGCCCAACCAGACGACTGGGCACCAACACTCGGCCAAGCTGACATATGAACCTGACCGTGACAACAAATAAAGAGATTGAATCAGTAATCAAAAACCTCCCAACAAAGAAAAGCCCAGGACAGATGGCTATTAAACATTCCAAGAAGAATTAATATCAATCCTGTTCAAATTCATCCAAAACACTGATGAGGAGGGAACACTTCCCAACATATTCTATGTGGCTAATATCACCCTAGATAAAGATAACACTAGAAAAAAAAATTACAGACCAAAATCTCTTGTGAATATAGATGCAAAAAAATCCTCAAAAAATATTAGAAAACCAAATCCAATAGCCCATTTAAAGAATTATACACTATAATCAAGTGGAATTTGTCTCTGATATGCAAGGTGACTCAATACAAGAAAACTAATAAATGTAGTAGTATACCATATCTATAGAATATGGGGGGGGCACATAACAATCTTGATTGATGCAGAAAATGCATTTAACAAAATCTAGCACCCTTCTTGATAAAAATACTTAGAAAACTAGGACTAGAAGGATACTTCTTCAACATGAACAAGAGCATATGTGAAAAACTTATAGCTAACATCATACACAAAGGATAAAGACTGAAATCTTTCCTTCTAAGATTAGGAACAAGACAAGATTGCCCCTCTTTGTAGATGACATGACTATATATAGACTCCCCTGAAAAATGTACAGCAAAGCTACTAGAAGTAATAAAAGAATTCAACAACATGGAAAGGTACAAGATCAACATGCAAAAATCAGTAGTATTTCTATTCAGTAATAATGAACAATCTGAAGGGGAAATTAAGAGGAAAAAACCCATTTACAATAGCTACTAAAAGATTCAAACACCTAGGAACAAATTTAACTAAGGATGCAAAAGACTTGTACGCAGAAAACTACAATTACTAAAAGAAATCCAAAATGATGCAAATAAATGGACATTTTGAGTTCATGAATTGAAAGACTAAGAATTGTTAATAAATTGATTCTACCCATAGCAAGTCCTAGATTAAAGAGAATCCCTATCAAAATTTCAACATCCTTTTTTGCAGACATGGAAAAGCCAATCACAACATTTAGGTGGAAGAGTCAGGGGTCCAGAATAGCCAAAGTCATCTTGAAAGAAAAAAACAGAAAAAAAAGTTGGAGAACTCACAGTTCATGAGTTTAAAACTTATAACAAGGCAACAATAATCAAAACAGCATGGTACTGGCACAAATGGCACAAAGACACATGCAAACCGATGGACTCAAATTGACACAAAAAGAAACCCTCATATCTGTGGCCAGTTGATTTTTTTGTGTGTGTGTGCTGTATGGGAGGGTCACATTTCATTCTTTTCTCATGTGAGTATCCCATTATTGCAGCACCATTTGTTGAATTTTGTTTGTTTGCTTTTTTGTTGGTTTCTTTGTTTGCTTGGGAAGTACATGGGTCAGGAAAGGAACTTGGGTCTCTCTCATGGCAGATGAGAATTCTACCACTGAATTACTGGCCAGCTGATTCTTGATAATGGTACAAAGCCCACCGAATGGGGAAAAAATGACCTCTTCAACAACGGGTGCTGGGAAAACTCAATATCCATATGGAAAAGAATGAAGGTAGATCCCTACTTCATACCATATACAAAAATGAACTACAAATGAATCAAAGACCTAACTATAAGAACCCAAACTACAAAAATCCTAGGAGAAAACAGAGGGAAGTATCCTTAGGATCTTGAGTTAGGCAATGGCTTCTTAGACTTTATACCAAAGCAACAACAAAAAATACATAAATGGGACTTCACAAAAATTAAGAACTTTTTTGCATCACATGACTTCATTATGAAAAAGTAATCTATAGAATGGGAGAAAATACTTGGAAATCACATACTCAATAATGGCTTTTAGCCACAATGAATGAAGAAATCCTACCAATCAACAAAAACCAAATAACCAAATTTTAAAAAAGGGCAATAGTCTTGACTAAACATTTCTTCGAAGAAGATAGACAAATGGTCAATAAGTACATGAAAAGATGTTCAATAATATTAGCCATTATGGCAATGCAAGTCAAAACCACAACGTGATACCATTTCACAACCATTAAAATGGCTACTATTAAAAAAAAAACAGGAAAAGAAGTGTTGGAGAGGATGTCAAGGAATAGGAGTACTCATCCATTGTTGGTGGAATGGTAAAATTGTATAGCTGCTGTGAAAACAGTTTGGTAGTTCTTCAGAAGATTAAGTATAAAATCACCTAAGAATCCAGCAATTCTGAATGAATTAAAAGCAGAGACTCCAACAGATATTTGCGCAGTGATGTTCATAGAGGCATTATTCACGATTGCCAAAAGATGAGAGCATCCTAAGTGCCCATCTATCGATTAATGGATAAACAAAATGTGGTATATACATATTTTTTTGTTGGCTAAAGCTGCCAGAATGCAGTATGCCAGAAATGGATTGGCTTTTACAAAGGGGATTTATTAGGTTAAACATTACAGTTCTAAGGCCATGAAAATGTCCAATTTAAGACGTCCAGAGAAAGATACTTTAACTCTGAAAACAGCCTGATGGCATCCGGGGTTCCTCCATCACATGGGAAAGCACATGGCTGGCATCTGCTGACCCTTTGCGTCTGGGTTGCATTGCTTTCAGCTTCTGATTCCAGTGCCTTTCTTTCTGAACCTCTGTCAGTCCTTGCTTGCTCCTCCCGGAACACCTCTCTGTGTCCTGCGGGTCCACTTTTAGTGTCTCTGGACATTTGTCTCTCTTTCTCTGGGCTCTGTATCGATACTCTCCAAAACGCCTCTGGGCATTTCTTTTCCCTCTCTAAAGGTTTCTGGACTCTCTTGGCTTTTACTGTCTTTTTATCCTTTCACAAAAATCTGCAGTAAAGAGGATTAAGAAGTGGGTGGGTCACATCTCCATGGAAACAACCTAATCTAAAGGTCCCACCCACAAGAATGGATTAGAAGAACATGGCTTTTCTGGGGTACATACCAATTTCAAAACAGCACAATATATAATGGAATTATTATTTATATGTAAAGAGGAATGAAGTTCTGATATCTGCAACAACATGATCGAACCTTGAAGACATTCTTTTGAGTGAAATAAACCAGGCACAAAAGGACAAATATTTTATCTCACCGACATGAAATAATTATATAAGCAAATTCATAAAGTCAGAAATAGAATACAGCTTACCCAAGGGCCAGAATGGGGTTAGGGAATGGGAGCTAATGCTGAATTGTGGTTAAAGGGGAAATTTTAGGTTGTATATGTGCTCCTGGAATAAATTATAAAACAAAACAAAACACAGGATTATACAACACTGTGACTCTAATGTAAAATATGGACTACAGTTAATAGTATAATAATACTGTTTCATCCATTGTAACCAAGGTACCACACTAATGCAATTGTTAATAATAGGGAAAACTGTGTGTGAAGGGGGTTTATGAGAACTCTACTTCTGCATAATTTTTTCTGTAAAATTACAAATTCTCTAATAAAATCAAGTTAAAATTGTCACATAACTATCTCGGTAAAATAAAAGTAGAATGAGATTTATAAAGATGAAATTTGGCTTCCCAAATGGCTTATTAGTCCTTGGCTTTAATAAAAATTCTAAAAGCACCAACTGAATTCATCTTTTCTCTGATTAGAGGCAACACCTATTTCTTCTCTGTGCGTAATATGAAGCATGAGATGAGGGCAGAGGAAGGAAAGCATCTTCTTTTAAGGCAGAAGTCAGAAAACTATGGCTTGTGGGTCAGATCTGTCCTGTAGCATGTTATGTACTGTGTGAGCTAAAAAATGGCTTTCATATTTTTAAATGATTGGGGAAAAATAAAGAAAATTTTGCTATGGAGATATTGTGTGGCCCCAAAGCCTAAAATGTTTACTACCTAGCCCATTATAGAAAATGTTTGGCTGACCCCTGCTTTAAATCTATGATCAAAGTTCAAGAATCTTCTAAAACAGTTCCAGAACAGGTGTCAGCAAACTTTTTCTGTGAATGATCAGAGAGTAAATATTTTAGACTTTCTCCATTATACTGCCCCAGTTGCAACTACTCTTCTCTGTTACTGTAGCATGAAAGCAGGTGTAGATAATTAGGGAATGACTGTGTATGGCTGTAATCCAATAAAATTTTATTTACAAAAATAGGCAGTGAGCCATATTTGGCCCATGGATCATAGTTTGCTGACCCCTAGACTAGACTAGACAAATTTTAGAAGACTATTCTGAAGTTGGAACTTGATCTATCTATTCTATATGCATTGTATTCTTGCATCGATCCCTTGGTATCTTAATTTATTATGGCATTTTTTTTTTTTTGCCCAACTGTTGCCACTCCAAGTACTATGATGCATTTTCATTTTTCTAGAGTTCTTGGCCATTACCTCTTGCTCACCTACACTCACATCAGCAGTCAGATCATGCCTTGTCATTCTTTACCCATCTCTTCTGGTTATTTCCCAGGCCCCAGAGTGACCCTCTCCCTCCCCTATTCCCATGTAGACAAAGTCATAGGAAATAATATTACTCTCAGAAGAATCCCTATTTCCACGTAAGAGGCAGTTTGATAACCCAGAAACGCTACAGATTTTAGAGTAACAAAGTGGGTTCAAATCCTCACTTACCAACTTTCTGTCAAAAAAAATTTGGGTAAATTTTCTGAAACTCTTTTCCCTCAGAGTAAGCACTTACATTTTTATTCAAATTAATCATTTAAATGTAAAATGTATGGCAAGTTGTAGGTATCAGTCAGACATCATCATGGGTAATGATGATGATCCAAGATCATGACTTCTGGAATCATATTCTAAAATGATTCTGCTTTTATTCATCTCCCTTTCCATCTATTGTGTACAGCAATGTTAGATTCATGTTTTATCTCTTTTCCAAAATCTGTCTCCTCAATTGAAATGCCTGAATTGACTTCCAGTTGCACAGATGGGATGTAATGTTATAATAACCTGATCCATAGATAGTGTTGGTACAAAATTTAGTCTTTTGGGGTCAAACAGACTAGAAACCATTGAAGAATCAGGGTCAAAGTTTAGCATGGATTTTAGTGAATTTAACCCTTTTCATACGAAAGTTCTTCTAATTTCTACACAGCACTCACTCACACACAACCCAAGTAACAAAAATGATTCAAATGTAGAGCTACATAAACATATCTTATGCTTCCTTTTGGACCTAATTATATTGAAAATTTACCTAATTATTGAGTGATTATTTAAGCCCTGCCAAGACAGCCATTTAGAATGTGACCTTGACGATTCCTTCCTGTTTCCGAAGTATTTAGGAGGCTGGGTAACATGGCAGTAGCAGTAGGGACCTTCAGGAGCAGACGCTGAGACAGAGTTAGGAATGCAAAAGGTTTATTGGCAGCAATGTCTACGAAAGGTAAGAGGAGGGAGAAGCAGGACTGGGCAAAGAAAGCCTTCAGATCAGGATACATATTTGAAAAGAAATCTGGGTTCACACAATGGGGAACTCCATCCAGAGCAAACATAACCAGAGGCGTCCTGCACTGGGCAGCAACCACCGGGCAGCAACCACGGGGCCTGAGTACCCCTGCTTAGCGCGGTCACTGGTTTTGGCTTGAAAACCGAGGCAGATCCTGAAGGCGATCTTGCTGGAGGCTGTCAGCTCACTGCTCTCCTCACAGCAGAACATGTTGTGCGTGTGTATGTGTGGGTTTTTTTTTTTGCCTTTTCATTCTGGTAACATACATACAACATAAAATTTTCCACTTTAACCACTTACCAGAATACAATTCAGTGGTGTTAATTACACTCACAAGGTTTTGCTGCTATCACCTGAGTGGCACATTTCCATAGCTAATGAGAGATAAAGGGGGGAAAAAAAGTGTAATTCCTGCGACATATGAAATGATCAGAGTATATACAAGTTAAAGGAGTAAATTAATATATCGATGCTAAGAAAGGCAGCATTGAGCACAAGTCAATTTGAATCTCATTACACCTTAAAAGAGAAGAATGAAAAATCAAGTATTTCAAGAGACATGTTCCTACAATCTATATTTTAGAGATGATATTTATGTTTGCTAAACTTATGTTAAATAACTGATTTTACTTAAATATTCTGACTCCATGATTGAAATTTTATGACTGAGTGGCTGGGTGTTTGATATAATATAAAAAATAGATCCTCAGAATATAAATTCATTCAGAATTTTTCAAACGGAATGCCATGGATTTCTATAAAACAAAATATTAACCTACATGTTTGAAAAATGTTTCTATATTCACACTAATAGGGGAAAGATCAGGGTTAAATAAGACAGACATAAATCTCTCATTAAAAAATTTCTCAGGTGGGCAACAGTGGCTCAGTGGTGAGAGTTCTTGCCTGCCCTGCCGGAGACCCGGGTTCGATTCCCCGTGCCTGCCTATATAAAGCAAAAATAACAAAAAACAGTCAAAAAATTTTCTCAGTCTTTAATGTGCTTATATTCATTATGGATCTCAGATCTGATCTCAAGAGACAAGGTAAATAATGTATACAGAATTTATCATACTAAACAGAACACAGAATCAAAAATGGTTTGGGAATTGCTGTATTAACAAACTAAGCTTATCCATATAAAACAAGTTAGAAAATTGTTCCTATGTTTTGAAATAACCAAAAAATAAACTAATTATTTTTTTTCAGTTCTTATCTGCATATTTGTCATTATATAGATAAAATCCCATCTTCAGCTTCACTGTTAAAGGAAAATGTTCTTTCTAAAATAAATCTCATATTTTGAAAGCATTAGTTAATAACATTAACCAGAGGCTAACACAGCTATAATTATTTGCATCATCCTGTGGAATTGGCTTTCCTTTTAATAGAGCCCATTTGCACTATAATAAAAAGCATGAACTGATTAAGGCTGACTGTAGCAGTTTTCATTTAAGAATTTCTCTTCCTGTGTCAGCTGATGTTTCTCTCTTAATGTTATTTTAATGCAGTCATTTTACATTTGAAAATGAAGGCAATCATGTCAGTCTCTGAGTTGACAAAAGACAGTTATTGATTTTTTCAAATCAGTCACCTTTAAAAATCCATATGAGATGAATATTTATTATTTTGCAAGTACAAATCAGTTTCTGTAGAAACAAGAATGGATGCATGATAAAGCAATGCTTTTTGAAAGAATGGAAATGTGAGAAATAGCTGTCCTTAATGTGTCCCTTACATTGTGTCATTGTAATAAACATTCCTCATTGATTATTTCTTCCAAAGTATCAGCAATTTTCATTAGCTTGCAATGTAACAAATGCAAAAAATGACGAATTTGAAAAATGACACTGAGTTACAGTTCACATGTAACAGTACACATTTGTCTGACTTTACTAACAGAAGTGTTCCTGTAACCCTACGCAGACATGATTTTTGTTCATTGAATCATATTATACATGTATTAGGGCAATAGTTTTTGAAGTGTGTTCCCCAGAACTCTGCAGGGAAGGTGCAGAGAGCAGTTGCCCTAAAGTTTGCCCCAGGGGTGGGGAGGCAAAATAAGAACACATTGGATGAGAGCTGAATCTCTCTCACTCCTCTCTTTATACTAGGGGAGTTGCATATTAGAATTCTATGTATATTGAGAATTCTATGTAACAGTGCATTGCTGCTTAAATAAACAAGATAAAATTACAACTCAAGTGAACAAACTTTCCTAGGCAATTTTCCTTTTTAAGTGTTTACCACTACGAATGCCTTAATATAAATATTAGCAACAAATTATGTAAGGACGTATTTTATATAAAAACAATGCTCACATTTCAGAATTCCTTGAATAAAGTAGATCCATGGATAGCATAAAGATGATTTTAAAAATCCTTGCCTAGCATATGGTCCCTAATGAGATTTGAAAGCTTTTTCCTTCCTTCCTCTCATTTTCTTTCATATCCTTAATGTCACAAGGGAACTAGGAATGGAAAATTGTTCCAGAAAGTCTAGGCTAAAGGTTAAAGTGTGGCAGAAAGGATATTTTTTAACCAAGCTCAGGAGATCCAACTTAAGGCAGCAGGGCAAACTATCATTCAACCAATAATGCTAATTTCCGTGGTAGAAATATTTATAAAGTTTCTTTCAGATTCATTTCCTGTTGTACATTTCCTCCCTAGAAGAAAGCAATTCTTCTAATTTTTATTGGCTCCAGGTCATGTCCTACTAGAATTGTTGCCAATCTTGGCATTTAGCTCCCCAGAAATAATTAACGTGACAGAACAAATAAAGGTTAAAAGATCTTCAAATTGTGACCAGACATCCAAACAGGTAGCATGCACTTTGACAGCAGGTTATAGACATGTTAAGGCAAATCACATCCAATTTAATCGGGACCTGAATCTGAACTAGAGGAAACAAATTCCTGTTGTAAAAGCTAAGGAATTTGACTCAGATTCCCCAAAAACTGGCAGAGATAAGTGTAGCTCATTCACCTTTTTTCTCAGCAAACATGTCTTTTTATTAGGGTCATAATAAAACTAAATTTATAACTTTGAACACTAGGCATGAATTTTCAGAATTCAGATCCCTTTAGATATATTAAAAAGTTTCATTAACCCAGCACCCTGAAGCTTACCTTAATGATCTCAGTTACCCCAATTTCTAGAGGGGGCATCCTACATCCAGAATAAAAGAATATAGCAAAGTATTTGTGCACATGCTTGTGTGTCTGTGTTTGTGTGGCCTTGGCATTTATAAGAATGCCTGATTTGGGCTGAATGGCTTATTCTGAATCTGCCAAAACGTTTGCGCCATCATGAAGTATGTGGTGCCCAGCCATTTCCTAAGAGCTGGAGAGTGTCCTGACTTCTAACGTTAAGTCTGACCTGGAGTGGAACTCACTAATAAATAAGTGAGGTAAGAATAATTATGGACCATGCCTGGGAAAAGTCGAGTTGGACGATGACCAAAGGAGCTCGAGAGTCAAAGGCAATGCCACTTTCACTGGGTAGAAGGGGAGAACTATAGGGTTGGAGCAAGTTCTTCTGGTTCCAATTCAGACAGAACTCTATAAAAGTGGGGAAATTACATGGCTCAAGCCCTCAATTAAGTTGCCTTAGAAGGATTGCAATAGCCTCTGGTTCTTTATGAAAAGGTGGAAATCCCAGCCTCCCTGTGTACTAGATTGCTTTTTAATTCAAGGAAGAAGGAAAGATTAAAATCAACTTAATTTTTACTGAAGTACAGTTAGTGACCGAGAACTTTGTGTTTTAATAGTCCTTAGGTTCTGGAAGTCTATACAGTAAGGATCCTGGCAAATGAAGGAGAAACTCAGAAAAGCCATAGCTGAGACCATCTTAAAAAGCCCTCTTAACTTGGTCATGTTCAACAACACCCCTGTGGTGCACATACTATTATCATTATCCCATTTTGTAGATGAGGAAGCTAAGGCACCTTGACCACTGATCTAATAAGTGGAAGAGCTGGACTTTCAATCCACCTTCAGCTATCTAGTTCCCAAAGACTGAGTTTTAAACACTTCAGTGTCAGCTTCACCCAGTGTTTTAGAGATGTAGAGTCTCCAGCCCCAACCAGCCCTACCGAATCAGAATCTGCAGGGTAACCAGATCCCTACCTGATTTTCTGCACATCAGCGGCTAAGAAGACTGCTGCCCTCAAGCCACACTGCCTCATGACCCTGTAGTGAAGAACAGCATATCTGTTCTGTTAGAGGAGCACACGTGTCAAATTATGTACTCTACTTGTCAAACAATATGACCCAGCACTCATGCTGTACGCCACTGATCAATATTCAATGATAGGAAATTATACTTATGAAAAACTTTCTGAAAGATATGCAGTTCATTCATTGGATGGCAATGGAATTTTTTCAATGCTTTTGAGAGCATTTTATAAGCATCCAGGCTTTATAAACATGGCTCGAGATACTCAATACTTCAAATTTAGTTTTGGATTTAAGTTCTGTGAACTATTTCTTTTCCTGATTATTTCTTTTCCAGCAGGTTATATATTTTCCTGATCCCTTATTTCATGGGTAGTATACCATTTCAGAGTTTAAAATGCCCAATCCACACTAGTGTGATAATTAGCCCATAAGCATCATTCAGATACAGCTTCTCCCCTTGTGCCATCCAGGGATATACATTAAGGTTTAGAAACAGGTCTCTAAAAGAGGGGCGGCATCCTCTTTTCTGCTGGCTACTGCCCCAGTGTCCTGACCACTCTGAGGTCAGGCTCGAGAGGAAAAGAATAAGTGGAAAATGGATAGTCTGGTACCGTTATTACCTGACTTTTGTGGCAGGTATTTAATTGCCATGTGCTTTTACTTTTGTCTCATGGGTGCCCTTTTGTGGGTTTCTAGATACCTCCTCCCAGGTAGGAACTTTCAGTTACAATTGCCAAACAAAGGCATGACTCCTCCCTCTGACTGGTTTCTCTGACTCTCTTCCCTCAGGCACCGACACCTCTGTGCTGAGACTCTTCTCTTGGGCTGCTCTCCAGTGCAGTTTTTTCAGATGTCCCCAAAGGAGCTCCCTCTCAAGTTATGACTAGGCTGTCAGGCAGAGGCAACTGTAGCCTCAATCCCTGCCCTTTACAACTCTCTTGGCAAGAGTCAGACTCAAGCCCTTCAAGATCCAGGGCAGGAATGAGAAATATAAAATTGTACAAGAATTGTCTCCAAAGAAATCCTCCCACTTGATACTTCAGCACATACCCTTTCCTTTCCTCCTTGACACACCTTCTCTTCTCTCTCTCCCTCTATCATGTGGAGGTTGTTGACCATCAATACTGGCAAACCTAATTTAATCAACTCTTATCATTTCCCACATCCATGATTCAGTACCTCACTTTAAAATATGGAGTACTTGATCTTGGTCATTGGGTCTCTGAAGGAACTGACTTTTTCAAGAAAGAGTCCCATCTTAATATCAAGACACCCATACACTATTGAGATATGTTCCTCTCTCTAGCCTGTGAGAGACATTGTGCCATTTAAATATTGCCCACCAAGATAAAACTGTCTTAATTCATCATTATATATCTAGTTCCTAAATGTGTTTTGAATATGCAGCGCCCAGCTTTTTCCTTCATCTTCCCTAACTTGTCAAATTCCCATTTATCCTTCAAGACTCAACTCAAACATTATTTCCTTTACAGCTCTTCTCTGACCCCATTCAGCAAGTGTCTTCTCTGTGTTTGACCTCCTTCAGAACTTGTACTTCTATTGCCAATGCCAGTCACATTTTTCCAGATAATCAACATGTAAGCCTGTCTGTTTCCTTTAATACTAGATGCATATGAAGAAATCGTCTCTACATCTAACATAGGGCCTTGTACATAATAAGTGAGCAAACATAATCCCTCCTTCATACTTTTTTTTTTTTTTAATTTTCTTTAAATTTCACTTGCTAGCAAGGGAGCAACAGGCATCACATTGAGTGTTAATGTGTGGGAGAGTTCTGTTATTTTAGGTAGGAACGCAGAATTCTCCGCAAAGTAGAGTTTAAGGGTATAAAACTCTTCTGTTAAAGAAGGCTGACTATGAATACTATGTATAATTTGCATATTTTGGAGGAATTTCTGCCATATCACACAACCAGCATACAACCAAGACCAGAGAAATAAAAATGACCTGACATACTCATGGCTACTAGTTTAAGCATGTTGCCTAATTTCTCTGAATCTCAATTTACTCATCTATAAGCTGGGATGCAAATGTACATTGGAAGGCTTATAGAAAACATATCTGCATGTAGCACCTGGCTGATAGCAGCATTCTATTAGTGGCTATTATTAGAATTAATATTACCAATTCATTTGGTGTATCTATGGGTCAGGCATTATTCACAGAACTTACAAGCCCTTTCATTCATATGATTAGGATATGCTATCCTTTGTGAAAATGTCTCAGGTATAGAATGGTAGAATTTAGATAGGAAGCTTCACAGCGTTTGTAGTTTTACCTGTGTCAAGGATATATTAGATTGAGTCAAAGACCATTTTTTGATTAATGTTAGCAAGTAAGAGTACCCCAGTTTGTCACTATTTTTTAAAAGAAAAATATACACATTCCTTGAAAAATCTATGCATGTGAAAAAATTATTCATTCTAAAATTTAAAAATTGCCATCCTTATGAGACCTTTATCCCTGATTAACTCAGCTGCTCTGTGGACAAAGAACCTTCCCAGGTGATTTGTACCTTCTCCCTAAGAAATAAAGTCATGTATTCTAACACCTGGTACCACCTGCTTTTGCTAAGCTAAATGGCTTTGCAGCCTCCGTGACTTTCAATGAGAAGATAAAATGATCATGTGCATCAAAGAGAGCATGTTATGAGGATAATGTGGCAGAAAGATGAACAAGTTAAAGCAATCCTGCTCTGCAGCATTAGGTAAAAACAGACTTTAGATATTTAAAATGTTGAACTTTGGGTCAGCTGGGCAATCAAATAAGCAGCTGAATGGATCAAGAGGGAATTATATGACAGATATCTGAGACTCAACTATCAAGAGGATTTAGAAACTTTATCACAAGGCCTGGGTTGTAAAGGTTTACACTGAGGGTTCCTGATAACCCAAAGGATTCTTTTAGCTTATCAGTAAACAGCAAATATAATTTAAGAATAAGGCCTATTTCCCCCTTCACCTTTGAAGGTAAAAAAACACGTTGAAATGTTGACATGCCATCTGACTGAATGTGTGTTCCTCTTCGATGGCAATGTTAATTCCGCAGTAATCAAGACATAGAGATCAGGAGAAAGTAGCTAGTGTGCAAGTGAAAAGACATACGCATAAACTTTATTAGTATTCTACTCATTTGGGCATCTTTTTAAGGTGGAAGACACTTCTGAGTAGTTATTTCCTATAACTTAAGCTGTATTCACTGTCACTAAATATGTTGTATACTCCCAAAGAGACAGAGAGGCGTGAGAGTAATGATTAAAAATAAAGGTCTGCGGTGACCACCAGAGCTGGAATGCTGGCTCTACCATTTTTTAACCATTCAGATTCTGTGCCTTGGTTCTCTCCTCTGTAAAATAGAAGTAATAGTACCTTCTTCATAAGGTTCTTAGAGGATTAAATTAGCTAGTTCATATAAGGCACTTAGATTAGATTGAGTCAAAGACCATTTTTTGATTAATGTTAGCAAGTAAGAGTACCCCAGTTTGTCACTATTTTTTAAAAGAAAAATATACACATTCCTTGAAAAATCTATGCATGTGAAAAAATTATTCATTCTAAAATTTAAAAATTGCCATCCTTATGAGACTTTTATCCCTGATTAACTCAGCTGCTCTGTGGACAAAGAACCTTCCCAGGTGATTTGTACCTTCTCCCTAAGAAATAAAGTCATGTATTCTAACACCTGGTACCACCTGCTTTTGCTAAGCTAAATGGCTTTAGCTTTAGAACAGTTCATGGCACAAAGTCAATGCTCAGAAGGTATTTGTTGGTTGAACTTCTAAAAATGTACATGTCTGTTCCTGTTTTGATTCTTCTTTGTTGAAAATTTTATGTTGATCAGATCATTCCATTTTGTTGTTATTGCCTTTAAAATTCTTTGAATTGTTCCCAACTGTTTAATATTAATCATAATAGCAACCACAGTAGCTATGTAAATGATAATAACATCATCTCTATTTATTGGACTCTCATATCCCAGTTCCTTTGCATCCGTCATCTCATTTTTTTTGTTTGTCTAGAATAGAATTCCAAATTCTTAACATTCCATTGTAACTGCTCCATAATTTTTCTCTCCCATCTCATCCCCCATTTATGCCAGACTTGTGTTGTTTGAACAAACTGGGTGATTTCTGACTGCGTACAGCTTGCTCTGACTGGTATGCAGAAACTGCCACTGTCCACTGCAAACAGGTATGTGTACCTAAGACTTAGGCCAACCATCTGCTATTTCTATCTACTAGCAGGATATTTTCTATACCTGTTATTATGATGCTGCGCAAACACCAGGCACCAACATAATCATCTTAAAGTTTTATTGCACAATCAACCTTTCCTTCCCTCTTTTATGACTCCCCAGCTCTTCTATAAAACTATCAAAATCATGGTGCAAACCATTCTACATTTTTTTGTGCCATTCTTACAGTTAAATAAACCATCTTGGGCAGCAGTACCTGGTGATGATGAAGACACTGGTCTCTGGAGTAAGGACGTCTGGTTATAGAACCCAACTTCAGCACTGTGTAACCTTAGACAACATGCTTTTTCTCTCTGAGCCTCAGTTTTCTCATTTTCAAAGGGGGTGATAATACAAACTATTGGATAGTGTTGTTTGGAGGATTAACTGAGACAATATTCAAATTGTTTACCGTAGTGTGTGGCTTCCTCTATATGCTAAATATGCTCTAGAAATTTCATCTCTGTAAGTTTTGGTTAATTGGGAAATAAAATCAAATGGGTCAAACTCCTATCTTTCCCTTTTTCTATCTCTCTGTCTATACATGCACAAACACAGAGAATGTAATGCTTGTCAAAGGGATTACCACATATGCTATCTAAATGCATACATTACAGGCATTTAATAAATGTTTGTTGAAGGAATAACTCTTGACATGCACAATATATTTAAAAGGCACACGAGCATGTCTCTCAAACATGACATGCCTAAATAAAGGGATTATTTCTGCAAATCCCCCACTAATGAAAGAGTGAAACATGAGAATACAAGGGAAAAAAAGAATTCCTCGGGAATCCCTACCATCTTTTTCCTCTATTTCTCCATTCATTAAACAATTAGCGAATACCTATTGCACAACTAGCAACAAATCCTCTACTAGATAAACTCTGTAATAGCCTTTGGCTAAAAGCAGAATTCTAATCAATCAATTAAATTGTCTATATGTTGTTGAATTTTTCCCCTTTTTCTTTTTGTAACCCTTACTGTTAGTGTAGGTGCTATGGTCAGTATACTAAATTCAGTTATGTAGAAGAAGAAAACGGTTTGGGAAATTATTTCTAACAACATGCACAATCAGATGCTAAAGAATCGGGAGGTTTGAGTGTTTTCTATGCTATTCTTACAAATTCATGGCTTTACAAAGGCAGGTATATGCATGCTTAGCAAGAAATCTCTGACTTAAACTGCCATCTCTTCCCCCTCCCAAATATTTGAAAAAGAACCAAAAAGCTAAGTTTTTCAGTGTCCAGGTAAGCAAAATATCCATTTATTCTCTGCACATGCATCTTAATAACTAAATCGCTAATATCTTTAGAAAATTATTTTAGTTAATTTTCCTGTCTTTTCATTAACTTGTTTTCACAATAGACTTCTTTCTTAGAAGGATAAATCTGTGCACTATTATAGCCAGAGGGGCATTTAAGATACCGCTTTGCACCTGGGAAACCCGTTTAATTACTTGAGCTGTCAAAATGTTTTATTGTAAACAGCTTTTCTGATAGATCCTGTTTCCCTCCTATGAACTATCTTCCCCAGAAGACGGTCCTCTTTACAGGGGGAGCTTAAAGTACAGGTGTCATAATTTAGAGGAATGAAGTTTTTATGTTTGAAAACACCCCATCCTTCTTCTCAAGTCTGATTAAGAAATATTGTACATTCATTTTTTTCTAGTTTATGTGCATCATAAAACACTACCACATTAAGTAGATTTTAAAAATTAAATAGAACACTCTAAAACACTGTTGTGTTAAACAAGTAAAAGTAAGGTTTTATCTGAGATAAAAAGTAAGGTATTTGAAGTTGAATATAAATAAATCCATTTAGAAAGCAATGTAATGACAAAAAGAAGTCCAGATTTTATAAAAATTCTGTATTTCAAGGAAATAAAATGAATATCACATAAGTAAACACAGGAACAAAACCTAAGTTTCTGTGATACATTACACAAAAATCTTTTCAAATAATGTAGCTCGGATTAGGGAAGTTTTGTCTTGCCTGGCCTTGAATAGTCCTAAAATCCCAAATCCAGTAAATCCCTTCTTCGTCTTTGAAAAGCTTACTCTAATTCTGGGACCTTCCCAGAATGTAGAGTACCAAGAACATTTATTGTAAAAGAAAATTTTTCTTCATTGTGCACCATGGTAGGATTCTAATTCATGTACTATTAATTCTCACTCCTGGAGTTTTCTCACACAAGTGCAGCGGTGGTTGGTTAGGTGGAAAAATACAGTGTGGGCTCTATGATGGCTTTTAAAGATCATCAGCAGCTAATGTCCATAATTAGAAAAGAATAATTAGCACATTCATTTAAATTAGAGTCCCATCTACATGTCTATCATGAAGTATAATCTTATATCCCTATGCCTTGATAACTGTCAAGTAAAAATATGGACTGAGCACAACAGTTCTAGTTATATACATAAAATTCAAACACATTACCTCTTAGTAGTAGAAAGAGTAAGTAGTAAACTAAGGAGACCCCAGATTTAATTAGTATATTATTATAGTTCCTAATAAAACTCTAAAGCCAATCTTAATGAATGGAGTTGTTAATAATTCTTCTCTGGTAAATATGCAGATATTCATATAAACTTTCTCATGTGAATATGCGCTTTGAAATGACTAAGTTAATAAACAAAAAGTATCCTATCGTGTTGCTCATACATGCTGCATTGGATCTCTGCCTATTAAAGGGCACCTAGACTTGGTCCCCATCTTAGTTTCTATTCAATAAACATACCACCCACACACTTACTTGCTGTTTTAAGGATAAGGATTACGGTCTTCATCTCAACAACAATCCAGACTCTGGGTGGTCAAGGTGTCAAAACAGTTGTCAAAGATGTAGGAAGGTAGGAAAACTTGTAAAACTATAAACAACCAGGGAGAATAGGCCAAAGATAGTCAAACAGGAGAAAATGGTGGGTTTGCAAACATCGACAGAGAAGGAGGGGTGAGGGGAAGCAAAGACTGGTTTAATTGGTCTGGTGGAGCCCAAACATGTACATTATTTAAGTGCTTCAGGTGATTTTAATGTGCATTCAGGGTTGAGGATCACTGGTGTAGATTGTAGAGACCTAACACTAGGATTGTGTGATACAACAAGGGGGGATCTGTAAATATGATCTATAAAGGTGTCTCATGCAACCGTGGGAATGGAAGATTCCAAAATCCACAGGGCAGGCTGTGAAGCTGGCAACTCTGATGAAGGGTCTGGAGGGACTCCACAGGAGACTCTCACTGGATGAAGCTGCAGTGAAGGAGTCTCTCTTCTCCCTTAAAAGCCTTCAACTAATTGGGAGACATACCTGAGTTGATCACAGATATAATCAGCCACAGATGCAATCAACTCACTGATAATTTAGTACACCAGCCTTCTCGTTTATCAACCAGTCATCAAATATCCTTACAGCAATGGTCAGGCCAGTGATTGCCTCACCAGACAACTGGGCATAATCACTTGGCCAAGTTAACACCAGGACCTAATCACAGGTTGCTAAATTATAGGATGCCCAATTAAATTTGGATTTCATACAAATAATAAATAATCTTTTAGTATAGATTTATTTCAAATATGGCATAAAATATACTTATAATAAAAAAATGATCAGTTGTTTCTTCTGCAATTCAAATTTAGTAGGGCATTTCTATTCTTATTTGCTAAATCTGGCAATCCCATCTAATTCTGAAATATAGGAAGAGATTTAGCTTTGAGTTCTGGTAGAAGGAAGTAAAAGGCTAGATATATTTCCTAATGAAAAAAATAACATTGGGCTTTAGAAGATAAATTATGGAATCAAGTGAGTGATGGGCTCATATTAGGAATTAAACTTTCTGTATGGAGTAAATGATAATTTTTATTTTATTTCTGTCAATGCTAGAGTCTCTGGAAATTAAGAACTCTGTGCTTGCTAACCATACAGAATCCAAGCAATTGAAGCTATGTTAAAATGTAATGCCAATAGATATCTCAACACTCAGACCCCATTCTTGGCCATCCATCTATTTCTACAAGCCTTGTGAATAAAATATATGATTAGAGAATAAGACAAAGCCAAAGGAACATATATTAGAGAAATGACCCCCAACTGAATTGCAGTGTAGAATTCCAGTGTGTTGATCTGAACCGTGTGTGTGTAGTGTGTAGTGTGTGTGTGTGTGTGTGCGTGTGTAGTGAATAGGTGAGGACTTTTGCCCAAGTATAATTGATTGCAAGTGACCAAGAATACAAACAGAACTGTTTTACATGCTTCCATTTTAAAGTCCAGTCTAGGATTCAAACATTTTTATGTGAACAGAGCAAGGCCAGGGATCCCTATCATCAAGAAAAGCAGGAAAATGATTAAAGCTTTTGCACCATGCCTGGGAAAAGGCCATTTAAATGCCCCCTTAGACATCGCAGCACAGGGGCAGAGGCACCCAGGGTTGACCTAGTTTCACGTGAGAAGAGAGACTGTTCTCTCCAGTGTGCCCCTACTTCTTTCATCTAACTGAGTTTATTAAACTTGGCCAGCATCTGAGGTTGATTTATTTCCTGTCATGTGAAGGGTTAAAACTGCTACTTCCCTCTCTTTGTTCCCTTTTCTGACTTTTTCCCATAGTTTCAGCTTGGTAGTTTTGACCACAAGATGAAAAGCTAGATTTTAAGCTGATTTTATTCCTCACTCAGTTTTTGAGATTTTTTTCTTCAAAGCTCCAACAATACTTGCAGTTTATATGACAAATTCAGAAGGCTTTTCACCCTTCACTGGGATACTTCCTTAAGCTTCTGAGCAACCTGGTTCTTAGTGCTAAAGTGTCCCAGACATGGATCTTTTTATTTCCTACTAAGTCTTTGAGCACAAGGTAATTCCATTGAGCTCTGCTTCCATTTCCACACAGGTTGTATGACTCATATTCCGAATAATAAGAGTCCCATTCCTCTTTATTTGTTCAATATGTAACACTTCCATACTCTAGGATTTTAAAACTCACAATCAAGGATTTAGCTAAAGGCCTCTAGGGGCCCTGATCAGGAGAGAAAATGAGAGAAGGACCCTGGATGTTTTACAATTATGTGTGCGTGCACACGTACTTCATTTTTTGCTTTTGTTTCACTTCAATTCTCCTCCCCACAAAACTCTGAAGACTATGTTGTATATAATGAATAAATTGAGAGCACATGATTGGGATGAGTCAGCTAGGCTGAAGAAAATCCACAGGAGTCCCCTGAGGCGAAGCTGGCATGGTTGTCTTGGACCAAAGATGAGCAAGTAAAGATTGATAGAATCTGTGGCAACCAACCAGGTAGTAACTTCCAGGCTTGATACTAGAATTTCAGAAACAAAACAACAAAATAAAAGTGCACAATGCAGCTGCATTTGTTTCATGGTAAGCTTAACCTGGTTAGTGGGGAACTTTGCATTTCTTGTGTTTTACCTATAATAGCAGTTTCTGCTGTGGGGAAGGCTTATTATAAACCAATGGTTCTAATTCTGCAGTCCACGTTCTAGGAGCATCACCTGAAAACTTGTTAGAAATACAAATTCCTAGACCCACCCTAAACCTACTGAATCAGAAACTCTGAGGATGGGGCCCAGGAATCTGTGTTTTTATAGTTGACTGTGATGCATGCTAAACTTTGAAAACCACTGCTTTAAACAATAATGATCTTTCCCAATCAATATATGAGTCCTCTGAACATAGATTTAGGTCTCAATTTCACCATTCGTTTCCATCATATTCCCTTGACCCCTGATAGAAAAGTTCACACAGAGGATAATGAGGGGCAAAATAGGCATGCACACTATTACCCCCTGAGGCTTTAGCTGCAAACCCCACAGTCTCTTTGCCTCCTCCCCACGCAGAGGCAGTCTCAAGGGAGTTGCAGGGATGGCAAGGTTCTATTCAGAGAGTAGCCTGAGCCCTTTTGCTAATCCCATCAGAGGAAAGAAAGAAACATTAAAATATTTACCCCTACTTACATGGGAGCTTACAAAATTGTAGGAAGAATCCCATCACCAGGTTTGGGATTTGACTAATACTAATACTATAGCATCCTTTCTGTCCTTGGGTGATAGGTGAGTGAGAATGAAGAGCATGATTCCCTTAAGAGCTGTGATTCTTTAGCAATTGTTTGCACAGGGACTATGAGATCATTTTAAAAATGCAGATCTCCAGGCTTGAGAGGCTCTGATGAAGGTATCTAAGGTATAGTGTCAAGGAATCAACATCTTAATAAGAACCCCAAGATATCCTAATTCAGTTGTCTTCATAAAGAAATTGAAAGAATCACTGCCTTAATGACAGTAGATAGAATACTTCCAAACTTCTTAGGTGAAGATTTCAGGGCTTTATCTCAGTCCAAACTGTGAAGAGACCTTTGAAATGATAATATTCCCATTTGTCCATATAGCCCTTGTGCACTTTCAAAAGTTCTTTCACAGGCAACATCTCAAAATGGAGAGAGCAGAAATCGTCATGCAGTAAGGATTCTGCTTCCATCCAGGCAGGTGCTTAAAGAGAAATTTAAGAATATATATTTGTTGCCATATTCACAGCATAGGGATCAATGCCATGGGTGGAATCAGGCAGTATGAAACAAACTTCCAGAGGAAATTCAAAAGAAGATACATGTTTTCTTAGTAAAGATTAAATTAAAATGACTTTCAGCACAACTGCACTAGAGATTCCCAGATGTTTTCAAGGCTGTGGTCTAAAATATTGGATTATGCATTTTTCTATTCTTGGAAAACTTGCAGTGTAAGTTCCACAATATTTTGCCAAGTAAAAACTAAATATGTTTATGCATTTGGAAGAAACATAAAAACCAACCAAGAATGCTTTTTATGTAGGAGTGGAGAGAAACCTCTGAAAGATACACTGTGTATTTAATAAAGGATAAGGGCAGCCACTTCAGAATGTACTATTGGATTATGGCTGGACCAGTTACTTAGATCTGAGTTCTAATGCAGTCAGGGTTTTAGGTCTGATTCCCATATGACTATTCTCTGGTCACAAACTGCACCCTGAACCCCAGCCAGATGCTTTGTAAATGTGTGCCAATGTTTAGGAAAGGTTTAGAGAAAGTTTAGGGATTTATTATTATTCCCATAGAAGAAATTGAAGCCCCTTTCATACTAGTACATGCTGCTGTAATCTCTGTTTGGATTACAAAAAACACCAATCACACTGAGGGTATCATCGTTTTCTTCTGACCGCACAGAATTAGCCTTGCAATACACTGAGGGAACCAAGGCAGGCGTTCTCGTACGGACACTATCCAGAACAATATTCATGATTAATCCTGACATTTTTATCTAACAACTTCTATTTATAGGAAAATTGCTTACATGCAGTTTGTTTACCAAGTTTTTGTTTTACCAGTTGCTAAGCTGGTGTATGATATGACATAGCTGTAACATCATTTGATTCTGCCTAGGCTTTATTCTTGGCATGGGTTATAGATAGTGGACTTAAAGTATACATATGCACTAATCCTAATTTTGAAAGTTCATTCTAACTAAAATGACTGCTAGAAGATCACACATAGTTTCAAACTCTATGGAACATATGGGTAAATGCATGTTACAGACAAATACTCATGCTAAACATATATCATCATATGTACAAGTACTCCAAACAGACAAATAAGACAAAACAAAGTAAACTAAGGAAGAGTCTGCTTGACCACCCTTTTTTTTTCATTCTCATTTATTTTCTGTTCAGATTTTTCTTCTTCCAAACATCAGGGAGGGGAAAAAAAGGTAAAAATCTTTGTTCCAAGAACTCTGCTAAAGTAAGTTTTAAGGGTTAGAGCCAAAGGCCTTCTCATATGGACTTTCAGAGACAAACGAAAATGGAAACACAAGTCCATAGATAACAAGTTGTGATCATCCCTGGTACTGAGCTTCTCAGACCTCAGCTGGTTATATCACCACTGCTGGTGACTGCTGATGCTTTTGCTGAGGTTCGGAGAATGGGTGGAGGGACCTCTATGCATAGGACAGCTATGCTTCAACTGGTATATTCTTCATAAACCTCACTGTGTGAGTTTAAACCACAAGCAAGCGATATATTTGAATAGATGCTCTCAATGAACATTAGCTATAACTATGTTATTTTACAGTTGGACAGGACCTTACAAAATCTCTGTTTCCAGAAAAGAAAATAGACCAGTTAAGGTAAGAAGATTTGCCCAATGACACATGGTTGGTTAGACATAATATCTTCAGCTATTAAAGAACATCATCATATTTTGACACCAGGGACATTTTGACCAAAAATATTAATCGAGTGCAATAGTGTGCTTAAATCCTACACACCCTTTATCCTCATTCCCTTTCTGAGTCTCACTTTTCTGCTCCATCCTTGAGCATCCCCTCCTCCTTCAGTTTCATTTCATCGTCTAAGCCATCCCTGAACATCTTTGCTTCATATTCCTCAGTCACTCTCCACCACCGAGAGTCATAAGGTGGTACAGGTTCAGGAAAAGGGAGTGGGGTCAAGAATATTTATTGCTTACATCACTTGGCAATTTCTGCTTAAGGTTGTACATTTTGACAGGACATTTCAAGTGGCCCTGCTAAAGGAGTCTATATCAAAATATCCAACTTTTCAATAAAAATATCTACAACAAAATCCAATAATCTAGAACAGGGATTTTACATTTCAAGTTCTGCCTATATCATTATTTGTAGTTGTATCAGACACCTCTTACACACCCTTACAATTCTCTCAGTCTCAACTATGTCTTGTTCTGGACATCACTGATATACCAGCTGTGAGTGAGTGCTAGCAAACCTCACACAGTTGCAATCTGCTGGCAGCATCCAGCAGCAAATCCCTTGCATCCTCTCTCTCTCTCTTGCCCCTAGGGCTTCCCTATGGCTGCTGATGCAGGACCCTCACAGGCCCATGCATGGTATCAAAGCATGCACAAC
The DNA here is from genome assembly GCF_023851605.1 of Tamandua tetradactyla. Classification (NCBI taxonomy): domain Eukaryota; kingdom Metazoa; phylum Chordata; class Mammalia; order Pilosa; family Myrmecophagidae; genus Tamandua; species Tamandua tetradactyla. Next base: position 153,283,214 of record NC_135329.1, on the reverse strand, counting down.
TTCCCCTCCACTCCAACTGCAAGGGAAGGTCTTGATATACAGTTTATATTGCTCTTTGAGGGTGTGGTCTTCAGGATCGAGTGATCTAGCCAACTTAGTAAGGCAAACTACTGTTGTTTCTCTCTCCTTGTTTCACCACCCTTGGATCTCGTTTCTGCTCTCACTTCTGCTTTGCACTTTCTAATAAAGTAAACTCACTTAGGTCTACTTTCTCAATAGCCCAAGCTAAGTGAGTATACTTTGTTTATAAATTTGAGGGTTCAATGGACTTTCAAAATGGCATTGGTCAATATTTTACAATATAAGATTTAGCATATTTCAAATGTGACTATACCTGATGTAAACAAAAATTTAACCCCAAATTAACCCAGAATTTGAGTGGTAATGCCTCTCCAAACATAGAATCTCAAAAGGACTTTCACTCAGTATTCAAATTTCACTTGCTTTTGTATAATGAGTGCACATCAGAGTAGGGAGCTAGAAAAATAACATTTCACATGTGCTATAAATTTATGTTCCCTGAAAAAATATATTCTCAGGGAACATATGAAAAAGATGAAAAAGAGTTTTTCATCTAACTCAAAAGTTAAGTTCATTTCTGAAAAAAATCAAGATATGATAGCTGTTAAATTAAAAAATAAGTGGGGGTTCTGGTCATATAGCTTTGGGGAATTTTGTGTTAAACAAAGTTTAACAGTTTTTTCTTTATTATACAACATCCCAGAGCCTTTGATATGTGCAACAAACACAGGATTACTTATTGATATGTAGCAATATACCAAAGTGTCAGATGTTGGAGAGCCAGTGGTGGATGTCTCAATTTGCCAGGCTGCTATAACAACTGTCACACAATGTGCTTGCTTGAACAACAAGAGTTTATTGGCTCAGGGTTTTACAGGCCAGAGGCCCAAATCAAGACATCAGTAAAATCATGCTTTCTCCCAGAGTTGATAGCATTCTGATGAAGGCAGTTGCCCATCACATAGTGAAGTCCTTGGTTTCTTCTGTGTGGTTTTCTCTGACTCACAGTGTCTAAATTTCTTTTGCTTATAAAGGAGTGCAGTAATAGAGATAAAGGCCAACCATAACTCAGTTATTCAATCCCTTAATAGGATCTTAGAAGTTCCTATTCACTAATGAATCTGTACCTTAACTGATAATATATCTTCAAATGATCTTATTCCAATTTGGATTCACAGGAATGTTTATTAAGAACATGTCTTTTTGGGGGTTATATTATTCATTCTCTACATGGACAAAAATGGAAGCAATCTTGCCCTTGTGTAACTTTCAGCCCATTGAGGGAAGAGCAATATTAATCCAATGATGCTGCAAATGAATGTATATTTGCAAATCTCAGAAATGCTACAAAGGGGAGTATACAGTATATGAAAATTTGTTATAAAATTCCACTGAGGATTGTGAATATCTAACATGGCTAAAGTATGTACCATTTACAAACATAATTTGAGCTCCAATTACCTTTCATGCGAACTTCGGGGTGAGGTGGACAGAGAAGCTAAATATGAAATAAGGAGTCCAGATTTTGAGTTGAGGGTCACGCAATGTTCAAAGGTTTGCTTTCCTAAGGAAAGCTCTTAACCTCTCTCTCTCCTCATCAGAAAATAAACTGGAACTTAAGTTGGAACTCATTGATTTTCAGTGACATTTTCTAGCTAAATGTTTTATGGCTGAATAAATTCTACTAATTATTTAGAGATTTAAATATATTGTTTGTGATTTCTCCAGGACCCATACTGCCATTTCTTCTTTCTTCTGTTGCCAGTCTCATTGCTAATTCCCTCTTCCATTGGAATGATCATGGGGAGCAGAAGCCATGAAATCCAAATTATAAAATTTTGCTACTTATTGATAACTATTGCCAGGGGGAGGCGAAAACTATCGAACTCCTTAGGCTAAAGAGATGGTGCATTTCAATAAAAGACATCTATTTTGCTTAAACAATAAGGTTCAATGTTGGAAAGTCATTTTGTAATGGAGAATTAGTTCACAGTTTCTTTGGTTAGCACTATAAACACTAAATGTGATGAGTTATATATTGAAAAACTTCTGTATAGAACGCACTTAGAGTTCAAATAGCCTCAAAATATTAAAATGATTTTTAAAAATAATTAAAATTAACAGACTCCTATTTTAAATTCCATTTTCCAGCTAATACATATGAAAACCTAGAATTCTGTTTCTTATTTGTTTCCTCCTTAAAAAAGGGTTTACTGTGTGCCTTGTAAATCTAATCTGTTTTGGGTAATATGGATTTAATAAGACATATTTCCTTAATATTGCACTTGGAAAACTCTTGCCACAATTTGCCATTTTAGGTCAAGGCAACTGTTGCTATTTTGACCTGATAATTACATATAGTTTCTTACTTAATTTCTTGGTAAAAAATAACACGACAAATTGGTATTATGTTTAAATTAGCTTTACAATTTCTCCCAGTTAAGTGAACTGAGCAAAGAGTCCTATAATCATTTACTTCATAGAGCTACATAAAATGATCTCACCCATTTTTCATTGTCAAGAAATGTCCTTTTCAATGTCCAAAAGTCAAATTTAGTGGTAGAATGCTAATATTAGGTCAATAAGCCAGTCTACAAATTGAAGTCAGATTTATTTATCCCTGAATACTGTGTATCTGAAAACTTAGCACTTAGCCCTTGCTCCACCACATACAAACTCAGGGACTGGTCAATTCATCGAATTACTCTTTGCTTCTGTTTATATTTTTACATGGAAATAAAATCACCTGATCTGCATACAGCAAGATATTTTTTTCTAAAGTCTCAAGTAGACTATATATATGAAAATGTTTTGAAATATAGAAATAATTGTACAAACATCATACAGACATAAAGAGTTGTACAAACATAAAGACAAAAACATGTTTTTGTAGCTCTCTAAAGACTCATTGCAATAAACTAAGTGTCTAGAAATTTACCAGACCTTATTAGTTATTATTGAAAATATGAAACTTGTATAATGCAGTTTTTTGCCATGATAAAGGGAGACACTAAAACACATACACGATGAAGAATAAACTGTAAATTAAATACTATGTACTATAAATAAGAAGTATGGCTACTCAAAGAAGAAAATAATGAATGTAAGCGGGAATAATAGGACAGGGCTTCACAGACTTATGCTAGGCAATGAGAATTTAATAGTATTTGAGTAATTGGAAATGATTTGAAAAAAAATGGAGAGTTAAAGGGCAAAACAGAGAAAACATTCATCAGGGACAATAGCAGGAGTTCCTGCTGGAAGTTCAGAATGGACGAATCCCCTTCTCTGGTGATATTGCTGGATCTTTTACAAAAAGTCAAAACTATCTCATTCTTGTCTCTGCTACAAGTCTGAATCCTCGCATTCTTCTATCCGAAAGGAAATGTGAAAGAATTCAGGATCAACAAATCATTAAGTCATACTTTTTTCTCAAACCCCTACCACCTCCTGCCTCTCATTTTAATTCTTTCACCAAAAGCAACATTGTGTTAGGTATGGCTCTCCAGGGAAACAGAACTGACAGGAGATATATAGATATATCTATATAGATATGAGATAAATATTATGAGAGTTATTACAGAAATTAGTTTATGAAGTTGTGGGGGTGGGCAAGTCCAAATTCTAAAGAGCACGCTGCAAGTTGGGACCTCTGATGAAATTTCAATGAATTACCCAGAAGAAGCTGGCTGTCTGAGTAGAGATGAGAATTCTTCCTTCTGACTGCTGAAATCATCAGTTCTCCCTTGGAAGTCTTTAACTGTTGGGATGAGACCTCTCTCATTGTTGCAAGCAATTTCCTTTGCTTATTGTAGACGTAATCATCCATATATGCAATCAACTGACAGATGATTTAAACCCACAAAATGTCCCCACAGTAAAAATCAGAACAGTGCTTGCTTGACCAAACAACTGGACACCATAACCTAACCCCATTAACATGGAACTTCACCACTACAAACAGACCATTGTTGTCAGCCTGTCAATATGCAACCTGTCACCACACTAGTTAATATGTCTATGTCTAGAAAGGCAGTGATAAAAATGATAATCTGATATTTCAAATTTAATCTCTCCCTGAATTTAATCACTCCCCCAAATTTAATCATTCCCTAAATACACCCTGCAGAGTTTATAAATCAAGAGGAAAATCTGTTTGTTTCAAATCAAGCCCAATACAGTAACTCTTCATTTTACCTGATTCATATAGTAATAGTTATAATTGATTTGAGCAACTTTGTCATGACTATTTGGGGAGTTATTAAATTGGGGAAATTTGGCAATCATGGGGTCATAATTATCTCAGAAACCTAGAAAGTATATACTTATTGCACGATGGAGCACCTTTTGATACTTTCTCGGGCTCATTTTCTTACCCATGGAGGAAAGAACACATATGCTTCTCTCTCTTCTAACCATCTCAAGTGAATTAATGATTCCTGTGATATAGTCTCATAACTGCAGGATGAATCACAAAGTACTTGTGATCATCTGAATCACTTGCATACTACCCACTGGTTTCAAGCTATAACTGAGTTACTTAGTCAGCAAAAACTTCAACCTCAAACTAAGATTACCTTCATAATCCCTCTGTCATACACCCGTTAATATAAACTAATCTGTTTATTCAACAAACATTTTTGCAGTATGCATAATGTTAAAGGTGTTTCTGGGAGCTGATGATACATAGATATAGAATACCTGATCCTGGAAATTATTTCTTGGGCTAACTGTGTACTTGCAATATTATTTCATTTCTCACTATGTCAGGATACCTTGTTTATTTTTTGCCACATCCTTAATTTCTTAACCACTACATTTTGCTCAAAGGCTCCATTTCATTGTTAGCGCAGGTAGAAAGATCTATCAAGTGTCTCAAATTCCTGTCAAGCTCACATGCCATCTCAAGTTTTGACATGGAATGGGTGAAGACAGGTGTGGTGGTAGAAGATACAGAACCTACCAGCTGCGATACCATGTTGCTTTTCTCACTCACACTTTGCTGTTGGCAAAACTGAATAAGGATGGTGAGGATTGGTGTAATGACTTCCAGTGGTCCACAACAAATATAATTGACTTGCAGATTAGATATCAGCCCTGACTCCCTCATCAAGAGTCAAAAAGGAGAATTCAATGAATGAATAGAATAGTTTTTCATATTAAAAAGATTTTGCCTTTGAATACAGAAGAGCCAAGTTTCTAAACCATGATACTAAAATAATGAAATCTTCACTCAATCCAATTTACCCTTAGAAATTACCCATGAAAAAACACTATAAGAAGAAAATTATTATTTCAACTTCACGAAGTATTTGGCTGAGCCAGGAAAAAAATTGTAGAATCTCAGTTGATCCGTGATCTCCATAGCAATTTACCCTTCCATGCCTTTGCTCATGACATTTTTTTCTATACCTGGAAATACCCCACTTCTTTTCACTTGCAGAAACCTCTTACATGCTACCTTCTAGGCAAATTTTCCCACCTTCCTTACATTAGAGATTATTGCTCCCTCTTTTGTTCTTTCATTTCATATTCTCATTGAACATACTTCCATTAGAACACTAATTATTTGTTTTAACGTTCATCTCAACTTTGGCCCTAAATTTCTTGAAAACAAAGACTTCTTTATATGTGTTTCCTTAGTATTAGGCAAATAGTAGGGACTTGGTACTTGTTTGTGAGATAAGTATTGTCACAGTCACATGAAGTAAGTGGCTAATATTAAATGGATAAGGGGTAGGAATCTGTAACTATTTGTCCACATCCTCAATGACTGTCTCAGCTGTGAAAAGGTGAGAGTAGCTAGCACTATTTATCCCATACATTTTGATACATGACAGTTTGGGATAAAATGGATGCCAAGGGCAGCCTTAAAAGGGAAGTGTATCCATTCATTCAGATAGGCATTTAATAAACATTTACCTATTATTCGCCATATGCTATGAAAGGTGAGATAAATGACATAATAAATGACGTAGTTCTGGGAGAGAAAATAAATCATTAAGAAATGGGGTGATGAATATTAAATATAAGGGTAAGAAGGCACCTTAATCTACAATAGGTGAGTCAGGGAAGGATGCCCTAAGGAGGCTATGCCCAATGCCTTTGAAGGATGAATAGGACTTCAAGGTGAATAGAGTACAGAAAGACATTCTAAGGAAATGGAAGAGCCCTGTGAAAATCCAGTGTTGTAAAAGAGGCTGACATTTCAGTGGAACTGGAAGTAGTTTGGTATAGCTGTACTTGTGACCTAAGGGGTAAAGCCTGACTGGAGAAAAAGGGAAGTTCTACCTGGTTACAGGCTGGTGCTAAGAAGGTATGAATGCAATAAATACCCTCAATTCTTTTACAGTACCATTTAGTGCATACTAAACTGCATACTCCAATCAAGTTTCTATAGGGCAGTGTTGTCCAAATCACAGTCTTGGGTCAGTCAGTCGAATTTGACATACCTTGGAAATGGTTGTAAGATTTAATACAATTATGCTAATCCTATTCATTAACATTTGTAAAAATTTATAAGGCAGATGGACAAATTTTCTGAATATATGTTAAAAAAAACAATATTTTAAAATCTCTCCAAAGGTATGCAAATGACCAGAAAGCACAATAAAAGATGCCCGAACTCATTAGCCATGAGGAAAATGCAGAACAATGACAATAACAACCCACTATAGATGTGATTTCACACCCACTAAAATGTCTGCTTTAAAAAAACGTAAAATAAGTTTGGATGAGGATGTGGAGAAACAGGACACTCATTCATTGCTGGTGGGAATGTAAAATGGTGCAGCCACTGTGGAAGAGTTTGGCAGCTCCTCAGAAAGCTAAGTATGGAAATACCATATGACCTGACAACCCCACAACTTGGTTTATATCCCAAAGAATTAAAAGCAGAGACTCAAACAGATATTTGCACACTGATGTTCATTGTGATACTGTTCACAATTGTGAAAAGATGCAAGCAACCCAAGTGTCCATCAACCAATCAATGGGTAAATAAAATATGATATATATAATGGAATATTATTCAGCCATAAAAAGGAATGGAGTTCTGATACATGTGACAACATGCATGAACTGTGAAGACATCGTGTTGAGTGAAATAAACCAGATCCAAAAGGACAAATGTATGATCTCACTGATTAGAAATAATTAGAATAAGGAAATTTATAGAGTCAGAATCTAGAATATAGGTTGGCAGGGGATGGGATAGAGATAGGGAATAGGAAGTTAAAGTTTAAAATGCACAGGGTTCCTATTAGGAACAACAGGGAATGTTTTGGTAATGGATGGTGGCGATGGAAGCAAACATTGTGAACACAATCAACAGCACTGAAATGTATATCTGAGTGTGATTAAAAGGGGAAATGTCAGATTGTATATATAGTAACAGTTTAAAATTAAAAAAAAAATCCATGGAACTAAAGTACTCAAACCCTAAGTTAAACTATGGACTTCAGATAATAGTGCAATTATAAAAATGTGCTATCATCTATTGTAACAAATATTCTGCACCAGTGCAAGGTTTGGTGTTGGGGTGATATATGGCAATCTTATATTTTATGCATAATTGTTCTGTAAAGCCACGTCTTTTCTAAGAAAGAAAAAAATATTTTAAGTCTAGAAGGAAAGATACATAATCAACTGGTTCTAACACATCAGCATGGCTAGTTTGGAGAAAAACACATCTTGGTAAAACAGATTACATAGTATGATTCTTTAGCACTTTGTACAGACCAGATATGGCTGTAGTTTAATAAAATTTTATGCACATGGATGTGTGATTTGATTTAAAACAATATTCACGTGTACTTAGAATACATGAATCCTAATTCAAATTTGTATGAGATGCTAAATTTCTCCTAATGCTAATACCAATCTTTGAGTTTGATTTCCTAAATCAGCAGTATTTCTCTACAGAGTACAACTATCATCTTACTCAATCCATGTACAGGAGACCTACTTTGTTTTCAGAGAGAATCATGGGACACAGGCATAGTCTTATCCTAAAACAATACCCAAAGAGCAGATTATAGAATTTACAAAAGATGTTATAATTGTTTAAAAGGCAAAAAAGAGCCATGAATCATTTAGGTGGCAGAACAAGCCTCTACATTACATATAAAAAAGGAATCAGGGTGGGCCATGGTGGCTCAGCAGGTAAGAATCCTTGCCTGCCAAGCCCGAGGACCTGGGTTCGATTCCCGGTGCCTGCCCATGTAGAGAAAAAAAAAAAAAAAGATAAAAAAAAAGGAATCATTCATAATTTGTGTTAGGATTTTCAAAAGTCTCAAAATTGTATTTGAAAAACTTTAATGGATCATAAAGGAAACCAAAGCAAAAGTGTGCAGTTATTTAAATCAAGTACATTCAAACATTTTAAGCATCTCCTCAGTGTAAAACTCTAGGGCTTCATATAGTATACAGAGATGAACCAAGCACAATTCCAATCCTCTAGGAACTTTCAGTGTATAAGAGCTGATATATACATATATATCCCCCTTCTCTGAATATTTCTTTGTTATAAATGTAAAATGTTCATCCAGTGAGAAAACCCTCCCCCTGCCACCCTCACCCAAGTCAGCTTGTACAAATTTCAAAGCCTTTGGAAAAACAAAAGGTGACTGTGATGAACTAAGAATAAGAAATGCTGACCAGTTGCTTCCAAAGTTCATCAGAATGTCATTCAGGAGTTTTCTTGACAGGCAAAACAAACAAAAACAAAATGAAGAAATGGAGTTAACAGGTCTATCAGTACATAACAAGGAAAAAATAGATCCTCCATACATCAGCAATATGAGAAAGCAATGCAGGAGAGGGAATTACAAGAAGTATGTATTTTGAAAATTTATTGCTTCCTGACAGAAAGCCCTAAATTATTAAATATACAAAAAGTTTTGTAGAGGAAAATAATGCTGTACATACCTAGGTCTCAAGACATTTCCAAAATATTGATTCTAACCACACACCTGAGGTCAGTAAGCATCATTCTACCCTTGGGGAATAAAGGTGCCAAGTTGCCCAGGGTTATGCAACTTGTACAGGTCTCTGATATCCAAATCAGCAGCTTCATCATTTCCCTGGCTACTTTGCAAATTAAGCAGTCCCCATATCAGCTTGTGCCAACTGTATATACCCTGCCAAATCTTTTACGTATTTTACATCTACTGCCTATGGACCTAGTATGACCTCAAGGGCTAGTACCTCCTTACTATATTGTTTGAATTTAAGTTGTAGTAAGAGTCCAAGAGGTCATCATGTCTGTATTTCTTATTAGAAATGGTAATGCTAAGATCATTTTGAAAGAAGACTTGATTAAATAAAGGCTGAAGAGATCCAAGGATATCCTTAGCTAGAAAATCAAATCCTCAATGTTGACTGAATGAGTCAATATTTACATAATATCAGCACAGTTTCTTAAAAGAAAAAAATGAACAGCTAGAAACAGATAGACATATGCACATATGTATAATTACATTGGAGTAGAATTTGTTGTACGTAAAGCCACATAACCAATTTTGCCTTCCAACCTCATGGGATTGACTGTTGGCTTTGACTTTGAAAGGCACAACGCATGTAGAAATGCTTCATATTTAGTTTCTTTGGTATTAAGCACAAAACTCATGTCTGGAAACATTTCCTTCCTGGTGTGATTTAAAAACTCTGGAAGTTAATAGAAAATCAAAAATTGAACATGAGGAAAGTAATGTAGGGAATGTGAAGGGGTAGAAGGAAGAAAGTAAAATAATGAGAAAGATGATGTGGTGAGGGACCATTGTTATAATAAAAGTACCATTCATTCAACAAATATCTATTAAGGGCATACTATTCCTAGGCCTTGTTTTAGGTATTGAAAAAATTTCATCATGCTGATATTCTAGTGAGTGGAGAAAGAAAATAGACAGAAATTGAATAGTGTGTTAGAAGGGGATACATTTTGTGGCTGTGTTGGAGTTCTAAATAGGGTCGGCTTAAAATGTTAAATAATATAAGATTTAAATTAAAAATAGCTGTAAGGACATCTTAAAATGGGAATTATTCACATATCTATATAGTTGTACATAGTTTGTCAAAAAAAAAGGATTTCTTCTAGGTGTACTTGAAAGTGCCCTTACATCCCAAAATACAACTTAAAACAGCCTATCATCCATAGTGAAACTGAATTTTCACTGATTACCCACTGAATTTATAGGGAGATATTTCTCTGCATAATCTTTGAAGTTGTAACTGTGGCCTTCCCCTCTTATCTTAAATCCCATTTTCAAAGCCTTGTTGCTTGAAGTCTTAACAGCAGTGCTCAATAATGGAAGTTTACTAAAATGGGGTCCAGATTTCAATATCAGTTGGATAATTTTGAATTCACTCAGAGCCCTGGAGCTGTGTGACAATTGATTAAAGAGTGAACAGGTAAAGGTAATTAAATGACACCACAAAAGGGACCTCACCAGGGGAAGATGGCACAACTCAGCAGACCATTAAATTACCTCTCTTGATTTACTCCAATAAGATAAGATACAGTCTTAGTTTTGTATAATTCACGTATATTTGAATCTCATTGAGTTACTTATCTATCTATCTATCTATCTATCTGTTTATCTATCTATCTATCTATCTATATCTATCTATCTATCTATCTATCTATCTATCTATCTATCTATCTGTAATCTCCAACTTAACTTAAAGCTCCCTTCAAGCAAAATAATGTACATTTTGGGGACTGTGGCAAGATCACATCCTTGCATACTTAAAACTAGAACTTCAAATTTATAGAGCATTTTGAATCTTCAGTATTTGGACCAAGAGCTATAATTATTGCATATTTGTTCATTTGTTCATTCAACCATTTGTTCAATCATGCAACAACATGTATTGAGGCTTATATTACCAAGGCATTATGCTAAAATCTAGGGATACAGAGATAAAAGATCCATTTCCTCTAAATCCAGAAGGAAGATAGGGAAGATTACAGGTAATTATAGCATAGAGTAATTAAGGGCTATTGTAGAAATATTTATACAGGGAAGACAGAATGGCTCTTTTGCTACAGGTTATTGGAGAAGAATTCCTAGAGGGGATGACATTTGTCTTGAGTTTGAAGGATAAGTCACATGTAAAACAGCAAGGAGATGGGGAAAGGAAGAACATCTTAAGCAGCCTTCCTTGTTCACACAGGAATTGAAGATGTTGGGCAGGAACCTAGGTCTTGGGACCCCAGATCAATTACATGGCTACTCTGTATCAGGAGCTCTGGTTTTCCTGTCCTTATATCTAGAATCATCTGTCACCTGGGGTAATTATGTAGGATCAGATGCATAGAAGTGGCAGATGATGTATACTCGGCATAGGGGGAGAAAGAAGCTTTCCAGAAGAAGGCTGGATTATGAGTGTCCCTCTGGGAGCCAGGCCAGCAATAGTCGCTGACAGTTCTAAACTTTTAATATGCTCCCATTGTGTAGCCTGATGGGGAAGGCCTCATGGAGTTAAAGGTTCTCTAGCTAGCATTGCTGGGTGGGCTTAGATTAGGTTAAAAAAAACTGGTTTTGTTAGACCAGCACTTGGTTGCTCAAAGCCATCTGAGGTGTCATTTTTCACTATTTTCTTCATTAAGGATGATAAACCTATGATCTGCCTTTATAATGGGATGTAGCAATCCTCCCGCCCTCACTTCCTGCATGTAGGAAATCTAGGGTTTTGGCATGGGTGCAAGATGGGATAGAGACCCACCCTGCTAAAGAGCCAGGTGCTTCTTGAGGTAAAGGATGCATCTCCCAGTTCTGAGCACCTTTGGACAAAGAGCATTACCATGTTGCATAAACCTCTCTCAGGAGGCAATAATCTCCAGTGTCAAATTTCTTGCTCATAATGTCTTATTTTCCCAAATCTTGGCCCATCCACTGACCTTCTCAAAATTTTTGCAGCCTGTTCCTAGAACACTTTGGAATTCCCTGTATGTCACAACACAATGTAATTACTGTCTCAGGCTCTCTTTCTACTCAAAAGGAAGAGATTTGAAATTTAGAATCTCTTTTCTAATTCTACAAAGCTTGTCTTTTTTCATGACTGTAATCTTGACATATTTAACAGTAAGTTTTTTGTTCTGTGGGTACTTGGTGGCAACCTCTCTGGGGAAATAAATACATATCATGGCTCAGCCTTGGAAGTAGATGGCAACAAGGGAACGTGAAATACAAGGAGAAATAAAAAATAAATTAGGTTAATATTTGCAAAATGTTATTTTTGTATCATTGATAAATAAAGAGACCTAAAGCCTTCAAATGCATGACAATGCAAGGGATGTATGAAATGAACCCTGGATTTGCAGCTCTAAGTTATAGAGCCACTACATTGCCAGGCATAATTGGTCAGGTAGTCTTTGATACGGACCTACGCAAAGATATTCTAACGGTGTGGAGGAAAACCAAAAATCACAAAGCTTTGGGAATTAGTTATCTCTAGGTAAGGAAAGGGCTCTCTTCAAGGTGGGTATAAGTAATGACCTTGTCATTGCAGGTCTGAAAGCCAGGGATTTCTCTAAGAGGAGAAACCATAAATATAAGACAAAAACGTTCCCTTGTCCATGTTCAGCTGGGTGTGGAGAAATCACTCTAACTTCAAAAAGAGAATCAGTTCGGTACATCATTTACTTTCTGACAGAAAATGTATATACGTCCCTGTATATAAAAAAAGAGCTATCTAAAATAAATGAAGGACATGATTCCATGTATGAGACCACACTATAATATCTGAATAATTTCTCAAATGCTTAATGATTTTTTCCTATGTCTAAAATAATCCGGGACTATGTAATGTTGAATAGGAGTCACCTCGTGAAATGTACCCCATTTGGGGCCAGAGGCATGTTGAAACATGAGGAGGTCACAGAAAAATTAAGTATAAAGAACAGGGGGTGTTGCCATTCTGAAAAGTACTGGTATGCTGCTGTAAGAGTGAGGATTTTTGAAATCAAAGATATTAAATTCATTGTGATGCCTCAGGCCTTGATGGGCTCAGATCATACATTGATAGAGTGTCCCTGATTATCTTATTTCTTGTTATAATGTAACAGAGAAAAATAAATATTCTGAAGTGTGAAAGATATTTTTGGTCTGATTTTTGCTCATATCCTTGGTATAGAAGAGATGTAGACAAAGTAAAAGGTGCACAGAGAATTACTCACAAATGTACTACTACTACTATGTTTGTTCTATAAAACTTTCACATGCACTTGTAATAAACCTGTTGGGTGTCTTGTTGCAACCTCCAAATTTCTTCAAACTGGGCATAAGTTTTCCCTTCAGTCCTCCCTTCTTAAGCATGAACATTTATAATATATATATTCTATACAAATTTATTACACACACACATAAACTTTTTTATGGGGAGGAAATTCTCCTTACTCCTTTGCTCCTACTTTTGAGCAAGTCATTTTTTCCTTACCTTAATCTTCTTTTTCCTCTGGGCTTAGCCAAAGGCACTCCCTGGATATCTGTCTTTGCCATATCTCTCTGTAGGAAACCAGCTCAGGGTTGGGGAGAAGGCAGAGAGTCAAAGTCAAACACAGGCAGTAATCTTCCAAAATATTACTCTGCCATGGTAAGGTAAGTGTGCAATCTTTGTAAGGATGATAGGGATGAGAAAAGTCTTTTAAAAAGGATAAAACATAAGAGATTTTTTTCTTCTTTTTTTTTGTATGCTGTATGGCAGGGTCACATTTCACTCTTTATCCATTTGAGTATCCTGTTATTGCAGCACTATTTGTTGAATTTATTTGTCTGTTTTTTGTTTGTCTTGTTTGTGGTTTTTTGGAAAGTGCATGAACCCAGAATAAAACCTGGGTTTCCTGCATGAGGGAAGAATTCTACCACTGAACTACCCTTGCACTCCCTATAGGAGATTTTTTTTTTTAATGTTTTTATTGAGAAATCTTCACACACATAGAGTCCATATATGGTGTATACTCAATGGCTCACAATATGATCACATAGTTGTGTATTCATCACCAGGGTCATCTTTTAGAACATTTGTATCATTCCAGAGAAACAAATAAGAAAAAACTCATGCATCCCATACTCCTTACTCCTCCCTCTCACTGACCACTTGTATCAGTCAACACAATTTACTTTACCCCTTAATCCCCCTATTATTCTATTTTTTATCCATTTTTTTTTTCACAATCACACAGTCACGTTGTAAAATCTATATGGTTAGATACTCATCTTCAAGAATCAAGGCCACTGGAACACAGTTCAACAGTTTAAGGTACTTCCCTCTGGCCACTACAATACTCCATAAACTAAAAAAGGATATCTATATAGTGCCTAAGAATAACCTCAAAGACAACCTCTCAACTCTGTCTGAAATCTCTCAGCCAATGAAATTTTAGTTTTTTTCATTTCCCTCTTCCCTCTTTTGGTTAAGAAGGCTTTCTCAGTCCCTTAAGGCCGGGTCCCTGCTCATTCCAGGGAGTCCTGTCCCATGTTGCCAGGGAGATTTACACCCCTGGGACCCTGGGAGCCAACAACATAGAAGACTGAAGGGGGAGATAGTAAAAGGAAAATTAGAAATTTTCAAATTTTCAGAAAGTGAAAATTAAAAATTGTTTCTCATACCTCTCCCTTTTCCCTACACCCTGTCTGGTGGATCTCCTGTGGGTTGTGTAAATGGGGCTGACATAGTAGTCCTTTATACCAGGGCACTGTCCAGCACACGTGCATTAAACAGAATGCCAGATTACACCGCACACATTGCCAAGAAAAATTAGAAAAGAAACACCTTAGAAAACACAGTGATCCCTGTAAGTTTGTGTGCATGTGTGAAGTGAGTCATTCGGGTCTACCCACACTTTGGCATGTAAGCTTATTTTTCTGCCACATGAGTCAGACAAAATGTGGACAGAAATTTGTTCGGGTGGACATGAGAACACACTGCTTTGGAAGCAAGGTACTTATCTCTGCACAGGAGCAAACCGTTACAACTGAACAAGGTGACCACTTATGGAAAACAAGGAATTTTTACGTTTGATTGGTGAAGTGAGGTAAAAACATTAAGGTTTCTATTCAAAGTTGTGCATGAGAGGGGAGGGGAGGGGAAGGGAGGGGAGGGGAGGGGAGGGGAGGGGAAGGGAGGAGAGGGGAGGGGAGGGGAAGGGAAGGGAAGGGAATAGGGGACTGAGAATAAAGAAAGCCTGAGTCCCCTCATGGAGACGGTGATCAGAATAAAGAGCAGAGAGCAACATGAGCGCCACAGGTGGTGCAGCCTAAGTGTCAGCTGAAGCGTCAATCATCCCCGAGCAGTCAGGGTCAGGTGGGATAAGAAATCCAGAAAGGCTGAACAAGAAGGAGGAGGAGGCAGAGGCCTGAGATCTTTAAGAGACAGAGACAGATACTGACAATTTCAAAACTCACTGAGGAAGAGGATCGTAAATCTGAATAGTAAAATCTCATAAAAGGATGCACAGTAAAGAGGCAACTGACCTCATCACAAAGCGTAAAGGGAGATAATGGAGAAAATATTTCTGTAATTTAGAAAAAAAAACGATTCTTAAAAAAAAAATCTTTACCTCCAGAAGACAGAAAAACAGATTCTGTTTTTCTTTATCTTCTTTTTTTCTCTTCCATCCTTTCGCACATTTCCTTTGTTAGCATCTGGCCTTGTGTGAAACAGCTGCTCCTATGAGACATTTGGATTGTAAATCTTTCTATGGAGGACCCTGTAGTTTGCTGCTCAAACTAGGTAATATGGGTGCTAATTTTGTAGTAGGAGGCATCACAATAAACAAACAAAATAACCCCGACCATAGTACTCACACGGTTGCACTAATTAGAGGCATCACAATGAACAAACAAAATAACCCCCACCATAATACTCACAGGGTTGCACCAATTACCTGACAATGTCCTCTACAGGCTTTCTGAATATTCACAAGTACCTTCCCCTAGTGTGGTTTAACACTGGGAAGTAAGTGCAAAGACCACCTTTGGGATAGGATATGTCTTGGTCTTCACTAGGCATTCAAAGTGTGCTGTTTATTTTCCAGGGAAGAACCATAATTACAGTTTTGCGATGCAAGCTTGACCTCGATGGATCCAGCCAGCCAGCCGCCACTTCTAGCACATGGTAAGGAGCTAAACCCCAGCAACAGATGTGGTCCTGGATGCTCCTCAGAGTCCTATTCCTGCTTGTCTCCACAGCTCTTCCTTCCAGCCCTTGACTTCCTGCCTCCTTTCGCAACCCCAGCTCTACCTCCCCACCCCTACCTTAGCTTCTTGGGTTTTTTTATCCTAGAGTTTTACCTATTTGCATGCTTTTTGTATCTCAGTTTGAGAAACATGATCATATTAGTTTATTATTGAGCTTCCTGTTGAGTTCTTATTCCTCTTCACTCTTGATTTTGGCATTCCCATCAACTTTGGATTAGCACGCTTCCATCACCAGCCAAGCCTGGCAGAAACTGAAGTCTTGCCAGAGAAGAGGGATTGAGAAAGATTCAAGCCATAGTAGCATCAATTTCTAAAAACACATTTATTTTTGATAACAGCACCTGTGAGGCTAAAGAAAAACATAAATAAAATGAAATACATGTTGCCCCAAAGTAAAGATAGAATTTCATTTTCCTGTTTGCTCAAATACTGTCTATAATTCTGTGATCGTGATTAATAATTTATTATTTATCCCTCTCCAGCAAAAGAGACATCTCGGAACAAATGCAAATAGTTGTCATAGCCTTCCCTGGAGGGTCCAGATATCTTGAAAAATTATTTCTAGCCTTGCCTAAGGAGACAAATCACCTTAGATGTATTAAAAGTAACCTCTTCCAGAGAGTTGATGCTACTATTGTACGTCACTTCCTTTAGGAAGAATTGAAAGTGTCTATAATCAGAGTCTAAGTGTTTTGGATGCAGAAAGAACTGGGGCAAGGTCATGGCATTAACACAGTGAGTGTCATTAGAACTGGGACTAGGTTTATGACTGTAGAGATGGACCAATGCAAGGGCAATCCCATCAAATTGCTCAATATTTTCTCTGTAAAATGGGAGGTGAAATTATTTGCTTAAATAATAAAGGGAGGTAAAGCAGGGAGAGGGTTGGCATTTTTGATGAAAGAGGAAACTGTTTAAATAGCAATAAAAAGGAAAAGAATGAGTTGACTAGAGACAAAGTAATAGAATATTGGTGGGCTCATTTAAGCTAGGTAATTATTAATTTTTAGAAAAATATGCTTGGTTTTGTGAGTGTGACAACGGCAATATCTTAAAAAATGCTTGCTTCACATTCACAAAGGCAAAATAAATTATACAATAACTGCTGTCTTAGATTTCTAGGCTGCCATAACAAAGAACTATGAACTAGGTGGCTGAAAACAACAGAAATGTATTGTCTCACAGTTCTGGAGACTAGAAGTCCAAAATCAAGTTGTCCACAAGGATGTGTCCCCTCTAAAACTTGTAGGAGAATTCTTGGTTGCTTCTTCTACCTTCAGGTAGTTTGCTAGCAATCCTTGGTGTTCCTTGGTTTTAGCATTTCAGTCTCTGCTTCTGTCATTGCATGGCTTTCTCCCCTATGTATATTTGTGTCCAAATTTTCTCTTCTTATAAGGACATCAGTCATATTGGATGAGACTCACCCTAATTCAGTTTGGCCTCACCTGAACTAAAAATATCTTCAAAGATCCTGTTTTAGTTTGTTAAAGCTACCAGAATGCAAGAAATGGAACAGTTTTTAAAAAGAGAATTTAAGAAGTTGCAAGTTTACAGTTCAAAGGCAATGAAAATGTCCAAATCAAAGCACCAGCAAGAGTACCTTCACTAAAGAAAGGCTGATGCTGTCTGGAACACCTCTGTCAGTTGGGAAGACACATAGCTGGCACCTGCTAGGGTCTTTGGCTTCTGGGCATCTCTATCAGCTGGGAAGGCACATGGAGATGTCTGCTAGCCTTCTCTCCCAGCTTCTAATTTAATAAGCATTCCTCGGGGGTGTTTTCCTTCTGCATCTCCAAAGGTTTCTGGCTATGTGGGCTCTCTTGGCTCTGTAACTTTCTACTAAGTGGCTCCGTCTTAAAGGGCTCCAGCAAGCGACCCTAACTTAAGTGAGTGGAGGCACATCGCCATGGTAACCACCTAATCAAAAGGTATCACCCACAATCGGATGGGTCACATTTCCATGGAAATAATAAAAAAGATCCCACTCAGTAATATTGAATGAGAATTAAAGAACAAGGCTTTTCTGGGGTGCATAACAGTTTCAGACCAACAAGATCCTATTTTCAAACACAACCACATTCACATGACTGGGGATTAGGACCATAACATATATTTTGGGGAGACACAATTCAACCCATAACAACAGCTGTACCTTTTATGCTAAGCACTAAAAGAATGAACAAGGTTGCCTATATTTTCCTAGTTTTAATATGTTCTCCTAGGCAAAATAGGTAACTCATTCAATTTGAAAATGAATTTTAAAGTGGTCTTAAAGAATTTATTTATACTACATTGATATAAATATATGTTTATTATCTTTGCGATATTTGGTAAATTATTTTTTTGATCATATGTTTATATGAGTTTAAATTCACTGGTGCTTAGTAACATATATGAATTTGAAGCAAGAGAATGTTTTGTTTTTGTCAATATGACTGCTCTTTAAATGTATGTCTTCCAACATGTTGGGGTTAATTTGATTTGGAAAACTGATTTCATTAAGATTAAATTACTACAAAATCCGTATCAAGACATTAACAAATTTTATATATGCAGTGGATATAAAATCACTGTGTAGATAAACTAAAGGAAATTAAACAAAATACCATGAAATTATGATGTTAAATAGGATGCTTGAAATTGGCATTCATTATTCATTTTTTAATCATTCTTCCCCTTTATTAGAAAAGTTGTGGATTTACATAACAATCATGCATAAAATGCAGGATTCCCATATACCACCCCACCAATAACAACTTGCATTGATGTGGAACACTTATTACAATAGATGATAGCACATTTTTATAATTGTACTACTAATTAAAGTCCATGGCTTAACTTGCGGCTCACTGTCTGTGAAGTGTAGTTCCATGGATTTAAAAAATTTTTATTCTGTTACCATATACACAATTCAACATCCCCGCTTTTAATTAGATTCAGTTATATATTTCTGCATTGTCAAATCCCTTCACAATATTGTGCCACCATCAGCACCATCCATTACCAAACATTCCTATGACTCCATATAGGAACCCTGAACATTGAAGCCTAAACTTCCCATTTCCTATCCCCATACTGACGCCTGCTAACCTATATTCTAGATTTTGACTCGATGAGTTTGCTTAACCAAATAGTTTCATATCAGTAATATTGTACCACATTTGTCCTTGTGTAACTGGCTTATTTCACTCAATATGATATTGCCAAGTTTCATCCATGTTGCTGCATGTACCAGGACTTCATTCCTTCATACATCTGAGTAATATTCTATTGCATGTATGTACCACATCTATTTATTCATTCATCAGTTGATGGACATTTGGTTGATTGTGTCTCTTGGCAACTGCGAATAATGCAGCTATGAACACTAGTGTGCAAATATCTGTTTGAGTTGCTGCTTTCAATTCTGTTGGGTATATACCAACAGAATATAGTAGTGGAATTGCTAGGTCATATTGTAATTTTATGCTTAGCTTTCTGAGGAACCACCAAACTCTTCCACAGTGGCTGCACCATTTTACATTGCTATCAGCAATAAATGAGTGTTCCTATTTCTCCATATCCTCTTCAACACTTGTTATTTTCCTTTTTTTTTAATAGCATCCATTTTAATGGGTATGAAATCATATCTCATTGTGGTTTTGATTTGTATTTCCCTGGTGTTTAATGTTGTTGAGCACCTTTTCATGTGCCTTCTGGCCATTAGTATATCTTTGGAGAGATGCCTGTTTAAGTCATTTGTCCATTTTTTAATTGGGTCATTTGCCTCTTAATTTTTAAGTTTAGATTTCTTCATATATTCTGGATATTAATCTTTTACCAGATATATGGTTTCCAAATATTTTCTCCTGTTGTATAGGTTGTTTTTCACTTTCATGATAAAGTCCTGGGAGGAACAAGTTTTTAATTTTGATGAGGTCCTATTTATTTTTTCTTCTGTTGATTGTGCTATAGCTGTAAGGTCCAAGAAACTATTGCCTAACACAAGGTCCTAAAGATGCTTCCCTACATTTTCTTCTAGGGATTTGATAGTTCTATCTCTAATATGAAAGTCCTGATTAATTTTATGTTGACTTTTGGGTATGGTGTGAGGTAGGAGTCCTCCTCTTTGGTTTTTTTTTTGGCAAATAGAGATCCACTTTTCCATGCACTGTTTGCTGAAAAGACTATTCTTTCTCAATTGAGTGGTATTTGCCATCTTGTCAAAAATAAGTTGACCATTGCACCAGTTTAAAAATACTATATACCCCAGAAAAGTTATGTTTTAATTCTGATTCAATCTTGTGGAGGCTTATGTTTCTTTTAATTCTATTTCAATACTGGAGGCTGGAAACTTTAAATTAGATTATCTCCATGGAGATGTGACACACCCGGTTGTGGGTGTGACCTTTGATTAGATGGAGATGAGACTCCATCTATTTCAGATGGGTCTTGATTAGTTTACTGGAATCCTTCAAAAGAGAAAAAAATTTGGAGAGACTTAGAAATGACAGAAGCTTCAGAGTCAACAGAAACTTTACAGCAGAGCTGACATAGATGTGGACATGTGGAGAAAACAGACATAGATGTTTGGAAATGCTTGGAGCCCAGCAGACATCATCATGAGATGTTAAGCAAGCCAGAACATGGAGAGAACCAAGGGAAGACAGGAGATGAAAGCCAGGCCTGGAGAATTAAAGTGAGGAACCCCCATAGGAACAGAGGATGTAAACAACGGAGCTCAGAAGCAAGAGATCAGCAGATACCAGCCACATGACTACCCAGCTGACAGAGGTGTTCCTGACCCATCAGCCTTCCTTGAATTAAGGTATCTTTTCCCAGATGCTTTAGTATGCCACTTTGAATCTATTGTGTACCCCAGAAAAACCAAGTTTTTAATCCTTATTCAATATTGCTGGGTGGGAGGTTTTTTTATTGTTTCCATGGAAATATGACCCACCCAATTGTGGGTGGTAACTTTTGATTAGATGGTTTCCATGGAAATGTATCTCCACCCATTCAAGGTGGGATTGCTTACTGGAGTTCCAGGGAACCATTTTAGAAAGAGCTTTAGAGCCACCAGGACTGACAGAGCTAAAAGAATGGACAGAGCCCTGGGGAAGCCACTGAATATTCCTGGAGAGAAAACTAGCAAATTTTGCCATGTGCCTTTCCAGATGAGAGAGAAACCTTGAACATCATCGGCCTTCTTGAACCAAGGTATCTTTACCTGGATGCCTTAATTTGGATGTTTTTACAGCTTTAGAACTATAAACTTGCAACTTAATAAATTCCTCTTTGTAAGAGCTGTTCTGTTTCAGGTATATTGCATTCTGGCAGCTTGTAAATTAGAACACTTAGTTTGAACAATTTTACAGGCTTAGAACTGTAAATCTGTAACTTATTAAATTCCCCCTTTTAAAAACTGCTCCAGTTCTGGTATATTGCATTCCAGCAGCCTGCAAACTAAAACAGCCATTAATGTGAGGGTTGAT
The DNA here is from genome assembly GCF_023851605.1 of Tamandua tetradactyla. Lineage (NCBI taxonomy): Eukaryota > Metazoa > Chordata > Mammalia > Pilosa > Myrmecophagidae > Tamandua > Tamandua tetradactyla. The sequence goes on along the minus strand of NC_135329.1, from coordinate 153,261,517 downwards.
TTCTGAGCTCTCAATTCTATTCCTTCCATGTCTATATCTGTCCTTGTGCAGTACCATGCTGTTTTGATTCTGTGACTTTCTAGTAAGTTTACGATCAGGAAGTGTGAGCCCTCCAACTTTAATCTTTTTCAAGATGGCTTTAGCTATTCAAGGCTGCTGACCCATCCATATAAACTTGGTGATTGTTTTTTCTGTTTCTGCAAAGAAGATTGTTGGTCTTTTGATTGGGATTGCAGTGAATCTATACATTTCTCTGGGTAGTACTGATATCTTAGTGATATTTAGTCTTCCAATCCGTGAACACAGAATATTCTCCCATTTATTTAGGTATTCTTTAAATTCTTTTAGCAATGTTTTGTAGTTTTCTGTGTATAAGTCTTTTACATCCTGGGTTAGATTTATTTCCTCAATATTTGATTCTTTTGGTTGTTATTGAGAATGGAATTTTTTTCTTGGTTTCTTCTTCTGATTGCTCATTGCTTGTGTAACGGCACACTACTGATTTTGGGGTGATGGTCTTGTAACCTGCCACTTGCTGAATTTATTTATTAGCTCTGGATGCTTTGTTGCAGACTTTTTAGAATTTTCTGTATATAGGATCATATTATCTGCAAATAAGGAAAGTTTTACTTCTTCCTTTACAGTATGGGTGACTTTTATTTCTTTTTTTTTCCCTAATGGATCTGGCAAGAACTTCCAGTAAAATGTTGAATAGCAGTGGTGAACGTGGGCATCCTTGGCTTGTTCTTGATCTTAGAGGGAAAGCTTTCAGTCTTTTACCATTGTGTATGATGCTAGCTGTGGGCTTTTCATATGTGCCCTTTATCATGCTGATAATGCAGGAAGTTCTGCTATTTTGCTATTTAGCCTTTGCAAGTCATATCATTTTTGTCCCTCACTTATGTTAAAGTCTACTTTCATATTTATTTGCTTTCCTGTGCTGTACCATATTGAGTGCCTTCTCATTTCTATCTGGATGTATTTTTCATCTGTTTTCCTTATGCTACCATGGGGTTAAAATTTAACATCCTAAATATATAACAATAAGAATCATTTTTGTCTTGATACCAACTTAACTTCAATAGCAGGCACATATACTCTTGCCCCCCCCCCACTATTTTTTTGCACTTATTACCACTTGTATCTTTGTACTTTGTATGTCCCCAAACCTATATTCATTATGACTTTTTATGTACTTGCATTTTAGCACCTTAGGAAATAAGAAGTGAAATTACATACCAAAATAATAATTCAATATGAATATATTAATATATTATTACCAAATGGTTATGTTTATTGCAGGTCTATATTTCTTTACACTGTGTTGAACCACTGTCTAGTGTCCTGTCCTTTCAGTCTGCAGAACCCACTTTAGTATTGCTTATAGGGCATGTCTAGTGATTATGAACTCCCTCAGTTTTTGTTTACCTGAGAATGCCTTTATCTCTCCTTCATTTATGATAGAGAGTCTCACTGGATATAAAATTTTTGGCTATCTTTTATTTTTCTTTCAGTATTTATGGTATTTCAACCCATTACCTTGCCTCCGTTGTTCTGATGAGAACTCAGTCTTATTGGGACTCCCTTATTTGTAAAGTTTGCTTTTCTCTTGCAGCTTTCAGAATTCTTTCCTTGTCCTTTGCATTTGATAATGCCACCAATATAGATGGGGTGTATTTTTCTTTATGTTTATCTTGTTTGGGGTTCTTTGGGCTTCTTGGATGTACATATTCACATCTATTGCTGAGTTTGGGAAGTTCTTTGTCATTATTTATTTGAATGTTCCTTCCACCCCTTTCTCTCTATTTGCTGCTTCTGGGACTTCTCTAATGTGTATATGTGTGTGCTTGATAGTATCTCAAAGCTGTCAGGCTATTTTAGCTGCTTATTTCTTTTTTCTTTCTGGCTCTCAGTCTGACTCATTTCAAGTGTCTTGACTGCAAGTTCACTGATTGTTTTTTCTGCCAATTCCAATCTGTTCTTGAAACCTGCCTGAGAATTTTTCACTTTAGTTATCATGGTCTTCAACTCCAGTAGTTCTGTTTAGTTCTTTTTAAAAATTTCTCTCTTTACTTAGTCTCTCATATTGCTCATTTATTGTTTTCTTGACAATTTAGCTCTTTGCTCTCCTTTATCTCCTTAAGCATTTTCAAGATCTTTTTTTATTTTTAATGATTTTTATTGTAAAATACAACATGTACAAAGCAAAGAAACAAAAAAGCAATAATTTTCAAAACACACTTCAAACAAGCAGATGCAGAACAGATTTCAGAGTTTGTCATGGGCTGCCATTCATCTCAGATTTTTCCTTCTAGCTGCTCCAAAACACTGGAGGGTAGAAGGAATATCAATATAGTGATTCAGCAGCCATATTCATTTGTTAAGTCCCATTTTCTCTGGATTCCCCTTTAATCCTTCTTCCTTCTCCTTTAATCCTTCTTCCGATCTATAGGGATCTTTGGGAAATGCCAGTTATGAATTTTTCATATTGAAAGGGGTGTCCACAATGAAGAATAGGGGGATGTCATTAATTGATAATCCTGGAAAGACTGATCCCTCTGGGTTTCAGAATTTATCTGACCTAGGAACCCTCTGGGAATTATATTTTCCAGGGAGGCAAATCTAGTGAATGAAACCTTTATAGAGTCTCAGTTTGAGCCCAAGGTGTTTTTTTTTTTTTCATTTAACTTTTTTTAAATTGTGAAATATAACATATATACAAAAATGAAATAAATTTCCAGGTAAATTTTAACTAGTAGTTATAAAACAGATTTTAAGGTTTGTTATGGGTTACAGTTCCACAATTTTTTTGTTTTTTCTTCTAGCTGCTCCAAGAAACTGTAGACCAAAAGAAATATCAATTTAATGATTCAGCAGTCATACTGATTAGTTAAATCCTATCTTCTCTGCTAAACTCCTCCTTCTCTTTTTTTTTTCTTTTTTGTGAAAATTACATTTACAAAAAAGCAATAAATTTCAAAGTACATCACAACAATTAGTTGTAGAGAAAAGGTTTCAGAGTTTGGTATGGGTTACAATGCCACAATTTTAGGTTTTTATTTCTAGCTACTCTAAGGTACTAGAGACTAAAAGAAATAGCAATATAACTATTCAGATTTGTTATACCCTACCTTTTCTGTGTAACTCCACCTTCACCTTTGATCTTGCTATACCACTCTTTAGGGGTATTTGGGTTATGGCCATTCTAACTTTTTTATATTGGAAGGGGGTGTCAATAATTTGGTGTAGGGAGCTGAAACTAGCGGATGTTCTGGAAAGGCTGGGCCCTCTAGGTTTCAGGACTTACCTGATCCAGGGACCCATCTGGAGGTTAAAGGTTTCTGGAAAGTTACCCTAGTGCATGGAACCTGTGTAGAATCTTATGTAATGCCCTAGGTATTCTTTAGGATTGGTAAGAATAGTTTTGGTTGGAGTTCAGTAAGTTATGATAGGTAGGTAGTTATGATAAGTCTAACTGAAGCTTGCCTAAGAGCAACCTCCAGAGTAGCCTCTCAACTCTATTTGAACTCTTTCAGCCACTGATACCTTATTTGTTAAACTTCTTTTCTCCCTTTTGGTCAGGATGGCATTGTTGATCCCATGGTGCCAGGACTAGACTCATCCCTGGGAGTCATCTCCCACATTGCCAGGGAGACTTTCACCCCTGGATGTCATGTCCCAAGTAGGACAGTGGGCAATGGTTTCACTTGCAAAGTAGGGCTTAAAGAGAGAGAGGCCACACTTGAGCAACAAAAAGAGATCCTCCAGAGGTGACTCTTAGGCACACCTATAGGTATGCTGAGCTTCTCTACTACATACATAAGCTTCACAAGAGCAAGCCTCAAGAGCAAGGGCTTTGGCCTATTGATTTGGGTGTCCCTAATGTTGGTTGAGAAGTTTTTCTCAATCCCTTGATGTCGAGTCCCAGCTCGTTCTAGGATTTCAAGATCATTTTTAAAGGCTTTGTTTGGTATGTTCACATTCTCATCTTCTTTGTTGGTATTTTCTGTATTTTTATTCACTTCCTTTGGATGGGCCATCATTTCCTATTTCTTTGTTTGTTTTATATCTGCTGTTGCCCATTACATATTTTGATATTTTAAAAATGTTACCTCTAGGATTTACTCTCTGGGATGTGTATTTCTTGGTTGTAACCAGATAGTGATAGGAGAGAGATTTTCTCGAGCTTCACCCTTCCTATCAGGAAGGTCTGCCCAAAATGCATGCAGAGCGCAGCATTTTTCTCATTTTTCTGGACCACTGTTTTGCCCTGTGTTTTTACTTGTTTATTGTCTTGGAGTTCTGTTTACAGGAGTTTGGTTGTCCCCTCTCCTGAGTATCTGAAGCCGACAGGCCTTTGTTTCAGACTGTCCACTTCTATAGTGTTTTACACTCCATCCATTGTTGCATGCTGCTTTTGCCTGTGGGGCAAATTTTCGGGTGAGTGCCACCCCAGGAAGGTTTTTCCCTTGTTGGTCTTTCCCAGACAAAAGAGGGTGGTACCCACAACATGCATGTAGACCAGCTCCAATGTGCCCTGGGGAAGGGATCAGGGAAGGGTAACAGAAATTTTTCTGATGGCTCCCTAAAGCTTTCTTGGTCTGACCAGCAAAGGCAGCCCTTCAGCCGACTGCCTTCTGCAACCCAGAGGAAGTGCTGCGTCTTTAAATTTCTGTCACCTTCGCCCCTGTCCTGGGAGAGTTGCAACAATGGCTGCTGCTACTTTGTCCAGGACAGATTGAAACAATAGCTGCCCTCAGAACTGGAATCCAGCAATCTGAATTCACTAATCAAAAGCTATGATAAGTGGTCAGCCATACCTATCTTTGTTCTTAGGGAAGAGGTTTCTTGAGTCCATTTCTGTCGTCAGTAGCTAGCCAAGGATTGGAACCTGTGGTGGCCTTTTGTAAGAGTGGCGGATAATCACTGGTAGCCACCACATACTCATAAAGTACAATTGAAAATTCTTTACCTCCTTCTTTTGCTCTTCCCTGGATGCTATAGAGTATTCTTTTGGCCTCTGGAGTTTCAAAATAATTGTTTCAGACAGATCCAGCCTGTTTAATAGTTGTTTTGGTGGAAAGACAGTCCTGGAGCTCACAACTCTGCCATTTACCTTAGAACCCATTATCCATTTTTGATACAAGATAATCAGCTAAATTGGCATGCTACCTTGTACTTTTGAGCATGGTAATTTGACATCATTCATCTCCATCTACAAATAGATGAGATAATATAACCATTGGTCAATTTTGATTATTATTATGTTATTTATGTTCTATATTATTTGTGTGCTATTGTAACCTTTGGTCAATTTTGATTTTTATTATATTATTTACATGTTATGCTATTTGTATATTTGTGTCTATGTGTATTATGTGTATTTTATTATGTGTGTTGTGAATTACGTTCTTTGCAGAAAACACTTGCTTGTGCACACCCCCTACTTCTACTGTTCTGGTGTTTCTGAGTCTAGAGACTTTCTGGTTCAATTTCATAGAAAATACCAGTCTGGTTTTATTTGAAGGTGGAGAGAGATTTGTTCATATGATAATTCAGTGAACATGGGACGAGGACATGGATTGTTCAATGGCTTCTTATACTGATGTCCAAACAATTCCCCTGTTTCAGCCCCTCACCTTGTCCTGCTTTGATGATATTTGGTACCTTTAATTCCTGAGACTTTCAGGATTTATGGGAGTGCAAATTAGCTTACCTTTATTCGGTAGTCCTCTCAAAGTTCTTTTGGGTGATAATCTGCCTGATCTGCTAAAACAGATTCTACCAATTCAGTTCACTTTCAGTTTCCAATTAATTGATTTTGCTCTCCCATGTATTATTGTCTTTTCTCCTATTCTTTGTTCCTGTGTATTTATACCTTTGGGATTAAAGGTTTAGGGGTTGAAGAACAGGTCAATGCATATGTTTTTCACAATGTTAAACCATAACTCCAACTTCATATTATTTGACTTTATTTCTAACCATGAAATTGTATATATAACTGTGACTAGGTTTATGGTCATCCACATGTTTTACTTTGTCAACATATATATTGCCTTTACTAATGTCAAAACTGTATGAGACAACTGGGATATAATGGAAGTAAAACAGGCATCATCCTTGCTTTGATGGGGATTATAGTCTAATAAGAAACCGACCTTTACCAAATAATCCTACAATTAAACTTGGTCACAAAAGAAATATAGTGATGCTGATGGCATATCTTTTTTATGAAGTAATATTTGAGCAGAGAGTTGAGAAATGAATAGAAGTGAATCAATAGAAAGTAAAGCAGGGAAAGTGGTAGAAAGCAAGCACTCAAGGCTAGGGAGAAACATACACAGAGAACCTGCAATGTAAGAGGGAGAATGGCATATTTTGAGAGTTTGAAAGAATACTTCACCTAAAACAGTGAGGGAGAGCCCACTTTCAGGTCAGTGTGGAGAATTAGATAGGGGTTAAATCTTGAAAGACTTTGGAGACCAGTAAAGAAATGTGGTCTTTATTCTGATGGTCTTTGGAAGGTTTTAAATGGGGAAGTTATAAGATGGAATTTACAAAGATTGGTCCACCTGAAGTATGAGGAATGAATTAGGAAGAGCCAAAAATTGTTGCGGGGAGACTAGCTAAAAAGCTATTGCAAAGGTACATATGAAAGAAAATGGTAATGTCACCAGGCTTTTGGCAGGCAATATGAGAAGAAATGAACAAATTTAAAAGATTTAAAAAATAAAGTGTATTATTAGGATTGATTAGTGAAATGATTATAGCACATAGTGAAAGGGAGGTCATCAAGATGATTCATAGAGTTCATATTTGCATAACTAGATGGATATTGGTGCCATCAATTGAGAAAGTAAATATAGGGCAAAGGCTAGGTTTTGGGGAAAGATTACAAATTCTGTTTTGGATAGTTTTAGTTTGCTATGTACTTGAAATCTCAAGTAGGTAGACAAATACATGGTCCAGAATTCTAAAAACAGCCCTAGGTTGGAGATACAAGTTTGTGGGCCTTCTACACAGTAATAAAAGCTACAGGCATGAGTTTGATCACCTAGGAAGGGAAGAGAGAAAGAAGGAGAAAATGTCTGTATTTTCCATGAAGAAAGGCAAAAAGGCTCACCATTACAAAACTTGTAATCCAATAAAAGCTACCTCTATACAAGGATGAGACTGACTTTTTAAACCTCCAGACTTTATTATAGAGCCTGACAGGTAAAAGCAAATGTGATTAACTTTAGCAACAGTGGAAGACAACCAAAGTTAATTGTAAAACTCTTCAAATTGATCATTCTCACTTGGTTTGCAAAGCATTCCCTTCCTCAACCTACTTTTTCTTATCTAAATATCATCCCTATTTATGATCATTGAATAGCATAATTGCTATAAAACATATGAAATATTGTCTTCAGGAAATGGTCTCTTCCTCCTTGAAACCGCAGAACTTGATCAGTTTCTCAGACATGACACTTCTGACTTCTTTTTATTTCAGTTATTGATGTACAGTTCTCCTCTCTCCTTACACCTCATAAGTTCCTTGAGGTCAAAGGCTAAATCTTTTTCATACTTCGCATTCCGCACAACAGCTGCTGGCACAAAGGCTGACATGTAGTATATGGCCAATAACTGTTCATTTAATAAATGAATGAATGCATCTTCATGCTCATGCATCAGTTGCTGTTAACAACCCAGGGTTGAAAAGTTCCAGGTCCCAGGATAATAGCCCTGTCATATCTTAGGAGCAGGGATGCACAGATTTGTTAGCTATCTCACACTGCTTTGGATCTCTGTGGTTATGCTATATATATTTTTTCATATTTCTTACCTAAAAGAAGGTAAGCTCATGCACTTGTATTTCAAAAGGGTTTTTCCTTAAATGGAATGCTATTAGGCAAAATCTGTTTTTTATTTTCCTTAAATTATCAAGTAATACTAGAAAAGAAAGAGACATTTAGAGCTGTTATTCATGTTCCTGTTCTCCAGATATTCCAGGTTGATGTATTTAATTCTACTTGTCAAGATACCTAGACATGATATTTCATAGCTTTCTGCAGATTTTCTAACACTAACTATCTTTATGGTTAGTAACTTCCTTATGCTGAAACTAATGTTTTTAATGCAATTTTGGCCAAATTCCATAGTGGATGTTCAAAACTGCTTGTCAGCACCTTCCTTATATCCTTCAATTATTTGAAGGTGGTTATTAAGTTGTCCCTAGTCAACTAACCTGGAAATTACATAGCTTCAAATTTTCTTTTTATATGCCACCTTATCTTCCATCTTATTATTATTTAATAGGTCCACTGTTGACCATTTCCAGTTTTTTACATAAGTTTCTTAATTTGTTTCAGGAATATTTTATGACACTACATTAAATAACTACTCAGCACCAATATTCTCTCATGGTTTCCTTTCAAGTTTTCCAGAGATATTCAATAATTAACATAATTAATTTGTAAATTTTAAAAGATGTTTTCTTTGCTGAAATGATTGTTAATTTTTTGCATGTCTCTATTCCTAAGCCAAAATATTAGCTAGAAAAGGACTGTTTGTCTTTTCTAATAAATATTATGAATCAAAAAAAAAATCTCCACACAGCAATCCATAATAGGAGTTAATTAAAACTGTATTTTTTCCCCTTAGTTTTGACATAGATTATTAGATGTATAATTAGATGTAATTTGACTTAATTAGTTGGCTATAGCTCTTAATTATGGCATACCTTTTCCCATTAATGACCACTGTAACAGTAGCTTAGGATAAACATTGATGATCCTTTTTGCCAGTGGGACTAGCACTATCCCTTGGGTTATTTGTATGGTAATGAGAATGACAGTTCAGGAGCATGACTGTTGGCCTAGGCATGAAATATTGTTTTGGCCTAACTCCCTTCACTGCTCTTCAAAAATGGCAGATGATTCCAATAAAAAAAAAGCTATGTGTGGATTGTTATTGTTTTATTGTTGATTTTCCTTTTTTTTTTTTTGGCATGAGCAGGCTCCAGGAATTGAACCCAGGTTTCCACCATGGGAAGTGAGAATTCTGCCACTGAGCCACCATTACACCACCCTTTTTTTGTGTGTGCTGTATGGCAGGGCCATGTTTCATTCTTTTTCCATGTGACTATCCCATTATTGTAGCACCTTTTGTTGAATTTCTATTTGTTTGTTTTATTTAGGAAGTACATAGAACAGGAATTGAAACTGGGTCTCTGGCATGGCAGGCAAGAATTCTACCACTGAACTACACTTGCACCTCCTGTTTTATTATTGATTATCTATTCGGAGGAGTTAAAGGTAGGCTTAAACATTAAAGAAATGGGGAAAGCCAAGTTTTCTTAGAAATATCCTGGTACCCCAAATGTTAATATGAGTAACCTAAATTTGTTTTGCTGAATAAAATGCAACAGATAGACTGTGAATCCCTTTCTTTCACCATCCTACAATGCTGCTTCAGCATCACACCCCAAATGGGTGTAATGGGACTACTATGAAATAATGTAGTAAATTATGAAGCTAAAAGAAAATTATTTTGCATAATGTATCCTAAGAATAAATTCTGATACCAGTTTTCAAAGAAAAATTTGAAAGCTTTAGAGAAGAATGGTCCTTAGCTGTTGAACACCCCAAATATTAGAATATGGGGTCACACACTGTTTATGTCACAAAAATATTTTGGGATTGAAAATTGAAACTATCCATACAGATCATATGGTAATTTGGTATTGCGTCTCATTTGCAGACCAAATCATTCTTAGGCCATTTCATAATAGCCAATTACAGGTTACTCAAGGGACATGGATCATGCAAATCAGCTCATATTTCACTGAGTAACTGTTTCTCATGTATTTTGAGCTATTATCTTCATTACAGTGTAGTGCATGAATTCAACTCTGTACTGTAATTGCTATAAATCAAACATTCGTTTGCCATTATTTATTACCTACTATAAAGAGTTTTAATAATATTTAGAGGGCATGGCAATAAAAGCAATCATTTATTGTGTCTGCTTAGAGGGTCACTCAAGGTTTTTTAAACAAAAGCCAATGTCATTTCCTAATCTTTTAATATTCATAAGGTAACATCACTAGCAAATGGTACATTATGATTTATAAACATTTCCTGGCGAGGAACATAAAAGCATCATTATAATTCCTTCCCGAGAAAAGCGGTCAGGTTTTATGGACAAATAGCAACCTGGGTACACTAGAGCCTAGTGTTCTAAAGCTGCTCCTGCTTCTCACGGCCCACGTTTCTCAGACCACTTCAACTAGGTTCTAAACTGTAAAATCCAGAGGGCTCGTCAGAGTCCTTCCGCAAAGGAGAACCTACATTAGTATATGAGAAAATTGGTTACAGTCTTCTTCTTTTGTCTTCATTAAAAATAGAAGGGGCATGGGGTGGTGGATCTCCACCAGGAGATGTAAAGACTTGGATTCAAATTTTTCTGCTCCAATTAGTACATGCATGACCTTTGACAAGTGAGTTAAAATCACTATACAGGGCGGGCCGCGGTGGCTCAGCGGGCAAAGTGCTTGCCTGCTATGCCGGAGGACCTCGGTTCGATTCCCGGCCCCAGCCCATGTAACAAAAAACGGAGAAACAGAATACAATAAAACAAGAAAAATGTTTAAAGATGTTTCCCTTTCTTCCTTCCTTCCTTCCTTCTATCCTTCCTTCCTTCTCTCTGTCTTTCCTTTAAAAAAAAAAAAAAAAAAAAAAAAAATCACTATACACATCTGTCTTCTTTCATGTGAAATAGGGATAATAATACTTGGTCTCTCTATTCAAAGGGTCTCTGCAAGAATAATGTAGGTGAAAACTGTTTATAAGGAATAAAGCAATATTGAATACACTAGAGACATGTAGAGCTTTTTCTGGGACTCCTGAACACACCCAGGCATGTGAACTGAGGCTGACTCACCAACCATGGGGACAGACAGGCTACTGTGAACTCAATGAGTCCTCTGGACATTGACTGTTAACAGGAGGACCAGTGTGGGCACTTGGATCCAGTTACTGCTCTAGACACATGAACAGAACTAGCCTTTTAGCTCTGAACATCTAACAGACCTGTCACACTGATGACTTCTAACATATCAACTCTCTCAGAGCCTCTACGCCATTCCAGAGCCTCAACCTATGACTGCAAACTGACCACAGTGGACTGTAGGTCACCCCAGTCCCATCGGCTATTGAGGCAGTCAGGATGAAATCATTTGCAGATCCAAAGTACTCTCTTCTATCTAGCTATCTAATACGCTTCTATCTCTATAAAACACTGAATTTCTAAAGGTCAACAGAGTATAATTTTCAAGTTATTATTCCAACCAATGAATGCTCAAGCCTCTAATTATGGGCCAATACCTTACTCTTCATTTATAACTAATAACAATAATCTGAGACCATTTGATCATTACTGCTAATGAGAATTTTATGTGTTTATTAATGTTTTGTTTTACTTATTCTGTCTAAAATTAATGTTGCATTAAAACAAGGTGTAACATTAACAAATTCTTCTATTTTTAACTTAGCATCATACTTAAACATGCTACAAAAACTTTAATTGCTTCTGAGATTGTCACAAAGTCAATCTTCTTAACAAAATCAGTTTTTAAGTTCTGATATCTGTATTTAGTTCTGATAGCTGTTATTCTCCCAAGAGTATGACTGTGAAGAGTAACATTTCTCATGCACTTGAAATGAAATGTGGATGTAAATATATATGAATAAAATATATACTTATATTTTATATTTAGGTGCTAGGAAAGAGGTATGCAACATTGGGTACAGCCATATAAAAAACTGGCAAAGATTTAAAATTGTTGACACCCAGCCCTAGTCAGGCTAGATGACTGACTGACTGAATGAGTGAATGAATTGAATGAAACACAACTTTATGCTTTGATCCATATGCTTTGATCCACCGATGTGACTTTTATAAATTTGTGACAAAAATTAGAAAGAGACATGCAATTATTTGGCTACAAGGAAGTTTATAATGTTCCTGCATACAGCATCAAAACTTTAGGAAAAACCTAAATATTTAATTACATGGAATTCATAAATTTAATATTGGTAGCTTATGCCACTATCCTCTTCAACTATCAAGAATGGCATTACAGATTAATATTAGTCATTAGCAGACAATTTATTGTTAATTTCTTAGAAATGGGTTCCCAAAAAATATGAAGCTAGTTTCAATTTTATGAAATAAATACATGTCGCTATGTTCTAGTTTGTAAACTGCCAAATGCGATATACCAGAAATGGAATGGGTTTTAAAAAGGGGAATTTATTAAGTTGCTAGTTTACAGTTCTAAGGCCATGAAAATGTCCCAATTAAAACAAGGCTATAGAAATGTCCAATCTGAAGCATCAGGGAAAGATACCTTGGTTCAAGAAGGCCGATGCCATTCAGGGTTTTGCTATCAACTGGAAAGGCTCATGGTGAACCTGAGCACAGTCTGCTGGCTTTCTCTCCAGGCCTCTGGTTTCATGAAGCTCCCCCGAGGGCATTTTCCTTCCTCTTCAAAGCACTCAGGCTATATGAGCTCTAAGGCTTTTTCCAAAATGGTTCCCTCTTAAAGGGCTCCAGTGAGCAACTCCACCTTGAATGGGTGGAGACACATTTCCATGGGAACAATCAAAAAGCTCCCACCCAGCAATACTGAGAAAGGATTAAAGGACACGGCTTTTCTGAGGTCCACAACAAATTCAAATCAGCACAAGTTATATATATAGAAAATAATCTTTAATATCAGAATCATTTTTAAAAATTTTGCATTCACTTTGCCTATCCTTTTTTGTTTACTTTTCTTCAATAATGAAGGTCACACTAGAAAAGTAAGTATGGGACAGACTATCAAGAGTCTTCTTTAATGCCATATGAAAGAGTTTAAATTTTATCCTGTAGTGACTAAATGTACAAATTTAAAAATATTTTGCATGAGGAAGAACAAAGGAATGTCAATACTGCAGGGTGTTGAAAATAGATGGTAATTAATATTTTAAGATTTTAACTTATGTGTGAGACTAAAGCAAAAAATCTTTAGTTGGTACAAAATTTATATTTTGACTAGTGCAGTTCCTAATATAACTTAGTGGACAGCTTAATTGAACACCATAAGTACACGGAACCTTGGGTAGGGAATGAGATTTTGTAGGTTTGTCCTTATAAATCCCAGAGTGATTTGAACAGTGAATAAGAAAGTATTTGCAAAGTCTCCTTGGGGGAATCCAACTTCCCTATTTGGAGAATTCCTGATATTCTTGCAAGCAGTGGAATAACCAAATCACTAGGCTGAGCCCCCAGCCTTGGGGCTTGTTCATATGAAACTTAATCCCACAAAGGATGGGCTAAGCCTACTTAAAATTAGACCTAAGAATCACCCCCAAGAGAACCTCTTTTTGTTGCTCAGATGTGTCCTCTCTCTCTCTCAGCCAACATGACAAGCAAACTCACTGCCCTCCCCCTCTCTACATGGGACATGACTCCCGGGGGTGTAAACCTTCCTGACAACATGGGACAGAAATCCTAGAATGAGCTAGGACTCAGCATCAAGGGATTGAGAAAACCTTCTTGACCAAAGGGGGGAAGAGTGAAATGAGACAAAAAAGAGGTGTCAGTGGCTGAGAGTTTCCAAAAGAATCGAGAGTTTATCCTGGAGGTTATTCTTATGCATTGTATAGATGACCCTTTTTTGTTTAAGGTGTATTAGAGAGGCTAGAAGGAAGTACCTAAAACTATAGAGCTATGTTCCAGTAGCCATGTTTCTTGGAGATGATTGTATAATGATATAGCTTTTGCAATGTGACTGTGTGATTGTGAAAACCTTGTGTCTGATGCTCCTTTTATCTACCCGTTCAACAGACAAGTAAAACATATGGATTAAAAATAAACAAATAATAGGGGAAACAAATGTGAAAATAAATTTTGTAGATCAAAATGCTAGTGATCAATGAAAGGTAGGGGTATGGGGTATGGTATGTATGAATTTTTTCTGTTTTCTTTTTATTTGTTTTTCTGAATTGATACAAATGTTTTATGAAATGATCATGATGAATATACAACTGTGTGATGATATTGTGAATTACTGATTATATATGTAAAATGGAATGATCATGTGGTAAGAATGCTTGTGTTTGTTTGCTGTTCTGTTTAAAAATAAATTGAAACTAATAAATAAATGTTTTTATGTTTGTTAAGGTTTACAATTTAAAAAAAATTTTATCCTGGAGTTAATGGAAATCATGGGAGCCAAATGGTTAGAAGTATAACTGGGAAGCTATTACCTCAATGGCAGGCATGAAAATAGCTCATATGTAAGAAACTGCTGTTGTTTTTATATATATATATAAGCAAAGATGTTGATAAGGTATTTGAACATGACAGGTTTGGTCCTGAAGATACAGCCTGGCAAAGGATAACTAAGCAAAGTAGCAACAAAACCACTCTGTGTAAGGAATTATCAAGACTGTAATGGAGAAGTAGATCACTGAAGAGAAGAACAGAAGTAGGGGGATTGGGGCGGGGGGGAGAAAGACTGGAGAATACAGTAGAAAGTCAGGATTGTGTAAAAACATGGCCAGTGAGAAGTTTTCAGTAGTGAGTAGTTCAAATATTTCAGTAATTTTAATATCTCATGTTGCATTCCGAGTTGTTTGCATTGCTGTGATGTGAGACTGCTCCCTTACTCCAGAACTTCAATAAGGTCTGATAGCCTGTAGAACTCAGTTTAAAGGTGTGCTGGTTTGAAAGGAAGTATGCCCCCTAAGAAAAGCCATGTTTTAATATAAGTCCCATTTCTTAAAGGTAGAATAATCTCTATTCAATACTGTATGTTTGAAACTGGAATGAGATTATCTCCCTGGATGATGTGATTTAGTCAAGAGTGGTTGTTAAACTGGATTAGGGGATGACATGTCTCCACCCATTTGAGTGGGTCTTGATTAGTTTCTGAAGTCCTACAAAAGGAGAATGAGAGACTCAGAGAGAGCAGAGAATGCTGCAGCACCACGAAGCGAAGAGTCCACCAGCCAGCGACCTTTGGAGATGAAGAAGGAAAACGCCTCCCAGGGAGCTTCATGAAACAGGAAGCCAGGAGAGAAAGCTAGCAGATGATGCTGTATTTGCCATGTGCCCTTCCAGCTGAGAGAGGAGCCCTGACCATGTTCACCATGTGCCTTTCCAGATGAGAGAGAAACCCTGAACTTCATCGGCCTTCTTGAACCAAGGTATCTTTCCCTGGATGCCTTTGATTGGACATTACTATGGACTTGTTGTAATGGGGACATTTTCTCGGCCTTAGAACTGTAAACTAGCAACTCATTAAATCACCCCTTTTAAAAGCCATTCCATTTCTGGTATATTGCATTCTGGCAGCTAGCAAACTAGAACAAAAGGTATTTAAATAATAATTTGTTGGAGCCATAAAGGGAGGTGGGTCTGATTCAGACAGACCTGAATCATTGCTTTCAATTTCTACGGGCTCTTGAACAAATAATTTAATCTCAGTGAGCTTCAGTTCTCTGAGGTAACATTCAATAATCACTAAACAAACAAACAAAAACAGAAAACTGCTAGCAATTAGTATTTATAACTACTTTCTATGTGCCAGTAAATATCCTAAGAGTTTTACAGGTATTTGTTCATTTAATCCTCATGATAACCTCATAAAATGACTATAAATTATTTTATTTATAACTTCAGTGTGCCTTGATTGAAGAAACTAAAGCACAGTGAGGACAAGTAACTTACTGGAGGTTATTCAGCTTGAAAGTGAAAGAGCTGGAATCTAAACCAGGCTTTGCAGTTCCAGAGCGTGTACTTTTCCCAACATGTTAAACTGCTCTTCAGAAGTTGGTTACAATGTTGGGAGAACCCAAATAAAATATAACTAAAACACCATGTACTCTGACTGGCACATAAGAAAGAGGCTAAGTAAATTGTAGTTAGATCTTGTCTCTTCTTCTTAAATGCACTTTGTATTTATAAAACCTGTTCACAAAGAGATCACAAGATATTCTGTCAAATGCCTGAAAGTTTTGAAATAATATTCCATTTGTATTTTCCTGATCCTGAAATAAAAGAATTCCATAGAAAAGGAAATGGGATTAGCTAGATACAGTTTATTCTCTCTTTGCAAACTCAACCCCCATTAGTTATTCTGTTCTAGGGTTTTAACTAATATTGAGGCCAAGCTCAGTTGTCTGTAGTGTGTTGAGTCTTAATTTGTACATTTATGAAAGTTGGGTAACTTACTTTATTTCACTTTTTCTCCATAGCAAAATTGATGAGAGACATTCTGCACTTCATTTCCAAGAATAAGACAGTGAAGGCTCAGAGAAGTAAACACCTTGACTGAGTTTCTGTGTCTAATAAGGCAAGGAGTTGGATCAAAAGTTGGGAGACCTGGCTCTAGTCCAGTGTTTAAATGTCAGGGTCAACATGGTTTTATACAATTTTTCATAATCAACCAATTATACATGGTAACATGGATATAGAAATGGAGACAAAATACAATATGCAATAAAATACTTTTGCTGAAGATATGCAGTATATATATATATGTATATACACACACACACACACACACATATATACAAAATAATTAGGCATATTTTCTAAGTAGAATATATAATATATTTCAAAGCCAAATACTTTTGCATTGTTTTTATCCAGTCACATCTATGTCCCTGCTTCCGTTCATTAGGGTAAACAATTTAGAAAGATTGCATTTAGAACTTCCCACATATAATTTCCATTGATAAAAGAACTGACTCTTTATCCAGAAGGAAAACCAAAAATATGGAAGTAAAATGTCAAAAGCCTAGACAATCTATTAAATATACATTTTAACGGCAGTAATCTTTTCCCCCCAACTTCTGCGGAAGTGAAAATATTTTGAATTCTTACTTAAATATATTTAAAACCATGAAAAAATTTCCATAGCAAATAGAATTTCCATGTCTACAGTCACTTAATAGCACATAAACAGGTTCTACTAGGCTCTATCTTAATTGGTATTTGAACTCTGTCATAAGCTGATTTTACTTCTATAATCCTTCCTGCTTTATCAGCTCAAATGGCCAACTCCCTTAAAGTTTACTATATCTTGCACATACTTTACCTGTTTCTATTTCAGATGTTTGAATGTTTTCTTCTTGTTTTTGACTGAAGCATTGGGGAAAAAAATATATATATATATATGAAATATTAATTTGTCCAAATGAATTCGCTCTGAAATCCCCATGCAACAAGATGTTTAGCTTCTTCAATCTTAACGTTTATTTAATTTCATAAAACCAACCCACACATTCCACAACCTGACAAACAGCAAGACAAGCAAATTTGAGTATGATACCTATATATAATTTTCTTATAGCAGATGCTTGTAGTTAGAGAATAGTCCTCCATTAGCTCTCAAAATTAAACATTCATTCTATCCAGGTTGCAAAATAATAGATACAAGATGCAGAAAAAAACAGGGTGACTTTTCCTCCTTTGCCTTCCCAAGCACCTACAGCTAGTAAATTGTTTATATTTATGTAGCAGGATGCTCTGGAGCATCCTGCCATTAACTGTCTCTAGGATCATTACCCACCCATCCTCTCTCCCTTTTTTTAGCTTGGCCACCTCTGTTTTCTGGCTCAGCATCTACAGTCCTGCTTCCCACTTGCTCTTTCATTAGGCTGAATGGCATCTTCTTTGATTTTCCTTGCCGGGAAGCATTCATCATGGCACCCATTATTTGTTCTGACTTATTTACACACTGTGTGTGCTCAGCTGATTGGGACTTTGCCAACAGTTCACACTGCACTTGGCCCCTAACCTGCAGTGTCTGGATATGATAGTGAACTATCAGGCTGAGGGAGAAGCATCTGCTCACCTGTTACGACGGCAACACATAACATTACGCTGGATGCCAGGGAAACTAGACTCCCTCAGAATAGACCAATTAGCCAATTCATCTCAGCCTGGAAGCAAAGCACTGGCTATTGACTTTTTAAAAAATCTGTGTGGAAGGAAAATGTTTAGCTGATTTGATGAGTCTATTCAATTAAAAACATAATTTAATGAAATAGAATTCTGCTTTAAGTCATTCAAAGATATTAGTGGAAAATAACATAGTTACATATATACATATACATATGTACTATATTATACATGACATATAATTCATGAAAATTCTTTACTTTTTTTTTTTCCCAGCATGGGCAGGCTCTGGGAATCGAACCTGTGTCTCTGGCATGGCAGGCGAGAACTCTGCCACTGAGCCACTGTCACACTGCCCAAATTCTTTACTTTTTAAAAAAGTTTTTCTGATTATGGGAAATCTAATATTTAGGAAATATATTAATATGAAAATTTAGGCATTCTTTTAATCTAATTCCAGGTTCAATAACTAACAATAAACTTTAGTTTACCTTATTTTTTAAATGTTCAAAACAATAACATATGTTAAATACTAAAGTAGAATCAGGTGACTATTATTTACTTTTATGTTTTACGATTAGCAAAATTGATAAAATAAAAAGACAAAGAAAGGGCTGTCAAACAATTTTAGCCTAGCAAATAAAAACAAATTTGAATGAGTTAAATAATCCAATGAAACCTGTGCTTAGTCTCTTTTGTGAAGTATATTTATTTTTCTCTGTACTCAAAAACATTTATAATACATGAC
This sequence comes from Tamandua tetradactyla, assembly GCF_023851605.1. Taxonomy (NCBI): domain Eukaryota; kingdom Metazoa; phylum Chordata; class Mammalia; order Pilosa; family Myrmecophagidae; genus Tamandua; species Tamandua tetradactyla. The sequence goes on along the minus strand of NC_135329.1, from coordinate 153,242,832 downwards.
TTCCCCATGTAACAATAATTTAATGATACCTTATTCTTTGTTTGAAAAGCAAGAGAAATATTTTCAGGCAGTGTTACAGTAAGGTAAACAATTACCTTCTAAAATAATTTAAATGCAAGCAAAATTGAAGAGTCATCATTTTAGCATAATGAGATTTATTAAGACCACAATTTGAAACAGTATGATAGGCTTCTTATACACTACAGCATTTCTTACTGAATTTCAGTCAATATTTTGAAAGATTGAGGTTTGTATTGTAAAATTTTAAAAGAATTTTATCCTAGCAGATACATATCCTAGCAGATTCTGTGTAAAGAGACTAATACTATCTTTTAGGTCATTTGGTTGTAGCTGTCACACATATACATTCAAATTCAATCCAAATGCTATAGCCAAAACTACCAAACAGTTTTAAAAATTGCTCCCATGTCCATTTTTCAAAAGAGGTGAAGAGAAAGTTAAAGAGATGCTAATAGGAGTCCCAAACCTATTGATAAATCCTGATTTTGAAGTTATTAGGTTAGCCAACATTCCACTAGATAGATTTGTAAGCAGGTAAGTGGGTACTGTAAATCAGACACTTTTTTTTTGCACTCAAGGGTAATGAGAGTAGGGTCTGTCCTGAAATTATGTACCCAAAGATCCTCTGTAACAAAATAATCGTTTTCTTTTGTTATTGCCTGATTCTGACATAGTGATAGGTATGTTATATTAGCTCTGGGAATGAAGAGAGTTAAAGCGTATATTTCTTTTCTGACCACTTCTATCTATTCTCCTTCAGTGGGGTTAGCCTCTATTTATTTCTTACTGCTATTTTGACATTGAGTATCACTTTGTCATGAAAGTTTCAAGAAATCAGAAAAAGAATTTTTATTAACAAATAAACCAAAACAATATTTTTTTAGAATGATATTTCTTTCCTACCTACATGTTTATTTAATGATGTACTTCAAGTACTATGGGCAGCAAACAACCTAACAGGTTGGTTTATAAAAGAAAAATACTTCAGTGGTTACTGCAAGAGCCAAGTATGCTATTATTAGGTTAATGGTCATTCCATAATAATACAATATGAAATGCTTGTAATTAGCTGAGGGAGAATTTGAGTGGGAGGGTTACAAAATAATGCCTTTTAATTTCTTTTTTTGTGAAGAGGGACATGTTGTACATTCTCACTAATATACATGAGTGCTATTTTCACAATTGTTGTTGGATAGCTTCATACTGACTAAAAACCACTGCCCTAGGGAAAAATAAGATTATAATATCACAGAAAGATAGATGTCAAAATATTACTTCCATCTGGAATGTGACATAGTGGTCTCAAATGAGATGATGCTAGCCAAACACCTTAGGGACACCCTCACTATTATCACAAAGGTTCACTTTTATCATTTGCATTTTATGTGCATTGTCTCATTTAATCTCCACAAGGATTTTGTGAAATAATATGACTAGCATTCATATTAATATAAGGAACCTGAGAAATTCACTTATGACTTGTACAAAGTCATGTATCCATGATTCCAAAGCTGATGCTACAAATTTTATTCTGCTCCTTTCCCCTCTTCACTGCATATGGTAAGTAAATCAGGACACGTATATGGAACTAACAAGGGGCCTTTTACACTATAGTGAAGATCACAGGCTCTGGAGCCTGGCTGCTGGGTTCAAATCCTAGCCCTACTACTCATGGACTGTTGGGCAAATACTTAATCTCTCTTGGGCAAATACTAGCTTCTACTTCATAATGCCGTGGCAAAGATTAAATGAGGTAGTATATGTAATGTGCTTAGAACACTGCCTGGCCTGTAAGATGTGCTCAATAAACTATGCTATTACACATACAATCGTTCTACAGTTATTTATCAAATTCTCACAATGTGTAAGGTACTTGCAGGCTGGGGAAAGGAGTGACAGTCTATGCTCTTGAACATACTAGATGCTAGGTAGATATTAGACAGTAAATAACAAGACTTGCGCATCACTAAATAAATTTCAATGATGGCTATAAATCTAATGCTAAAGGAGTTTAAAGAAAAGAAGATATATCAATGTAGACTTGATGCTTCATGGATGAGATGTGTTTAACTTAACTTTAAAGAACGGATAGATTTTAGAAAGGAAGAAGATAGGTGGTGGGAGTATTTGTTGACACGGGTAAATGAAACAATGGATTCTCCTCAACAATCTCATCCAACAATACAGGGTATTGTATGAAAAATGGGTTTATCACCCATTCTTCAGCAAACACACTGAGCATCTTTCTAATCACAAAAGTCCAGTCATGAAAGAAAACGCTCTTTGTCAATCTTGAAGAAAACTGAAGTCAGGCATTTCAATATCCTCATCTTCTACAAATAGCAGTTCCTAGGTTTAGCCTTTTTTGAAGCAATACACCTATTATTTCTTTTTCTTGAACAAGGAAAGGAAGAAAATCAATAGCCACAATGTGAAATTGGCCTGTGAGCCTCTCTTCCTACAGAGGAAGAGTCTGAAAATCATGGACCTTTGTATCTTAACTCAAGAATGTCACGTCTCTACCCTGTTCCTGGCCCCTCTTTTCATATCAGCTTGGCTTTTAGTTCAGCAATCTAATAGGATGATGAGCAGACTGCCGGACTCAGTTTGTCCAAACACGTCAACCACCCCTCAAACCAGCTTCTCACTCCTTTCATATTTCTCACGCTGACTAGAGACCAGTGTCATCTTGCTTGTCTCATAGAGCCATGTCTTGAGGTTAAAATTCCAAAACGTCACAAAGATTGGTAGCTTCAAACCTATTAATTTGCCACTGGTACAGTTGCTTTGCAATTGGTCTCCCTGTCTCCTGCCTATTTTCCTTACAATGCAACTGAAATGTATTGTCAGAAAAAAAAAATTCTACAGAATACCAATTTTTTCTGCTGAAAACTTTTCAGTCTTCATATTTTCCTCAGAATAACGTTTAAACTCAGACTGTCATTCAGGTTTTCTTGAGCTAGACTGCATCTGTCATTCATGTTGCCCTCTACCCTTTTTTGGACACTTCAACTTCAATACCAGAATAAAGTAATAACTCTTTTGAACAGTTTCCCTCTCTCAACTGCCCACTCCTTTAAAGAACTTCCTATTAAAATTCTACACGTTCTTGAGAACAAACTTCAAAAACTGTGTATCTGAATCCCACCACGAGATCCTCCTTTCTCTGAATTCCCATATTATATATACAATTCGGGGCATTCAACACATTTTCGATCTTGATATAATCACATATGTACATTCTCAACGAGGGGCCACTTAAATTAAAAGAACATACATAGCTTTTGCTCCTGCTATTCTTCTACAGCACCTAGACTAGTGTCTTAAAGTAAAAAGCTCAATAGACATATGTACCAAATGAATGAACAAAGCAATGAATAATCCATGGAGAATACAAGGATAGGGATAAGAAATACAGAAAACCTTTCAATTTGCAAAACAAACAAACAAACAAAAACAACCATCTTTACCAATAGTTTCACTTAATGCAGTGCAAACTCACAGCCTTCTTATAATTACGTGCAAAGATAGCTGCTCTTTGTAATAGGGGTGGGACGTGTATGCAGACTTGTTGAAGTAATGAAATCCAGGAATCAGAATTTTCAGATAAGAGACTAGGTCTTTGGATATAGTTGATGTATAATTCATCATCATTAAACTCATCTTTCAAAATAACAATGCCATTCCCCTATTGAAGTATTTACAAGTTTATAATATATGTCACTTTGAAGGCTGCAAAGGACTCAAAGTTGTAACAAGACAGATGTAAGGGTCTTTAAAATTTTTGTAGCTTATAAAGAATACTTCTCGCCTACCTGTGGAGAGGTATGTGCAATTCTGTTTAGCAATTAGTTAAGGCTTACTTTCAGAGTTAAAGTATTTTGTGGTAACACAAGTGCTTCCAGTTTTGTTAGTCTATAAAATTTCAAAGCCATCCTTGAACTTAAGTGGGCTGTATAAATTTGAGAAACAAATAATGCAGGAACATGCCATTCTCAGAGCATCTGCAGTACTGACAAACACCCGCACTTTGTACAGCCCGATGCCACACACCCATTGGATTGTAAGGTTACTCATGGGAAGAGCTGATTTGGAATTGGATAGCTGCATTCCATTTTAAATATTCTGAGAGCTAGAAGTATCATTTGGAATCTAAATCAAAGCTGGCTTTAATGAACTAAACCGACCCTGAAAGAAAATGCTTCCTTTCACATCAAATCTCAAAACTGATTATGCCTGTACAGACTTCGTCAAGATGAAATGTGATTGGCTTACATGCTGCATTATGTGTTGGCAGTTAGGATCACTGCCGCTTACATCTCAGATGACTTGAGGCATTCATTTGCTCGGATAAAGTAAACAAGACAATGAAAACACTAACAAACAACCTTTTGCTAACAAGATTTGGGGGGCACTTTGTTACTCATTATACGCATTGGATTCAGGACCCAGATTTTGAAAGATAAAGGATGCTGTGTTTCCCAGTAAAAGGGTGAAGCAATCCCTGATGTTTCCCCAGGTGACTCACTTATATCAGGACTTACAACTCCATACAGATCTAGTCCCTGCCTCACAGTCAAACCTTATCTTGACCACTCTCCCTGCTTCTTACTCTGCTCCAGCTACTTTAGAGCACAAAGCCCTTTCTGCACATGGAGACTTTACACTGAGCTTTTATCATGGGTGGCTCATGCTTAAACTCTAGATCTGCCATGTGATATGGTAGCTACTAACCACATGTGGCCACTGAGACCTTGAAATGTGATTATTGCCAATTGAAATATGCTGTGAGTGTAAGATTCACTCTGGTTTTAGACAAATTAGTATATATAAAAAAGAATGAGGGTGGGCCATGGAGGCTCAGTGCCAGAGTTCTCGCCTGCCATGCCTGAGACCCAGGTTTGATTCCCGGTACCTGCTCATGCAAAAACAAACAAGCAATGATCTATTAATATTTTTTTATGGATTACAGTTTAGAATGATAACATTTTGGATATTTTAAGTCAAATAAAATACTAAAATTAGTTTTACTAGGTATCTTTTTGTTCATTTGTTCCTGTAGTTTATTTTTCATAATGTGGCTACTAGGAAATTTTAAATTACATATGTGGCTTGCATTTGTGGCTCTCATATTTCTAACGGACATGCTGTTATAATATTAACTCACATTTCACCTTCTTAGAAACCTAAATTTGTCAGAAAGCACTTGTGTGTTTTCTTTGTCTATTTTATATGCTGCTGCATCCACACCACCTAGACACATATGAGACAAGAAATAAACATTTGTGGAATGAGTGAATGAATTATACAAGCAGTGGTTAAAAGCACAGGCTCTGGAATCAAGCTGCCTGGATTTCAATCCTCATTCTGCTATTTATTAACTATATGAGCCTCCTCAAATTACTACATCTGTCACAGGGTGGTTGTGAAAATTAAATGAATCCTTACATATAAAGAGTTTAAATCAGTGACTGTTATATATTAAGTACTCAATAAATATTAACTATGAATAAGTATTATTCCATTCTGAGGATAGGACTAGCAGGAAAAATAAGGCTAATCTTTGATAGCTAAAGTCATAAATGGAAGAGTCAAACAATCTGATTCTGAGGCAAGGCTCATTTTGTATGACAGATGTAAATCAATAGTTGATAAAAACTAAAACTTAAAGCCAATTTAAAAAGTTATTTAGATAATATTAGCAGTAGATATATGATCACAGCTGGTCACCCTGAATAAGATAAGATTTTAGACTCCACTTGAATATTATCTGTTAAAAATGTGACATTTGATAATGACTATATTACCTAATATTTACTTAGCTTTTCTAGCAATAGGCTAGACTCAAACTTTGTAATGAACCACATAAAAGTAAATTTTCCTCCCAGAAGACATCTTTGTAATCCATATAAACCTCGCTCAGGGCATCAAAACTTCTGTTATCCTGGGGATATTTTCCCCTTTAATTGGTCTGAAAATAAGAATAAATGATCCTGTAGGGCATACCACATCAGGCTCAATCACACGCGGTAAGTGACTACTTGCTTCTCCCTTCAGAAGCCCAGTAAGTGATGACACTTACAATATTTAAATAAAACCAGACCAAGTTATGATTGAGGAAGCTGTCATCTTTTATTAGAATGAGAATATAAATTTTCAATACTGGGCTACTAACAAGTTTGAACGGCTCAATTCATTTTCTGGCAGGTCACGGCCAATATCCACTACAGAGCAGCCTAGTTGAAAACAATTCTTTTAAAGAAACTACTTTGTCTTGATGACAAAGAGTATGTTCTTCCCCTGACAAGAAATGAAGAAAAACAAGCAAAAACACCTAAACCCTCTAAATGTTTTTACATTACAGTGATTTGCTTCTGTGACACTCTATCCTCTGTAAGGGGAAAAAGGAGGCAAGGGACAAGGAAAGGGACAGATCATTACCAGTGAACACTCTTAGGGATATGGCAGAAGCAAATGAAACCTGGAAAAACCACCAGCGGAAGGCAGTCTGGAATAGAGGCAGATGTCAAAAGGAGAGTCAGAGGGACCCAGTCTACTGTGTATTTGAACATCTCACTGACTTTTCTGGGTAATTATTTACAGAATGAGAGGATTGTTTCAGATCACTAGGTTCTTTTTAACCGGTATTTCGTCAGAGAATTTGGGGTCTGTGATAGGCGTGCTGCTCCAGAATAGTTAGAATGTGAGAGTCCCAAAGAAGTTCTCCAGAATAGTTAGAATGTGAGAGTCCCAAAGAAGTTCTCCAGAACTTAGAAGTAAAGGGAACGATGTTTTCTCTAGCAGCTAAAGTAGCAAAAACTACCCACTATGGTTGTGGTCAATCATCAGGAGAAATCAACTGGGAAAAGCCATATGACTTTAAACTGAAGAACTTGGAAGAGAGGAGGATGGAAATGGAATGTGAACATGCCTAGTTATGTTGAAATCTCAACACAGGTATTGTCCACTTTTGGAAAAGGATAGTAGATGAACAGAAGGGCGATGGTTAGCCTGGAAAATAGAAAAGGGAACACCAGATAGATGTGAATTGTTTGCTTATCTATCCAATGCTGAGTTTGGAAGGCTGGCGAGAGGCATATCCTTCTCAAGGAAAATAACAATTCAGCCACCTAGAGCTTGAGGTACCTGAGTGTTCCAATCAGATGATGCTTTTCACCTTTTTCTGAATTTTCATTTAGCAGCATCCCTTGGCCCGCAGAGAGGGACTGCATTGGGCAGACTGACCTACATGGCCAATTTGACCAAGGTGGTGTTTTTTTATTGGAAGGAAATCTGCACTCTGATGGGCTTCCTAAGTGAAATGGGTCTCAGGGAATACATGCAGTTAGCCAACTTAAGTATTCTAGTCCACCAAATAACTGTATTTCTCATTTTACATTCATTCATGGGCACTGTGGTTTAAATACATGCATTCAGTGAGTTTTATTTATATAAGCTACAGTGAGCTTTATTTATACGAGCTGTCCCTGGGAGATGGATCGATTCTAAGGATGCTCTCAAAATGAAGTTTAACACCACATAACCCAAAGTTTTCCAGACTTTAGATTTACTCTTCCTTTAAAGATGCAAAAAGCAATAATTCCAGCCTCTGCCTGTTTAATTAGTAGGATCGTGCCTTTTCCCCTGTTGAGTAATTTTTGGTCTCTATTTATTTATAGGTCCTGAAAGCCTATTCTGGTTGTCACATATGATCTCTATCAGCTGTCTTCTTCCCTATTCTCAGGTTTCTTTGCCAGTTGCCTGTTGTTATTTCCTAATGGGTTTCACCAGGCTTCTGTGGTTTTCCTATAGCGGGTCACCATACTCCTGGCACAGGCCTAAAAACAAATACAGCATACTTCACTAAAGGTGTGGGGTTATAGAAAAGAACAATAAAAAAAAAAGAAAGAAAAATATTCTTAAAATTAGGCAAAGGCACGATGGCTTCTTTGTTATTCAAATCACACCCCTATGAAGGGCCTGTTCCATTTTAGGTCCTAATCTGCTGCCTCACGGCAGAGACCAGATCGTCTGTAGATAATGTGCAACTCACTGTCCAGAAACTCCAGGCCGTCCCATCTTTAGTCTAGCCCCACAACCAACTTTCTTGTGTCACCTATGTCAGATTAAAAGAATCAAAACATCCTTTTCTTCAGCCAGTATATACCTGTTTCAAAGCCAATGACTAAAATTAGTTCTGCTGAGATACAATTCTGTTCACAATGAGGGAAAAATGATCTCCAACTTTGCCATTTCAGGATAATGTTTTGGTTTTACCTTTGTATAACAATGATATATTCATGCAAACTTGAAAAAACAGTTTTCTTTCCAAAGTTGGATTCTGCTAACATTTCGGAAAAATGTTTTAAAGTAGTAGGTTGACTCCTCTCTACTCATCTAATAATGTAAGGGCAGCCTGTACCCAGGTTATGATCTTCAAGACTGATGACCTGACTCTGGGCACAGTGTGAGTTCTTAGTTAAATTCATGAGGCCTCCAGTTGGCATTTTCCACGTGCAGCAAAGTGGTGTTCATGGCCCAGCCAGTCCCTCACAGCCCCTCAGAAATCACCCTTCTCGTACATGCTGAAGGCTTTGTACAACAGGCTCTGCCAGAGGGTTTTCTCTGTCTTCAGCGTGCTGGACCCACCTACAGGGCAGGCTGGAACTGCTGGAGAATTTACATCCCTGGAAGTAGCCCTCAAGCAATGCAAAACAGGAGATGGTGTGCAATACTTTTGCTTCCTCCAGAATCCTTGAGGTGGACTCTGGCTCATTTCCCAGAGGCCCACAGCAGTATCCTGCTCATAAGGCTTCATGCATTGGCTTCTTTTCCTTTCATGGCCAGACTCTAAGGTAGCCTCCATGGTGCCCACCTCCTGGTATTCATAACCTTATGTGATATCCTTCCTTTGAGGTGTGAGGACCTGAGACTTGCTTGTCACTAACAGAGGGTGATGGGATGTAAGCTATTATGTGTACATGATTACATTCCATAGGGCTGTAGCACTATCTTTCTTTCTTTCTTTTTTTAAAGTACACTGTATCCGGTTTCAGACCTGTGCCAGGCCTGTGGTAACACTCTATACCTCTCCCTTGTTGGTCTGAGGGAACAAATGGCCATATTGGGAAAGCCCACATGGCAGGGAAATGAGGGTATCATCTGGCTGACAGCCACCGAGAAACCGAGGCCCTCAGCTCAATAGCCCATTGCCAACAACCATGTGACCTTAGAAGTGGACACTTTCCCAATCAAGCCTCAGATGAGAATTGCAGCCCCAGATGACACTTTGACTGTAGTTTTTGAGACCCCGAAAAAGCATTAGTTTACTCTGTACTTTTTGAACAATTCCTCATATTTCATTTTTATTATGAGCATCCTAAAGCTATGATTCCCACTTTTCTTTTGGTGTTTAAGTGACTCTTCCTGAGCAAACACACCGAATGGAAAAAACGAAACTAGAACTCAGGTCATCAGAGCTTAATGCAAGGACTTTTCTCTTCTACCCCACTCTTTCCTGCTGCTGCTCGCAAGAACCCAAGGGCTTCACAGAAGCTTCTGGTGCCAAAGAAAGGCTCTAACTAGTTTTTGTACAAGAATAAGCACGTGAGTGTATGTGTGAGTATGTGCCTACCTCTCTTTTGACTTGGTAAGAATGTAATGTATACATAATCTTGAAACACTAGCAAGTGGGGGTGGTGGTAAGGGAAGTGCACATTAGCCCCTCCATCCCTCAGCACACGTCCCTAGTCCCAATTCAGAACAACTTGGCAGTGATGAGCATCAAAGGGAATCCTTTCATATGAAGATGTTCAGTCAGCTCTTGCACTCGGGAAAATTCACCCTGTTGGCCTCCACCTTCCAGACCAACATCGGTTCATTTGGGAAATTGCAAAGATATGGGTGGTTTACCTCTATTTAAAGTAATTAGCATGAGGGAGGGCAATTCTTATCGTCATACTTATCTCTAGTGTTTACAATTATCATAAACTCTTGGGAAGGAATACTGGAGAAAATAATATTGACTTCTGGCAAGCCAGGAGTTGTAAGCAATCACCAGACAGACATCATGGGATGCCCCTTTCAGTAAGTTCTTCTTATTTATTTTTCCATAAAATTATTATTTGATTCACTATTTTGGTATAGGGCTATAAACTTTGAAGAAATTGTATATACTCTGAAGTCAGAAGAATTGATAGTAGCATGTGCCCATCAGCTTTTCCTGAATTGGAAAAACAGGCTGAAATCCAAGGTGTACTTCCCTCCCATAAGAAGCTTCAACATCACTAGATATTGTAACCGATAGTAGTCAATTTTAACAAGACTCCATGGGAAATAAATGGATGAATCTACCCTCTGCAACTGCCTATAGATCCACCTGAGACCTAAGATAATAGGATAAACTTACCCAATAAAAGAAATAGACACTCAAATTAGATAAAACACAATATTCAGCTGATTGTTACACAGCAGAGATTCGTCTAAACAAAAGTTGAAATTAAAAATAAGGACAAAGGCATATCTGGTAAATACTAATGGAAGTCAAAACAAACAAGCAAAACATAACACTGAGGGCTTATATTAATTTTAGACCAGGTTAAATTCAGAGCAAAAAAAAGAGTTAAATGATATGAAGAAGAGCACTTTATGATAAGAAAGTAATAAAGGATATAATCTATAGTTTATAAGCTGTCACGAGTCAATAATTATTAGATGACATCACTTCAGCAATTGTAGAGCAAAACCTCTGAAAACACAAGAAGAAATATACAGAAATATATCACAAAATAGAAAGTTTTCACTCATGCTGTTTACCAAAACAAAGCAAGCATAGATAAATACATTTTTAGGGGATGTATCCAGTGATAGGCAGTCAGAGGATTCTAAAAATCATTACAAGCTCCTACCAGACCATTTTTTGATCTACAAATGCACTTCCAAATATTATTTGGTATGTCAACAAGTTGAAAAATACTTACAAACAACTTTTAGGTCAAAGAGAAAGAAAAAGATTATTTTAGTATCTATTAAATAACTAATAAAACACTGGCCTTTGAGACCTACGGAATTTGGGCTAAAGTTAAATGCAGAGAAAGAGTTTTAGCTCTAAAACATTCAAACTGCTAAATTGAAAATTCTTAATTTAAAATTATAAAGAAACATATGACCCATTGGAGGCAAGACGGTGGGGAGTGTGGAAATTCACAAACATTGCAAGAAGGAAATATGTTGGTAAAACATTTTGCAGAGCATTATCTATCAAAGTGAAAATGAATATACCCTCTGGCCTAGCAATTTTACTTGAGGAATGTATATAATTGGAAAAGTGTGACAGATATGTTTATAATGATTTCATTGTTTATAAAAGTGGAAATTGGGAAACAAATGTCCTTCAGTGGGATTTTGGAAAATGATGATTACTATTGAAACTCATAGAATACTACGCTAGTATGAACCCATTAAAATGATCAGGTCAATAAAAAATAAAACAAGGTATAGAAAGTCTGGTTCCTCTTGGAACAAAAAAACAATAATAAATGCTTATTATGTATATAAGTATGTAATTATATAGATCTGTTTTGTAAGAGTACATATAAAATGTCGATGACTACATCTTGGTAATGGTTTCAGAGGGAGAAAATTTCACGGCTTTTACTTTTCTTACAATAAGGCTGTGCTACATATAAAATATACACCATTTAAAATTGTCTCCAGATTATTTAGAATATTGTACAAAAAAACTAAATATAGGAATGTTCACCACAGAATTATTTATAAAGTTCAAAAATTGGCAACAACCTAAGGGTTTAGAAATAGGAACTCTGTTGAGCAAATTCTGGTGCGAGTATCCAAAAAAAATACAGGACAGTGTCTAAAAATGATGCAAAAGAGTATTCATTGGTGAAAAATGTTAGTAACGTAATGTTGGATTTTTAGAAGGCAGACTAGAGAGTGCATGGCCCTGGTACAAAACGATGTTAGAGAACCGTGCAATGTGGAATGGACATTATGTGGGCCTGAGCCTGCTGAGGCCTGTTCTTAGATATTGACCTCCCATATTTCACTAAACATTCCGGAACAGGCTGAGTGTGTCTATTGACTGCACTAAGTCGGGACAGGTTTGGTCCAAATGTCCAGCACAGCTGGGCTGGAATGTGCCTGCTGGTGGGGGCGAATCCCCAGCGAGCATGGCAAGGCCCATTTCTTATGCTGGGGGGTGGTCCTTATTCTTTCTATGCTATCACTCATGGGGTATGTTCATGCCTTGAGTATTTTGGAGAGGGTGGTCCCATTGTATGCTATTTAAATGATCTCCCCAAGGTTTTTATAACCTTTATTCTAAGCAACATTACATTATCTAACTGTGTTTATGTCTTTCTGTCCATTTTTACACCATAATGCTCATATATCTATGCAGTGGACATGGAATTGGGGAGGAGAGGTATGTGAGAAAGAATAGATTAACATGTTAATATTTGTGCCTTGTGTCTGAATGATGACGTTATAAATGATTTGTATCTTCCTTTTGCTTCTGCTTATTTTATGAATTTTCTAGAATGTATATGTATTACTTGAACAATTTTAAAGTTATTCAAAAGGCAGCTTTAAAACAACGAGGATAGAAGGACCCCAGTGTAGTTTGAGCATTTATTTATATAGGAATCAAATTAGTTGTGGTTAATGTATTGGGGTGGGGAGATTATGATTTTTTTCCTTTTTTATGTTTCATGCATTTTTAAAATTCACAGTCAGAAAAATGTCAATAATAATTTTTTAAGATGGTTCTCGTTTTGAAAATGCAAGGGTTTGTAGTGTAGGTCCTTGTCAGTTGAAGTGTGGCTCACAGACCAGCAAACATGACCCAGCAAGTGCAGAGACTCAGGCCCCACCCCAGACCTTCCCATTCTACATCTGCCTTTGAGCAAGATCCTGGCTGCTTCACAAGTTTCACAAGAGTAGGGGTCCGTGATAATTCACTACTCAGAGATTTTGTTTTCTTCCATTTATCATCACTCTTTAGTTCATCTGTTAAATATTCTGATTGGTATTAAAAGTTTCTACAATTTAGAAGTGATTGAGGTCAGATGATGACCACTTAATTCTAACCCTTAGTCACTCCAGGGATATTTGTGCAGGATTTTCAATGACATTTTGATAAAAAACATATGTACTTTAGAAGACTATAAATGGCCTGTTTGGAGGATGGGATAGACAGAGGGAAGGTGGGGACAGATATGCAGAGGGAGAACCCTTGACTATAATTAACTCTCAATGTCGATGGAGATAGGAGATGCTCAAGATATAAAAATCATGCATGGGGATAAACGGTAGATATGGTTTCCATTATCAAATCAGTTTTGTCATTGGTTATTCCAATTATGGAAGGATTGATTAATAACCTATACCTCTAGATTGTATAAAGAATCATACATGCATTGTCCAATTTTATCTTTACCACTACCTGATGAGATAGACATTTTAAAGAACAGCGTTATGGTCCAGAGAAGTTAAATACTGCTAAAGATCTCAGAGATAATCAGTGATAGAATCATAGGTCACAGCATCTTCTGCACCAATAGCCAAGATTACGGCAAGGAAGAATCGCTTATATGACCACTCCTTCTTAAAAGGTTCTAGCCTCTGGCTTCAATCCCACATTCAACCATGTGTCCTTGTCACTTACCATAGCCTAGGACTATGTTGGGTACTAAGCAGAAAGCAAAGAAGCATAACACATGGTGCCCACCAAAAGCTTACAATCTTCTGAGGATAGACTGTCCTTGCCATAATTTATATTTATTAAATTCAATATGTCAGGCATTCATGTCATCACCCTGTGAACTTGACATATCCCATACTGAGTGAGCATTCATTCTGGGATCACTTTTCCCTAGATTAGTTCAAAACACTTATTTTGTCACAGGTTTAGAGACTTTTATATAGAAACCATCATGTTTATATCAAAAGAATGAGTCCATTTCCATCAGGACAAATTTTTCCTTCAAATGATCCTTTTCATTGTGCTATCAATGCTTATCCACAGAAAAAAATAATGTTTCCCAGATGAACAGCCCTAGACAGCTTCAAATGGAAATCCCTCTGATTATTTAGCTTGCCTCTGTTCTGAAGGGCTGCACCCCAGAGAGACGGAGACAGCATTAGTCTGCCAGGGCTGCTGTTTCCAATTAGCCATGACTGCTCAGTATCTGCCACCAAGGTAGCAGGTTTTACTGCTCTGCCTAATTGGTTGCTAGATCCATTAATATCATTGAAAGGCACCTTAAAAAATGTGCCCTCAGTAGTGAATGTTCTAAAGAAAATAGGATTAGTTTTCATAAATGCTAGCTAGAAAATGTCATTAAAATTTCCCCATACATATCAGCATTTTAGGTACAGTCAAGTCTTTCCCAACCTTACGTGCATGCATTTGCTCATCTTGGTTGGTGGTCCCAGGTGTGAGCCCTATAGGCAGCAAAGCAGAGCAGATACGAGTATGGAGTCGGGAACTGCTTTTTTGTGTGAGTTTGACTTGAGTTTTTGCCAGGTATTAGCTGTGTGCACATGGGCAAAGTTACTTAACCTCACTGTGATTCAACTCACTCATCTGTAAAATGAGAATGATAATAGGATCTCATAGGGTTGTCAGGAGAATTAAATGACATCAATATCGTTGGTGCTTAGAGCAGTGCCTAGCATGAAGTTAACGCCATCTATCCATCAGCTAATATTAAATTGCACCTTTTCTGGAACTGAAGTCCAAGCCTATTCTCTCAGTAGGAATGAAAATATTTCCATACATTCTAGGTGATAGTACCTAGTCTTTACTCCTATAGAATAGTCTGACACAGTAGAAATAGTACTGAAAGAGGAATTAGGAAATGTGTTTGTAGTTCTATTATTAATGAGATTGGGGATTCTTGGATAAATTTCATAGATATGGTTACTCATTTGTAAAAGAGGACAATAGAGTAGCCTAATCTTGAAATTTCCTTCCAGTTACAAGTTTCAATGATTCTGGGCTTTTGTTAGGGCTCCCTTTAGGATGAGAGAGATAGGAATTGTATGTATAATACAATAATTCGTAGTTGAAGCAGAGAGAAAAAACTTTTAAAATTGTCTTTGTTAATAGCTTGTAGCTTTTCATTGCCAAGCCTTTTTGAAATATCTGGTGCTTGTATCACTCGACACAGAGTCTACCAGATTGGGGCTAACTGGATCCCTTGTAAAACTCACCCCAGGGAGTGACTATTCACATGCTGAACCACCACTTCCAAGAGGGGCCAGAACAACCCTGGTAAGCCGACACTGAAACAGTAGGTCACTACCAGGAAGATTGCATGACCCTGGAGTCCCAGTGGAAGGCCAGAGCAGTGCAGCTGTAGGAGGCTGAATCACGGCCAGCAGTTCATTATCCTGCTTAAAGTAGGATGACCTGCTGCTTAGGGGTCTTTGACAACCCCCACATGGCTTATTCAGCAGATGCTTTAGTCTATGGTGACAGGTTGTTTATGTGGATCTAATAAAATCACTTCTGATTCATATCAGGCAGGATGTCTTCAAAAAAATACACCATCCACTGCTTTCAATAATATTGGAGGGTGAAAGTCATATCCAAGTTGAATATGAAATGTGAGAGGTCGTGTTTGTGAAGTTGATATGGTTATTTCCTAGTCCTCGTGGTACTTTCGTCCTGGGATACCTGTGCTTCTGGAACTCCTGTAGGCTATGATATTTGTATGGAAGATAGCCCATTTATATTTGAGCAAAGCCTCCTAGGGTTTGTAATCCTCAGGCTACCAACTGCCCTCTGAACGCACAGAAATTGATACAACACGCAGTGGGATACTACATAACAAATCCCTGCTGAGATGCTAATGCTAAGTGACCAGCACTGCAACATTACAAATTAGACCCCTGGGTGTGCTTGAGATAGGCAAAACTGTGAGTGCTAAATATCCTTCACTGAATTATTTTAACAGTGTAGATTTTGATGATGATAAGAAAAAATTATGAGACCAGTTGGATAAAGGTCTATGTGTCAGCACTCTCCAACTGAACTTTCTGCCATGAGAAACTGAGTTTGTTTTTTTTTATTTGCATGGACAGGCACCAGGAATTGAACCCGGTCTCTGGCATGGTAGCCGAGAACTCTGCTACTGCGCCACCATCGCCTGCCCAGAAACTGAGTTTTAAACAAAATTTATTTTTAATCCTTTAAATAGCCTATCTAATGGTTACCATTTCGGACAGGACAGTTATGGATCCTACAAGTCAGAAAACTTGAGTTGTTACCATTTAGTAAATAATTTGGACTCAAACCCTTTGCAATTATTTCCATCGGCAATTTTTAAAAACAACTTGAGAAGGAAGTTTACATTCTAATTTCCAAACCTGGCCTTGATTGGTCCTATGCAAGTCCAGCTCCAAGGAAAATTGCAAGGTAAATGAAGTCTGTGTTTTTCTTCTGTGCCTTTTCTTACCATTCCTTTTATCCTTGGATGCTATCAACTACTTCTTACCTTTTTCTATCCATTGAGCACCACCCCAAGTCACATTCTCCTTGTGTTTTGCTTTACTGCTTATAAAGTAGGCTATTAGCAGGTATAATATCCCCCATGGGAATTTTCATTGCAATATGTAACTACTGAAGACCAAACAATGATTTTGAAATCCAACGGTAGTGCTTTTCAAAATGTGGTCTGAGAACAACTGTGTGTTAGTTAGATTCAGTTGTCAGCTTGGCCAGGTGAGCATACCTAGTCTTGTTGCTGTGGACATAAGCCAACGGTATGTGAACCTCATCTGTTGCCAATTACATCTGCAGTCAGCTAGGAGGCGTGTCTGCTGCAATGAGTGATGTTTGACTTAATTGGCCGGTGCTTAAATGAGAGATCTCAATGTAGCACTGCTAGGCAGCTCGGCATTCCTCATTTCAGCACTTACAGCTCAGCCCAGGCCTTTGGAGATGCAGAAAGAAGTCACCCTGGAGAAAGTTGTTGGAACCCAGGGGTCTGAAGAGAAGACCAGCAGAGACCATCCTGTGCCTTCCACGTAAGAAAGAACCTCAGTGGAAAGTTAGCTGCCTTTCCTTTGAAGAACTAACAAAATAAATCCCCTTTTATTAAAAGCCAATCTGTCTCTGATGTGTTGCATTCGGGCAGCTAGCAAACTAGAACAGATTTGGTACCGGAGAGTGGAGTGCTGCTGAGGTTTGCAAATGCCAGATATGTTTGAACAGTGTTTTGGATGGCTAAGGGGAAGACTTTAGAGGAACTGTGAAGAGATTGATGACAAAGTCCTGGAGTGTTTGAAGAGACTGTTGGTGTAAATAGAACTACTACCAATCTTGACAAAGGAGGACACAAAAGGGAGAGATTGGAGTTTGCAGAGTGAGAACCATGGAAGCTTGGGTCTGAAGCCAAGAAACCTCGGCCAAGAGAGTGGACCCACCCATATACATGGAGAGGGTGAGTTTACCCTGAAGGGTGAGGATGAGTCTCCCCTCTCATTGCAGTGGAAGAGTTGTGCAGCCTCGGGCCTTGGAAAAAGTAGAGCATGCTCCTTGGGGGACTGGGAGAGCCTGGCTGCCACCACATGGAGGAGTTGAGCATGTGCCCCAGAAATGGCAGAGAGCCTAGGGGTGGCCTGATGCCTAGAGAGAGTGGAGCCAAGAGGTGGTCTCCTCGATGTTCCCTGAGGTTGACTTGGAAAGAGGCCGGCCACTGCATAGACCCTTGGAAGGGGTGGGACTGCCGCTTTCTACAGCCGAAGGATAAATGACTTTCAGACTTTGAAATCCAATGGTGTTTACCTGCAGGTTTTCCTTCCAGTATCTCCCTATGGATCCGGTGTTTATCCTCCTTTGCATATTGGCATCAGATAACTTGTTTTGAGATTCACAGGCCCAGAGCAGGAAGAGAAGTTTTTGCACCTGTTTAAGGTGATGCTTGAAGTTGCCAAGTTGACAAGGGGTGGACATGTGTTAGTTAGATTCAGTTGTCAACTTGGCCAGGTGAGCATACCTAGTCTTGTTGCTGCGGACATAAGTCAATGGTACGTGAACCTCATCTGTTGCTAATTACATCTGCAGTCGGCTAGGAGGTGTGTCTGCTGCAGTGAGTGACGTTTGACTTAATTGGCCGGTGCTTAAATGAGAGATTGCAATATAGCACTGCTAGGCAGCTTGGCCCAGGCCTTTGGAGATGCAGAAAGAAGTCACTCCGGGGAAAGTTGTTGGAACCCAGGGGCCTGGAGAGAAGACCAGCAGAGACCATCTTGTGCCTTCCACGTAAGAAAGAACCTCAGTGGAAAGTTAGCTGCCTTTCCTCTGAAGAACCAACAAAATCCCCTTTTATTAAAAGCCAATCCGTCTCTGGTGTGTTGCATTCCGGCAGCTAGCAAACTAGAACACCCTGGTAGTGGAATCACTTTGGGAATGGGGGAAGGACGTGTTGGAAATTTGAATTCCTGTGCTCCATGCCAGATGCTCTGATTGAAAAACTCTCTGGGAGATGGAATCCGGCATCTTCTTAGAGATCAGCAGAGAGGTAAGAGCACAGACTCTAACCAGACTGCTTCAGTCATAATTTCATTTTCAGTCCTAAATAAGTGTTAAACCTTGAGCAACTGATGAAACCTCTTTGTGCTTTCATTTTCTCACTTGTGAAATGGGGATAATCACAGTACTTACCTCAGAATCGTTGTGAGCAATAAATCAGTTGATATATGTGAGGTTCTTAAGAGTGCCTGGTGCATATGAAGCCCTATACTGACTATCATTACTATTACTTTTAGCAAGCAATTTGGATAATTTTTATACACACTTAAGGTTGAGGAGAAAAAATGTGAAAACAGTCGAAGAGTAGGGAATTCAGGTAGCACAGTGATAGCTCCAGCCTGTGTCTCCGTGTCTTCAGCTGTAAAATAAGACAGTAATATTTATTCAGAGTTAAATGGATGTAGAGTACAAATGTGAAAGTCCTTTAGATTCCATGCAAAGTAGTACTGTGGTTTAAACCTGAGAGTACCGGCTTGGTGTTTTTGAATGGAGTGGGTTGCTCAGGCGCTATCACACAGACTATTACATTAGGGAATTGCAAGAAGTAAGACTCAAACCCATGTATATGGGAGGGAGGTGGGGTATCCTCATGTGAGTGAAATTTTCAAATAGTTGTGCTTATAACACAAAGATTTTCAGTGGAATCATTGCACATGTCGGGTTATGAAGCCTTTCGTTTCACAAATCACATACACCTGCCAAATGGGACAGGCGATTTTCCCTTGTCAGCAAGCTGAAGTGAAACCTTTACTGATCATCATCTTGCCAGTTAGAAAATGGATCTCACCAACTATTTATTCTGGAAGTGAGAAGCGTCTTGCCTCTGGGAGAGATTATAAAATGGAGTCATTTTACTCCTGACACTTTCAGAGTCAGTTCCCCCTTTTGGGACAACTCAAGAACCATATACCGTGCCTTTGGCAAGAAAACATTTTCTACGTGCTGCTGGCTAACACCTCATGCAGGAGTTTTATTTAAGGTCTGTGTGGGGCCAGAAACCAAAAGCCAATAAGTTGACACTTTCTGAAGAACACAAGATATTTCAAGGCCTCAGCTGGCAGAGTTTTCCCTCTTTTCTTTCGGTATTATAACTCACTATTCTTTTGAGTGGATGATTGAACTCTGATAGTAGCATGTGGCTAAGTTTTGGCATTTTCTATCCTCTCAATTTCTGAAACAGATACATAAACTCGCTCACCCCTCATTTATCTTCAACAATGTATGGTATTTATTCTATTTCTATTAAAGATACCATGCATTATGCCCTCCTTTGATCTGAAATATATATATTTAAAGTTTTGTATGTTTATGATTTAAAGCATTTTTTGTGAAATATGATTGTGCTTTACAGCTTACTTCAGAAGAGCAAAGACTAGTTTAATTGTCCACTAAATTTATCTTTACCATTTCCAGAGGTTTCAAGTTTCCCTAGGGTATGGATCACCTGGCTGTCCTGGAAAGGGGGCTGGGAAAATTGAATCTGAGGTACCTCTGGTACAAAGGAGCCCTGAGAGCCCTGGTCAGCACTGATGCTCAACCAAGGTACGCCTCTGACATCTTCAAGAGATTATCTCAACCCCATAATAGGTTCTTCTATTAGCAGGAAAGAATTAGCAGAAGTCTTCCAACAGGCCTTATCTTCCTCAGAGCCTATGAATGCAACATCAACCAGATTCTAACTAGCATATAACTGGGTCAGTTGGGGAGTCCAGTCTTCTCTCAAGAAAACCAAATTCACAATTCATGAGGCTAGTATATAATTGGACAGGTTTCAGGACATAGAGAGACACACTGAAAATATTGCTTTTTATCTATTCTTATTCATACCAGATCAGCATAAAGTCTCAAAAGTTATTCTTTATTTAATTTTCAGCTAACTCCCTTCATACAAGTGTTAAAATCAAATAAACTCAATTGAACACCCTCACTGAGAGACAGATCTTGATTTAGCTCTTTCTCCATGAAGTTCAAAGTAACTTGTTCTCCACAACCCCAGAGAAAGAAATATCTCAAAGCAAAAAGAGACAAATACATTAATTTTTGGGTTTTGAGGGTCTAGTAGCCCAGTCTAGGCACTATGAGAGTCATTTAACAAAGCCTCAGGGTAAACCCCTATAGGCCGTTTTTGCATAATTGACTGACTTTTGCTGCAAAGGCTCCATGTAAGTGTTACTTCAACTAAAGTGGCTTTTCTGCTCATGAGGACTCATAGACATTTTTAAGAATACAGTGAAAGCAATAGACCCAATGCCTAGTTTAAAAAAAAAAAAAAAACTCGTATGTATGAACACAAAGCTTTGCACATAATTTTAGGAGGTACTTAAACATCATGAAGTCCATCCATAGGTGCCTTAAGTTAAGAAAGAAATCTAATTTAAACTAAAACATTAAATTACAATGTAGCTGTAAAGAAATCTAACAGGTCTGAATTCACATCTTCTCTCTGTTACTGGCTCAGGGAAATACCTTATCTAGACCTCATCTCTTTCATCTGTAAAATGAGGATGATAATAGCATCTATTTCCTAGAGTTTTGTAAGTATTAGATGAGATAATACACGTGAAAACACTTAGCACATGCCTGGTGCATAGATAGCATTCGAAGTTAGAATTATTTTGTTATCAATCACTTGAAAACAAATATGGATGGGATTCTACAAGATGGAAAATTAGTCTAGATGCTAGTTAGCATTCTCTTCTCACCCTATAACCAGAAGATGCCCAAGAAGTAAACAAAGGATTTGGAGAAAAAAAGAAAAAGCCTGAAAAAAACAGCTTAAAAATGGAGCAGGTACAGCCAAGAAACATCATAACAAGGATGGGAAGATGCGGAGGACTTTCAATTGTCCTGGTCATATGGTTGCCTTAGGAACAGAAAGACACCTTCCTACCTTGTGCCACTGAGTCAGCAGAAAGGCTGACTAGATTTAGGAGAGCTAACAAGATGGCTCTGTGGTTGTGACAAGCCTCCCATAGGATCCTCCAAACTCATCCTGGGCATTAATCAACTACAACTAAGGGAGAAGAGTCATCTGGTGAGGAGACAGCAGAGAGAAAAGATCAAGTCCAGCAGACTGTGGCATGATGGGCTCTCTGTCTAGGACACGGCACCCACCCACATCCAATCTTTAGGAGCAGCACGAGAACCTGGGCCTCACTATTTAACAAACTAGCCAAAGGGAGATAAACTCAAAGGCAAAATAAAGCAGACATCTGAGGAGCTCAGCAATGACAAAAAATCAGACTGCAAACACTAGGCAAACTGGTATTGAAACAGCTCTTGTTAATTCTAACCAACAATTCAAAGTAAAACTATTAAAAATTCCTAAAGAATTGAGAGGGAACATTTGGAACACAAAGCAGAAACAAGTAGGCTTACTGGGTGTGAAAAATATCTGAGTTTAAATAAATTATTGATGCATCAGATAAATAACAAAAAGGATGCAGCCAAAGAATTAACTATGGAAAAGTAGGCTGGATAATTCTCCCCAAAAGGCACTTGAAAAAAAGAAAGAGTTGGGGGAAAAGTCAAGAGATATGTAGGCATCAATAGCAATATCATAATATATATGAAAGAAGTTCCAAAAGGAGAAAAAAATACATATAGATAGAGGAAAGGAAATATTTAAGAGATAACACCCAAGAATTTCCCCCAATTGATAAAGGATGAATGAAAAAAACTTCAGATTGAAAGGACCTTAAATTGAATGGCATAGAAATTGAGAAGCCCAAATCTAGAAACATGTGGTAGAAACTATGCATATTGATGGAAAAGAGAAAAACCTGAGTTTCTAGAGAGAAGAATAGATCACCTATAAAGTAAAACAAATCATATCAGCATCAGACTTCAAAAAGTACACTTGAGTGTAGAATAGAGTGGAATGATATTTCAAAAATTTTAAGAAATAACTTGCTAATTTTAAAGAAAAAATGAAATTCATCAATGTCACCATGTATAGTTGATATGAAAAGATCAAAATCCAGCAATATGTTGTCATATGTGGCCATAAAGAAATTTACTTAAAATTTTTATTTTGAGGGACCTGGCAAACTCATTTTTTAATTTATGTGGAAGAATAAGGTGCATAAATAGCTAAATCAAGTTTCAAAAAGAAAAGTAAAGGTGTGTAGAGGGTTTGGAAGGTGGGAATTTCCCTAAGTGATATTAAGATGTAAGCAGAGCTGAGTAATACAAAACAGGACAAACTGATGGAATAGAATAGAGTTTGGAGGTAAAATATGACATCTCAAAGCCATGGAAAAAAGGATTATTTATAAATGGTATTGAAAAAACAGGATCACCATTTAAAGCTAAACTTGTTCATTACCCTGGAATAGACAACAGACAGATTAAAAATCAATACATGAAAAATAAAATGCCAAAGAAAAGAAAAAAAATGTGAACAAGAGTAAAACTTTTTAAATGAATCCTAAAAATATAAACTGTCAGGCAAGAACAAATGATGGATTTGGTACAATTCAAAATTAAAGATTTCTATCTGCTGAAGGACAACAGAGACAAAATCAACAGACACATGGCACAGTAGGAAAGACATTTGTACATCAACAAGAAAAAGACATGAAACAATAGAAAATAGGCAGAATAGATAAACATAGTTTATAGAAGGAAATTACACAATGGCTAACAGATACATATATGAAGGAAAGTTCAATCCACTGTTAATCAGGTAAAGACAAAACTAAATAACAAGGAGATACTTTACACCAGTCAGAATAGTAAAATAAGAAAAAGCATTTAATAGCAAATGTTAATGAAGATGAAAAGAAATGGAAACTCCCGTTTTCTGCCAGCAGGAAGATAGAAATATGAAGATATTTCTCAATAAAAACTGATATTTTATTTAGTGTAATCAATTATGCATTTGTCCTATGACCCAGAGATTCCAATCCCGGATTTATATCCATGGAGGTTCACTGTAGTATTGGTGATGGCATAAAATTGGAAACAATCTGGGTGTTCCTCAGCAAAGAAATGGGTGGGTAAATATGGAACACACAGATAAAGGGAAAACCATTTATAAGGGAAAATAAAGAAAGTGGCTGTACATAACCTTTGGGGAAAGGATTTCAAAGTATGTTAAACATTAAAAGAAGGAAACATACAAGCTTAGCAGCAAAATATCCTGCATATAAATAAAAATATAGGTGGTGCAAGGGTAGCTCAGTGGTAGAATTCTGGCCTGTCATGCTGGAGACCCTTGCTTGATTCCTGGAGTCTGCACATACCCCCCTAAAAATAAAATAATTAAAAAATATATATATATATATACCACCTACAAAACAATAGTATAAGTAAACATGCATATTTAAGACCTTGCGTCACACATAGTTAGTACCCACAAGTATGAAAAGAATGGGAGTGGGCATTGCAAAGAAGAGGAAACATGCATAGACAAATTCGAAGTTTTGAATTGACCATTAATGATAATGCATGTAGAGCTGAAGAAGTATAACTTAATTCTGTGCTTGTGATAAATGTAAGAGAAGAAAAACACGCACATAAATCTTGAAAGTTAAATGAGAAATCAAATTAAGAAAAGGAAGACTAAATAGAAAATGAGAAATCAAAGAAGAACTTTATATTTATGCAGATTCAAATATCTTTATATGGAAGAAAATGTAAAGAAGTAATTTTTTTCAAGTCTCCAACAATACAATTTAAAGTTTAATTTAGACATGTTTTGCTTGAATACATCTTGTTTCTTCCTTATTTTCAAAGGATCTCATTTTGGATATGATATTAAAATTGTAAGTCAAAAGCTAACAGAACCAGTCATGCCTAAAATGATAAAACTGCAGAAAGTGTTGAAAAGTCAACTAATATTTAACAGTGACAATATTGCTAATAATATCATTGATGTCTTGAATTAATATACCCCTTTACTTCTTATGTGTTCAAGGAATTGTGATTGTAGCTTTGTTTGACATTAATACAACACTGTTAACATTTTTCATAGGTTATTACATCGATTCAATGCAATGAGACCTGATGGTATCTCATTTTCTCTGTCAACATCAGCATTTGTGTTCACATTCTTATAATGGAGAGTAAGGCTAAGGTGTTAGGTCTAGTCCAAGCAGTTATTTGGAGAATAGCTATGAGTTGTACAACAAGAGAGGGAGATGGACAAGAAATGACTAAAGACATGAGGGTGCAAATCGTTTCAGGAATTGGAGAAAATGATTAGAATCTCTATATTCATGTGATAGATTTTTTTATTGCTTCCATAAGCTTCCTATACTTAACTTCAGCACAGGTCACCTACCCTAAATGTTCCCATGTCTATCGCTACCTGAGAGCCCATTCACATGATACAGAATGTCGGTCACTTTCTACAGCCAAGCCCTATCATTTCAATCATCTCAGTTTTATTCCCCATCAGACCATAACTAGTATCAATTAACATTATAAAATATAGATAATTTAGTGGCCCTGTCCAGAAATGCTCTTTATCTCATTAATGATAAATTCCATATTTAGAACCATGTTATCTATGAATTCACCAGAAATAGACGTCTCAAAAGAGCTATGCAATGACACTTTTCAAATTAACATGGCCTTTCTTAATTTCTTAGAGAAGTACTGAACAATGTTTTAATAAATGAACAATGAATTTTTAGTGGTGTTCTGAATAAATTCCTATCTTCCTACTCTTTTAAAATAAGTTCCATGTTGGAATTTCAGTGCCTTGAGTATGTCAAACATTGTTCAATATCTCATAGACAACTGAAAACTAAACACTGTTACATAATTTGCTTAGTCATATTGACCATCACAAGTAACCATCACAATTTTATGGATGCAATGACTGACAAAGATAATTTTCCTTCTAGAGTGAAATGTCTCAGGACAAACTTGACCATTAAAAATAGTTAGGCATTGTAACCAGATGCATTATCGTTATAACAAAATATTCTATGAAAGAAGCAAAATTCCAATGTAATAATTACCCAGTATTCTCTATGCCTACTCATGTCAACTGAGAATTAAGAGAGGAAATTTCCGTAGTTTGTTGACAGGGTTACAAATTATAAAGGTTCCAGATGCTAAGACCCAAGAGGTTAAAAAGTCTCAGAGTTTACACAATAGCTTGTAATGTTGAACGAATGTTATTTTTACATTAGATAAAAACATGCAAGATCTTTGAAGTAGGGAATGAAGAGAGGAAGTCCATTATACTTAGCAGAGTATTAAAAAATTCTTCCCCAAGGGAAAACAATAAAATAATCCTATTATGATATTATTAACAAATGTAACTTTTCTATTCCTAAGCAATTTGTCTACTTCTGGAAATACATGCCATTTTTTTAGTGTTTTCTCTGCTGCTTCATGATTTTTGCTTAAAAATAAAATATATGATACTCTCATAAACCGCAGATGTTTATGGAGAGGTTTATTACTTTCCTTCATATAAAGCTTAAGTATATTTGCTAAATTTCATCTCCTTCCCTCTGTCATTTCCATAATTAACATTTTTCAGTATCTCTAGACTGGAATCATATGGCCTTTTGTGCCAGGCGGAGTTGCATTTGCTTTGTAGCTAAAAGATCAAATATTTAATTTGAACTGAAAAATTCAGTAAGGAAATGGAGTGCCAAAGAAAATACTCAGTGCTCTCTTGCAACTTTTTGGCAGAGGTTTAATTGGCAATAGAAATATTATTTGTGATTTTGTAATCATGGAGAGATAGCAGGAGGTGCTGATACAATTGGATCTTTACTCTTCTCAGACGCTTAATCTAAAAAAGATTAATGAGCATTTAATTGATATAACTAGTCTTCAATAACTGTGTTTTTTCTTTATTTTATAAGTTTGTTTTATTAGAGACATCTCTTTACAAGAGTCTGAGCACACTTATAAATGTCATATGCATAAGCAAAAATAAATCAAGGGTAGGGCTCATTTCAAAAGCTGACGCATGAAATATCCAGATTTTTAAAGAAGATGACTTTTGTGTGCGTGTGTGGGTGTGTTTAATTTATTGTAGTAACATGTATAACACAAATATTTCTATTTTAAACACTGAAGTGTACAATTCAGAGCTATCAATGACATTTATCAATATTATTGTGCCACCAACAATTAATTTTAAAGGCTTTTTATTGTATAATATAACATATATACAAAGGAAAGAAAAAAGCAATAATTTTCAAAGCACACTTCAAAAGTAGCTACAGAACAGATCCCAGAGTTTGTCATGAGCTGCCACTCTATCATCTCAGATTTTTCCTTCTTACTGCTCCAGGACACTGGAGGCTTGAAGGACTATTAATAGAGTGATTCAGCAGCCATACTCATTTGTTAAATCCCATTTTTCTGTTATGCCTCCTCCTTTTCCTTTAATCCTTCTCCCAATCTATAGAAATATCTTGGGAATCCCTGCTGTGACTTTTTCATGTTGAAAAGGGGTATCTACACTAAAAGGTAGGATGATATAATTAATTGATAATCTTGGAGAGGCTGGTCCCTCTGAGTTTCAGGATTTATCTGACCTAGAAACCTTCTGAGAATTGTATGTTTCAGGAAGACAAACCTAGTGCATGAAAGCTTTATAGAGTCTCAGTTTGAGCCCTAGTTGTTCTTGAGAGTCAACAGGAGTGACAACAGTTGGGGTTTAGCAAACAGTGGCAATTAGCACTATCTAACTGAAGCTTGTGTAAGGGTAGCCTCCAGAATAGCCTTTCAACTCTATTTCTCTTGGTCACTGATGCCACTTATTTTATTACACAAGAAGATGACATTTTGAAGATATAATTCACATACCATAAAATTCTCATTTTTTTCCTTGCCTACACAGACTCTGGGAATCAAACCCAAGTCTCTAGCCTGGCGGGCTAGAACTCTGCCACTGAGCCACCATTGCACCAACTAAAATCTACACTATTAGATTTTAGTCATCAAATTTTAAGGCATCACATTTTTGTGAACCTATCACCACTATCTAATTCCAGAACTTTTTTGTCACTCCAAAAGAAATATCTTACCCATTAGTAGTCATTTCCTATCTCCCACCATCTCCTAACAACTCCTAATCTGTTTTGTGTCTCTATGCATTGTCTATTCTGGATGTTCAATATAAATGGAATTATACACTACATCGCCTTCTGTGTTTGGCTTTCTTCATATAGCATAATGATTTCGAGGTTTATCCAACTTGTAGCATGAATTAGTACTTATTTCGTTGTTGCTGCTTTGCATGGGCAGGCACCAGGACTCGAACCTGGGTCTCGGGCATGGCAGGCGAGAACTCTGCCACTGAGCCCCCGTGGCCCGTCAAGTACTTCTGCCAAGTACTTAATCCATTTTTATGACTGAGTAACATTCCATTGTTTGGATATACCATATTTTGTTTACGCATTCATCAGCTGATGGACATTTGGGTTGTTACCACTTTTTGACTATTATTCATAATGTTTCCAAAAACAATTATTTACAAATTTTTTATGTAGACATATGATTTCATTTTACTCAAATGTATATCTAGGGGAGGAATTCCTGAGTCATATAGTAACTCAATGTTTAATTTTTATTTATTTTTTTTTGCCACACTCTCCTCCCACTCAAATGTAAACTCCATGAGAAACAGGTTGTTGTTTCATTTACTGTCCTATCCTCACCTGAAACAGCTCTTGGCAACAGTGGGAGCTCAACTGTATTCACTGAATTTAACAGTCTGCTAGCTGTCTCGCAGTACTCACACTCCCTTTTTTCTAAAGTAATAGAAATTTTAGCTGAATATATAGCTGCCCAGTTAAGGTTACCTCTTCTTTGCAGACAGAAATGGCCATGTGACTGGATTCTGAGCAATAAAATGAGAGTAGAAATAAGGTGTGCAATTTCTTTTTTCTTTTTTTTTAATTTGTAAGTTTATTCCCTATCTTGGGTGTAATATCATTTCAGTAGCCATAGCTCTCTGGCTAATGTCTAAGGCACAGAATGGCTGCACTAAGAATCTTTGCTGTCAACTTTTAGAAAAACAAATGTGTCTTTTCCATAGTGTGCTTTATTTTTATTTTTTCTCTTTTATAGAATCTTTATTTTGAATGGTCAATGTTAAAACCGTGTAATATATGGAAGCCATTGCTTGTGAAGTCATTTGTGTACTCTGGCTGCAGAGATGCAACATGTAGTTTATTGTTATATATGAGGACAGATTTTCTTCCTGGGCCATATGATTTGGAGTTTGCTTTCTTTACCAGAGTCATCATATCTATCCTTTTATGTCTGACTTATTTCACTCAGCATTGTATGCTTTAGGTTCACCCACCCATGTTGTCACATACTTCAGGACCTTGTTTGGTCTTACTGCTGCATAATATCCCATCGTGTGAATATATCACATTTTGTTCATCCATTCATCAGTTGATGGACCCTTGGATTGTTTCCATCTTTTGGCAATTGTGATCAGCACTATAATGGTCATTGGTGTACAAATGTCTGTACATGTCACTGCTTTCAGTTCTTCTGGATATATAACTAATATTGGTCTTGGCAGGTTGTAGGGTAGCTCAGTATTAAATTTACTAAGGAACCACCAAACTGTCTTCCACAGCGGCTGTACCATTATACATTTCCACCAGCAGTGAATAAATGTTCCAATTTCTCTACATCCTTTCCAACATTCGTAGTAGGTGCAAACTTGTAAGAAAGATGAATTTTAACGAAATACACATTA
Source organism: Tamandua tetradactyla (assembly GCF_023851605.1). Classification (NCBI taxonomy): domain Eukaryota; kingdom Metazoa; phylum Chordata; class Mammalia; order Pilosa; family Myrmecophagidae; genus Tamandua; species Tamandua tetradactyla. Next base: position 153,213,556 of record NC_135329.1, on the reverse strand, counting down.
AAACATTAGTTTACCACAGTATTTCTTTAAATGATGAGCTCCCCTATTCATTTAAATTATGTCAATTTATTAAAAATCAATTTTGATGCGGGCAATGGTGGCTCAGCAGGCAGAGTTCTCGCGTGCCATGCCAGAGACCTGGGTTGGATTCCCGGAGCCTGCCTCTGTCAAAAATCAATTTTGACAAAGCAGTAGACATTTCTTAAGTATAAGAAAACAATCCCTTGCATGCATCTATTAGTAGTTAAAATTATGTGGTAACTAAGGAAAAATGCTCAAGTATATGAGGGGGGAGATAAAATTACTAGTCAGAAAACTGATTTTATTGTAGTAGCAATTTATTTATCTAGCATAATTGAAGGATAAGATGTTTTCTTCAGTGGATTGTCAGGCACATCACCTTTTAAATTTCTAATATTTTAAAGTTGTTTTTGGTGGATTCCTTGATAAAGTGTTTTCTTAGTTGGACATTCCAAGAAATGATTTCACCACTCTTGATAATTCAGGAACTGTTCTGTAAACATCTATCATAATAGAATTGAACAACCATGGACTTTTCATATGAGATTAAAGGAGCTGTTTGCCCCTACAATAAACTCCTATGCATTTTCAGATCTTGTGATTGTTTTACAGATTTTTGTTTTTTTTTTTTTACTTTCCTTTGCTAATAGGCTATATTTCTTGATGCTTCCAATGAGAATGCTTTTGAAAACTTTTATTAGTTTTCTTCTTGATGGTGATTTTTAAGCTAGAATGAAATATAATTGACTAGAAAGCATCTCTGAATCTAATTGTGTACACAAAAGTTTATATTTAGCCAGCTTTTCTGAGTGTTTATACTTTTACAATAATAGACAAGGGTTCAATTGCTCTAATCCCTGCTACCACTTGGCCTCAGTCTTTTAAATTGTAACCATTCTGGTTTGTGTCTATTGGTCTATCAATGCTATTTAAACTTGTATTTCCCTCATGTGCAATAATGGAACATATATTTATTGGTCATTTGGATAACTTTTTTGAAACACTTGTTCAAATCTTTTGACCCTTGTTAAAAATTGGGTTGTTTGCCTTTTTCTTATTGAATTGTAGGTGCTTTTTATATATTCTGGATCTGAGTTCCTTGTTAAACATAAGTACTGTGATATTTTCTCCCACTATGATTTGCCTCTTTGCTTTCTTAATGGCATCTCTTGATGGGCAGTTTTCAACTGTGATCAAATTCAATTTATCAGTTATTTCATGAACAGATTTTCATGTCTACTTTAAAATCCATACTTACTCCTAGATCATGCAGATGCTTTATAGTTTTAAAATTTACACTTTAGCTTTTAAATTTAGGTAGGATACATCTAGAATTCATTTTTTAGGTAGGGGACAAGTCTTCTCTTGTTTCAGCACCATTTATTAAAAGGTGAGTGTAAGTTTCCAAATGTCAAACAAATTATTATAGCTTCATACCACCGTTAGCAAGTATCTGCAGGCATAATACTGCTTAGGGCAATGTTCCTCAGTGAAAACAGGAGATAGAAACCCTATTTAAAATATTATGCTTGGAAATTATAACATTGCTTGGACTTCTTTTCTGATCTGATGAATTCATCATTGTTTATCTTGTAATGTGGCTAAGAGCTTGTATTACAGTTAGGAGAAGGGACAATTCTAAAAAGTTCTTTAATTTGTTTATTCTTTCCTTGTTATATAACCTTTAATATATGATAATATTCCAGGAATCATTTTTAAAGTTACTTGTTCATTGTGTTAAAAATCTCCCATGTTAGCATGATGTATGCATTCTACTCAAATGTTTAGAAGATAGACAGACACATAGATACATAGAAACAATTAATATGGAAAAATATTAAATGTTAGTAACTATGTATATCTGATTAGGGAGCATATTGGAGTTCTCTGTATTATTTTTGAAAATTTCCTGTAAATTTGAAGTTATTTCAAAATAAAGTTTTAAAAAATCTCCTAAAAAAAAGTTTATGTTTATATACATATCATTTTTTGTTCCTTTTTTCCAAATCAGAAATCAAGAAAGGGATCCATGTTGCAAAAAAGGTAATGATTCTTGCTCCAGATAAAATGCAGTGTGGCTGCTCATTAAAACTAACCATTGGTGAACTCTTGATAAGTATCATTCTGATATAACTATTTATTTTCAATATTCCTGAGTCATACACTTTTATTTTGAAGTCTATGGGCAGGATAGAGGTCTGGTAGATCCTTCCTCACCAAAGCACCCTAATGTTGACGTGACTCAATTGGGTTTAATAGCAGGCTCTGCTGTCTTAGACACTAGTATTAAAGATTTTTAAGTCTTTTGTTGATTATGCCTGAGAAATGTATGCACACACCTCCATATCTCTTTAACCCCTTCAAAAAAAATTCTTCCAAAACTAAACTTTTAAAGCAATTATTTTAAATGGAAGAATAGCTACTTAACTCTTTTCAGACACTTACTTATGCATAAAATATGCAAACTTTATTATATTTAGAGGTTCCTTGGTTGGGATTTAATTATTTAGGTATGGCCCATTGCTGAACGATACCTTTATCCCTAATTCTGCTAGGAAATGGTATACTCTCTCTATCGCTACAAATCTTCTATCAACATGCCAAACTGCGATCATATTCTCTGACTTCAGGAAAATAAAGTCCAACACTAGGATATTAGTTACATAAATTATGTTCTATTCATATGATGAAATACCATGCTTTCGTTAAAATATGTCATAAAACATTTTGATGACATGAAGGAATTCTTATAATATGCTGTTAAATCAAAGAGCAGGATGTAAAATTATATCTATAGGTAATATTTTATGCACAAAAGTATGGGAAAAATATTAGGACACATGATAATTATTGACCATGTTTGACTCCAGGTCTTGAGATTATGCATGATGCATGGTAAGAAATCTACATTTCATTCTAGTGACAATAACAAGTATATAAGGTTTATAAGCAGGAAAGTGGCACCATTTAAGATTTTTTAAAAATCACTTTGGTTGATATATACATAATTATCTAAGGGCAAGAATGAAGGCAGGAAAAGCAGTTAGGAGTTCTGCTATAATACAGATAAAAGCTTTTGGAGACTTGGATTAGGTGAGTGGTGAGAAGTGATGGGATCGATGATATGTAAAGCCAGATAAGAGCAGGCCTAGGTATTTGGTCTGAAAATATTAATCCACTAATAATCATCCTAATAATGATATTTATTGAGATATGCAATATTTGAGGATGAGTAGATTTGGCACAGCAAGGCGTTGTAAATATTAATTACCTTCTTTTCTGCTTGTTAAATTTGAGATAGCTGTTAGAAAGCTAAGTAAAATTTTAAGGTTAATTGAACCTAAGTGTATAGAGCTCAGTGCAGATGAAAGGAAGTAATTTAGGAATTAGGAAGTTATCCAAGAACATACTATTTAAAGACAAGATATTGTATAATATTGCCAAGGAAGAAGGTGTTGACAGAAAAGAGAAAATGATAAGGCTGAGCTTCAGTAATTCTAACATAGAAGAAGAATTAGCTAGTGAGAAGTGGCAAGCATTATGAAAGGTCTGAGATTTTGCCCTTCTTTGCAAGTTAGTGAGGTAGCCTGCTAAAATTTCATGCATATTAAGAGAAGGCATGGGACTTCCATGTCAGAGACAATGGACCTTATTTCTCACAGCATAGCAGGCAGGATTAGCAACTAAGTATTTGCCTCAATTCCCCTTGTTCCCAGGTTGATGGGGATGATACAGAGGGCAGATGTTGGATATGCAGTGGTTTTGTACCACAAATGAAGAACTGAACTTAGGAAAACTGAATTTTTATAATAGGCAGTAAACCTTTCTGAACTTTGCTACAGAGGCGTACATTATATTATGCTGGGCAATAAACAAACCTACACCTTTTCTCTAGATAAAGATGTCATATCTTCCAAGCCTGTTGGCCAGACAAACATTCTTGAAAAGATAGTCTGGTGCAAAGGAGTCAGTGCCTCTGCTCACAAGTTGTGCAGAAATGCAAGAGAACCATGAAGAATGTCACCTTACAAGAAATAGCAGCCAGTAAATTAGAAGAAATGAGTATAATTGAGTTTTGGAGAAAAAAGATATAAATGATACTAACTGCTGCTTTGATGACCTTTATTAGAATTGTTTCAGTGATGGGTTCAAAAACCTGATAGAGACGGTTGAAGAGAGAATTGAAAGTGAAGAAGTAGAGACAGTGAGTGTAGACAACTGTGAGGAGAAATGGAAATAGCTGGAGCTTTAGACTTGGCATCTAGAGGACATTTTTAAAAGGTGAGAAATACTGTATCATGTTGTATACTGATGGGAGGGATCCAGGTGAAAGTGAGACTTGGCACAGGAGAGAAAGGGAAAAGTTGAAGAAGAGAACTTTGACAATAATGTAAGATTGTTAAAATTTGTTAAGTACTTGTTATGACCAGCTCTGATCTAAGCACTTTGTACTTATGAACTCATTCACTACTGTTGACTCACCTTGAGTGATATATTATTATTCCCAGGTTATAGAAGGGAACACCAATGTACATGGAGGTTAAGGAACTTATCTACACTTAAGGACTACATAGCACTACCCATCAGAGAACAGAATGGAGAGTTAATTGAGAACAAAAATGGATTATTAATATTAAATAGGAGGAGAGGTTTCTTCTATTTCAACAGAAGTGTGGATATAGATGTAGTTTGTGAAACTGACTGTGAAAAGAAAAGGTATTTCTCATCTGAGAGCATGACTTTTTTCTCTAAATATGAAAAAACGTGTTTGATGGAGATTAGGGTGGGTACAAGTATTGGAAATTCAAAAACAAAAGAAGCGTGTCTCAAGTATTCATTTTAGAAACTAGGGGAAGTAATTTAATAGAGAGGTTTAGCAAAATTAGCTGGCAGTGTATGAGTGGTCATTGACATTTGTGGTTCTGTATTTGAAGTCCATCAACATGATCAACTTTACAGATACAGATAAAGAGTAAAGGAATATTTGGATTTATGGAGAAACAAAGGAGTGAGAGAAAGGTAGTGATTACTTTGATATACTGGAATCTAAGCTGGATGCTGAATAAGAAAGAATATGGGGACATGGAGGTGACTGACAGTGAAGAATAGTGGAGCACTGGAGTTACTAATGTGGACATAGAGTTATTGGAAAGCAAGTGTTAGAGTAGCAGAGTTGTAAGAAATATAGGTCAGAGAATGGCATGGTTGAAATAGATATTTGAGATAGTGCATTTACTGGTTGGCTGAGATGGGGAGGAGGAAAAGATCTTTGGAAGGGATCAAGTCAAAGAACTGAGATACCAGGATGTTGGATGGGTCATCTTTGGGATGTAGATAGGAGTAATGATGGAGAAGGAGATGGTGAGCCATGGTTGGGCATGACTAATAATTGTGGGATGTGAGGGGAGAGGGCATTTGCTAGGAGTTGGATGATGATAACAAAAGGAAGGGAAAGGCTGATAAATGGGTTTCAAAGGAGTAGGGATTGTTGAAGGCTGAAGGGTCAATGTTTTCAAAAGAACACTTAGGAAAAAGGAGAATCCATACTCTATGTAATGATGTAATGAAAAATCTGTCTCCTGTGAAGAAAACCATGCATTTATATCAATGAAGTAAAGTTTGGGTCTAGGAAACCAGAAGTATACTTTTGAAAACAGATAGTACATAACTTTAGACAGCTTTGATATTACTAAAAGAGAATGATTGCCTAAATATAACATGGGTTATCAAGTAGAATAAAATATCATATATTTCACTTATTATTCTTAAGAATTATTATTCCTATAATTAATAAATGAGGAACGTATAAGAACATTTGATTGACCAATGTGCTTTCATATATGAACACAACTAATGTGATTGGAAAATAGAATAAAATGAAATGCGTGCATTTCATTTCATGTATATATTTATTCTGAGCATTTTGAAGTTTATATTTACATGGCAATAAATATAATGAACGTTCACATAGGTTTGACTAACATTTGAATAGTAAATCATATAATTAACTAGCCACTTGCAAAACAAAAAGGGATATTCAGGTCTGTTGTTTCATTGTCATATTTCAAAATCACATTTTAGCTGGCTGCATCTAAAAAGAAATAACAATTTGAGATCATGAGAGAATTTCATAGTAATAAGCACGGCCTGGTTTCTCTTTATTCCTTATACAAAGGATATTGACAATAGTTTGGAAAATGAGCAGAGCTCTCAGCATAACCAGCATAGAGATACTAAATACTGGTGCAAGGTGGATCAATTCTAACGCTATCTCCTGGAGGGAAAGAAAAGACTTTCTTAAAACCGTAAAGGAAGGAATATGTTCCTCAGAATTATACAGTTTTAAATACTCACCTTTGCACTAAATCCCAGTTTCTGTTACATGCATTTCTAGTAGGGGACACATCCTGGTTTACCAAGGACTTGGCTGTCATATCAAACATTACTGAGTTCAGATTCCAGCAACCCCTCAGACATGTTTCCTTATCCGTGATGAGAAAAAGTTCAAATGGATGAAATCTTTCTTTTTGATTTTCCTCTGTGTTATACATTGCCCCTTAATTTAATATAAATATTTAAAATAAAAAGATTTCAAGAAAAAAATAAAGATCAATTGCCTAATACTCTAAAGTGTATGAAAACTAGAACACTTTCTTCTCTGGGCATCTGTATGTGGCGATGAGAATGGGAACAAAAAAATGGAACTAAATTGTGAAGAAAGGAGCAGGCTTCCAGAGATAGAATCCATTTAGTTTAGTTCGTATCTTTCTCACTTTTTTTTTTAATAGAAGGCTGTTTATGCTCCATTGGTCAGGCTAACAACACTTGGGGAATTATTTTCTCTCTGTCATGTCATATACCTGATGTAAAAGAAGATGTAACGTTATGGAAAATATTCTTATATGATGATAAGTGGAAAACGAACTATAACAAAAATATAAGATAATTAAAAAATGCAAGGGCCATAGGCCTTACAGTGGTTCACAAAGCCTTTCTCTGAACCCCCATCACCTCTCTAACTGCATCTGCTATTTCCCCCCTTGCTTCTGTACTCCAGCCACACTGGCCTCCCTGCTCTTCTTCAGTCCATCCCAGTTATATTCCTGCACAGACACCTCTGGACCCTGTTTGGAACTCTCTTCCCCGAGATGTCCACATGACTAAGTGCCTCATCTCTTTCAATTCTTTGCTCCAGTGTCATTTTTTCAAGGTGATCTTTTCATTCACCTTATTTAAAGTTGCAATTCTTGCCGCAACCCCTCCACCAACCCCTGGCACTCTTGACACTAGATACATTCTCTTTTATTTTGTTAACCATATCACTTGTCACCTTCTAACACTAGTACACTTTTTTTTTTTTTTTTTTTAGTGCATGGTCCAGGAATCAAACCCAGGTCTCCTGCATGAAAGGTGAGCATTCTACCACTGAACCACCCATGCACCCCACTTGATTTATTTTTGTTGTCCGGCTTCAACTCCCCAGAACTTAATCTTCACGAAAGCAGAGATTTTTTTTTGGTCTGACATATTCCATTCTAAAATAATGTTGACACTTAAATACCTGTGAATAAATAAATGGATGAATACATAGTGTTATCCCTATATTTACTACTGTGTGAAAATTTTGCACACATAATGTCAAGGCCTTAAAAAGAGTATAGAAAATTTTAAAGGTTGATTTGTGGAGGTAAGAAGACTGTGAATAAATGCTGTGTCTTTATTTGCTACTTAATTAAATATTTTTAAAATATTTGTGTTTTAGTTTCCAAGACTGCTTAATGTAGATACCATGAAATGGGTTGGCTTCAACAATGGGAATTTATTAGCTTACTGATTGAGGCTGAGAAAATGTCCAAATCAAGGCATCATCAAGGTGTTGCTGTCTTCCTGAAGACTGGCTGCTGGTGATCCTTGGTACATGGCAGGGCACATGGTGGGGTTGCTGGTTTTTCCCTTCTCTTCCAGGTTTTGTTGCTTTCCTCTTCTTGCTTCTGTGGCTGTCCTCTTTTCTTTCTGTATTCATTCTATTTATAAATGACTCCAGTAAGAGGATTAAGACCGATCCTGAATGAGGTGAGTTATGCCTTAACTGAAGTAGCCTCATCAAAAGGTTCTACTCACAATGGATCTCTACCCACAGGAATGGATTAACTTTAAGAACATGCCATATAATAAGAAATAAAAATTAAAAAACAAAACTTTGTGGAATTTTTCCCCTTTCATGCAAAGCAGGGAATATCATGAACAGATATACAATATTGCGTACTACAAAATAGAGAGTTGGACCAGTTCACTAGGCAATATTAAACATATTAACTTGCTGTGGTGGCTTGGAGTTGTGTACACTAGAAAAACATGTTCTTTATTTTAATCCATTCCTGTGGGTGTGAACCCATCATAAAGAGGACCTTTTGATGGGGTGGGGGGTACTTCAGTTAAGCTGTGACCAAATGAATCAGGATGGGTCTTAGTGCTATTATTGGAGGTCTGACAGCCAAGACCACAGAGAGAGAAGCCACAGGGAGCAGCTAGGAGCTGGAAGTCAACAGAACCTGGAAGGAAAGGAAAAGATGCCACCATGTGTACTGTCTGTGACAAAAGCCAAGCAACCCCAAAGATTGCCAGCCAGACAGTAGATACTGACCATGGGAGGGATGAAGCCTTCCAGCCTCTAGCCACAAGGCAATAAACTCCTGTTGTTAAGCCAATCCATTGTATGGTATTTGTTTTAGCAACCTAGAAACCAATACACCTGCCTTTGAACAGATTTCAGCTTGCATCAACCAAAACATATGGCACTGAGAGCTCCAGGAAAGAGAACATATACCTTCTTTTAGAAATGCATTTTGCTTTAAATTCATATGACAATCTGTTACCTCAAACATGTGTAGTCTCTGAAAAGGAATTCTATATAGTGTTTCACTTTATTTCTAAAACTGTTCCTTTATGTATTTCAATGTGCAGTATTGCCTGAGATTATCTTTCTTTCAGTTAATGCTGAGTGATGAATATGTCACAAGGCAACTCACTAAGTATACAAAATTTTACAATATTAAGGCTTAAAAGATAAACTAATATTTCTCACTTCTCTTAACTCTCAGTAATGAGTTTTATATATATTACGTGCTAATATTGTGTGAAGTAAATGTTTTAACAATGTATTGCATGAGTAAAAGTAATTCAAAGTCCCTACTATCATTTTGGATACTCTTTTATTTCTACCTCTCATTCCTTATGGCAGCTTTCTAATTTTCAAAAGCATTATACAGAAAAAAATTTATCCATACTAATTTTAAAATAATAATTTCAGTAAGTATTTTTCTTACTAAGTAATAGAACAAGAGCAAAAATATTATTTACCTCACCAAGAATTTCTGAAGTAGTTTTTTTTTTTTTGTATGTTGGGGTCACATTTTAAAATGGGGTCACATTTCATTATTTTTCCATTTAAGTATCCAGTTATTGCAGCATCATTTGCTGAATTTATGTTTGTTCATTTTTGTTTATTTCTTTTTTGAAAGGTGCATGGACCAGAAATCAAATCAAATTCTGAATGGTATGAAATAGTTTTTAAATCAAACTATATGGTATTGTTCATTTTCATGAACTGACTGTTTCATATATATTTGGCATGTGAGTAAAGGGAATTCAAGATAAAGGGAAAAAGTTTTCTTAAGTAAAGTGTTACTTAAATGGGCCTTAAATGTAGTATTTTTGTATTAATGAAAGTTTACTGGAAAACAAACTTTGTCCCAAACAAATTACATTTAAAAGAAAATGAAGGTGGTTCATTGGTAGAATGCTCGCCTTCTATGCGGGAGAGACCTGGGTTCGATTCCCAGACCATGCACCCTACCCTAAAAAAAAAAAAAAATGTATCCAGTTAGTTAGCAGCTCACAAATAGTTGCCTCTTACACAGCAAACATTCAATAAATGTTTTGGGAAATAAATTTGTTCTTTACTTATTTCACTTGTATGTAGGGAAACATATTTTTTAAGATAGGATTCATTGAGATAAGCTTTACCTAAAGCGACATTTACTGTTTTTAGTATATAGCTCTATGAGATGTGGCAAATGCATATACTCACATCACTGCTACAACAGTCAAGATATAACAATTCCATTTCTCCCCCAAATCCTATCAAGTCCCTTTGTAATCCTCTCTTCCTTCCAGCAATAGCCTCAGACTCTGACAATCACTGATTTGTTTTCTGACACTATAGGTTGCCTTTTTATTCACTTCAAATGTTGAACCAGCTTTGCTTTCCTGGGATAAATCTCACTTTGTCCTAATACACTAACCTTCCTTCTTTTCCTCCCTCCTTCCTTCCTTCTCTCCTCCTCACAAAACAATCATGCATGAAATACAGGATTCCCATACATAACCCCACCACCAAAACCTTGAATTGGCATGGAACATTTGTTACAATTGATGAAAGCACATTTTTATAATTGTACTGCTAATGTAGTCCATGATTTGACTTATGGTTCACTATTTGCATATTGTAGTACCATATGGACTTAAAAAAAAATTATTCTGTTACCATATGTACAATCTAATATTTGCCCCTCTAATCACATTCAGATGTACATTTCAGGGCTGTTAACTGCATTCAAAATGTGCTACCATCATCTACGTCTAATACCAAAACAGTCCCATCATTCTAAATAGGAGCCGTATATATTTGAAGCTTTAACTTCCAATTCTCTATCCCCACCTCATCCCCTGGTAACCAGTATACTAGATTCTGACTCTGAGTTTGCTTATTCTAATTGTCTCAATTCAGTGAGATCCACAATATTTGACCTTTTGTGTCTGGCGTATTTCACTCAACGTGATGTCCTCAAAGTTCATCCATGCTGTCACATATATCAGTTGCTGAATGTGATTTGCCCATACTTTGGTGAGCAGCTCAGTATGTATGTTCATGAGGCCATTGCTCTCTAGTTTTCTTTTCTTGCACTGTCACTAGTTTTGGTATCATAGGCATACTGGCCTGATGAAAACAAGTTAGGAAGAGTTCCTTTATCTTCTATTTTGTGGAAAAGAGTTTTAAAATTGGCATAATTACTTCCTCAAATGTATGAAAGAGTTTGCTTGTGAAGCCATCTAGGTCTGGAGTTTTCCTTATTAGAAGGTTCTTAACTACAAATTCAATTCCTTTATTAGATACTGAAGCTATAAAGATTATCTATTTCTTCTTTAGTGTGCTTTGGTAATTTATGTCTTTCAAGGAATTTGTTCAGTTCTTCTAATTCGTCAAATTTAAGAGCATAACATTGATAGTCCCTTATTATTCTTTTAATGTCTAAAGGTTCTGAAGTGGCATTCCTTCTTTCATTTCAGATATTGGTAATTTATGCCTTCTCTTTCTCTTGGTCAGACTGGCTGGAGTTTTATCAGTTTTATTGATCTATTGTAAAAATAGTTTTTTTGTTCCATTTCTATTGTCTTTTTCTGTTTTTGATTAAAACTGGTATCTGCTCTTAATTTGATAATTTTCTTTCCTGTTTGAATTTGATTTAATTTACTCTTGCTTTTATATGTTCTTATGGTAGAAGCCTAGATAATAGATTTAAGATCTTCTTACTTTTCTAATATAAGCATTTGATATATGTTTCCCTTGAAGCACTACGTACTCAATATCTCACAAAATTTGATATATGTTTTAATTTTCATTCATTTCAAAATATTTTGTAACTTCCCTTGTGTCTTCCTCTTTGCCTCATGGTTGTTTTTTACAAGTGTGTTGCTTAATTTCCAGACATTAGGAAAATGTTTACATGTCTTTCTATTTTGGATTTCTATTCTATATTTGTTATGGTTATTCTACAGTTCTTTGCATCCTCTTACTTTTAATTTATATTCGTAATTATTCTAAGTGGTTTCATCTAGACAGATTAAAGTTACGTCTTGCTTATTTATCCAATATAATAAGCTCTGTCTTTTAATTAGTGGGTAAAACCTTGTTTTTCAGTGTAAATACTAATATAAGTGAATGAAAATCTACCATCTTGCCATTTTGTTTTCTATTTGTTCTTTGTTACTTTTTACTTCTTTACTTTATTTTTTGCCTAATATTGAATTGAATAATTTCCATGTTCTATTTTATCTCTAGGAGTAGTTTATTACGCATACTTCTTTTTAAAAATTAGTGGTTACCCTAGGGTTTTCAATGTTCATCATTAATTAATAATAATGTACTTTCAAATAATATTATACGACACCATTTAGAGTACAAGAATCTTAAAACTGCATTCTCCCAGTTCTTCCTCACTACTTCTTGTGCTGTTGATGTCATCCATTTTACATTTACATATGTTATAAACTCATGATGCATTGTTCCTATTTTATCTTAAAAATTCAATTATTCTATAGAGCAATTAAAAATAAGGAAAAATATCTTTTATACTTAAATTTTAACTATTCCTGGGGTTCTTCATTTGCATGTGTAGTGTAGATCTAAATTTCTGTCTAGTATCATATTCCTTCTGCCTAAATACCTTCTTATTAAAACATTTCCTGTGAAACAGGTTAGATGGTATTAAAATTTCTCTTTTTTAATCTGAAAAATATCTTTAATTCACCTTCATTTTCGAAAGATAGTTCTAGCAACTATTTGATTCTTTTTTATAGTTTTCTATTCTTTCTAATTTCTCTATTTGTTCATGCCTGTTTTAGTTTCCTAGGCTGCTAAAGCCAATACCATGAATGGGCTGGCTTAAACAATGGGAGTTTATTAACTTACGGTTTTGAGGTCAGAAAAATGTCCAAATGAAGGCATCATCAGGGGGTGCTTTCTCCCCAAGACTGTGGCATTCTGGGGCTGGCTATTGCTTTTGGTGACCTTTGATCCTTAGCTTGTCTCATGACAAGCCATAAGGCAGAGTCTCCTGTTTTCCTTCTTCTCTTCTGGATTCTGTTTCAGCTTTTTCCTATGGCTTTTTTCTCTGTATGAATTTCTCTTAAAAAGACTCCAGGGACTTCCGGAGAAGATGGCAGCTTAGTAAGACACGCAGATCTTAGTTCCTCCTCCAGAACAGCTACTAGGGGAGTAGACACGATACAGAACAGCTCCCGGAGCCATGACAGAGATCAAAAAGACAGCGTACCCCATCCTGGAACAGCTGACTAGCTGAGAGAACCCGCTCCGGTGAGATCGCCGAGGGGTGAGGGCTTCCCCGGGCCAGGGCGGCAAGCGGCCGGAGTCCCTCCCTTCCTCCTTCCCGGGCCAGCTGGGACAATTGGACAGGTGGTCCCCTCACGCCGTGGCGGCTGGCGCCACCCCCACGCGTGGCCCCCCGGACCAACTGGGATAATTGGATAGGAGATCCCCAGGCCACAGAGAACGGTGACCGGGGTCCCTTCCAACCACATGACTTCCCGGTCCAGCAGGGAACGGTGCAATCTCCCAGGCCGTGGCAGCTGGTGCCCTCCCGCCATGCTTGGTGCCCCGGCCGACTAGGAGAGTCGGACAGGCGCTCTCCCGGGCTGCAGCGGCTGGTGACCCACCCCGTGTTCGGATCCCCGGGCCAGCTGGCACTCTTCCAAGCCGCTTTGGCTGGCGAACCTCCCCCAGGGCAAGAGTTTTCCAAAGTTAAAGGACCCACAGCACCTTTTACTGGTGGGACCCGCAGACAAATGTGTGCCACGAGCGCCACCTACTGGGCAGGATAAGAAAAACAGAACCCAGAGATTTCACAGAAAAATCTTTCAACCTGTTGGGTCCAACACCCAGGGAAATCTGACTAAATGCCCAGATGCCAGCAGAAGATAACGGATCATGCTCAGAAAATTGAAAATATGGCCCAGTCAAAAGAACAAACCAATAGTTCAAATGAGATACAGGAGCTGAAACAACTAATGCTGAATATATGAACAGAAATGGAAATCCTCTTCAAAAACGAAATCGACAAATTGAGGGAGGACATGAAGAAAACATGGGCTGAACAAAAAGAAGAACTAGAAAAACTGAAAAAACAAATCACAGAACTTATGGAAGTGAAGGACAAAGTAGAAAAGATAGAAAAAACAATGGATACCTACAATGATAGATTTAAAGAGACAGAAGATAGAATTAGTGATTTGGAGGATGGAACATCTGAATTCCAAAAAGAAACAGAAACTATAGGGAAAAGAATGGAAAAACTTGAGCAGGGGATCAGGGAACTGAATGACAATATGAAGCGCACAAATATACGTGTTGTGGGTGTCCCAGAAGGAGAAGAGAAGGGAAAAGGAGGAGAAAAACTAATGGAAGAAATTATCACTGAAAATTTCCCAACTCTTATGAAAGACGTAAATTTGCAGATCCAAGAAGTGCAGCGCACCCCAAAGAGAATAGACCCAAATAGGCGTTCTCCAAGACACTTACTAGTTAGAATGTCAGAGGTCAAAGAGAAAGAGAGGATCTTGAAAGCAGCAAGAGAAAAACAATCTGTCACATACAAGGGAAACCCAATAAGACTATGTGTAGATTTCTCAGCAGAAACCATGGAAGCTAGAAGACAGTGGGATGATATATTTAAATTACTAAAAGAGAAAAACTGCCAACCAAGACTCCTATATCCAGCAAAATTGTCCTTCAAAAATGAGGGAGAAATTAAAATATTCTCAGACAAAATGTCACTGAGAGAATTTGTGACCAAGAGACCAGCTCTGCAAGAAATACTAAAGGGAGCACTAGAGTCAGAAACGAAAAGACAGAAGAGAGAGGTATGGAGTAAATTGTAGAAAGAAGGAAAGTCAGATATGATATATATAATACAAAAGGCAAAATGGTAGAGGAAAATATTATCCAAATAGTAATAACACTAAATGTTAATGGACTGAATTCCCGAATCAAAAGACATAGACTGGCAGAATGGATTAAAAAACAGGATCCTTCTATATGCTGTCTACAGGAAACATATCTTAGACCCAAAGATAAACATAAATTGAAAGTGAAAGGTTGGGAAAAGATATTTCATGCAAATAACAACCAGAAAAGACCAGGAGTAGCTATACAAATATCCAACAAATTAGACTTCAAATGTTAGACAGTTAAAAGAGACACTATATACTAATAAAAGGAACAATTAAACAAGAAGACATAACAATCATAAATATTTATGCACCGAACCAGAATGCCACAAAATACGTGAGGAATACACTGCAAACACTGAAAAGGGAAATAGACACATATACCATAATAGTTGGAGACTTCAATTCACCACTCTCATCAATGGACAGAACATCTACACAGAGGATCAATTAAGAAATAGAGAATCTGAATATTACTATAAATGAGCTAGACTTAACAGACATCTATAAGACATTATATCCCACAACAGCAGGATACACCTTTTTGTCAAGTGCTCATGGATCATTCTCAAAGACAGACCATATGCTGGGTCACAACGCAAGTCTTAACAAATTTAAAAAGATTGAAATCATACACAACACTTTCTTGGATCATAAAGGAATGAAGTTGGAAATCAATAATAGGCGGAGTGCCAGAAAATTCACAAATACATGGAGGCTCAACAACACACTCTTAAACAATGACTGGGTCAAAGAAGAAATTGCAAGAGAAGTTAGTAAATACCTCAAGGTGAATGAAAATGAAAACACAACATATCAAAACTTATGGAACGCAGCAAGGCAGTGCTAAGAGGGAAATTTATTGCCCTAAATGCCTATATCAGAAAAGAAGAAAGAGCAAAAATGCAGGAATTAACTGTCCACTTGGAAAACTGGAGAAAGAACAGCAAACTAATCCCAAAGCAAGCAAAAGGAAAGAAATAACAAAGATTAGAGCATAAATAAATAAAATTGAAAACATGAAAACAATAGAGAAAATCAATAAGATCAGAAGTTGGTTCTATGAGAAAATCAATAAGATTGATGGGCCCTTAGCAAGATTGACAAAAAGAAGAAGAGAGAAGATGCAAATAAATAAGATCAGAAATGGAAGAGGAGACATAACTACTGACCTCACAGAAATAAAGGAGGTAATAACAGGATACTATGAACAACTTTACGCTAATAAATACAACAATTTAGATGAAATGGACGGGTTCCTGGAAAGACATGAACAACCAACTTTGACTCAAAAAGAAATAGATGAACTTAACAAACCAATCACAAGTAAAGAAATTGAATCAGTCATTCAAAAGCTTCCTAAAAGGAAAAGTCCAGGACCAGACGGCTTCACATGTGAATTCTATCAAACATTCCAGAAAGATTTAGTACCAACTCTCCTCAAACTCTTCAAAAAAATTGAAGTGGAGGGAAAATTACCTAATTCATTCTATGAAGCCAACATCACCCTCATACCAAAACCAGGCAAAGATATTACAAAAAAAGAAAACTACAGACCAATCCCTCTAATGAACATAGATGCAAAAATCCTCAATAAAATTCTAGCAAGTGTATCCAACAACACATTAAAAGAATTATACATCATGACCAAGTAGGATTCATCCCAGGTATGCAAGGATGGTTCAACATAAGAAAATCAATTAATGTAATACACCATATCAACAAATCAAAGCAGAAAAATCACATGATCATCTCAATTGATGCAGAGAAGGCATTTGACAAGATTCAACATCCTTTCCTGTTGAAAACACTTCAAAGGATAGGAATACAAGGGAACTTCCTTAAAATGATAGAGGGAATATATGAAAAACCCACAGCTAATATCATCCTCAATGGGGAAAAATTGAAAACCTTCCCCCGAAGATCAGGAACAAGACAAGGATGTCTATTATCACCACTATTATTCAACATCGTGTTGGAGGTTCTAGCCAGAGAGCAATTAGACAAGAAAAAGAAATACAAGGCATCAACATTGGAAAGGAAGAAGTAAAACTATCACTGTTTGCAGACGATATGATACCATACATCGAAAACCCAGAAAAATCCACAACAAAACTACTAGAGCTAATAAATGAGTACAGCAATGTAGCAGGTTACAAGATCAACATTCAAAAATCTGTATCATTTCTATACACTAGTAATGAACAAGCTAAGGGGGAAATCAAGAAACGAATCCCATTTACAATCGCATCTAAAAGAATAAAATACCTAGGAATAAATTTAACTAAAGAGACCAAAAACCTATATAAAGAAAACTACAAAACACTGCTAAAAGAAATCACAGAAGACCTAAATAGATGGAAGGGCATACCGTGTTCATGGATTGGAAGACTAAATATAGTTAAGATGTCAATCCTACCTAAATTGATCTACAGATTCAATGCAATACCAATCAAAATCCCAACAACTTATTTTTCAGAAATAGAAAAACCAATAAGCAAATTTATCTGGAAGGGCAGGGTGCCCCGAATTGCTAAAAGCATCTTGAGGAAAAAAAACAAAGCTGGAGGTCTCGTGCTGCCTGACTTTAAGGCATATTATGAAGCCACAGTGGTCAAAACAGCATGGTATTGGCATAAAGATAGATATATCGACCAATGGAATCGAATAGAGTGCTCAGATGTGGACCCTCTCATCTATGGACATTTGATCTTTGATAAGGCAGTCAAGCCAACTCACCTGGGACAGAACAGTCTCTTCAATAAATGGTGCCTAGAGAACTGGATATCCATATGCAAAAGAATGAAAGAAGACCCATCTCTCACACCCTATACAAAAGTTAACTAAAAATGGATCAAAGATCTAAACATTAAGTCTAAGACCATAAAACAGAGGAAAATGTAGGGAGATATCTTATGAATCTTACAATTGGAGGCGGTTTTATGGACCTTAAACCTAAAGCAAGAGCACTGAAGAAGGAAATAAATAAATGGGAGCTCCTCAAAATTAAACACTTCTGTGCATCAAAGAACTTCATCAAGAAAGTAGAAAGCCTACACAATGGGAGATAATATTTGGAAATGACATATCAGATAAAGGTCTAGTATCCAGAATTTATAAAGAGATTGTTCAACTCAACAACAAAAAGACAGCCAACCCAATTACAAAATTGGAAAAAGACTTGAACAGACACCTCTCAGAAGAGGAAATACAAATGGCCAAAAGGCACATGAAGAGATGCTCAATGTCCCTGCCCATTAGAGAAATGCAAATCAAAACCACAATGAGATATCATCTCACACCCACCAGAATGGCCATTATCAACAAAACAGAAAATGACAAGTGCTGGAGAGGATGCGGAGAAAGAGGCACACTTATCCACTGTTGGTGGGAATGTCAAATGGTGCAACCACTGTGGAAGGCAGTTTGGCGGTTCCTCAAAAAGCTGAATATAGAATTGCCATACGACCCAGCAATACCATTGCTGGGAATCTACTCAAAGGACTTAAGGGCAAAGACACAAACGGACATTTGCACACCAATGTTTATAGCAGCGTTATTTACAATTGCAAAGAGATGGAAACAGCCAAAATGTCCATCAACAGACGAGTGGCTAAACAACCTGTGGTATATACATACGATGGAATATTATGCAACTTTAAGGCAGAATAAACTTATGAAACATGTAATAACATGGATGGACCTAGAGAACATTATGCTGAGTGAGTCTAGCCAAAAACTAAAGGACAAATACTGTATGGTCCCACTGATGTGAACCGACATTCAAGAATAAACTTGGAATATGTCATTGGTAACAGAGTCCAGCAGGAGTTAGAAACAGGGTAAGATAATGGGTGATTGGAGCTGAAGAGATACAGACTGTGTAACAGGACTAGATACAAAAACTCAAAAATCGACAGCACAATAATACCTAATTGTAAAGTAATCATTTTAAAACACTGAATGAAGCTGCATCTGAGCTATAGGTTTTTTTTTTTTTTGTCTGTCTGTTTGTTTGTCTTTTTTTTGTACTATTATTATTATTTTTATTTTTTTCTCTATATTAACATTCTATATCTTTTTCTGTTGTTTTGCTAGTTCTTCTTCTAAATTGATGCAAATGTACTAAGAAATGATGATCATGCATCTATGTGATGATATTAAGAATTACTGATTGCATATGTAGAATGGAATGATTTCTAAATGTTGGGTTAATTTCTTTCTTTTTCTTTAATTAATAAAAAAAAAAAAAAAAGATAGCAAGGGGAGGCAGTGGAGGAGACCGAACTGTTTGTGTCTCTGGGTTGTTAAAAAAAATTTTTTTTAATGTCTAGAAAGGCAAGATTTGTTTCCTCTCCGTTGGAGTGAAATATAGTTAATTTGTGTTGATGGATTCAGCCCTCCTCTGATAAAAGTTTGTTATTGCCGTGAAAAAAAAAAAAGACTCCAGGGTGGGCCACAGTGGCTCAACAGGCAGAGTGCTTGCCTGCCATGCAGGAGACCTGGGTTTGCTTCCTGGTCCCTGCCCATGCAAAAAACACAAAAAAAGTTGGAAAGAGACTCCAGTAATAGAATTAAGATCACCCTGATTGAGGTGGCACAAACCTTAACTGAAGTAACCTCATCAAAAAGTCTTACTTACAATGTGCATGCACTGGTGGTTCAGTGGTAGAATGCTCCCCTTCCATGTGGGAGACCCAGGTTCAATTCCTGAACCATGCACCGAAAAAAAAAGAAAGAAAAAAGGAAAGGCCTACTTACAGTGAGTTGACACACACAGGAATGGATTAGCCTTAAGAGCATGGTTTTCTGGGGTACAGCTTCAAATCACCACAATGCCTATTGCCCACACTTTTCTACTAGAAATTTTAATGTATTAATGATAAGTTTTTAAAACTCCCTTTCTGATATTTCCAATGTTTTAGTCATTTCTGAGTCTAGTTCTGTTGACTGCTTTGTTTCTTGATAGGAGATTGTTTTTTCTTGTTTACTTGTTATGTCCCATGTATTTTATTGAATGTCAGTCATCATGTGTAGGACAAGTAGGGTTTGAGGCAAATATTCATGCCTGGAAATAGGCATGTGTCTTCTGTTAGACCAATAGTTTGGAAGGTCAAGCACTATGCTCAGTATTTATGTTGATTTGGGTATTGTTGATATTGCTTCTTTCAATGTATCACAACTTTAAATTCCTCTAGGGTTATTTTGCATTTATTGTAGAGGCTGGGTCACCAGAGGGTTTTTACAATGTCCCTGTTCCACCCCCAGCTTTCAGCCTTTTCTTTATGCCTGCACTTCGTACTGCAGAGATAGCCCATTGTTACTTGTGACTTAGTGTTTCTAATCTTATTCAGGAACGGCTGGGTTTTCTCTGTGGTCCTGGTCCACCCTTACTCTTAGGCAGGACTTCCGCCCCTTGTGATGGGGCTATGTCAGTGATCCTGCCCCTCACCTCCCTGGCCAGCCAAATTTTTCTTGAATTTTTGGTAGTTCTTCTATAGGAAAGGTTTTTATTCCTCCTGTACTAGTAGAATTGAAGATGGTTTCCTGTCCCTCCTAGGGGTAGAAGGATTTTATTTTTTCTTTTACCCTTTACCCAGATGCAGTGAGGTATCAGCTGGGTTCTTGGGTGACAGGGTTTACTCCCCTTTCCCCCAAGGGTTTAAGGTTTTTGTTCCATAGGTGAGCATGGTTCATTCAGAACTTTGTGCATTTCTTGCAATGGTGGCCATTCCCTTCCTCCAAGCGATAGCATTGCAGTATATTTTTGTTTTCCTGCCCTGCTATCAACAGTTTTTCATGAGTACCTGGTGAAGTCCTGCGTAAAAGGCTGCAAGTGGATATAAACTTCCCTTGGTTTGTGACTCCCATGGATTATATATTTTACTGTAACTCACACTCAGCCTTTAGAAATTAATTGAAAATTATAACTAATTTTTTTATCTGATTGTATGGGAGGTTTTTCTTCCATCCTCTGTCCTAGTCCTCCAGTCCCATCCTTCCTTATGACATGCCTCTTTTTTATTAGATTTTGTACTAATTGGTTTCAGCGTGAACTTAGTTGTCTTTTGGCTTTATGTAAAGTTATGATTTTGTAGTTTATCCAGCTTTTTGAGTTTTTCTTGCTAAAGCAGAAACAATGCTCTTCCATGTTTCCTCCATCCTTAGCAGACATGGGAGATCTCAGGACACCTTTGAGAGTGGAGAGGGATGCTTTTAATTATTACTCTGGAGAGCAGGTATAAACAAGGATTTCCAGGCAAACTGGAAAGTATACTTATCCTACTTAGTGGGTCTTTTTTACTATGCCTCTGGGACTTTACCTAATTTTTCTTTGTTTAAAATGCCTGCTCTCTGGTAATAAAACTCCTACTCTTCATTCAAGACCATTTTTAATACAGTTTCTTCTAAATATATTGAGCTCTTTGCCCACACTTTATCTATAATTTTTGTCTCAATATGTATGTGATTGAGCTTTTTCATGTGATTGTATTTTTTTATCATAGCTATAAAATTCTTTATTAGATTAACTGGGAAGATTTCCTACTTTGTATATATTCTAGGTATTTTTTTAAAAAACTATGAATTATATATTACCAAAAAAGATTGAAGTAACGCACTTGTGAATCCTTTGAGTCAATCTCTGGGTATGGTAGGATCACTCTTGGTCAACTTTTCAGTTAATCTATTCATCTTTATTTGCTCATCTTCAACAAGTTTTAATTGAGTATAAGTCTCTCAAATAGCAAACATTTTACCATGATTTTAAAAGGTTTTTGCCATCATGCTGCATACAAGATTCAATTATAATGTTATAGTTTTTACATCTCCTATTTATCTATGATTACTTCAGTAATTTTTTCAAATATTCTATATATTCTTATTTTTTTTAATCATGGAAAAAGCTACCTTTAGTAAGAAAATAATGATCAATTAGACTTTTTTTTTGTTCTCTGTTGATGACTACTTAAATCCGTATTAATTTCTTCATCCTGCTATGCCTAGGTCTGTTCATTATTCTCATTCTATGTTCTTAATTTTTTAGTCATGGTGTATCTTTTTGTTCCATTAATAATAAAAGCATTTAAGTTGTGAATTTTCTCTTAAGCACAACTTTGATTATAATTTTTACTACATATTAAATATTTATCATTGTAATTTTGGTTTCCTCTTTTGATTCAAAAATCATTTAGGAGAGAGAAAATATTTAAATTGCTGTTCCTATTTATTCTGTTGACATCAATTCTAGTCATATTGTTTTCTGGGTTATCCAAGAAACAGCTGCCAATTCAGAATTAAAATGCAAAGATTTTATTAAAGGAAACGCCGTGCGAAAGGAAATGGAGAATAAACTGGGCAAAACTGGGTGAGCCATCAGAAAAAAAAATTTCAAGTGAAAAAGAGAGGACTAGAAGTTTGGGTGAAAGCGTCCAAGACCCCCATGAAGTTTAAGTAAGTTACAACAACGTTATTGAGGAGTCTTAGAGCCGGTCAGCTGAAAACGTAGTGCTCAATCTCCCAGTACCAGCCTGGAGGAGGGTATGTTTATGAAAGATAAACCAGGGAAAGGCTTCAGAACTGATGCAAATATTATATCTTTGAAAGGAAGGAGGGGAAGAAACATGATTGGTCAAGGACAGGTCAGATTACAACGCAGATATGATGAAGTCTCAGCCAATCCAACCTGGAGCTCCTAAGCAAAGACTGCTATTAAAACACGCCTTCATTGGAGAGAAATAGCCAGGTCTCCAGTACGACTGTCAGGCTGGGTTTGACCAGGCAGAGAGTGGCCTTATCTTGAATGCAGAGAAAGATCATGAATGCACTGATATCTGGAAGCTGTCAGCTCACTGTACTCCTTGTTGCTGAATGGCAAGTTCTTTCTTGATGGAAAATTCAAGTGGCACACTTCCACAGCTGCTTCAGTTGTACCATATGATATGCTCATAGCTATGTTTATACATACTATTGTTTATACATAAAACTGTTATATGCAGTTTTGTTGTCATAATGCTCCTTGCCATGTCTGTTATGATATGTATGTTCTAAGCTTAGGATCTTTTTAATTTATCACTATCTTTGTTGGCTATATTAATTTTTTATATATAATTGTCTTGGCAGGTTTTCAAAGGAATATGATTTTTGAGTCATACTATCGTTGATATTATCTTTCCATTGCCCTGACATTAAGGCTCAGACAGGCTGATCATGGATTATAACCATTTTGCCTAAATTTCCTACAGATAGATATTGTTCTATTTTGGGGGAATGCAGTATTCTAGAAAAGAATATTAATACTAACTTAACACAACATAATCATAACATAATCTATTCTATCCAGACTCTTGTGCAATTTTAAAAAGGGATTACCTTTTTTTTTCTAAGAATTCACCTTAGAAAGAGCAATGTTCCTCAGCATGAGTAATCTTTTCATTAATTTTGCTTGATGTTTAATAAAAATTTCCAACTAACGGCTTGGTCTTTATTTAGTTCAAAGATCTTTGAATATTGCTGTTCTCCATCTACTTTGGTTTTTGTCTTCATATCTATTATTTCTATTTTAGATTTCTAATTCTCTTAAGCTTTTCTCTATCATCTTTTTCCTTGATCTCTGTTCTCTGTATTTTGGCAGCATTTTTAAACTTCTTGAAAAATAATTGAATACAGTATCCAATATATTGGTCCTATCTTCATTCTCTTAAAAGTTCAGTTATTATGTGTATTTATTAAAGTAAGAAATGCTATCTGCACCAAAATCATGGTGGCTTAACACAATAAATTTTGTTGCTCATTTATATAAGGTTCTGGTCAGTGTTCTTGGTCAGTGAGAAGTAGTAGATGGTTCAGGGACCCAGTTGTTTTTTTTTTTCCCCTCCCACATTGTGTTTCTTCCCACTGCTAGGATGTCAGACCGCTTTTCATTCAGCCAGTTGATGATAAAAGAGTGAAGAATCACATGCTAGTTTTATTTTTTCTTTTTTAAGATGGGCCAAGTCTGGAATTGAGGCACATTACCTCCATTCATATTCCATTGGCTAGAACCCTGGCATTTGGACAAGAGAGACTGGGAAATGCAGATAACAGTGTGCCCTGAGAGATTATGGATCAGGCTTTGTTGAGCACACAGTAGGCCCTGCCAAACAATTCTTCTCAGCTGAAATAAGTTTTACCTTATCTAATTAGACTTTCTTTAATGTTTTCTTTTCCCATTTCATAGGTAAATTTCTTGGTAGAGTTTAAAAACTAATTGGTCAGAATGATTCTGTTTGTTTTTTTTTTTAAACAAATGAATCATCTCAGAGGTCTGACAATGTTCTTATAATTCTTTCTCTTTTCTTTTTTTTGCATGGGCAGGCACTGGGAATCAAACCCAGGTCTCCAGCATGGCAGGCAAGAACTCTGCCTGCTGAGCCACTGGAGCCTGCCCTGTTCTTATAACATTTTTTTTTAAGGAAGCTCTATCTCTGTACCATTTTATGATGGTAGTTCTTCCTGGTACTCAAATAATTCTACTCTTCTACATTCTCCCTTGGAACACAGGAAAAGTGGTCTATAAACCGCATCCTTCAGACTCACTTGCCTGCAGGGATTTATAAGCTGGTATCTAAAACAGGCCCATAGCCTGTTTTTATATATAAAGTTTGTTTATAACTGTCTGTGTGCTATACTGGCAGAGTTGAGTATTTGCAAGAGACGGTATGCCCTGCAAAGCCTAAATATTTACTATCTGGCTCTTTATAGAATATGTATGCCAACCCCTAGTACAGAAATTGTAAAGTGTAGAAATTGTAGGAATTGTAGGCCCCCAGGCTCTAGAAAGGTGTAGAGTGGTTCTGAAATGGCAATTAGGAGATATCTAGCCCAAAGGGTAATAAAATATGTCTATTCCATATTCTTTCAGTTTTATTTCCTTCAAATGCAACTTTCCCCATTCTTCCATCACTTTTCACATGGCATGGATCCCACCACCTCAATAAAACTCCCTGGGAGTTCATTCCTGACTCCTAAAATGTAACTGAATTGAACAGTTCCAGCTACATACTTCATTAAAATATATGTAATAGTCTTAAAAGCCTACCGATAATATCCTTATATATTTATATCTTTAAAATGCAAAAGCTTGGGTGTTTATACTCTGATCAAAATTTCAAATTTTGAAATAATGACACCAAGTTTTTCCTGTATATTTTGGAAGGAAGCAAGCAGAGCTCTCATTCCTGCCTATAACTCCTCAAGCCCATTTGTTTCCATTTGCCTTTCAGAAACTGGCAGGAATGGTTTGCCTGTGAATTTTCATTTGATGAATCAAAGTTCAACAAAAACATCATCTAATTTAGGTTACAAATAATAACCTTCTTTAACAGGCAGAAGTTGACACTATTTTTTAAACTGAACTGGAAATATCAACTGTAGTTCCATTTTTCTTTCATCAGTTGTAAAGAATTCAGGATTTTAGCCAAAGCAGTTTTTTCAACCATAACTCATATTTACATTCCTTTTAGTTTCACACTTTGAGCAACAGCATGTGTAAAACTGCTTCAAGTAACAGACTGAGTTGAAGTCTTATTTCTTTCTTGATAGATTATATATTCATACCCACTTTTTTCTGTGACTTTAAATTATAAATTGTATTAAAAATCATGGTTTAATGCTTTAAATACAGCCAAAATCAATTGAAAAATTTAAGAAACAGCTTGTAATTTATATTTTGTTTTTATTTTAAGAATCCTTCATCCTCTCATATCTCAAAGTTTGGTTCTCCTGAATTTCCTACATTTTTCTTTAACTACATCAACCCCTTGTGTTCCTTTTTTGACATAATTCATCTCAAGGTGGAATATTGGATGTAAGGGTGGACATTTTCATTTTGTTCACGTCTCTTAGTTTCACATGGGAGTCTGTCATTTTATGACGCCTTCCCTGTTCTCATACAACTCAGAGGCAGAAACTGAAACCAGTATAAGGTTTCAGAGGCCAGAGCTGGGAACTCCCAAGAGTCAGTTTGCAAAATCAAACACAGAAACAATGAAAGCCACATCCAAAGGAAATATAGGCCTTTTGGATATTGGATTATATTTATTTCATGTTTGCCCACTCTAGCTTTATAAATACAATATCCTCTAAAGAACATAAGTGAGAGGTTTTTTTTAAACTTGAGTTTTCTTCATTCTCGTTGCTCTAATTCCTCTGAGTAGATATCACTTCTAGAATTGCAGTGATATAGCTCATCTTGAATTCTAGCCCTATCTTTGCTTCTCTCTACATATGTGAAGTTAGTAATTCTCTCTAAGCTCAGACTCTCATCCACAAAATATTCCTGATGATGGCACCTACCCATTATGATTTTACAAACTTAGATAATACAACAAAGAGCTTAGCACAGTGTCATATGCATGACAATTGCTCAAGGAATGGTCGTTACATCATCATCATTGTCATAACCACCGCCAGCATCATTATCATCACTATCACTACAGAGGAAGAGCTGTAACAGATGATACTGTTTTTGTAAGAGTACTTGAATTCCTACTCTAATCTGACAAATAGAGATAAAAAGTGAAAAAGAAAGTTAAGAATTACTATTATGATCTTCTGCCATGTTCCAATCTCACCTCTCCAAGATGAATTGAAAAGGCACCTAGATCAGAAACAGTTGCAGCTGGAAGCTTTATTTCTGGTTCAAGTCATCTTTCCCTTCTTGATATGGCAGTCAACAATCTGCTGGGGTATTCTGTTTTAACATTCACTTCTCTCATGTGCTTGACCTTGCTCACTTCCTCTCACTGGAAGTCAACCATTCCCATACACTTGCCCTTTGCCTTATTAAATAGATAAGCGTCACCAAGGGTTTCCCAACTGATGTGGCCATGGTCACATGGGTGCTTGCTCCTAACCTTCTGTCCCTGTGAGATAGGGATAGTTGGGTGGCAGTGTGTAGACGGGTAGGGTGCTGAAGTCTTTTGCACCTCCTCTGCCAGCTATAGCCTCCTGGATGGGGATTCCAAGTTGCCTGTGCCTTCCATAGATATATATCTATCTGCCCTGACTTTGCAGAAATTTTTAAGTTTTGGGGCATGAATATCTCATGATGCAGCTTTTCCCTCATTTTTATCATCTATTTTACTAATTTCCACATGACACAGCTTTTCCCCTATTTTATGATCTATTTTCCATTTTACTAGTCAACTGGGAGGAAGGGAGTTAGACATGAATGCTCATATTAATGTCACAGAATATCAACTATTACTCTTGAAATAAGTTTTCTTTCTCAAGCTCATCTTATTGTTCAATAAGGGATTTATTGTTTAAAAATCATAAATCTAAATCTCTTCTAATGCTTTCATATTATGACAAAGTTGTAAATGTGAACCTTTTTTTTCCATTTTTTTAAAGTTCCCAAATATTGTTTCTACTGCTTTAGAATCTATTTAAGGTCCAGTAATTTCTAAAAATACTTGGCTCTATTAACCTAAAATCATCTAGCATTACTCTATTACAATAGTTATGAAAACTAAGCCAGGTTTTTATATCTATTGAATTTTTAATGTTTTCAACTATAGCCCAATCCTCCTGTAAAGCTGTTCAACACTTTAAATAGGTAGTTATATATAGTGGAAATGGAATCCCTCGATAATATGAGGAATCTAAAAGGCATAAAAAATAGATTGAAGAGGATCTCCTTCCAGTTAAGGTTAAACAGATGTTGAATATGTTTCCTATTTTTAAACACTGTCAGTGTAGTGTGTTCGACTTTTCCCCACTGAGCTAAGAATGAAATAATCAGTTTTAAATCTTCCATTTTAAATCACATAGGTAATTGTTTTGTGATGTGGAATTTTTATTTTAGATCATCTACTGCTTTATATGATTCAATCAATTTTTAACATCTCTTAGTTCTTTTTTTAAATGAATTTCCAGAGTTATGCTATGAAACACAAAGCTTTATTGCCAATGCCTTATTACAATCAGCTATGTTTAGGGAATCTAGAACAATACTGCAAAACCATTCACAATAGCAAATGCAGAGGCCTTAGGAGCTCGTGGAAGGCCTGAGTGGGGTCTTCCTTCTGCCTCTCAAAATAGGTGGGAAAATATGTCAGATTCGCTTTTAAAAATTAGGAAAAATTTGGTCCAGAGTTCTCCGAGAAACAGGCATTGGGTAGGTTGAATAGAGGTTCACCCTAGGAGTGCAGTTTAAGGAGACCTGGGAGGGTTTCTCTTACCCAAAGCTACAAAAATCTCTCTTCTACTGGCCTTCCAATGAGTATCTAAATTCAAGTATTACCCTGACTTATTTCTCCTGTGACCAGATCTTATTTCTTCCTCCCTTTCTTCTTTCCTCCCACCTGCCTCCCTTCTTTCTCTCCTGCCTCTCTTTTTTCCTTCCTTTCATTCTATTTTCCTGTTCTATATTTGGATTTAATCTGCAAGCTCAAACAGCATTTAGCAAGGCATTACATGCATATTTAACTGGATTTTTTTGCCTGGAACAGTGGAAATTTAAGTCTCTATCATGGTAGTTATCAAATTTGGCTGTGCATGAGATCATCCGATTTTATGGTTCAAATGCAGATATCCAGGCCCCGCCCCCCTGAGATGCAGGAGATCCTTGGAGCACATTGAAACTACTGTCTTATATCTCAGTGTAAACTTGTTTTATCAGTTGTCTCTGGGACAAGTTAAGAGTTCCTTGATAGAACCAAGGAAGAACAGTTTAGGCAATAATGGGAGTTTAATAATTGCCTTTTCTCAGCCTCATTATCCAGGACAGAAAAAAAGGAAGAATCAAAACAAAATGATGATGGGGGAGGAAGGGAAGTTGCTCCTTTGTTCCTGGCTACTAGGAGAGGAAGTAGGTCCCTGTGCAGGCTTTTAGGATTCATGGGTTACCCTGAACAAGCAGAGAAGTAAAGAGTGTGTTCTAAGTGTCTCTTGTTGAGATTTGTATAAACAGGGTAAAAGAACGACTATCTGTTTCTATGCTCAAATTTTGTTTTATGGTATATATATTTGGGGAATTTTTCTTATGTGGTTAATAAGGTATCCTTTCATACCATTTGCTTTACCAGAGGGAATTTTAGTAGCTAATATATGATAGAAGAGTAATAATAAAAATAGAGCTGGAGTTTCTTAACCACAGTGCTACAATACATAGGCTTTTCAGACTCTTTCATGAAACGGACATTAGGTATTGTTATTTAAAATAAAGTGATAAAGTTTGTGAATAATTTATTTTTCTTTACAGATCAGAGTATATATGGACGTTACACTTATATTTTCTCTGGGTCTGAGCGGTTGGATTCAGTCAGGATAAAAGAGGCATTGCAATTATCCTAGGTACAAAGTGTTTAATGTAGAGCTTAGGACCTGCACAAATGTGGCAGGAGCTGGACGGCTGCAGCCAGCAAATTAAAGAAACAATTACTACTGATTTTAAGCTGAAGTGGGCTGGTAAATTGTGGTGAAATCGAAGAAATGTTGCCTCTGGCCACTAGGCCTGCAGAGTGCAAGCTGGT
This sequence comes from Tamandua tetradactyla, assembly GCF_023851605.1. NCBI lineage: Eukaryota > Metazoa > Chordata > Mammalia > Pilosa > Myrmecophagidae > Tamandua > Tamandua tetradactyla. The sequence goes on along the minus strand of NC_135329.1, from coordinate 153,184,214 downwards.
GGAGAGGTCTCCAAAGGTGCCACATTCGGCTGCAATGGCCTCTCAGAAATAAAGGCTTTCTCTTGCTTTTGCCTTCCAAATCTCCCATGACTGTTTCTCTAGGAAAACTAGCCTAGAAGCAGCCAAGAAAGAGGTTTCTGGGAAACAAGTTCCCAGAAAAGGAGTAGCTGTCGTGCTGTATTAAAAATTTATTTGGGTTTTGATACGCTTTCTTAAGAGGCAGAGAAAAACTTGGGGTTAAATTAAGATATCAAGAATTGGGATATGTTGCCCATTAAATTTGTCCTTACAATAAAAGAAAAAAAAAGTTTGAGAAATCTGTGATAAAGCTCATGCCTGAATGGCCTACGGCTACTGAAGTTTGATTTAAAGCCATTTGAAATACAGCATAATGACCTCTTTCAATAGAGTGAGATTACTTTTGAATTTTAACTTTTTTCATGGTGGATACCATGAAAAAGGAAGGCAGCCACATCCTTCTATCCTTCTTCTAATAGCATTTGTCAAACTTGGGAGGAAAATAAGAAAAAGTAATTACACTATCACCTGTAACAGGGTGACAGGGTGCTATACTGAGAGCCCCACCTGTATAATTTCTCTTGCTATGCCGACTGCCGAATAGGCAACATAGCTGTTTGACCATGCTGAGCTATTCTAAGGTGACACTAAAACCTGGGCAATTTGGTGCTTTTAAAGAACTAGCATCATAAAGTAAGTCATTTAAAAAAGCACTGTAAATTCAGGCTGCAGTCCCCTTACACAGATGAAAAATTAAGACCTTTTAAAATGAGGTAGTATTTACTTTTTAAGCAAGGTAGCATGTGCATTATTATTATTCAATATTTAATGAAGGCCGCCAGTGTGCTAGGCATTGTATGCCACCCTGCACAAACTGTTGTGTGGATATGCAAGCACCTGGAATCCTGTCATTACAATGTGGTGTGGCATATAGGAGAGTGGACCATACCCCAGAAAGGACCAAGGAACACTGTTCATCATAAATGGTTAATATACTTCATTTTCATCAACTGAAGTTTCATCTTTCCCGATACATTAACATTTATATTGACTTCACTGCAGGGACTTACTGAAAATTATGACTGTTTAAAAAAAGACTTAAGCTTTCTTTGTCTACCTGAAAGCTGTCCTTTAATGAATCCTCCTTCTGGGTTATGTGAAATGCCCTATCTCTATTGGGTTTGTGGATTCTTGGCATTCAGAGATCTTTTTTTTAAAGAGGGGCAGTAAATGTATTGCACACTGTATTTGCCAAAAAGAAGAGAAAATACTCTAGGATGAAATAAACAAAAATGAATTCTAAGGAAAGAAACTAATAAACTATGTACAAGATCAGTGTTAGGCACCTTCTCAGGTGATTTGACTACCAAGGAGAATTATTCCACCATAAAAACGCTGTTTTTAAAGATATTGATCATAATTTCAAATATTGAAAGTCAGTTATTTCAAGAAGAGCAATAGTGTTTGGGAGAAATGAACTTAAATGAATGTGCCAGTATACCAAATTCACATTTACACCATTTGTAAATGAGAAAGAGCCTCTCGGGAGGACTATTCTTGAGTCATTATATGTGACATTTAGCTTTGTGTGAGAAAAATAGAACAGTTTCAGCTCATTAGTTCAGATGCCTAACTTCTAAAAGTTCTTAAAAATCAAGCTAATCTGCAATAAGGATGGTTGAATTTCTATAATTTAAGGTACAAACGTGATAAATACTCTCCAGCTCAGGTGCTTGTGAATTTTTTTATAGGACAACAATTCCCCCGCGTACTAATTGATTCCCAAGACATTTCTATTACTTCCACAGCTGGGGCTAGATATAATCAAGAAGAACTACCTTGGCACCTGGAAATAAACAGAAATTAATGAAACTTTTGCTGAACAAAAAGAGAGTATTTTCAATGTTTAGCTAAGGGTTCAATTTCACACTTGAGAACTTTCAAGTGTGTCCTCTTTTACACTGGTCTAACCCACTCACACTCCAAGGAGGAAGGGAGAAAACTGAGTCAAGTTGACAGGAGCAATGTCTTTCAAGCAAGAAATACAGCTGCCAAAAAAGGCAAATGAGGACTTTATACAAGCTTAAAGCCAGCGGGGTATCTGGGGACATCACATTCCACTGCTCTTTTCTATTTACTACAAGATATAAAAACAGTCATTTGCCACTGGGGGGATGTTTCATGAATTTAATGTTATGATTCCATAATCAGATACTGTGGCTCTAGGGGACTAAATGAAAGTTTCAGAAAGATTAATTTTTTTTTTCATACTGTGACTTGGACAAGTTCTAGGAGTCCTTCAACAGGTAACTGTTAATTGTTTAAGCATCTCTCCCTGGTCCTTTCAGGCATGAACAAAGATCTTTAAGAATTTTCTCCTCTTTCTTTGCCAAAATTCTCTTAAAATTTAATGATAACAAATAATTTTAAAAGTAGCAATTAGAATGGTTTCCTCCTTCTCCTCCTCCACCTCCTGCTCCTTCTTCTTCCTCCCTCTGCTCCTCCTCTTTTTCTTCTCTTCTTCCTCCCTCTCCTTCCTTCCTCTCTCTCTCTCTCCCTCCTTCCCTCCCTCCCTCCCTCCCTCCCTTTTCTCTCTCTCTCTCTCTCTCTCTCTCTCTCTCTCTCTCTCTCTCTCTCTCTCTCTCTCCCTCCCTCCCTCCCTCCCTCCCTCCCTCCCCCTCTCTCTCTCTCTTTCTCTCTCTCTCTCTCTCTCTCTCCTCTCTCACCCTCCCTTCCTCCCTCCATCTGCATCCTTCAATGCAGGCATTTTTCTCTGTCCGTACATAACGTTCCTTATGAGGTCTCTATTGTGGTTCATCTCGCCTTGTGGAACACAAGACAGCCATTTCAGGAAGCAGACTTGTACTGTCTATTTCAAGAATTCTTTTCCATTTAAGAGTGCCTTATGTTGCCTTGACTCCTGATCTTAATCTCAAGGGTGACGACTTGGCATAGAAGATGTTGAACTACATTTTTTTCTGCTTTTAAAATAATGCACACACTGCTCCATTTTTACCAGCATCATTATAAGCTTATAAGATCATTATAAGCTTTTTTTCTTCAATTGTAGATGAAATTCCTTTTTTTTTTAAAGATGCTTGAAGGCTCCTTCCTTCAGCAAAGTACTTCAATAAGAAAAAGGTCATGAGGTTATATATTAATGTACCGTGTTCTTTTATAAAGAGAAATAGAACAGAAAATGCTATAACTTTCAAGATAGATTAAATGACCCAAACATTGACATCCCACACAAACTAAGCTTAAATTGTTTATCATTAGACACATGAAACCCCCAGACTCACCTAACAATACTGTATGGACTCATGTATTCTGAAGACAAGGCAAACCGACTGGTCAGCACTTTTCTGATCACAAATTCTGATCATTTCCTGACCAAACCATTCTTAATATTTTCTGCCCTAAAATCATTATATGACCAAATCCAGTGCTCAAAACCCTATCCATAACTATTCCTAAATTTTTCACATTTGAGCTATTACTGACACTTGTAAGCAAGGCAGTGCCCTCCCTTGTTCTGCTAATTAATAGACCCAGCTTTGTATGATGGAAAAAACAGTCCCTTATGGTATTTGTATGGGGGACAAAGATAGAATTGGCCCTTTATAGTTGACTAGCCATGCCTTCCTTCAATTCACAAAGTTTCTATTCTATTACAGATTTAAATTTTATGCTTCTTTTCAGTATCCATTATTGTCTACATAATTGGTATCTTCTGTTTACTTGCTCTTATTTCTTTGTCCAGGTTTCTTTACCTTTAGTGTTATTTTGTCATGCTTTTCCTCCATACTTGGTTTGCTGCAGTGTTAGTTCTGCTCTTTTCTTTTTATAAAGCAATATTAATTTAAAATATTCTTCAGTGTACTGGAGAAAAAAAAATTTTTTTTCCCAAGTGTGTGGATGGGCCTTTACATATGATATTCCTTTTTTACTTAGTGACTGCAGAAATTTTACCTAGGTAACATATTGATTTTTTCACTTAGTTATTTTTAACAGTTTGGTTGCTATATAGTTTCTTATTGTTCCAAAAGTGTATGAGTAGAAACTCTCTGACACTCCTACCTCTTTATCTGAACTTTTATAAACTCCTCCCTTAAACTGGAAGCTGAAAATTTGAGTGTTGAATTTCTCTATTATCTGCTATGATTTGCTTAAAGATGCTTTAGAGGAATAAGGTAGAAGCTGGATATCCTTAGCTGTAGAACTTTGTCCCTGTGTCTTCCTTCTCATTGTTTAAACATCTAGTTCTTCTAATCTAGCAGCATGTCCTATTCCATGATGGGAACGTAGGACTGTTCTGGGGTTGTAGACTGTTTTTCTGCTTTTTGCTTCAACAGGACAAATTAAAAAGAAACAAAGTGAAAATTTTGAACTCACGATTTTTTTTCTCTGATAAGTCAGTGCATTGTTTTTTGTTCAGATGGCACCGGTCTTCTATAACGACAAAGCTGGCTCCAGGATATTGTTTCATATCTCTTTTCTTCTTTTCCCAGTCTTTACTTCAGTTGTGCTTAGAGGTTAGGAAGTTAAGTGGGTGAAAATGCCATTGGCTGCACTGTGTCTCTTTCAGTTTAATCTGCTCTTCCCGTTTGGCAGTAAAGGACTGTACCCTAGTTATAGTGTGCTCTATTTCCAAATCTGTTTGCTTCAAGCTGAGTAGCTTAATAGATAATTCAGAAATACCTGTCTCCATCCTGTATTCTGCACTATTCTCTAGACAGGGGAAGATAAGGTTCAGTTGCTTCTGAACCTCTTTCAACATGGTCTTATGTCCTACAGATGTTCTTTGGGGTTTATGGATTGAGATTGGGGCCTTCTTCCTGTTTCAACATAAATAACATTTTACTCTTTTTTGTTGTTGTTAAGTTTGGTGGATTTCAGAAAACAAAAAATTTCAAACTTTTCCAAAAGAATCGTGTGATTGGCTTCTTATCACCTCACTAGGAAAAACTACCTAGAACCACCAATTCTCAAAATTTTCCATCCTACTTCCTATGTACAGCTGGCCTTATAAAAATCTGGGTGGTAATGGAGCAGCATATCTTAGAGGAAAGAGCACAGGATTTATAACAGGGTTTCCAGGAAACTGTGGGACCCTTGAAAATGTGTAATAATGTATAGATGCTCCACAATCTTAAAAATATCGTATTCCTTCTTATACCAAGAGGTAGGTGCAGATATCAACTTCTTTTGCTTGATTGAATATATTTTATTGGTGTTTTTTTTTTTCCACGGGCAGGCACCAGGAATCGAACCTGGGTCTCCAGGCATAGCAGGAGAGAAGTATGCCTGCTGAGCCACCGTCTCCCGCCCTATTTTATTGTTTTTTTTTAAATACATATCCTCTACATCTGAACAATGTTCTTAGCTCTTACGATCCAAAGAAGTTCTTAAATAATGCTTTGAGTAGCACAGTCCATGACGGAACTAACTGGCTGATAAGGTCCAGGCATACCAACTGTATTGAGTAACCCAGGACTTGAGGACTTTATCAAGACCCTAGTTTTTACTGAGTTAAATGGGAGGTCACTTGAAGGTACTGAGTAAATGAGTAACATAACCTGACTTACCTTTTAAAGGGATAACTTGGGCTATTCAGTTGATGATAAAGGACAATGGCAGAAGTAAGGAGACCAGTCAGGAAGTTAGGGCATAAACTAGAAGAAAATTAGTGGTGACTTCAAATGGGATGTTAGCAGTAAAGCAGAGAGATATTTGGACTCTGGCTATATTTTGATGGTAGAAAAAAAAGGATTTAGAAAGAAAAGAGTCATGGAAAGAAAGACCTAATCTTTACTGAATCAGTCTCTAAATAGAAAAATTAGGGAAAATAACTTCATTCCATTATATTTCAGATTTTCCATTTGTTAGCTGATGATACTAATGACATTGCCTTAATTACTACATTGGGTTGATTTAATAATCACATGAAATACTTCATGTCAATATTTTGAGATGGTAAAATATTAATATATTGCTAATTATTATTTGAAGACTAATTACAGGGGACATTGAAGGTACCTCAAAGCAACCCTGCCCATGTTCCTATTGTTTCCCCTACTGTTTGTCAGAGATGCATGGACACCCAGTAGAGATTTCTTTATTTAAGACTTGGTTGTCTATGTATTTTTAACCATTTAAGAATCTTGCTACATTCAAACATTTCTGTGGAGAACAAGTCAGTGATTATCAGCTAGGACTCAGGGGGAAATAAATACAACATAGGAACCTGACATTACAGGAATGATAGGTAGTTTACGTTTCAGGAAAAGGTCTACATGGAAAACTAAAGAAGGCATTATATGGAAAAGAGGAGGATCCAATTCTAAATTTTGCCTACTTTATAGTTTTTCCTATAAGCCTCGGTATTTCCATGTCCTGTCTTCCTCAGGCAAAAATTTTGATAGGAGAAATACTATAATTTTATATTTCAAAGTACAGTAAAACAAGCCTCCTAGACAGAAGACATAGAGAAAAGATATTAATAACACCCAGGATCAGTCAGATTGATGAGAATGAGGTGAAATTTATATTACATGAATTTAGAAATATACCTAAACTCTAGAAAGAGAAATCTATAACTTCTGTTGGGAAAATGTCCTAAAATGTATATAAACTCATCAACCTCTAAGATTTCACCTAGAATTAATACATATGGAGAGCAAACAATTTATATATATTACATGTGAGGATTTTTTTTCACTCTAAAATAAAAGTGTTGGTAATATATAAAGCACTAAAAATGGGTTGGCTCCCATAATCTACATTAACTTGGAATTATATAAAAAAAATGAATTCATTTCCAAAGATTAGACATAGTTCTAATACATGTGATTATGTCTGTCTGTTAATAAAACTAATAGTAATAATTAGTATTTATTTAGGGTGAGTTGTATATCAGGAAATATGCTAGTAGCACTCTGGGGTATTACTGTCCCCATTTTACAGATGAGCAGACTGAGAGGATTATTAGTTGGCCCCCTCAGGTGAGATCAATAGGCAGGTGTGGATACACTTCCCATGTAAGAGTGGTATACAGGGTTGGTAGCTGGGAAGGCTGAGGATCAGGAAAGCCACAGAAAGCCTATGGATTAATTGAGATTTGAATCAAAATTGTCTTTTTCTCACATACTATTACCTATATCACAATACTGTCTTTAGGGTGATGACTTCTGAGGAGAAACCTTTATTATGGTGCTAATCATCATTTAACAACTTTTAAAAATGCCTCTATGATTGTCCAAAAAAAGTATTGGGAACAAATTCAGTTATAATGATTTTTACTATTTTGTACTCCAGGTTTTAATGTCAACATTACTCAATGTAAACTTTCTCATTATTTGTAATACTAACTCAACATCTTTATTCCTTAACAAAAATAGAAGAGAATGTTCTACAACCATTTGTTTGTTCAGCAAATATTTATTGAGTGCCTACTATATGCCAGGCACTGTTCCTGATGCCAGGGATACACTGGCTAAAAAAATAATTCTGTCCAAATTCCTGCCACATGGAGCATTCTGCTAACTACAAAAAGTTAAACCATACAAAGAAAATATTAATTTCTTAGTAGTGCTTGGGAAAGTAAACGAATCTCAAAACCAAAAAAAGTCTTGTTGTGGTTAATCAGCCTCTAGGAGAACCTTAATTATGAGGCACCTATTGCTTCAAAACTTGTTTTAAAAGAAGAGATTGCTCAGCTTTTCCAAGGGGCAAGCCTAAGTCCAAGCATGGGAGCTGGAAGGAAATGCTGTCAATTTCTTTGACGAAATATCCAGTGTAAGTTGATAGAAAGATCTGAGGATGTTCCCGAGAAGATGGAAGAGGTTTCTGGAAGTTGCTGCAGTGCTCACAGCTGTGCTGTGATGCCCATGTGAAGCAATTTCATACACTGATGTGTCCAAAGTACATGGGTCTTCAGGAATACTCTTCTCTGGAGTCTTTGTCTCAATAACCACCTCCCCCACCTCCATTTACTACCTTCTCTTTTCCCTTTTCTGTACCTTCCAGGGAAAAACAAAAATGATTTCTACCTCTCACAACAGAAACAGACTGGCAAATACAGTTAGTGATTCTTCAAAGTGAATATTGTCCACATATTTAATATTTAGATATAGAATAAATATCCATGTTTCAAAAAGGGCAGATTTAAAATGCTTAACTAGCTTCTAAGGTTACTGGGAAAATCCATTAATAGAGAGCCTTGAGGAAAGTGTTTATAAAGCACTTGAAAAGGATAATTACAATGAAAGGCACATTTAACAGGCATGTAGAATGTGGCTTAATTTCTTTTGGCTATAAAGCTCATCACTGTACATAAAAAAAACCCCAGCTTTTCCATGAATGGGTAAGCCAGTTAGAAGAACTCTTGGTAGTCAGTTCTGCAAGATATTATATTCAGTAATTAATTTTATAATAACTGGTTCACACATATAAAGTAGTTCATTTGCATAAAAAATTACTGCTTAAATGACAAATCAATTATTGCACACAAAGTCAATTATTATACACTTGTTTAAAACTGAATATCATAATTAAAATTTGAGTAATTTGCTGTTTTTTCCTATTGCAACACAGTACAGTAATTAGTATCCCAGCTCTATGAGATTAAACATCTCTATAAAGTCATTAAAATAAAAATCCCTAAATCTAATGCATACTAAATGCATAATGATTATAATATTTCTGGAAAGTTTTTTAATAGAAATATTCATTGAGCCTCCTTCTACTTTCTAAACATTATGACAGTTCTCATGGCTATCGGTTATCACCCTTCTTTCTGAAAGAGAAGTAGACATAAGAACTAAAAATATAAACCTGGAGAACAAAGGTCTTTTGCTTATATGGGGTTCACCTATATAAAATAAGTCTAATTCTTAAGAAGAGCTGCAAAAAGGGATTTATTAGTGATTTTTATTTTAATTAGAACATGTAACTCCTGGTGAATAGAAAATAAGCATTTAGCTAGCTAATTAGTTTGCTTATTTTAATTCTGCAGAAAAATTCTGAGAGAGAAAAACATTCAAATGGTAGCAGAGTCATCACAGGCAGATTAGAGAGTCTATTAAATAAGCCTTCCCCCAGAAGAAACCTTCCCCACATGGGTCCAGGCAAGTTGCAGGGGCTCACAAACATACTCCGCCTTAATTATTTTCTATGGGCAAATTGCACACTGAATGTCTGCTCCAGCTTCCAATTTTATCTAGAATCTGACCCTTTTCACCTCTTCCACCATTAACACTCTGATCTAAGCCACTATCATGTCTCACTAGATTCCCGTAATAGCCTCCTAACTCCCACCCCAGCCCTTGCAGCAGTTCAACACAACAGCCAGCATGATCCTGTCAAACCATAACTAAGACAAAGTCAATTTCACTGCTCAAAACTCTGTGATGTCCCCCATCTCACTCACGATAAAAGTCACTTGTCTTTGCCGTGACCTACAAGGCCCTACACAACCTGTCCCGCCACCTTTCTGAATTCATCCCTTACCACTTCCCAGGCCATTCACTCCACTCCAGACTGACCGGCTTCTTTATTTCGCCTGCCTCTGGGCCTTTTCACCTGTTCTTCTCTCAGTCTGAAAAGCTCCTCTTTGTGGCTCATTGTCTTACTGCCTTTAGGTCTCTGCTCAAATGCCACTTTATCTGTGACACCTTCCTGTATCACCTCACAGGAAAACAGTGTGCTTAGTCTGCAAGGCTGCTATGAAACACAGTGGGTTAGCTTTAAAAACAGGAATTTACTGGCTCACAGTTTTATGGCTAGAAGAAGTCTGAAATCAAGATATTGGGAAGGCTTGCTTTCTGTCAGACCCCTAGCATTCTTGGGTTGGCTGCCTGTAATCATTAGGACTCCTTGGCTTGTATTTCTGCTTCCCGTCACATGGTGATGTCCTCTTCTCTTTCTCAGTTTCTGTTGACTTCTAGCTTTTGACTTCTTCCTATGGCTTTCTCTTTAGAAAGCCCCCAGTAACCTGGATCAAAATTAAGGACTAGGGCCATGGAGGCTTAACAGGCAGAGTTCTTGTCTGCCATGCCAGAGACCTGGGTTTGAGTCCCGGTGCATGCCCATGCGAAAAATAAAATAAAATTAAGAACTCACTTTAATATTTAAATTGGGGTATACAGTTCAACCTCCCAAAAACCCAACACAAGCTCCATTTCTCCTATTGAATTATTGTCTAAATACTTAATTTGTTTCCCACCTTTATTATGCCACAGAACATAGACCCTGCTAAGATAGAGTTTTTTGTTGTTGTTGTTATTGCTGTATCTCTAGTACCTAGAAGAGTACTTGGCACTCTTGTAGATATTCAGTGATATTTTGTTGATTGAATTAATTAATTAATATATTCACAGTAATATATTCCAAACACCACACCACCTTCAGTGTGTCTATACTCACTCTTTTATTAGTCAAGAGCAGTCAATAACTTCCAGAAGTACCACGATTACTCATTTATTTACTCATTTATTAAACAAAATATTATTTATTATATGTGTCAAGACTTTTATAGAAACTGAAACATATACCTCAGTGGAGAAAATAGAGTATAAATAAATAAACAAAAATACACAACTTGATGCCCGGTAGTAATAAGAGCTAAGAAGAAAAATAAAGCAGGAAAAAGGATCATGAGTACTTGAGAGTGTTATTTGAGGAAAGGTGGTGGGTAGAGTCTTGGATAAAGTCTGGGATTGAGCCAAAAGGATATCTTGAGAAGAGCATTCCAGATGAAAAGTATGGAAAGTACCAAGAGGGGGTTGAGGTTGACATTTTGGAGAAAAGGAGGCTTGGGTGTTGGAGACAAAGGCTCTGAGAAGGCTGATTGGAGAATGGAGCCAATGACGTTGGTGAACTAACTAAAGGCAGAATTTTCAGGCCGCCAGATACTATCATGAGTGTATTGGAAAGCTATCGGAGGGTTTTCAGCAGAGGAATAATTGGATCTGACTTGTATTCTACAAAAAAGGATTACCCTAGCTGTTGCATGGAAAACAGACTAAAAGAGGACAAGAGTAGAAGTTGGGAAAGCACAGAGACTTACTAGAGGTATTATTTTCTTAACTGTTGAGGGATATTATTAAGGTGCTTGGCAATATTTGGGGGCTAGCATAGAAGACCCAGAATGGCCAATAACCCAGGCAAATATGGGAGCTGAAAAACATGGCAATTTGATTTTCTAAGACCCCCTGTCATAGTTACTCAGAAAGTTCCAAACAGAGAGGCACAGTCTTCAGCACACCGAGGACTTATTCCTTGTAATACTGACAAAGAAAACACTGTGGCAAAAAATATAGTATTTTTCAATCCTTCAACTATAAGAGAGAAAAATAGGATCAACAGAAATAACACATGAAATTAATCACCCAGGATCACCCATTTTCCTGGCAAATATCTGGACAGATTGTCCCTGTTAGTCATTTATGATCATATAAATAGACATTCATGAAATAAATTACCCTTAATGCCTAAAGAACATTACTCAGTTAAATGAGTAACAACATTGGCTACAACAGAAGCAGGTATTTTTCTTTCATTGTTCTAATGCAGAGTTTTATTCTTTCTCCATACTATTCCATTTCATGTATAAATGCCCAAAGTTTTCTTAAATTACATTGAAAAATATAGCATGATATTCTTCTTCTATCATGCTTATTTCTTCCTTTATACTTAAACATCCAGTAATTTGGATCTATGTCCATCTATCTACCTATATCATAATCTTATTGGCTGTGACTTAGATGGGAATTAATGAGTTAATGTAATTCAATATTTCCTTGGTTTAATTAGGCCATGACTATCAAATGGAATTATATTTATATTTTTGTCTAAATTATGATAAGAAGTCTTTCTATATATGAAATTCCACGTGGTACCCCCTTGCCTAGTGCTCTGGTTTATTTCTAAAATGGTCAGTTTTTCTTGCATGAGTGAAATGCCTGTTTTGGTAATGGGTTCACTCTCCTCTGGGAAATGCATCCCCTTTGGTTTGGGAAAAAAGAATAGCACAGTGATTACAAACTCAGGTATCGAATTCAGAGTACTTGGATTTGAATTCCAGCTTTGCTGCTTACTAGCTATATGACATTGGGCAAGTTACTTAATCTTTACATGCCTCATTTTCTTGACAGTAAAATTGACCATAATTTTGTGAGGAACAAATAAGATCTCTAAAAAATATTTAGATCAACATCTGGTACCTGATAAATTATTAATAAATATTAGCCATTCTTATCATGTCTTGGTGTGTCAGGGGTATTTTTCCAGCCTCACCACTGCCCCCCATGATGGTTGCCCATTTACAGAATGCCATATGTAGCCAAAGCTACCCTTTTTTAGTGTTGAATTCTGGGCAGAGTCAGGAAGAATAGCTGTCTTTTAAATTCTTGGTTGGACCTTGTGTCCTGGGACTCATTGCAAAACTACTTACGTCCATTGTTTCACTAAGTTTCTGGCCTCTGGTTAATAGTTCTGTTAGTTTCTGGTTCTCTCTTCTTAATTTAGGAGGATTCTAATGCAGCATTTTGTCTAGACAGGGGACCAACCTTGTATCATCTCCTTCTTTCACCTATTGGCTTCTATTTCCAATCAAACTCCTCTCTCCTCCCATAATAACAACCACAAAAAGACACCTTGTCTCCCATATATATCATCATTACATGCAAAAGGAAATGCAGAGAGAGGAATGTTTTTTAAATCAATATTTGGCTACTAGTTTAGCCACCTAAACATGCCCTGTTATATATGTTGGAGTTTATCTACCTGGGGAGGTCAAATTTAGATGGTCCATAGTTAGCCAGTTTAAAGGTACATTATATTAGTTAGGGTAGTCTAGGTATGGATTTAAACACAGAGAGATCAAACGTGTATAGTTAAAATGCAGTAGAAATTTTATTTCGTTATCATGTAATAGTCTAAGCTGAGGGTAACTGTTGGGCAGCTCTCCTCCACATGGTGATTCAGGAACCCACACCTCCTGCTATTGTACATATGCAACTGTGTGAAGAGAAAAAAGAGCATAAAGGAGTCAGGTCTGCCTCTAAAATGCCTTAGTGCAGAAGATCACATCTTTCTCACTCACAAGAGTGTCACATGCCCATACTTAGATGTGCGAGGTCTTTCAAATGCAGTGCCTGAGAAGCCACTTCTCAGCTACACCTGTATAATATGGAAGGGAAAAACTTCTTTTGATGGGCAGCTAGCCATCTCCACACATATATAGAAAATGGTTTCACATTCTCAGAGTCAAACAAACAAGATACATAAACCTTTCATTCAACCTCAGAATTGGTTTACTTAAGATCAAAACCAGAGCCCACTAGTGAATTGCTATTGGGCTGAAAATAAAAAAAGTATAACTTCTAGGAATTATGATTTAAATAAGAGGAAATATTTGTTGACAAATACTATTATATTAAGTTCTCGTACTAGAAATCAGTTCTAGTAAAATCTAGCTTTTGTTGAAAAATAGTAAAGAAGAAAAAAATGCGACCTAAGTGGCCTCACTACCTTCCTTTTTTTCCCTTTTCCACCATCCAACCAGGACTCACATTAATTCTCCAACGTATACAAAGAAGGTGGTAAATATCCTTACCTCATGTTACACATTAGCAAGATTTTTAAAGACTATTTTTAGCCTTAGTAAACTATTTCAATTCATGCTCAGGGAGTTGCTGAAATTACCAACTTCAATGTACTAAACAAATATGCCTGACTCAGGCACTCTCTTTTTCTTCATCACTAATGCATGACACACAGGCTTTCCTAATATTGGTACCATTGTGCAAACAGTACTGCCACTTAGAGCTACGATCACCTTTTGTAAACAAATGATTCAATTAATAAACTTCATCAGGGAATAGTTCTTTCAACTTAAAGGTTACCGTTCTAAGATTGCTTCGTAAAACAGTCTTCGCTTTCCTGGGGCTTATGACCTACATGCATTCAGGATTTGCTAATGAACTGCTCAGCTGCTGAGTTGAGTAAATATAAAAGGACATTTCTCTTTGTTCTTTTCACACCTTTTAATTGGGAGAAGTATGTATTGGTCTGATTCATACTACTTTTCTGTGTTAGAAACTTGTGTGCATAAGAATTTGGTTGAAATTCCAAAGGCAGTAGAGGTTATATTTTTTAATGTGGGGAGCAGGGTTGCTTTAATTCTACAGGATAAGGATTAATAGATCATGAGTGACATGATGGATTGGTTTGAGAATTATATCCCAACGTAAGTGAGTTTTAACTCCCATAATGTGTCTGTCCATGTTTCTAAAGCAATTATTTTCCAAGTAGAATGTACAAGGTGGCCCAAGGGGTTAAGAGAGATTGTATTAGTCAAGACTCTTTCTGGTTGCAAGTGATAGAAACACTTCTCAAAATGGATTAAGCAAAAAAAAACGGAATGTCTGTCTTCCTGTATGTGAAACATCTAGGGTTGAGCTGATTTCAGGCAAGGTTGGTGTATTTATTGGGTGTTTCAACAAGAAAGCCGGCATGCTCATATTAGAATAATGAGAACAATTTATTTATGAAAGGACTATTATTAAAATGTGGGACTACGGAATGAAAAAAATCATCATAACCCAGAATCAGTAACAGAAAGAGCTTATACCACCCTGAGGCCAGATGATATGAAAGGAGGGAGTAGTTACCAGAATCTGGAAGAAGCCTTGCCGAAGCCAGCCTGAGACAACCATGCAGAGTGAAGCAGGGGATGCAATCCCCATCTCCCTCTGCCAGGGCTCTGTGGTGCTGAACTACATGTAGAAGCCACAGAAACATGCTAAGTTGTTTCCACAGTTCAGACATTGGGGAAGAAAACCAGTGAAAAAAGGTGGAGAGTAGTTCTGAAAGGTGGAGAGTAGTTCTGCAAACAGCAACTCTCCTGCACAGCTGGATATGGTACCCTCAGGAGTGGGTCTCAAAATGGATTAAGCAAAACAATGGAATCCTCTCACTATTGCTCTTACTGTTAGATCTGTTTTCCCTTCAGTGGCAAAAAGACCAACAGAGGTCTTGAAAGGGTTTCTATTTTTTTTTCCCTAAACATTGAATAAGTCTCAAAATCAGATCACAGACCCTTCCCTGAACTAAACATGTAGGCAGAAGATAAAAATATACTGACCGGTCAGTTTTAGATTATATGTTAAATTCTATAACCAAAAGAATTGAGTTAGAGAAGACTGGATGGGTCTGCAAAGGGAAAAGCAGGATGTAATCATCAGAAAGAAGGGAAGCTAATGCTGGACAGGTAGTTATCCACCAAATAGACTGCCCATTTCAGAGATAATAGCTGGAAACCACAAGTGAGCAGATCCCCTCACTGCACCCATGAAGCAAATTGCCAGTCATCACTTATTTCTTTTGCTAAGATCTATTATGAGAAATGTAACATTTCTCTTGGGATACACTCACTAGACAATTTGAAGACCTAATATTTCTTCATCTTTTTTGATATTCTGATTCTACTAGTTCAGTTCTTTAATAATTATTATTTCCATGGATGATGTTTTGGTTTGCTAAAGCTGCCAGAATGCCATATACTAGAAATGGATTGGCTTTTATAAAGGGGATTTATTAAGTTACAAGTTACAATTCTAAAGCCATGAAAGTACCCAAATTAAGGCACCCAACAAGAGTATACCTTCTCAGAAGAAAGGTTGATTTTCTCTGTATGGGCTTTCTCTGTCATATGGGAAGACACATAGTGATGTTGTCCTTCCCTCCTGGCTTCTGATTTCAAACACCTTTCAGCTTCTGGCACCTCCTGGACCTTCTGGTCATCTTCTGCATCTCCAAATGTCTGTGTCTGTGTTGATTCTGAGCTTTTCGTTTCTCCATGAGGTCCTTCAAGGACTCCAGTAAACTAATTCAGACTCACCTTGAATCTTCATCTAATCAAAAGGTCACACCCACAATTGGGCATATCACATCTCCATGGAAACAACCTAATCAAAAGATCCCACCCCACTAAAGTCTGCCCCAACAAGATTGGATCAGAATTAAAAGAGCATGGCTTTTCTGGGGTACCTAACAATTCCAAACCAGCACAGATGGTAAACAGCCCTTTTTCTCCCCTGAAAGGCATATAAATGAAAATGGGTTGAGTCATCCTTTAATAATTTTGAATTCTAGGGAGTTTGTTTAGTTATGGACTTTCTTGTTCTTGTGAACACTTGAAATTGTATACAAGATAAATTATTTTTATTTTATTTGGAGGAGAGTCCATTTTTTTTTTCTTGGATACCCAGAGGGTTAACCCCCAAATATTTAGTAACCTATGATGACTCACTCTCTTCCATGTATAAATATATTTTCTGATGGTGCTTAGCTCCTAAAGAAAGCAGCTGTAAGAGTGCTTCATCAAGGCTTGAGTTCAAAAGGATTGGAGACAGCTGTTTCTTCTTGTCCTTGTTTCCCGCCCCTCCTCCTCCTGCCCCTCCTCCTCTTCCTCCTTCCTTTTTTTCTTCTAAGTAAACAGACCTGTTCCATGAATAGATAATCATGGTATATAAAAGGAGACTATATTTAATAAAACATAGAAACAAAATAAACCAGATACTTAATAATGTTGGCTCTAGTAATTCTGGTGCTTATAGTCATTAGTTATAAAACAAAAATAATTTCTCATAAATGTCTAAGGTGAGTATTACTTTAGAAACTAGGACCTCTTTTTCTTTTCTGTATTCTCTGTATCTATAAATAATAGCTAGTATATACTGTTGCATAAAGCCATACTAAAATTTACCTCTTATAGCCCAATTATCCTCTGTGCTTTTAGTGTGTAAAGTTAATCTAGTCAACAACCCAGAGTTTAAGTGAGGTGGTTGTGCTTATGTGCCCCACCCTATGTGTACCACATAAAGCTTCACAGAAACAAGATGTGGATTTAAGACCCAAAGCAGATGTAGGCACACAGAGAGCACAGGCCTTGACTCTCTGACTTCTGCGGAGTTGGGACAGAAGTGAGAGACATGCACCTGAGGTAAGGAAAACCACAAGCCAGGCACCTGGGAATGGGACTGGAGCTATAGAAACATGCCATTTAGACTTGTGATATTTCCTCCCAGAACTTTTGGGAGCATTAGCTTTCAAGAGCCCACATTCAGAATTGAGTAGCTGCATATTAACTGACCTAAAAGGACATGAACCATAATAGTTGGAGATTTCAATTCCCCACTCTCATCAAAGGCTAGAACATCTAGACAGAGGGTCAATAAGGAAACAGAGATTTTGAATAATACAATAAATGAACTAGAATTAACAGACATTTATAGAACATTATACCCCACCATAGCAGGATACACATTTTTCACAAGTGCTCATGGATCATTCTCAAAGATAGACCATATGCTGGCTCCAAAGCAAGTCTCAATAAATTTTAAATGATTGAAATCATACAAAACACTTTCTCAGATTATAATGTGATGAAGTTAAAATCAATAACGGGCAGAGGGCCACGAAATTCACAAATAAATGGAGGCTAAACAACACATTCTTAAACAACCATTGGTCAAGGAAGAAATTACAAGAGAAATTAGTAAATATCTCAAGACAAATGAAAATGAAAGCACAACATATCAAAATTTATGGGATGCAGCAAAGGCAGTGTTGAAAAGGAAATTTATTACTTTAAATGACTATATTAAAAAGAAGAAAGAGCAAAAATCAAGGAATTAACTCTTCACTTGGAAGAAATAAAGAAGGAACAGCAAACCAACCCCAAACCAAACAAAACAAAACAAAAGAAATAACGAAGCTTAGAGCAGAAATAAGTGAAATTGAGAACCTGAAAACAATCGAGAAAATCAACAAAATCAGAACATGGTTCTTTGAGAAAATCAGTAAAATAGATGGTCCCTTAGCTAGGTTGAAAAAAAAAAAAGAGACAGAGAGGATGCAAATAAATAAAATCAGAAATGGAAGAGGGGACATAACCATTGACTCTGCAGAATTAAAGGAGGTAATGAGATATACTTTGAACAGCTACTAGACAATGTAGATGAAATGGACAACTTCCTAGAAAGGCATGAACAACCAACAATGACTCAAGAAGAAACTGATAACTTCAACAAACCAATCACAAGTAAAGAGATTGAATCAGTCATCAAGACACTCCCAAAAAAGAAAAGTCCAGGATGAGATGGCTTCATGTGTGAATTCTCCCAAAGCATTCAAGAGTTAGTACCAATCCTGGTTAAACTCTTCAAAAAAATTGAAGAGGAGGGAAAGATACCTAACTCATTCTATGAAGCCAACATTGCTATTACCAAATCCAGACAAAGATGCTACAAGAAAAGAAAATTATAGACCAATCCTTTTAATGAATATGGATGCAAAAATCTTCAACAAAATACCTACAAATCAAATCCAGCAGCACATTAAAAGAATTATGCACCATGACCAAGTGGGATTTATTCTAGGTATGCAAGGCTGGTTCAGCAATAGAAAATTGATTAATGTAATACACCCTATCAATAAATCAAAGTGGAAAAACCACACGATCATCTCAATTGATGCAGAAAAGGCATTTGACAAAATTCAACATCTTTTCTTGATGAAAACACTTCAAAGGATAGGAATAGAAGGGAACTTCCTCAACCTGTTAAAGGGAATACATGAAAAACCACAGCTAGTATCATCCTCAATAGGGAAAGACAGAAAGTTTCCCTCTAAGATCAGGAACAAGACAAGGATGCCCACTGTCACCACTGTTACTCAACATGGTGTCAGAAAGTTCTAGCCAGAGCAATTAGATAAGAAAAAGAAATAAAAAGCATCCAAATTGGAAAGGAAGAAGTAAAATTCTCACTGTTTGCAGATGACATGATACTATATGTCAAAAATCCCCAAAAATCTACAGCAAAGCTACTAGAGCTAATAAATGAGTACAGCAAAGTGGCAGGGTACAAGATCAATGCCCCCAAATCAGTAGTGTTTCTAAATACTAGAGATGAGCAATCTGAGGAGGAAATCAAGAAAAAAAAATCAATTTACAACAGCAACCAAAACAATAAAATATTTAGGAATAAATTTAACTAAGGATACAAAAGACCTATACACAGAAAACTATAAGAAATTGCTAAAAGAAATCATGGAAGACTAAAATAAATGGAAGAGCATACTGTATTCATAGATTGGAAGACTAAATATGGGTAATTAAGATGTCAATTCTATCAAGTTTATTTGGAAGCGCGGGGTGCCTGGAATAGCTAAAAATATCTTGAGAAAGAAAAATGAAGTAGGAGGCCTCACATTACCTGACTTTAAAGAATATTACAGCGCTATAGTGGTCAAAACAGCATGGTACTCACATAAAGATAGATATACTGACCAATGGAATCAAATTGAGTGTTTAAAATAGATCCTCTCATCTACGTACAATTGATCTCTGAAAAAATGGTCTAGCCCACACACTTGGGACAGAGCAGCTTCTTCAATAAATGTTGTTTGGAGAACTGGATATCCATATGCAAAAGAATGAAAGAGGATTCATATCTCACACCCTATACAAAAACTAACTCAAAATGAACCAAAGACCCAGACAATAGAGCTAGGATTATAAACTTTTGAAGAGAATTTAGGGAAATATCTTATAAATCTTGTATAAGAGGCAGTTTCCTAGACTTTATACCCAAAGCACAAGCACTGAAAAAATAAATAGTTAAATGGTATCTCCTCAAAATCAAATACATTTGTGCATCAAAGAACTTTATCAAGAAAGTAAAAAGGCAGCTTACACAATGAGAAACAATATTTGGAAACCACATATCAGATAAGGGTTTAGTATCCAGAATATATGAAGAGATTCTTCAACTCAAGAACAAAAAAAGACAAACAACCCAACTAAAAAATGGGCAAAAGACATGGACAGACACTTCTCAGAAGAGGAAATGCAAATGGCCAAAAGGCAGATGAAAAAATGCTCCACTTCACTCACTATTAGGGAAATGCATATCAAAACCACAATGAGATATCATCTTAAACCCACCAGAATGGCCATTATGAAAAAAGAAAAACAAAATAGAAAATGACAAAAGATAGAGAGGATGTGGAGAAAGAGGCACATTTATCCACTGTTGGTGGAAATATAAAATGGTACAACTGCTCTGGAAGGCAGTTTGGTGGTTCCTCTGGAAGTGAAATATTGAATTGCTATATGATCCAGCAATCCCATTACTAGGTATATATTCAGAGGAACTAAAGGCAAGGACACAACTGGACATCTACACACTGATATTTCTAGCAGCATTACTTATGATTGCCAAGAGATGAAAACAGTCCAAATGTCCAACGGATGAGTAGCTAAACAAGCTGTGGTATATACATGGGATGGAATATTTACACAACTGTAAGACAGAATAAAGTCATGAAGCATGTAACTATGTGGATGAAACTTGATGACATTATGACTGAATGAAATTATCCAGAAACAAAAGGACAAATACTGTATGGTCTCACTAATATGAACTAACATTAATGAGAGAACTTTGAGAGTTGAAGTTAAGAACAGAGGTTATCAGGAGATAGAAGTCAGGTAAAGATTGGGCATTTAGTGTTGAAGGAACACAGATTGTGCCACAGGACTGATTGTAAAAATTCAGAAATGGATAGCAAAATACTGTCTGACTGTAACACAATAATATAAGTACAATGAATGAAGTTAAATGTGAGTATGATTGAGGGAGAGGACTGGGGACACTTATGAAACCAGAAGGAAAGATAGAGGATAAAGACTGAGATGTGAAAATTTAGGAATGCCTAGAGTGGACAATGATGGTGATTAAATGTACAAATAAAAGAACATTTTTGCATGAGGAAGAACAAATGAATGTCAACATTGCAAGGGTTTGAAAAAATGGTATAGGGGAAAAGTACAATGGATGCAAGCTTGGGTCTATAGTCAACAGTAACACTGTAATATGTTTCCACTGAATGTAACAAAGTCATTGTGCCAAAACTAAATGTCAACAGGCATTGGGGGTGGGGGGACATGGGGGAGGGGTATGGGTTCTTTGTGGAAGAAAAGGAAATATCTTCATATAGATTATAGTGGCAAGGGAATGTCTATTTACCTAGGTTGGATTGTATGATGTGTGAATAAAACTGTTTAAAAGGGAACAGAGAGAAACAAATGCTAGAGAATATGTGGAGAAAGAGGTGTACCTGTTCACTATTGGTAGGAAGCTGAGAGATGCAGCCCTTTGTGGGGCAGTGTGGTGGTTCCACAGGAGGCTAAGGGTATGGCTGCCATATGATCCTGAAACCCCATTGCTCAGCACATACCTGGAGGAACTGACTGTGGATACTGAATGGACATTTGCACACTGGTGTTTATGGTGGCAGTGTTTGCAATATATAATGGATGGAGGTGGCCTAAGGGTACAACGACTAAGGAATGGAAGGGGGAACTGTGGCTTATACTTACAACAGACTACTGAGTGTCTGCAAGAAGGAATGAAGTT
Organism: Tamandua tetradactyla; assembly: GCF_023851605.1. Taxonomy (NCBI): domain Eukaryota; kingdom Metazoa; phylum Chordata; class Mammalia; order Pilosa; family Myrmecophagidae; genus Tamandua; species Tamandua tetradactyla. The sequence goes on along the minus strand of NC_135329.1, from coordinate 153,162,708 downwards.
GTGAGGCATACAATTAGGTGAATGAACCTTAAAGAGTGTATGTTGAATGAAATGTTAGAAACAAAAAGACAAATATCATGCACACTAATGTGGACTAACTGTAATATAAAAACTTGGTGAACTGAAATTGAGAGCATGGCTTATCAGGTTGGGTCTGTGCTGCTTTGAAAATATTATGTACCCCAGAAAAGCCATGTTTTAATCTTGATTCCATCTTGTGGAGGCAGCAGTTTCTTTTAATCCTGATTCAATGTTGTAGGTTGGAATATTGATTGAATCTTCTCCATGGAGATGTGATGCACCCAATTGTGAATATTAACTTTGATTAGATGGAGATGTGACTCCACCCATTCCAGATGAGTCTTGATTAGCTTACTGGAATCCTTTGAAAGAGGAAAACATTTTGGAGAGAAAGCCAGAAGTGCTTAGAAATGAAAGGACAGAGTCTAGAGAAACAACAGGAGACTGAGCTGATAGAAACTTCATAGCAGAGCTGACACAGATGAGAATATGTGGAGAACAGAAACACAGATGTCTGGAGATGCTTGGAGCCCAGCAGACATTCTGCTTGTTCCCAGAAACTTAGGGTATTTATGTGACACCTGAGACTCAGAGTTAGAGCTCTGAAGCTATGAAAGTCAGCAGTACCTCACACAGCAGCTGTTAAAAAAAAAAAAGTTGAAAAAGGGATCAGATTTCAACTAGAGATACTAATGAAGCTGATCTGGATAGGACCGGGGATCAGAATACAGGTAAAGGATGATATCATCTATATTTCAGAACCTCAAATTCTGTGCGAGCCCAAAGGGAGAGATGTTTATTTGGTGAAAAACTTATATTTTGGGAGCACATTAACTAATTTAACTTGTGTGGTCATTTAGTAGAACATAATAAGTATATGGAATTTTGAATAGGGTGTGAGATCTTGTTGGTTTGTCCAGGCTATTGTGATGCCCCAATATATTCCAGAGTAATTTGTGCAGTGTATAAAGAAGTATTTGTGAAATCCCCTTGGGGGATTGGAGAGAAAGGAGGAAATATGCAACTTCTCTGTTTGGAGTATTCCTGATATTCTCACAAGCAGTGGGGACAACTATCTCAACAGGCCGAGTTCTTGATCTTGGAATTCACCCCTATGAAACTTATTTCTGCAAAGGATAGGCTAAGCCTACTTAAAATTATGCCTAAGAGTCATCCCCAGGAAACCTCTTTTGTTGCTCAGATGTGGCCTCTCTCTCTAAGCCAATTCAGCAAGTGAACACATTGCCCTTTCCACTATGTGTAACTTGACTCCCAAGGGTATAAATCTCCCTGGAAATGTGGACAGAACTCCTGGAAATCACCAGGACCAAGCATCAGTGGGATTGAGAAAGCCTGGTTGATCAAAACAGGGAAGAGAGAAATAAGACAAAATAAAGTATCAATGGCTGAGAGATTTCAAACAAAGTAAGGAGGTTCTCCTGAAGGTTATTCTAACACATTATATAGATATTCCTTTTTAGTTTATGGTGTATTGGAGTGGCTAGAGGGAAGTACTTGAAACTGCTGAGCTGTGTTCCAAAAGCCTTGATTCTTGAAAACAAGTATGTAATGATATAGCTTTGACAATGTGACTATGTGACTGTGAAAACCTTGTGTTTGATGCTCCTTTTATCCAGGTATGGATAGATGAGTAAAAACTATGGCTAAAAAATAAATAAATAATAGGGGGATAGGGATAAAATAAACTGGGTAGATAGAAAACAAAAAGGGCATGGAGTTTTATAGAAAGAATAGTTTATGGATGCATTAAAAACATAGAATCTTCCTTGCTTATTTTTGCTGACCTGTCACTTGTATTGTCCTTGTGGTGTTCTCTTGCTTCTTGGCTCCTTGGGATAATATTTACAAAGCCCAGTAAAAATAAAGTGACTTTCTGAACCTCTTTTTCTTTTTTGTCCACTAAATAAGTGTTTGGATTAGGTCAACATTTCCAAAATTCCCCCAATACTGAGAAATAATCACCTGCCATTACTGCAAAGAAAGTAAATATAACATAAAATCACTTACTATTACCCCCCACCCTCTCACCCACATTTTATGATATTAGCCATATTAGAGGCTCTGAGGAGTCCTACAACTAAGAAACCTTTTTAATCTTGCTTAAACCTGAGTTTTTCAAACTTATTTGGTCATTTAAGCCATTTTAAAAAAATAATACCAATTTATCACCCTGTCGAGCTGGTGCTATGTGCCACACATTTTGTGAAACATTGAAGAAAATATGTAGCAACATCTATTCTAGCTCTAAATTTCTATTGCCATCTAGGAGGAAAGTATGGGGGGGGGCTGGTGCAGTGGGGGTAGTGAATGACAATTAAATAATTCAGGTCTTCTCTAATATTTTTCAGTCATAGATTCTGAGCTGAGCTCTGTGTTACTGGGTAGTAAACCATACATACAGTTTAGGCAAGGCCCTAGCTTCTAAATGGGACACTTTACTAAAAATACTTCCTTTTTCATAGCTGAGGATATAAGGAAGAAGATACAGACAATGTGTCATCAGGTGCTAAGCCGGTACACAAACAACTCTGACAGACCATAGGACAAGGTCTCACTAGGAAAGTACGGCATGAATTGGTTTGGGAATGCAAAGCAAGGACAGAATATATCTAGAACTCAATATCATATATAGTCAATCCTTATCATAACCCTCTGAAGTCAATGCTTTAATCCAAGTTTTAGATAGAATGGTCAAAGTGTCAGCAATAGGTAGGAATAGAGCTGGAATGGAAATCCAGATCTCTGTGGGCATGAAGCCTACATCCTCACCATTGCACACTGTTCTGACAAGATCCATAGGAGGAAGGAATATCTTTGGAGAATGAATAGAAGTCCTTCAAGAAGTGTAGGAAAAAGGTACATTGGTCAAAAGGCTCTTGTTCGAGTACATAATATGTTCCATGCCTTTTAGTGGAAGTTTGTTGTCATTGTCATTTGCGCTGTTAATTATGGTAAACTGAATAAAATACAAACAAGAAAAATAACTTTATCACCCCAAGATTTTCACAAAGAATAGAGAATCTAAAACTATAATGAATTCTGCAGTCTGGAAGCAGATTTTTAGAGCTGAGCTAATTGACAAGGAAAATAAAAGATTAAAAAAAAAGAACTCGTCTATGGGAACAAACTACAGTGTGGAACTGTGCAGTGGTCGTGTCTCATCTTCAAAGGGCCTGTTAGGTATTTGACATACCCTAGATGCTATAATAGGCTTCCTGAAGTCTTGTCAATGTCAATAGCAAACCATAATCAACATAAAAAGAGAGAATCAAGGATCAGGAAGAAGATCCTGAAGTACTCAGCTTAAAACAGCAGTTGATGTGTTGACATACCTCTGCTCCACGGGAAATACGTAATCAACATACATCAGCAGGAATCCAAATGGCAGCTAAATAGAAGGTTGAACTGAGAAGCATTCTAGAACTATTGAAGCCTGATTTCAAGGGGCATGGTAAAGCTGGAAATGAATTGGAAACATCACTGGTAGACAGAACAATATGGCATGAAGCATCGCAGATGGAATGACTTTTTGACTAAAGGTGTCAAACAGACTGTGAGGAAAAGAAACAGATTCTTAGATGGTGGCTGCAAATGCAAATGAAAGGGCAATCATCGTGTGTCTACAGTGTGGAGAACACTGATTGTTTTGCAATTTTTCAGCACCAGCAACACCATCTACCTGGAATGTGAGCACTATCTGGAAAGACATAAGTTTATTAAAAATTTGACATATTAGAAAACAGCCCTATAGAACACTGAGCAGCCTATCATTATGATTTACTCTGGCCTTTTGTGCTCAGTGCAGCCCAACCAACCGATACATAATTAGTCTATTTCACAATATGGCATTAACCATTTTCTTCTACTTTCTGTATAAACCACATGGGCTTTTTCTCCCACTAGGAATAAAATGAATGGGATGAGGGAGGAGGAGGGGCAGGAGTATCTCAAAATGTTATCAACAAATGTTTTTAAAAAATAAACAAGAGGTGTTTAATTAGAAGAGCAGATAAAGGCATTTTTTAAACAAAATTGAACGATGGTATATAAGCATCTTCATGTATTTAAAGGATTATCTTGCAAAAGAAGAAGTAGTTTGTTCTTTATTCAAAAGACCAGAACAAAAAATATCAATGGAAAAACCCACAAACAAAGAGTGCAATGAAGAACTTCCTAATCATATTTCACTCTGAAGGAAAAATAAATTGTACAATGAGGTTGCCACAAATTTTCCATAAATGATTTCTCTCCAAATTTCTATGCCCTTTTAATTTCTACAGGACATTCTAGCATTAGGGAGAATGTCTTTTATTTGTTTGTACCCTCATCCCCATTCCTACCTCAGATATCTCTTTCTTTCCTGATCCCCCTCCTGTCCCTGAAAGCATGTAGCACATAGAGAAGCTTAATTAATATATGTAGATTGTCTTTCTTTAACTCATTATTTTGTAGGCAGCTGTAACAAAAATCCACCCAAAAAACCTATAAGATTCAATAAGAAAACTACTTCTTTTACTACCTATTCTCAGCTAACAAAATGTAAATACCATTTAGATGACAGATATTGTTCTCATTTCCAGCATTTAATACTTTTGTAAATCTATTTTTTGAACTAATTTTATGCCTAATAATCATTCTGCTTGAGTACTAGCAACCTATCTTGCATGACATCCTGGCTCCACGGGAGAGCTGCTTTCTCTAAGAAACCGTTGGCAAGTACCAAATTTATTCTGCACAAATTGTTTTTATAGCAGCCTGATGTTCTTCAATCTTTTCTTAAATTGAACATTGGTATGATACAATGTAAACTGCCTTGCTGCTACATTGGATTTGCCATGCTCACTCTCCACACTTGGAATTAGATTGATGTTTTATTTTACTCAAAAGGTATTTTAAATAGCTCTGAGTATACCTCCATATTATGCACATAGCAGATTTCCTCATTATTTTAATACCTCTTCCATTTTGTTATTTTTCGAACTAGACAGCAACTTGATTACTCCCTTGGGTCAAGAGAACGACTCATATTTTCAACGAGCACTCAACGTCAGGCTTTCAGAATGTACTTGGGAATCTGCAGCTATGGCAGGGATCCCTGTGAGCTCATTAGAGGATGGTTAAATCATAGAGTCCAAGTATGAATTGTTAAAAGATAACCACAATTTATGGGTATATTTTATCAAAATAAAATATACTGGAGGAAATATATTCATGGAAATACTTTCTCTGTGATATTTATCAAGGCAGATTTCTTAGTAGAGTTTGCCAATTGTCATCAATTCATCTCCTTAAGCACTTAATTCCATCTATCCAGCTTTGTACTAGGGCAGTGCTGATGAGCTCTTAATTCTCCTCTATTTATTATAGCAAATATAGAACTGACCTTAATGAAATGTCTATTAAGACAAAAATATCAGTACTACATTTTTAAAAGTATCAAGTGCAGAAGTTCCAAAGGTCAACATGATATTTTGAAGTAAGTCATTCAAACATGTATTAAGTTTTAGGAAAATATAACTGAAATGTCTTGATAATTTGATACATTTTTATTAAATAAGGTATGCAGTAATGGCTAAAATGTTTAAAATGTACAAAATGTTCCCATTTTATTTGATTTGATTGGTATGAATCTCTTGAGAGTATGAAATTTACTTATATAGTTTAAATAACTTATAATAGTTATATCCTAATAATAGACTATTTAAGGTTCAAAAGTGGGAAAGATAGCCAGTCAACCGATATTGGCCCTATCAATACAATCAGTGTGAGCTGATTTTTAAGCAATTTATCAACAAGAATAATATGTTTAAGATCTGTGCTGTGTTTGTTGTTGGCTCTCAGATTTAGTTGAGCAAATCTGTTGAATTGATTAGGAACTTGTTTTAGTTTCCTTGCTTTTCAAGAAAATACCATGGAATGGATTGGCTTAAATAACAGGAATTTTTTGGCTCATAGTTTGGGGCCTAGGAAAAGTCCAAATCAAGATGTCATCAAAGTGATGCTTTCTGCCTAAAGACTGGCACTGTGGGGCTGGCTGCTGGTGATCCTTGTTTGGCATTTCTGTCACATGGCAATGAACATGGCAGCCTCTCCTGGCCTCTCCCTTCTCTTCCAGATTCTGTTGACTTTCAGCTTTTGACTGGTCCCTCTGTGACTTTCTCGCTCTCTGTCTACATTTCATTTTGCTTATAAAGGACTCCAGTAACAGGATTAAGACCCATCCTATTTGAGGTAGGCCACACCTTAACTGAAGTAACCACATCAGAAAGTCCTACTAACAATGGGTTCACAACCACAGGAATGAATTCAGTTTGAGAACTTGTTTTCTTTGGTGCATAGCTCTGAACCACTGCAGGATTTTTTAGCTATATTGAATTGATTATATTCTTTTGTATTATTTTTATAATATGATATTAAACTGAAATAAGCTATGAAAGCAATTTAATCATGCATTTGGGGAGCCTGCTATATTCAAGGGTCCCTGTTAGTCTCTGTGTAGATGAGATATATTAAGAGAATTCCATCCCTGTAATCAAAGAGCTTACAGCCTAGTAGGAGAAATAAGAGGCAAACAAATAAATATAAAGGACATTTAGTTTAACCTGTTCTTTATCATCCAGGGATGGAAATGAGGGTACAACAAGTAAAAGAAATTCTCCCTAAGGCTAGGATGTCCTGTAGAAATTAAAAGGGTATGGACTTTTGGAGAGAAATCATCTATACAGAATTTAAAGAATGATTTCGTGGAGGATGTGGGGTTTTGGCAGCACTTTAAGATCTTCTTTAAAGAAGTATGGAATTCAGTGAAAATAAAGTACACCTTATTGACACCCTTACAAGGTAGTTTAGAGCACAGGCTAGGGGATCAGAAAGCTTACATTCAATTCTGCCACTTTTTAAAGGTATGTCCTTGGACAAGTTACTTAACCCCTTAGTAACTCAGTTTTCATGTCTGTAAAATAGGGCTAATGAAAACACCTGCCTCTTCAGGTCATTTTGAGGAATAAATGAAATAATCCATGTAAAGCTTTTAGATTAGAGGTGTTTAATTAGAAGAGCAGATAAAGGCATTTTTTAAACAAAATTGAACGATGGTATATAAGCATCTTCATGTATTTAAAGGATTATCTTGCAAAAGAGGAAGTAGTTTGTTCTTTATTCAAAAGACCAGAACAAAAAATATCAATGGAAAAACCCACAAAAAAAGAGTGCAATGAAGAACTTCCTAATCATATTTCACTCTGAAGGAAAAATAAATTGTACAATGAGGTTGCTGGCATGAAATAGGTATTCAATAGAGCTCACTAGTGCTATTATTAATTCTAACATCATCTTTTTCATCAGCATCATCTGGTTTGAAATTCCTATTATTAATTCTCTTTGAAACATTTTAGACCTAGAATCTCAATTTGTGGGGAAATACCCATGAACTTAAAGAAATGTAGTTGCTTTTCTCAAACAATTATGCCAAATCCCCCTTTTTATTTCTTTGGATATATGAACAGAATCCAAAAGTTTCCTGTTCCTTTTGATTAGTAAAAAGTCTAACCTAGTTTAGCAATCAAATATCATACATAATCCAAAACTCTCTTATACCCCAGCATGGGTTAGACTTTTGGCTGGAAGAGTTTGGAGTGGAGAATGAGGTGTGGTTATTCTTAATACATCACTCCCTTCTATGTGCTAGCCTCTGTAGCATTGAGGACAGGATGGGGACATGGGGATAAGGACCAATGTCTCATTCTCAATGAATGAAGCAATAAGTTTCCACTTTTATGTCGTCGCTGCTACTTTGGTTAACATGGACCAACCTTAAGTGCCTTCTATGTGGCTGGTATCAAAATGCTGATCCTCTCCTGGATCACATGCTTGGTTTCTTTGGAGGATTCTTCCTTGGGGTTTTGCTTTTGTGTGGGCCACAGTCATGGAAGCTCCTGCTCTGACTGAACCTCTTTCAACCCCAGCCCTACTGTGGTTCCTGTCTTTCACGTGGTTCTCCAGTGTCTTGCTGCTGGAATCCCCATGTTTGATGGACAGCCCTCTTGGGTCAGTTATCTTCTTAATAAGGGGAAATTAACACATCTCAAAATGGGAGGACAGGTGGATCCTCATCTCTTTGTAAACTCTACCATCTCCTTACAGTTCTCCTTAAGATTACAGAAACAGAAGAACAAATCTGGAAATCTGCTGTCCAAGTATAGGTCTAACAAGGAGATGAAGAGCCAAATGTCACTTCTTGCACACATCCCCAGTTCCAAAGGTGATTCTCCTGAAGTCCTTCCCTCACTCTCTTAGGAGGTAGGGAGTGGATGTGGAGAGGTGGGGGTGGAGAGGCTTACCCTTCACTTCACAGCCAGACCAACAACTCCCTTTTACCATCATGATTCTCTACCAGTATGTAACTTGCAAAGGAAGAAGGGTGGTAGGAGAAGATAGTGGTGCAGGTAGATGGCTGGTTCTCCTGTCTCTTAGTAAGCTTTATAGGGAGGTGTCTGATTGGTGTCCTTTTTTGGAATATAGGATTCTTGTTCTTACTTTGGGCCTTAACTGCTTGTCTGGGATTATATGAAAAGTCCTCCTGACCATGCTGTAACACATAGCTAGTACTCACTAACTCTAGTGAATTTATTAAACAGACCTCATGTTTGTATCACTAAATTCTGCATTTTTTTCCAATCCTAGTTCAAATGGCACCTGTGCAAAAATGCAGACCTGACTTCTATATGAAAAATAATATTTCTCATACCTAAATTCTCATGAGACTTTATTCATAACACTATGGTGCTCATCACATATTCCTGTGTATTGTATTATAATTACTATTCATTTTCATATATTTAAGTCATTTTAGGTGATGTTTCTTGTAAATAAAGTTTAAGTATAAATTATCTTCATACTTCCCATAGCACTAAAAAAGATCTTGGAATAAAATTATTTTTAATACATACCTAACTGATCATTATGTAAAGTATTAAATTTTATATTAAGATGTGAAAAATATTTGTGCAGAAAGAAGTGAACGAAACACACATAAGTAAATATTAAAAGGCATATGCATATGAACAAAAATTGGAAGGAAAAATGAAGTTAGTGCTATTTCAATGCTATTGAAATTTAGTTTGAGCAATAAATGTATGTTTAAAGTACATATTCAAGAATAAATGAACCCTATGCATCACACCATAGGAGACAGATGTTTCTTTCTGTGCATTAATAGGCAGACTATACACGGCTTTGTTAGTAGCTGAAATATCTCCATCTTTTTCCAAGTGAATTCTTGTATACTGAATTCAGTGCCTTCTGTCATAAAGAGATGTCACTTTTATTTGGATCTAACTGCCATTTTTCTTTGGCTCTCTATCTGTCCATCTAAAGCAGATGTGTCAAGTGACCTTGAGGAGTCATCAGTGAGAACTTGGCCAACAGAGAATGCTACTTAATTCTGTCAATTCATATTAGACACTAATGGCTGTCATGGTATCAATCTGAATTTTTTTCTACCACTTACATTTCCTCTCAATGTTTTTTCACTATTATAAAACTGTGAGTTTCCCCACATGATGAGTTAATTAATTTGAGAGTTGGACTAGTTGATACCTAGTCAACTGTTGAATAAATTAAATCACCAAAACAGATTAAAAATATCACTTCCCTGCCTTTTGGCTATGAAAAAGTGTAAAAATAAACCACTAAGTGGCCAGCCATCTCTGTTGCTACCCAGTTTAGTAATTTCTGACATATACCCCTTTGCTGCATTTTCTTTTCGGTAAAACACTGAAGTCACACTAGTAGAAACTGACATGCATACCGAAAGCCCCTCCCTGTGTGACTGAATTTAACATGCTGACTTATGGAAAGAGAATATTGAAGTATTTTCAAATTTTCAAACCCTCAAGCTTCCAGGTATTTATACTGATGAGTTCAAGGCTACACTTTCCTCGTCTGAACCACTTTATGAACGTGGGCCCGTATTTTTGACAGTACTGATTTTGAGCATGATGACTATATGTTGCCAAACACCAGTTTCCAATGAAGATTTCTGTCTTGGAGTCAAATCTATATCTTGATCTAATTTTAAACTAAACTGACTAGCCACAATCACCATATCAAAGTTTTTTTTCCCTCTTAGAAATAGCATCAGATGTATTACAATTTTGGAAATTACCTTTTTTTACTAAAAAGGGATCATCTCAAATATATTCCCCCTAACTGAAAGACTACACACTAAGCCCTTAAGTTCTCATGGTACTGTTCCTTTGTGTGTGGGGGGGGGGAGGGGAGGCGGGGGGTCAGTTTATTATAGATAGTGAATTTACTTTTGTAACATAAATCCCAAACTGGGATGATATATCATTACAACCCTTACTTGAATTAGACATATCCCCAATGACTAGATTAATACAAATTAGATAGGCTGACATTACAAGCTACAAAACTTAGCTTTATAACTAGTGATCATCTCATAAAAGCGATTTCTCCGTCAGAAAACAGAAAATCATTTTGAATGATAATCATTTATTTCTTAGTCCTTATTATACAGTGATATTCCTGTTATATAATGTGATTTTATTCTGCTTCTTTCCCCCTCATAAACTGAAATGTTCTAACATAGCCAAAACAATATTACATCTTCCACTTTATATGCATTAGTCATGCAGGAAGTTAATCATCTGACTATAAATGAAAGCTTGCACCAGTTTCAATAAGTCAATGTTTACTTTCTTTTTATCCTTAGAGATAAAAAGCCTAATTGGCAGAGGAAATTAAGATTAACAAATCTTGAGATGCCTGATTTTTTAAATGACATATTTTCCACTGTAATTTCTCAGAGCAGAGACACCCAGAATTTCTATGAGGAGACGGGACTGAATGTACCCCTTACCTAAGACATGAGGAGAGGGGAAAGGATGATAGTCAATGAAATGGAGAAGAGGAATTTCACACCTAACTAACTTCCACACTCACACTCATTACTACAATCCTCTCCCCATATTTCAATATAATATGGAGAGGTGTGGAGAGCAGGCCTGATAGTACCCAGTTTTGATTAGCTCCTTTCCTAGAGCCCAAATCTGAAATTCTGGCAAGCCTTGGGTAAACAGTTTGGGCAATCACTGTTAGCCTGAAAATGGCTGTCATGTTTTCTTATTGATCCACAGATTGGATCTGTGGGTGAACACTTATTTCTGCACTCAAATATTATCTACAAGTCATTAAATAGCAAAAAGCTGATCAAGAGATTCAAACCTTATTAGCAGTGAGCTGGAAAACTGCTATCTAATTCTATTCTTTAAATTACCTTAGAGATATAAGAAATTGCTGGAATTTAAGATCAGACTTTTCTTGTAGAGAAGGATATTAAACAGGATAAAAATGATTAGTGACAACAGTAGCAAATCTGGGAAATTTTCCCATTCTGAATGGCTGACTAAGCATAAACCTTTACCTTGCTTCTTTTGACAAAGCCCATTAAAATGATAGAGGAAATATACAGATAAGAATAAATCTATGATTTCACAGAAAGGCTGCTATCAACAGACCTATATGCTACGAATTTCTAAAAAGTGGAAAAGAGTTGAGAACAGATTGACTGTAAAAGCCAACTAGTTGAGGGGAAAAAGAGGATCTCTAAATACAAATCTTCCTAACAGAACCAAATAATCCTAAAATCAGGGTCTGGAAGTAGCAGTGAACTCTTCAGTAATATTTGCCCTAGACCTCCCAATTTCACACATTCTGGCTACAATGTTTTCCTACAAAAGAAAACCATGACCAGAGCTCTCTAAATAAAGTATGAGGTTGGTTGAATGAAACTCTCAGAATTAAGAGTGGATATGAAAAGAAAAGCAGGGCAGTGCCCATCAACCAACAGCAGTCATCGTGACAGACAAGAGAACATCAAGAAAGCAAACTGTGTGGACACCAAAGGATAGCCTGACCAGTAACATTTTCTGCATTCGCTTACTGGAGTCAGGAATTTCATAACCATTCCTTGTCAGGGAAGAAGGGCTTTCATTTGTCTTTAGGGAAACTGGATCCAATTGATAGTATTACAAATATGAACAAACTAAAATCACCAAGCATTTGAGGAAAATCAGTACAATCTGAGGAGATCAAACTACTCCCCAGTGAAAATGCTACTGCAAAAATTTGAAAAGAACTTTAAAATGGGTAATTTTACTATCATGCAAGAGATCCAAGGACTATCATATCCACAAAGTAAAGACAGGCTGCAGTTAAAAAAAGTAGTTAAATCCTTAAAATTAAAATCATGATAGTGGAAACAAAAATAAATTTCAGTAGCAGAGCCAAATTTATATAGGACATATTTTCCTCCCACAGATCAATAAAATTCAGTATGATAACAAAATGATAGTAGGATTATATAACTAATGAAAATGTAAAGATATTCCTTTTAAAAATTTTTTTGGGTTAAATAATAATTCAAAATGGAAATTATAATATTATTCAGAGTATTTACATAATGATAATCTGGTTATCTGTTAATAATAATTAGGGACCAAGTGTCAGGGTACCCAGCTCTCTTTTGCTAACTGGCTCTGTAATTTTAAGCATGTCACCTAAGTTTTCTCATGGCCTCATTTTCATCACCTCTTTTTGGTGTTTAGCTTGAGAAGAAAAATATGTGTGTTTGAAATATTCGAATAGTATCAATAAATAGCATAAATCTAAATATATGTTGTATATAAAGATATGTATAGCAATAATGTGTGTATGCTCTGGCTATTTTCAAAATAGTTTAATACTGGTAATCCTGAAGACATTAGTTTTCATAATTTCTGAAGTTACAAACAATAGCAATAATCAGAATTTTATTCTCTGTGTTTATATCTTAAGAGAGCAACATTTTATCTCATACATGCAAAACATACCATGCTATCTGAGGTAGCGTGGAGGCAGAGTACAAATATCAAGTGGTTGCCCTTATTTTTTTTTCAAAAAATACAGACTAATCAATTTTACAAATGTATATCATTTATATAGGAGACAGCTTACTTGTTTCGAGGTAAAGGGGAGAAAGATTTTACCCACAAATTCTCCAAAATAGTTTCTAGAAGCAATTTATGATATCCCAAAAACCTTTCTGGCAGATCTATTGAAAAAAACTAAACGTTAGCAAGAATGATTCCATACATGGCCTGATTTCATTGCTCAGTTAGGCCACTTGGTCTTGTTTTTCATGAAATTATGTTCAAGACCCTAGTAGAGAAGCTGAAAATAAAATTTTGTCACTAATTCACAGTATTCAAAAGTACATTTGGTTATAAATATTTGAAATATATCATTAAAAATAATGTTAGTGTCAATGCACGGAAACTCATTGTTTTGAAAACCTCAACTCTATCTGCTAATTATACCAATAGCCAGTGAATTTTTTCTTTTTTTGAATATTTGGAAATTTGTGCTATTCATGCTCTACAGACATAGGGAAAATTACAATAGTGCATTAATATGGCCAAGTATATTTTCTTTTTATAAGCAATGATCCTCAGTACGGACCAAAAGATCTTCACAATCAGCATTCATATCAATACAATGCAAAGAAAATGATCTGATTTTTCACCAGACACTTTTTGCATTATGGATTTCCTTGATGATGAGGTTAAGGCCATTTCATAAATGGACGAACATAGTTTTGAAGGTCAGTGATTGGAGATGAGCAATTCACTGCATACCCAACAGCATAAAACCTAGAGCTGCTGGACCATGTCCCACGGCTTCCTTCAGTCACTGTTACAGATGCACTTCAGCACATCATGATGCAGAGCGACTGCAAAGAGCTCTAAGTGTTGCAAAAACAGCCTATTTTTCCTTCTTCATGATAGTTTTGGACCAAACTGAGTACAAGTAAGGGTAAAGTGTAAATTTCCCTCATGAAGGCCAAAAGGCAATGAGGACAATAATTTGATTTGGGGAAACTGGGAATTTAATATTCTCAGTTCAGTCTTCAGTTCAGCTTTGCCTATATATTTGGACAAGGAAATATTCTAAAATAATTCAATTTCCTCTCCAACTAATGTTTTAGCAAAGTACTCAGAATGCAAGTTTTCACAGGAATTTCTCCAACAGTGTGATTTTTTTTCCTAACAATTAAAGACTATGTTAAGCAAATTTTCACAGCCATCAGAGATTGCTGGTATGTTTTATTACCGTTTACTGTCATGCGCTTCAACAAATTGCATTTTCCAGAAAAAAGTCCATCATTAAAATAATTAAAAACACGTTTTTGTGATTTTTACTCAGATCAGAAGGCCACATGGTATCAGTCCTCAGTTTTTATAAACAAAACACATTGAGAAATTTTGACTCTATCTTTTGTAATATATGTAAATTTAGATTTGAATTAATCATCATTTTTTTGGCTCAGAACTTCAAATTCCAAAAAGCTGTCACTGTCTCATAGATCAATAAATATGTGTTACCTATTGGTTGTGGAATACCGTAGACACACAGGTATGTCTGAGACTTATTAACTGAAATTTTATTTCTATATAAACCCCTATCTTCAGCCTAATACCTGACATCATTTTATGATACTAGGGGACTGCTTCAAATCATCCCACTTTAATAGTTCCTTCATTTCCATCATGCAGTTGTCTAATAAATACTAACCCAAGTTACAGCTAAGACACAGGATGTAAGATAAGGACATTTTGAGACCCAATGTTTTAATTATTAGAAAAACAAAGTATTTTTCATATTAGAGTATGGTAGATGCAGTGAAATGAACTGATATTATCATGTAGTTTGATCAATTTTAACAATGTATACATCAATGCAACCCAAACCTATATCAAAACATAAAATATATCTACCTCCCCAGAAGGTTCCCTTCTGTCCCTTCACAGTCAATCCCACTTTCCCCCACTTCCACAACCTCACTTGCTGACTGCCAGAGGCAATCATCGTTTTGTTCTCTATCACCATAGAAAATTTTACCTGTTCTAGAACTTTGTAAAAATGGATGTACTCTTTTGGAGTATGGCTTCTTTAACTGAGCATACTTATTTTGAGATTCATTCATGTTTTCCCATGTATCAGTAGTTTGTTTCTTTTTTTGCTGAGTAGTACACAAGAGCATGTCACAGTTTGTTTATCCACTGCCCTGCTGATGGGTCTCATAACTTTGAATTGAATGTCAGACATAGTGGGTTAAAGCACAGTAGATAATGAAGTAAATTATATATATGCCCGGAAAAGAGCATGCATCTCCTTCTGTCAAGCTATGACAGCCAATCCAGTCTAAAATGCCCTCCGTCTAGTATTCTGTTGTCGACTTACTTAGATTCAGCTTACCATAGGTTTTCAAAGATTTGCCAGCAGAAGCAAATCTTTCCTCTCTTAGGGTTTGGAATCTGTGTGCCTGGAGCATGTGTCTCAGTTTTCCTGCCCTCTGCTAAGCCATCAGCATGCACTATGCACTGGCACCTCAGAAGGGAATTCTCTTCTTCCCTACCTCCCCACCCACCTGCTCCACCACCACACACACAACTGCAGTCAGTGCTGCCTGGTACGCAGTGGGTAGCTTGGTATGACTGTTGGGTTTCTCTCAGTTCTCCCTCAGGTTTCAGCAAGACTGGTGCCCCTACACACCTCAGGAAGTGTTTCTTTCAGTTTCCTGCTAAGTACTCAGTCTTTCTCTTGAGCAGCCTGTGAAGGGTCTTTGAGAAGAACTCTGGGAGGGTGCCTTTGTGTCCAAAGTTCCTAAGCATTCTATATGCTACACTCAGGCTTTAAAAAATTAATCATAAGGTCAACTGTTGTCTTCTTTCTCACACATATGGCAGCTTCCTCGTCCTCCCATCACTCTGCTGAGGACGGCTGCAGCTGTGGGTCTCTTCTTACCTTAAGAGGGGCTCATCAGTATTTGAGTTTCAATCTCATCTCTCCAACTGAGTTTTAAAAAGGTGACTTTTTTTTGCACGTGCATCCTGCTTGCTCTTGCCTTTAAGTGGCGAGACTTTCTACTAGCAGAGGTGGAAGTGGTCTCAAATGTTATTTTTACATAAAAGATATGCTCAAGCTAAAACATTAGTAATTTATTATGCTTACAGTATACATTATGAAAAGCAGCTTAAATTTGCCCTATATACCCAATATACATTATAAATATCTAATAAACATGTGCTGTAGCCTCAATCAAATATAAGATTTCCATGGTATGTTTTTTTAATTGATCTCTGGAATATCTGTACTTGAAAAGAAGATTTTGACAAACCTTTCTCTAAATTTCATGACAAAAATCATGGAAATGCTTCATTTTCAAAAAGTTATACAATGATATTGACTATGATTTTTTAATCATATCACCTATAGCTCTTCCTTATCTGAAGATTTTCATATGACACATTGATTGAAAATCAAGAGCCCAATGGGTTTTTAAAACTCCTCTTTGGGAATTCATGAAGTACATAACATATTTCATTACTTGTCAGGTTTTTTTATTCTTTTTCTTTTCTTTCTTAAGTAAAATTGGCATTTTTAACTTAACCTCAAAAGTTACAAACGTTGACCTTAAATGACTATTAGGTGATTCCAAAAACCAAACCAATTCTCAGCACACTGGACACAGGGGACTTCTATGTGAGCATTCAGTCCCATGAATTCAGGGCTTAGCACTGCCTTAATTTAATGGGGCATTACAGGGTTCCATTCCTTCTGCACCTTTTAGGATGCTAAATTTTAAAGAGATTCAGCCATCTTTTAAAAGGATTGATGTCACCATTTATTAAAATCACTAAAACTATACTACCAGAAAGAATATATATATATAAAATCAGCTTTGAAGACAGTCTCAAGATTGGAATTTTAAAATTGCTCAATGGAAACCATCTCAGTTAAGTACGGTGACGTGAGGATCATTCATTAGGTTAAGACATTAAAAACAACAACATCACATTACTTTATAGTCACAATTTAGGTACTTGGTGGTCTCTGTCAATGAAAAGAGCTTGATACCCTTCCAAATGATATACTTCCACCAGGTACTCTACTACTTTATTTGTATTTCATCGACATGTTATATAGAAAAGAGAAGAAGAAGCAGCAGTGCTTCATTTATGGGATTTAGTTATGTGCTGTTACTCTACATTCATCTTTTAATGGGAAATCATTCATCTAAATTGGCACCTTCCTTTTGTAGACTAAAAGTAATCAGAATCCATGTCGACACACCTGTGCAAGATGCTGCTTAAACTGAAACAAAATAACAAACAAGATAGTCTTGAGAATTTGAAATCTCTTAATTTTTCAGAATGGTTTTACAATGAACACATTCACTGTGCTATGCTGCTTAGAATTAAAATACCAAGTTTTCACGTTATTATTTTAGTTTTTCCTTTTTTCATCTTTACAACAAAATCCATCCTCTAATCGTGAGAATAATCTCCATATATCTCACATAGGAGAAACATTTAGGGATATTAATTGTCATGAACAAAATTTGATTATCCTATCTCTGAAAACTTATTCTGAAATGCTGCAAACACATGTGCATCAAGCTATATTGTTTTCATTTCTAAACAAACCTACATGGGGAAACCTATTGCCCAAGAGCCGTAATTCAACTTTACTTCTATTCGCAAAACATCAAGTGCCCTCTATTAAGTATACTATATCAAGTAGACTGAGTTAAACATAATAATCAAGATGTTCATAACTGCTGTTATTAAGAAGGGTTCTCAAATGTAATTTTGACTAAAAGGAAATTGTAGTCAGACTTTATGTATGTCAAAGCAAACAGTGCTAAAATATATGAATTATACACACATACACTTTATTTTAAATGGATAGATATTGATGGGGTCATAAAGAAATGTTTTAAATTTATATAATCAGTTTATGGAGCCAGTTTTGTGCCAAAAGTGTTTTAGGAAATGAGTAAACTAAGACACAATCACTCGGTAGTTTATTGAGAGGAAAGGCTGTTGTACGATCAGTGATCTCTATTGTTGCAGAAGTACTTAGTTGAAAAATGCATCCTTTATCCGAGAATGAAATACTTTAAAATAAACTACTTTTATGGGTTTGCTAAATAAGTCAGAACCAAAAAAAATGTACTTTAAATACAGATGATGAGACAATTACACCTTGATTCTCTCAACTCTACACTGTCTAAGAATCACTGGCCAAGTTCACACTAAAAAGAAACATTTTTTTAGAAAGTTGGATTCACAATATTCCTTTCAATATTAGTATAACTGAAAGGGCACATACTCAAAAACCTAAAGTTTAATATTCAGATTTCAGTGGCATCCACAGTCCTAGCTATTTTCCCCTTTTACCTTTATAGTACTTATTTTCTGATTATACTATTATTTCTAAGGTGGAACTGTTTAACTTTCAAATATTTAGGCAAAGAGATACCTTCATCCTATGCATTTCCATAGAAAAGTGTATTTCCCTTAGCTGTATATATACCATTCCAGGTTGTAATTGCCATTTTAATTATCTAATCCCCCAATAATTACAAGTTTTAAGGAGACAGAGATTATAACTGTTTTAGTCACTATTGTAGCCACAATGCTGGCATTATAGCTGATATGTGGCTAGTGCTCAAAAATATCTGTGGAATTTCTATGCCTTCATTAAACAAATACTTAACACTTTCTATAGGCACCATGACAGGCAATAAAGATTCAAACATGAACCTATGTAAGAAGGTCATAACCTAATAAGAGAAATAAATAAAATACAATGTGAAAAGGGCAGCAAGCAATGGAAACATTCATTAGTTATAAAAGTAACGAAGAAGGAGGATTTAATTTTCTTTGGTGAAGTTTGTATAAAAGATTACTGAAGGAGGTTTCTTTTAAGCTGGATTTTCATAGATGAATGGACTTTTGCCAGGCACATAAGTGGGGAGAAGAGACAAAATTTTAAATAAGTAGTATAATATTTGCAAAGACACATTGGATATGATAATTCCATTGACAAAACCCATACTCCTACAGCATAAAATAAGTCAATTCTTGAAGTAGACGAAGTTCTTACCCCAAAAAGAGTGAATTCTCATTCCAAAAATAAACATGTCCTTGATATTTCCACTGCTTTGACTCTAGTTTGGGAATCCCATAGGCTTTTATAATATCATCATTATTAGAGTTCCATTCTAATTTAATCAGTATGTCCCATTGACCAGTGCGAAGTACAAAATTAATTCACATTCAAATTCTATTCTATTCCAATTAAATGATTCGGAGGCTCTCTTCCATCTCATCAGGCTCCTCTCATTAATGAATGTTCCAGGACCCCCAGGGATAATTACTTCGTGCGAAGGATCCATCTTGCTTGCCATCACGTCAGGGAGAGAATCCAGGATAGCATGCTTTGTGAGCTTCCTGCTATACTTGTGCCTGCTTCCCCAGGACTGCTGTTGAAACCTGGGCAGTTTGCCCAAACCAAAGCTGTCTGGGTAAGCAAGGTGTTTCCTGGATGGGGGTGATGCTCAGTGGCATGGGTACACACTGAGCCCAGTGAGTTCTGAGTCAGCATCTGGACACAATATGTATCCTGCTAAACAATGGGTTTCCCCCCTCCATGCCTGGTCCCAGATGAAAGTATAAACAAGGTAGTGTCATACTTAGGTTTCAACTCACTGGCTCCTGTCATCATAGTTATTTAATTACAAAAATTTTTGTATTTCTACGCACATATACACAGACAGTCATTTTTCAAAAACTAAAATCAGCCAAGATGTAGAGGGGTTTCCTGTTTCGGCCGCGTGCTAGTCAATGACATACCTTTTTACATAGTTACCAGGAGTGTTAGATATCCTGCCTCTTCTAGGCATACTGCTAATCATCGCTTCTTATTCTTGGGTTAGTGATATTTCTATCCATGAAAAACCTGATTCTAATCTGTCCTACACAATGCTTCCCAATTGAATTTACCAAAGCACAGCTACTGTGTTAGCAAAAAATTTTATTGAAGCTCTACTATCAAACCATAGCAAAACTCCTAGGCCTAGCATTCAAGGATTTCCATTTTTCTAGTCTCAAGCTGTTTTTCCATTCATATTCCAGCATATCACTTCATAAAATCAAGGGCTCCTATATCCCTAGAGCTATAAGGATCCAGATATAATCTAGTTCTAATTCAACCATTTTATTTTGCTGTGAGAAAATCCACATGGAATTTCAAATTTTTATTATGTTAAGGACTTTGCATGTTCAAAGCAGAGAACAATGACTGCTTATAGAAGGTTCTCACTAAATATTTGTTTTATGGATTAAATTCCTCAAGATATGTCAAAATGCAGGTACAAGGCTCTCTCATAATTCCCAAAGTGAATACTGAAACAATCAAAAATGAAAATTATGCATACACACACATTTCCCCATTTGAAAAGAAAAGTGCATACATTAGAACACCTATAATTTCAGTATTACGTCTATTTCACTAATAATTATTATTTAAGTTCTACCAAACATTGTTCAAACACCATATATATGTATATATATGATATATAATAACCAATTTAATCCTTAAACAATCCTATGCTGTAGAGATTATTACGTGCATTTTACAAACAAAAAACTGAGGCACAATGAGATTAAGTAACAAGTACATTGGGAAAAGAATAAAAGAAAATTTTGGCTGCATCATGTGTAGAAGCAGAAAGTTTCTTGGGTGACTCCCAGGTATCTGGCCTAAGTATCTGATAATGGAAATGCCAATATGAAGATGGCAAACATTGGAAGAACATTTGGATTTGGTGTGGGTGTGTAGTTTAGGTATTTTATTTGGACCTTTTATATTAAGAGGTCACCTAAGTCATTCAAGGAGAGAACCTGAAGTTCAGAAGAGATGCCGCAAGTGGAGCTATAAATCTGGGAGACATCGACCTACAACTTATATAATATCCAGATATGACATGTATATATATACACCCACACACCCACATGCTCCAATACTAATATCTAGAACTATGCTCCACTGAACTATGGTTTAATTTAACCCAACTTCTGGATTCAGAAAATGATGTCTTTTGATTCTGAAGCTTAGGGATCTGTATCAGTTAGTATAGAGTTTAGATGCTGTAACAAAAAACAGATTACAATGGCTTTACCAAATGGAGGTTTATATAACTTAGGTAACAAGAAGCCTGGAAGTAAGTCTTACAGACTTCTTGTCCTTGCAGCTGCTCAAGGACCTCGTCAAAGACCCCAGTTCCTTCTAGCTTGCTGATCTTCCATCCTAACTGTGACATTTGCCAGGACTCTACCTCCTGGCACTGTGTCTATGTTCTAGACAGAAAGAAAAAGAAGGCCTATTATCAGGAAAACAATGCATTCCAATTTCTTTTCATTTGCTGGGATTATGTCACATGGACACCCCTAGAATAAGTGGATCCTGGGAAATAAAGTTTTCACCTGAGCATATTGTAATCCTGCCTAAATAAAAGTGAGATTCTATATTGTTAAGGAAGAAGGGAGAGCAGATATCAGATAGATAATTAGCATGCTTGGCACGCATAGGATTTTAGGGCTTTAATGGAATTCGAAATTGTCTAATGTAAACCTTTTCATTTTCCATATGGAAAGATAAAAATTATTTGCTTGAGATTATACTGTGTATAGGTAGAATTGGTAGTAAGAAATAGCTAAGAATAGAACCTAGATTTCCTGGCTTCTGGTTCAGTGGCACATTCGTCACAACACTTTGTAGTACCAACTGTCTAAAATCCCACTATTATACCAGCCCAACAATTTTATTCTAGAGCTTACATTTTCCATTCAGTTTCTATAGTTTCCTGTGCAGATGGCTACTATGATACTTATCACATTCTATTATAATTATTTGTTTGTGTGTCTATTTGCCCTCTAAATTGGAAACTCCCTCTGGAGCAGGCACCACGACTTAATCATCTTTATATCTTCCCCAGGGTCTCAGAGAACACTCAACACACTGTAGATAGTTAATAGATTCTTGTTACATGAATTAACCTCACATGGAAGAATATCGCCTCAGGATGATATTTTAGTGGTGTCTGATGGGAGGATATTAAGCATTCTTAGTGATGTTGATTTTTATCCCAAGAGCCCCTGAGCCATTGGTTAAAATAATTATTGCAACATTATAATCATAGATCTTAAGGCTGGTAAAAGTCATCTGATTTAATCCGTACCTTCATAAAGTCTGTTTTTGGATCAGAGGCAAATGAGATCCTAAGAAGTTATATTGCCCAAGGTCACAGGATCAGTAAGTGGGAGGGAGGAGACAAAAAGCCCAGGCATACTTCTGAGGGGTATTTAGTGTTGCGATTATTATTTTTTTTAAAAGATCACATTGCCAAAACTTTAATGTAAACTTTAATATATTTCATTTTTATATTTTATATGCTCAAAGTCTAGAATGTTCTATGCTGTTTTAAAATGCTGATCTTTTAATACATCTTTAGGTGAAGATGCAAAGGTTTTCACAAATATGATATTGCAAATGGTCGACAGCAAAAGGGAGCTAAAGCTTATTATCAAGATTGAACTTTTCCACTTCCAGGAATTGATACTTATAATACATCTTCAGGACCCCTCAAGGGCAGCTAAGAAATTCTACTTTCTGTTTGTTACTGGGAAAATAGAGGTTAAAATAAAGGCCAGAGGAACTGTCAGAAGGCATTAGTTCTGCTACTATATAAAGATATCCATTTGCTTAAATTACACTGGCTCTTACCTTCCACACTGCTGCTATATGCAACACAAACAACACTCTTTTTCTCAGCACTTTTACTCATTTGAAAACAACATGCATTTTATGTAATTAAATAAATTAGACTGGTCTAGGATAAGAGACATAGTCCTTGTCCCCAAGACCTAAATTAAAGCATGGAGGTCTATTAAGAACTAAACAGTAGACAGAAAGACAATGAGGTACAGAACTAAACATCAGCTCATATATGTCATATATATCATATATATTATATATTTATAGCAATTTCCACATTTTTTGTTGCAAGTAAGCTCTATTTCTCTGGGACGTAAATTCCACTTAGTATAAATTTGCTGAATAAGAGTGATTGATGTCTCCTCTTCAGTTCAGTGCAATTTATAGAAGACATTGTTTGAAAAATGAGAGATAGATAGTTGGGTAAGTTAAACAGGATTGAATGGAGTTGACATGTCATACGAAGGGTCAGAAGCATAAATTTCTGTTTACAAAATATATTCTCATCCTCATACTTGACCTCATTTGATAATCTCCATAACCTCATAAGGTAAATAAAAACAACAGATTTTCTTATTTCTAGATGAGGAAAATGAGGCTTATAGAAATTTATGCAGCCTGCCTAAATTCTCATAGGTTGTAGGTTGTGATCTGAGAATTAAAGCTCTAAATCCATGGAGTTCTGCCTCTAAATCTAGGATTCCTTTTACTTCACCTTTTCCTGTTAATATCAGTAGAGCAGACTGCAATATAGTGGGGAGAAACAATGTACCTTATAAGAGCTAAGCTTGTATTTTATGGATTTGTTTAAAAATATATATTTTTAACCTAGTTTAGTTACTAAACAACTATAGTCAAGACAGGTAATCATTTGAAACCTCATTCATTTGACAAAGGTATGAAATACCTGAATAGTAATTAGTCCTGCTACATAATTGTCTTGATGTGCTATGTTTAATGATTAATATGCTTTTAAATTCATAATTGTCTAAAATCTACCTACCCATAGCTCTGGGACAAAGAGACCTTTTCTGTGAATATGTGTGCCCTGTAATCCTGCCTTTATATTGCTCTGTGAAAAAGCTTATTAGGAACAGAATCCATTAAGGTCTATATTAAAAGATCTGTGGGAAAATAATGAATCAGGAAACCAACACAGGGAGCTAAATGTAAAATAAATCCTTTAACACCTGTTAATTTTTTAAAATGTATTCATTTGCCTTGCAAGAAAGTTTTAGAAAATAAGGTAAAAACTTACTCCAAAAAAGATTTATTATGAGTAATTCAGAATCTTCTTTCATGCAACACTGTTCTCTTGTAACCAACCTGCCCTCCAAGAAGCAGTATAATATATACTACCACTACCTTTACATGTGTTTAGTGCTTTGTAACTGAAAAAAATAATTTTCACATACTTTATCTCTTTCTCTATATAAGCATGTGCATCTCCATACTTACTATATTTCTATGAGACATCTCTTATTTTGTCTAGAATATAAGCTTAAAAGCTATCCGTATATTATAGCACCAAGACACACAGTGGTATTCAGTTTTGAGAATATAGGGATGCATAAAAATTTAGCAAAGAAGAAAATAAATGTTCTGAGTATCATGAAATAAATTTCATGACAAAATAGTTCATGAATCATTCAGAATCTCCTCATTTTCTTGGATTATAAAGACAAGAATTTCAGACATAATAGTGATGTTGTCATCATCCTTTGTTATTCAAAGATGTTCCTGTTACCAATACGCTCATCTGTGTCTGAGGATGCAGCTGGAAAAAGCTTGTAGCTGTTGGTACTTTTCACACAGCAAGGATCTTGGTTATATGTATCTCTATTCCTCATGTCAAGAGCTTTACCTAAACTTTTGAACTCCTCCTATGAGGTTAGCTGATCGGCTTCTAATTTTCTTCCACCCTATAGCTCAGGCCCTCTACTTGAAATTATGTAACTTGTAATCTTTGTTCCACCTACCCTCATTGCTTAGCACATGCTTAGATTCCCAACTACCTTCCTAAATCTCTTCTATGTCTAGACTAGGACAACGTCCATAACGATACCGAGCAAGGGAGGGAACTAGATGAAGGTCAACTCTAGGTTGCCATCCTACGCAGTCTGCACGATCCCTCCCATCCACCAATGCCCTTTCTCTGCTACACCTAGCAAGACTCCAAATAATCACTTTTCCAATCAAAAGCTGTTGAGGAAAGTCTACTGCAAATATTCCTTATATTCTTTTGTAAATGCGAGTCACCTTAACCCAAAGGTTTTAATATTTAACACAGTAACTCTAATTTTGAGTGAAAGCCTAGTAAATGCATTTCAGAAACCAAATAAGGAAGAAAAATTCAAAGGATTGTGATGAATCAAGTAAAGAGCAGAGGGCTTGTTTCTGGAGTATGAATTTGGCTGATTCTTTACCTGGATCAGAATCTGACTTTATGGCCCTAAGAATAGTTTTCTCTATTCTGGTCCTCTGACAGACATTCTAGAAAGACTAAGGGTGAGATCTTTTACCTTTTAATTTAAAGCCAAATGGAAATATTTGGGTTAAGAAAAATGATGTCATATTCAGTGCCAAAAGCAAAAAAAAAGTACTTTTATTTCATTTAGTGCTCAAAATATTCTTGCAAAGGAAACACATTATTGGGAAAGAATATATTGGAAATGCTGACATCCTTGGGAAAAGTGGCAATGCAACTTTTTTTTTTTTTTGGTATGCTGTATGGCGGGGTCACAGTTCATTATTTTTCCATGTGAGTATCCCATTATTGCAGTGCTATTTGTTGAATTTTTGTTTGCTTGTTTTTGGGGAAGTGCATGGACCAGGAATTGAACCTGGGTCTCCCACATGGCTGGCGAGGATTCTACCACTGAACTTCCCTTGTACCCCCTTAATATGTTTAATTTCTAATGATTCCAAAGGAATAAGAACTTTTCCCCCTTTTGTATCACTTTGCCTACCTCAAAATGACATTTTATTTTTAATTGTCTTTGGAACAACTATTAGATGTATTATTAAAATGTCAACCATAAGATAGAAATTAATTGAAGGGATTACCTTGATTTTTATCATTTCATGCCTTCAAAATTGCAACTCCAAATTTAAATGTAATGATCTTAGCCTACATAAAGGCCAGTGTATTTTCCAGAGATGACTGCACCAATATATAATCTATCCCACATATTCTTCTAACAATGTGACATCAACAGGTGAGATCTATGGCTCCTTTCCTTGAGTCTGAGTAGACCTTTAGAACTGCATTGATCAACAGGATATCACAAGCATCATGCTGCCTTACTTCTGAAGCTAGGTCATAAAAAAATGACATGGCTTCTGCTTTGTATTCTCTCTCTCTCTCTCTTTCCTTTTCTCTCCATTCACCCTTGAAATTTAGCACCATTCAGTGAGCAATCCCATATTAACCCATTTGGAGAGAACCACATGGAGGGAATCATGTGAAAAGAGTCTTAATGTGGAGAGAAACTTGTCCTTCAGCTGATTTTTAACCACAACTATGAGCTATGTTAGCCATAACCACCAGCTGCATGAATGAATGAGTCTTCAGATGACTCCAGCCCCCAGCCTCTGAGTCTTCCAAAGGATGCCACAGGTATAGTGGCACAGAGATAAGCTGAACCAACTGCACCCTGTCCAAACTGGGCCCAATAGAATCTCTGATCTGAGCATAATAAGTGGTTGTGTAATCAAATACATTCCAAGTAATTTATTACACAGTTGTAGTTACTAGAACATCAGCAAACTGGAAATATGTACTTGATGTTTTTGCTATTTTCTACTCTTGGCTTTGGTCATCAGTGGAATTTATGATTGTTTAAAGAAATGATGAGACATAGTGATGTAGTATCTACTCCATTCTTTCCATGTCTCTAATATTCCTGGGCAGGCTTAGTACACCACTGGAGGTAGCACAATGCACAATCATATTTCATCACCAAATTGGCAATTTAGAAGTCACATGGAAACAATATATCCTGAAATCCTACCTATAGACATAAAGATATTTAACTTATTTCCAAAGATTTTGAATATCTGTATGTGCAAAAGAAGAAAAAGAAGAATGGGATTAATGTTTCTTAAGTTGTTTCTACATGCAGGCACTATTAGTTTCTTAAATATCTATAACCACCCCCTGAAATGGGGCATTGCCACAGATGCAACTATGAGAAATCAGTGAAGAGGTACAGTCAAAATTCAAACTCATTTCCACACTTTGCACCCAACCTTGTTTTTATAATGGTGCTAATAGTAATAACAACTTCAGCGGACGCCAATCAACTTGAATAAGAGAGTTTGTGAAAACTGCCTATAACATGGCATGCAATAAATATTATTGTTATTTTATCATTGTGTCTTACTTTTCCATTTTATTGTGGGATACTGTAAAAAATTCAAAAATGAGCAAGACAGTCTTTATCTTCAAGAAGTTTACATCACGGCCTCGAAGGATATTGAGATGGAGCTGCAATAGTGGTAGTATGGAGGTAAATACACAAATAACTACAAGGCAAAATACATTTAATAAATGACATATGAATGTGATTGTATTTAATTGAGATATTAAAAAAGATTTCCTGTATACAATTGTACTGAGGATATGAGTTAAGGTTTTATTTTCATTGATAGGAGGAGTAGGTAATTCTATGTAGAAGGAACTGTGGAAAAAAAAAAGAATATGAAAGCATTGGGAAATGCTTTTTAAATTAAGAAATTTTAAGTAGTTCAGTATTCTTGGAAAATGGAATTCACTATTTTTCTTAAGATGAAAAAATTGGATATGTTAGTAGGATTAGGGGAAATAAGAGTGTAGCGCGAAAACCAGGAACGAGGCCGCAGGCCTCCAGGAATGTTCCACGAAGTTAGAACAGGCTGAGACTAAGGATCCATAGTTTCAGGAAGCAGGTTTTATTTGCTATGGCCATAGGGCTCAGCCGAGTCACCTCTGAAAGTCTGAGCCCTGATCAAAAGGCAACCTTAGCTTTTATAGACTCTTTGACATGTTAAAGACAAGGTAAACAATTGGCTGATTTAAGTTGAGAATGGCCCAGAGCTGAACCATTGGGGGGGCCCCCATCCCAGGAACGTCTTCTCTTGCCTACGTGCATCTTCACCAGTTCCTGAAGGCTGGGGAAGGGGGTTTCTATCCCAGGAATATGTCTTATCTCGCTTGCCTGCAAGTAGAGGGGGTTTGGGGATTTTCCACAGAGAGCACAGCTAAACCAGAAAGAGGGGAAGGCCTGCCTGCTACAAGAGGAATGCCCCAAAAGGGACTGGAATGAGTACAGGGAAGTGAGAACAATAGGTGAACACCTCATTCTCAGGGACTGAGAGAAACCAGGGTCACAGGTCACAGGATAGGTGACTAGGTGTGGGATGAGGAGTAGAGGAAAGACGCATAGGCCAGCCTTGGGTTCTCAGCTGCATAGGAAGAAAGACTATATGAATAGTGACGCGAGAAATGGACTTGAAGAGCAGAGGAAGGCTTGGAATGGTTTTGGAAAGGATAAAAACTGAACCAGTTTGGTACGCCATCAGTGGGGGTCATGGCAGCTCTAGCGTGGCCACCAAAAACCCTCAGCAATAAAAACCCCCAACAAAATTTATATGTCGCTGGTGATAAAGAGCATGGAATCTGGATCAGCACTTTCTTGAGTTTAAATCCTTCCCCTGCCACTTACTTGTCACATGACCATAGGTGATACAATCAAATTGAATTGAAGGAAGGAAAGATGCAGAATTTGCAGGACTAACTAGAAGACGCCCACAAAGTGGGACTCGGCAGTTTGGGATGAGGACATGATGAGGAGTCCTACAGAATTCCGGTTTTGGTAAGAATAGTCTGAGCCATAGAGGAAGGGTCATGCCTGGAAAGAGACATCCCTTTGGGGTTATCACTTGCCTTGTAGTGAGGAAAGCAATTGGAATTCAAAAAGGAATTATCCTGTGAATTAACTATATTTAAGTGACAAAAATATGCAGTGGAATTTTCCCATGTTAAAAAGGGAAGCAAACCTTCTGAGACAAAATGAAGTGCATAAGAAACCAGTCAAGAGACCTAACCCATAAAGACAAGAAAAAGTAATAGTCCAGCCAATCTTAAAACTGGAGTGGAAATAAATTAGGCTATCAGAAGACATATGTCAGACAAATTTTCTTTTCAGAACAGGCCTGAAGGTTCAGGCCCAGTAGAACAATTGCTAGATGATGTGGTAGCAGAGAGAGCTCATCCATGGTGGACTTCCACCACAAATGGAAGAATCTTAACTGACAATCCTGGAGTAGGGCAGTGCTCAGTAACTCAGAAACCATAATTAACTCACACTGCTGTACCCTCATTCTTAGCAAAATGGGAACAGTGTGACATAAAGAAATGTCCCAAATGTGTACTTCTACAGTTGGCATAAATGGTATTGGAAAATAGAAAGGGATGACTTTGAATGAGTCATTTGGGATCCTGAAAGAATAAAGAGCTAATCTCACATTCAGCAAAGAAGGAAGCTGCTTCATAAATGTGGGATAGATCTCCTGTCAGAGGGACTTTTTTTTTTAACTTTTTTTATTAATTAAAAAAAATTAACAAACAAAACATTTAGATATCATTCCATTCTACATATACAATCAGTAAGTCTTAATATCATCACATAGTTGCATATTCATCATTTCTTAGTACATTTGCATCGATTTAGAAAAAGAAATAAAAAGACAACAGAAAAAGAAATAAAATGATAATAGAGAAAAAAAAAGACTATACATACCATACCCCTTACCCCTCGCTTTCATTTACCACTATTTCAAACTGAATTTATTTTAACATTTGTTCCCCCTATTATTTATTTTTATTCCATATGTTCTACTCTTCTGTTGATATAGTAGCTAAAAGGAGTATCAGACATAGCGTTTTCACATTCACAGAGTCTCATTGTGAAAGCTGTATCATTGTTCAATCATCATCAAGAAACATGGCTACTGGAACACAGCACTACATTTTCAGGCAATTCCCTCCAGCCTCTCCACTACATCTTGAACAACAAGGTGATATCTACATAATACGTAAGAATAACCTCCAGGATAACCTCTCAACTCTGTTTGGAATCTCTCAGCCATTGACACTTTGTCTCATTTTACTCTTCCCCCTTTTGGTCGAGAAGTTTCTCTCAATTCCTTGATGTTAATTCTCAGCTCATTCTAGAGTTTTTCTCAGTCCCTTGAGGGACTCGGAGGGACTTTTGAGTGACAACTCTACTTGAAAAGTTGGATTGCTTGAAAAGTTTGTCATAGAAATTCAAGAAACTTTATTACAAAATGTTCAGAAGGCTAAGTAACTCTTTATGTTTATTTTTTAAGTTTAAAAAAAAAAACATGCAAAATATTGCCCTTAAAGAATAACAGGGAATATATACCTATCTATTCTTAAAGTTGTCACAGTTGTTTCAGCAAAACAATCCTCTATTTGACTTCTTTGGTTTCTCATGCAGCAGTAGAAAGACAAAGATAGAAATTGATTATTTTTGTGAGAGTGGTATTTAGTATCTTGTCTCCTTTACCTATTTTTCAGACTTTGCCTTGGTAAATCTTGGTCTTTGGAAATGTGAGTAGGTGCCTTTGTTACTGTCACTTATGCCTTAATAGTGTTGATGTAGTAAAGTACAGTTGCTTTTTCTTCAGTAGAAATGTTTTAAAAAATCATTAGAATCCCAGTTTAGGGTTTTAAGATTTATGATAATATCTTTAACAGTTCTTATTTTTCCAGGTAGTGTTAGGTTAATCCCCCAGAATAGTAAATCTTTAATAACAAACTTTTAACAAGAAATGTGGCTGCAGGTGTTAGTCTCAGTTTAAGACTTTGGTGTTCAAAGACTGTAAATGCATGTTTACAAAGTTGTCTGATAAGCTTTTGGAGGAGAAGATCCACTGTAAAAAAATCTCATAAATAAAAAAAAAACATGAGTGGAAACAGCATGTTGAAGAACAGGTAACTGAGTGAAAACTTCAAAACCTAGTTCATAGGTATTCTGTTTAGGTATAGTATAGTCTTGGGTCTAATTCAAATATATATATATATTTTTAAAAACTATAATTATTAAAATGGATTGAGTCCCTTAGGTATTTTGGTAGTAAAATTAATAACCATAAAATCCTAGGCTTTCTCTTTTTCAAAAAGTTAAATTTTATAAGCTTCTAAGCTTGCTAAATTAAGCAGCATACAGCTCCAAAAGCGAAAATATACAGTCTATGTTACAAAGAAAGAAATGCAAAAGTGATAAAAGAGTTACATTATAACCTTGCTTTTTACCTCCCACTCTGATTTATTTTATGGTATAAATTTCAAGCATTTGTGGGGAGAAAAGAATTTGTTTTCCCCGTTAAGGGGTGGTGCAAGGAGTTAGTCTGTTATGCCAAGATATAAGAGTTCTCAAATAGTTATATATAAATAAGTATGGTATAATGCCAAAATGCAGCAAAATATTCCAGCTATAAGTTATAATTTTGGTCATTATGAAGGCTGACCTTTTGGTTCTCTACAATGTTAAAACCTCTAAATAGGCGTTACTTTCTCTGGAATATAATATTAGTGTTGACTTTTCTTATTAAGAAAAAAAAGGTTTACTTTTTCACTATGGCTGCCCTGGATTGTTTACTAGATTTCATTGTTACTAACACTCCTGGGACTTCTTATTGGTTTATTAAGAAGCCAAAGAAAGTTGTCAATAACAGTTTCATGCTTATACCAAAGAATTAAATCTGATCCTAAATATCTGGTATTTTATCAGTACTTCTACTGATAAGAGATTATTGCAAGTCAGTCATAGTATTTGAAAACAAATTCTAGTTTCTCCTAAGCTATTTCATGTTTTTTATAGAGGCCAAGATACCATTGCGACATTTTTGCAAGTATGAATACTTGTATTTCATCCAGGAACAATACACTTTAGACTGGTTAGAATTACCGGTAGCTTATTTTAAAGCAAAGGGGAAAAAAACTAAACATGAGTTTTCTGTATTTAGAACAACTTGTAAAAATATTGTGTGAAGGTAGTTTTCATTTTTCTGTTGAGTTATTTAAATGTTATTATACAGAGCTATTACTGATGACCTTTTTTGAAAACCTTAAAAAGCACTCCAAATATTGTGCATCAAACAACAAAATGTCTTCAGTATATTAAACTTTTGTTCTCTGTGTGTATTATTTTTAAATATATAATTTTGCCTTTGGTACAACTGAAAAAAAAATAATAGTTTTGGAAGGGAATGAAAGTAGCTGAATAAAGACAAATTAAAGATCGCTGATAGCATTGCTCCCACAATAAATATTTATTGCTTATCTCCCATGTGCTACATGTTGAAAGTACAATAAGCCAGGTAAACACGAGCTCTGCCTTCAAGACACAGATGTAGGTAAGTAAATGAGAAATTACCAGTTGGTGTGATATTGCCAAATATTGAGGATGCATAGACGTCTATAATGGCACAATTTAGAAGGGCACTGAGACTCAACTTTGGAAGTTAGAGAACACTTTTTGTAAAGTGTGCTTTGTAGCACATGACATCTAGATTAAAATAGCAAAAACAACAAATCAGTATGTCCTAGCCAAACAAAGGGAGAGCAGGAGATGTGGGGAGAGTGTGGCAAAACATGGCCTAGTGTGTGCAAAAGCCCACAATAGTTGGAGGTGTGGCATATTCCATCTCACGAAAGTGGTACCTTTTATGATGTTCATAGAGATATGGTTGGGGTGAGGAGACAATAGGCTGAAGAGTAAAGAGAAGCCTGACTATTCAGGTCTTTCTATGTTACAGCAACATGTTTGGATTGAACTTTTAAGATGTTAGAGAGGCCTGAATGCTTTTAAATAGGAAAAAATCAGCTCAGATCTACATTTTAATACCATGTCTTACTTAAAGCTCTTGGTGGCAAATAGTAGAATCCCATCTGTGCTGACTTAAGCAAAAAGGAGGAATTTATTAGCTATATATTTAGACTTTTCAACCTTTTCCATATTCTGGCACAGATGGAAAATGATAATATTTGCACAGCACCCTTGAGAAAACAGAAGAAGCTGCTTGGGGCAGGAGATAATCAGCCTGGGGACTCCAGCCACCCTATGAACTATAAGAGTCAACATTGCAGCACACATCTGCCACACACCAACTAGTGGGGCTCTGATCTACTATATGAAATTACAGATTCAGGGATGAATCATGGCACCTGAAAGACTGAACCTCACAAGGAAGTTAAGTCTCAATCTTTCTCTCTGTTTCAGGGGTAATGGGGTCTTATCTCAGCTGCTTTCCATACATACACTTCATTCTTATTTCTCTCTCCTGGAACTAGAGTCTTTGTGTCCCTCTTCACATTGCAGAATACACTGCCTTATATCTCCCACATATTTATGCTCTTCTAGTACAAATAATCAATAGAGATAACTACTAACATTTCTTAGCATTAATCCCAAATTCTCAAGAAAGAGAATTTGATTGACCTATGTGACCACCTGTTCGAATCTTTTGTTGTCGGTAATGTGGGTGTCTTATAATGAATATATGGTTACAGAGGGCTACTACCATGTGATTGGAGGTGGACATTTCCAGAAAAGAGGCTGCAGGAGCTGGCAAATTAGAAGATGTTTACTTCAAAGGATCAATTCTATATGTATGTT
The DNA here is from genome assembly GCF_023851605.1 of Tamandua tetradactyla. Lineage (NCBI taxonomy): Eukaryota > Metazoa > Chordata > Mammalia > Pilosa > Myrmecophagidae > Tamandua > Tamandua tetradactyla. Next base: position 153,129,295 of record NC_135329.1, on the reverse strand, counting down.
ATACTATACAATAAAAAAAGTTAAAAAAAGAGATCACTCTAATCTCAATAGGGAACATGTTCCAAAAGGAAGACAATATAGAAGGCACGGAGATAAGCTGTGGAGATGCTGAAATATGCCAGAAACAACCCAGAATAGCCAGTACTAGGTTACAACTAAAGTAATAGAAGTACAGAGCTCAAGCAGCAGAAAGGCAGAATCAGTAAGTCTTGGGGTTTGCTTAAATGTGGGTGTAAGAGAAAGGAAGCCAGATTTCTGTCATGAACAACCAGGTAAAGGCTAATATAGGTCATAATGTAGGAAGAACAAGTTTGAGAAATGAAGAAAGGTTCAGTATTGGACAAAATTTTAAATTCCCATGAAATACCCAAGCAGATGTATAAAATAAGAAGCTAGTTAGGAGAGACCAAAGATCCACATAGAGAAATATAAATTTGGAAATCTTTGGCATATGGACAATGATGAATTTTGGGGTGAAATAATACAGCTAGAGAGTTCAGGGTGAGAAAAGAAACTGGATAATAGTGGAAAGAACCCTAGGAAAACCAAACATGTAAGGGTTGGTCAGAGTTAGAGAGACTACCAGAGTTAGAGAGACTACCAGAGTTAGAGAAAGAGAGGAAGGAGAAGGAAGAAAGAAACAGGGTAAAGAAAGAAAAGTAAAAAAATTTTCTACTAGAGCAGCTGATAGTGCCTGATGGCTGCCAAGAAGTAAAATAGCTGGCAGAATCAAAAGAGCTCAGTGATGTAGCAGTAAAGACCATGGCAGGAAAATAGTTTAAGTAGAGGAGCCAGGACAAAAGCCAAATTAGAAAGCATTTAAGAGTAAATGTGAGTTGAGGAAGTAGAGCAAATGACTGAGCATAAACAAGTCTTATAAAAAGTTTGGCTGTGTAATAGTGGAGGAAGAAATGCCAATAACTGGAGAGGGGTATGGGTGTAGAGGGTTTGATTTTTCTACTTTATTAATTAGCAATCAAAAAGCTCCCAGCCAGCACATAATCCTCATATTCAGTAAGGATTAAAGGACATGACTTTTCTGGGATCCACAAATTCAAACCAGCACAAGCACATAGTAGATATTTGTGGATGGGCAGTCATAGTGCATACTACTTCCTTTCCCTGGGACTCACCAATACATCCTGTGCTCAGGACCAGATGTGTCAGCCTGGCAGGATAAAACACAACCCTTAGTAAGAAAGGGGACTGCCAGTACATCCCTTCCCCTATTGTCCAGAGCATATGTAAACATTCGTTGAAGACAGCCTGACTCTGACTGACATATTTTATGACATCCTGCTCATACCCCAGTGGTACATCTGTCCCTGGTAGGGAGGGAGAGGGCTATGGGGAACCAACACCTACTAGTGAAGCTGACCTTGCTCTAGTCTCTTCTATACATGGGGAAAACCATCTTTCCATCAGAGCCTTGTGAATTATTCTTTTGCTGGCAACCTCGACACCAACACCCTGTATTGGAGTGTGTTGACATCACTTTGGGTGTCTCTCCTTCTGATTGACAATAATCAATATATATTTTCATAAAGGAAGAAAGGAAGGAGGGAAGGAAGCCAGCCAGCTAGCCTGGGTAGTTCCGAGTTGAGGAGAGGATTACCTTAAAAATGAATTTGAATTTCTAATTATTACACCAGATTGTGTATGTTAAATATGGAAATGAGACTGGGATTTGTGTCTTGACATGGCTAAGTGACTCTTCATTATCTACAAATGTCATAGAAAGCCTTGGAGTTGACTCAAGATTTCATCAAGGTGCAAGGTAAGAACTAACCATATGCAATAGGGTTGAACAGAGAACAGGGAAAATAATAAAGTGGTATTCTGACTGTCCCACAAGATCCTATTGTTCATTAGAATATTTTCATAGGTAGTCACAATTCTTCTCCTTACTATCTTTTCCCAGGCAACAGAAAAACAGACATTTCTAGTATTTGAAACTTTTACTTTATCTTACCACTTGACATAAAAGTGGTATTTTTCTTGATAAATAAAGGCAATTAAGGAATGGAAAAATCAGGTGGTACTTAAAGATATTTTATCATTTAAAAGTTGAAACACAGTTTCTTTTATTTTGGAGGGAGAAGTAAGCCACAGAAAATTTGAAGGAAAATTTCTTCTAATTACAGAAAACTGTGTTAAACGCGTTCATACATCATTGGATCAAATTATCCTTTACTACCGTTTAATAGTTATCCTCAAAATATATTTCATTAATTAGCTGATTTCAGTGAGCTGAATTTGTTAGAATAATGAAATCTGTGAAGTATTAACCTAAAGGGGTGTCTAGCTCTGGATGACTCTCGTTTCACAGACGATGAAGTCTTTGTTCTAGATAAAGAGTTCTTCATTGTTTTTTACCGAGAATCCATGACTGAGACTATGGAATGCTAATTTCCATAAGCAATCCTTAGATAAATGAAAGCAAACATTAGAAAGTGAACAAAATTCCCGCCTATGCAAAGTAACCACAAACGTATTGTTAGATACTAGAATTTGAAGCGGCATCTCTGTCAAAATCATACCTTGATTAACTGAATTTTTGTGTAGTGCCTGACCCAGGCATTTGGAAATGAAGTGGTTTTGCACTGACATTCTTCTTATAATAGACCCATTCTATAACATATTTCCGCCAAAATCAATTTTTATTTACTAACTTGACAAAATATGAATGTTACATTTTATGGAGGTCTTCTGAGGCTTTAAATTTTGGAGAAATAAAAAATAAGTTTTTTTTTCTGTGACAGATGCACTCATTCAATTTTCATTTGAAACATAATGTTTTCTTAGCATATTTTTCTCTGATGCTGTAATTTTTGCTGGGTTTGAATGATAAATTGAAAGGGACAAAGTAATAGTAAAGATGTTTCTTGGAATAATTGTATTACCTGAAAATTTCACAATAAATGGAAAATGGCATGTCTAATAAAATAAAGGTTTGCATGTCCTATAATGAATTTCTTTTAATATGTTTTCTTCCTATGGTAATAACTCTTTAATGCTACCAAAGAGAAAGAACAAATAGTACACTTTTACTAGGGCCAAAGAGAAAACTGGGAACAGAATTTGGACTAAAAAGAATTATAAAACCTGGTCTCATCCTCAAACAGGTGTTCGTTTAATGGTCTACTGAATGGAAGCCCTCTTTATCCATTGCAAATCTAGAAGCCTTATATTCTAATGCCCAAATTTATTTCTTATCTTGGCATAGGGTGGAGAATGTGCAGGAGCAGTGTTTCATATTACTATTTAGCAGAGTCTTTGGGAAGGTTTTAATAACTGCTTAGCTTAGAGTTTTAGTTTCTGCCAGAGAATGGCTTTGCATGCAAGCAATTAAAATAAAGCCCCCTTCTGTAATCATTAAAAATAAAATATACACATAGCATTGGAACTCGATGCCCATTTGTTTGCTCCTCCTTATTTGCTTAGTTCACATTTCCCAGGAAAGTAGCATATGACTTCTGGAGGTAGGGAGCACAGATCATGGCTCAAATGGAGCTGAGGCCTTCCTTTAAAAGCCAATGTTATCCCAAGAACAAGTACATCTTTGCTCAGTAAGTCATTTTATTCCTAGAATTTTGAAGAAAATTTCACTTGACAAATGCTGGTCCACATAAGAAGCATTAGGAATTTGATGCTAGAATATTGAGTACTTTGTATCACTTGAAGTTAGAACTCTGAATATGTTTCAAAATTTTATTGTAATTTATGTCCTGTAAGGCTCAGTTTTTTAAAGAAAAATTTGACATGGTTCTAAAGCGATTCCTTTGGGCCTCTTCCCTGCCTTCTTAGCTTTCTTCCTGCATAATGCATAACAGAGTGTTCACAGAGAATCTTGGACCAGCTGTGCAATCTATTGAACTGCCCTAGTTTTCAGGCTCACCACCTGTTAAAATCCTGTGGCTTCAGCGTGTTCATTAATTTGCTCATATATTCACTCAGTAAATTCTATTAGACAAAAGCCAAGCTAAGCATTACTGCTGGAGGCCTTGATCATAATATGGAGGGGGAGATTTAGCAGTTAACACAAGAGACACCGGCCCTGCTCTCATGCCATTTATTCCCTAGTAGAAGAGAAAGATGTTAAACTACCTCTGACTTTGTTCATTTTTCAAATACGTATTGTGTTTTAGTGCTACACATGGAGGTATAGAGAGCTGTGGAAAAGTAAAATAGGGGAATGTGAATTAATTTGGGGTTTCACGTGTCAAGGAGGCAATGGAGCAGGGTCATTCCAAGCAAAAGAAATGATAATATGAAGAACCTGAAATAGAAAGAACATGCCATGCTCTGGGAAATGAAGGAAATTCAGGTAACTGAAGCAAATTTCTCTACTGAGTTTCTATGGAACCTAGGGTTCCAAAAGATGTCACAAAGAATTTCACTAGATTGGGGGAACAAAGGAAGGATTTTAAAAATCTTCACACACATACAGTATTAGCATTTGCAGAGATGGGTAGTTACTGTGTATCCCCAATAACAATTTCATTAGGGATTCTGCTGCTCTTTATGACAGTTCACAGTGTGAGTGTGTTTATTTAGTTGAATGCTTTCTCAGGTTTTCTGTGATGTTGGAGGAGGTTACCGTTAATTGTTGAGCACTGCCTTGCACGAAAGGGAGGATAGTAAATTGATGATGTCAGCCTGTCTTTCCCAAATCGCTTCCCACAATCTCCTCTTAAATGCCAGTGACTGACTTACAGGAGTGACCAAGTTCTATTGGTATAGCAAAACTTTGTAGGGAGATTTTCATTCATAAGAAGGTATTTTTACATCTCACAACTCAGCTTCTCCCTTGCTTGCTATTACTTCAAATGTTGCAAAATATGGATTGTATAGGTTAGAAATTATATCATGAAGTTTCCATGTTTTTGCGATTTTCTCATTTTGTTACTTATTGTTATTCTATTTTATATTGTATTGGTATTTGTGCTTTCCAAAATGCCTGACCAAAGAAAATTTGAGATGGAAGAGAAGGATATTAGGCCTTGGTCTATGGGTAATTTTCTGAAAAGGTTAATATGAACAATTACAAACATCTGAATCATTTCCCTGTACTAATGCAAGGAGGGACACAAAATTAGCTCACTTTTTGTGATGAAAATTACTTAGCAATGTTTTTCATGGGCTGGTTACCTAGGTTGTCTTATTCCATGCCCAGTGTAGCAAAGGCTGTAAGAAAGTTATAAAGACACTGGACTTCAATTCATAGCAACTTGACAGGTAAAGATGTTGATTATTTTAAGTGACTATTGGAAACTCAAAACAAAAGAGTAAAACATTTCTTAAAATAGCAGTCAAATCTAGAGGACTGTGGGAAGATGTTGGAGTAAGGCACTCCAGGACTCTGTCCTTCCAACGAAACAACTACTAACCAGTCCAAAACTCTCTGAAACAACTATTTTGAAAGTCAGGGGACAGAAGAACACTGTACAACATTTAGGGAAGAGCAGGAGGAAAAGGCTAATACATTATGGTAAAGAACAGTAAATTGCTCTCTCGGCATGTCAGCTACTGGCACCTATCCCCCACTCTCATGACAGGCACCATGGGGTCCAGCCCCTTACTACCTCATTAGTGAAAGGAAGGGACATAAAAATCTTTTTCTCTCAAAAGAGGTGTGGGCACCTCTGATAACTGAACATGGATATTGATTAGTGAATTTGCATCATTGGGTACCAGTCCCAGAGGGCAGCTATTCTTTCAACCTGGCCCCAAACAAAGGTTGTACTTCCTCAGAGTTTTAGGGGACAGTTAGCTGAAGGGATGCATTTACTGGGTAGGCCAAGACAGCTCAGCTTTGGGGAGCTATCAGAGAAGTGCTTGGCACCCCTCCTGATCCCCTTCCCCAGGGAACTTTGGAGCGAGTCTGCGCCTGCCTCGTGGGTCTCTGGCCCTGGTTTAACTGGGAAAAACTGACTCAGAAAACTCCTCTCCAGTGTGCCCTACTCCCAGAATTTGCCCTTCAGGCAAAATCAGCTTAAGACAATGAATAGAGTATAAAAAGCCATAGAGCTGGACAGTCTGGAGACAAAGGACTGCCAGCTTCAAATACTCAGGAGAAGGACTGTCTCCTGAAAAACAGAGGGGACAACCAAACTCCTATAAGCAAGAGAATTTCAAAACAACTGAAAAGCCAAAGCCAAGGGCCAGACACAAGTAAAGAAAGATAGGGAAAATTGTACACTGCTTTTGCCTTGGGCAGACCTTCCTTATTGGAGACCTGAAGCTCAAGAAAATCTGTCTTATCATCAGCCTATTAAAAACCAAGAAGCAGAAATCTCAGGGAACAAATAAAAGAGTGAACATTTTAAAATATTAAAATGTACAGTGTGCAATAAAAGACAAAGAATCAGAACTGATGGCCCATCCAAAGGAAGAGGATAAAAATCCAGAAAACAGGGGGTGCAAAGACAGTTCAGTGGTAGAATTCTCGCCTGCCATGTGGGAGACCTGGGTTCGATTCTCAGCCCATGCACTTCCCCCAAAATAAACAAACAAGCAAACAAACAAAAAACAAAAACCAGAAATTCAGTAAATTGTGCTGCAATAAGGGGATACTCATATGGAAAAAGAATGAAATGTGACCCCCCCATACAGCATACCAAAAAAATCCAGAAAGCATCATTAAGACTAGAATGTGGACATATCAAGCAAAGCCTTTTAAAAAATGATCTTAAAAAAGCCCAAAGAATAAAAATGCCCGAGCATTAAAGGAAATTAAAGAGAAAGAACTGAAGGCTATCATGAAAACAATGAATGAGCAATATGAGAGTGTTAGTAAAGAGATAGAAATTTTAAAAAGGAATTGAACACCGTAATAACTGAAGTGAAAAATGCCCAAAAGGATTTCAAAAGCAGATTGGAGCTGGCAGAAGAAAGAATCAATTAACTTGAAGACAAGGACCTTGAAATGAGTCAGGCTGAGGAGAAGAAAGAAAAAAGAAATATGAAGAGAAAAATGACCCAAGAAACCTCTGGGACACTATCAGGAGAACCAACATACACATGATGGGAGTCCCAAAAGGAGAAGAAAGAGAAAAAAGGAAGAAGGAATATACAAAGAAATAATGACAGAGAACTTCCTAAACTTAGAAGACGTGAATATGCACATCCAAGAAGTCCAGACAACACCAAACAGGATAAACTTAAAGAAATACACACCCCATCATATACTTATCACACTATATCGAATGCAAAAGACAAGGAGAGAGTTCTGAAAGCTGCATGAGAAAAGCACATGTTCTATACAAGTCCATGCTGATACTTTGATTTTGGCCCAGTGATACTGATTTCAACTCTCTGACCTCCAGAACTGCTAGAGAATAAATATTGTTTAAGCCACTAAGTTTGTATTAACTTGTTACAGCAGACATGGGAAACTAACACAAGTTTTTCCCATTCAACATTATCTAGAGGAGGAAATCTATTGGCTGCAACATGGTTTCAGGTGAAATAGGCTTATAATGTCTTGTAAGACATTGATTTCTGAGTTATGTATTGAAGTTCACTGAAGAAGCAATTAACAAATCACTTTCCATTGAACTTGGTTCAGCACTATTAAGTAAATAAAAATGGAATCTATATCAGGTTTTTATTGCAATGTCAGTCTTGCCTAAATAAAGGATGCGGAGTTATATCACAGATTTGAATCTATTTTACTATATTCGGACTCTATTTTGTTGTTGTTCTTTATTAGAGTCATGTAAAGTCCAAATCTACATTAGCAGAATGAAATGAAAAAAAAAAACTGCAAAAACTATGACTTAATGGTGTATTTCAACTATAGCCTTAATTATCCAGAAAATAAATTTAATTTCTTCATTTTCATTGAAGAAAGATGTCTGAGCATAGAGGCTATCTCCTAGTGTTTTGTCTTAAAACCTTTTGAGAAAATATTAGATAAAACAGATTTCATACTGCTCCTCTAAACTTGAAATTGGTAGATTTTCACAAAAAGATATTCAGTGTTATATATATTTTTCTACATTAGAGAGCTATATTAAATATATCTCAACATATTTAATTTACTACATATAATATTCAATATAATATTATAACTCAAACAGATCTTGGAAATATCTCTTCTTTATCATATTAAAAATGCTGGATTAATTCTGTTAACTTTGTTTTATTTCCCTACTTAAAGATCCAAAGAGGGATATAGATCTTCTACAGAAACTGTGCATTGAAGTGCTATTGTTCTATTGTTAAAGAAATCATTATACAGCAACATAATTAGAAGAAATTATCTGACACTTACCAAATAATTATTTTGCTAATTAGTAAAGTAGAAGAATCAAAGCCTAAAGATATGGAACAAAGTCATGGTTGATTATCAAAAACAATGATGTGACCTAAAAGTCAATGAAAATTATTCCCAGAAAACCTCCTGTTACATGGATTTATATCACTAGTTTGTACAGCCTATTAATGCCTTATGAATTATTCCCAAATGTTTCTATTTCTCCCACGTTTGAGTATAATGAGGCCCCAAATTACCATCTGGACTTGTATAAGTTATTTGAAAGTTAGAAAGATTTCAACAATAATTTGATAACATTAGTCATAGAAGTAGTGCTTTTCTTCACTAGGATAAACCCAGCTTTCAAACAGTATTGACAATAAGACAGTTGGCAGAGGCAGATTCATATAACACAACTGTAAGGAGAGGGATCGGCAGCCCAGGGTCAGGTTTTCCTGATATTTTTCCCGGTTTATGGTTACAAATGTGTCAACATACTTTTGGACAAGTTCAAAACCAGAAAATAAATAAGTAGAAAATGGGCAGAAGAGTGTTAAATTGCATTAACCCACTAGTGTCCTGATGTGAATAATGGGGAAAATCTATTTTCATCATGGACCATGTATATAAAGTCACTCTTGCCCCCAAAAGACATTTAGAACGTCCTTGCCACCTTCATGGCTACAGAACACTTACAGTGCATTTAGAATGCTGGGCAGGCCGCGGGAACACACTGGGCAGTAACACCCTTTGGTCAACAAAGACTCTCAGATGAAAGGGGTTCAGAATAGCGACACCAGTCAGCCATTCATACTAACCAAAAATGAACACAAAGCTTTTTGGGGAAAATCAAAGTCTTCCATGGAAACCTACCAAGAAAGGTTTTGTGCTTAGTGTTGTCTTTTGTGTGATTCTGTGTAAAAAATATAGAAAAATTTTTTTAAAGAGTTCTAATCAGAAAAGCCTTGAAACAAGAGTATAGACATCATGAAACAAGAGTATAGACATCATGAAACAAGAGAAACTTGGTACCCACTAAAGGAGATTTGCTCCTGACCAGAATTTTTGTGAGAGAATTGAGCTGTTCACTTATTCCTAAGCAAAGGGGAACCGGCAGATGGAAGTTGATAGCTAATGCAATGCGTAGTTTTGCAGTTAATTGTATGTTAATATGCATTCCAAGCTAAATAGAAATTTATTGGTTGTTTTCACGAAGTCCTGAGCTAAAATCTCCTCTAGGTACTGTGATAATTAGATAACTGAACTGGGATATGGCAGGCTGTTAAATTAGGCTTTGAGTGAACAAGGTGGGTTGACCAGGTAATTTATATCCCCCGTAGAATCAACTGAATGAGACACATTACATAAACACTGTCCTTAACAAAATGGATAAAGGAAAAAAAAAAGTTTTGCCATAGTCCTTAAATATTTGCTAGAATGTGTCAGAATATAAATAGTGGAATCAATACAAATCTCAGTACTTATGCTTAGATTAGCACAATACATTTTTATGTTTCCATAACAACTTAAAGCAATGCAAGCCTCCCAAGAGAAAAGTAACTTACTTGTCTTGCATACTATGGTAGGTTGAGCTACGTATTCCAGAAAAAAAGATGCTCTTAATCTTAATCCATTTCTGTGGGCATGAACCCATCATATACGGGAACTTTTCAAGATGTTATTTTGAGTTAAAGCATGGCCAACTGAATCTGGCTGTGCCTTAATTCTCTATAATGCTAAAGGCCTAAAGCCACAGGGAAGCAAGAAGCTGGAAGTCAAAGGAACCCAGAAGAGAAAGGAGAAGATGCCTCTGCGTGTGTTGCCATGTGGTGGAAAAGCCAAGGACCCAGGGATTTCTGGCAGACAGCCCCAGAGCACCAGAGTCTTAAGGAAGAGAGCATCAACTTGCTGGCACTTTCATTTCAGACTTCTAGTTTCAAAACCGTGGGCCAATACATTTCCACTGTTTAAGCCAGCCCATTGAATGGTATTTGTTTTAGCAGCTGAGAAACTGAGACAAGTACCTATTCTTCCTTCTTAAATTAGTATCAAAGTGCCAGAGGGTTTAAGTTTGACCAAGCCACTGGGGATGGAAGGAGACATGAATTCTTTGGACCTTGAATCACCTGGGCAACAACGTAACAGTTGACAGGGAAATAATCCTTAGCTCAGTGGACCAGAAGGCATGGTATCTCTTTAAGACTTCTATGACTTTTAATTATCTATAGGAAGCTCATAGTCATTTCTTCTTAGACGTCTTAGACCTTCTCTGCAGTGTGCCTTAGAAGATGAACACAGGGATGCTCTGTCTAAAGCCCATTAACACATTTCTAATCTTATTTCTTCCATTCTATTTCTTCCTTCTCAGGTCTAAGGGAATTGTTTCTGGACTTGAAAAAGAGCATAAAAGACTCTACACTCTTCCTTTTGTTTCTCCCACATATTTAGTATATTCTTTGAAAACTCTTGCTTCTCCTAAAGTCAGACTTCGGAAAGTTAAGATGACTCATGGATCCTCTCTTCACTCCATTCTATCGCACTTGTCTTCTAAGGAATTAAACATAGAGTAAACTAGCTGTTCCAATGAAGAAAATTTTCCCCAAGAAAAATTAATATCTCAAAATTTTTTTCTTGCCAGAATAGCTTTTAAAATGTCTCTTAAAACCCAAAAGATGACCATTTACTTTGAAATCCTAAAATACACATACCTATGTACTTCATGAATTACTGTTACAGGTATACTACTACGACATGGATTTCGTTTTCAGATCACCAACTTTCATGGACTATAAAATGCAAGTAATGAACAAGCAGTACCTGGAAAAACACTCTAGGTTTCAAAACTTAGTATTCAAGATCTTCTAAGAAGGAAAATTTAAAAAAAATATTCCAAGTCAGAACTCAGGATTGTCACATGATTCTAAGCCTTTTCCATTACAAACATGCAAGGATTTCTGAGGATGTCCAGCAAGTCGTCCCACATCAGACAGGAGAGTCCCATATAACACACACCCAAGAAGGCTGTCCTGCATAGGAAATATCACAAAATATGTTATGTGGGGAATTTCTCTAAACTCAGCATTGCCAGGCACCTGTGCTCCAGGGCATCCATCCAATCAACCAGAGAGCAGGCACTTTGCCATTTCAGCAGATGCATATTAATGTTGAAGGCAAAGAAACCATGTACAGTATATATTTCAATTATGAGCATGGAGACTTGGAGTCCCAGTTGGTATCATGTCCATTCCAACTTTATGAGCCAATAACAACCTAAAGATTGTACCAACCGGAACACAGCCTTACAGAGAATTAGCTTTCAGGAAAAATACACATTTACAAAGAGGAAGAACATATTTTATATGACAAGTTAAGAGTAAAGGGAATAAAGCTGAATATGCTTTAAAGAAATTTCCTAGGCTTTTTCTTTCTACTGAAACAACATTGAAAAGGCAGAGGAGAGGAAATATTTTCACCACACAGATATATTATGTCAGAATGACAGAATTTTGAAAGCCCATGTATTCCTAAATGCCAGTGTGCATTTCAGTTTTTTGAAGAATTCCAGTCAAATCAACCTCAGAGGTGAAGTGGCTTCTGAGACAGAAGCATTTTCCATTTTTGGTCTGCCTATTCTAAGACACAGATGTCTAAGTCTATTCTCTTAGGCCATACATTCACATTGTTAAATTTTAAATGAGTTTCAAGGAAAAGTATCTTAGTCTTATATTGATTAATACTGTTCACTAGCTGTTAGTTGTGACAACCTGATGTACTGCATCATTCTGCAGTCAACTATTTAAATAATGTCATCATTATATTCATCAAAAATTGTTTAAATACTCACTTCATATTCTACTCATTATTCTGCCAGTTAGGATTGCAAAGCAAATGGCCTCACCTGGTTGAAGAGTTGCACATCATATGCCTTGGGATAAAAATCCACATAAAAGCCTTCAATCGGTTGTAACCAGCTAAGACATTAAAAGAGTTTTGTTTTTTAAAAATTGACCAAAAATATGTCTATTATGCACATGGGTCAGCATCAGTTTTTATGAAATTATACATGTGGAGTTAGCATATGGGAAGAATGCCAGCATATCTTGGGTTGTCATCTAGCTCATGAAATGTCTCTTAAAATTCTTGTGCGAGAATTTGACTATTTGTTTCCTTGTCCACAAGCACTGCTTGTATCTTTAGTCCTGAGAAGTAGTCACGTTTCATTGACCAAATGGGAATTAGAAATAGTGGGAAGATTCCCACTGAACCACTCAAATGTGTAAAGGTTACGTGAGGTAATAATACTATTGACCTCAAACCACTGCAATCACTCCAAAATCTGATAGCTTTGCTTGTAGGGTAAAGTGCTGCTTGAGGCTCATTTTCATTTAATAATTTGCCCTGGTGATGCCAGTGCTATAAAAGTGACACCTGCAACACTCAAAGGAGTTGCACAGACAATGAGATGGCTGAACCAGTAGCCAAAGAATAAGGGTAATAATGACGACAAATACACCCACTGCACGACTGTCTTTCTAATGTGGGTTCAAGGGAAGTTTGTTGAATTGAATTCCTAATTTGTCTACCATTCCAGTTCAGAGTAACTCCTGTTTCCTCTTTCTCTTAGCGTCTCAGGGTTAAGTCAGAACTCCCGAGCTGCTCATTATCTTAAAATAAGAGCTTGTCACAGCCATTTGCCTGGCATCAGACTGGAAAATATATGCATTTCCAGGCAAGAAATGTACTTTCTAACCTGTAATGGCCACCCTGCACTGACTTACACCTGTACCCAACCTCACCAATTCCACTCCCTACTAATTATTTTAAGACTAGCTACTTTATATGGGCACTTACTATGTAGCTACTTCATTAACATACCTTCAGTTAAGCCTTTCAAAAGTTAAAGCAGAACCAAGCTTTCAGATCCAACATCTCTTTTCAGAACAATATTTTGTCATTCCATATTTACTATCCTGAAATAAAATTCCCAGCTGTGATGGTTAGGTTCTGGTGTCAACTTGGCCAAGTGATGATGCTCAGTTGTCTAGTTAAGCAAATGCTGGCCCGACTGCTGCTGCAAGGATATTCAGTGGCTGGCTGATAAACCATAATGCTAGTTTATTAAATCATCAGTCATTTGATTGCATTTGTGGCTAATTACATCTGCGATCAACTAAGGCGTGTCTCCCACCAACAAGATCATTCAGTTGAAGACTTTAAAGGAAGAAGAGAGACTTTTTCACTGTTTCTTCAGCCAGGGAGCCTCTCCTGTGGAATGTGTCCAGATCCTTCATCAGAGCTACCAGCTTACAGCCTGCCCTACGGATTTTGGACTCTTCCGTTCCCACAATTGTGTGAGACACCTTTCTAAATCTCATATTCACAAATAAATCCAGCTGGCTCTGTTTCTCTAGAGAACCCTAATACAATAGCTAATATAACCTACCTACACATATAATTGTAAAAAATTAATATAATGCTTTAACTATAATATAAAAGAGAAATAAAAGGAGAGTAATTTATAATAAACAATATGTATTTCATTATTATACTTCAATTACTTTCTTTTAATAAGGAAATGCCCAGGAACAATTACTCTAGAAGACACATGAGGTAGTCAATGGCTTGCACCCATACATAAGCTCACTATGAATACAATCACCTCAAAAAAGCAATTTGATCTCGGCTGTTTTACTAAGGTCAAATACTGTAAGTAGTGTCACTGTCAGTTATGTTTTCTTTTTTCAAAAGAGTGAACAACTTTTGATAAGAAACTACAAGCATGGTAGTAGCTTGCATCCTGGAAAACTTAGTGTATATTAAATTCCTGAAAAAATACCTTATGTTTGTATGTAAAACAGAGTTAAGCTCCAGGCTTAGATAATGGTAAAGATTTTCACATACTAGACATTTAAATGTAGCACAGGCCATAGTGTAGCCCTCCATGACAGGACTGTTCCACATAGGGCAGGGCACCCAGCACCCTGGTCCCTATCCACTGAATTCCACAGTCTCTTTCAAACTGATGGTCACCAAAAACTCCCTCTTATGGGACAGTGCGGTCTCCTCCTCACCTTTGGGAACCCACACACTAAAAGGTAGGTTCATTTGACCTATTTTACAGATTAAAAACCTGATTCTCAGAAAATTCAGAAAATTTGCTTAAATTTAAATAGTTAGTAAGTGAAATTCAAACCCGGGTGTATTTTATTTCTGAAGTATGGACTCCTTTCATTACACCATACAGATTTCTTGAATTATATAGCTCCATTTGGAAAAAGCATAGGTAATTTAATTAGGTGGAGCCAAAATGAGGATTAAACTGTCCAGACTCTACATCCATATTCACATTCAGCTTTGAGTGAACTGGAAAAGCTTATGTTTCCCTTAACATTTCTACTGCCAATTCATTTTCTCATCCAGTTTTCCTCATTTCAAATTCTGATTCCAAACACTTTGAATTATGGCAACCCATTTTAACCCATTAACTATAATATAAAAGAGAAATAAAAGGAGAGTGATTTATAGTAAATAATATGTATTTCATTATTATACTTCAATTGCTTTCTTTTAATAAGGAAATGCCCAGCGTCTGGCATTTAAATAAAAGAAATAAAACTTAAATAAAAGAAATTTAATTTAAATTAAATAAAAGAAATTGCAGACTATAGGACACCAAACCAACGTACATCAATTCAATTTTATGTATTGTGAGAGTTGACTTTACTACTCTAATATAATTCCAGGCATAGCCTATAAGAGAAAGGAGTCTTCAAACACTGAGTCCTTCTTTCAGTTATAATCTTAATCTTTCTCTCCCTTAAATCTGTCCACCATCAGGTTCTTCAGTTTGCTGCACACCTGCTGAACTTGTTCTCTGAAGGTAAGACTACAAAGCAGGAATTATATCAAACAATTAAAGAATCTTCTCATATAATCCCTATATAACAACCATTAGCATTTCCAGCCTTCTGTTGATAGAAACAGTAAAGTTATGGTTCTCAGACTTTAGTGTACATCAGAATCACCAGAAAGGGTTGTTTAAGCACAGTTTGCTGGGCCTATCCCTAGAGTTTCTGATGTGGGAGATAGGGGATGGAGCCCAGCTTCTAACAAGTTCCCAGGCACTGCTGATGCTGCTGATCTGGGAACCACACTTTGAAAAGCACTTAAAAAGCTTCCCTCTACCAGTATCTGACATAGAAAACACTACCAAAAGCTCGCATAGCAACTAAGGAATTACATATATATTTCTCTTGTGTATGTTCCAACTAAATGTTGAACAAGGTGCCAAAGTTTTCACTGTAGTTACTTTTAAAAACTGCCATTGCTAGGTGATAAGGAGTTGTTAACATTTAAACCATGTTTCCATACCTGGAATGTAGACACCTTGGCTAAGAGACTATCCAGAGAAAATCATGCTATAGTGCAGGTTGCAAAACTTAAAACTGTATCAATAAAATAACAGCAATAAGAACAACTAATAGTTATTGAATATTTACTATAGGTCAATGCACCATACTAAGCAATTACCCGGAATTATCTCATTTAATATTGAGGCAGGATTGCATAGGGCATCTGTACTATTTTCACTAGTCTTCTACCTTGACTATGGTCTCTAGTCCTCCACCTGGTCATAAAAGTGTTAAAAACTTCATCTTCAGCACCAGAGGATGAATTGAGACATGACCTTACCACTAGCTCTGGCTGTGAAGGTTGCAAACTAGTTTCCTATTGGGCCAACAGAAGGAACTCTTTGAAATAATGTGATAAGCACATAACAACTAAGCTACAAATACAGGCGATCAATAACCCTTTTGAAATAATATGAACACTCAACAATCACCAGGTAAAAAAAGAGAAAAAAAAATTACTATAGGCTAAAGTCCCTATAAAACCAACCAACTCTACCCACCCCAAGGTGTGTCTCTCTTGAACACACCCCTGTTAATTTCTTTAGTATGTACTTTTGCTTCAATAAACCTTGCTGTTTGCCTCTACTTGCTTTGCTTACCTTTGAATTTTTTTTTACAGTGAGACCCCAAACCTTGAGCAGAGCTTGGCTCTGGTGTCAGCAAGAGATCTGGTTACATTACAATATTCTAAGATGCAGTTATTATTTTGCTTCTATTTTATAGTTGAGACAACCAAGACACAGAAAAGATACCTAACATGTCCACAGTCACACAGCCAGTGGACCTGTTCGATCTAGCTCAAAGCATGAGTATCTACCTACCACAGAGCTAAAGAGGTCGCATCAACAGTTCCTTCTTCTCTTCCTCCATTCATTAGGTATTGACATTTGACTAAACCTCTCAGTCACAAGATGCATATGTTCATGAACATGACAATGCACTTCGATAGAAAATTTTCTAGTGCCTCAATGGTTTATACGCCAAATGGTTAGTTGCCAAATTGCTGTGATTTTAAGATACAGAATATCAAAAGATGGTGTGATTCTTTAATCAGCTCCATGCTTCTTTATCATATGCAAATTTGACCCTTTAGTTATGGTGCTATAGGAAAAAATATACATTAATAGTTGGTTAGGATGTCTCACTTTTCTATGTACCGTAATAGATTCAGAACAATGTTAGTATACTTTATATTAATTTTTGCCACTCTTGCTCCAGCTTGGCTTTAACTTAAATTAAGACTCTGAGTGACCATGGCAAGGAAAGCTGGCTTTATTTTCATCTTCTTAATCATATTATAACCAGAATTGAGGAACTCTAAATAGAGAAAAAGAGAGCCAAAATGGACGTTTGTTTCATAATTGAGAAAAATAAATAAAACAAAACTATTTTTTACATAAATAATTGTAAATGTTAATATAATGTCACTTTTAAGCCACACAGAGAAGACATCATTGTTAGATATCTTCTCTGTGTTTTTAAAAGGGTAAGTGATCAATTGTTGTGGCATAAAGAATAAGAATGAAGTAATATATATTCTAAAAGGTTAGACCAAAATCAGGGTGTCACATCATTCATATTATACTAAATAAATACACCATGTGTAAACACAGTCTATAAATACACCATGTAAATAAAACCATCAAAAGGAAATAAAAGTAAAATAAAACCATCAATCCTTACAGAAAAATATGCTTCAAATTCTAACCCTCCTTTTTTAAGACAAGAGCTACAATGACAACATTTTTATGACAACATTGACTTGTAAACATTTTTGTTGTAAAATATAACATCTATGCAAAGCAAAGAAAGAAAAAGGCAATAATTTTCAAAGCACAGTTCAATAAGTAGTTACAGAACCGATCCCAGAGTTTATCATGGGCTATTATTCAACCATCTCCAATTTTCCCTTCCAGCTGCTCCTAAACTGGAGGTTAGATGGAATATTAATATAGTGATTCAGCAGTCATACTTGTTTGCAAAATCCTATTCTCTCTGCTATACTTTCTCCCCTGATTTCTCTCCCAATCCATAGGGATCCCTGGACAACACTCATTCTGACTTTTTCATGTAGAGAAAGGGTGTTGACACTAAAAGATAGGAGGATGTAATTAATTGAAGATCTTGGAGAGGCTGGTCCCTCTGGGTTTCAGGATTTATCTGACCTAGGAACCCTCCAGGAATGATGAGTTCCATGAAAGCAAACTTAGCATATGAAACCTTTATAGAGTCTCAGTTCAATCCCTAGGTATTCTAAAGAGTCAACAGGAATATTTAGCAAACCATGGTAATCAGTATTAATTGAAGCCTGCATAAAAGTTGCATCTAGAGTAGGCTTTCAATACCACTTGATCTCTCGTGGCCACTGAAGCCTTATTTTAATAGGCATCTTTAATGTCTGTTTTCCTCCTCTTGGTCCAGATGGTGTTGTTGATCCCATGGTTCCAGAACCAGACTCATCCCCAGGAGTCATGCCCCACAAGGGAGACCTTTACCCCTAAATGTCACGTCCCATGCAGGAGGGAGGGCAATGACCTTCCTTGCAGAGTTGGGCTTAGAGAGAGACAGATGCTACATCTGGACAACAAAGAGTCTACCTGAGAAGAACCCTTAGGCCTCACCATGGGCCATGTTAGCTTCTACCCCACAGAAAACAAGTTTCATAAGGGCAATTCTCAAAATCAAGGGCCTGGCCCATTTTCCTGGGAGTCCCCTATGGTTGAGAGGGTACCAGAGCCTCCCAGATAGGAAAGTTCAATACTTCTATAATATCGGCCCACCACAGTCTGAGATGTGTCCCAACATTACACCATGCAACACAGAACTACAAGGCCTTGTTCCCACTCTGGACCCCAGGAGTCTGGGTTGTTCAAATGAGCTATACGGACAAGTTTATTAAATTGAAAATGTAGGTTATAGACATAATAAACCTTTCTGCCTTTGGTCCCATACAATAGGTGAAGGTCTAGAGTATGTACACTATCATCATTTTACCCTGAATTCTGACTTACCTTAGACCCAGCCAGTTGGCTTTGTTTTTAACTCTAATTGAGGCCTGAGCTCCCTTTTGTTTACTTTACTGCTATAAGGACTTACAACCTAGGCTCCAATTATCTTATAAATATTTTCTGAAAGACAACTTAGCATATTTGTTCTTTTGTTTCTGGGTTATTTTGTACAATAAAGTGTGGTATATATACACATATATACATACATACATACAATGAATATTATGCAGCAGTAAGATGAAATGACATCCTGAAGCATATGACAATGTGGGTGAAACTTGAGGACATAATGCTGAGTGTAATAAGTCACAAATTAAAGGATAGATATTGCACAATTCCACTATTACAACTCTGGTAAAGACCAATGAAAATAGTTTAAAACAGATGGGTCTTGGAGGATGGCAGCAGTTTATCGTAAACTTAACCAGATGGTGACTCCATTTGTGGCTGCTGTTCCAGAAGCGGTATCATTACTTGAGCAAATCAACACATCCTCTTTTACCTAGTATGTTGCTATTGATCTGAAAAATGCTTTTTTCTCAATAGCTGCTTATAAGGACCACCAAAAACAGTTTCTGTTCAGCTGGTAAGTCCAGGAGTAGCTCTTCACTGTCCTACCTCAGGAGTATATAAACTCTCCAACCCTAATTCATAATCTTGTCCACAGCAATCTTGATCATTTCTCCCTCCCACAAGACATCACACTGTTCCATTATATTGATGATATCAATTTGATTGGACCTAATTAGCAAGTAGCAACTACTCTAGACTTACAGGTAAGGCATTTGCATGTCAGAAGAGATAAATCCAACAAAAATACAGGGGCTTTCCATCTCAGTGAAATTTTTAGGTGTCCAGTGGTATGGGACATGTTGAGCTATCCCTTCTAAGGTGAAAGATAAGCTATTGCATCTGGCCCCTCCTATGACCAAAAAATAGGCACAACACCTAGTTGGCCTCTTTGAATTTTAGAGACAACGAATTTCTCATTTGGGTGTGCTACTCTGGCCCATTCACCAAGTGACAGAAAAGCTGCTAGTTTTGTGTGGAGACTGGAATAAGAAGAGACCCTGTAACAAGTTGAGGCTTTTGTGCAAGCTGCTCTGCCACTTGGGCCATAGTTTTCAGCAGATCCAATGGTGCTGGCAGTGCCAGTGGCAAATAAAGATGTTGTCTGGAGACTTTGCAGGCCCCTTTAGAAGAATCTCAATGCCGGCCCTTAAGATTTTATAGTAAAACCTTACCATTCACTGTAAATAACTACTCTCCTTTTGAGATTCAGCTTTTGGTCTGCTACTGGGCCTTAGTAAAAATTGAACATTCAACCATGGGCCATCAAGTTACCATGAGACTTGAGTTGCCTATCATAAGCTGATGTTGTCTGACCCACCAAGCCATAAAGCTGCATGTCCACAGCAGCGCTCTATCAGAAAATGGAAATGGTATATAAGAGATAGAGCTTGGGCAGACCACAGTGGCTCAGCAGGCAGAGTTCTTGCCTGCCACACCAGAAACCTGCATTCAATTCCCGGTGCCTGTCCAAGTGGAAAAAAATAAATAAATAAGAGATAGGGCTTGAACAGGTCCTGAAGGCACAAGTAAGTTTCAAGAGGAAGTGGCCCAAATGCCCATGTCCCCACTCCTGTCATATTACCTTTTCTTTCCCAGCCCAGAGCTATGGCCTCTTGGGAAGTTCCTTACTCAGTTTGCTGAGGGACAGAAAACTCAGGCCTGGTTTTCAGATGGTTCTGCACAATACGCAATTATCACCCCAAAGCGGACAGCTGCAGCACTGCAGTCCCTTTCTGGGATGTCCTTGAAGGACAGTAGTGAGGGGAAATCCTCCCAGTAGGTGGGACTTCAAGCAGTGCACCTGGTTCATTTTGTTTGGAAAGAGAACTGGCTAGACATGCATTTGTATATGGATTCATGGGCTGCTGCTAATGGCTTGACTGGATGGCCAGTGACTTGGACGGAGCATGAGTAGAAATTGGCACAAAGAGGTTAGAAAAGAAAGTATGTGGTAGACTTTACTGAGTGGGCAAAAAACATCAAGATATTCATGTTCCATGTGAATTCTCATCAGAGAGTTACTTCAGCACAGGAAAGTTTTAATAATCAAGAGGATAAGATGACCCATTCTCTGGATACCAGTCAGCCTCTTTCTCCAGCCACTCCTGTCATTAGCCAATGGGCTCATGAACAAGTAGGCACAGTGTTATAGATGGAGGTAATTCCTGGGCTCAGCAACATGGATTTCACTCACCAAAGTGACCTGGCTACAGCCTCTGCTGAGTATCCAATCTGCCAGCAGCAGAGACCCTCACTCATTTCTCAATATGGCCTCATTCCCTGAGGTGATCAGCCTGCTACCTGGTGGCAGGTTGATTACATTGGACCACTTCCATCATGGAAGGGGCAGCAATTTGTTCTAACTGGAAAAGAGATATATTCTGGATATAGGTTTGTCTTCCCTTTATGCATTGCTCCCACCAAAACTACCAACTATGGACTTAACAGAATGCCTTATCCAACATCAGGTTATTCCAAACAGCATTGCTTCTAAGAAGAAACCCACTTCACAGCAAATGAAATGCATATTTACAGATATCTTCTGTTGGTTCTGTTTCCCTAAAGAACCCTGACTAATGTAGTCAAATTTTAATTTTTCCACTTTTTAATACTTATGATACTGAAAATGATATTTGTGGTATTGTAGCTTTTGAGTAAGTCACTTACACATCCAAAAGTATAGCAGTCTTCCCCAAGGGAGCTTCTCTCCAAAACTGTTGAGGCACCATCACGTTTAATAAAGTATTTCTCCAACACTGTTAACAGACAAAGAGGAAACAAAGGGGACAAAGTCATACATAGGAAATATGAATCTTGTGATTGACGAATGTGTTGATTCTACCATAAGCTTCAAAATATTAGAAAAGTGGATTCAATTTGATTGTTTCATTGTTGATTAATGAATATGTTGTAATTTTTTAAATTGTATACCTTCTGACACCTGTTACTACTCCTATCTAATAATAATAGTCACAGAGAGCAAAAACATTTTTACATGCTCTTCTATGAATACATTAGTTCTTAAGAATTTTGTGAATTCCAAGAACAGCCAAATGTGGATCCAGTTTTGCTCTTACAACCTTAAGCAGTAAATACAACGTATTTTAAAATCTGGGAGCAGAATTTGATATCCTTCCTTTATAAAACTTTGATAACAGTGATAATTAATACTAATCTCTGGAGTGGGGTAAGTGATTATTGACTAATGTTTTCTTCTATCTAAATCTATTTATACTTTCATAGTAAATTATTATTTTGGGCCAGAGGTTCTGGCTGTGACCCTATAATTTGCTAGGAAAACTTGGCATCGCATTCCCAGGACCCTGAACCACTGAAGGAGTATAGCCTGCAGCTGGTGTCATATTGCTTTGCAACAGCCCATATGCAACAGGCAACCTAATCACAGTGCTTTACTGAGGTGTATTATTTATGGCTCTTGGAAGCTACATGCTACATTACACTGTATTATGCAAGCATTCCATCTGTGGTTCAAAACTAGAGGAGAAATACATTTTATTAAACACAGCTCATACTTTATAAGAATAAAAAAAATAAATCATATGTGTACCCCAGAAGAAGAGCACTTTAACCTCTATCTAAAAAGCTATTAATAATTATTTTTTAGAGTTGACATAGTTGATGGTATTTTTATGCAAAGTTTAGGTCACAAATCATATTGAAATGGGAATCATATACTTCTGGTCCTGGCTGAGTGTGAGTCACTTTGTAAAATCCCTAATAAAATTGCTTTCACTGCTGGCACTGTCTGGTACTAGGCTGACCGGGACATAAACAGCTCTATACATGGGGTGGTAGATATGTTTCTTCTGAGGTACATACAGCTCCAAACCACCACATCTAGTTTTGTGTTTTCATAATAATGTATACCTAGGCACATTTTGCCATAAGCAGAACTTGTGTTGTATAAGTAGAGTTAAAAGAGCCCAGAAGGAAACTGGACAAGAAAAGCAAGACAAAGGAAAAGAAGAATAAATGTTGTTAAGAAATACATTTAGAGGCAGGGCAAGAGGGCAGCATAGGGAGGTGTGGGATTTGGTTTATCCTCTAAGTCAACTAGTAAATAGCCAGGAACTCGCTGGAACAACTGCTTGGGGGAATTCCGTAACCAGACGCACAGGTACACCAGCCCAGAATGCGTGGAAGGGCCAAAATAATGGCACAGAACAGTAAGGAAATTCGTCCACATGGTGAATCTGGAAATCTTACCCCATGGGAACCAGAAGCTCTCTCCACTAGGAGCAAAGGAAGGAGAGCTAAATCAAGCTCAAATAATGGATTGGATTAACAAATTTGAAGTGCTGAATACAAGCTCCCAATAGAGATAAGACTACAAGGCAGACAGAAAAGAAACCAGGAAGTCTCCCACAGCAGTGAGGAGACACGGCTGATCAAAAACAAAAACAAAAACAAAAAATAGAGGCTTTTAGAGTTGGCTGAGCTCAGAATACTGAAAAAGGGTTGTGTCCCAAGAACAGAGGTACATAGGCATGGCTCTTAATTGTTGGATTCGGGGTGCTGGGGACTAGTTCTGAAAAGGATTTGTTGGTTTTTTTTTTTTTTTACTTTTTAGCAACCCATTAAAGAAAGCAGCAAACATTCTCAGTTTTCAGCACTGCCACAGTACACTGATAGTTCCCTAAAGGGCTTATCTTTCCCAAGAAAAGGTGGAGCAGGGCCCACTGCAAATGGCAGCTCTCATTCAGAGAATTTAGAACTCTGGTACTGGGATATCAGCAGCGGTTTTTACCAACAAAAAGAAGAGACCAACTTATTTCAATAACACAACAGTTTCAACCTGCAAAAAGTGGAAGCCAGTCTGTTGCAAACATTTTGCGGAAGGGGGAAAAGTGTGGCTGCTGGCAGGGCAGCTGCTGGAGAGACTGTAACTTCTCCATGCTGCAGGGAACAGAGGTCTGAAGATTAGCTCCTCTTTCCCTCCAAGAAAAGAGGGTAAGGCCCAGCATAGGCAGTGAGTATGATTTAGAGAAGCCAAAACCCAGGACAACGTGACACCAGCTACAGATTAAGCCCACCTTCAGCCTCATCACTCTCCCAACCATGCTCTGGCAGGGACAGAGTCTGCTGAGATTTAAGACACAGTACCACTTCATGCCAGTGCAGAGCAGTGGCCTGACAAGTGTCATTGGCATGGTAGGACAGGAAAAGGACAGAATTAACAGGCTTCACAGGAAAGACTGGTAGCCTACTTGGCCTCATTCCAGGGAAACCTGATACTGATAACACCCTTTTCATGGGCCTGTCTTGTCTTGAAAATCTAACTTGTGTTAATCCTATCTGGGGACATTCTGCTCTAAGAGCCAGACCTCCCAGTAAAAGTTGCTAGAGGTAATGAAAGGAGTGCTAAAAAACATATACAGACAACAAAACAAAACAAAGAGCAAGTAAACATTCTCTGAGGAGGATAGAAGGACGAGAGAACTTTTTTCCTGGGGGCAAAACAACTGCACACACAAGAAAAGGGAAAAATTCAAAAAAAAAACCTCATATAGGCAGGACTAGAACCAGAAATACAAGAGCTGAAAAAAAACTCATCAGTTACACATAAGCTATGCTAGAGGCATAGAATAAGTTGACCCAATGTCAAAGAATGGAAGGAGAACAAAGCCAACCAACAAAAAATCCCTCATAAAAGAGAGACAACCTCTCTTTTAGTAATCAAGAAATAAACAAATCAAGAAAATCAGATGCCTAGACAGCAGCAAAAAAAGTCATGAGTTATACTAGGAAGCAAGAAGATACAGTCCAGTCAAAGGAAAAACACTAAAACTTTAAATGAGATACAGGAGTTGAAACAACTAATTAAAGATATACAAACAAATCTAAATCAATTCAATAAGCTGGAGGACGATGTGGCAAAAGAGAAGAAAGATATAAAGAAGAACTCAAAACTTGCAAAAAAAAATGGCAGAACTTATGGGAATGAAAGGTAAAATAGAAGACATTTAAAAAAATTGAAACTTACAAAAGCAGATTTGAAGAGGCAGGAGGAAGGATTAATGAACCACAGGATAGAACATCTGAAATCCTATGCCCAAAAGAACAGACAAGGAAAAAATGGATAAATACCAGCATGGTCTCAGCAAACTTAATGACAACATGAAGTGCATGAATATACATGTTATGGGTGTCCTAGGAGGAGAAGAGAAGGGAAAAGGGGCAGAAAATATAATGGAGGAAATATGAACTGAAAGTTTCCCATCCGTCATGAAAGACACAAAATTACATATCCAAGAAGTACAGCATACCCCAAACAGAGAAGCTCCAAATAGACCTAAACCAAGACTCTTACTAATCAGATTTTCAAATGCCAAAGAGAAAGAGAGAATTCTGAAAGCAGCAAGAGAAAAGTGATTCATCACATGCAAGGGAAACTCAATAAAACTATGTGAAGATTTCTCAACAGACACCATGGATGCAAGAGGTATGTTATATTTAAGATACAGAAAAAGAGAAACTACTAACCAAGAATTCTATATCCTAAAAAACTGTCCTTCAAAAATGGGAGAAGAGTTTAAAATATTTACAGATAAACAGGCACTGAGAAAGTTTGTGAACAAGAGATCTGCTTTATGAGAAATACTAAATGGAATGCTACAGGCAGATAGGAAAAGATAGGAGAGAGCATTTTAGTGAAGATAGAAAAGAAGACTATCAGTAAGGATAACTAAAAGGGTATAAAGAGAAAAAATTAGGTGTGACATGTAAAATCCAAAAGATAAAATGAATGAAAAAAGAACTGCCTTTACAGTAATAACATTAAATGTTAATGGATTAATCTCCCCAATCATAAGACATAGACTATCAGAATATATTAAAAAAAAAAAAAAAAAAAAGCAGGATCCATCTGTATGCTGCCTGTAAGAGACCCACTTTAGACCCAGGACAAAAATAGGTTGAAAGTGAAAAGGTGGAAGTAGATATTTCACAAACAACAACCATAAATGAGCAAGGATAGCTTCACAAAAATCAGACAAAATAAACTTCAAATGTAAAACAATTATAGGAGACAAAGAAGGATATTATGTATTAATAAAAGGGACAATTCATCAAGAAGACATAACAATCATAAATATTTATGCACCAAGCCAGAGTGCTACAAAATACATGAGGCAAACACTGAAAATTCTGAAAGGAGAAGGAAATACATCTACAAAATTAGTTGGAGACTTCAATACACCACTGTTATCAGTGGATAGAACATCCAGACAGGATTAATAAAGAAACAGAGATCTTGAATAATATGATAAATAACTAGACTTCACAGATATTTACAGAACATTGTACTCCACATCAGCAGGTATATATTTTTCTCAAGTGCCCATGGATCATTCTACAGGACAAACAATGTTGGGTCATAAAGCCATACTTGATAAATTTTAAAAGATTGAAATTATACAGGATACTTTCTTGGATAATAATGGAATGAAGTTAGAAATCAATAACAGCCAGAAGGCTGTTGCAAAAACATATTGAGGCTAAACAACACACTCTTAAACAGCCAGTGGGGCAAGGAAGAAAATATAAAAGAGATCAGCAAATATCTCAAGGCTAATGAAAATAGAACACAACATATCAAAATTTATGGGATGTAGCAAAGGCAGTGCTGAGGGAAATCTATTTCCCTAAATACCTATATTAAAAAAGAAAAGCAAAAATTGAAGAATTAACTACTCAACTGGAGGAACTAGAGGAAGAACAGTAAACCAACCCCAAAGCAAACAGAAAAAAAGTAATAACAAAGATTAGAGCAGAAGTAAATTAAATTTTGAGAGCATGAAAACAACAAAGAGAATCAACAAAATCAGAAATTATTTGGAAAAAAAATCAATAAAATTGATGGACACCTAGCAAAGCTGACAAAGAAAAACTGAGAGAATGCATATAAGTAAAATCAGAAATGGGAGAAGGGACATAGCTATTTATCCCACAGAAATAAAGGAGATAAAGAGAGGATACTATGAACAACTAAATGCTAACAACTAGACAACATAGATGAAATGGACAACTTCCTAGAAAAATACGAACAATCAACATTGATTCAAGAAGAAATAGAAAACCTCAACAAACCTATCACAAATAAAGTTATTGAATCAGTCATCAAACACCTCCTTTAAATGAAAAGTCCAGGACCAGATGGCTTCACATGCGAATTCTATAGACATTCAAGAAATAATTAATTCCAATCCTGCTCAAACACTTCAAAATAATTGAAGAGGAGGAAAGGCCACCTATTCCATTCTATGAATCCTACATCAACCTTATACCAAAGCCTGACAAAGATAAAAGGAAATTACAGATCAATCTCTTTAATGAGCATAGATGTAAAAATCCTCAACAAAATACTTGCTTGGAATCCAGCAGCACATTAAAAGAATTATGCACCATGAAAAAGTGGATTTTATTCCAGGTATGCAAGGTTGATTCAACACAAAAAAAATCAATTAATGTAATCAACACGTCAATAAGCCAAAGAGGAAAAATTTCATGATCATCTCGCTTGATGCAGAAAAGACATTTGACTAAATTCAGCATTCTTTCTTGATGAAAACACTTCAAAGCATAAGATTAGAAGGAAACTTCCTCCTCATGATAAGGGAATATATGAAAAACCCATAGCTGACATCATACTCAATGGGGAAAGACTGAAAGTCCTTCCTCTAAGATCAGGAAAAAAGACAAGGATGCCAACTGTCAGCATTGTTATTTAATATAGATCTGATAGTTCTAGCTAGAGTAATTAGGCAAGAAAAAGAAATAAAGGGCATCCAAATTGTAAAGGAAACAGTAAAAGTTTCACTGTTTGCAGAAGACATGACCTTATATATAGAAAATCTTGAAAAATCTACAGCAAAGCTACTAGAGCTAATAAATGAGTTCAGCAAAATGGAGGGAATCAAGATCAACAAGCAAAAATCAGTAGTGTTTCTAAACATTCATAATGAGCAATCTAAGGACGAAATCAAGAACAAGTACCATTTACAACAGCAACCAAAAGAATAAAATATTTAGGAATAAATTTACCCAAGGACATAAAAGGCCTATACACAGAAAACTACAAGACATTGCCAAAAGAAAACAAATAAAATCTAAATAAATAGAAGCACATACCATGTTCATGGATTGGAGGACTGAATATAGTTAAGATGTCAATTCTACCCAAATTGATTCAAGGATTCAATTCAATATCAATTAAAACTCCAACAGCTTTTTTTTGTATAAATAGAAAAACCAATGATCAAATTTATTTAGAAAAACAAGGTACTCTGAATAGTTAAAATAATCTTGAGAAAGAAAAATGAAGTGGAAGATCTCACACTACTTAACTTTAAAGCATATTACAAAGCTACAGAGGTCAAAAACATGGTACTGGCATAAAAATAGATATACTGTCTATTGGAATCAAATTGAATATTCAGAATCAGACTCTCTCATCGATGGACAATTTATTTTTAAAATGCAAATTTACTGAGATATATTCACATACTATATAATCATCCAAAGAATATAATCAATGGTTCACAGTATCATCATATAGTGGTGCATTCAACATGCAATTTTTGAACATTTTCATCACTCCAAAAACAATACAGATAAGAATAAAAGTGAAAAAGAACACTCAAAACATTCCATACACCAAATCCCTCTCCAATTATTTATTTATTTTTGCCCTTTATTTTCTTACTCATCTATCTCTATATACCAAATTAAGGGAGTGTCAGTCATAGTAATTATCTTCTGCACAGATCACTCTGGGATGTATTGGGGTATCACATTAACCTACACAAACCAAGATCTCAATCCCTATTCAAGGTTGCATGTCATTATGGTGTTCAAATAAACTGACCAAACAAGTTAAATTAGGTAGTGTGCTACAGAAAATAAAAATTTTGCATCAAATAA
This sequence comes from Tamandua tetradactyla, assembly GCF_023851605.1. Taxonomy (NCBI): domain Eukaryota; kingdom Metazoa; phylum Chordata; class Mammalia; order Pilosa; family Myrmecophagidae; genus Tamandua; species Tamandua tetradactyla. Next base: position 153,100,601 of record NC_135329.1, on the reverse strand, counting down.
ACAGCTCTTTCTTTGATCTCACACAGAGTTGAAGTTCTAAAATACAGTCAATATCATCCTTTCCCCTTTAGTCTGATTTACCTTAGTCCTGACTAGATTGGCTTCATTCATATCTATAATTGAAGTTTGAACTCTTTTCAGGTTTTTAAGCTGTTGCTCTATAGGGTAATGCTGATTTTCATAGCTGCAGAACTCTAGCTCTAAGTCTCAGATGTCACACAGATACCCGAAGTTGCAAGGGCTGACCAGATTAAACACAAAGAGTTCAGCATCTCAGAATTTAGAAGCAACAGTTACAACTCAGGATTAGATGTGACTGCTATAAGAGTTTACAATTTAGGAAACTTTGCAATAAATCTTTCCCTGATAACCTATGCTCTCAAATTCAATTCTCAGTGTTTGCATGTCATAGTTAATCCATATTAGTAAAGCATTATAATATCTGTCTTTTACTTTCCGGCTGATTTCACCCAACATACTGTCCTCAAGTTTCCTTTCCCTATTTGTATGCCTCACAACTTCCTTCATTAATGCAGCCACTCAATATTACACTGTATTTATACACCACAGTTTGCCCTTCCATTCATCTGTAGATGTACTCTGAGGCCACCTCCATCCATTGCAAATTGTGAATACTGCCACCATAAACACCGGTATGCAAATGTCTATTCACGTCCCTGCTTTGAGTTCTTCCAGGTATATACTAAGAATGGTATTGCAGGATCATGTGGTGACCTTATACTTGGCCTCCTGAGGAACCACCACACTACCCTCCAGAGGGGCTTCACCAGTCTACCTCCCTACCAACAGTGAATATGTACATCTTTCTCTCCACATTTTCTCCATCATTTGTATCTTTCTGCGTATTTCTTTTGAACAGTTTTATTCACACACTATACAATCCATCCTAAGTGAGCAATCAATGGTTTCCAGTATAATCATATACTTACGCATTCAACACCACAATCTATATGAGGATATTGTCATTTCTTTCAAAAAGAAAGAAGAGGGGGAAAAAAGAATAATAAAAAACAAATGAAATAAAACAAGCAACACTACCACCAAAAATCTTATACCCCTCATTTATATCCCCCTCTTATTGACATTTAACTTTGGTATATTGCCTTTGTTGCATTTAATGGAAGCATATTACATTGTTACTGTTAACTATAGACCTGAGTTTGCATTAGTTGTATTTTTCCATATACCAGCCAATTTTCAATACCTCACACTGTTGACATTCATTTGTTCTCCCTTATATAAAAACATTCTTATGTTTGCATATTTAATCACCATCATTTCCACTCTACGTTTTGCTAAGTTATAGAGTCCCAGTGTTTATTTCCTATCTTTCCTTCAGTGCCATTCATGCACCTTGCCTTCCTCTTTCAACCATACTTACTCTCAGCTTTGTTCAGGGTACTTACAATATTGTGTCACCATAAGATAGTACTGCACTATCCATTTCTGGATCTTTACAATCAATCCTGTTGAAATTTTGTACTCCTTCAGCATCAAATGCCTAATTTCTGCCCTCTTCTATTTCCTGATAACCTGTGTTCTCAACTTTAACTCCAATATTCAGTCATTAATGTTATTTCATATTAGTGAGACCATACAGTACTTTCCCTTTGTTTCTGGCTAATTTGAATCAACATAATGTCCCTAGGTTCATTCATGTTGCATGCATCATGACTTCATTCTAATATATTCATATCTTTTTTCTCTCTTTTTACTCTTTACTTAGTCTTCATTTCTACACTCTTCTCTGGATCTCTCTCCCTGTGTTTTCCTATTTACCTGTAGTGCACCCTTTAATATTTCTTGTAAAGTAAGTCTCTTGTTCACAAATTCTTTAAGTTTCTGTTTGCTTTAAAATATTTTAAACTCTCCCTCATTTTTTAGGGACAGTTTTTCTGAATATAGAATTCCTGTTTGGCAGTTTTCCTCTTTCAGTATCTTAAATATATCATTCCACTGCCTTCTTACCGCCATGGTTTCTGCTGAGAAATCCACACGTAGTCTTATTGAGCTTCCTTGTATGTGATGGATCACTTTTCTCTCACCACTTTCAGAATTCTCTTTGTTTTTGACATTTGACAATCTGATTAGTAAGTGTCTTGGAGTAGATCTATTTGGATCTTTTCTATTTGGGATATCCTGTGCTTCTCGACATGTAATTTTATGTGTTACATAACGAATGGGAAATTTTCAGTCTATAATTCCTCCATTATAATTTCTGCCCCTTTTCCCTTCTGTTCTCCTTCTGGAACACCCATAACATTCATGCAGTTCATATTATCATTCAGTTCCCTGAGATCCTGCTCATAATTTTCCATTTCTTCCTGTCTGTTCTTTTGGGTGTAGAATTTCAGATGTTCTGTCCTCCAGTTCACCAATCCTTACATTTGTCTCTTCAAATCTGCTGTTGTAGGTCTCCATTGTTTTTTTGTCATCTATTCTATTGTGCCTTTCATTCTCATAAGTTCTGCCATTTATTTTTTTTATTTTTTATTTTTTTATTAATTAACGGAAAAAAAGAAATTAACCCAACATTTAGAAATCATACCATTCTACATATGCAATCAGTAATTCTTAACATCATCACATAGATGCATGATCATCGTTTCTTAGTACATTTGTATCAGTTTAAAAGACCGAGCAACACAACAGAAAAAGATATAGAATGTTAATATAGAGAAAAAAAATAAAAGTAATAATAATAGTAAAAAAAAAAAAAAACCTATAGCTCAAATGCAGCTTCATTCAGTGTTTTAACATGATTACTTTACAATTAGGTATTATTGTGCTGTCCATTTTTGAGTTTTTGTATCTAGCTCTGTTGCACAGTCTGTATCCCTTCAGCTCCAATTACCCATTATCTTACCCTGTTTCTAACTCCTACTGGACTCTGTTACCAATGACATATTCCAAGTTTATTCTCGAATGTCGGTTCACATCAGTGGGACCATACAGTATTTGCCATTTAGTTTTTGGCTAGACTCACTCAGCATAATGTTCTCTAGGTCCATCCATGTTATTACATGCTTCATAAGTTTATCCTGTCTTAAAGCTGCATAAATTCCATCATATGTATATACCACAGTTTGTTTAGCCACTCATCTGTTGATGGACATTTTGGCTGTTTCCATCTCTTTGCAATTGTAAATAACACTGCTATAAACATTGGTGTGCAAATGTCTGTTTGTGTCTTTGCCCTTAAGTCCTTTGAGTAGATTCCCAGCAATGGTATTGCTGGGTCGTATGGCAATTCTATATTCAGCTTTTTGAGGAACCGCCAAACTGCCTTCCACAGTGGTTGCACCATTTGACATTCCCACCAACAGTGGATAAGTGTGCCTCTTTCTCCGCATCCTCTCCAGCACTTGTCATTTTCTGTTTTGTTGATAATGGCCATTCTGGTGGGTGTGAGATGATATCTCATTGTGGTTTTGATTTGCATTTCTCTAATGGCCAGGGACATTGGGCATCTCTTCATGTGCCTTTTGGCCATTTGTATTTCCTCTTCTGAGAGGTGTCTGTTCAAGTCTTTTTCCAATTTTGTAATTGGGTTGGCTGTCTTTTTGTTGTTGAGTTGAACAATCTCTTTATAAATTCTGGACACTAGACCTTTATCTGATATGTCATTTCCAAATATTGTCTCCCATTGTGTAGGCTGTCTTTCTACTTTCTTAATGAAGCTCTTTGATGCACAAAAGTGTTTAATTTTGAGGAGTTCCCATTTATTTATTTCCTTCTTCAGTGCTCTTGCTTTAGGTTTAAGGTCCATAAAACCACCTCCAATTGTAAGATTCATAAGATATCTCCCTACATTTTCCTCTAACTGTTTTATGGTCTTAGACCTAATGTTTAGATCTTTGATCCATTTTGAGTTAACTTTTGTATAGGGTGTGAGATATGGGTCTTCTTTCATTCTTTTGCATATGGATATCCAGTTCTCTAGGCACCATTTATTGAAGAGACTGTTCTGTCCCAGGTGAGTTGGCTTGACTGCCTTATCAAAGATCAAATGTCCATAGATGAGAGGGTCTATATCTGAGCACTCTATTCGATTCCATTGGTCGATATATCTATCTTTATGCCAATACCATGCTGTTTTGACCACTGTGGCTTCATAATATGCCTTAAAGTCAGGAGTGCGAGACCTCCAGCTTCGTTTTTTTCCTCAAGATGTTTTTAGCAATTCGGGGCACCCTGCCCTTCCAGATAAATTTGCTTATTAGTTTTTCTATTTCTGAAAAATAAGTTGTTGGGATTTTGATTGGTATTGCATTGAATCTGTAAATCAATTTAGGTAGGATTGACATCTTAACTATATTTAGTCTTCCAATCCATGAACACGGTATGCCCTTCCATCTATTTAGGTCTTCTGTGATTTCTTTTAGCAGTTTTTTGTAGTTTTCTTTATATATGCTTTGTCTCTTTAGTTAAATTTATTCCTAGGTATTTCATTCTTTTAGTTGCAATTGTAAATGGGATTCGTTTTTTGATTTCCCCCTCAGCTTGTTCATTACTAGTGTATAGAAATACTACAGATTTTTGAATGTTGATCTTGTAACCTACTACTTTGCTGTACTCATTTATTAGCTCTAGTAGTTTTGTTGTGGATTTTTCTGGGTTTTCGATGTATAGTATCATATCGTCTGGAAACAGTGATAGTTTTACTTCTTCCTTTCCAATTTTGATGCCTTGTATTTCTTTTTCTTGTCTAATTGCTCTGGCTAGAACCTCCAACACAATGTTAAATAATAGTGGTGATAGTGGACATCCTTGTCTTGTTCCTGATCTTAGGGGGAAAGTTTTCAATTTTTCCCCATTGAGGATGATATTAGCTGTGGGTTTTTCATATATTCCCTCTATCACTTTAAGGAAGTTCCCTTGTATTCCTATCTTTTGAAGTGTTTTCAACAGGAAGAATGTTGAATCTTGTCAAATGCCTTCTCTGCATCAATTGAGATGATCATGTGATTTTTCTGCTTTGATTTGTTGATATGGTGTATTACATTAATTGATTTTCTTATGTTGAACCATCCTTGCATACCTGGGATGAATCCTACTTGGTCATGATGTATAATTCTTTTAATGTGTTGTTGGATTCGATTTGCTAGAATTTTATTGAGGATTTTTGCATCTATATTCATTAGAGAGATTAGTCTGTAGTTTTCTTTTTTTGTAATATCTTTGCCTGGTTTTGGTATGAGGGTGATGTTGGCTTCATAGAATGAATTAGGTAGTTTTCCCTCCACTTCAATTTTTTTGAAGAGTTTGAGGAGAGTTGGTACTAATTCTTTCTGGAATGTTTGATAGAATTCACATGTGAAGCCATCTGGTCCTGGACTTTTCTTTTTAGGAAGCTTTTGAATGACTAATTCAATTTCTTTACTTGTGATTGGTTTGTTGAGGTCATCTATGTCTTCTTGAGTCAAAGTTGGTTGTTCATGTCTTCCCAGAAACCTGTCTATTTCCTCTAAATTGTTGTATTTATTAGCATAAAGTTGTTCATAGTATCCTGTTATTACCTCCTTTATTTCTGTGAGGTCAGTAGTTATGTCTCCTCTTCCATTTCTGATCTTATTTATTTGCATCCTCTCTCTTCTTCTTTTTGTCAGTCTTGCTAAGGGCCCATCAATCTTATTGATTTTCTCATAGAACCAACTTCTGGTCTTATTGATTTTCTCTATTGTTTTCATGTTTTCAATTTCATTTATTTCTGCTCTAATCTTTGTTATTTCTTTCCTTTTGCTTGCTTTGGGATTAGTTTGCTGTTCTTTCTCCAGTTCTTCCAAGTGGACAGTTAATTCCTGCATTTTTGCCTTTTCTTCTTTTCTGATATAAGCATTTAGGGCAATAAATTTCCCTCTTAGCACTGCCTTTGCTGCATCCCATAAGTTTTGATATGTTGTGTTTTCATTTTCATTCGCCTCGAGGTATTTGCTAATTTCTCTTGCAATTTCTTCTTTGACCCACTCGTTGTTTAAGAGTGTGTTGTTGAGCCTCCACCTATTTGTGAATTTTCTGGCACTCCACCTATTATTGATTTCCAACTTCATTCCTTTATGATCTGAGAAATTGTTGTGTATGATTTCAATCTTTTAAAATTTGCTAAGACTTGCTTTGTGACCCAGCATATGGTCTATCTTTGAGAATGATCCATGAGCACTTGAGAAAAAGGTGTATCCTGCTGTTGTGGGATGTAATGTCCTATAAATGTCTGTTAAGTCTAGCTCATTTATAGTAATATTCAGATTCTCTATTTCTTTATTGATCCTCTGTCTAGATGTTCTGTCCATTGATGAGAGTGGTGAATTGAAGTCTCCAACTATTAGGGTATTTGTGTCTATTCCCCTTTTCAGTGTTTGCAGTGTATTCCTCACGTATTTTGGGGCATTCTGGTTCGGTGCGTAAATATTTATGATTGTTATGTCTTCTTGTTTAATTGTTCCTTTTATTAGTATATATTGTCCTTCTTTGTCTCTTTTAACTGTTTTACATTTGAAGTCTAATTTGTTGGATATTAGTATAGCCACTCCTGCTCTTTTCTGGTTGTTATTTGCATGAAATATCTTTTCCCAACCTTTCACTTTCAACCTATGTTTATCTTTGGGTCTAAGATATGTTTCCTGTAGACAGCATATAGAAGTATCCTGTTTTTTAATCCATTCTGCCAATGTATGTCTTTTGATTGGGGAATTCAGTCCATTAACATTTAGTGTTATTACTGTTTGGATAATATTTTCCTCTAACATTTTGCCTTTTCTATTATATATATCACATCTGATTTTCCTTCTTTCTACACTCTTCTCCATACCTCTCTCTTCTGTCTTTTCGTATCTGACTCTAGTGCTCCCTTTAGTATTTCTTGCAGAGCTGGTCTCTTGGTCACAAATTCTCTCAGTGACTTTTTGTCTGAGAATGTTTTAATTTCTCCCTCATTTTTGAAGGACAATTTTGCTGGATATAGGAGTCTTGGTTGGAAGTTTTTCTCTTTTAGTAATTTAAATATATCATCCCACTGTCTTCTAGCTTCCATGGTTTCTGCTGAGAAATCTACACATAGACTTATTGGGTTTCCCTTTTATGTGATGGATTGCTTTTCTCTTGCTGCTTTCAAGATCCTCTCTTTCTCTTTGACCTCTGACATTCTAACTAGTTAGTGTCTTGGAGAACACCTATTTGGGTCTAATCTCTTTGGGGTGCGCTGCACTTCTTGGATCTGTAATTTTAGGTCTTTCATAAGAGTTGGGAAATTTTCAGTGATAATTTCTTCCATTAGTTTTTCTCCTCCTTTTCCCTTCTCTTCTCCTTCTGGGACACCCACAACACGTATATTTGTGCGGTTCATATTGTCCTTGAGTTCCCTGATACCCTGTTCAAATTTTTCCATTCTTTTCCCGATAGTTTCTGTTTCTTTTTGGAATTCATATGTTCCATCCTCCAAATCACTAATTCTATCTTCTGTCTCTTTAAATCTATCATTGTAGGTATCCATTGTTTTTCCATCTTTTCTACTTTGTCCTTCACTTCCATAAGTTCTGTGATTTGTTTTTTCAGTTTTTCTATTTCTTCTTTTTGTTCAGCCCATGTCTTCTTCATGTCCTCCCTCAATTTATCGATTTCGTTTTTGAAGAGGTTTTCCACTTCTGTTCGTATATTCAGCATTAGTTGTCTCAGCTCCTGTATCTCATTTGAACTATTGGTTTGTTCCTTTGACTGGGCCATATTTTCAATCTTCTGAGTGTGGTCCGTTATCTTCTGCTGGCGTCTGGGCATTTAGTCAGATTTCCCTGGGTGTTGGACCCAACACGTTGGAAGATTTTTCTGTGAAATCTCTGGGTTCTGTTTTTCTTATCCTGCCCAGTAGGTGGCACTCGTGGTACACGTTTGTCTCACATGTTTCGAAGGGATCCCCCCGGTCACCGTTCTCTGCGGCCTGGGGATTTCCGATCCAATTCTCTCAGTTGGTCCGGGGGGCCACGCGTGGTGGGGGCGTCAGCCGCCACGGCTTGAGGGGACCCTGTGGCTCCTTTATTAATGCCCCTATTGGTTTTTGGTTGGACCCAGTCCCTGCCACTGTTGGAAATTCCCTCCTCTCCCTGGAGGGGTGCCAGTCGCCGGCCGCCGCAGCCCGGGGAACCCGCCACTGTACCAGGAAGCCGCTCGCGGGGGACGGGTGCCAGTTGCCAGCTGCCTCAGCCTGGGGAACTCACCACTGGACCAGGAAGCCGCCTGCGGGGGAGGGGCGCCAGTTGCCGGCTACCGCGGCTTGGGTAGCCTTCTGATCCGAGACTCGTAGCCAGTCCAGGAAGCTGCCCGCAAAAGAGGGGTGCCAGCTGCCGCGGCTTGGGAAACTTGCCTCTCTGAGACTCTCAGCCAGCCCGGGAATGAGGGAGGGAGGAACTCCGGCCGCCAGCTGCTGCGACTCGGGGAAGCGCGCGCCGCTCGGGGATCTCACCGCAGCAGAGTCTCGCAGTCAGTCTAGCCAGTCCAGACTGGGGTATGCTGTGTGTCCATTCCCTGCTGTGGCCCCAGGAGCTGTTCTGCACTGTTTCTGCTCACCTAGTAGTTGCTCTGGAGGAGGAACCAAGACGCGTGCACCTTACTGAGCCGCCATCTTGGCCCCCCTTCTGCCATTTATTTTTGTAAGCTTTTGAGTTCTTCTTTATGGCCACCCAATGTCTTCTTTACATCCTCCATCTATTGGCTGTATCTTCCCTCAACTGTTAGATTTGATTTTTTAATTGATTTAGCATGCTCGATTGAATGTCTTTAATTATTTTTTTCAACTCCTGCATGTCATTTAAATTGTTAGTTTTTTTCCTTTAACTGGGCTGTATCTTCATTTTTCCTAGTTTGGTTCATAATTTTTTTTGCTGGTGTTTAAGCAAGTAATTTTATTGATTAGTTTATACTGGAGATTATTTTAACTCTCTAACCTAGGGTTTTCTTGTTGGTTTGCTTTGTTATCCATCTATTCTTTGGCATTTATTTCAACTCATTGTACTGCTATAGTATAGTTTCTGTTTAAATGATCAGAATTTTTCAGCTCTTGTTTTTCTGGTTTATTTTCTGCCTAAATGGAATCTTTCTTTTTTAAACATTTTTATTGTTAAATATAAAATAAATACAAAGAAAAGAAAAAAATCAAAGATAATTTTAAGTACACTTCAATAAATAGATACAGAACATATTTCACAGTTTGTTATGGGTTACCATTCCATTATGTCAAATTTTTCCTTCTAGCTACTCCAAAACACTGGAGGCTAGAAGAAATCTTTTTTTTCTTTTTTTGTGAAAAATAACATATATACTAAAAGGAATAAACTTCAAAGCACATCGCCACAATTAGTTGTAGAACAGATTTCAGACTTTGGTATAGGTTACAATTCCACCACTTTGGGTTTTTATTTCTAGCTCCTCTAAGATACTGGAGAGTAAAAGAAATATCAGTATAGTGATTCAGCAATCATATTCAATTATTAAATCTTACATTTTCTGTATAACTCCACCATCACTATTGATCTTTCTCCTCCTCTTTAGGAGTATTTCACCTATGCCCCCATTCTACCTTTTTCATGTTGGAAGGAGCTATCAATAATATGGGTACGGGGTGGAATTGGTTGATGTTCTGGAGAGGGTGGGTCCTCTACATTTCAGATCCAGGGACCCATCTGGAGGTTTCAGGTTTCTGGAATGTTACCCTAGTGCATGGAAACTTTGTAGCATCTTATATAACACTCCAGGTATTCTTTAGTATTGGCTGGAATGGTTTTGGTTGGGGTTTGGCAAGTTATGGCAAGTAGCAATGTCTAACTGATTTGTATAAGAATGACCTCTAGAGTAGCCTCTCAACTCTATTTGAACTCTCTCAGCCACTGAAACTTTACTTGTTATACTTCTTTTTCCCATTATAGTGAGGATAGCATTGTTGCCAGGACCAGACTCACTCCTGGGAGTTAGCTCCCACACTGCAAGGGAGACTTTCAACCCTGGATGTCATGTCCCAATTAGGAGTGAAGGTAATGATTTCATTTGCAGAGTTGGGCTTAGGGTGAGAGAAGTTACATCTGAGTGACAAAAGAAGTCCTCCAGAAGTAACTCTTAGGCATAGGTATAGGGAGGCTAAGCTTCTCTACTACATACATAAGCTTCACAAGAGCAAGCCTCAAGATCAAGGGCATGGTCTATTGATTTGGGTGTCCCTCATGTTTGACAGTATCAGCAGTTTCCCCAGTGGTAAAATTTAATATTCCATATTTTTTCTCCCATCCTCAAGGGACTTTGCCAATATTATTTTGACTATCTGCTTAATATACTCTGGGAGGTATCTAAGCATTACATTAAACTATACAGGATTAAAGGCCCTCATTCTTATTCTTGGTCCCCTATGTTTGGATTATTTAAATGATCTATTCAAACAGGTTGAGTTAGATTACGTGCTACAGAAAATTTAGGTTCTAGACAAAACTTTCTTCCATTGGTCTCAAAGAGGAGATGAGGTTCTAAAAGACAGAAAATGTCTTCCTTACCCCTGTATGCTGATTTACCTTAATCCCTACATGATTGGCTTCATTCTTAACTCTAAATACCAGGTTTTACATATATAAAACAGCTTCTCAAAACCCAAAATAGTAATTACCATTCTGGACTAAATATGACTGCTAAAAGAGCTTACAATCTAGCCCCTGTTTACTTATAAGTATTTTCTCTCTGACTTATTCTGCCTCACCAAATGTCCTACAGGTTCATTCACAGTGTTGCATGCCTCACAACTGCATTTTTGTAGCAGCACAATATTCGATCATATGTATACACCATCATTCACCAATCTACTCAGTCAGTGCACCCTTCAGCCACCCCCATTCATTAGGCATCATGTATAATGTCCAAAGTCAACAGTCCATCAGCACTCTAAATTTTACATAATTTCATTGTTCCCAAGAGAAAGATAACCAATAAACACACTCTGACCGAATAGAAAATCTATACCTCCTCTTAACTCTTGGGAACCCCCATTATTTACCTCTGATGTTGCTCTGATACTGTTGACATTTTCCTGTGAAACATACTCCATAGCATGCAATAACAGTTTTACACCTGTACTCTGAACTTATACACTCTTTGTACAAGATTCATACCTTTGAAGTACTTCATACAAGGACTTAAATTTGTATTGTTGTGCTGGTTTGAAATGATGTATGTACCCGAGAAAAGCCATGTTTAATCCTAATCCCATTTTATAAAGGCAGCCATGTCTTCTCATCCCTATTCATTATTGTATGTTTGAAATTGTAATTAGAACATCTCCCTGGAGATGTGGTTTAATCAAGAGTGATTGTTAAACTGGATTAAGTAGGGGCATGTCTCCACCCATTTGGTTAATAACTAATTAACTAACTTAATTAGTTTCTGAATTCCTATAAAAGAGGAAACATTTTGGGGAATGGGAGATTCAGAGAGAGCAGAGCAGAACAACATAGCCATGAGAAGCAGAGTCTACCAGTCAGTGACCTTTGGAGAATAAGGAAAATGTCTCTTGGAGAGCTTCATGAAACAGGAAACCAGGAGAAGAAGCTAGCAGATGATGCCATGTTTGCCCCAGATGACAGAGGAACCCTGACCATGTTCACCATGTGCCTTTCATAGGTATTATTGCATCTCAGGAGTGACAGTTTTTCTCAGGAGTATTATTGAATCTGGATCTCTTAAGTCCATTTGGTGGTAGGTAGGGCACAGACAGCTCCAGGCATAAATTGACAGTCCAGTTGTAAAAACAGCAAGTTCAATGTTTATTACCCCAATAGAAAAAATGTTTAAATTTAATTTTCATCAATATGGTAAAGGATTCATAATGTGGTAGATTTGGTTGAATCACTTTAGTGAATAAATTATAATATAGGAGATAAAACCCTTTCCCTGGAGGTGAGTTAGGATGGTGAATTAGGGGGAAGGAGTACACTACAGTTATGGTCTATCATGTCTTTGAGACATATGGAAGAAATAGTAGTTATAAACATAACATGATTGGATGAATATTTCAAAGGGTGATTGATACTCTACAGAAAGATTATGTACAAGTAAGGATGAGCAACAGGCAATTGCAATCCAAGCAAGAAATTCAGAAAACCTCTTCATTTCTGTTTTAGTTCCCCCCTGAGGCCAAAACAAATACCATGCAATGGCTTGGTTTAAACAATGTGAATTTATTGGCTCAAAGCTTTGAGGGTAGAAGAAGTCCAGAATTAAGGCGTAAGCAAGGTAATGCTTTCTTTCTGAAGATTTTGCATTCTGGGACTGTAGATAATCCCAAGACTTGGCTTTTTCATCACATCGTAATGCACATAGTGGCATCTTCTTTTTTCTCTTCTGTGTTCCTTTGACTTCCAGCTTCTGGCTACTCCTGTGGCTTCTCTCTCTCTGTTTGAATTTCATTCTGCTTATAAAGAACCTTATTCAGTTGGGCCCACTTTAACAGAAATATATCTTTAAGAGATTTTACTTACAATGGATCCACACTCCTACAATGCTGACCATTACCAAGAATACATCTGAACTTGGGTACACAAAACAATCTACCACAATTACATCAAAGAAGTTCTTATTGTCCACAGTGGAAGGCAGAGTAAGTTGAGGATCAAGTCCTAGATCTAACACTACAAGTAGTTTTACTTCAGAGAAGGTTGAATGTCCAACCAGATGATTTTGGAATCATGAAAGAGAACTAGATAATTAACAGTCCTCAGGAAAAATTGAAGGCACTCCCTGCCTACGTATATTCCTTCTTCCTTTAAGTTTCAGAGGAATTTCTCCCATTAAATTTTTTCTACCTCTAATCCAGGATCATCTGGAGATACTGCAGAATACTGCTTGATAAATGATATTAAAGACTTTTGGTTGGTTAGATGAAGTGAGCAAGAGGTACCTAGAATGCTGGAGGCATTGGAAGGAAATAAAGCTTATGATGATTTAGGAAACTACCATAACTATAAACTTTGGGGGGAGACTAATGATCAGGGATGTACTAGGAAATCCCCTCCAAATTAAAAAAACATTATCACATTTTGCCCATTCTACCATGGATAAAGAGGTCCCATGCTGATGGATCTCTTCTGTCTCAGGAAACAGTGTATTCAAATCTCTATCATGGATGATACATAAGGCTATCATTGCTGAAGGGTTTGTAGGCAGGAAAGTGCTCTGCAGCAGGTTTAGGCTGCATTGCAAACAACCCTGACACTTAGGCCATATAATCTGGCCCACTCTGTGGTATAGGATGTATTTGGAAAAAATGCCATATAGGAAGTCCCAGTAGGAGACTCACAATGCTATATGGCCCCTGAAGTTTGGGGGCAAGGACTTGAAATCTACAGCACAGAATCATACATCTTTTGAAAAATAATTCCTGGCATGATGCTGGAATGTGGTATAGATGGAATGACTGACTATGATTCACCAAGTGAACACATAGCCAGAAATATGCATTATGAGTTGGATTCTCTAAGATATGCTGTCTTAGCTTCCTAGAGCTGCTGTAACAAACTATTACAACAAACTGGGTATCTTATAACAACAGAAATTTATTGTCTGAAATCTGTAAGACAAGAGTCCTTCCTTGCCTCTTCTAGCTTCTGGTGCTTGCTATCAGTCCTTAGTGTTCCTTGGCTTATACATGGATCACTCAAATATGTATCTCTTAACTTCATATGACCTCCCCTTATGTCTGTATGTGTCTCTTCTATCCTTCCTACAAGGACTGCAGTAATAACGGATTAAGGACCACCCTATTCCAGTATGACCTCTTTTTAACTTAATTATGCAAGGACACTGTTTCCAAATAAGATCATTTCTGACATATTGGAGGTTAGGGCTGCAACATATCTATTTAGGAGACACTACTCTACCAATAACACCTATAAAATTATAACATAGGGTGAGGACAGCAGCAATCCATCCTAAGATGAAGCTGGCACATCTCAACGGAGTCCAAGAAGGACTAGAATCAAACACTGTTGTAACAGTGTTCCTCTCCGAGCTCATTCCTATAGCTATTTCAGGAATCTTTGATGACCAGATAAAGGAGAAGGAAAATCCTCTTAAGGAGCTTTGGGCAGTGCATCTGGTCATACACTGTTTATAAAATGACAAATGGCTTGAAGTTAAAAGATATTTGAACTGTTGGGCAGTATGAAAGACCTAGCCAACTCTTCTGGGATATAGAAGAAAATGATGAATGACTTGAGATAAGGAGGCTAGGATAGACATATGGGATGTCAAATGGGAATGGGCATGAAGCATAAAGATCTTTGTATCACATGTTAATGCATACAAAAGAATATCCACCATAGAGGATGTGCCAATCAACCAAGTAGACAAAATAATTTGACTGTTGATGTCAACCAGCCTCTACCATTGGCCATTCCATCACTGGCTTGATGGGTACATGAATAAAGTGGACACAGTAGCAGAAAAGGCGACTATACATGGGCCAACATCATGAGCTCCCATACATCAAGATTTCCAACCTGCCAACAACAGATATCATTGTGGAGTCCCCAATATGACACATATGGCAAACTTAGTCACATAAACCACTTTAATCATGGAAGGTCCATCAATTTATACTCACAGGATTAGATATAACATATATTTCAGACATTGTTTCCAACCTGCCAACAACAGATATCATTGTGGAGCCCCCAATATGACACATATGGCAAACTTAGTCACATAAACCACTTTAATCATGGAAGGTCCATCAATTTATACTCACAGGATTAGATATAACATATATTTCAGACATTGGTTTGCTTTTTCTATCCAAAGTCCTCAAGAAGCACCTCTGTCTGAGACACTATTAAATGTTTGATTCACGAGCATGGGATTCAACTTAACATTGCATCAGACCAGGGGAACCAGAGCATAAGGGGTTGCCATAGTGAGCCCATAGCCATGATATTCACTGACTTTATATATGGTCCCCTACCAAACACTACTGACCTAATAGAGCTTTAAAACAGCCTGCTGAATGAACAGCTGAGGCCCCTAATGCAGAGGCAATCCTCTGAGAGAACAGGGTGACTCTACAGTGCAATATTAACATTGAATCAGAGAATTATACAATGCTGTGTCTATAATTCCTGGGCCCAAGAACTAAGGGGTGAAAGCAGGAATGGTCCCCTTTATCACCATAAGTGAAGATCCTGATAGGTTTCTTGATCAGGAAGGAGAAGAGACCAAAACTTGATTAAAGGAGTTTTATTATGAGGCTATGCACAGGTGGGCTGATGCTTAAGATGATGACAGTCCTGAACAGAGAATGGGTATAGCTTATATAGGATGGTTGGGTGATGGTGGGGAGTGTGGTAGTTAGATTCAGTTGTTAACTTGGCCAGGTGAGCGTACCTAGTTTTGTTGCTGCGGACATGAGCCAATGGTATGTGAACCTCATCTGTTGCTGATTTACATCTGCAGTTGGCTAGGAGGTATGTCTGCTACAATGAAGGATGTTTGACTTAATTGGCTGATGCTTAAATGAGAGACCACACATAGCACAGCCTAAGCAGCTTGGCATTCCTCATCTCAGCACTCGCAGCTCAGCCCTTTGGAGATGCAGAAAGAAATCACCCCGGGGAAAGTTGTTGGAACCCAGGGGCCTGGAGAGAAGGCCAGCAGAGACCATCCTGTGCCTTCCCATGTAAGAAAGAACCTCAGTGGAAAGTTAGCTGCCTTTCCTCTGAAGAACTAACAAAATAAATCTCCTTTTATTAAAAGCCAATCCGTCTCTGGTGTGTTGCATTCCAGCAGCTAGCAAACTAGAACAGGAGGGGATTAGGGAAAGGGAGGTAGATTTCCACTGTCTAGCTTGGGAGCAAGAAATTGGCAGGCTAAGCAGGGAGTTATCATGAATGGCCCTGGGGCTGTAACTGCTAGAGTTGGGGAGGGGGATGTGGGACAAGGGGAGCTATCACAGGAATGCAAATGCCAGAGGGGATACAAGCATACTCATGTGACTGATGTGTGGGCTGAAGCAAATCTGCTTTTGTAAGAGGCCTCCTGAAAGTTATGCGGGGGGGGGTGGGGGGGGGGGGGGGGGGGGGGGGGGGCGGTGCGCTAACAGATTCATTGGGGAACTTTGTGTTTCCTGTCCTTACAACTCTACTCTGCAGGGTTAAAGGTCTTGATCTAGCAAAAGGGTACAATTTCACCAGAGGAGACAACAAAATTCCCATAGAATTGTCAGTTTTGACTGCTGTAAAAGGGAAGTAACCATCTTAGCAGGGGTAGCTAAATTGGGTCATTGGGAGGAGGTAAGGCTGTTTTTATGCAATGGGGACAGTGAGGAATACACGTAGGAGCAAGATGTAGATGTAAATGTTCAGATACAGCAAAGCAGGCCTGAGAAAGGCATGGTGCAAGACTGCAGACCCCGTAGGGGTGGGTCTGTATAATGCAATCAGATGAGTCAGCAAGGCCAGAGCAGAGGTGGTGGCTCAGGGTTCAGGGGATCTAAAATGAATAGGATAGGGGAGAGAAACTGAGTATTAATTCTGAGCCTGAAACCAACTTCAAAAGAGAAGCTATGCTTCATTCCACTATCCTACCTTTTTTAAACTTCCCCTGAGGAAGGGAGCCTACCAGAACCCTGGTGGAGCTCCTCCCACCTGTACAGAGAAGTGGATATAGGCCACCAGAAACACAGACTATGATAGATATGGAATTCCTCAGCACAAGGAAGGACTGGCCTTTAGGTCTGCCACAATTGTATTAGTTATCCATTGCTGCTAACAAATTACCTCCAAAACTTAGCAGTTTCAGACAAGAAACAATTTATCTCAAATTTTCATGGGTCAGGAATTAGGGTATGGCCTACCTGGCTCAGTGCCTTTGGCTCAAGGACTCTCAGGAGGTTGTATTTACATTATCAGCTAGAACTGATGTCTTATCTAAAGGTTCCATTGTGAAAGTGGGAGGAGGTTTCAGTTCAAACTTACTCACAAGGTCCTTCCTCAGAGCTGCCTCATAACATGATAGCTAGAAGTTTCCCCAAGGTGAATCATTCAAAAAATGAGAAAGGGAGCATTACCATGGTCACACCTTTACAAGGATAGCCCACATCCAGTGACTGGTAAGTCAGGGGTACAAAGACTCTGCCATTTCACCCCGACATGGGTCACTCCAAGAGGTAAATATTCACTTCCAAGCTCCCTAGCTGGTTGGCTGAGCCTTCATGGGGCCTGCATCACAGTTCAGCTTCTTCCTCTGGTCAGTCCTGCTTCCTCCCTCTTCCCCTTCTAAGAAAAGTTGGTCTTGCAGAACTTCCAGGACCTGGCATCACGGGATTGAGAAAGCTTTCTTGACCAAAAGAGGAAAGAGAGAAATGAAACAGAATAAAGTTTCAGTGGCTGAGAGATTTCAGAGTTGAGAGGTTATCCTGGAGGTTATTCTTATGCATTATATAAATATCCATTTTTAGATTATGGTGTATTGCAGCGGCTGAAGGGAAGTACCTGAAGCTGTTGAGCTGTGTTCTAGTAGCTCAGAATAGCTTTATAATCTTGAAGAAGCCTATATAACAATATAGCTTTAATGGTGTGACTATGTGATTATGAAAACCCTGTGTCCCCTTTTATCCAGGGTATGGACAGATAAGTAAAATAATAAGGACAAAATATAAGTAAATAATTGGGGGGGGCCAGGGGTAAAATCAATTAGGTAGATTGAAATACTAGTGGTCAATGAGAGGAAGGGATAAGGTGTTTTGGATGAATGAGTGTTTTATTTTCTCTTTTTATTTCTTCTCCTGGAGTGATACAAATGTTCTAAAGATGATCATGGTG
Source organism: Tamandua tetradactyla (assembly GCF_023851605.1). NCBI lineage: Eukaryota > Metazoa > Chordata > Mammalia > Pilosa > Myrmecophagidae > Tamandua > Tamandua tetradactyla. The sequence goes on along the minus strand of NC_135329.1, from coordinate 153,082,746 downwards.
ATAAATATACAACTATGTGATGATATTGTAAGCCGCTGAGTGCACACCATGTATGGACTGTATGTGTGTGAAGATTTCTCAATAAAAATATTTAAAAAAGAAAAAATTGGCCCTGAGTAAATATCTTATATCTCAAACTCCATCGCAATGTCTGCTTCTGGACATTTCCCTTGTTTTAAATTACAGGGCAGCGTTGGGGGGACAGCTTTATTTCCTTTCCTAGCATTGCTGGTTGTTTTCCTCCTGGAGACTCCAAGTACCCTCTTCTAATTCACTACTTCCTCCCCACTGATGAGCTAGATATATAGACCAAGGGACTGCTAGGCTCAGCCTCCCCCAAGTCATAAATGGGTTTTGTTTTACTTTTCCCAAGTTAACAGATATTTATATTTAAGACAGTTTTAGTTGTGAAAATTATAGAAGAGTTAAGAAAAGTTCCTAGAGACTTTTCCTATATCAAGAAGTCTACCCTATACTTACAAATTTAATTTAAACAGACATAACTATTTTCAAATAGTTTTCTTAAAATGTCACTAAACCTACCAAGTAAATAATGATAATATCATATGAGAGGTTCTCTCATAGAGTACATAGAAAGTGTTAGGAGGCACAGCAAATGAAAGCACAACTCAGTTTTGGTTTGATTTTGATTTGGTTAATAATCTGGTATTTTAAAAATTAATATTGGAAAGCACAAACTGTTTAAGTTCCACCCAAAGGTTTATATTCCAAGATAAAATAAATGTGCCCTAATTCTTCTGGGAGTATACAAATGATCAAACATAATACATACAATTTAAAGCATAACTGTGTTGAAAATGCAAATAAATTCAAAGGCCCATAGTGAGATCACTCAGCCATATGGCCACTAATGAAGTTATTAATTGCTAAAACATCAACACCCCTGTCAGAAAGCAAGGTAGAAATATTCTCCTCTATTTTGATTTCTTTAAACTAGTCTAAAACTTTAAATTGAATTTTAGGAAATAGTTTCCATCTGAAACTATTCCTTTTATACCAAGGAATATTGTATACCTTGTAACTGCAAAACATTTTTAAAACAGGAATAATAATTTCCTACATTGTAGGATGCATAATAAATCAAAGTGCTACAGTTATAATTGAGCATACAAAGTATATGTCAATAGGGAATCTATAATGAATATTTATGACCAAGACATATTTATTAGCATGTACAATGTGTCAGGAATGGGTCTAGGCATTAGAAAGGTAAGGCAGAAACCAAGACAGATGAGAATCCCTGTCTTCATGGAGTTGGCATTCTATTCAAGGAGATAAAAAAAATGAAACAATAAATATTTAAAATATTGTATATAGTATGTTAAATATTAAAAATTGTTTTAAAAAAAATAGAAGCAGAGAAGGGTGATATAAATGTCAGTGAGGGGTAGAGGTGGGAGAAGAACATTTAGATTCCTTGGCCAGAGAAGACCTCACTAGGAAAGTGACTGAAGTAAAGATCCAAAGGAAGTGAGAAGGTAAATCCAGTTTCCTCTGGAGGAAGAGTAGCCAAGAGGAAACAGTAATTACAAAGGCCCTGAGGCATTTGTAAAGAATGGCAAGATGGTGAGTGAGGCTGTTGCTGAGCAAAGGAGGGCAAAATACTCATCTGGTAGGTCATGGGGGATGCAAGAGCAGATCATGCATACCTCGAGGGTCATAAAAAGGATTTGGCTTTACTCTGAGGGAGAAATGTCTTTGGAGGGTTATGAGCACAGGGCAGATGGATCTCACCTAGGTTTAAATGGAATCACTCTGATGAGTAGTGAAATGGAGCAACATTAGAAGCAGGCAGATAAGTTAGGCTACTTCAGCAATTAAGGTGAAGAATGATGGAGACTAGTCCTGGACCTTGGCAGCAAGGCTAGTAAGGACAGTCAGATTCCAGTGCACCTAGATTTCCTCAAAGTCTAAAATTAAAAACTATGGTTTCCAAGTGGGAAAACCATGATTCGAAAATGATTTTACCTTCATTTTATACTGCATGATCTAGAAGGATCATGGTGCTAAGTCTATCTTTCTATGACCTTTTTATCCGTTTGCTTATTTTGTTTCATTTTTATCTAATAAAAATATTTCTGAAGTTTAGTAGTTAACATTGGCCTGTAGATGAGATTTATCAATGAAACTTCTGATGACACCTGTGCTGGTTTGAAAGGATTATGTACCCTAGAAAAGCCATGTTTTAATTCTGATCCATCTTGTGGAAGTGACCATTTCTTTTAATCCCCATTCAGTACTGTATGGTGGAAAGTTGATTAGATTATCTCCACAGAGATGTGACTCGCCCAATTGTGGGTATTTCATGAAGCTCCTCTGGGGTATTTTCCTTCTTCATCTCCAAAGGTCTCTGGCTGTGTGGGCTCTGGTAGTTCTTGGGTCTTGATTAGTTGGGTCTTGATTAGTTTACTGGGTTCCTTTAAAAGTGGAAACATTTTAGAGAGAGCCACAAGAAGCAGCAGAGCCACTAGAACTACCAGAGCCCACGCAGCCAGAGAACTTTGGAGATGAAGAAGGAAAATGCCCCGGAGGAACTTCATGAAAGAAGCAGCCTGGAGAGAAAGCTAGCAGACATCACCATGTTCACCATGTCCCTTTCCAGTTGAGAAAACTTGAACTTCATTGGCCTTTCTCGAGTGAAGGTAAACTTTTATTGGTGCCTTAATTTGGACATTTTTACAGATTTGCTTTAATTGGGACATTTTCATGGCCTTAGAACTTTAAACTTGTAACTTCATAAATTCTCCCTTATAAACGTTATACCATTTCTGGTATATCGCATTCTGGCAGCTAGCAAACTAGAACAACATCCTAGCTTAGTATAGAGTAGTAATGAAAAAAGTTCAAGATTCTATAAGCTTTTGACCTATTATCATGTTAAAGATAATCCTTGGAGGAATATTCCATTTAATAAATTCTTTACCAAAGTCAATTCTAAATACGTAAAAGTTAACTGTGGGCTGACTGGGAAAGGAAGCAGAAAGGGGAGCAGAGCCTTGACTGTGTTCAAAGAGCATTTGAAAACTATTTTAACTAAAATAACCCCACCACCAAAAAGTAGAGTTGTTGACTCAATGATTATTCAAATATCCAGAGCAGTTTTATTTTATACCCCACTTCTAGTCATGTTCAGAGAACCGTTAAATCTCTTTCTGAATCATAAAAACTGTTGTTTTAGTTTGTTAATTCTGTTGGAATGCAATATACCAGAAATGGAATGACTTTTAAAAAGGGAATTTATTAAGTTGTAAGTTTACAGTTCTAAGGCTATGAAAATGTCCAAACTAAGGCATCCAGGGAATGATACCTTGACTCAAGAAATGCTAATGTGTTTAGAACACCTCTGTCAGCTGGAAAAGTACGTGGTTGGCATCTGCTGGGGTCTTTGGCTTCTTCTTCCAAATACTTCCCTGGGGGCATTTTCTTCCTTCATCTACAAATGTCTCTGCCTGTGTCAGCTCTGAAGCTTTTTCCAAAATGGTTCCTCTTAAAGGATCCCAGTAGGTGATCCCACCTTTAATGGATGGAGACACATCTCCATGGAAACCACCTAATTCAAAGGTCCTGCCCACAACTGGGTGGGTCACATCTCCATGGAAATAATTTAATCAAAAAGATCCCACCCAACAATATTGAAGGAGGATTAAAGAACATGGGATTTTTCTGGGATACACAACAGTTTCAAACCAGCACAACCATTACGTATGACAACCCAGGACAACTCTTTGCAGGGTAACCTATAGACTCCTAAGCTTACAGTCATCTTATTCCAGAGAGCTTTTGACAATCTTTTAGCATGGCTTGCTTTTATCTTCCTCTTCCTCTATCCAGCTCTTGAACACCATCCAACCTTGGGCTTCAAGGTTTTAGTGATACCTCTTTCATTAAAGCTTCCCCATATTTTTCAACTGAAAAATAAACTAAGTTCTCTCTGCTACCAGCACAGTGTCTCTTATATTTCTCATTTCTCCATTTGGCTTTGTATTATGGATTAAAATATCTCTCCTCTTCCTAGACCCCATCACAGCCATTAGAGTATAATCCTTTTATCCTCCAGTTTTTAGCACAGTGCCCTGTGAATATTTTCTGAATTTATTTCATATCCAAAGCCTATGTTTATAATAAGGCCTAGCAAAAAACAAATGCAAAATTTTAAAACACCTAGCATTGTGGTGGTGGGTAAGGTTATTGGTTGTTAACTCAGTGATCAGTTCCTGAAGAAGAACCAAGGTAAGGGAAGTCAAATGAGTAGCATCCTAAATTGGCAGGAAAACAGAAGACTAAAGAGAGGAGAAAAAAGTGAATCATTGGGCACCAACCAGGAAATGGAGGAGAATCCCTAGATAGGAGCAAAAAGCAAGCCCTAGACCATAATTAGTAACACGTAGAATCACAAAAGGAAGAGGACCAGATACACAGGACTTCATATAAGAAAAATCAAATAAAATTTAAAACGTGGAGGGAGAATGAAAAATATGAAACTTAAATGATTCCCAATATTTAAGAAGATGGCATAAACCTATAGTGGATAAATTATACAAAGTCCATTAGAAGAAAAAGGCAGTTAATTCATTGTCCAAATCAGAAACATACGTATAACAAACCAATTATATGTTAGAAACATTTTTAATAAGTTAATTGCAAAAATGGCACCTATAGATCTTTTCCCAAAATACAACTATAATCTCAGTCAGGAATAAATTGAAGTTGAGGTCAAGAATATATCAGCATGACATGTTTTGGAAGTAGGCATAACATTCCTGGAAAGAGAGCAATATTATTAATATGGGGCAATCTAAAATGAACCTCTTAAAAAGAGACTGAGGAAATGAGCTAACATTCAGGATCGGATTGTCAAATCAGACTCAAAAGAATCAGAAATCTTACTCATAATCAAAAGACAGGTATTCAAGAGGCTCAGATGAAGCAGAAAGACTATGTGATATCAAGAGCGTCTCTTCAGGTCCTTTCTTTTCTACCTGAGACATGCTTCTCTGGCTCAGAATAATGGATAACTCTCAAATTCCTCACCACACAGAAGGGAGTGTTTAAATTATGAATTGTATCTATTTTATACCCCATAGAGTTTTGCAGCCTATGTGACATATTCCAAAGAGTCATGCCCCATAGAGCTTGGGTCCCATTTATAATAAGTAATCCTTAGTCAGGCACATCCTGCTAAAGGCATTTCAGAGATAAAATCTCTTCCTCCTAGCAAATAACATTAATCTATTTACCCAGCAGCCCTTCTGACAAGGAGCTCAGGCTGGGTTGTCTGCCTTCTTTTCTTTCCTTAGGAAATGTCCCTTTGGTAAAGGGATAGAATGGATCCCATGGGTCTTGGTCAGGTAATTTTTACACCTTCTTACCAGGATGTTTAGGACACTGCTTCTTAAGTCAATGTAGTGCTTTTAGTAAGTAAGTAAAGTGATTTTAGGAAAGTTGGTTATAAGAAACTAGAAAAAGAATTAAAATAAAACTTGTGTCTTTAAAATCCTCCAGTCTACAATTTGAAGACAAAGAACTGAGGATGATATTTGGAGAAACTGAAAAATAATTGATAACTTTGCTGAGGATACATTTGGTAGCCTGGGGAAAATACATACTGATGCATTAAAAAATGCAAGGAATCTGGGATGCCCTAAGACTGGTAGCAACAATGATTGCCAAGCTGGGGCATTTGACCATTATCTGTAAGCTAAAGACATCCCTGCCCCAGAATCAATTTACATATGCTTGGAAAATATAAACTACATGTAACTTGGAAAGAAAGCCCTACCTGAAAGAGAATAAACGCTCACCCAATTGTGGAGAAGAAAAGAATTCATTTATGATCTTGTAAGAACGGGCACACAGCCAAAATGTAATGGCTGACATGCTAAACGACAGGAAGCAGCATTTATTCCCTAAACCTAGCATGCCATCCCCTCTCCATTGGCTGGTTACTCCAGAAGTTACAGCCTATCCAAGAAGTCTACCTAACCCATGTGAGTCCCATTCCCACCTTCTGGCAACCCTGGCCCCTCCCTGCTTTTCCGACATAAGGAACTGGTGCCAATCCCTAACCTTACTTCAGAGGCTCCCTCCTTCCCCTGACCGAGAAACCGGTCTGGGCTGGTTTTACAGTCTTTTGTTTAGTAAGTTTTTGTTTCTCCCATTTTGTGCCATTTTATGTGAAAACTAAACTTAATTTTATTCTTACAGTAACAGAATAATAAAATAGTATTCTTCCTAATTCTGATGCAGCCAAACATGAAGACAATAGATGTTCCATTCACAAGTGAGCTGTAAGACTGACAATGAGATCCATTAGAGGATCTGAGTGTTCAGGACCCAATAGAAAAGATTTTGAGGAGTGGACTGCCAAAAAATTAAGGGCTAAGGAAGAAGGTGAAGTTTGAAGTTTGAAGAAAATGCATCACCAGCATTGCAGGAATTCTCGGTAAGAGTATTTGAGAAAACACCAGATGTATCCACCAGAAAAAAAGTCAACTTTAAATATCTGCCAAGCCCACAGACTACCAAGTGTCTTAGGATATAAACAGTGATGTAATAACCTTCCTAGGGTACTCCCCTACCCCCTTTCCCTCTCCTTCCTCTACTGCCAAACTTTTCCCATTAGCAACCTGAGGGAAAAGTAGAAACACCACAGCAGTGGAGAAAGATAGACTAAGGTTCTGCCTGCTGCCTGCCTCACTAGGGGAAAATAAAACATTTCATTTAAAATAAAATTAAAAGTTTAATTATTATCTGGGACTTGTCACTTTCAAATTACTGAATTGAGAGAGGGAGAGATTTCTGTTACCTAAGAGTAATCAGAAAAAGTTTTATTCAGGTGTCAAGTTAGGGGCAACATCTCACTAGAGACTGTGGGAGACAAAATAAAATTTCCTTTGCAATTACACCTTGTGAAAATTGCTTGTTCAATGTATTGGTTGCATTTATATATTAATTTTAACTTTCATACCCCCACAGAAAACATAATTACTGTGGCTAAAAATGCTTTAAGTAAAAAATAAAAAAAAAAGAGAAAGAAATCAATATTGCTTGCATTCATTAAAATAATGTATCAATAATTTGCCTATAATCAAAGAATGCATGTTTGTTATTTTGCAGACTAAGAAATGTATATAGGGAAAAAGTAAAAATGAAAGAAAAATATTTGCATTTTATCTTGAAGATAATAAACACTATTCACATTTTGGATTTTATCTTGTCAAATGTTTTCATAAATAAAATCTTTTGTGATTTCTTTTTCCTAGTCAAGGAAGTATCAACTCTATTTCAACATATGTAAATCTTCTTTTTAGTTTTAAGGATCTTATGGTAGCCTGTTGTATTTAACTGCCTGCTAATGTTAGATATTCTTTACAATTTTACATTTAAATAACACTATTTATATTCTAGAATTATATATTGTTTCCTACTTTCCCATTTTTAGAATGAATTCCTAGGAATAGAACTGGACACTCAATATACAGATGAGCTTTATTTATGATAAGTTGCTCTAAATAAATAGACTAATCAGCTATAACCTTAGCAGTGTTTGTAAATCATTTTAATCTTTTATCTTTAGTAGAAAAATTGTACCTTATTACTGTTATAATCTCTACTTCTCTGATTACAAGTGAAGTTGAAAATTTTCCATATTTTTTTAGAAACTTATTTTCTTGCTTTTGTGAATGATCTATTTTGATCTTTTGCCCATTTTCCAGTAGAGGTATGAATAATTTTCTAATTTCCTGGTAAAAGCTTTTTATATATTTGGCACATTAGTTATTTTACAGCTTATATATTGCAAATATTTCCCAATTTGTTATTTGCACTTTAATTTTCCTTATTGTTTTATTTTCACTATGTAAAGGTTTGAAATGTTAGTCAAATCTAGCAATGTTTTCCTTTTTGGTTTCTGACATTAGTGTCCTAATTTTAAAAATACATCTCAACAAAATATTTAAGTGATAATCAGGTATATTTTCTTCTAGTGTACTTATGATTACATTTTATTTTTTGATAACATTTAATTTTTAATCTATATGGAATTTGTTTTAAGAAAAGATGTGAAATGGAGGTAAGTGGTTTAGGACAGAAAGAGTGTTCCACTGTGTCTAGAATCAGGCTTCTTCTGTCTTTATTATTCAGTGTGCATGGCCTTGACTTCATGGTCCAAATTTGTAGCACCCATGTCCCTAGCTGTAGGATGAAAGAAGGAATGTAGACTGAGGAAAGGATAAAGATGAAGAAGAAAGTAAAAAACACAAGCCCACCGTTTCTTAAAGAAGTCTTCAAGAGGTGCTATAGGACACTACTGCTTACATTTCATTGCCCAGAGATGTCACATGCAACTTGCATGGGAGGCTGAGAGTACAGTCTTTTTTCTGGGCTATTATAAGATCAGTTAAAATTTCCATTAGCTTGGAAAAAAAAGGCGAACAGATAGATGGGAGCAACTAGCAGTCTCAACCATTATATGCCCAATGTCTCTTCATCAACTCTTTTACAGTATTTATTTTTTCCTTTTACGGTTATAAAAGACATTCTTTTTCATGTTGGTAGCACGCAAATGATTCTATAAGTTTTTTTTAAGAAAAAGCATCTCTTCCAATAATTTTCTTCTGCATCCCCAGTTTTGCTCCCCAGGTAACTCCTATGAAGCCTTTTAGTATTTCACTTTTTTTTTTTTACTATTTTTCAAAAACAGCAGGTTTACACTGCCATTTAAAAAATATTTCTATTTACTATGGACAATAAGGATTTAGCTTTTCACCACGACTCCACTACCCTCCACCCTGCCCCTAACCTGCCAACATGTTCCCTCCCCTTCCATCCAGGAGCTGATTATTATAATTATTGGTTAGGTCAACTTTCCATTTTTATGTAATTACAAGTAAGAACCATGTACTATAAAATGATCATGTTTTCTTTGTTTTACAATCTCCTCCCCAATTAATAGCTTTTTCTTTTCTTAGTTTTCAATGTACTTTCAGTATTCCTTCCTTTTATTGTCTACCTTCAGTCATTCTCCCAAATCCATCTTCTAGGAGGCCTCTATATCCCTCAGCTCCAATTTGAGCTGGTTTAGTTTGGGGCTATATCTGTCACCTTTGTATTTTTCTTTATTATCATCCTGAGGATTACCTTGGACTCTCTTCTACATAAGAGCCTCTGATTCCTGACCTCAGGATTCTCTTTCCTGATTTAATTCCACTTTTTCATGGAGTAAGTATTCTAATAGTTAACTGAGATAGTTGTATGTGAAGAGAAGTTTTCCAGAATTTTCCATTTTGAAAGCATGATAGAAACTTGTCCTAAACTTAATTTCATCTCTGAAAACATTTCTTTGTTTAAATTCTTGACATCTAAAGGACAAGAATAATTTCAGGAATCCCTATATGCTGTGAACCCGATGCAAACATGTCTGAGATTAATGCAAAGCTTTTGCAATCTTTAAAATCCCTAAAATATGGATTTTTAAAAATCTTGATAAAATACTCTCCAAACTATATATATAAACACATCTAGAATCTAGTGTGACTGTACGTCTAAATGAGAGGGCCCCATCTCCCTGAAGAGGTATCCTTCTTCAGGAACAAGAAAGCTCTCCCTTAAATCCAGATGAAACCACCAATTAAAGAAAAATTAGGTCAAAGAAAACTCTACTACTACTAGGTTTTCTACTCAAGCTATTAACTTGATCTTTTACTGCTGTAATAGCAAATGAGACCTGGTATGGATCCTCGGCAGGGCAAAGGACCACACTGGAGGGATCCTGCTTCTTCCATACACCGTATGTGCCTGTCTATCTGTCTTCTTCTCATTGGGGAGGTTAATTAGTTTGTGTAGGTCTCTATTTCTTACTTCTCACAATAGCACATCTGGAAAGAGAGTTGGGGTGAAACAAGTTCCACCTATACTTTAACACTTATTACGTAAAATTTACAGCACATTATTAGTATATTTTTGCTTGCTTCAGGATTGATAAAAAATTTCAACTGGTTTTACTACTCCCTCTGTATAGTTTTACTGATTTATTGGAGGAAATTTTTGAAAATCTGCTTCTCTTAGATTTCTCTTATGTCTTCATGTTTTCTTTACTTTTGATAAGGTACAGACAGAATAGCCATGCAATATATTAGATTTTCATTATTTCAATTTGAAATTTTGGAAAGAGAAGACAGAACTATTTCAGAAATTTACAGGATGGTAAATAGATGTTTTTCCTCATGTATTGGTTAGGGTTCTCTAGAGAAACAGACTCAACAGGAAATATTCATAAATATAAAATTTATAAAGAGTCTTATGTAGCTGTAGGAACATAGAGTCCAATATCTGTAAGGCAGGCTGTGAAGTTGACGATTCCAGTGGAGGATCTGGATGAACTCCACAGGAGAGGCTCACCGGACCAAGAAGGAAGAGAGCCCGTCTCTTCTGAATCCTCCTTAAAAGGCTTTCAGTGATTAGATTAAACATCACTCATTAAAGAAGACACTCTACTTGGCTGATTACAAATGGAATCAGCTGCTGGATGTAGCCGATGTGATCATGATTTAATTCTAAGAAATGTCCTCATAGCAAAAGACAGGCCAACACTCGCCCAACCAGACAAACGGGTACCACCACCTGACCAAGTTGACACATGAACCTGACCAGGACAGTCCACCCCTTGTCAACTTGGCAGCTATACTAATCACTTTAAACCATACCTAATTTCTAAACAGAAAACAATAAAAAACACATTGTTTTCTCGCATAACAATACTCAACTGTCTTGCATATAACCAGAAACACATTAAATCTCTCCAGAATAGGGTGCAAATCCTTGGGTAATATTCATTCTTAAACTTGATATCTTACAACTTAAATAGCATAAGATGAACAAAACAGCATTACAGTCCTTGTTTCTGTAACTGATCATGTGGTTGTAGTTCATATTTATCACTACCTTCTCCCACTACCCATTCCATGTTCCCTTTACCCTCAGCAAGCACTTCAGCTGACTGTGGTTCTTTGCCTGGTGAAGTTTCAGAGCCATTGGTAGCCCTGCCTCAATTGGGTTGTTGCAGTTTTCCATTAATTTTAATTGCAGGGCATGGTAGTGCTAAAAGATGCTCTAGGGGACCTCCTATATTCCAGGAAAACTCTTCTTTACCTCCATTGTGTACCTGCAGTCCTATTTCCCCCTGATAGTCAGGGTCAATCACCCCAGCCAGTAATGTAATTCCCTTCTTGGTTTATTGATCCATGGGTATGAGTAGCAGTCTTAGATTCCAGTTCAATGGAGTCATTGTTGTTTCTCCTGGTGGAAGCACTCCCCCTTTTGGAACTAAAACCTATAGACCAGCAGAGCTCAGGGTCACAGGGACAGGAAGCAAAAATTTTCCTAGTGGATCACTACTGATAATAGTGAGTGGTGCTGCTCCCATTTCCACCCCTTGGTTCTTGGGCCCAGGGATCCTGGCTATGGGAGATACAGTACCCTACAGACACAAATTCAGTGCATACATAGCTTCCTGGAGAACATAACCTCAGCCCTTCAAGGTATTACCACCTAGTTGGCACTGTAATTGAGTTTTCAAAAGGCCATTCCACCATTCTATCAATCCAGCTGCTTCTGGATGATGGGGAACATGATAAGACCAGAGAATTCCACGAGCATGTGCCCATTCCCACACTGCATTTGCTGTTAAGTGTTTTCCCTGATCAGAAGTAATGCTGTATGGAATACCATGACAATGAATAAGGCATTCTGTAAGCCCACAGATGGTAGTTTTGGCAGAAGCATTGCATGCAGGGAAAGCAAACCCATATGCAGAGTGTGTGTCCATTCCAGTTAGAATGAATCGCTGCCCCTTCCATGAAGGGAGTGGTCCAATATAATCAACCTGCCACCATGTAGCCAGCTGGTCATCTCAGGAAATGGTGCCATATTGGGGGCTGAGTGTGGGTCTTTGCTGCTGGCAGACTGGGCACTCAGCAGTGGCTGTAGACAAGTCAGCCTTGGTGAGTGGAAGTTCATGTTGCTGAGTCCATGCATAACCTCCATCCCTACTACCATGATTACTTTGTTCATGAGCCCACTGAGCAATGACAGGAGTTGCTGGGGAAAGAGGTTGACTGGTATGCACAGAACGGGTCATCTTATCCACTTGATTATTAAAATCTTCCTCTGCTGAAGTCACCCTCTGGTGCTCATTCACATGGGACACAAATATCTTCATGATTTTAGCCCACTCAGAAAGGTCTATCCACATACTTCTTCCCAAGACCTCTTTGTCATCAATTTTCCAATTATGGTCTTTCTAAGTCTCTGACCATCCAGCCAAACCATTAGCAACAGCCCATGCATCAGTATACAGACGCACCTCTGACCAGTTCTTCTTCCAAGAAAAAAGAACAACCAGGTGCAACCAGTTCTTCCCACTGGGAGGATTTCCCCTCACCACTGTCCTTCAAGGACACCCCAGAAAGGGGTTGTATGCTGCAGCTGTCCACTTTCGGGTGGTGCCTGCATATCGTGCTGAACCATCTGTAAACCAGGTATAAGTTTTCTCTTCTTCAGTCAATTCACTGTGAGGAACTCCCCAAGAGGCCATAGCTCTGGTCAGGGAAAGAGAAGGTAATGTGGCAGGAGTGGAGACCATGGGCATTTGGGCCACTTCTTCATGTAATTTACTTGTGCTTTCAGGAACTATTCTGGCTCTATCTCGTATATACCATTTCCATTTTATGATGGAGTGCTGCTGCACATGCCCAACTTTATAACTTGGTGGGTCAGAAAACACCCAGCTCATGATAGACAACTCAAGTCTCATGGTAACTTTGTGGCCCACGGTTAAGTGTTCGGTCTCTGCTAAGGCCCGTTAGCAGGCCAAAAGCTGTTTCTCAAAAGGAGAGTAGTTATCTATAGCAGATGGTAAGGCTTTGCTCCAAAATCCTAAGGGCCTGCATTGTGATTCTCCTATAGGGGCCTTCGAAAGGCTCCAAACAGCATCTCTATTTGCCACTGAACTTCCAGCACCATTGGATCTATTGGATCATATGGTCCAAGTGGCAGAGCACTTTGTACAGCAGCTTGGACCTGTCACAGAGCCTCCTCTTGTTCAGGTCCCCACTCAAAATTAGCAGCTTTTCCAGTCACTCAATAAATGGGCTGGAATAGTACACCCAAATGAGGAATATGTTGTCACCAAAATCCAAAGAGACCAACTAAGCATTGTGCCTCTTTTTTGGTTGTAGGAGGGGTCAGATGCAACTTATTCTTCACCGTAGAAGAGATATCTCAATATGCCCCACACCACTGGACACCTAGAAATTTCACTTATGTGGAAGGCCCCTGTATTTTTGTTGGATTTATCTCCCATCCTCTGAGACACAAATGCCTTACCAGTAAGTCTAGGGTTATTGCTACTTCTTTCTCACTAGGTCCAGTCAACATGATATCATTACTATAATGAACCTGTGTGCTGTCTTGTGGGAGGGAGAAATGATCAAGGTCCCTGCAGACAAGATTATGACACAGGCCTAGAGAGTTGATATACCCCTGAGGTAGGACAGTGAAAGTATATTGCTGACCTTGCCAGCTGAAAGCAAACTGTTTCTAGTCATGCTTACTAACAGCTATTGAGAAAAAAGCATTTGCCAGATCAATAGCTGCATACCAAGTACCAGAGGATGTATTGATTTGCTCAAGCAATGATATCACATCTGGAACAGCAGCTGCAATTGGAGTTACCACCTGGTTAAGCTTACGATAATCCACTGTCATCCTCCAAGACCCATCTGTTTTCTGCACAGGCCAGATAGGAGAGTTGAATGGGGATGTGGTAGGAATCCCCACCCCTGCATCCTTCAAGTCCTTAAGAGTGGCAGTAATCTCTGCAATCTCTCCAGGAATCTGGTATTGCTTCTGATTTACTATTTTGCTAGGTAGGGGCAGCTCTAGGGGCTTCCACATGGCTTTTCCCACCATAATAGCCCTCACTGCATGAGTTAGAGAGCCAATTGGGGATTCTGCCAGTTGCTTAGTATTTCTATTCCAGTTATGCATTCTGAAACTGGGGAAATAACTAAAGAATAGGTCCAGGACCCCACTGGACTCACTGTGAGACAGACCTGAGCTAAAACCACATCCATCACCTGACCTCCATAAGCCCCCACTCTGACTGGTGGACTAGAGTGACATTTTGGGTCCCCTGGAATTAATGTCACTTCTGAACCAGTGTCTAATAACCCCCGAAATATCTGATAATTTCCTTTTCCCCAATGCACAGTTACTCTGGTAAAATGCTGTTGGTCTCCTTGGGGAAGGCTTGGAGGAAGAATAACAGTATAGATTTGTGGCAGTGTAACAGGGTTCTCCCCCAGAGGAACCTGGCTTCCCTTCATTCAAGAGCCTCTGGGTCTGTAAACTGTCTCAAGTCTGGAAATTGATTAAGAGGCCATGACTCTATGTTTTTGTAGTTCAAGTTAGACTTCTGTTCACTTGACCTAGAACTTTTTTGTATATACAGCTCAAACAAGAATTTAGTACACTGCCCATTTATTGTATTTCTAGGTATACCATGATTTACTAGTGAATACCACAAATCTCAGTGAGTCAGATTATTTTGACTCCCGCTTTGAGTTTGCTGTCTATTATAATAGCCACATCCACCCTGTCTTTGGAAATTAAGGGCTGCCACCTGGCTTCTGCCAACTTGGGATCTGGTCATCTCCATTGTGTTTAAGAATTCCAGCTCAGTGACAGCAGTTTCCACAGTAATATCTAACATACAGAGAACTACAACTACAGGGCTCTTCAGGGATGATGGCGCTAGTCTCACAAATTTATTTCACACTGTTCTGGTAAAAGGTGCATCTCTGGACATTCCTGGGATATAAGAACAGGCTTTGCATAATAAATCCACTCTAACATTTCAATTTCTCTAAGCCTCTGGATCCCCTCATCTACATTATATCAGGGCAGTTCTGGCATTTCAATCTCAGGTAATGTCAGCCACCTTTTGATCCACGTTTCAGCCAACCATCCAAACAAACTGTTAATACCTTTTCTAACCCCTCAAGCTATAACATTGAATGCAGAATCTCTGCTTAGCGAGCCCATATCAATAAGTTCAGCCTGATCCAGCCTTATATTCCTCCCATTAGCCCACATCCTTAAAATCTATTGCCACACATATTCTCCTGACTTCTGTCTATATAAATTGAAAAACTCACACAGTTCTTTTGGAGTATAACATACTTCCTCATGTGTGATACTTTGTACCTCACCTTTAGGGGCCTGTTGGAACTATAGTCTAGTTATAGGTGTGGAAGAAATCAGGAGTGGTGGGGGTGGGTCATGGAAAGAATTAGAGGTATCTTCCAAGCCATTTGCTTCAGGGCATTCATTTGCAGTTTCATCTGGTGAAACAGGATTAATCACTCTAGGGCTAATTCCTTCAGGTGGAGTTTGGGTGGCCAACTTCTCAAGGCAGGCTGGAGATGGGGCAGCTATGTCCTCAGGGCAGACTATGACAGGGTTATCTAGAGAAGACTCAGCATGACCTATGGTTTCAACTTCTCCACTGACATCATTATCCATCCATATGTTGCCATCGCATTTTTCAGGGTCCCACTCCTTTCCAATCAATGCCTTCACTTTAACAGCAGACACTATGCAAGATTGAGATTTCAATTTAGGTTGTAAAGCTGCTACTCTAACAATAAGATTCTGAGTCTGATTTTCAGAGATCTCAAGACTACAGCTACAGGAAGTAAGATTTTCTTTCAGGACACTCACAGAAACATCTACATTTGTCAGATGGTGCGTAAGCTTCTCGTTTGAAGTCTTAAACCCATCCTTTTCACTCATTATTGTATACAGTGTATCTAACAACAACCAGCCAACATCTCTATACTTCCAATTTCCACAAAACTCTGTAAAAGCATCAAAAACATGATCCCCTAGAGCCTGACTTCATAGAAGCAAAGCATTAGAAAAATTGAATGGTGATGTTTTGACTATCTTTTTTGCCAACCCGCTCCATGGATTGGAAATGTCATTCTGATTATGGAAATCAGAGTCCTTAGTACCTTTGAATCCAGTCAGAGTAGAAAATCAACTGTAAAAACCCATTTTTAAGATTCTGTTTCTTAAGACCCCATTTCTGGTACCAAGTTGTATTAGTTAGGGTTCTCCAGGGTAACAGAATCAACCAGAAATATTTGTAAATATAAAATTTATAAAAATGTCTCATGTAACTGTGGGAACATAGAGTCCAAAAGCTGTAGGGCAGGCTGTGAAGTTGATGATTCTGGTGGAAGGGCTGGATGAACTCCACAGGAGAGGCTCGCCAGCTAAGCAAGAAGAGAACCTGTCCCTTCTGAATTCTCCATAAAAGGCTTCCAGTGGTTAGATTAAGCATCACTCATTAAAGAAGACACTCTCCTTGGCTGATTACAAATGGAATCAGCTGTGGATATAGCTAACGTGATCATGATTTAATTCTATGAAATATCCTCATAGCAAAAGACAGGCCAGCATTGCCCAACCACACAAACAGGTACCACCACCAGGCCATGGTGGTGACTATGAACCTGACTATGACACCTATTTTATCAGAATTAGCTACTAGGATTCTGAGTTGAAGATAAAAACAAACATCAAGTAGTCCATACTCTGAACAGAGTGAATATTATGGAGGGAGGCAGAAAACCACTACCATTGCAGAATTTATTAGAAAACAGCCAAACTGGCTTTGCTACAGCCAAACTGGCTTTGCTACAGTCAATTGTCATACCAGAGGTCTCTGGCATCCATTCATATATGTTGAAATCTAGGTAGGAAGTAAGGAAAGAGATTTGAGTCTGAAACATTGGCTAGCAGAATGTTTGTAGAGACTCAAGGCGGAGTAGGTCAAGAGAGCCAATCACAGAGATTGGGGATAACAATATGAGAAAGAAACACTGGCATTTCATTCCCCTATAGAATAAATAGAATAATTCTGCAGCAGCAAACCTTGCTGATCTTTACCCATGCTTATCTGAGAAGGGGGATGTGCTGGCTTGAAATGACGTATGTACCCTAGAAAAGCCATGTTTAATTCTAATCCCATTTTGTAAAGGCAGCTGTTTCTTCTAATCCCTATTCAGTATTGTATGTTTCAAACTGTAATTAGATCATCTCCCTGGAGATGTGATTTAATCAAGAGTGGTTCTTAAGATGGATTAGGTAGAGGCGTATCTCCACCTATTTGGGTGGGTCTTGACTAGCTTCTGAAGTCCCATAAAAGAGGAAACATTTTGGAGAATGAGAGATTCAGAGAGAGTAGAGAATGCTGCAGCACAATGAAGTGGAGAGTCCATCAGCCAGCGCTTTGGAGATGAAGAAGGAAAATACCTTCTGGGGAGCTTCATGAAATATGAAGCCAGAAGAAGCTAGCAGATGACTCCATGTTTGCTATGTGCCCTTCCAGATGAGAGAGGAACCCTGACCGTGTTCACCATGTACCTTTCCAGATGAGAGAGAAACTCTGACTGTGTTTGCCATGTGCCTCTTCACTTGAAAGAGAAACCCTGGATGCCTTAGATTGGACATTTCTATAGACTTGCTTTAACTGGAACATTTTCTCAGCCTTAGAACTGTAAATTAGCAACTTATTAAATTCCCCTTTTTAAAAGCCATACTGTTTCTGGTATATTGCATTTGGGCAGCTAGCAAACTAGAACAGGGGAAGAGAACTGGAAAGAGATAGAAAGACAGAGAAGAGCTCAACTGTGGAGCAGCTTACACTTTCATCATTAGGCACAGCAAGTTTGTATGTTTCCTGTGGGTCAAGTGGATAATGTAAAAGTTAACCTGGCCTGGGAGGACTTCTGTGCCTCCCAGGACCCCTATTCAAGATGACTATCTGCTAAAAAAAAATATCATCAGTTCAAGAGGCCATGGGGTACCCTGCTGGGGAAATATATGGGGGAAGGAGGAAGAAAAATCTCAGTAGTAAGGGGGAGGTCTTTGTAGGGCACCTAAAGAACTCAAACCTGCCTTCAATGAAAGGCATTTGTATGTCTACCATCACCAGAACATCAAAGGTCAGTCAAGATCCACTAAATAAGCAGCAAAGTCAAGATAGGACCATAGCACCAAGAGAAACCTATTCCATTCCATCATTCTTATTCCCTCCTCCAAGCTCTGACCTCAAAGGAGAGTGTGATCCAAGTGAGAGAGAGAGAAAAGGAAAGGAAGAGAAAAATGTGCTTCTTTCCCATTTCAAGATGAACTCCAGCTATTCTTGGGAAGAGAGGAAGAGGTGATCAACAATTGGAGATGAGATGGAAGTTTAAATTATGTCAACTAAAAACAACCTTTTAATAATTAAAGCTATCAAAGAGTTATGGGGAGCGGCCTGAGCTATCCTGAGGGAGCCACAAAGGGACATTCTGCTTAGTTCACTTGGGACAGAAATGGGAGGAAAAGAATAAACAAACATTGTTATGTTCATATTTATTGGGTTTGTGCTACTAATGCAAATAAAGATAGAGTAAAATAAATATTAAATAATGAGAAAACTCTATAAATACATCCTAAGAGAATAATACATAGATCAATTTTAGTTTTGTTTGGGACAGTAGGAGATAGTCAAAGAGATGCTAAAGAATTTTAAGAATCTAAAATTGCCAATGACAGCTTTATCTCATATGATGTTTATAAATCTGTTTTCACTGGACATAAAATGAAGAAAAAGCTCAGATGCATTGCCGTGAATTCTTTCCTTAAACTGATTGAGCCTCTCCTATGTACCAAGCACTGGAAAACTCACTGGAACCCACCTGGATCCATGCTCTTTTTTCTAGATGCTCAGAAAAGGAACTTTTTAGGACAGGTTAGCAATGGCCACAGAAATCCCAATGGAGTCACAATATTTCATATATGGGGTAAAAATGGCATTGGCCAAGCACCTTCTATGTACTAGGTGCTTTACAAACATTATACAATTTAATCCTCACTATACATATAAATAAATAGGTATCCCTATGTAAAGAATGAACAAATTGAGGCTCAGAATCATCAGGTAAAGTTGCTCAAGCTCATTCAGCCACATAAATTCCAGAGCAGTGATAAGACACCATGTTCATCAGGTTTCAAATCTTCTGTTTTCTCCACTACATCTTATTGACTTTCTATGAAATGGCCACATAGAGGTTAACTAATACATGAAAAAGGTATCTATAACTTACAGTTTGGAGACCAAAGCAATATGGGACCATCCTAATTGTAAGCATCATCGAGTAAATTCCATATAATGTGGCATCACTTTGGATTTTATAGTTAAGGTATGATTACTTAATAAAGACCCATGATGACATGAGTTCATGTGTAAGATGGTCCAGCTAAACCTATGAGATAACTTAGGTGAAAGTTACTGTATTATTTTTTTTAATTTTTGTATTTTATTTTTTTAAATACCAAAAAAACCGCTAACAAATGCAAACATTCCTAGTTTGATCATTCTGTTCTACATATATAATTCACAATATCATCACATAGTTGCATATTCATCATCATGATCATTTCTTGGAACATTTGCATCTATTCAGGAAAAGAAATAAAACGAAAACAGAAAAAAAATGTATACTCCCTTTCACTGATCACTAGCATTTCAAACTAAATTTATTTTAACATTTGTTCCCCCTATTATTTATTTTTATTCTGTATGTTCTACTCGTCTGTTGACAAGGTAGATAAAAGGAGCATCAGACACAAGGTTTTCACAATTACACAGTCACAACTGTATTGTTTTTAATAAGTATTTCAATATATTATAGAATTCTCTAATATGATTGTTGTGAGCCTATGACTAAAAAATTTACAGATATTAGTTTCCTTTGTGGCATTATCACACTATCTATAAAGTTTGCAACTATTTCCCAAACATGAAGAAAAGAGAAAGGAAAGGAAGGGAAGGGAAAACAACAATAATCTGCCCAGGATGCATATTACTGTATTCCTATCTGACATAAAGTATGCAGTCCTTTCTTACATATTTTCAGAGAAATATCATGATGATAAAGCAGTTGGAAAGGCTATATTCTGACCACAGGTATATATTCTTAATTATTAAATAATATCAAAGGAAGATGTTTATAAAGTTATTATCTATACACATCTTAGTACTTAAAACTTTAAACAAGGTGTCCTCATTTTTAAATATTTATTTATTCATCAAGCATTTATAGAGCTATCCTGACCTGGGTGTTGCAAGAGACAAGAAGTAAATACAGCAAAATCTCTATTCTACTGTTTGGATATTGTAGGTAAATAAATTAGATGGGGTAATATGCAGATGTTTATATACAAGATACCATGTAAAAAAAGTGGCATAAGCAATAAATAAATGCAGTATTTGGGGAGGTCAAAATAGAGATTCTGCTGAAGGAATCAAGGAAGGCTCCCTGAAAAAGGCAACATTTGAGCAGGTCTTAAAAATGGACCTTTAAATCTTTCAATTTCCTTTAGTAGCTACTGAAGTAAAAAGAATGTTTTTTTTCCTTTTGACCTATTGATGTAACAGATTATGTTATTAATGTCTTAGTGGTATACCATCCTTACAGTCCCTCCAAAAAATATTTTAGAGAATATGATGCTGAATTCAATTTACATTTTTATTTTGCAATTTTATTTTCATTTTATTTTGGATTTTTGCATGCTTATTCATGTATATTCCAAGAGACTGGTGTATGGTTTTCTTTCTGTGTACCATCTTTATCAAGTTTCGTTATCAGGCTAAAATAAAATCAATCCTGTAGAATTCCATACTTCTCCACACTCTGAATTTATCAAGGGGATCTTGTGTCCCTTGGAAAATATGAAAGCATTCTCTGGCAAAAATATGTTGCTGTGGAACCTTTTTTTAAGGTAGTTCTCTGATAGCATTTTCAGTTTCCTCTATGGGTATGAATACACCAATAGCTCTGTTCAAGTTAACTATCTTTTCCTGAGTTACATGTAGCAATAAATATTTTCAAGAAAATTATCCATTTGATGTCACTGAGATTTTAAACTTTATTTGCATAGAACTTTACATAGTTTTATTTTCACTTACAATCTTTTAATAGATTCTTTCTGCCACATAAATAAAAAAATATTTATTTATTTACTTATTTAATTTTTAATTTTTCCAGGAGGTCTGGTTCTCAGAATGAATAAGATTGGGAATAAAGACATAAAGGTAGAAAAGAAGAGGGTCAGATTTTCATTAAGTTAAATAATTCATTTGATAGCTATGGGAAGAAAAAGAAAAGCAAATTTAGGCCTTCCATATGATAGAAAGTATTAACTTTGTAACATAATGATTACTTTCTTAAGTTACTATTTTATTATCTCTGCTTAAATGAGTGGTGTATCTTAATAGACGAGTACATTTATCAAATTAAATGTCTTCAAATATTGGTGGTGTAGGCTAAGACCTATACTTATCCAGAGAAAAGTACCCTGAAAATCAGAAAATGTCTGTGCCAACCATGGTACAGGAGCTAGGAAAGCTGGTTTGAAGCATTTTGCTTAACCTCTAATGAGGAAATATAAAAAATATTTTGCATCTTTTAAAAAGGATGCAAAAGGGTGGTGCAACGGTGGCTCAGTGGCAGAGTTCTTGCCTGCCATGCCGGAGACCCGGGTTTGTTTCCTGGTGCCTGCCCGTGTTAAAAAAAAAAGATGGTAAATAAGAAAATTCCAAAGTTTTCTTTTAAAGTATATTTAAAGAGATATTTTGCTGGCTAATATTAAGAAACTTGCTTCTCTAGCATAATATTTGCTAGCATCTAGCAAATCACACGCTTTGATGCTTTTAGCCAAACTGGTTGAAATTAAAATTATTAAAGAATTGGTATTTTGTTGTGAGCCATCTCAAAGCAGCACTGTAATTCCTTTCTCATATATGGCAACTGGCAATGTTAAATACAGGCCTGTCTCCATATTGAAATAAGTGTAACCATTTCAGCAGAAAGCTTCCGTTATTTATATTGTTGGCCCTCTTCTATCAGCAAGCACAAGCACAATGAAATCCTGGAACAAATGAGCTTATTAAGATCATGGTTAGACATATCGTTTTTCAAATCACACTCTACACGACAGATATGCTGGCAAAGCTGTAATAAATGTCAAGGCTGAAGGCATCCACCATTTTTTTCTGCAGCCTGATGGCTTGGCTAGAAAAGCTTTTCATAAATTTTAGTGCACACCTGTCAAGTGGCAGGTGTGATAGTCTGCTATCACGGAGACTGAGCTGTGATTTCTGGGCTGGAAGCACTGTCATCATTTTCAGTGCAATCAAGTGCTTTTCTCTGTTTGTGACCAATGAAATCTATGTGATCACACTGAGAATCTGCGCATCTTGGCAGATCTGCCAGTGGTACTCATCACATGGAGATTATTTTAGATTGGCTGCCATGAAGTGTTATTTCCCATTCGTTAACACAATGGGGTTTCATGACTGCAACAACTGAGACATTCATTTGTATGTGCATTTTGTTCTTGTTGTGGGCACAAGAACCCATTCTATCTTTCCCACATGCCTTTAACTTTTCACAATCAATCCCCTCCCTGAAAAAACTGCAGTGCTAATTATATCACATTTTTCTGAAGAGGAAAAGGGAGAGGGAAAAAAGCCTTATTTGTCTTAACAAGCAGAATTTATGTTAGAAATAAACTTTGTGATAGCAATTATGTAAAATAAAATTATATTTCATATACATGCAGACATACATGTGAATGGTTAGAAAAATTCTGAGAAGATCCTCGTTAAGATGTTTATTATAATACCACTAAAGAGAAGGGAAGATTTGAGTTTAGGTAAGTCAAAGGGGTTTTTCTCCATATTATGGTAATGCTTGGATTTCTAAAATGAGGCTATATTCATATATTCCTGTGTAACAAAAAAGTAAATTTAAAAACAGGAACCTAAATATTGATACAAAAAAGAGAATAGGGCCCCATAAGACCATACTTTAATGAATAGTGCCATATGTTTATGTAATACTTTCAAACATATTGTATCACTAGATCCTCATAGAAATTTGGGGAAAGGATTGGGTCAGATATCAGCATTCCCATTTAAATAGATGAGAGCTGAAAGTTAGCAAGCTTCAGTGATATGTCTGCTTTCAGTTACGGTTCCAAGCTGGGATTCAGATGCCAGGTCATCTGACATCTCATCCAAGATTTCACCCCTCACACTTCTATCCACTACTTCATTTTTTTCTGCTCTGAATGCAACAACACAACTTGTTCTTACTTTTTCTCTATTTACTATAACATATTGAGAGTTTTAAAACAATCACATAATCCAATCGATATGCAAATAGACTACATTCACACTAAAAACCCCTTGGTGACCTTGACATCTCATCCGAAACCACTGGCACTTATCCCAGTGATTTTCAATTCTGCAATCTTGGCACTGTTTTAAATTAGAATTGAGCTGGGGATGGAGAGAAATAATTGAGTGAATTAAAACTCTCCAAACAACAACAGTAAATAAGTCAGCAATGAAAACCAAGTGATCATAACTGTCATATAGTGGTGGTTCACCATGCTTTACAAAAGCACCGCACTACTCTTTAGCCCTGTCACTATTTGAATGTATCCTCTCTGAGTTCACCTCACAAGGCAAAGAGCAAGCAAATACTTGTCTATCCTTTGGAGCTGCTAAATGCAGCTCTTAAAGACTGGAAAAATCGAATCTCACTCTCAACCAAGTCTTAGGGCATGCTTACTTCAACATTCACTCTGGCAGACATTGACTGAACAGTACTTACTATCAACTGAATTAAAAATATGTTATGCTTTGTTCAAATTTTGAGAGCACAACTGTTAAGAGGTCACAGTAAGTAACAGCCACAAAACGCAGGTTGAAAACTACTGCTTCATCCCTTTCACAAGAGAGCTGCTGCTGGTACAGTAACTCAGAAGTGGTGAAGCAATTGCCATGAGTGTCTGTTAAACTGGTATCTGCATCTCTTGGGGATGGTATGATTTCTATATTCTGTGCTTTCTCTTTTAGTCCCACATAGCACTAGCAGTTGCTCACGGAGGTCCTTCTTGACTCATTTTGAAGAGCTCCAAGATCCCTATCTTTTGTTGCTAGGCACAAACTTACCACTTTTGAAAAGCAATGATCATTTGATTTTTATTTCCAACATTTTCATATGTTTTATCAAAATAGTAAATATTTATTTAACATGCCAGAATATTTCTAATAACTTTAATAAGAAAAGTACTACTAATATCTAGATTTCATAAATGGGAAAACTGAAGGGCAGAGAGGCAAAGGAACTTGTCCAAGAACATAGGCATTAGACGCAGGCATCTTGCTTCTGAGTCAGTGGTTTTAACCACCATGTGATATTATTACATTAAGTGACTTCTCTGCCCACTGGTTTTCCCTCTGCTGTGTTTCCATTTGGAGCATAACATTGTAATTTCTAAGGACCCCAAGCCTCTTCTGTGGCCTAATGTGTTAAACAGTGTTCTGTAGAGAAAGAGAACCAGCAGATGAGGTCTGTAAATATGATTTATAGAGTGTCTCATGCAACCATGGGAATGGAAGAGTCCAAAATCCTAGGGCAAGCTGTGAAGCTGGTGGCTCCAATGAAGGGTCTGGATGAACGTCACAGGAGAGGCTCACTGACTAAAGAAGCAGTAAAAAAATCTCTCTTCTCTCTTAAAAGCCCCCACTGATTGGATTATGTCACTGTTGGAGGCATGCCTTAGTTGATCACAGATGTAATCAGCCACAGATAGCAATCAACTGACTGATGATTTAATACACCAGCTTTCTAGTTTATCAACCAGCCATGAAATAGCCTTTAGCAATTGGATTTGCTGGATCATGTGGCCCAAGTGGCAGTGCAGCTTGCACAGCAGCCAGGATATGTCTCAGATCCTCCTTTTGTTCCAGTCCCTACTAAAGCTAGCAGCTTTTCTGGTCACTCAGTAAATAGGCCAGAATAGCACACTCAAATGAGGAATACGTTGTCTCTGAAATGCAAAAAGACCAACTAGGCATTGTGCCTTTTTTTTTTTTTGGTTGGAGCTACCAGGTTCAGAGCTTGGCTATGGATTTTGGGCTCTTTGGTTCCCACAGTTGAGTGAGATACTTTTATAAATCTCTTATTTACACATCTCTCCTGCTGGTACTGTTTCTCTAGAGAACCTTGAGTAACACAGCATGGTACCAGGAGTGGTTCTTGAAAAACAGAATCTTAAAAATGGGTTTTTACAATTGGTAGTCTACTCTGACTAGACTCAGAGGCAGTAATGACTCTGTTTCCAAAGATGGTACTGACAGTCCGTGGGGTGAGTTGACAAAAGAGATACTCAAAATATCACCATCAGAGTCTATTAATTATATGCTTCTACAAAGCAAGCCCCTGAGTGAGAATGTTTTTGACACCTTTACAGAGTTTGGTGGAATTAAGACATATAATAATGTTGGCTGGATGTTGTTAGATACACTGGATACAGTGATGGGGGAAAGAAATGAGCTGAAGGCTTCAAATTTACACCTTAAGTGCCATATGAATGATGTAAAAGTTTCTATGTGTGCCCTGAAAGAAAATCTTATTTCTTATGGTTGCAGACTTGAGATCTCTGAAAACCAGACACAAAGCCTCATTGTATAAGTAGCAGATTTACAATGTAAACTAAAATCTCAACCTTGCAGAATGTCTGCTGTTAAAGTAAGGGCTTTGCTTGAAAAAGAATGGGATCCTGAAATGTGGTATGGTGATACATGGCTTGATAATGATAGCAATGGGGAGACAGGATCCCTGGAATCTGATGAGCCTTTGCTAGATAGCCCTGTAATGGACTGCCGAGGAAAGAGATTCCTGACTTTAGCCTGCCTGGAGGAAAAACTTCCTGGCCTCCAGTCTCACCAGAGGAGTCTGCCATCCAACCTCCACCTAGCAGGATTAACCCTTCAGTGCCTGCTAACCCTGTACCACCTCCCCTGGGGAAACAGCCCTCATTCCTCTGCCTGGAGCAACTAATCCTGCTTCACCAGATGAAACTGCAAGGAATGCCCCAAGGTAATTGACTTGAAAGACATTTCTATTTCTTTTCATGATCCACCCTCTTTTCTTCAAGACCTATAACTAGATTAAAGTTCCAACAGGCCCCAATAGGTGAGGTACCATGTATGACCCATGAGGAGGTACGCTACACTCTAAAAGAACTGCATGAGTTTTCTAAACTATGTGGCCAGAAATCAGAGGAATATGTGTGGGAATAGAGGAGTCCAAAATCCTAGGGCAAGCTGTGAAGCTGGTGGCCCCCATGAAGGGTCTGGATGAACTGACTAGATTATCTTGGGGTGCACCGTGTTTGCTTGCAGGTGTAATCAGCCACAGATGTAATCAACTGACTAATGATTTAATACACCAGCCTTTCAGTTTATTAACAAGCCATGAAATATTCTCGCAGCAATGGGCAGACCAGTGCTTTCCTGACCACACAACTGAGCATAATCACTTGGGCAGGTTGACACCAGAACCTACCCATCACATGCAATGTATTGAAAAATAAACTACTTTAATTAAACTCTGAATTTTGAAATTAAAAGTCTGGCTCTTTTGTATACTCAAAAATCTAAAAAGTGAGTAAAATGCTGAGTTTAATTATTAAAGTACAATATTTCCCCCGGAATGATTAGGTGGTAACTCCCAAAGCCACTTTGTTGGAGTGACACACTTTCTACATCATCTTCTACCTCAAAGTCCCATGAAAACATGAGAAGGAAAACATGACCTTAGAATCCCTCTTCATCATTTTTAGTACCTTGTAAGAAATATTCTAGTGCTGTATGCACATGTGCCTTTTCTTTCAATAGCTTTTGAAGTTGTTACTTGATGGGGATTGAAGAGGATTGTTGATAAGACAGAGGACACTCACTCTGATTCCATTCCAGAAACTTATACTCTATTTTAGATGAAATAAAGGATTATGTATACATTAATTGTAGGAAAGGTTTAATGGAAGCTCTGGCACTTGAATTCATTGCTTATTTCCAGTATAAAATGAATGTCTTAATCAATGCCTTTGACACATTTTGGTGGGTGCTTTCCTCTTCTCTTTTCCTCACTGGTGCTGGGTGCACAGAATACAATGATGGTGACTATGGCACAAACCCTACCCTTCAGAATTTCTATTGATTTCCTCAGTAATTTCAGCACCCAAGTCACATGGTTTCCAGGGGCACCTTTAAGTTCATATTTTAACTTACCAACTTTCAAGGTTCTAATTCTAAATTGCAGTAATTGATCCATTATCCTTTCTAGCTGTCATCCCAATGGCCTTGAAAACAAATACCTACATTTTACCTAAACTGGTGATCAAAAATTGTAGATGAACAAAGCAGTGGAAACTACCTATCCAAAGGAAATGCTCATTAAATACTGACAAGGAAACTATTAATACTTGAATAGTTTCATGAGTGTAATCAGAATACCTGATTGATTCAAAACCATGGTCCCTTGGCAGCCTATGCAATCCTGAACAAAATGGGGCTTTTCCCAGTCAAGCTAGATCTCTGAGTTCAGGATTTAAAGGAGACATAAGACCTATAAATAGCTCCTTTGCTACAGCGCTCAATACTTGAGAAATTTAAGCAGACGGCAAGTAGCTCAGCTGGTTCATTTTTTGATGTTCTTGCAATAAAGACTTGGCTGAATGCCTCTTAAAAAAAATTTTAGGGTTTTGTTGTATTCAATTTGACTTGAAACTATAGTTTTTATTTAAGAAGGGTGTGGGCTAATTAGTTTTCTTTTGTAAAATATAGCCACCATTTGAGTAGGTGAATTATAAAAATGCTAATGTTCCCCTAGCTGTGTTGCTGGCTGCAGTTCTAATATCCTTCCCAAGGATAAGCAATACTCACAAGGTACGTACTTCTGATTTATGAGCACCCCAAGACCCTGGTTCAATTGTTATTTGACTGGGCTTGTATGAAGAAATAATAAAAGAAAATCTGAGATGTCATCACTGCTTTACAGGCAGCTAGGTGAGTAATTTACCACTAAGAAAGACAAGGCAAGAAAAGGAAACTAGCTACATATGTTAAGCCCAATCACATAGCAAATGCTCAGTACATTATAGATTTAATCATAAAAACTGTCACTGACTCTATGACAGTACTGTGCTACAGGGTTATATACTTCAGATAAATTAATTTTCACAAATCTATGAGGCAGGTACTTTCTGTTTTGATACATAGAGAACCTGAGGCTCAGAGAGACTGAATAAATTGCTCAAGGCCATTCAGCTATTTAGCAGGTCAATCAGAACAGGAACCCTAGTCTGTCAAATCCACAGCTTACCTCTTGCCTGAACCAGTCTGCTATTAAGATTGAGAAGGTAACTCATTGTAAACTGTTAGTCTCTTTGACACCATTGAAGGAAAGTCCATTTACAGTCACTATTTCACTAAATAATATAGTTAAACCTTACCGTGACAGGTCACAAGACAACAAATACTAATTGCCTGTGTCCTTCTACTTCTTTTTCTAAGTTTATAGAAGAATAAATAAATATACAAAGTGTATTATTTTAAAAATTTGTAACATCATTTTTCTGTTACCTCTGTAATTTTTAACTTAATAACACTTGGATATCCTTTCAAGTTAACACATACAGATCCAACATATTCTTTCTCATAATTGTATCCTATTTTAATGATATGGACAAACCACTTGCATCTAAACATTCTTCTGTTAGAAGGTATCCGCATGGTTTCCACATTTTGCTCTGACAAACAACACTATAAAGAGTCTCTTTATATAAATGTGTACATGCACACACACACATGCGTGAAGAGAAAGATTTTGGAGATTTTATTCTCACTGATAGATTCCAGAAGTAAAATGCATGGCCAAATAGATGGTCAGCTATTCCATGGTCAACCTGATGGATGAAAAGTGATTTCTCAGTACTATTTTAATTTACATTTTCTGACTAGTAATGATGTTAAACACATTTACATTTCACTTGCTACTTAATATCCATTATATTACTTGGCTATTTTTCTATTTGGCTTTGCTTGTATTTATTAAGCTGCAAAAGTTCATTGTGTAATAGTCTCAAGCTCTGTGAAGATCTGATATTTCATTGTACTTGCAAGGTAACAATTTCTTATACTTTGGTGGATACTGGCAGAAGACATAAGACTTTTGGGTCAGAAATAAAGGACATTATTTCTCATGGAACAGGTAAAAGTATGAGCCTCAGCATATTTTTGTCATTTCTCCTTGCTCCCAAGCCCCATAGGAATAACCCAGATGGGGCCAGATGGGGCCTGAACATAAAGTAGTATGTGCTAAAGAGAGAAACCCTGAGCTCAAGGAGCCCAAAGTTTTTATACTGGACAGTAAATATGCCTGCCTTTTGCTCTAGAGAGAAGCGTTACCTCTATTCTCCAAAGCTGTGAGCAAAGCTGTCTTTTGTTCCAAGGATAGACACTATCTGTATTTCTGTATTTTCTAAGGCTGTTTGATATATAAACATCCTTGTAAAGATAGCCCATAACAAAGGGCAGTTACTGCCTGTGTTAGTTTGCAAGCTGCCGGAATGTGATATACCAGAACTGGAATGGCTTTTAAATAGGGGAATTTAATAAACTAAAAGTTTACAGTTCTAAGCCTATAAAATTGCCCAAACTAAGATACCAGCAATAGGTTACCTTTACTGAAGAGAGGCTGATGGGTAAGGAACAGCTGGGTAGTCACACAGCTGGCATCTGCTGGTCCCTTGCTCCTGGGCTCCATTGCCTTCAGCCTCTGTTCCTGTGGGGATTCCTTTCCTTTGCTTCTCAAGGGCTGGCTTTCATCTCTTGGCTTCCCTTGTCTCTCTCCAGGTTCTGGCTTGCTTAACATTTCATGGCAATGTCTGCTGGTCTCCAAATATCTCCAAATATCTGTGTCTCTGTTACCTAGTGTCAGCATCTGTGTCAGCTCTGGTCTCTATTGTCTCTGAAGCTTCTGTCATTTCTGACTTTCTCCAAAATGTTTCCTCTTTTAAAGGACTCCAGTAAACTATCAAGACCCACCTAGAATGGGTGGAGTCACAGCTCCATATAATCAAAGGTCACATCCACAATTGGGTATGTCGCATCTCTGTTGAGATAATCTAATCAAATTTCCAAGAGTACTGGATCAGAATTAAAAGAAATGGCTGCTTCTACAAGACTGTATCAGGATTAAAACATGGCTTTTCTAGGGTCCATAATACTTTTAAGCCAGCATAGTGCCTCACACATAAGATGTGCAGACACACTAAGGACGTGGAAAATTATCTCCCAGCTGTTAGAGATATCAATCTTTTATCAAATACATTGCCTGTATTATTCCCAATTACTATTTATGCTAGCATTTATATTTTGTCCTTTACTATCCTTCTTATAGCCCTTGGTCTGATATGTATTCTATGCACATATTAAATCCAGTGCAAGAATGTGGTAATCATAACCCTAATTTTGGATACAAGTTATTACTTTGCTCCTGATCTAAATGGAAGAGATATTATTTAATTGCTGTTTTATGAAAATGTTCCTTCATTATATCTGGTGTGTTTTGCTCTAGCAAGTGAGGAATAAAAGGGATAGAAGGGAAAGCCCAGGGGTACTTTCACCCATTCAAAATGGAATAAAGACTTAAGGTTCATAATTCCTTTCTTTTGATGTAATTGCTATTAATAAAGAGGATTAATAATGTCAGGGACCCACATAGAGGAAGGCACAGAGGCCATTTTGTAGGGCTTGAAGCGTCTACAACTTGGTGAGGTAAGTGTAAGAATATAAACACAACACTGTCATGGCCTGTTCCAGGGCTTAGGGAGAAGCCTATCCAATTGCCCAGCCTTGAAACATCAGTTATAAATCTTTAACTTCATGATAAATCTGCTCTTCCTGATAAAGAGAAAACTGAAACAGGTGACAATATGATGGTTTTCCTTTTCCAGACTGTAGTGCTTCCTTATTAGCTCAGCGATACTGTTGCCATCTTTCATGGACAATATTCTATAGCCCCATGCCCTTTCTGACCTTGGATTATGCTGAGAAAATGACATTTTATGAAGTCTATCCAATAGGATTACCATAGTGGTGTGTGAGAATGAGGAAATTTGTGCTACCACAGTTCATTTTGTCAGGGTCCCTCCTGTGTCCCTTTTTATAAGGGTGAACTCTGTGCTAAATGAATTTGGAAGGTAAATAAGGTGTGGAAATAGTCATGGAAGCATCAAAATATGGGGAATGATAGTTAGGAATGTGCAGGAAATATGTCAGGATAAACTTTTCAGGCAGCCTGTGTTCCTCCTGTTTAGCCTTTCTGATGTTTATGTATATATCGGATTTTTACATTTTTAACAGCATATAGTGAAACTGCCTCCTTTGCTCTGAATTGCACCAGTCACTTTGTCCATGTTTCACAATTATTTTTTAATCAATAATACTGATTGATTGTCTAATATTTGCTTGATATTGTATAAGCCACTGACATACAAAGAACATTGTAATATTTGTTACCCTTACAGAATTTACAGTCTTACAGAAATAAAACCAGTACAAAGATACCTCCAATACCAAATAGAATGTGCTTACTGGCATGAAAAAGCATAGAAGCTTATCTGAATTTAAAGGAGAAGGGTTTCTTAGAATGAGTAGCATTTAAGTTGAAACCTGAAAGATGAAGTTTGTCTGCAAGAGACACACAGAGAAAGTGTTCCAGGTAGAGGGAAGGGCAAAACGCTGTTGGCAGAAAATTGTAAGGAACAGGAAATAGTCTAGTTTAGTTGGAGGATACAGTAGAATTAGAGATAAAGCTGGAAAGACTGTGGAGTTACATCTCTGAGGTCTCCGCACGTCAGTTCAAGCCTACATGTTAATATGGTTTTTAGTGGGGAGTCATTTTCAGCAGGGGAAAAACTTCAACAGGAGAGCACTTTTGGAAAGTAAATGTAAAAGACAGTACAGTAGATTAACAGAATGATAGCTACCCACCCACCCACCCCAAAAATGGGAGGCCAGTTTAGAACTTAACAGAGCAAGCATTGTAGTAGAGCAAAAAGGCCATGTGTAATTCTCATTACAGAATTACAGAAATTAAATCACATGATGATAATGGGCCAGGTAGTGAGAAAGAAAATGACTGAGCTTTCTGAGATTTTGCAACTTTAGGATTCTAAAAGGTAACTTAGTTTATTTGTAGTACATTACCACATTTACTTATGCATTTTTCTTTTTTTCTCAATTCTGTGCCATTCTATTTATATTGCTTCCCCAATTCCCCCTTTTTCCCCCCTTCTCCCAACTTTCTTGGTTACATCCTTAGTGGCATTGCAAAATAAAGACCTCCTGCTACCCATCATAGACACTGTGTGATGTCACTGAGAAAGTAGGAAGCTCAATTACACTTCTTAGGGGCATATGATTTCCCTTAAGATCAAGAAAATTAAGTAATATATACAAGTGACAATAACATGCAAGCATAAATACCATCAATTATCTCTAAATGTACAAAAAAGAGCACCAAAAGATAACTTCCCATGGAGGAGAGAAATAAAAACACAGAAACCCAGAGAAGACAATGGAGTGACTAACAGCTGATGTCAGGTGCTGATCTGCAAAATCTCCATGATCAAAGAGTCAAAGTGCTGAAACAACACCAATATGTGGTTCGGAAGGTAGGTCGATGTTAAAGGTGGAGGCATTGGTAGGGCACATGACTTAATGGAGAACCTCTCAACAACCGTCCATTTCCAGTCCATTCTACTTTATCTCTTTACCTCTACCATGTGTTTATCATCCCAGCCATACCCAGGATGCAAACGATGGATTCAACAGGAAAGATGATCTAACACTCTAAAATATTATAAAATATCATCAAATTTACCATGGTAGCAATCTTCTCTTTTTCCTCTCTCTTTTACCCTTTCAACATTTTCACTAAGAAATCATCTCACACGTACAGCCCATCCACTGTTCACAATCAATGGCCCACAACATCACCACATAGTTGTGAATTTACCACCATGAGCATCCCCAGAACACCTGCATCACTCCAGAAAAAGAAACAGAAAGAAAAAGGATCTCACATATTCCCACCTCCCCTGTCTTTCCCCCCAACCAACCGCCAGCACCTCAATCCACCCAACTTTCTTTTAACTCCTTGTGCTGGTTTGAATCTGTGGTGTAGCCAAGTCCTTTAATCCTCACTCAATATTGCTGAATGGGAGCTTTTTGATTCTCCATAAAGATGTGACTCATCTAATTGTGGTGGTAACTTTTGATTAGATGGCTTCCACAAGGATGTCTCCACCCATTCAAGGTGGGATTGCTTACTGGAGCCCTTTAAGAGGGAACTATTTTGGAAAATATGCAAAGCCCATGCAGCCAGAGACCTTTGGAGATGAAGAAGAATCTTGTCCCCAGGTGAGCATCATGAAACAGGAAGTCTGGATAGAAAACTAGAAGATGTTGCTATGTTCGCAACGTGCATTCCTAGTTGAGAAAGAAACCCTGAACATCATCAGCCTTCTTGAACCAAAGTATCTTTCCCTTAATGCCTTAGATTGGAC
Organism: Tamandua tetradactyla; assembly: GCF_023851605.1. Taxonomy (NCBI): domain Eukaryota; kingdom Metazoa; phylum Chordata; class Mammalia; order Pilosa; family Myrmecophagidae; genus Tamandua; species Tamandua tetradactyla. Next base: position 153,049,119 of record NC_135329.1, on the reverse strand, counting down.
ATTTCTATAGCCTTGTTTTAATTTGGACATTTTCATGACCTTAGAACTGTAAACTTGCAACTTAATAAATTCGTCTTTTGAAAAGCTGTTCTATTTCTGATATGTCACATTCTGGCAACTTACTAACTAGAATATCCCCCATCGTCCTCAGACACAAGGCCCTCAGAAACACACAATCACACTACAAAAGCCATACAGCCACACAATCCTCTTCAAAAATCAAGGCCACTGGCACACAGCTCAATAGCCCCAGGCAGCCCCCTCTAGCCCCTCCAACATAGCACAAACCAAAAAGGGATATCTATACAATGTATAAGAATAACCCCCAGGATATCCTCTCCACTCTGTTTGAAATCTCTCAGCCACTGAAACTCCATTTTTTCTCATTTCTCTCTCCTCCTTCAACCTTAGCCAAGAAGGCCCTCTCAATCCCATGATGCTGAGTCTGAGCTCATCCCAGGAATCTCATCCCATGTCGCCAGGGAGATTTATACCCCTAGGAGCCATGTCCCATGCAGTGGGGAGGGCAGCAAGCTTACCTGCCAAGTTGGCCCAGAGAGATGGGCCACATCTGAGCAACAAAAGGGGCCCTGCAAGAGTGTTTCCCAAGCATTACCACAAGTAGGCTTAGCTTCACTCCTGCAGGAACAAGTCCCATAGGGGCAAACCCCAAGATCGAGGGCCCAGCCCCACTGAGTTAGTTATCCCCACTGCTTGTGAGAATACCAGGAATTCCCCACATGAGGAAGTTTAGCATTTACTCCCTTCTCCCTAGTCCCCCACAAGGGAACCATGTAAATACTTTGATATTCTCTGCCCAAATCACTTTAGAACACATTGGGGAAGCACACCAACACGATCTCATGCCCCAACTAAGATTCCATGCAATTATGGTGTTCAAATGAACTGACCATTCAAGTCAAACCAGATAATGCACTATAAAAAACACAAACCAAATGAACATCTCTCCCTTTGGTCTCACACAGAAATTCAAGTTTCAAAATATGGACCATATCATCTTTTACCCTGTATTCTGATTTACCCTAACCCTATCCAGATCAGCTTCATTCATATCACTAGTCAAAGTCTGATCACTTTCTCAACACTGTAACAGCTGCTGTGTCGAGTAATTCTGATTTTCACAGCTTCAGAGCTCCAACTCGAGTCTTAGGTGTTATATAAATACCCAAAGTTTCAGGGAATGACCAGGTTATATACAAAGAGCTCAGTAACTCAAAATTCATAAATAACAGAATAGATGTGACTGTTGTAAGAGCTTATAATCTAGGACCCTTTACAATAAGTTCCAACCTGATAACCTGTGCTCTCAACTTCAGTTCTCTGAGTTTGCATATTATAGTTAGCCCATATGAGTGAGGCGTGATAATATTTGTCTTTTTGTTTCTGACTTTTCATTCAACATACTGTACTCAAGTATGTTGCATTCACCTAGTTGCTTGCCTCACAGCTTCTTTCTTTCTTGCAGCCACTCCGTAGTCCATTGTATGTATACACCACTGTTCCCCCTTCCATTCCTCAGTCACTGTACCCTTAGGACAACTCCATCCATTGTGAATTTCAAACACTGCCACCATAAGCATCAGTGTGCGAATGTTCATTCCTGGCCCCACACTCATTTCCTCCAGGTATATATCTAGCAATGAGGTTGCAGGATCATATGGCAACCCCACCCCTAGCCTCCCATAGAATCACCACACTGCCCTCAGGAGAGGTTGTACCTCTCAGCTTCCCTACCAATGAATAGGTACATCTCTTTCTCTATATTTTTTTAGCACTTGTTTCTCTCTGTTCATTTTTAAGGAGTTTTACCTGCACATCATACAATCTAACCTAAGTAAATAGTCATGCCTTTGCCACCATAATCTTTATGAAGATATTTCCTTTTCTTCTGCAAAGAATCCGTACCTCTCCCCTGTATCCCCCACTTGTTAACATTTAGTTTTGACATAATGCTTTTGTTACATTCTGTGGAAGCTTATTACAGTGTTACCACTGACTAAGGGCCCAGGCTTAAATTGATTGTATTTTTTCCTGTAAGGGGCAGGCTAAGCACAGTCTGCTGCCTTTCCCTGGGATTCACCTATACATCCTGTGCTCAGGACCAGGTGTGCCAGCCTGGTGTGATAGAACAGAACCCCTAGTAGATAAGGGGTTACTAGGGCAGCCTAGTAACCTACTGGCAGTCCCCTTATATCCCCTCCCCTATTGTCCCAAGCATATGTAATCATTCACCAGAAATAGTCTGACTCTGGTTGGCATGTTTTATGACATCCAACTGATTGGGCCGATGAGTCCTGAACACCCTGGTGCTATATCTGTCCCTGGGAGGGAGGACTAGGGCTTCCTCCACTACAAGACACAATCACAAGAGAGGTGTTGCATGTAGAACATCTTCCTGCAGCAATCACAGACTGAGACCCATTGGCTGTGGAGAATTGATGCCCATAAGTGAAGCTGGCCTTCCTCTGTCTCTTTATGTGAGTAAACCATTTTTCCATCAGGGACAGTGTGAGTCATGCTTGTGTAGGTGACCTAACACTTTGGAGTGGGCTGACATTTTTCACATGTCTCTCCTTCTGGCTGACATTATGTCTATGAAGTGCCTCTTTCCATGTGTTTGTTTGTTAATGCTGTCAGAAATTCAAATATATCAGATATGTGTTGGCTTTTATAAAGGAAATTTGTAAAGTTACAAATTTATAGTTCTAAGGCCATAAAAATATTCAGACTATGGCATCTAGGGAAAGATACCTTGACTTGCAAGTCCTTTGACTTCTGGTTTCAAACAGGGGGCACTTTCTGCTTGCATCTACAAAGTTCTCTGTCTCTATCAGCTCTGAAGCTTTTTCCAAAATGGTTCCCTCTTAATGGACTCCAGTAAGAGACTGACCCTGAATGTGTAGAGACATATCTCCATGGAAATCACTTAATCAAAAGGTCCCACCCATGATTGGGTGAGTCACATCTCCATTGAAACAACTTAATAAAAAATATCCCACCCCTCAGTCCTTCTATGAGGCTCTAGGAGAGGTGTGCATGGTGGTGGCAGCAGTGGTGGATACTTATGGTCAGGTTGAGTCCCTCCCACAGCTGCCCCATTCTAAGTGCTGACATTAATTGTGTAGCTACTGTGTGCCTGGGCTCTCAGAGAGGAGGTGATTTGTAAGTGGTTGCAGCCACTGGGAGCTGAAGTGGGACTCATACCCCAGAATTGCCTTCTTTTCCTTGCATTACTTGGTCTCAGGATGCCGGGTATGCCACAGACTGAAGGAAACACAATACATTGTCAACCAAAGAAGAAAAATGGAGAGAATGAAGGGTAGGACAAATCAGTCTGAGTTTAAATTGCTGTTAAAAAACAAGCAGTCACAGCTGAGGCTCAAAGGCAAACAGCTTCTGAAGTCAATTAAGTCACTGAATAACACCATCTGCTGGGCATGCCAAAAAATGTAGGGGAACTGCTGGGCTTACCAGAGCATTTCCATCCCTATCCCAGGTGCAGTCATAGCTGATTTATATACCCTGCACAGGTACCCAGCCCTGTTTTGGTTGAGAAACACAGACAACCCAACTGTCAAAGCAGTGTCTTAATACAAATGCAGGTCTTGCTGAATGGCAAAAAGCAGATCACTCTTAGATTGGCGGTTGGCTGGCGAAGTGGAAATTCTCAGTCCCATAGTCTGAGACCTTTCCACATGGAAGTCTGGAAAACATCTGACACATTGGGCCCACAGGTGGGGTCTTGCTCAGGGTGTACAGTGCCCATTCCCTAACCCCAGAGTTGGTAGCTCCCAGCACACACAGACAGCAGCAGTGTTGTCTGATTGTGATCTGGTGTGGGCCCTGCCCAGTGCACTGCCGCAGTTGGAGAGAGACAGGGTTATAGGGAATAGGTGGCCCAGGAGCATCATCTGCTGGGAAGACAGGGAAAGTGCACTCTGGCAGACAGCTTTTCAGACTTTCAATGCAAACCCAAGCAAATATAAAATAATAGGTGAGTGAGGGAAATCAACTCTTGAAATAATATTATCAAAATAGCAAATGCCTAGAAATCAGCAGGAAATGATAAAGCACATGAAGATGCAAGAAGAGATGGCCAAGAGCAATGATCAAATTAAAAAGTCAGAGGAGACACCAGTTTTGGAACAACTAATCAAGGAAGTACACAAAAATCTTGTAAATAACTTCAAAGCATTGCCTAAGGACATAAAGGTATCAAGAAGACACTAAAAATCATAAAGAAGAATTTTAAAGAGTAAATAGAAAACTAGCAGATCTTATGGAAATAAAAGATAATGTAGAACAAAGCTAAAATATAGCAGAGACAAACAACAAGGGATTTGCAGAAGCAGAAGAAAGAATAAGTGAACTGGGCAACTGACGGAACACACAAAGGAACAAATGGTGAAGAGGTCGGAAAAATTCTAATAGGATCTCAGGGAAATGATGGACAACATGAAGCACACAAATATAAGAATAATTGGTGCCCCAGAAGGAGAACTGAAGAGTAAAGGGCTAGGAAGACTATTTGAAGAGATAATTGGGGAAAACTTCCCAAGCCTTATAAAATACATAAATAAGAAACCTAATGAACTCCAAATAGAGTAAATCCAAATAGACCCACTCCAAGACACATACTAATCAGATTGTTAAATGCTGAATAGAAGGAGAAACCCTGAAACCAGTAAGAGCAGACAATTTACCACACACAAGGGACAGCACATAAGTCTCAGTACTGACTACTCAATGGCCACCATGGAGGTGAGAAGGTAATGGTATGACATATTCAAGATTCTGAAAGAAAAAAAGTGTGCCAAGAATTCTTTATTCAGCAAAGCTGTTCTTCAAAAGTGAGAGAGTTTAAATTCTTCACAGACAAACAAATACTGAGAGAATTTGTTGACAAGAGACCTCCCCTACAAGAAATACTAAAGGAAGCTCTGTCAGTTGAAAGAAAAGGAAAAAAAACACAGGAGAAGAGAGGCCTGTAGAAGGGCATAGAATTGAAAAGCATTAGTAAGGGCAACTAAAGGATATAAAGAGAGAGAGGAAAACAATAGATCTGACAAATAAAAACCAAAGGATAAGATGATTGGTTCAAGTACTGCCTTTACAGTAATAACTTTAAATGTGAACAAATTAAACTCCCCAATTAAAAGATACAGATTGGCAGTATGGATTTAAAGTATGATCCATCTATCTACTCTTTACAAGAGACTCATTTTAAACCCAAGGATACAAATAGATTGAAAGTGAAAGAATGGAAAAAAAATATTCCATGCTATCTGTAAACAAAAGAAAGCAGGGGTAACTAACTATAATAACATCAGACAAAATAGAATTTAAATGTAAAGATGACATAAGAGACAAGGAAGGGCAATATATGTTAATAAAAGGGAAAATTCACAGAGAATAAATGACAATCATAAATGTATTGGTCCCAATCAAGAAACTCAAAAGTACATGAGGCAAACAATGGCAAAACTAAAGGGAGAAATAGATGTTTCTACAATAGTAGTGAGACTTCAATATACCACTCTCTTCTATAGATAGAACAACCAGACAGAGGATCAATAAGGAAATAGAGAACCTGAACAATGTGATAAATGAATTAAACTTAACAGACATATATAGATTGTTGCACTCTAAAACACCAGGATAAATTCTATTTTTTCTTAAAATACAATATGCATACTAATTTTATAATTGTGAGTATTCATTATTTTGAATATTTCTGAAAGAAGAGAATGTCTGTTTAGACTTGATGTCAATGAGAATCATCTACTTAAAACTTTAGACATCTGCCTTTTGGAAGAATTTACCACAGATTTCTGGCTTTGTTAATTCTCAACCTTGTCTCTCTTTACCTGTCCACGTATAATCTATGCTGGGCACTGTGGGACGTGTTCACATCAAGATACAATTTCTAGCTCTGCACCTTCTTGCCATGACACTAGGTGAATCAGCACAATGAGCAATGTCCTGGAAGCAAGTTTTATCTTGAGAGGGCTATTAATAACCTAATTATATATGATGTGACAGCACACCTCATAAGTCTACCTTTCAAACTACAAATGACATAAATATATATAGACAAAACCTAAAACAGGAGTTATCCCCAATTCTACTTTCCTTTACTTACATCTCCCCAAAATGCTCATAATCACACAAACATTGTCATACAGGAGGAGATGGAGCAAGGGGTTTCCTAGTGAAAGGAGACAGCAGCCTTAAGGGTGAGTGGTAAGAATAACTTTATTTGCAAATTTTATAAAACCATATTGCTATGTGAACACACAGCTCTGGCCATATCTGGACCTTGGAAGGTGTCTGAACAATTTAATTGACCATAAGCTCAACTGGTCTTGTGATAAGTCTGTCTCTTATATAATCAATGATATATGAAACCAAGTGACAAATATTATCTGCATTCTTCCTCTCTATGTGCACCACAGGAGAAGGGTGTCAAGTGTAGATTAGTAATATTTCTATTTGGCTCTGCAAGCTTCATCAAGGATCAGGGCATGAATTCAGCCAGATGCAACAAACGGAAGGTTAGCCAGGAAAATAAGATGACAGAGTTGGAATTCTAATGGAGATTTCTTAGTTTTCTAGGGCTGCCATAACAAAGTACCACAAACTAGGTGGTTCAAATAACAGAAATCATTGTCTCACTGTTCTGGAGGCTAGAGTCCAAACATAAGGTGTCAGTAGGTCCCTGCTCCCTCTGATTCCTGTAGGGAGAATCCTTCCTCGCCTCTTTCTGGCTTTTGGTGGTTTGTGGCAAACTTGGTGTTCTCTGATTTGCAGTTGTAGCACTACATTCTCTTTCCTTATCATCCCATCGTATTCTCCCTTCCATGTGTCCAAATTTTACTCATCTTATAAGGACATTAGTCACATTGGATTGGAGTCCAACTATCCAGTTTAACCCCATCTTAACTAGTTATATCTTCAATGATCCTACTTCCAAATATGAGAACATTCACAGAATCAGGAGTTAGGATTTGAACATATCTTTTGAGGGATACAATTGAACCTACAGCAGATATAAAAGGAGCATAAAAGGCAAGAGTTAGGAAAAAGGAGAAAAGGATCAGAGCTCAGAATTTCTGGCTAAAGCCACAGAAGCAGCTATAACAAAGAGATCTCTCTACTGAACCACCATTTTCTGACAATATCTAGATAATCTATAAACTTGCACAGTAAAAGACATTCAATATAAGAACTTGTTCATTCCAGGACTAAAAAAGGGAAAATCATGCTGGTGTTGGTCCAAGTTGTTAAGCAATTATATAAATCTATAACCACTCTGGCTTGGTTGATACCCTATCAGTTTTATCCAGGAATTTCCTTCAAATATCAATGTGTAACTCAGCTGTGGAGATGCTGTATCATTAGTGCATAGAAGCGGCTCCAGATCAGGTGTGAATAGCAAAGATGTATGTTCAGAATTTCTAGACTATGTTTTCTTCTAGGCCTATAAGGTTTTTTTGAATTTGAGAATTTACAATCACTCAGGACAGAAAGAATATGAGAGATAACCCTCTTGTTCCTGGAAAATAAACTCCCTCCTGCTCCAAAAAGCAAACCCCACAGCTCCAGAAAAAATATTACTACTCCTTCTGGTTCCACCTCTATTCGTGGGAATAGGTTATCAGTAGTGAAAGTTAGATCAGAGGTCTAATACTTAACAATGGTAATCTAACTGTTATTGTACCTAAAATATCTCTTTCTTGGGAAAATTATGAAATCCATGGCATTCAGGTAGGAGCCAGATTGCAAACTAAACTATGCCTTCCAAAATATTTCTCAAAGGGTGATCCTAGGTCTACCAGCATTGGAGTTCTTGATGGTGTCTATTTCAAAGCAGAATTACCACCCCACGAAGAGATGTAAGGAATTGGAATCTCTACATATGGGTACCACAAATCTGACAAGTGCTCCAGGAGATTCCTGTGACCACTATACTGACTCCTGAAAATGATAGTGTCTCCCTTAAAGAAGCAGGGATGGATTAAGGGAGGGTCCTTAGGTAAAATCAAGACAACTCAAGGAATTGCCTCAAGTCACAAGTCTATAGTTGTTGAGAGTCTCACAATAAGACTAATCAGACATTTGAATTGTCCCTTTCTTCCTCTCTGAACTCATCTCCTGAAAGATTACTTTCTCACTCTAACAACCAGTTCAAAATTGCTGCTTCACATTGCTGTTTCCTTGCCTTTTCTTCTCTACTTTGTTTGTCCAAGGTCACTTTTCTGTGTTATTTCCACGTCCCTTCTCTTCATTTCAGACTCTCAGGACAGAACAAGAATTGAGACCCAACCAATGCATTAACTCCTTCTGCAATTTTCCTGAAATGTTATCCTTTGACTTTGGCTTGACTGATGCTACTGAAAGGGAACTTTGGGGCTGTTTGTTCCATTTTTAGACGGTACTAATCATTAGAATCATCTTTCTTAAAACAAATCAAAGTATATCTCTCTATAATTTTTACTATTGCCTCCTGGAAGTACACTTCTGGCAAATGTGTTACCCTTCCTCTCGATAGCTTTGGCTATGTTCTATTGGATGAGTATCTGATTTTGAATGTTTTATAATATATTTTGAATATCCAGGCTGAAGGTTTTCTATGAATGTGAAATACAAATTGATGGACTCAGTTGCCATTCCTGTGATAATATCTTCATAGCCTTGCCCTCGTTAAATAAAAACTACAACATTTTACTCAGAAGAACATCCTGTTTCTGGAATAAACCTGGCAAAAGCCTGGAAGCTTGCCTTTTTGGTTTGTTGGCTTGTTTCAGAGAGTGGTTCTCAAACCAAGATGATTTTGTCCTCCCTCACCACCTGGAAACAGTGGACATTTTCTAGAGACATTGTTGAAAACATGTCAAAACTCAGGGAGGAATGCTACTGCCATTTAGTGGATAGAGACCAGACAGTCAATAGAGTCCAGACTGAAAAATTCCTAAGGCAATGTGCCTCAAAGAAGTCAACATAGGAAAATATAAAACAATAATTACTTGCAACTCACTATCTTTTGGAATCTTCTCGAAACATCTTAAATGTCATATTCTGTGCCATCTTTCACCTGGAAAAATATTTACATAATTTTAAACAATGATATCAGTCATTCAGAAATTTATCTCAGTGCTAAAAGGAAAAATTTTTGGCTATTTAGATATATTTATTTGAATGTTTTTGCCTATAAATAATCCCTTTCTAGCTTGATAGAATTAATCCCCTTCTACATTTAAAATAGGATATCAGTGGGTGACAGCCTAGCTTTGAGAAAAGATATTCAAAATCAGCCTTTTATAAACACACTAACTTTATTCCAATAAAATAAGTTAGTATAAATATGTGAAAATTACATATTAACTGTAAGCAAAACCAAAAGTAAACTTTTAACATTTATTAATTTGAGTTTTGCAATTATTCTTGAGATATTTAATGTGTGCCACTCATTGAATCAGGTGCTAGTGATGTAAAGATAGAGAAGACATGACCCCTGATTTTAGAAAAAAATCTGGTGAGGGGAGACAGATATACAAACTGTTTACTCAGAGCTGATGACCTTTCTTATCATTCATTAAATAAATAAAAGAATCAGAAGAGCCCTTTTTCATGTTCCCACCACTGAATCCACCAATCTGCCTGTATCAGCATGCGTCTATGTTCTGTCTCACTGCTCATTCAGTGAATCCACATGTTCTGCAGAGACCAATGCCTTTTCTTATATACTAGATCTCATGTCTGCCTACATAGAGATTTTTCTCATATAATTACTACCTTGTTTCATCACATCTTCAACTCCCCCTCTCTTCTGAATAATTGATATCATTATCATTATAGAAGTATTTGGTAATATCTACTACAACTAACTCCCAACCCATCTCTATCCCCACCTCTTTCCAGTTCCCCCCACCCTCTCAGCTCATAATCACAGTATCATTTGATACAGTTTATCATACCTTCCTCCATGAAAGCTTTTTTTTTTTTTTTAATATTTTTAACCTTGATCTAGGCATAGTTCAGCCTCCTGATTTTCCTCTTACCCATCTGACTGCTACTACTCAGCCTTCTTTGCTGGATAATTTTCATTTCCCCAACTTTGAAATGTTTTAGCATCCCTCATTGTTGTTAGGTGATCTCATCTACCCTTAAGATCCTCAATACATTCTATAGACTGATGGCTCCCAAATTTTAATCTTCAGCATAAAACTCTCCTCTAACTCTTCATATCTTCCCTAGAATGTCCAATGGGCATTTTAAACTTAACAAATCCAAAACTAAGCTTTTGATTCTCTCTCTTAGCAGTTATCATCAAACCTGTTGCTCAGATAAAAAATGTTGGAGGCAACATTGATGCCTCTCTATATCTCAAGCCTACACTTCCAATCCATCAATGAATCCTGTCAGATAATGCTCAAATAATATCCAGCATGTGATCTCTTCTTCCTGTGCCAACCTAATCCAAGCCACCATGATCTCTCTCCTGGTTTCCTTGCTTATTTCTTCTAAAGGTCTTCCAGCATCTGCCATAAAAAATCCATGATCAATTCTCTGCAAAGCAGCCATAATGAGACTTTTAAAATGGAAATCATGACTTACCCATTCCTGGGCACTCTGCAGTAGTTTTCCAATACTGAGAATAAAATTCTAAATCCTTATCATGGACTATGAGATCCTATCTGATCTGGCTCTGTATATTTCCCCATTCCCATGACCTGCCATTCTTCCTCTTGCTTATGAGACTTTCTGGTCTATTTGCAAGTTTCAAGCACTCTCTTACCATCTCAGAGTCTTTACACTCACTCTAAATACTTTCTGGAACACTCTTCCCCAAGTATTCACATGGTTCATCTCCTTATTCCATGTCCCTGCTCAAATTTCATTTCCTTTGGCTCCATCCCCTGTGTGATAGTTAAGTTCAGGTGTCAACTTGGCCAGATGGTGGTGCCCAGATGTTCTGTGGCTGTGGACTTAAATCTTCAACATGTGAATTTCATTTATGGCTAATTACATCTGTAGTTGGCTAAAAGGAGTGACTTTTGTGATGAGTGATCTTTAATTTAATTAGCTGGAGGCTTAAAAGAGAAGTCAGAAGAAAGAGGAGCTCAGCACATCCCAGCATAGCTAGATTCAGAACTCAGAGCCAACACAGAACTAGATGTCTGGCAATGCAGAAAGGAAATGCCCCAGGGAAAACCATTTGAACCCAGAAGCTGAGAGTTAAGGCTGGCAGACGTCACCATGTGCCTTCCCATGTGACAGAGAAAACCAGAGGAAAGCCAGCTGCCTTTCCTCTGAGGAACTATAAATTTGTAACTAAATAAATCCCTTCACAAAAGACAAATCTGTCTCTGGTGTATTGCATTCCAGCAGCCTTAGCAAATGAAAACACCCAGCTATTGTCTTTCTAGAATTTATCACTACCTGATATCATAATTTACTTATTTGTTGGTTTCCTGATTACCCCACTATTATAGGAACTCCATCACCACAGGATATTTGTTTTGTTTACAGCTCTATTCCCTGTGTCAAGAACTGTGCCCAGAATTTCACAGGCACTCAGTAAATACTGGATGGAAAAATAATGAACTAGTCTCCATTTTCAATCTGATATCCCCTAGAGCATGTCATCATAACTTTAGTAACCTTTTCTCCTTTCACCTATTTACCAACTGTGTATGTCATTTATAGTTAACTGGAGAAAATCACTTATAATATTTCCTCTCTTTAGACCCATCTCACCCTGAGGTAGAATCAGATAACATACCCAGTGCATGAATTAAGCAAAAGCAAACAATAGTTACCAATATATCACATTATTTACAATACCTAATATCCTTTTAGTATTTTTAAGAATAGGAAAAAAAACACATTTATAAGAATTTGTATGCTTTTTGGTCCAAATAAAATCACCTTTAGACAGTCTGTTAAGAGTTAGGAGCAATTTGCATTCTTCAAAGATAATTGCAGTATATCTAATAGCTTTAAACAATGTTTTGATGCAAGAAACAATATGTCTGTCTTTCTGAATTAGGTTTGAACGCAGTCTCTGACATCCAGGATTTTTATTCTGACAAATTGACCACACTTGAACTGTACTCTGTCAATAGGAACTGGAAGTAAGTATTTGAGAACCATTTTAATAACTGTGTAACCTAAAATAAATCGAAATGATACATAGGCTGGTGTTTCCTCTATTCCTGTATGGACAGATACATTGTACTCCCACAGAAGGGCTAAAATAAGGAGTGAAGAGCATCTCACCTCAATGTATTCAGAATAAAGATTCTAACATTTCCTATATGGTGTTAGAAACATCATTAAATGTCTGGTAGTTCTGAGGTATTTAAGTACTGGATTGGGAGGGAAAAAGCCTGGTTTCTAGTCTTTGCTTATCGATTGAGTAGTTGTATAGCCTTGAGCCTCATTTTCTTTCTTCATTCTTCTCATTGATTTATAAAAGGGGGAGTGAGACATACTTTTACTTTCTGTCTTCTACTTTGGACCAAGTTGCACTATAAATCATGTGACCATTTTTTGGGAAAGTTGCGATTTGAAGTTTGTCAGATAGATTAGGTAAGGTCATGCTGGGATAAACAGTCACCAAATCACAGTGGCTTAAAGCAATAAAAGTCTATCTCTGACCCATACTACATGTTCCTGCTGATTATTCATAGATTCGGTTAATGGAGGAACCATCTTGACATGTGTTTCCATAATCATTAAGATAGAAGGAAGATAAAAAGGTGCTTAAAGCTCATGACAAGAAATTGTAAACATCACTTCTCCTCACATTTTCATTGGTCAAAATGTATCACAGGGATACACTTAATTTCAAAGGGAGTGGAGAAATATATCCCTCCATTGAGTTGGAAGGAAAACCAGAACGCTTTTGAGTAGCTCTAACGACTACTTCAAAAACTAATCTGCAATAAGAGACCAGACTGCTTCTCCGTGTGTTAGAGGTAACTTGTTAGTAGCTCCTACTATACATCAAACTAACAGTGTCTCTCTGTTTCTCTAGAAAGCTTATAAGGGCAAAGAAGAGGAAAAAAAAGACCATTAAACAGATTAAGCTGAATTGAAGGGTATTTTTTTGTCTCCTACTTTGAACATATGATATAAAATATATTCATTACATAACATGTGTGCATTATACCTAATCCTATGATGGAATGTTAATTTTTATTTGAGCAAATTTATTGTAATAGGAATTTAAACTTGTAAGTAATTGCATTATGTGAAAAATAAATATTTTTAAATCTTCCTGTCATAGATAATATTCAAGTAAGACAAAAAATAAAAACAGCAAAATAATAAAAAAAATAGAAAGTTTTATTTTATTAATTATTTTAATGAAAAAATTGGTGGTAGTACATCCTATATAACATTGAAAGCAAAAAAGGAGCTAGAGTATAAGACATATTTCATTCCTATCCTTTATCCCTCTGTTATTCAGTTCTTATTCTGAAACAATCATAGTTTTCAGTATGCTGGCTAGAATTTATGGTAGTTTATACTTCACAAATATATTTTTTGTGGCTGAACTCATCAGTCTGTTGTGGATTTTGGTTTCTTTTGTGCGCCATTTTTAAAAAGGTATTCTGAATGCCAACATTGTTTTAAAAACCCTTGTTTTCTTCTAGTACTTTCATTCTCACTTTTAAATATTTGAAGTATCTGGAATTTATTTTTTATGAAAATTATGAGATCAGAATAAGAGCATATTTTCTTATAGCTAGGTACCCAGTATCCCAATACTAATAATTATTGAATATTCCACCCCCACTCCCATGAATTTAAAATGTCACATTTGTTATACACTAAGTTCCCATGTGTATTTGGGTATATTTTTGAATTTTCAAATCTTTCTCATGGGCAATATTTTAAATTCAGCATTTACCACATTCTGTGACACAATTTCAAAATCTTGAAAATAGTTTTTCATTTAAAAAGTCTATAAGTAGAAGAACTTCTGGACTGGTGGTATAAAGATTTCTGAAAATCTGTTCCTCCATAAAAGCAATGACAGCATTGACAAAAATTGTTAAAATCAACTTTTTCAAAATTTTGGAAATGAGCCAAAGACATGCAACCATTCAATGAATGTTTCTTTAAGAAAATAGGGTGAATTTTGGTATGAACAGTGAGCTTTGTGGTTTTTTAACTTGTTCTTTCCCCATTCTCCTCTCACCACCTCTATAGCAACCTTGAAAATCAATGGCCTTACAGTCTACTCTCAAAACCAGCAGGCAACACCCATTAGTGAATGGGCAGAATGGACTTGGGGGCCCCCAAGAAGCCCCATACAGAGATATTTGTCATTAGTTAACCTCTTTGAAATTTCCCTAGAAATCACCATTCATAGGACTTGTACCTATTTGACTTGACTAAAAGCTTGCTCAATGAGAAAAGTCCTTTCTTCAGGGTATTTGAGCAATCAGTAATTGTCCAGCATCACAGCTTCCTGAGGCAACAATGACAGTTGGGGAATTAAAAAGCTGGCCAAAGAAAACCTAAAAAGAAAACCTAGGATGAGATTTCCATAGAGGGCTTTGAAAAGCTCTGGCATATTTCCAGAGAATCTAGAAGGCTACACACATGTACAGGGTGGTGCACAGACCAGGGTTGTGTACATACTCAGGAAAGAACTAAAAAGGCCTTAACCTTTCATTTCTGGCTCTACACAATCAGGAAGTAAAGGCTAAGGCACAGTCATAAGCTTTCATGGAAGGTATATCATAAAACCCTGGGAAAAGACTTATTGGTTCAAGGCCTGGAAGGAAATCTCTCTCCAATCATAACTTGACAACCAACCAACCAGAGACTTCAGTGGCTACATATGACAAAGAATGCAGACTTTGTGGAATTATTTTAGGAAGGTTACTGAATAGTCTAATGGCAGTAATAGCAAACAAACCTTGGGGAGGAGAGAAAACCTGATTTTCAGAGCTGCCACCTTATATTATTTGACATGTTCAATTTTCAACAAAAAAAATCATTAGGCATGCAAAGAAACAGAAATGCATGGCTCATACAGAGGAAAAGAAGAAGTTAATAGAAACTATCCTTAAGGAAACCCAGCCATTGGACTTGATAAACAAAAACTTTAAATCAGGTATTATAAATATGTTCAAAGAATTCAAGAATATCATGTATAAAGAACTAATGAAAAGTATGAGAACTATGTCTCACCGAATAGAGAATGTCAGTAAAGTTAGAAATTATAAAAAGAAACATAGAATTTTTAGTGTTGAAAAGTATAACTGAAATGAAAAATTTAATAGCGGGATTCAACAGCAAATCTGAGCTGACAAAAGAATCAGCAAACTTGAAGATAGTTGAATTGAAAATACCCAGTATGAGAAACAGAAATAAAAAGGAATTTTTTCCACATCCAAGAACTGTGGGACACCAGTGAACCTACCAATGTGTGCTTAATTACAGTTCAAAAAGAAGAGGAGAGAAAGAGCATTTGAGGAAATAATGGCCCTAAACTTCCTAAATTTGATGAAAATTTTCATCAAATTCAAGAAACAAAGCAAATTCCAGATAGCAGAAATTGGGAGAGATAGAAATCTACACACATCATAATGTATAGCGAATGCAGTAACAGAGAAGTGACTAAACATATGCAAGAGATCCTCAAAAAGATTAATAGCTTATCTGCCATCATAAACCATGGAGTACAAAAAGTAGTGGGTTAGTATTTTCAAACTGACAAATGAAAAAGATCATCAGTCAATACTTCTATATCTAGGAAAAGTATCTGTCAAAAATGAAGGGAGGTCCTACCCCGTGGGGTGGGCTTGTGCCCACGTCCTCTTATGGCGGCCCCCGGGGCCCCAGAAAGTTTCATCCTGAAAGATGTAGTAGCATATGTTGAAGTGTGGTCATCCAATGGAACAGAAAATTATTCAAAGACATTTACAAAACAACTTACAGATATGGGGGCAAAGGTTTCAAAAACTTTTAACAAGCAAGTAACTCATGTTGTATTCAAAGATGGATACCAGAGCACTTGGGATAAAGCACAGAAGAAGAAAGGGGTAAAGCTTGTTTCAGTGCTCTGGGTTGAAAAATGCAGGACAGCTGGAGTACATGCCGATGAATCATTATTCCCTGCAGCTAATATGAATGAACAATTACCAACCTAATTAAAAAAAAACGTAAGTGTATGCAGCCCAAAGATTTTATTCCCAAAACACCAGAAAATGGTAAAAGACTTCAAAAGAAATTTGAGAAAATGGCTAGAGAGCTACAAAAGCAAAAAACAATGCTAGCTTCTCAAATGATTGAGAAAGTTCATGATAATCCAGCTGATTCTCTGTATGAAGCACCTTTGAATGTTTCACATGACACATGTAGTTCAGATGAATCCTTTGCGGGTGTTTTACATTCATCTTTTGATGATCTTTGTGCAAACTCAGGATATAGAAATCAGGAATTGAAATTGGGAGGATTCATTAAAGAAATTAACAATATTTGTATTTCTTCACCTTCATTGAAAATAAATAGTATTCATTCATCAGGAGCTTGCAATTACCTCAATGAGCCTACTCCTCAGAAATCTATGAGTAATCTTTCAGAGGAAAAAGATACTATAAGTGTGGTGGTCATCCCTAACCAAAAGCAGTCTGAAGGGACATCTAAGGAGATATTTGATGAGAAATATAGTTCATCTTCTACTTTATCTACAACAGAAGACCACTCTTTGCTAAATTCAATTCCAAAAAGTTCCTCAGCAAAAAGAAAAAGAATGTCGGAGTGTTTATATTCATCTTCAAAGGAAAAGTTACCCCAAAAAAAGTACGGTATGAAGTGTACCATGCCAAAATTGAAACTTTTTAAGTTGGCTAACAGCCCACAGTTTATGACCAAGCCTGTTACAGAGACTCTTCATTGTGGGGAGTCCTCATATGATGATTATTTTTCACCTGATAATCTTAAGGAAAGAAATCTTTCTGAATGTCAGTCATCCTCAAGCCCTGTTCAGTTCAATTACAGAAGAAATCTTTCTAAGAGTGAGAGAATAAGTGTATTAGAAATGTCTGATTTTTCCAGTATTGGTAAAAAATGCAGATCAGCTAACATTACTGATTTTACAGCAAAAACTAGTCCTAGTCTTGAGAAACCTACAGATTATGAAGGAAATACAACTTTGAGTTATATGACATCTACAGAAATAACTGCAGCTGAAGAAACTCCAGTATATTGTAGACAAGCTAATTTTCAGAAAAGAAAAGACACATACCACCTAGGTGGATATAACTTTTCTTGTATCGTCGATGAACTTGTTCATCAGAAAGAATGCCTAGGGAAAGAACATCATGGTACCCTAACTCCTTTGAAAGGAAGCACTCGAGAAAATAAAGAATTGATTGAAGTTAAAAGCATGCAGAAAGAAGATAACACGTCTGAAGATGGAATACAAACTGATAATAAGCTAAATTTTGTAGATTATAATGAGGGAAAACCCACAGAAGAAAGGCAAAACATACCTAAAAGATGTAGTGAAAGTATGTGAATCTATTCCAAATGCCTTGTTATTGGACTATGTAATAGTATGTCTATATTTTAAATATATCACAACTTTTTCGTAATTTAAAATTATTTCTCTCTCTCTAAGAATTTGTACTTGATTATTGCCCAGTGGTAAATTTGGAATAAGTAACTCCTAGCCTGGATAATTGAGGAGAGCGAATGCCTTTTCCTTGTTCCATTAGTCTCTCACTATAACATGATGGTGGTATAAGGAGGCATAAGTATGCCTCTATTAAGTAATGGAGGTCTTTTGTTTTGTTTTTTTAATCTCGATTTATAACAGTGAAATAGTTTACTTTAGAAAGAAAATTAAGGTCACATGAGCCATTGAGTGTACAAAGAAAAGAGGAGGTACGAAAAATAAATTTGGAAATACGTTACAAATATTTTTTAAGAAACTAGATATAGCACACTTAACATGTATTTTGCTCAGTTAAGTTCATTGTCATGGTCCTTGTTTAACTTCTATTTATTTTACTTTAATCATATCATTTAAATCAGAATTATTCTTATCTGTAATTTAATTGTAGTCATAGTAATGAACTATGTCATGAAGAATACAGTAATGAACTTTGCAATTGTAGCAAAAATAGCAGCAATAAGAACATTGTGCCCTTTCTGATTATAAGCACAAATAGGTTTTTGTAATCAAAATTGAAGACATGTTGAATTTTTACTGTCCTTACTTTTCCAGTGGTTTTAACCACCTCTTTCAAGACACAGAAGTTATGGGAGTTGACCTAATCTCTAATAGATTGCATATCTTTTTGACAAGTTTAAACTTCCCCAAATCTCACAAATAACATTTATATATTTTAACCTATTCTTTATAGCTTAGGTTTCCAAACATATTAAAATTGACAAGCAACTATATTATGTTCCATTAGGCTCGGTATGTATTTTCAGTATATTTATTTAAAAATCATGTCAGCTAAAATTAATATAAAAAGTAGAAGTATGGAATTGTTTTTAATATATAAGCATATCCTGTTCTTTTGGTTTATATCTTGTGTATTTTGTAAACTTTTGAAAAATATTTAATGACGTGCAGATGCAAATTAAGTGGGAAAAAACTGATTTTCAACCAGTACAGTCCTCCGTATAATTCCAATGTCATAACATAAGGTGTGCTCTTCCTTGGAAGCAGAAATATTATTTGTTCTAGGACTTATCCTCAAAGTCCATAACCCCTTAGGGTCTTGGGATCAATTATAACAGGAAAAGAAGGTTCTGGATCACTCACTGTGACTTAGGGATTTTAAGATTTTTATTGATCCTATGATATGTGCCATCAGATGCTGGTATAAACACTTTATATGCCCTGGTAAAATAATACCTTCTAGAGTCATCTGCCTTATTATTTCATAACGTTCTGAAGATCAAAAACAAAAGGTTGAATTTCAGGACAGTAAAAGATATTAGATATTGTCTAGCCTTAATATAATCCCTTTGTTTCATAGTGATATAATTAAACCCACTGATGTTTTTAATTGTCCATAGTAAGCTCAACTGGAACTCAGGTATCCCAACTCTATTTGAGACTCTACCATAAATAAAATCATAATAGCCTTCACTTGGATTTGGATGTTCCATAGATGCTGAAATTGGCAATAAAAGCTGCTCTGTATATCAAACTATACCTCTCCAAACATGTTATGTTGAAAATAAAAAAATAAAATAAAATAAAATAAAATAAAAAAAAAAATGAAGGGAATATTAAGACAATCCTAGATAACCAACAACTGAGAGAATCTGTCAATAGCAGATCTTTCCTACAAAGAATAATATAGGGTTTCCTTCTGGCCAAAATGGAAAGATACTGGAGATAAACTCTAATCCACATGAAGAAATGATTAAAAAAGAATCTATACAAGTAAATGTAAAAGACAGTCAGTGCATTTTTTGTTTGTGATTCTTCACTTTTTTTTTACATTACTTAAAAAACAACCACATAAAACAATAATTATAAAGCTGTGTTTATAGGCTTATAATGCATAAACATGTAATTTGCCTTACAATAATAGCACAAAGGAAGTGGGAGATAATGAAGATACATTGGAGCAAAGTTTCTGTATAGTACTGAAGTTAAGTTGGGATTAATTTGAACTATATTCTTATAAATTGAGATGTTTTTAATCTCCAGGTTAACCATGTTTCATTTTGCTAAAGGTACTGCAATGCAATATGCCAGAAATGGGTTGGCATTTACAATGCAGATTTGTTAACTTAAAATTTATAGTTCTTAGGCTGTGAAAATGTCCAACCTTGGGTCTGACAATAGGTCACTGGCACCCAAGACACCTTTGTCACAGGAATGCATGTGGCTGGTTTTTACTGGCCCTTCATTCCTGGGTTTCATTGCTTTCAGCTTTTGGTTCCAGTGGTTTCCTCTCTGAGCTTCTGTGGGGATTTTCTCTTTGAGCTTCTCTTAAATTCATCTCTTAGCTTCTCTGGGTCTTTTCTGTCTTTTATCTTTTCATTAAGAATTCCAATAGAAGCATTAAATGGGGTGGGTCACATCTCAATTGAAATAAACTAACCAAAGTTCCCACTTACAACAGGTTTGGACTTACAGGAATGGATTAAAAATATATGGCCTTTTCTGGGGTACATAATAGCTTTAAACCCACAAAGAAAATAACAGCAAAGAGAGCAGGAAAATAAAAAGGAAATTAAAATGGCATACTATAAAAATTCATTTTTATGAAGCAGTCATATAGGAATATAGAAGATAAATATGGCAATGAAAAAAATAGCAAAATGGCAGAAATAAATCCAATTTTATTAGTAATCACATTAAATATAAATGGACTAACACTCCAATCAAGAGACAGAGATTAGCAGAATGGATAAAAAAAATATTATCTAACTATATACTGCTAAAAGAGATGCACTTTTTTTTTTTGCTTTTATATGCATAGAATATTTCTTTTTTCTTTTTTTAAATTTTATTAATTAAAAAAAATTACAAGAAACAAATATTCCCAACACATATACTCAGCAATTCACAATATCATCACATAGTTGCATATTCCTAATCATGATCATTTCCCAGAACATTAGCATCAATTCAGAAAAAGAAATAAAAAGACAACAGAAAAATATAACAAACAGAAAAAAAAATTTTTTATAGGCCATACCCCTTACTGATCCCTTTCATTGATCACTAGCATTTCAAACTAAATCTATTTTAACATTTGTTCCCCTTATTATTTGTTTTTATTCCATATGTTCCTCTCATCTGTCGACAAGGTAGATAAAAGGAGTTTTCACAATCACTCAGTCACATTGTGAAAGCTATATCATTATACAATCACCATCAAGAAACATGGCTACTGGAACACAGCTCTACGTTTTCAGTCAGTTCCCTCCAGTCTCTCCATTACATCTTGGATAACAAGGTGATATCTACTTAACGCATAAGAATAACCTCCAGGATAACCTCTCGACTCTGTTTGGAATCTCTCAGCCATTGACACTTTGTCTCATTTCACTCTTCCCCCTTTTGGTCCAGAAGGTTTCCTCAATCCCTTGATGCTGGGTCTCAGCTCATTCTAGAGTTTTTCTCAATCCCTTGATTTTGAATCTCAGCTCATTCTGGGATTTCTGTCCCATGCTACCAGGAAGATCCACACTCCTGGTAGTCATGTCCCACGTAGACAGGGGGAGGGTGGTGAGTCTGCTTGCTGTGTTGGCTGGAGAGAGAGGCCACATCTGAGCAACAAAAGAGATTCTCTCGGGGGTGACTCTTAGGCTTAATTTTAAGTAGGCTTGACCTATCCCCTGTGGGGTTAAATTTCATATGAACAAACCCCAAGACTGGGGGCTCAGCCTATAGCTTTGGTTGTCCACACTGCTTGTGAGAATATCAAGAATTCAACTTGGGGAAGTTGAGTTTTCCCCCATTCTCACCATTCTCTGAAGGGGACTTTGCAAATATTTTTCCACTCACTGATCAAATCACTCTGGGAGTCATCAGGGCATCACCTGGACAAACCAACAAAATCTCATGTCCTATACAAAGTTCCATGTACTTAAGGTGTCCAATCAACTATCTACATAAGTTATATTAGGAGAGGCACCAGTCAAAGTATAGATTTGCACCAAATAAACATTTTTTGCTTTAGTCTCACACATTAGTTGAAATTTTAAAATATTAATTACCATCTATTTTCAGTACCCTGCAGTAATGACATTCTTTTGTTCTTCCTCATGCAAAAACACTTTTTAAATTTGTACATTTAGTCACTATCATTATACACTGTAGGCATTCCTAGATTACACCATCTCAATCTTTATCGTCTATCTTTCTTTGTGGTTTCATTTATGCCCCAGCCCTCCTCCCTCTATCATTCTCATATGCAGCTTCATTCAGTGTTTTAACATAATTGTATTACAGTTAGGTAAAATTGTGCTGTCCATTTCCGAGTTTTTATATTCAGTCCTGTTGCACAATCTGTATCCCTTCAGTTCCAATTACCCATTATCTTGCCCTATTTCTATCTCCTGATGGTCTCTGTTACCAACAAAATATTCCAAGTTTATTCACTAATGTCAGTTCATATCAGTGAGACCATACAGTATTTGTCCTTTTGTTTCTGGCTAATCACACTCAGCATAATGTCCTTAAGGTCCATTCATGTTGTTACATGCTTCATAACTTTATTCTGTCTTACAGCTGCATAATATTCTACCTTATGTAAATGTCACAGTTTGTTTAGCCAACTGTCTGTTGATGGACATTTTGGCTATTTCCATCTCTTGGTAATCGTTAATAATGCTACTATAAACATTGTTGTGTAAATGTCCATTTGTGTCCTTGGCCTCATGTCCTTTGAGTAGAGACAGCATATAGATGGGTCCTGTTTTTTAATCCATTCTGCCAGACTATGTCTTTTGATTGGAGAGTTTAATCCATTAACATTCAGTGTTATTACTGCATGGTAGTACTTTCTTCTACTATTTTGCCTTCTGGATTTTATATGTCATATCTAATTTTTCTTCTTTTTATCTTTACTCATAGTCTTCCTTTCTACACTCTTCTCCACACCTCTCTCTTCTGTCTTCATATCTGTCTCTAGTGTTCCCTTTAGTATTTCTTGCAGAGCTGGTCTCTTGGTCACAAATTCTCTCAATGATTTTTTGTCTGAAAATGTTTTAATTTCTCCCTCATTTTTGAAGGACAATTTTGCTGGATATAGAATTCTTGGTTGGCAGTTTTTCTCTTTTAATAATTTAAATATATTATCCCACTGTTTTCTTGCCTCCATGGTTTCTGCTGAGAGATCTACACATAGTCTTATTGGGCTTCCCTTGTATGTGATGGATTGCTTTTCTCTTTCTGCTTTCAAGATCTTCTCTTTCTCTTTGACCTCTGACATTCTGATTATTAAATGTCTTGGAGTATGTCTATTTGGATCTATTCTCTTTGGGGTACGCTGCACTTCTTGGATCTGTAATTTTAAGTCTTTCATAAGACTTAAAATTGGGAAATTTTCAGTGATAATTTCCTCCATTAGTTTTTCTCCTCCTTTTCCCTTCTCTTCTCCTTCTGGGACACCCACAACACGTATATTCATGCACTTCATATTGTCTTTCAATTCCCTGAGTCCCTGCTCATATTTTTCCATTTTTTCCCTATAGTTTCTGTTTCTTGTCAGATTTCAGACGTTCTGTCCTCCAGTTTTGAAATCCTATGTTCTGTCTCTCGAAATCTACCACTGTAGGTTTCCATTGTTTTTTTCATCTCTTCTACTGTGTCTTTCATTCCCATAAGTTCTGTGATTTGTTTTTTCAGATTTTCAGTTTCTTCTTTGTTCTTTCCTTGCCTTCTTTATATCCTCCCTCAGTTCATTGATTTGGTTTTCAATGAGGTTTTCCATGTCTGTTCATATATTCTGAATTAATCATTTCAACTCCTGTATCTCATTTGAATTGTTGGTTTGTTCCTTTGACTGGGCCATATCTTCAATTTTCCTAGTGTGATTTGTTATTTTTTGCTGGTGTCTAGGCATTTAATTACCTTAATTAGTTTATTCTGGAGATTGCTTTTACTTCTTTTATCTAGGGTTTTCTTGCTGGATGAATTTGTTGTCTATCTGTTCTTTGACATTCTGTTCAGCTTTATCTGGACCTTTAGCTTAAGTTTTGTTTAACAGAGAATTTTTCAGTTCTTGTTTTCTTGTTTCTTGCCCTGCTTGTGTGGTGCCTTCCTCCCCCCCCCCCCCCACACACACACACTTAGGAGGATCTACTTAGATATTATAGACCCCAGCCAGATTTTCCCAGACCAAACTGGCCTCCCATCAGGAGGAAAGAGTCACCTGCATCAGTTTTCCCTGAGGGTGAGACCCAGCAGTTTGAAAGACTTTCCTGTGAAGTCTCTGGACTCTGTTTTTCTTATCCTGCCCAGTATGTGACGCTTGTCTGACTGCAGGTCCCACCAGCATAAGATGATGTGGTACCTTTAACTTTGGCAGACTCTCCCTGCTGGGGGCGTGGTGGAGACAGAGGAGAGGTTGTAGGCTGGTTTTAATGGCTTCAAATTACCAAGCCCTGGGGTCTGAATTCCTTGATGGAGGGATTCCACCTGGGTGGGGCTTCACCCCTCCCCTGGGGAAGGCACAAGCTCCAGATAAGCCCCCCAAAAGAGCTCACTTCTGCCTATGCCTGGGGTAGTTGCAGCCTGAAAAGTGGTGCCACTGTATCCAGAGGCAGTCAAGCCTTTGTAGATACACAGCCACAAAAACCTCTGTTTCTTTCTTTTTCTTTCCCCCCTTTTTCTGTCACTCCTGCCCCCTTGGCACCAGGGCAAAAAATGAGCTACCTCCACTTTGATCAGGTTCACCTAAGCTGGGGGCCTGTTTTTAGTAGTCAGAATTTGTTAATTAGTTCCACAATTGGCGTTTGATTGTGCCCAGTCCCTGCTGCTGGTAAAGTCCTTTCCTTTCCCCTCTGGGAAGCGGCCTGTGGGGGAGGGGTACTGGCCGCTGCAGCTTTGGGAACTCATGGTTCTGGGAGGTGCTCACAGCCGGTCCAGCTGGTCCAGACTGGGGTACGCTGTGTGTCCAGTCACTATCGTGGCTCCGGGAGCTGTTCTGTACTGTTTCTGGTTATTTAATAGTTGTTCTGGAGGACGAACTAAAATGCACACATTGTTAAGCTGCCATCTTGACCCGGAAGTTGAGAGATGCACTTTTTTAAAAAGATGCAAATAAGTTGAAAGTATAAAGATATAAAAAGACACACCATCCAAGCAGTACGCAAAAGAGAGCTGGAGTGGCTATACTAATATCACACAAAATAGATTTTTAAGAGAAAACTTGTTACTAGAAACAAAGAAGGATATTTTCTAACAATAAGAGCATCAATCCATTAGGGAGACATAAATATAACTATATATGTGCCAAATAATAGAGCCTTAAAATACATGAAATAAAAATGATGGAACTAAAGGAACATATAATTCAAAAGTAGTTTGATACCTCACTTTCAACAATATGTAGAAGAGTAAGGAAGATTAACAAGGACATAAAAGGCTTTAAAAATATTCTAATCCAACTAGACTTAACAGATGTATATAGTACACTACACACAACAACAGCAGAATACACATTCCTCTCAAACACATGTGGGACATTTTCCAGGAGACCTTAGGTAGGATATAAAGCAAGCCTCAGTAAATGTAAAACTATTGAAATCATACAAAGTACTGTTCTCCAACCTAAAAATAATAGAATTAGAAATCAATAACAGAAAGAATTTTGGAAATTTAGATTTTGTGTAAATTTAAATTTATGTGTAAATTTAAAAATATTCCTAAATAACCAGTGAGTCAAAGAAGAAATCTAAAGGAAAATTAGAAAATACTTATTGAATGAAAACCAAAATACAACATAACAAAATGTATGAGATACAGTGAAACTAGTATTTATAAGGAAATTTATAGCAATTAATGTTGAATTTAAAAAGAAGATGCAAACCAAAGCATATGGCAGTACACATCACATTCAGAGTTCTGTATAAATCTGCCTTCTTTGTGATTTCATTTTTTAATCTCTCTTTATTGTAGAGAGGACCAGCAATGGTAGCTAACTCCCTATGATTCACTGTCTTAAACTGGTTATTGAATAAGCATAGACTTGCCAGGTTAGTTGATTTATCATGAATGTGAATGATCTTGAAATTTTCCACAGTTCAGCAAAGTGCTAATTTCACCAACCAAAATTTAAGGAAGAAATACAATTTAAATACATAATTTTTAAAACAATCCCTCTTTTAATGGATATAACAGATATAATGTAAAACATCTTGAACTTGTACATTTGAAATGTTATATAAAAAATCACCTATGACCTACTGTAATATACTCACAAGTACATTTCCTAATTATTAAAACTATTTAAAAATATATATTTAGACTAGGAACAATGGTACATACATATGATCAAACATTGTGCTGCTACAAAAAGGAATGAAGTTGTGAGGCATGCAATGATGTGAATGAACCTGTAGGACATTTGGTGAGGCAAAATAAGTGAGAAACAAAAGAGCAAATATTGCACGATTTCATTTAGAAAATACTTATAAGAAAACTGGGGCCTAGATTCTAAACTCGTATAGCAATTGCATTTAGTCTGGAGTGGTAATTGTTATTTCTGGATTTGGAGAGGCTATTCTATATATTATAACCTGGTATTTAGAGATAAGAATGAAGTTGACCAGGTCGGGATTAACGTAATTCAGAATAAAGGGGTAAGGAAGACATTGTGTTTTAGAACTTCACCCACTATTTGTGACCAAAGGAAGAGAAGTTTATTTTGTTCAGAACCTAAATTTTCTATACATATAACCTAACTCAATCTGTCTGGATAAATTGCTTAAATAATGCAAACACAGGGAACCTAGAATAAAAATGAGAGCTTTTAATCTTGTACAACATAATGCAATGCCTGAATACATCCCAGAGTATATTAAGCATATAATCAAAGGGTGTTGGCAAAATCCCTTGAGGGATGGGAGAAAAAATAAGCAACTATTTAACTTTACCATCAGAGGGCAGGCAACCATGGCTCAGTGGCAGAGTGCTCACCTGTCATGCCGGAGGCCCGAGTTTGATTTCCGGAGCCTTCCCGTGCTGGGAAAAAAAAAAACCTTACCAAAAAAAAAAAAACCTTACCACCAGGGAAACCCCTGATACTGTGTCAAACATTAGGGACACCCAAATCAATAGGCCAAGCCCTTGATCTTGAGACTTCCTTTTCTGAAGCTTATTACATAGCAGACAAGCTTAGCCTACCTATAGAAATGCCTACTAGTCATCTCCAGAAGACCTCCTTTGTTGCTTAAACATGGCCTCTCACTCCCTAAGCCCAACTCTGCAAGTGAAGTCATTGTCCTCTCCCCTACATGGGACATGACATCCAGGGGTGAAATTCTCCCTGGTGACATGGGAGATGACTCCCAGAAATGAGCCTAGCCCTGGCACCATGGGATCAACAATGCATCCTGACCAAAAGGAGAAAAAGGAGTGCAATAAATAAGGTATCAGTGGCTGAGAGAGTTAAAATAGAGTCAAGAGAATATTCTGGAGGTCACTCTTATGCAAGCTTCAGTTAGACATCGCTACCTATCATAACTTACCAAACCCTAAACAAAACCATTTCTGCCAATCCTAAAGAATAACTAGGGCATTATATAAGATTCTACAAAGGTTCCATGCACTAGGGTAACTTTCCAGAAACCTGCAAACTCCAGATGGGTCCCTGGACCAGGTAAGTTTTGAAATGCAGAGGGGACATTCCTTCCAGAACACCAACTAGTTTCATTCCGCTATTTCATATTATGCACAGCCCCTTTCAACATGAAAAAGTTAGAATGGGCTTAGCCCAAATACCCCAAAAGAGTGGGAGAAAGTTCAAAGGTGATGATGGAGTTATACAGAGAATGTAGGGTTTAACAAACTAGTATGAATGCTGAATCATTATATTGATATTTCTTTTAGTCTCCAGTACCTTAGAGCAGCTAGAAGTAAAAACTTAAAATTGTGGAATTGTAACCCATACCAAACTTTGAAATCTATTCCACAACTAACTGTTGCGGTGTATTTTGAAGTTTATTGCTTTTTTGTGTTTATGTTATTTTTCCACAAAAAAAAAGAGAAGTAGTGTAACAGAGAAGATAGGATTTAACAAATGAATATGACTGCTAAATCATTACATTGACATTTCTTTTGGTCACCAGTGTCTTGGAGCAACCAAAAGGAAAAAAGAAAAATTATGGAACTGTAATCCATACTAAACTTTAAAATCAGTTCTATAACTACTTGTTAAAATGTACTTGAAAATTTATTGCTTTTTTTGTATATATGTTATATTTCACAATAAAAAATTTTAATATATATATAGCAGTGTTTTGTACTGTATAACATTTGCAAAGGTTTAGAATAGCCTTCTATACTTTTATAAATAATTTACATTCCATATTGGATTTTCAAAGACTTCAATAGGGTGAATCTATCATTCTTAGAAATTATACTTTATCCTTTCATTACTGTCCTAAGTCCTCCAATTCCTCTTTCTCTGAATTAAAATTAGCATACATTCATTTATTTAAATATTCAACATTTTTTTGAGTAAGTATGCTATAGTCACATAGGTCACAGCTGATTCAGTAACCAGTTTTATGCCTGTATTATTCACACTCACGGTTTATACAGCCATGATAAAAAGTTGGATTAAAAAAATTTTGTGTGTGTCTGGGAACTATTATACATTTATACAATATTTTATACTCTGATCCTGTAATATTTTTTAATTTTTTTAACAAAAAAAACAATAATAAAACAATCATAAGATCAAGAGGTTTACTATCAATGCATAGGCTTGCCTGAGCTTTGCTGATCAAAACATTTATTTGGTCAAATTAATTTACTGGAGCAATAACTTTTAAAAGCCATTTTCTGTTTTTCTGAATAAAGCTTCCAACATCATTAATTGAAGGGGAAAAACCATAAAAGAGAATGAAGGTGGTGTTCAGTGTTGTTTGTCTTACCTAAAGGAGCAGTGTGGAGGCAGGTGGAACCAGCCAAATTTGGTACTCAAAAAGTGCTGTTTTAGAAACATCTATACTTACATTTGCATTGTCATATGTAATCATATTGCCAAAGAACAATTATTTGTGTCATGTGTTGTCTTTCAGTTGCAATAAAAAGGGAATTGCATCAAATGAAGGAAATGAAAGAGAATTAAGAGGAAATTTTCAAGTAAATAACTCAAACTTGCACTTTAAGAAATGAAAAAAAGAAGACCAAAGTAAATACAAAGCAAGCAGAAGGAAAGAAATAAAGATTAGAGACAAAATGAATGAAATAGAGAATAGAGAAACAACAGAGAAAATCAACAAAACCCAAAGCTGCTTATTAGAAGTAATCAAAAGTTGAAAAACCTTTAGCTAGCTTCACCAATAAAAGAGAAGACTCAAATGGCTAAAACTGATTTTCAAAGACTTCAATATGGTGAATCTATCATTCATTTAAATGGCTAAAATCAAGAATGAACAAGGTGATATTACTATTGAACTTACAGAAATGAAAAGACATATAAGGGAGTTCTATGAACAATTGTATGCCAACAGATTATATAACCTAGAAGAAATGAACAAATTCCTAAAGACAGAAATTACTGAAACTGCCTCAAGAAGAAAGAGAAAATCTTAATAGACTTAAAACAATTAAAGAGATTATATCGGTAATTTAAAAAAAAACTTCCCACATAGAAAAGCCCAGGCCCAGGTAGCTTCCCTGGTGTATTAGCTAGATCTCTCTAGAGAAACATAATCAGCAAGAGATATCCACAGATATAAAATTTATAAAAGTGTCTCGCGTAACCGTGGGTATGTAGAGTCCAAGGTCTGTAGGGCAGGCCACAAGCTGGTAACTCCAATGAAGTCCACAGTGAACTCTCAGGAGAGCTGGCTGGACAACCATGGGGATGGAAGAGTCCAAATCCATAGGACAGGATGTGAAGCTGGTGACTCCAACAAAGGGTCTGGACCAGCTCCATGGGACAGGCTCACCAGCTGAAGCAGGAAGAATGACTGCCTCTTCTGAATCCTTCTTAAAAGCCTTCCGGTGATTAGAGTAAGCATCACTCACTACAGAAGACTCGCCCCTTAACTGATTACAAATGCAATCAGCTGTGAATGCAGCTGACATAATCATGATTTAAGTCAATGAAATGCCCTCATAGCAATAGACAGGCCAGTGCTTACCCAGCCAGGTGACTGGGAACCACCACTGGCCAAGGTGACACATGAACCTGACCATGACACCTGGTTAATGCTACCAAATATTTAAAAGAGAATTAACACTAATGCTGCATAAACAGTTCCAAAAAATATAACTCATTCTATAAGATATTACCCTGACACCACAACCTTGCAGCCATCATAAAAAAAGAGAACTACAAATATCTCTTCAGAAAATAGAAGGAAAAATTCTCAATAAAATACCACCAAGCTGAATTCAGTAATATTAAAGGAGGATTATAAAAACAATGACCCAAGTCTAATTAATGCCAGGAATGATGGGTTGGTTTAATATGCAAAATCAATGTAATATACCATATCAATAGAAAAAGTATAAAACCATGCATTCATCTCAATAGACGTGCAAAAAGCATTTGAAAGAAGACCTATGTAAATGGAAAGGCATCCAATAAACACAGATCAAGAAGAATTAATATTGTTAAGATGGTAATTCTCCCCAAATAGATATATATTTTTTTTTCAGCTCAATTCCTGTCAGTATTCCAGCTGCAGCTGGCTTCTGTGCAGAAATTGACAAGCTGAACCTAAAATTCATATGGAAATTCAAGGGACACAGGAGAGCCAAAACAACCTTGAATATGAAGAACAAAATTAAAGACTCAAACTTCCTGATTTCAAAACTTACTACAAAGCTACAGTAACCAAGACCATGTGGTACTGGCATAAAGAGATACACAGAAATCAATGGAATAGAAATTAAAGCCTAGAAATAAACCCTTATAATTATGATTAAATGGTTTTCAACAAAGGTGCCAAGTATTTCAATGGTAAAAGAATAGTCTTTTCAACAATGGTGCTAGGACAACTAGATAAACATATGCAAAAATATGCAAAATATGCCAAATATATACAAAAATCAACTCAAAACGAATCATATGCCTAAATGTGAAGGTAAAACTTCAACTCTTAGAAGAAAATATAGGAGCAAATTTTTGTGAACTTGAAGTAGTCAATGTTTCTTAGATATGACACCAAAAATTCAAGCAACAAAAGCAAAAATGTACACATTGGACTCCATCAAAAGCAAAATCTTTTGTGCTTCAAAGACTATTATCTGGAAAGTGAAAGGCAAGTCATGGAATGGAAGGAAAAGCCCCAAATCATGTCTGATAAGGGACTTATACATAATATATAAAGAATTCTTATAACTCAACAATAAAAAGACAACTACTCTAAGTGAAATGGGCAACAAAATTGAATACACTTCTCTCCAAAGATGATATACAAATGAACATTAAAAACATTAAAAATATTCCCAACATTATTAGTAATTATGGAAATGTAAAAAAAAAATAATAATCACAATGATATCACTTCACATCCACTAAGATGGCTAAAATAAAGACAAATAATATCACACGTTGGTGACGACATGGAGAAACTGGAATTGAAATCCTCCTACATAGCTGCTGATTAAAAAATGGTGCAGTCACTTGCAAAACAGTTTGACAATCATTCAAATGTTAAACATACATTTACCATATGACCTAGCAATTTTATTCTTATCCCAAGAGAATTGAAACCACATGACCACCCAAAGACCTGTACATAAATATTCATAGCAACATTATTCATAATAGATGACAAGAGGAAACACCTAAATGTCTGTCAGCTGATGAACAGATAAACAAAATGGGGTAAATCCAAAAAAATGAAATGTTATCCTGAAATTAAAAGGAATGAAGTTCTGGTACTTGCTACAAGAAAGATCACTGAAAACATGCTAAGTAAAAGAAGCCAGTCAAAAGAAGTCATGTATTATACAATAAAATTTATATGAAATGTTCATAATATGCAATCCTACAGAAACAGAAAGTAAATTAATGGTTTCCAGGGGCTATGGGAAGGGGGAATGGGAATTGATTGCTTCTTTTTGGACACAGGGTTTCTCTTTTGGAGTGATGAATGTGTTCTGAAATTAGATAGTGGTGATGGTTGTATAATTCTGTGAATATAGTAAATACCCCTAAATTGTACACTCTAAAAGTGGTAAATTTTATGGTATGTGAATTATATCTCAATAAAGCTGTTATTTTAAAAAATCATCTTTAGTTTTAAATACACTCTACAAAATATAGACATACATTTTTGCTCATATCACACATTCACATGTTCCCCAAAGCCCACAGATTCTGTGTATTTCAAAATGAATGTATCTGACTATTCAATAATTGATGAAAAATTACCTCCCTGGTATTATAAATCAGTAAGTTACTTCCATGTAAGTGTATAGATCCCTGAACTGTTACTTAAGTATTTCTAATACTTATCAAACATAGTATCATACATATGGATCGTTCTTGGAAAAGTTACTGTATCTTATTAAGTAGGAACACATTAACAAATTGTCTTTATTTTTATTAAGTCAATGCCACTATACTAAAAATTTAACTATTTAAAATTTGTCAGCAAAATACATTTTTTATGTCATTCATCATGTGCTTTCATTTAGATAGCTGTGACAAAAACAGTTCAAATGAAAATATTTACTCTCATTTTTTTCTCCAAAAATACAACAATCTGGAAGACAGTATTATCACTTTTACAGAATAGTAACTTCATCCGTATGTATTGGTCACACTTATTTTGCTCTTCTACAAATTCCTTGCCTACTTCTTTGGGAAATCACTGATATAAGAAAACAACAAAAGTGTGAATTTTTTGACACCTCTTTCTCAATTTTTTTTCTTAAATTTTCCTTTCTTCCCTTACAAGTTTATAGCTCAAGTCATTTCTCAGTCAATAGCCCTTTGTATCTTTTGACTGAACAAAGAAGGAGATTCTCTAAGGAAAATCAGAGTTCTGAATTGGCCATTATTAAAAAAAACATTTTTTAGTTAGAATTATGCTAGCTCGTTTCATATGACAATTAAAGTAGTGCAAGAAAACAAAATTATAAATACCATAATTGGCATAGTACACACTGAAGATAACCAATTGAGCTGTCAACTTCACATGAGAAGATAGTAAATGACTAGCATTTAGGATCTTGTCATCCACATTATACATGGACCTTGTATAGCATAGCAGAATTTATTTAAAAACTATTTTTATATTGACTACAAATAATATTATTAACTTTGTCTCAATTATTTCCTTATCACAACATAATAAATATTAAGACCCCTCCTTGTGACATGGCAAGGAGGCAAATCCATACCCCTTGCTTTACTTTAGCATCATTTTGGGAAGTTTTTAAAAAGAAAGAATTTATACACAAGAGAATTATTACTAAGTGGATATATTTAAGATAGTGTATTAGCTTATACATTACAAAAATATCAAAATTATCACATTATTTTCATCATACAATCAATTCCAACTGCTTTAGACATATCCCATAAAAATTATTTTCTGCAAGTAAAGTCAATTGACTTATTAGTTGGATATCCTGTTTTACTCTATGTCTTAAATTATTAACCTAGACTACCATATTATTCCAATGGGCAAGATTAAGTGTTTTTATGTGCAGAGTAAAATCCTCCATTTGACCTTTCGGGCTGCTTAAAAGACAAAAAGAATCGACTGACTGACAAAAGAAGAGTTTAAGTTGACTACAATTTTAAGGTTGACCAGCTGTGTGCTAACATATTTAGAAAGTACATCACAAAATTCTTATTTTTTTCTACATTAACTGCCCTGGGTTAGTTAAGAACAAAGGTGACAAACTGAAATTCTTTCTATAAAAACACAAGAGTAAAATTAGCATAAAAGTAAATACTTACAATAAATATATGTCAAAATTTAGATCAAAAGCCAAGTACAGATGTTGTGAATGCTAATATTCTCTACATATGCGTCATTTTTTGTTTGTAAAGTGTTTTGTTACTATTTTAATTTGTTATCTATGTTTAAAAAAATCTTTTTATGGAAGTATCCATTTTGGGGGGGATGACTTTTCTTGAAAAAGAACCATCAACCTGGCAATCCTGTGCCCATATTTCACACATAGCAAAAAATCAGTAGAAATGATAAAAACATGCTTCTTTAAAAGGGGGCTTGGCAAAAACACTCTTCAATCTCTGTTGCTGTTAGAATTTATGGGCCTTTTAAATTTTCAGTTTTGCTGATTTATATTACCTGCCCTTCTAAACATCTAAGTTTGTGACTGTCACCAAAATAGACTTAAATATCTATTAGAACAAACAGCCAACAAGCAGAATTTGATTTTTTTAAGTTTAAGTTTCCCCAGAGTATATATTCAATAAATTAGTTAGATCAGTCTCTAGAAGTATTAGCACACATATGCTTCCAAGTCGGACTATCAAGGTAGACTGAGAGAAAAGTCTAGAAACTGTGGTCACATTGTGGTCTCCACCTTCTCATAATTCTGCTCCCTTCAAAACCTTCAGAATCTACCACCATAACTGATGAAACCTAAAAAGTGAAAATGAATGGGGTTAGAGAGGACATAAAGGGAAGCAGTCCTTAATCAGGACTATCCCTCTTCCCCCCAAAAATTGCCTTATTCAAGACCAATCCTGGAATATAACCTGCCAATAGCATTCATATAATATTAAATATAAATACTGACTAGATGATATGCTGGAAGTTGAATATATTTTCCCTAGGACTGAACTGATTCTTTTCCAAAAAAGCATATATACATGCAGACTACTTATTTTTCATTCAGTTATCAAATGATGTAAACTGAATATACATTAAAAGTCTGGAAAAACTGTATATCCTTGGACAAAGTAATTCAATTTCTAGGATAGCATTTCATGTTATGGAAACTATCTCTGATATATCCAAAGTTTTATTACATACAAGGAAGTTCATTATAACCTTACTTGTGTTAGCAAAAGAAGGGAAAGATACAATATATTCAGTACTAGAACACTGGTTGACTTGATTAGGTATAGTGAAAATAAAAAGTGTATGAAATTACTTAATGCCACAAGAAACTATTCAAAACACAGAATAAAATGAGCATGTTAAATATGGTATGTGTACCAAAAATCCAATTTCATAAGAAATAGATATGAACAAAATAAAAAATAGAAAGGACACAAATCAAAATATTAAGAGAAATGATACTGTGGATGATCTATTTTCCTCTTCATGTATATGATTTTTGCACTATTTTAGAAATTAAACATATGTTACTTTTGCAATGAGAAAAACTTTGCTAAAACATATCATAACTAATAAATACCCAAGTAGCTAAGGAACTGGTAAATACACTATCTTCTTAGGACCAAACAGTTCTAATCTATGGAAAATAAAATTAAAATATTTATAAAAACATGCTCTAAAATACTGATGAGCATCTGAAGCTGAAAACTTTTATTATTATTTATATTCCACATTTATTAGGTTTGGAGATAAATAAGAAGCTTTTCTTATCTCTAAGAATGATCAAACGCCACTAAGACTCACTAATAGGATGAAAGTAAACCAGTTTAGTCACATTCTACATAGATCTGATCTCTGCCTTCCTGTCACTTTCCCAAATTGGTTCTATTCCTCCTCGCCAGAGGCAAATTGAACAGTATGAACTCTTCCATGTCAGTTAGTCAGGCATCTGAAAACTACTGTCAGCTCTCCCCTTTTACCTCGACATCAGTAGGCAAAATGTTCCTGACTACCTTTCTGGTTTTGAGACCTCCATTATTCACTTTTTAGTCACATTTCTCTGAATGAATCCTAACACATCTGGGCATCTCTATCTATAGGCTAATGCCTGGGGGACTCAATACAATGTCACAAATGTGATACCGTTACTTAGTGTGGCAGCAACAACATGGCCACTATTAACCATCATTGGAGGCAGCATCACACTTCCTATACGTGTTAACAGTCAGTCAAAATCCTGGGGTATTTTTACCCGAATCTCTTTTAATTCCTTGGATTATTTTTTTCTGTCTTTTAAACAGAGAGTTATTTTTATCTTATCCAAAATGCAACAACTTTAGATTTATCCCTACTGAATGTCACTGTATTAATTCCTGCCCTTCCTGCTAGCTCTTCAAGACTCTCTGAGCCCTCATTCTTTCAGCCAAATAGTATCACTTAAAGACATGCCATTTACAGATTTAACAGGATCTTCCCTGCCTTCTTTCAAGCTGGGGGCTTTAACGTTCAAATTATAAAGTCCTGGAGTTCCACTGAAGTTAATCAAGCCTTAGTTGTGACATTGAAGATGATGATGATGATAGCGAATGGTGATTGCCTCTTCCTGCCAAGCACTGTTCCAGGTTCTATTATGTATTATCACACTTAATGCTCAGAACAATTTTATGAGGAAGGAACTATTACTATTCTCATTTTCAGAGAAGGGCACTGTTAGGGATAATACTGACGTGATACGTCCTGGTATGGTTATATCAGTTGTTCACAGGCTATGTTCATTTCGACTGATTAATGTCCAGCCTTACCAGTTGTGAAATATTGGAAAATAAAACGTAAGTGGCATGAGAATGTGAAGCCTAGAAGCCTAATTCCAGAGCCATCCATTTTAACCAGATTCCAATATGGCTCCCCATGGTGGAAGAAGAAAGGTCAAATAAGCAGTAATCCAGCGTCTCTCCCTAGTGTTTGCTCCAAACAGAGATGGTCTGCTGTTACCTCTAAGCTTAGTAAGCATTTTATATATAGGTATTTGATATAAAATTTAATGAACGATATCTGCTGCCAAAGTTTTAAAAGTACTAGAGGTCTAAATGAAATAACGTCAAGTGATAAAAGAACACAAAATATGTGTACACAATATTATTATAACTGTGCATATAAAAACAATTTATATACAAATATAAGGATCAGATGAGGGGGTGAAAGCCCAAAAGTAGTTGGAATGAGGTAAAGATAAGGAACTCTGTAGTTTTATTTAGCAGTCCCTCACTGCTTTAGTTATAGAAAGTTATGTATAAAACCAAAATAATTTTTAAGGATCCTAAATATAGATAACTGCTGGAATGGAAACTGTCAGCCTCACAAAGTAAAAAAAATAAACAATAGAAATAGAAATAAAAGCACTAGAGAATAAACGAAAAGGTAGCAAATAATTTAAGACTGAGAACTCTTCCATGTCATAATAAATTTATTTATCAATATTTATATATTATTGGCATTTTTAAACCTGAACTTCATGAACCCTCTGAAATTATATGCAATATTGCACGTGTATATATGTGTTTATAGGAGACAAAAAGTTTATTTTTTGTTTTGAGAGAAGTTCTGTACCTTTCATTAGATTCTCAAATGCATCACAGACACACAATAGGTCAGTATTGTATAGGATCATCCTTCAATTGTACTTAAATTGGTCCCTTTTTTTTCAAGGATATGAGGCAATAGGAAAAATTCCTCACTGAAATCAGGTGAGTTGTGACTGTGATCCTCAAACTAAGCAATGTGATTTTGAGCGAATTACATTTCTCCACTGAGCCTCTTTCCCATTTCTGAAACATCAGTGAAAAATACAACCTACCTCACATTGTTGTAAGAGCAAAGTGAAATAATATACATAAAGTGGAATAGTTTGAGTACATATTAAATGCTCAATATATATTAATTAATATTCTGAGGAATGTGACCTGCTACAATTTCCAAAGCCAAAGGATGACCATTGTGCATCTTCCAGAAAGAACAGTATTTCATGATTTGGGAAAATTAATTTTATTTACACGTTAAAAAATATTTTATTGTGTAGAAAAAATAAGTTGCTTGAGTTTTTAAGATAAAATAGGTGACTTCAATTAAATTCATTCACAAGTAGACCTATTCTATTAGGAGACCTCAGTGAAAATGTTTAAAAAGTACTACTGTGAGAATTCCCCAACTGAACAGAGTAACAACATTCACAAAAAAAAGACAATAGTTTCTTTAGCCTTACAAAATAAAAGAAATTATTTAAAAAAGAAGTGTGATCAAATTTAATACACAAATTTGATGAAATATTCCATCTGAAGACAATTCTCTGATGGGGCTCTCACATTTCTATGTGTCTTGTAAGCAGAGGCACTGACATGCATTTGTTTTGCTATCTTTTCAAGGATGCTTATATAGCAAAGAGCCTTGGGAAATAGAGATGGGGTCTCCCTTCTGAGCAGAGAGCAGGTTTGTTTGCTGTTCAGAAAAATAAGGGTAATGTCTCCCTTCAGGGGAAATGCTGAGCAGATTTGCTTACAGGCTATTATAAAATTTGGGGGTTTTCTAAGCTTGGGGTTACTCTACTATAATGTAAACCACAGCATGTATAAACATCACCTGGCCCTCATCATCTTGTCCTGTGGAAATGAAGGTTAGGAGAAGCCAGCTTAAAAATATACTAATATTCTGGCTATTGCTATTGCTGTACATAATAAACTATCCTTTTTCTCTTACACGAGTCTCATGTCTTCTGCCAGCAACCATGAGTAGCAGGCTAACTTGTTAGCTTACAAGTAGGATAAAATCTGAGACCATTCACACTTCTTCTTCTACGTCATAAATAAGCTTAAAATGTAAAAGAAAAAATATTTGCAACTATATGAAAGACAATGGATTAATAATCTAAATTTCAAGTGAGCTTTTGCAAATCAATAAAAAAATGAACAGATAGAAAAAAATGTTTTAAATATATGAGCACATAATTGTCAAAAAGGAGAACTGTAAATGTAAAGTATACATGTGAAAAATAATCAAAGAAAAATACATTTAAGCACAGAAAAAAATTTAAACTGGGCAAAAGTTTTAAAATAGTGATAACAATGAATTTAATACAGGCATTTGTTAAGTGTTTTTATCATTACCATCTAATGGGAGTGTAAGTTGTCAAAACTGTCCAGAGGGAAATTTGCAATATATATCACAACTCCAAAAAAAAAATGCAAACCCTTTTGATACTATCATCTCATTTTAGTAATATGTCCTATGGAAATATTGGATAAGATAACATATTTCATTATTATTTATAATTTTGTATAATTGGAATCAGCATAGATTTCCAACAACACAAATTTTTTTAAATTATGATACAGTAATATAATGGAATATTATGTTTCTGATGGTTAATTCTCATGTCAACTTGGCCAAGTGATTATGCCAGTTGTTTGGTCAGGCAAGTACTAGCCTGCCCATTGCTGCAAGAATATTTAGAGGCTGGTTGATAAACTGGAAGGCTGGTGTATTAAATCATCAGTCAGTTGTATCTGTGGCTGATTACATCTGCAATCAACTAAAGCATGTCTCCCAATGACAAGATAATCCAATCAGTTTAAGGCTTTTAAGGAAGAAGAGGACTCTTACACTGCTTCTTCAGCCAGTGAGCCTCTCCTGTGGAGTTTGTCCAGACCCTTCATTAGAGCTGCCAGCTTCACAGCCTGCCCTATGGGTTTCGAACTTTTCCATTCCCACAGATGTGTGAGACACTTTTATAAATCTTCTATTTACAGATATCTCCCCTTGGTTTGTTTCTCTAGAGATCCCTGACTAATACAATAATGGTGCTATTAAAATAATTTATATTTGAATTTACTGACATGAAATGTCAAACATTTATTATATGCTATGAAATTGAAAAACAGACGTTAAAGAAACTTGATATAGCAGGATCCCAAGTTTGGTGAAAAATAAAATTTATATTTATATGTATAATTTCTCATAGCGAATTCAAAAGCCTAGGCCAAAAATGTTAACCATGCTTTTCTCTAAAGTATGGAATTTCGAGTAATTTTAATTAGATTTTTTTCTGTTTTTGATACTTTTGTGACCATTATTTATCAACTTTCACAATTCTAAAAGAAAAAGGAAAATAAGTTACTGCATCATGACTCGTTCTTAGTATCTGCCCTGGCTGCTTGTAATCTCTACCTCTTTAGCAAGTACTCAAAATCCATTCATTAACTATTATTTCTAATTTCTCCATACACTGTGGTCACTGGTACTAGTCTGAAAAATCTGCAATCCACAATCTCCCATGTTTAAAAAAATTTTTTTTATTTTTTTGGGATGGGCAGGCACTGGGAACCCCATGTTTTGATAACTAAAACATTTTTATCATTTTCTGATCCTTGGATCACAGAGTACAAATGTATATCCTCTTCTGTGTGACGGTCCTTGAAATATTTAAACACCATACCTAGTTCCCTTGCCTCTTTCCATTTTATGTTGAAACATAAAGTTTCTTCAATTATTCCTAATATGGGTGAATTCCTAGGCTGTTCTCGGTCCCAGTCACATGATCTCACATTTCCTGGAGATTTTTGGTCAGGCTTTTTCTAAATTTCAAAGAAAATATTCCTCCATGCCTAGCTTGACAATCACAGAGAATAAAAGACTGTAATTTCCCATTATCTTAATCTGCCATGCTGCTATAACAAATACCATACAAAGAGTTGATTTAAATATTCAGAATTTTTTGGCTCACGATTTTGTGGCTAGGAGAAGTCCAAACTTGAGGTGTCAGGAAGGTGATGCTTTCTCCCCAGGGTCTGTAATCTTATGTGCTGGCTGCTGGAAATCCTTGGGGTTCCTTTGCTTGTGTCCCTGTGCTACATCACATGCTGA
This sequence comes from Tamandua tetradactyla, assembly GCF_023851605.1. Taxonomy (NCBI): domain Eukaryota; kingdom Metazoa; phylum Chordata; class Mammalia; order Pilosa; family Myrmecophagidae; genus Tamandua; species Tamandua tetradactyla. The sequence continues at coordinate 153,008,718 of NC_135329.1, read as the reverse complement.
TGTCCTGTTTAATCTCTTCTGGGTTTGGTTGACTTCTGGCTTCTAGCTCCTCCCTATGTGATTCTCACACTATACCTGAATTTGATATTTTGAAACAGGACTCTAATAATCAGATTAAGACCCAACCTCATTCATTTGAGTCACATTTGAATTTAAAATTAACATTGTCAAGCGATCGTATCTACATGGGTTCACACTCACAGGAATGTGGATTAAGATTAAGAACATGCCTAAATCTGGGTACATAAATCAGTCTTCCACACCCATCATTTTTATATTGAATTTCTTTGCTGCATCTGTTTTTGCATATACATTTTAAGTAGTCATATCACTCTACTGATTCATACTGAACTTTTTTGTTTACTAAAACTGCAGTTTCATAAATATACAACCAAATCAGATCGCTGTCATCTTGCATTTTCGTAATTGATTTTCTATTTAAGAAGCTGTATTTGTAGTAACATAAATTCGTATATTTGTACTTAAGTAAATGTGGGACTTCATTTCACCCTATTTTATTTCATTTTATTAACACTGGTCCTTATTCTGATCAGAACAAAATAAGACATCTTCTAAGATGTACAAATTTTGATGGATTTTGTGTCCATATTTCTTATGCACCCATATCTTTACAAAATATAGTCAAGGAGTTTCTGCGGTAACTCTCCGAGTTTCTGTGGTAACTCAGAGAATTAGTTATTATCACAAGAGCTTCCCAAAGGAAGAAGGGCATTGAAGATTTAAAAAGGATGAATGGATCATTTTAACAAGAGCCTCAAGTCTTTGAAGGTTCACAACTCAGAGGCAGGCAATGTAAGCAAGTTAAGGAGGTGGGGGTGATGAGTAGTTCATACTGAAGAACAATTGATCAGATGATAGAGGTGGCTATTTCTAATTGCTGCCGTAAGATAATGTCACTTTATATGAAAATTCAAAAATCTGGGCTTTTATGTGAAAGATTCCAATTTTCAAAAGCTTCACCTAATTAAAAAAAGTTTAATGACTTCTAAAATAAATACATACTCAGGCCAAATGTACTCTGTGGATGGCCAATTTGTAACCCCTGAGCAGATAGAAGCAAAGAGGGATAGCAAATATCTTGTCATTTGACTCACCAATACTGTGCCAAAACTGCAGTTTCATGTTTTTCATTTATCAAAAGCTCACAGAAATCTGTATATTTACTAAGGATTGATTTGAAAAGTATTTACTGACCTCCTAATATCTGCTATAATGTTTAAACATTAGCAATCTATGGGTGTGATAGATTGAATTATGTACCCCAGCAAAAGTATATTTTTAATTTTATGCCTTGTTCCTGTGGGTGTGAATTAGTGTGTAAATAGGACCTTTTGGAGACATTATTTTTAGTTACGGGTGGTCAACTAAATTAGGATGGGCCTTAATTCATATTACTGGAGGTTTTATAAAGAGAAGAAACAGAGGCCAGAAGTCAGAGAAACACAAGAAGAGACAGAAACCAGAAGTCAGTGGAAATTGGAAGAGCCTAGGAAAGAAGACATTGCCATGTGAGGGATGGCTGAGATATAAGCCAAGGGACCCCAAGGATTGCTAGTGCCAGCATCAGAACACTATTCTCTTTGGAGAGAAAACAAGCTTTGCTGATATCTTGATTTTGGACTTTCTCTAATCTCACAAATGTGAGCCAATAAATCCCTGTTGTTTAAGCCAACTCATTGAGTGGCACTTGTCATCGTGGCCTGGCAGACTAAAACAATGGTTCTCTAAACAGAATCCAGAATAATTTCAAGAAAGTAAAATTCCAAGTGTCATATATGATTCCTTCAAAAAGCTTAATAAAAATCTGTTAGATCAGAATTTATGGTGGGAAATATTTACACAGTATTTTATAATTGCCATGAGAAAAATTAGACTCACAATATAAAACTTTCACAATTTGGTAATTTTTAATACTTCCTGGGAGTTTTATCTTTGTTAATTATAACTAGTTGTACCAACCATTGATACAATACGAAGAGCCCATTGACCTGTATAGCATCTGCATGATTCTATTCCATGTGTGACAGCTGATTTTCGTAAGGCCTCCGACATACCAAATCTAATCCGTGACAGCTGATTCTAGTGAACAGCAATCATTGCAAACAGTTCTTTTTAACTCATCTGAAAGAGGCAAGAATGGATTATTTATGCATTCAGTTGATCATGTTTAGAATTAGCCTTTCAGTAAATCAAAATCTGAAATGATGAGGAAACCTTTCACATAATAAATGAGTAGTATTAAATATCTTAAATAAATGATTTAAGAAATGCAGAAAAGCAATATGCTATTTATACAATAATACTATTGTCCAGATTGTTCTCTCTCATCTCCCTCTAGCAGTCACACTTTCAGCTAAAGGTAATCCTGGGTAATGTGCAGATTCCTAGATCCAAAGCATGAGAGTTTTACTCATCAATCTGCATTTTTATTGCACACCCTAGAGAATAAGGAAGCAGGACCTCTGCAAACTGTATTGTGAGAGATTGCCTAATCCCTGTCTCCTCCCTAAATGTTCCCTATATCAAAATTGTAATCACCCTGAATTCCCCAATCTCTTGGCTCCTAGTTTACATATTATTGATGTCCCTTTCAGAAAATGTATTTGAGAGTACAATGAGTCCAAATTCTAGTCAGTTTCTGTTGCTAAGTGGCAAACTGGCCAACTCCCCTCTAAAAGATGGCTCAGAAATATCTTTGAGGTGATTTTTTATCAGTCTCTAGAAGGGATTTGACCATATCCCATCAGATTAATTAAGCAAGCCCAGACTTTATGTCTGGGTTTCTTCACCCCAGGCTTTTGATGGATAGCTAATGCCAGTTGCAGGTGGTGATTTGACTGTAGATCCAGCCTCCTTTGATTGGATGCTACTAAAGCAATAATGTAGTTAGGTGCTGGGAATAAATATCATTAACTCCATATTATCTAATAGTAGATAGGAATTACTAGTCAATTATGTAAGTGTGTGTGAATAAACACTGAGAATTACACACTTTTCTGACAAATATGTGACACAACTGCTAGACTAACTAGTTGTTCTAACTTAGCAAAAACTTGAACGTGGATATTCTTCCTACATTAGATTCACTAATGGCAAAAGATTCTGCTACCTCTGATGCTCTATGTTTCACCAAAATACAAATTGCCTTCCATTATTATTTAAATATATCATTACAGAACTGTAAAACTTCATGATGATATTGTGTTTTATACTTCTTTCCTTACCCATAGCACCTGAAAGACCTTATTCCTTACATTCACAGCATTTGGCAGAGACTGGGTCATAGTTTCCCTTCTCCTCAAGGGCACAAACTAGACTGCATTTTATGTCCTCCATTACAGTTAGATACAACCAGGTGACTAAGTCCTGCGCAAGAATGCAGATGGAAATGAGGTCCACCCTTCCTAAGCCAGTCTCGTAACTCCTCTATCCCCACCCCCAACCCCATATACCAGATGAAAAGAGAAAAAAACTTGAAAGGCTAGAAGACAACTGAGTCACAAGATGAAAGGAACCTGAGTCCTTTACTTGCTACATGTTGAAGAGCTTCCCAAATTGCTGCTCAGCAAGGAACAATCATGTTGAACAGTTGAATGAATAAGGAATAAACATTTTATCATGCTAATGCCATGAAATTCTGAATTTTTATATGAGCATTTAGCCTACTGATAGAGAGCATTTATCTCCCTTGTAATTAAATACCATTTATTTATTTGTTTACTTAATACTTGTTTCCTAAATAAACCAGAAACTCATTAAAGGCTGGTACTAGGCCGTTTTTTTCTTACCATCAAGTCTCCAGCTCCAAGCATATTATCCAGTGTATAGTAGCTTCTCAATAAATCTTGTTGAATGTCGGAATACAGGAAAGCATGCACAAAAGTGTAAATTAATAAATGCTTATTGAATTGAATCAGAGAAGCAAAGAAAGAAATCCCAAAGTAAATTTTGGTTAAATTTTAGAAAATGTACTTAATATTTATTTTTCCTTTCTTCATCTGAACCCAAACAGTCCAATACTTTTGTAAATGAATCTTGGTGTGTTTCATAAATACACTGATAAATTTAACTATATTTTGGCTACCTAACAAATACCCTATGATATTTTCTGTTCTTGTATCATATCTTTGTAATTTAAAATTTTTTTCTGAGTTAGATTGGGTTGCTTTTGTACATACTCCAGCAGTGCTGTGCTAATTTTGCCTGATTTGTTCTGATTTCCAATAATTTTCTCCCAGCCAACAGTTCCAGATGCTTGTCTAATGCAACTTGCATATTTAGATGAGTCCCTATGTGGATCAGATTAGCTCAGTAACCCCAGCACAAAGGAATCTCTCTTTGGCTTTTCTGACTGCAAAGCCAAATCAATGCCAACAGGCTTCTTGATACATTATTGCACTTGCTGTCATTTGGTGCCAAAACAGATAATCTTAACAGGGTTAGAGGAAGCTGTGTGGTGTTTAAAGTATGTGTGCTGCCAACACAACAGAGTATATAGCATGTTGCCTGGGATACACATCTACAATCCCAAAAAACAAGACATGTAGTTTAGTGTTTAAGGAAAGCCCAGGACATGTATATCAAGCAAACAGTTGAGGCAGAACTACCTCAGAAGACAAGTACAGTTGAAGTGGTTACCAAAGGGATAGAGCCCAAGGCGTAAGCTAAATATCAGATCTGTACATCAAATTTTCATAGGAAGAAGTTCATGAAGATCTCTTAACTTGTTAAAGTTTTCTTTTACACAATGGCAATCTGCTCTATTCAACAGACTGCATGAAGCAAAGAAATAGTTGGCCACAGACAATTTTCCATTGACCTCTGTCTATACATATAAAGAATTTTGTTCATTCTCAAGGAGATCCTGTATTTTTCATGATATGATAAATTAAGATGAGCACAAATTCTTGGATACCTTCTGTTCTGGTTTGAATCTGATGTCTACCACAGAAAAATCGTGTCCTTTAATCTTCATTCAATATAGCTGGGTGGGATCTTTTTGATTGTTACCATGGAGATGTGACCCACTCAATTGTGGGTGGTAACTTTTGGCGAGATGGTTTCCATGGAGATGTGCCTCCACCCATTCAAGGCGGGGTTGCTTTCTGGAGCCCTTTAAGAGTGAACCATCTTGAAAAAGGCTGAGAGCCATGAAAGTCACCAGAACTGACAGAGCCAACAGAATGGACTGAGCCACTGAAGAGAAAGCTAGCAGATCTTGCCATGTGCCTTTCCAGCTGAGAGAGAAACCCTGAACATCACTGACCGTCTTGAACCAAGGTATATTTCCTGGATGCCTTAGATTGGACATATTTATAGGCTTGCTTTAATTTGGACATCTTCATGGCCTTTAGAACTGTAAACTTGCAACTTAATAAATTTCCTTTTTTAAAAGCAGTTCTGTTTCTGATATATTGCATTCCAGCAGCTTGCAAACTAAAACACCTTCTTATAAAGTGGTGGCATTTATTTCCCTACCGTTGAATCTACACTGGCCTATGATTGTTTTGACCAATGGTGTATGATAGAAGAGACCCTATTCCAGCCCAGAACTAATCTTTGAAAATATTGGCAGCTTCCACCTTGGTCTTTTGGAACTCTGATCCTCCAAGTAAGAAATTCACCAACCCTGCTGAAGAGATAACATGAAGAGGTCCTAAAACTATATGGAACTTTCAGAGAGGGATGCTATTGAGCCCAGCCTTCCAGCTGTCACCATTAAAGCACCAGGATTGTGAATGAAACTGTCTTGTTCCCTCCAGACTGGTCAAGCCTCCAGCTGAATATCTTCCACACTCTATGAAGTAGAAAAATCACCTAACCTTACGTGAATGGAATCTCTGACATACAAATTCATTAGATATAATAAAATGGTCATTGTATAAAAGGACTAAGTTTGGGGGTAGTTTGTCATGTAGTAATTGTTATGCAGTTTGTTATGCAGATAAATGAAATATACGGACAACAAACACATGAATTTGGTGGCATGGCTTTCATGTGACTTTAAGATACATACATTGGTGACCAAACAATACAATGGTCCCATCAGAAGAATGAGAGGAAGAATCTAGGTGGATAATTATCCACTTCTGGATGAGGTGACATCAGAGCTGTCTAACAGAATCACTTTCCCTCCAACACTCAGGCCAGTCACCATTCCTTAGCTTCTGCTGACTGGCCTAGGGGATTTTCTTCCAAAAGCCATAAAATTAAATTAGAATTCACTGCTGAAGCTTAATGACTTCCCACTGTTTATGTGGGTTATCATTTACAACCAACTGGCATTTAATCAAACCACTATTTTTATTTCAAGACCAGAGGCCACAACATTGTTTTTTCTCCACCTCCCTGTTGAGCCAGGCAGCTTCATCCAAGCTGTGAAGGGTTATCAAATTGTTTATGAGAAATCAGCATGCAGTATTGTTTTCAAACATATTTACGATATCACAAACTTAAAAAGGATTTAGCTCATTTTGTTGATTGACACACAATTTTACATGTACATATAAAATAACATTAGAATCTTTGGGAGAAAAAAATAGGAATTAAAAGAACATGGTCAAATTCTTATACAAATTAACCTATGAGACTTTAGTTCTGTCCCCAAATTCTGATTCTGTCAAGAATAAGAACTATATAGAGTATATACCTTATTGTGTAGCCACAAATGGCAACGTCTACTTTGAACAACTTGAATCTTCCCATGTCTATACTCTGTCATTTCCTTGGCCTAGAATTCCTTCCATCCTTCCTCTTTACTGCCTCTTGAAATTATAAAGACTCAACTAAATACCATGTCTGCAATGGCCACCTATGGGTTTAGTTACCTTGAAGCCCTCCTTCTAATTATGAGAATTATCATTCTTCTGCATAAGTCCTGCCCTCTTTCCCCGTCCTGTTCCCACCTATCCACATGGCTAAAGAAATAAACAAACAAACAAAAACAATTTCTTGTTTTAAACTAACAGCGTAGGTTTCTGTCATTCACTCATACATTAGACCTCTTCTTTTTTGAAGCTTTTCCTGTCACATCAAAATGTAAATCATCACTTCTAAATAACTACAGTTATGTGTTTATTCCAGTCTTAAAGTGCTTATTTCCAATCAACTAGCAATAAAGTCTTTTATGTCTTTCTTGCCGAATAAATTACAAGTTCTTTGCAGCAGGAACTTTATTCTTTCACTCTTCCAAATACCAAAGCACAGTGCCTTCCTTAGGCCTTTGCTTTACTTAGCAAATGGTATTAAATAATGCAATTTCTTTCAAAATATTAAAATGAATTGCTGAACTGTAATACAAATGGAAATGTAAATTTCAAACACACTAATTGAGTACTATGAAAATCACATAACAATCCCTCTCCCACTACAATCTGCTGATTGTACTGGGGAAAAGGGCAGATTTCTGCCTGTTGAATAACTGTTTAGTTAATATTAGGCTTGCAGAATCTATGTCATTTGATCCTGGCATAACCAAATTCATTTAATAAGCTGTGTTATGACAAGGACTAGTAATTAATTTATTAAAAATAATTCATTGGCTTCAAAATTTCCTAAGTGCTCATGAGACAAAACTTTTGAACACATATAAATATTTATGGTGTTTCAGGTGAAGGAACAATAAAAAACAGGTATGGAAGTATGATATTTACATATTTTGGCTATCTCAGTGCAGGAAAACATACATTTTATTTTATATGTGCTGGTAGCTGTCATGGTTGCACCACAGCTGTTAGAAATTACAGGTTTTCAGTAGCAAGAGTCAGCCATCACTGTAATTATTATTATTTTATCAAACACAGTCACAAGGAGTATTTTAGGCTGACAAAAGCCCTCTAGATCTTTGTTTATTCACTGCACCATATTTTCTGCCCTCCATACCGACTGTGTTAACGTCCTCTTCCTGATTTAAAACCTAGTATTAGAGAAAGTAAAGGTTCCCATCTTTAACACAAAGTAAGAATGGTGCTTGCATGGAGAGAAGATTAGTCTTGGAGTATAAATGAAAGAATGCACAACCTATGAATCTTTACTCAGTGTACTTTAGGCAGTGTTCCCAGATAGGGGTTTGCAGTCTGCATACGATGTCAAGTAGTACGAAGTAAGGCAACAGGCAAATGCCAGTATGAATGAATTTAAAATATAAGGTCCGAAACTTATGGCTTAAGGAGTGAAGACGTCTATCTAACCGACAATCACAGCAATGCTACCTCTATGGCCTGAATATTTCACCCCAGATAATGAAAGATTATTGTCATGGAAAGTCTCTCGTGGAATGGAAGGACGTTTTTCTTCTTTAAACTCTCCGGTGAGTATGTGGAAGAAGAGTTCCAGCAAAGGCAGAGAACTCAGTGATACATTGCTAGGAGGAATTAGACAGAGGGCAATAACTGCCTGCTAAAGAACTACCCTGGTGGCCAGGGTACTAGGCATACGGGAACTGGATTATTTGAGTGGGGTGTTCTGTGGTCTAGATTGGAGCCGCTGTCACCAACAAGCATCCTAAACAGTATAGTACACATCATTATGACACATACTTCTACAACACGATTATGTCCAGCACAGGGTAGGGGGGATGAAAGAGAATTCATTACTCAGGAAAAAAAGAGGAGGTGTTCCACAATGCTTATTGAGTAAAACATAAAAAAAGAGAGTTTTCAAAGGTTCAGATTACTCCTTACAAAGAAACTTTAAATATTTCTATTAAATGATGTGAGTTCTTTCAGGAGTGATGCTATGGGATAGGAATGACATCCTCCACATAGGCTGTGGTATTGATAATCATAATAGGGAGTTGGATGCTTTATTTGGCTTATAAAATCCAAAACCCATGAATAAAAAGAGAAGTTACAGTCCTGAAATGATCTTTTGAAATGTGAAGCACCTTTTCCATATCAATTAGGTACTTTTTTTTCCCTAGTAACACAAAGCATAGTTTTAGTATTAAACTTAAAGAATGTTAAAAAAGATGGATTTATTTCTGTACCTAACACTGCTCTAGAGAATAAATACTGCATTTGCACTATCTGCTGAAATGCTATAATACCTATGCCAGAACTGAAATATTAGCCTCATTATAAAAGTATATTAAAAAATCATGTATTTCTTTCTTTCCAAGCTTATTTTCCAATCATTGCTTCTTTTCCTCTTTTTAAGAAATTACCACTAATACAACTGTCATACTCAAAATATTTGAGGTTCAGTTGATACATAAATCAAAGCTGGTCCTTACTAGACATCACACACTTGTCCTGAAGTTAAAGAAGATGGTTCTTAAGGAAATCACACTTTAACTCTAATAATCTTAAGAGAATAGAGAAAAAAAAAATCCAATGAGGGTCATCAGTCTGTCTTTTCAGTACTATATTGAAGGGCTATTGTATAAGGTCATACTTGAATATTTAACCCAGTCAATTTTTCTTCTCTTATTTTCACAGTCCAGTAATCTTACCATTAATTTCCCCTGCAAATTAACCTGTTGACATTTCTCCAAATGATTCTATTCTAAAATTAGCAATTATTCTCCTTCTTTGGTTTTTAATTTGAAATTCAGCTAAAAGGCTTTGAAAAGTAAAATCCACACAATATAAATGTAGACATCAATAGCTCTCTCTTGGTTTCAGAAAAATATTCTAGCAAATAGGAAATACATCAAACTTTCCAAAAAGCACTTAGAAATAACGTAATGGTGTCACTGACCCCTTCAAAAGTAAAAAGTCATATAAGCTTTAAAGACATTGCAGAGAGCAATGAGGAGTTAAGCTGTGTATTACTCAATTCCTATAAAGAAAGATGCAGCTAATATCCAAAGCGCCTCAAGATACAAAATGGTTATTGTGGGCAGTTTGATGAGATTCAAACCCTATAGAGAAGAATTGCAAAACCAATTTGTTAGAGCAAGGTAAATCTGAAACAAGTGCTTGAATTTGCCTAGAGCACAAAGAACAAAAATCAGATAATTTCCCCTTTTATGCAGTTGGGGACAGGTACCGTGCAGCATTTCTTCAAGCCTCCCTTCTCACAGGTAGTTAATACACACAGATATTCGTGCACCAAAGGTGACAAAGCACACATCATGATCCCCTTATAATCACCTACTGATGATTCTGTGTGCAGAGAGGAGACCAAACGCCATCAGCTAAGAGATAAGGAGAGGAGTCCCAGTCAGGCAACAAAAGAAAGTATCATACCTAAGATAAGAGTGTTCTTCTTTTTCTCCCAATGATATTATTTCTCTGCTGAAAAGTGTTTGAGAGAGGAAAAATATTTTTGGAGAAATTGATAAAATTTGGATTGCACTGTATATTAAATGACAATATAGAAGTATTATCAATTATCCTCCATATGATAATACTTTATATATGAGAATTCTCTTATACTTAGGAAAGGTATGATGAATTATTCAGGGATAGGTTCTAAAAAAAAAAGTAGAGAGTGAGAAAGAAAACAGATTTTAAAAATGTAGCAAAATGTTAACAATTGCTATATCTAAATGAAGAGTATTTCTAACTTTTCTGAAGGTTTGGCCATTTTTAAAATAAAAATTTCAAGAAATAACAGTATTCTGGTAATAGAAAAAACATGATACCTGATTTTGTGGATCTGAATTCTTATGATAAAAATTTCTAATTACAAATTAATAAATTAGGTGTAGTTTATTTTTTAAAAAAATAGTATGAGGTAAACAGCATACAGCATGATTTTAATGACCCACTTTTAGTCTTATGTTGGTATGTGCAATGACAACTGAATGGGAAATGTGGTAGAACTTGAAGGATAGAGCTGCTGAGAGGCTCAGGTGCTCTGGGGAAGAGTTGTATTGTGGATTGAAGGATGCATAACTAACTTTCAGGAACAATAAATGAGTAATGGGACACATATGTATGTACATTGCTAGTTGAAATAGGATAAAGGAACCAAATCAGAAAGAACTGCACCAGCCTTCTAAAATATTTTTTGCTTCTTTAGCATTCTTATATACATTGGCCATTTATATATAATAACTGCACATGTGTATGAAATTCAATGTTTCTAAATTTAAAGTTTAGCTTCACCAAACTTTCAGGAACACTAGCGTAAAACGTTAGTTAAAAAATCTACAATCACTCTATAAAACTGACAGATTGCTCTACTCTGTGTGTCAATGGAAGGGATGTAAGATTAGTGGGTATTTCCTTTCATTTATTTAATTATCAAATTTTAGGCACACACTTTCACACCTCCTCTCTCTTCCCTTCCTAGACATTGTTTATACAGGTCTCTAGGATCTTGTATTTTCTTACTTGTAAATGGGACCATCTGTTGATGGCAGTGGTTTTAAGAACAACCCTCATCTAAACCTTGGAAAAGACACATAGAATTTCATGATATCTTTGGTTTCAATCTGTTGAAATTGCCCAGAATCACCTAGGACATTTTTCAGGGCTAATAAGCAAAGAGCATATTTTTGCACCGTGCCAAGAACTTACATAAAGAAGATAAGATTATTCTTTACAAACTCCTAGGACAAATATCTGAACAGGGAGTGAAGGTCTCATTTTCAGGCTTATTCCTCCAGTTAGTTCTTCCTTTATGCCTATGCTGGAAGGAAGGTTTTTATGACAATAATGGGAAGAGGATGCCAATTTGGAAGAGATTATGAAACATTTTGCAATTGGAAAGTCAACATGGCTTATAAAATGTTAAAATGTCTTGCTTTGAAAAGGGTTTAAATGTCATGTTGCTTGCATCCATAATGCAATGATATCATGAGGCAAGTAATTTTCCAAGATTTGCAAACCACACAGATGTCTATCTTTTCTATATTATTCCAGGGTTCCAGGAGTGCCTTATTTGCTGAGTACAGAAGCAAGTCAAGCTTCAAAGGGAAAGAAAAATGCCTGATTGTATGTTATGCATTTGTCTCAATTGCTGACAGTCCCCTGTGAAATATGCCTCCTGTGGGTTGGCTACAGCCTCCCCACAACATGGCAGTTGGAATCCAAAAGTGAATGTCCCAAGAGAACCAGGTGAAAGCTGTATCATTTTATAAGGCCATGCTTCAAAAGTTACATAACTTCCACTCCAGTCACAATCTCACCTAGATTCAGGAAGGACACAGAGATCCTTCCCTCTTAAATGGGGAAATGTTGAGGTCCTATTATAAGAAGAATATGTGGGAAATGAGATGTTATTGTGGTCATTTTGGGAAAGTCCAGTCTGCCACACTCATACGACAGGATTTTCAGAGGTAGAGTACTACGTCACATTGCCTATTTTTAACTTGACATTATCCCTGCCCCTATGTTCTCTTCCACATTGTAGAAGAAAAGTCTGAAACTACAATTTTCATAATTTTTCTCCCCTGGCTTCTGGCTTAGATTCTCCCATGAGATAGACCTGTGGGAAACTAAGAAAGAAGAAGAGAAATAGAAGCTTTTTATTTGACAACAACCGCCTGTAGCAGCTGAGATCAGCAGGCAACAGCTTCCTTCCCTTGATCTCTGGTGGTTTTTCTGAGAAACATCTATTGCAGCACCTGGGATCATTAATGGGGCTTCTCTGAGATTTGTGAACACACAAATTTCTTGAAAATAGCCTTCCTGACTGTGGTTATTTGGAGCAATGTACCCCTAGAAAAGCATGCCTTAAACTTAATCCATTCCTGTGGGTGTGAATTTATTGTAAGTAGGAACTTTTGCTGAGGTCACTTCAGTTAAGGGGCGGTCCAAATCAGGATGGGTCTTAATCCTATTACTGGAGTCCTTTATAAGCAGAATGAAATTCAGACAGAGAGTAAGCCATGGGAAGCAAGAAGCTGAACATCAGCAGAGCCCAGAAGAGAAGGGAGAGGCCCGGATAGGATACTATGTGCATTGCTATGTGACAAAGGAGTTCAGGGCAAAGATTCACAGGCAGTCAGCCTAGAATGCCAGTCTTTGTAAAGAAAGCATTGCCTATAATACCTTGATTTGCACTTCTGGCCTCAAAACTGTGAGCTAATAAATTCCCCTTGTTTAAGCCAATCTATTGCATGGTATTTGCCTGAGCAGCCCAGGAAACTAAAACACTCACCTTTGTTTTCTCAGGCCTTCTAATGGATTTATAAGCCTTCAATCAACACTATTAAAATTCTCTTTGCTCAAACTATTTAGAATGCCTTCTGCTTCTTGACCAAACCCAGACTGATACAGATGAGCTTCAGGATTGATTGATTCTGGTGCTTAGTATTTCATCAAAGATGGAAGTTCATTTAGTTTCTCTGATAACAGAGCCGTTGCTGACCAGGCACTGACAAGAAGGTTGGAACAAACTTGGCAAACAAAAGGCCAATCCCTTTTGTTGAAGTTTATTATCCAAACTGCCCTGTTGCTATCTATCTAAAGGGAAAAGGGAGAAATGAATCATTCTGTCTTCTATGCCTTCCTTTATTTTTATTTTTTGTCTATTGTCCAGACTAGATTCACACATTTACTCTTTCGGGTGAAATTTAGAGTCATGTTAGATTTTCTTTTAAAAAAAATATTGAGATTTTGAATGGGGCATTCTTAACTGTGTAGATTAATCTGGAGATAAATTATTTGGAATATTGGGGTTTTTCATCAACGAATGTTTTCTTTTGGATCCACTTAAAAAGTTCCACAATAATTTTTATATAGGTCCTGGACATTTTTGGTTAAGTTTAGTCTTAAATGTCATGGTAGTTGTGGATGATGTTTTTATGAATGGGATCATTCTTTCCATTATACTTTCTATTTGATTATATTCTTGTATAATATATTGTTAGACATTAAACTCAGCAAGAGGAAAAGAAAAATTCAGTGATATCTGGTAGTTCCCCCTCACCATAGGAACAGAAAACACAATGTATATTACTCTTCAAACTTGACAGGTATGTCTTACAGAAATATATTAAACAAAAAATACGTACAAAATGTAAAACAATGAAACTTTATTTTAGTGTAGAGGTAATATTTGTGTTACTAGTAAACAGTAGTAAACAATATTACTACTTTTAAAAATACCAAGAAAACAGGTTAACTTTAAGTACTGAGAAAAATACTATTACCATTTTTTTCACAGCTAAACTTGATTTTCCTAGCTATACTGTATCATTTCCTTTATTTGTCTAATCAAATGTTGTCAAAAGACCTGTATTCATCATTCTGACCCCACAACTTGGACTTTTTTATGCAATGAGCATCTCTTGGAAATGACTCTTAACTCTAAAAATTTTTACATTTTAAATATCACTGGTTAATTTTACAGGCCAATCTCAGGTTTGCTCTAGTTCTGTGCCCTCACCAGTGAAGCTTTTAAAAATGCAAGTGACAAAGCCCCATCCCTAAGTATTTCATCTTTAAAGGTGATTCAGGTTTACAACTCGAGTTTGGAACTCTCTTCTCTAAATCTCCAGAGAAATTATAAATGCTTCCTTAATTACAATATATTCAAGATTTATTAATATAACACCCAACATTTATTGAGTAGTTGCTAAGAGCCAGACATTGTGTTGTACTTTACATATTTTATATTTATTTGTTTAATTTATGTAATTGCATAATAAATTCCTCCCGATTTAAACGTAATATGCTTTCATTTTATGGCCTTTCCCCTGGAAATTTAGGGAGAAAGCATCCATCCCAAAACTATAAAACCCTTCTATATGTAATATTCTTGGTCCTTACTTAATCAAAATAAAACTCCTTTTCTAAATATTAGATATGATTCACTGGGCATTTTAATAAACTGACTAATCTGATCCTCATGTCACCAATAAAACTATTTCCAAGAATAGTGGAAGTCACAAGAATCCATACCTGTTATTTTCTCTAAACTAACAATTTATTGTAATGTTTTTCTGGAGAACAATATAGCTGTGAGATTTTAATAATGAAAACAGGACTCCTTGGTTAAATAGATTAGGGAAATGAGAAGTTAAGCAAAATCAAATAGGTTTCTTAATTCCAGGATTTCTTATGGTCTCTAATTTGGCAGTGTATTTTATAAGTCTCTAAGAGAGAGAGAGAGAGAGAGAGAGAGAGAGAGAGCATTTCTAAAATGTATTTAACATCTAACTCTTATTCAGGAAGTATTCCTGAAGACCAGAATACTGAGAGACACCAGTTAGGAAGTGCTGCAGTGAGAAATAAAAATAACAATAAGAAAGACTTACCCCTGGTGATTTAACCATACAAAGGCTTCCTTATCAGTGGAAGCTTACTTTCATAGCTTCATGGTTACTGAATTGCCTTTACTTGGTTTCTCTCAAAACAGACTAGGGCCTCCATTCAAATAGTTCATTCTGGGAATTCTTAGGGAACCAAAGTGTAGGGAACTAAACAACTAAAAGAGGAAAAGAGGGAAGCCAATCCCAGGATGTTATTCAACTGATTACCTCTATGAGCAATTGGGTTTAATTCCATTGGAGAACTTGCCAGAAACAATGAAGAAACTACTTCATACCTCCCTGCCCAAGGCACAGAAAAGGGAACTATTTATCTACTGAATGGCATTCCCCATTGGCCAAGGATTCACTGGGGATATTTATTTCCCTATACTTTCTAAATATGCAAGCACCAGAATGGCTGAGCAGGCTCCAATAGGTGTGTCACCACATATGAGGGGAGCCTCAAGGAAGAAAGACACAGGATGCAGCTTAAATGAGGAGCCATCAGGCTACAGCTGTAAGAAACTGATTGATGTAGCAATTGTCAGAACAAAAAGGTGGACCAAGACATTGTGAGGTGGGAATAATAAATGTTTGAAATAGTAAAGCCTTTATGCTACTTGTAGCTACTGGGAAATGACTTTAAATCACAGAGCCTTCAAGGTGGTAGTTGGTGGTAATCTCTACAAAAACTCAAGACAGGAAGGTTAATGGAACAAACTCTTGTCCCACTAAAATGAGTCCTGAGAACTTTACTGATTTTCATCTCCTCCACTTTAGATTTGCCTCACTGGTTATTGTTGACACAAGCAACAAGGTCTAGGTTTTTGTGATATCAAGCATTAATCACCAAATGGATTGGAGTCCTTGGTTGATTTGTGCTTATTCGCTATGATTGCTGCCATTGTACATTTATGGTTATCACTGTCCGAGTAAGCACTAAGAGACACCTTACTGAATCTCCTGGGTCCAGATAAACTCTTTTCTCCCCCATTGTGTAGCAGCAGCTCAAGCTCTTCATGGTAATTAGGATCAATTACCCTTGCCAACAGCCAATATGGCAACTCCTTTTTTTTTTTTACCAACTTAACACTCGCATGAGAAAGTCAAATGATCAGGTTCATTGTAAGATTTCAGGTTTATTGTAATCCTTATGATGTCTTCTAGAAGTTCATTCCCTCCAACTGGGACTCAGGATTTCTATATAGGATTGGCCTACAGTTTCAGGATAAGAAAGTGGAAGTGAAAAGAGCCAACTGTATCTCTTTCATTTGGTTCCTGGAACAATATATTCTAGTTACTGGAAACACAGAACCATCTATCCCCCATCAGTCTCTATATACCTACAGTATTTTGTAAGACTATGATCCAGTATTATAGAGTGTTAATCCCAAACTGTTTCCTTAGCTGAGCTTTTAATAGACAATTACATCACTCTATTAGGCTGATTGCTTCTGATTGTGCTAGAAGAAACAGCAAACCAAAATCTTAAATAGGTGTCAACTCTAGTAAAATCAAATTACCTTCCCTTGTCCTCTATCCACAATGAAAAAGGCATAAATAACCTGCTCTGCTTAAGAGATTGTGTCATATTGAGGACTTAGTGGCAGTCACTGGTCAGAAGCAGTGACAGTAGACTGATCAATCTTGGTCAGATAGAGTCCATGTTGTTGGGACCATCCAGAAACTCATTCCTTCCATTATGACCACTTTCTTCATGGGCTCATTTCATAGTCCCAAGAAGAGAGTAGCCAAAGAGAGAGGATGTCTAACATCCACAGGAAAAGTCATTCTATCTACATGAGTGTTAAATGGCCCCTATGCAGTGGATGTTGTCTGGTGGGCATTAAGATGAGATATAAAACCTACACATTTTTTACTCACTCGCATAGATCTACCTAAATGCCTCCTCACAATTTTTCTTGTCTTTGATCTTCCAACATTCCTCCTTCCAAGCTCCAGGACAACCAGCCAAGCCTTTAATTACAGTTCTGGAGTCTGTAGAGATCTACTGTGGGCCATAGCTCCCTCCATTCAGACAATGACCAAATGCACTTCTCTTCACAATGGGAAAATCTCCCATTCCCATGATCTTTGGAGCCATCACTGAGAAGGGATTAGTGAAGCAGCAATTTTTAGCTAGCTACAATATATCAGTATAATCTATCTATGAAACAGGCCCCATTTTTTTCTTTACATCTTTGTTGGTCAATTATAAGGAATCCCCCATGAAACCATAAGTGTTATTTGGGGAAGATAAATTGGTGCAACATTTGCATGTAATGAGGGTCTGGATCATCTGTTATTTGTAACTTCTGGAGCTGCTTGGGATTGATTTGGAATGTACCATTTCTGTCATAATAATGGATGTCTCTTATACTTGCTAGATTTTAAAACTCATTTGATTTGATAATACCCAGTTCATGATGGGAAGCTCTAGTCTCACACTAACATGAGGTCCCACGGTCAATGACCCAGTAGCATATAAGGAGCTTCTTGTCAAATAGTGAGCAGTTGCCTACCATGGAAGGTATAGTCTGACTCAAGAATGGTAGGATTCTACTGCCCTTTTGGGACTTGCCAGAGAATCTACATAGTATCGTTATCCACTGCAGATACCTCTTGTATCTTCAGATCCATGGGCTTTTACAGCCCAAATAGCAGGACGTCTTGCCAGAAAATCTACATAGCATCATCATCCACTGCAGTTACATCTTGTATCTTCAGATCCATTGACTTTTACAGCCCAAATAGCAGGGCATCTTGCACTGTAGGCTAGACCTGATACAGAGCTCTCTATTTGTGTTTCACTCAAAACAAAAAGCCTTCTCATGCACCATATCAATGTTAGCATAGAAAATGCTAGAAGCTGTGTTCATCTGCTCCCATAAAAATAACATAGCTAGAACAGCATTTGTGATTGGGACTATGCTTGTTTAAGATTTTGGTAATCTTGTCATCACCTGCCACAATCCTTCTCGGTTAGGAGAAATGCAAATCTGCAAAACTAAGTGTGAATATAATGGGGACCACCACATCTGTGTCCCTTATGTCTTTGCTGATAGTACTAATCTCCAGTATTTCTCCTGATACTGAGGTTTTGGCTTTATGTCCATTACTTTCATGGGAGGTGGGGGTGGGGGAGCAGTTCCAGAGTATTACACTTCACCCATTATACCATAATTATGATTACTTAGCTCAAGGACAAATGCGTAAGTTTTTCCAGATGCAAAGAACATCTATTCTAATTATGCATATGGGGATAGGGGAAAAAATGGCAGAGTTCACAGACTCATTGGGCCCACTGTTAAATGGATTTAGGCTAGGAATCCATTTATCATCTGGTCTCCATGAGCCCCCTAGATAGCATTTTTGTTCTTCCGGTAGCAATGACAGCTCAGACCCTGTATTTAACAGTTTTTAAAAAGTCTTGAAATTGCCCTTTCTTCAGGATACATTTGCTATTGCAAATGGCCACATGTCCTTTGGGCGAGGATCGAGGACATATTTGTTATTAATACTTGTAGTGGCATTGTATGAGCCTTCCTCAAACGGGCCTGCCTTGGCTTCAATTAATGGGCTCTGACTAAAAGAACTTGGTTACCTCTGGAAACTGTTAATGAATGGAAATTTTCCCTTGTAGTGGCTGACATTAGTCTTCTGTTTGCCAGATCTTTACTATTTATTTTTTGTTTGTTTTTACAGGTTATGCAAAGCCCTAATCAGTTGCCCCTCTAATTCATCACTAGGAATGCAATGCTCTATTAGTTATTGAAACAGGTTCCTGCAAATCAAGGAAATATTGGTTGCTGCTCCAGCTTTGCTGCCTATTGTATTACCTTGCTGCTGTCAGGCAAATTCTGCCATTTGATCCTCTGCTATTCCAGAATGTCCCAACACCAAAGAGCCAAGTTAAGTGGCAGCTTCCCCTACTGTCAGTGCTGACTTGTCAGTGGGAGAGGACAAACTTCAGTGAAATTTTCACAATTGCAAGTCCTCACCAGTGTATTTCTTTCTCAATGCCTTAAAGAAGGTTTCCTCCTGGCCCTGGTGGAGAACATAGCTAATGGATTCTCTGGTCTCACATAACCAACCAAATCTAACATTGTCTCTTCCCTAGCTTTCAAATCCCTTTCTTAATACTCTGCCCAGGCAATCCAGTATCTTGACTTCATTATCAATAGGCCATTATGTCAAAACTTCAAGGAACCATTCCAGTAGCACATAAGGGCCAGCTCTATGTTGTTGGTTTTCTCCCAGGACAACAAATTGTGAGCCACAGAATACTGCTGCCATGTCAATACATTCTTCCCAGCCTTCTGTTCTCCCCTTGCTGGTCCAATACCCTCAAGATCCACTCTCACACGTGTTCCCCCTAGCTCCAGCTTGCAAATATTAGGAAGAATCTGTAATTGTTGGGTGAGTATGTGTCTACCTTGGCGGTGCTATTATTTTACCCCAGTTAATCTCAAATCAGTGAGGGAAGTGGGAGGGTCAATGTCGAGATCTTGAGTATCATTTAAAGGCAGCCACCACAGTTGACGTATTGAGGCAAAGGATGGAACCTTATTTCTAGAAAGGCAAAGGCTTTCCCTAATCTGGAGGGTTTGGGAGAATCTGGGTATTCAAAATTCTTAGTTTATCTGCTCAAATGTTCCTATCTCAGGTCCCAGAAGTCTCAATCTTTTCCTATTAGTGTCTTGCCTTTGGCATGAGACTTACTGAGGTTGTGCATTGAGCCTGCCTTTTTGCTTTCTGCACTTGACTGCAAGAGATAAATGTTTCTTCATCTTTACAATAAAGGATTTCTAATATTCACATTGTGCTTTGAATTGATGGTTGGAAAACCTGAATCTATCAGTTTCTTTTTTCACTTTATTTATTTGTTTGTTTGTTTGTTTGTTTTGCATGGGCAGGCACTGGGAATTGAACCTGGGTCTCTGGCAAGGCAGGCAAGAACTCTGCCTGCTGAGCTACTGTGTCCCGCCCTATCAACTTCTTTTTTCAAGCTTCTAAAACATTAACCAAAAACAATAAATTCTATAGTCCCTTTAATTACCATTGCCACATCCTGTTAAAGTGACAACTGAAAGCATGAATGACTGCTTCACCTTATGTATTTCATCCTTGTATACCGCTGTTTCCTTTGAGTCAGTACTTGTAATGCCAGTACATGCTGAGGTCTCATCAACACCCTTTCCACTAGTAGTGTGGTCCTTGGTCATCAGACTACACGTCCAAATTTGGTATCCTATTCTGATGATTTCCTTTCCAGGGCAATTTTCCTGGTACTGACCATCTTGCATGGATTCTCCCCCAAAGCAGAGGGTGAGACAAGTATCTCCACGTAGTTAGTTTGTTTGGAAAATATGGTCCTAGGGAACTGGAGAGAATTGAATGGAAGGAGTAAATAAGGAAGGAGAAACCATCAATCCAGGGATACATAATTAATCTGGTTTAGAATGTGCTTCAGAATTGTCTGCTCAAGATTTGGAACAGAGGATTATTTATTAAATGGCTACCATTTCCCATGGTGCCCCCAGGGTAGTGTTTCCCATATTAAAATCACCTAAGAGCACTTTCAATTCCTGATGCATAAATCACATTCCATACTAATTAATTCAGAATGCTTTGGAGTAAAAGTCAATCAGAATTTTAAAAATATCTCCAGATGATTACAACTGTAGTACAGTTTGGCAATATCTGTCCCAGGGCATTAGGAAATATTAACTCCTTCCCAATTCATGTGTACAAAACATGTGTACATCCACTAGCATGGCAGAGCAGTTTCCTATAGGAAGCCCCATTCAACAGTGGCAGAAAAGCCTCAGAAGAGAAAGCAAAAGGTACAGTTGCTTCTGAGGTATAGATTGTCAATTTAGATTTGTGTGCCATTGGTTACTTCAGTAGCAGCATAGCAAAAAGCAGATCTAGAAGTTGTGAGGCAGCATATAAGAAGCATCCAACAAATTGATGAAGCTTTTAAGGTAGGTTTTGGTTGTGAGGTAAGCTGTCAGTCATTACTAAGGACTTAATGAATAAGAGCAGTTCATAGTAAGTAGCAATAAAAATAATCAAGTGTGAAAGAAACTTGTGAATTGGTTACATACTAAAGTAAAAGGACAGAATAGATACCAGGCAATACAAGAAGGCAATATTTATTTAAACCAGTAATAGATTTGTTTTTATGTAGGATTCATTAAATTCTCAGAGAGCAAAACTGAACTAATGAAGAAGCAGCAATAACTTCATCATGGAACAGTTCTTCTAATAAGCTTGGCATTAAAAGACTAGGATATAATATGAAGAATATGCATATGAGACTTTAAATATCTCTATCAATTTCAAATCCAAGTTAAAACAAAGAAAGAAAAAATAGACCAATTTAAAGAAATAACTAGATGTACAACTTGCTAGATACTCTCTATGTCCCTTGAAATGACCCACTTGCAGAAATTGTGCCTACCACTAAAATAAAAATAATTGAAATAAGAAGGAAGTTGGGTGTAGCAGGTGCACATAAACCCCATAAAGGCCTCTGACTAAAACTAAAATTCTGGAAGAAACACAAAAAACAAGTACCAGCTACATTGCCAAGAATTCTGCAAATAAAGCAGGCACATTGTGGAGGAGTGTCAAAAACTTGGAGAAGTGAACTATACAATATATTTTTTTCTCTCCCAACTTTGCCTTGAGGATAGGCTCCCATTGAAAAGAAGCATATAAATGTGGGCACGTAAAACTCTCATAGAAACCTCATCTTTCTAGTCAGAAGAACCAAGAAAAGAGTACTTTTTGAATGGATCAGGGGAAAATCTGAAGGAGAGGAAACCAGAAAAATGGATTGCCAACTTCTGTACATCAATCTATACAAGGTTCATTCTATCCACTCAGTTATGCATTCGTAAGAGAGACCCAATCAATGTAGTAAAAGCTAAGAAAACTGAATTTTGAATGACTACCCACAGAAGACACAATCACACCATGGATTTAGCCTAACTGGTAGAATGCATGTTAAACAAAAACAATATTTTCCAGAGGATCATAATATGACTCAGAATCTGTACAAAAAACATTCACAATATCCAGGATACAATGCAATATTATTCAACATAAAAGGAAATAGGAAAATTTGACTAAATTTCAAGGGAAGCGATCATCAAGCACTGTCAACCCTGAGATGACCCAGATGTTACAACTCTCAACCAAAGAGTTTAAAGCAACTGTTATAACTGTGCTCCTTGAGATAAAGGAAACATACTTGAAATGAATGAAAAGATAGGAATTCTTAGTGGAAAAATAGAAATTATAAAAGGGAAATAATGGAAATTTTAAAACTGAAAAAGACAGTATCTGTATTTTTTTTAAAGTAACTAGACAGTGAACTCTAAGTTGAACCATGGACTTTAAGTAATAGTGCAATTATAAAAATGTGCTATCATCAACTGTAACAAATGTTCACACCAGTGCAAGGCGTTCATGGTGGGTGACAGGACTCTTTTTATCCTGAATATGGTATAGTTTTATGAGTTTTTACGTTTTTATGAACGTTAAGATTCATTAAACTGTACATGCAGAAAAGCCAGTTATACTATATGATAATTTTTTAAAATAAAAAAAATACTGTCCCTATGGCAGTTACTCTAATGAATACCACCACCTCATTCCCATTAACTATGTATGATTGTGCCTCCTTTATCAACACAGTAGTCAACACTAAGAATAGAAAATTTTATTATTTTCCTATCTGAGAATTAAAAAGTAGAATCTTAATGTTTTGATCTGTAAGTCTTTACTTAGTATAGCTGTAATGCCTTTTCCTATTTTGATTGGCAAGGTATTGTAGTATTGTTGTATATGTTGTTTTGTTTACAAGAAGGTGTATATGTGCGTTTGAGTGTTATGAAGTATGGGGAGACCTCTTGTTAATTTCCTGTTTATGTCATTAATGATTAATCTTATATGAGACCTTGGCTAGATTATGGCATCCAGTTGTTTGGCCAAGCAAACACTCCCCTGATTGTTACTATGAAGGGATTTCATAGATGTATTTGCATCTAGGAAATATTTAGTTGATTGCATCTACAATCAGCAAAGGAGATCACTTTCAGCAATTAAGAAAGTCTCCACATCCAGTCTGTAAGAGATCTTAGAAAAGAACTGAGGATTTCAGACGTCAGGGAAAATTTTTGCCTCTACTTTAGCCAGCCAGCTTCTCCAGAGAACTCAACTTCATTTTCTTCAGAGTTTCCAACTTGCGACCTGTCATCCAGGATTCAGACTTGCTTATCCTCTCTCTTTCCCCACCCCCTTTCTCTTTTCTGAAGAGCATTTTCTGAATGCTGATTAATACAACACCCCTTGCTCTTTTTTCTACTTAAAAATTTTTTTTTGCATAATCTCCTTATAAAAAAAGGAAATGAAAAAAATTAACTAATTTAATTGGTCAGCACTCTAGAAAACGTTCATGGGTGTAACTGTAGCTGATATTAGAAACATGGGCCTACCATCATCTTTAAAAGGTGTGGATAGTCAACCTACGTAGAATATTAGACATCAATTAATAGCATATACTTTAATTAAATTTGTGCCCCTGACTATGAAGTAATGTTCTATTTGGTACTGTCACTGAACCACAAATTTCAAGAGGGAAAAGATCTATTGGAAATAATCCCCACTGCTAATATGAATGTGAATTAGACCTTTAAACAGATTAGAACCCCCTTCTAATATTCTTCCACTGTCTTCTGTATTTATTCCAAATGCTTATCTAGGATAGTGAGTGGCACATTTTATCTAATTTTTCAACTCAGGAAAAAAAAAAAGAATACCATCCTCTTTCACGAATATTTTAACCACCGCTTTTTTCCATATGTCTCTTTTCCAAGCAACAACTACTATTTTGACTTTTGTACAAGCAGGGGTGGACTGAGGAACATTGCAGCCTCCAACAACCCATCTCAGAATGAACACTTCCTGTTGCCAGCTGTGTCTACTAAAATGGATTGAGCATTAATCTAAATCAAATTCTAAATCAGAATGAAATTATGACAACCGATATAGTAAAATTTAACCACAGAACCAACAAAATGAAATAATCTATATTTTTTCAACTAAAAGAAAAAAACACCAACTAAACATGTTTTCTTCTTTAAAATGTTGTATAATAATATGATTAAACACATTATCTTCCTGTATCCCATAAAAATTAGGGTAACAATGTTTGGGGAATAATTTTCAACTTAAATATTTATTCAGGGAAGGGAGTTACTTGTAGTTGGTATAAACAGCCTACTTAGGCATAATGTTTATTCTAAGTAGTAAAATAATGATATAAAACTCTTTGGAGCTGAATTCTGCAACCCTCTGTAATGTTTGCCATTTTAGAGTATATTACTTTTCCCCTCCTGTAAACATTTTTAATGAAGAATTTAAATGCATGCAACCATATGTCTCTTTTCTAAGCAACAATTACTCAGAGGAAACAAAGTCCCCAGTGATCAGTTGGCTTATATGTTAAGTAAAATAATATCCTAAGGAAGGCTCACACTAGAACAGTTAGATTATACAATGTATAATGTTGTCTTTACCATATTTTATTTAACTATAAACCCTAGACTATTTACACAACTATGTTATTAAAAAAAGAATAATTACATATTTTTATTCGAAATTTGACTTCAGAGATTGAATTCACATCCAGTCACTAAGCTCATGGAATGACCCACAAAGGAAGCTGCATGAAACATTTTTTAAAAAGAGAATGATCTAAGAGGCTGCTTACTCCAAGTTTCTGCTGTTACAGAAGACTTCTAAGAGCACACTACTCTGCCATGGGTGCGATTTTTTCCTCCAGGTGAGAACTGCACACAGATCTTGCATGTAACAGTCCCTTTGCTTCCCTCACAGTTCCCTTCCAAAAAGAAAAAGAAAAAACACAATACAGGACTGCTATTGGAGAGTATTACAGATAATTTCTGTTATACAGATCTTGGCAACCTAAAAACTACTCTAGTTTGGAACTTGTTATTTATAGATGGTCCAAATATCAACAGCTAGTAGCAGAAAATCTATTGTGGGTCAAGAATATTTGAACATGCTGCATTTTGTCATCAATTTTCAATGTAGTAATTATGACTCTTTTCTAAATGCCATTGATTTTCTATTTTTTATGTTTGAGTGTTTTAAATGTCTTCCTAAAAAGAACAGATATAATTTGAAAATATGCACAAAAATCAAGTTTTGTGTTAATTATTTGAGTCTATATCAGAGTTTTGGTAATGGATGGTAGCATTGATAACACAATATTGTAAATGTAATTAGCATCAATGTACACCACATGGAAGTGGTGAAAATGGGGAATTTTGCATTGTATATATTTACTGCAGTGGAAAAAAAAACTTTCCTGATTTGCTGGATGCATTGCCTCATAGTATTAATTTATTATCAGAGTTTTAATTCCTCAACTCATGAAATTATACTTTTAGTTCTGTAATGGGCATATGGCATGCCCTTGATTTGATTATGCTTCTTAAATATAAGGTTATATTACTATTATTGAATTTTATTCTTTGTGCAATATTATTGATTTGCTCTGAACTTGAACTATATTCCTCCCATTACCATACATTACAGAATTGACTAGCTTTATGATTTTCAAGCCAGGTTACTGTTGTCATGTTTATATTCATTGTATCCCAAATAATCTCTTTTTAAACACAGTAATATTGAACTACCTCCATGAAACTTCTGTAGTCAATTTTTTTTTAACATTATGAACGTAGGCATCAAATAGCATAAATCCTTTTAAACTGAGATTGATAACAATCTTTCTGACTTCTGAGTATCTGCAAAGATTGATTAAAAAGAGGTTTATACACTAAACAGGTCAAGATCAACACAGTTTGTCAGTAATTCAAATAGACCATTGAGCTATTTGGAAAATTGATACTGTAACTTACATTAATACAGGGGTTAAAAGAAAGTTCACTATCAATAAATTGGTAAATTGAATACTAGTGACTATATAACAAAAATATATGATAAATAATACAAATTTTCACAAATGAACATGGGTAATTTTTCCTAGATAAAGCCACTATAACCTTCCGTTTTTTTCCAAATGCAGTCATTTATAAAACGTCCTGTAATAATGACACCTTTTTTGTTTCTTAACAGCATCACCACATCCCTGTTTATTTTCATCTTTGACCAATGGTAAATTTTGTTTACCAATTTTCGAAAATGTACTAATTTGTAATCAATCAGCCAACAAGAATTTTATTATTCACATTCTTATGATTTAGGTTGAAAAGGTAAGGGATGCAAACTAAGCATAAGTTTCTGAGGTACTTACAGGGTGTAAGGGAATTCAGACAAAGCAGAAATAACACTACAGCAAGTAGAGAACTATAAAATATACTATGTAGCTAGCACTGGATTGCATGATTCAACTACAGTAATGTAGGACCAGTGCTTAAGAGACTTATAGATGTGGGAAGGGGCACTTTGTGCTTGATGGAGGAGTGCACTAATTTGAGCCTTCAAAATGGGAATATTTTGAAGCAATGGAAGTATCCCAATAATGGTAGGAGGAAAGTGGAAGGTCGCTAGGCAGAGCAACCCTAAATAAATAAACATTATTTATAAGGAAAAAACATCCTGGGATTAATCTCTTGCTAAGTACAATGTAACAGGTAGATGAATAACAAATAAATGTACACAAAAATATTTATATCTATTGGGACATCTACAGAGGTGAGCCTATGAAATTCTCATTTTCTTCATTCAATTGCCATTTTAACCACATTAGTCAAAAATATTCTTAAGGGTATTATAGAACAAAGTAATCTATTAGGTTTTAAAAAATGATTTCATGGTTTCAGTTCGGTATCACTCTGGATAGTGATTCAACTGAAATCACTGTTGTAAATTAAACTCCTCGAGTCAAGTCCATGAAAGTTTAGAACAAAAAGAAGGTATAGACCTATTAGGTTCAGTGCCTATAGTCAAGATTATGGATAGAGACACTACAATTTTCCTCTCCCAGATTTGCTGTGAACATTTGCCTAATCATGAGACATTAATATTTCCTTATGCTACCCTTTCATTTATGGAATAAAGAATGTGACATATGCTATGTGAATATTATAATTCAATTCAATCAAAGAGTTATTGAATATACTTTTGAATATAGTAATTGAATATATTTTTTAGGTTCTTAGTGACAAGTATGGTGAAAGACACAAAAGAAGCACTAAAACATTTCACTGTCCTAGAGTACTTAGGTTGGAGATACATGATTTCAGCACATGAGAAGGATGTAGGAATTCTGTTGTAAATGATTATAGGACTTGGATAATCAGGAAAGAGAATTGCAGATAGCAGGAAAAGAAGGTGCAAAAGAATAAAGGTGGAAATGAGTAGATGATACTCGAAGAAAAATGAGGGGTAAGTTTTAGTAGAGGAAGGGGTTTTGTGATTGAGTTGCTACAAATCATATGGCATAACCAAGGTGGAAGCAGGCTTTAGAAGTTTCAGAGAACAAATGAATTGAAAAGTAGCATAGAATGTAAAAAAAAGCTGACTTTGATCCAAAATTTGAACTCTGGTATTGGTATTGTTACTGAAAGGGGACAAAAAGGTGCGTTAAATGTATTTCTTTCCCTCAACTTAATCAAAGAGTAATGAAGGGACCAGAGATGATACAAGTAAGTATAACCTAAGGGACTCTGTAGGCACCCATTAAAAGATACTGAAAATAATATGCTAGGAATTCTAAGTCTTTCAAATGTCAAGAATTATAGCTTTGATGAAAATGGTGAACCAATTTGAAAGATAATTCTGAAACTTCTAATCTAAAGAATGCAGTTTTCTAAAGTTAACTTTCCCTCAAATATCCAAACTTGTCACAATTCAAGCTTGAACTCTATGGATTGTATAAAGTCCATTTTCTCCCTAAAGCCATCATTGGATGTCTTGCTTTGAAAACTTCCCTGAGGAAACCCACCTGTCACCCCTGGCCAGCCTACAATTGCTTCTTCATGAAGCAACTGCTTACTTATTCCAATGTCTACACACAGATCTGTTGCTTTAGTCTCCAAGCATATAGACCTGACAATATGATACAGGAATGAAAACAAATGGGAAAAGGAAATTTTAGTACTAAATATCAAGGATCCCTATCCCTTCAAATCACTGCCCCAAATATCTCTTTATTATGTACTTACCCAGAAAATTCCATAATAACCATCTCTTCCATGCTTTAGACTGCCATATTAGTCTTTTGGCCTGCACTCTTCATAGGCCAAGTTGTCTTCCATCTTTCTTAGCTTTATCTCAAGGTCCAGCCCCCTAGCTCATCTATAAACCTTACCAAAAAAAGCAAAAATAAATTAGTATTATAACATCTGCTCACTATGAAAATAATCTTTTATCTAACCGAATATATTATTTAACACTTGAAACTAAAGCACATTAGTTAAAAATATTTTAAAGGTATTGTAAAACAAGGTAATCTGTTAGGTTTTAAAAAATGATTTCATGTTTGGAATTATTGATTTTAGATTTCCAAAGCCATGGGTAGAACCATATGACTAAAAAAAAATCACCAAATGTTTTCCTTCAAAGACAGACTTTGGCTTTCACTCTAAAATTCAGAAATGGCTACAGTTTCATTTTGTGTCTTAACTCTACTCTCAAAAGATCTCTTCCCTCACTATTACTGATTACTAGTTCTACCAGTTTCCTTTACACAGTCTAAAAACGTAAAGTTTCTCAATCTTAAAACATTATTCTCAGGTCCTATATATCTACATCTTGTTCCTTACCAAACTCTCTCTTTTTTTCCTATTGTCAATTTTTAAGAGTTTGGTTTCTGTTTATCTGATAATATCCTCATCTCACTTTCTCTCCTGAATTATACTTTAGTTTGGTATAGAATTATAGATTGATATTTGTTTCATCCCAGCCCTTTGAATATATTAATACATTAGCTTCTGGTTTCTGTTACTGTTGTAGGGAAGACTGCTATCACCCTAATTTTCAGTACATAATGTGACTTTTGTCTTGAAATGTTTATGACAATCTTTTTCACTGTTCTGCATTTTATTTTGATGTATTTAAGTATGCATTTTCTTATATTTATTGTGTTTGGAATTCATTGGGCTTCTCAAAGTTGAGGATTCATATCTTTCAATAAGTCTAGCAAATATTCAGCCATTATTTTAAAAATCATTGTCTCACCCACTTTCATTCTGTTTTCATCTTCTATAACTCCATTTAGATATATATTAGACTTTCTCTGGCTATCTTACATGGCTTCTAACTCCATTTTCATATTTCCATTTCTTTATCTCCACATGCTGAATTTTAAGCAATTTCTTCAGCTCAACCTCCTAATTCTCTAATATACTCTTCAATCTTGTGGTTACAACCTAGCTCAGTCCTAAGATCAAATAACATGCATGGTACTGAGTTAGGCATGAGTTTATTAGGACTTACAGACAGTAAAAGCTCTTCCATGGTACAGCCGACCATGGAAAATGAAGGTTAGCCCTCCACAAAGGGGGCAGGGGAGTGTGCATGGGCTTATAAGGGCATCTAAGGGTTTAGGACAAGAGTGTGAGAACAGAGTTTCAGCAGTCTTTCATGACACAGGGTTTTAGAGGTTTGTTATCAACAGTGATCAAGGAAGGAGAGTTTCAATGCCATGTTTATGATACTATTCATACGTTCTTTTTCCCCTGAGGAGATCTGATGACCTTTAATGTCACCCAGTCATGTAGGTGGCTACATGCAATGACCTGCTCTCAATATCAAGGGGAATGCTTCCAATTTAGAGGGCAGTCCTGGGCCCTGGATCCCAACATCTTTTTAACCAATCTACTGAAAAGATTTTGGCATTTTTTTTCTATTTCTAGAAGTTCTATTTTTATTATTTCTCTCTTTTTTGTAGTATCATGTTCTTCATGTGTTTTTTCCTTTTTTCTATTTTAATTATTAATAAAGTATTCATTTTATGGTATAAATCCTAATAGTTCCATTAGTTGATGATTTAGGGTTTTCGTCCTAAAAGTTTTCAGGTTTACTGATTCTCATTCATAGTGGATTGTTTACATATGTATTTTGTGGATTCAGATTTTGAGCATATGTTACACGAAATTTTACTGATGGTAATCTGTATGTCTTAGGTTACAGTTATGTCTTCCAGAAAGGTTTTTGTGCTTGATTCTGCTTAGGGTCAAGAAGTTTTACCAGGTTCTAACCATGTTTTAATATTAATGTTTAGGCTTGGAGGTTCTTCAACTATGTGGATAGTGTAAATCAGAAGTCCAAATTTGCAAGAAGACAGTCTATGCTTACAAAGTCTTAGGGAAGAATTTTTCCATGAATGACCAGATAAAGGCACAACATCTTGTGCTAATGGGTAGACAATTTTTGCATATCCTTGACTGAATTTTAACCCTTAAAGGTTTTACCTTTCTTTAGGAGTTTTCAATTTCATGTGCTTGTTGGGCACAATCTCTTCCTATAGGAGAGCATTAAAAGCAAGCCCCTTGGTTTTAATCTCACAGAACTTGCTGTACCATCTTAGCACTCTGATTAGCAGTTAGCTTATTGATTTTGGCCCAGCTCTACATTTAAAATGATAATTTACTAGTTTTTTAATCTAAATTTACCAGATGGATTTTGAACATGAGTTTCCAATTTATCTTATCTACCATATTACTGGAAATGGACATCTGGTCCATTTCTCCTCCATTCATACTGCGATCAGGGTTCTCTTTCCACTTTACCAAACTGTTTTCATCCAATTGCCAAATCTATTGACTTCTAATCCTTTACAAGAATTCCTCCTTTTAAAAATGATCTGCTGTCTTATATTTAACTACTCTTTCTTTAGTGATCCACAAGATGCTGTCTTGGCTGTCTTCCTACCTTGCCCTCCATTATAGTTTTAACTCTAACATATATATTAATGCCTTTCACTCCCATGAGTTTCAGAGTCATATATATCCATATATCCTACAATATTTTTCCACATGGATGTCTCCCAAACACTTGAAGCTTGATATGCAAAACTATATTACTTTATCTTCTCTTTACCTATTCTTCAACCTGGTTAGAGTCACCACTATCCACTCAGTCTCCTAAGAAAAAACTATTATGACATTTATCCTAGACTTTAAACTGTCTTTCACTCACTATATCTATCAAGTTTCAACCCTTCCATCCATCCTTCATGCTATTATCAAGGTGTTCTTTATACAATATAAATCAAACCACACCACTTCCTTACTTACAATCTTTCAAAGGCTTCCCGATTCCCACAAAATAAAGCCCAAACTCCTTCAGATATAAGGTTCATCAAAATTTGGTGCCTTCTTACTACTCTCAGCTTAATACCCTGTCCTTACCTCTTCTGTTGACTCAAACTTGATGTCTTATTAACTTCTTCTAGCTAGGAAGTGGTGTAAGATATAGACAAGTAGACAGGGTGTGGCCATCTATAAGCAACCATGGTTACTAGGCCCCAGCCAACCACTGCTGTGGAGAAACTTGAACTCAGTATTTCCAGATCATCTTATTTTCCAAAAGAAGCCTCAAAGCAAAATTATTGTGTGTTATATTCCAATTTTAAAGCATCTACTTCAATTCAAAAGAGTTTGTAAATATACTGTACAAACCAAACTGCACACATATGGTGAATCAACCCAGCCTATGGACTGAGAGTTTGCAAGTTCTGAGCTAACTTGTTCTGATTGTGGCAGGCTAAATCCCCCTCACCCCCCACCCCCCTCACTAAGTAGGAATGAAATCCCAAGCACATTTATCAAGACAATATTCAAGAAAACCATCCCCACCACCCCCGCAGGGAAAACATGTAATCACGGATGTAAGGCATGGGAGCTGGATGGCACTGATTGTATCTTAGTCTTAAACATTAATCTTAGTAAAACATCAGGTCTTAAGACCTTTTACTGATTATACTAGAGGCCTGATGTCCTCATACTAAATGGAATGTCTATATTCTAAAGTCATATACATATTTACCCTTGCACTACTGCCCCTCTGCAGAGCACTACCCCTCAGCACCACCACCACTGGAGACTCTTTCCTGCTCATAAGTCCTTATAAATCTATGTCTGCTTCTGTGCCTAGCATGTTTTTAAATCTGCAGTGGCACCAGCCTGTGCTTTGCATGAACTTGATTTGGGCCCAAACACTGAAATAAGGTCAAATTACAACAATTAATAAAGTAGTTGACATACATGAGTTTTGCATGAATAAGGAATAAAACACAGCGTTATAAGCACCTATGTTTATTATAATACATAGTTGAAAAAGATCACTTGAAGTATTTGGAGATTTTAAAAGCAAGAGATGCATTACATTAATTCATTATACTCATTCAGGGCCCATTTTAAAAAATGTTTCCTAAGTTCTCTTCATTTTCCACCCCCAGAACAAATATATTTTATTAAACTGGCAGAAAATCATGGCTGACAAATTACATTTTTTCCTCCCTACTTCTCCCCCTCTGTCTCTACTGCTAAGTTCTACAGTGTGAATAAACAGAAAATAAAATTAATAAAAACCATTTCATTATATCTGACCTACTATAAATTATTTGTGACTCCATGAATGTGAACACATGGCAAGCTTCAAGGTTGTTAAATAGGCATGTAAAATATTTACATAAACAGTTTTGTGATTTGGTTATAAATTATATGAACAACACAAAGGAAAGGTGCTGTGTAAATGTAAAATAATAATGATGGAATATATATTATTAACTATATAAAAAGCAAATGAAAATTTTGTGTATACTTAGCACATAAGCAAATACTTTTACTTTAAACAATTAAACAGCAAATAAAACATGCTTATGTGCTGGAAATGGACAGCTGGATTTATGCCACTCTTGCAGTATCTCCATCACAAGCCATATGGCTCTTGCTCATTAATTCAATTTTTAAAGAAAGTTCCACTGGAGAGTAAGTCTAAAGTATGATAAATAAACAGCAACTTATTATATCATTGTCCCTCTTTTGCATTTTAAGTGTTTTTATTCAATTTACATCAGCAGTGGGTTTATCCACAGCAACAACACTTCTACATACAATTTGACATGTACTTTCTTCTCTTAATTTAGCAGATCCAGTGCTTAGGTTCTTTTTACAAATAAAGGGTTATTTAGAACAGTGAAACAAACTAAGGGTGATGGAGACAGCAATAGCCAAGTAATATTTTCAGTCATTCCAGCAACTATATTTAATTTAGTTTGGGTATCTATATTGTTTCAGCCAATATGCTGGTTAAATGAAAAAATGCCACTATGCAAGAGCCCTTGTATTTAAGGTTTATAGATTTTTGTTTTCAGTTCTGGGATAATAAATTTTAAAAGCAAAACTACTCAGTGCTCAGTTAATTCAGAAATAACCAGTTTTCCTTTTAAGAGGGATTTAGTCAGAGTAGAATGTTCTTAAGAAGTTACTCAGAAGTCACATGTAAGGAGAGGAATATTTCCATAAAAATGTTGTGCCAAATTCTATAATAGGTAGAGCATTTTCCTACTTCTAATAGCTTTATATTTGAAGAAATGTATATCTTTTCTTACTAGTCTACTATAGCAAGTACATTTTAATAAATAGAAGGTAATGTGAACAGCAATGATTAAAATGATAAGCTGAAGCATGTGTAAATACGCTTGATTATACTGACTATTATAGAAGGAAAATATCTATGTTTAAGTTCATACTAAAAATTATGGATTGCATAATTTTGACTTCTCAACATATGGCAAAATATGTACAGATTTTAAAGGTCAATGATCACCATCCTCCTTATTTGCCGGTCAAACACGTAAAATTGTCAAAAAGTAAATAGCTTCAGCAGCATAGAAAAAAAATCTAGCATATTCCATATTCTGGAAGTAATTTCAACACTATTTAAGAAACAATATTAAGCTTAAGGGACTCCAGAATTTGTCTTGGGCAGGATTTTTGGCCAAAAGCCATAGAAGTGGTAATCAGAGTAAGCCTCAACTTCCTGATTAACCATTACAGTACATATCAGAGATTAATTTTTGTGGAGGAGGTTTCTGAAAAATCCACTGCAATTATGAAAGAGTAAAATTGCTAACTGCATAATCCTTCACTCCAGTTCTTAGGAAGCTTTTCAAGATATGAATAAACACTGTCTTTAATTCTCTAGAGTTATAACATCAACCTAGGCTGGGGTGATAGAGGTAGGTAAATGAAGACAAATATTTCAAATTGTGCTTCCCAACTCCAAAAATTTAGAAGCGACTTCCCTTCATAATCCCCCTCAGGCTGAGCAATCGGCTTACCTACTTCAGCCTTCCTATCTACTACATGGTCCTCTGAGTGATGAAAAAACCCTTTAGAGGGGCTTCCCATGAGACTCATTCCATAAGAATTATCAAAATAATTACAGGAAAAATTTAAAACAACAATGTGTGTGAGGTGGTCGTGTTGCATGAAATCGGGAACAAGGCTGCAAGCCTCCAGGAATATTACATGGAAACAGAACAAACTCGAGTCAAGACTCCAAAGTTTCAGCAAGTAGGTTTTATTTGTCTATGGCCATAGGGTTCAGCTGAGCAGGCTCTGAAAGTCTGAGCCCCCAACAGGGGTTGTCACAGGGTTTTAAGGGAAGCACTTGGTTATGTACCAATGTACAGAAAGGTAGGGGTCTCTACAGGAATTTTTCTTATCCTGCCTATGTGCAGTTTCAAATGTTCCCAGGGTGAGTAAGACTTCTCAAAGAAATGGCCTGAGTAAACAGGGGCCTGCCTGCTGTGAGACGAAATGACTCAGGCAAACAGGAGCTGCCTGCAACATTCCCTTCTTTGATGCTTTCCCATACCATGGGCAATAGCATCACCTATATCCCATCCTCTTCTTGTTGCAGGTGTTGGTAAGTCCCAATTCGAGCTGGGTGTGGGAAACAAGGTAGCTATGCAAGATTTAGACCCTTGCAAAGTTGGGGGGTGAGTGAGAGGGTCTGTGCCCCACCTCTGTTGGCTCCAAGATTTTCCTGATGGCCCCTTTGCAACTGTGCCTGAATTAGGTTGTTCCTTCCCTGAGAAATCTTACCCAACTTTGGCTAACCAGCTACCTTCTAAGGCCAAACAGGGTGATGTGAGGTGTGCAAGTAAGGGAGGGGCAATGACCCCCAAGAGGGTCCAATTTGTCTCCCTGACAGCCTATGTCCCCTGGCCTCCATGCTCAGCACCTGCTTTGGGATTCCCTCACCTGCTGGTGGGGCCCCGGCTTTGATGACATGCTTTGGGGAACCCAGGATTTTTCTCCAGTGAGGGTCCAGCTCATAGCTTTGGGCAAAAAGGCAAACTGCATGGCACCAGCTCCCAGGAGGCCTCCACCTCAGCACAGCCAAGAGCTCCCCCACAATCTCATATTTATTGCACTATCAGGAAGACTGCACCAGGAAAGGTGTCGGATTCAGTGGGGATAAACTGTACATGTGTTGAAGGTCAGGTGGACTTGGGAACAGTTTCCCTTTCTAGGGGTTATGGTGATAGCCTTGCTGCCCTAGAGTAGCAAAAACAGCACTACTGAACCTGGTGAGGTGAGATTATAGCATACTGGGGGACCTTTCTTTAGGGTGCATTCAGAGAATACTGGGTTCTGTTAAGAATGCAGGTCTGGGAATTGCCCTAGCATGGATACTGGTTATAGAAAAGTGTGGTAGTTTTCACCCTTTTCCCAACATAGGTGTCCTTGAGGCATGCCTGGCATGCATCAATCCCCTTGGAAGAGCTTATGACCATGTCAAGCAGAAACAGAGGAGTGAAGCCCATGGTGCTGGCTATGGGGAGTGCCACCACATGAATGTACAATTAGCCTCAGGGAAGGAATGGGAACACACTCTGGGTAGCAGCTTGGAAGGGGGAAGTTACCTGGGAAGAGGGATCCCGCTAAATTAAAGTTGTTTTTCGGGAAGAACTCCAGGTGACCTATTTCCAGGAGGGCTAAAACTGCTAAATGAAAGACAAACACAAAGAACAAGAAAAGACAATTCATCCACAGACCCAGCAGGCTGGGATGTCCATGGGTTGAATCCTTAATCTTCAGCCATTTGTAGGTCAGTCAGCTTCCTGGATGACTGAAGCAGGACTCAGAGGTCTCCTCAGCCTTCAGCCGTGCATTGACTAGCTGCTTCCGGTGAGCTAGAGCCGGGGAACGACAGTCATTCAGGCCTCAGTTGCAGGCTGGTCAGCTGATCTCGGCTGCGATGGAGAAGGTGCAGTGGCTTCCAGAGAATGAAGCACGTTGGGTGTTCAGGTCAGGGGTGCACTCCCAGGGTTCGTCTTCAGTGGTCCTCTTGACCCGAGAGTGGTGCATCCATAGGATGATCTCTGCAACTCTGACTACTGTTGGGGTTACTAAAACAACATGGTAAGGACTTCTCCATTGAGGCTAGAGGGAGCCTTTTTTTTTTTTCACTCTTTTACCCACACCAAGTCCCCTGTCTCAAACTCATGTAAGGGAGGGTAGATGCTAAAAGGCTCAGGTACTGCTTCCAGTACCTTCCCTTTTAGTTCACATAAAACTTTTCCTAATTTTGACCATAATTTCCTTTTTTTACAAACCTTCAGCAACTTACTACATTTGTTCAGGCTTTGTCTTACATTTTTCTCATTCTGTAACAGCCATTTATTTTATCTTAGGACAAAACTATCTTCTTTTTCCTTTTAGTAAAAGGACATCCTTTATATCCTTCATACTTAAGTCATTACTTCAAGCAAACATTTCACCACATACAATTACCACCAAAATTGAATTTGTCAGAATAATGGTAAATGCTTAAAATGCTTTACTCAATGCATATTTGCAACATCAATATATAATTTTTAATAAGAATTAATGGCACATGTCAAGACTTTTTCAACAAGCTGTAAGGATAAAACTTGCAAGCAAGGAGTTTCTCAATACTAAATAGCTCCCCCAATTCAAAAATATGAAAAGTAAAACTAAAGGGGAGCCCCATAAATTTGGAGTCAAAGAAATGGGGTTTGGCCTAATCCCTTTGTCTGGAAGAAAGGGACTAAATGAGGTACAGAGGTGCCAAGGGAGTTGGACACAGGTCATCTGCCTTGCCAAGAGTAGGATCACTTTATGATTATAACTTCGTTTACATTTTTTTCAAACATTCTCTTTATCTCATTATTTGACAAAGCATTAATACTTTTTCGGTTGACCCCAGCTTCCAGCAGAGCTTGGAACATGTCTCTGCCAGGAATCCTGTTACTGGCATTGGGGAACCATTTCCCATTATATCTTTTGGCCTTTCCTTTCCCTCTATACCAGTCTCCCATGTCTCCCAGCTCTGCCATTTTATTTAAGACATTGTTAAGTGGATTTTTACTACTAATAAAGTCATTATAAAGTGTTTATATGCTGGAGGTGCTGCCTTAATGATAGCATTTCTTTGTGAAGCATTGACAGAGAAGAGGTGCTATGTGTTGGCCACTCCCAATACAATTGCTGACTTCATAACTTCCTTTTTTAATTTCTGCATAGCATCTTGCAAAGTGTACCAGGGTCAGTTATTTTGTGGCCACATAGTATCAGCAGGGCATTGCTCATTGAACCCTTGTGCAGCCAATGCCAGCAGTTTAAAACTTTCTCCAGCCTGCTGACTAAACTCCTGAAAAGCAGTCTATATAAAGGCATTGGTGCTAATTCCTACAAGTTAAATGCAATCAGCATAGTCTGGCACCACTTCTCTAGCCCCTGCATCAGCAATTTTGACCATCCAGGCAATTAATGGCTCACCAGTTTTCTGAGAAAAGTCTCAGAATATCAGTTATTTCTTGTTCTTTTATAGTGGTTTTGAAAGTAATCTGAGTGCCCTGTTTCTTTTCTTTTTTGCCTTTGAATTGGGCAAGCTTCTATTTGTGGAGGATATTTACTTTTTTTTCTGACAAACTTTCTAATCTAAAATATTCCCATTTTCCTCATCATCTGCCTCATCCCACACATTACCATCCTACTTATCTGGGTCCCAATTAACAGTGGCAGTGGCTAGTACCATATGTACTTTCCCTTCATTTACTTTACCTCATCTCTTTTCATATGGACTGCAGCCATCTCAGCTACTGACAGATAATTATAAATTTTATTTTCCAAAACAAAATTTTGATTCTGCAGCATGGACAATTTTCCTTTAATTCTACCAATTTCTTTTCATAATTCACTTTTTCAGAGATTGCTTAATCTATCTGTTCACACATTTTTCTATATTCCATTAACAAAACCCATCCTTTTCTAAACATTCCAATCATTTCTTTCCCTTTTTCTAATGGAATATTTTTTAGAAACAGAGCAACCTGAATAGGCTCTCCCTGTTTAATTCTATTCCCCCCAATTCACGGGGTCCTATGCATTTTGCCCATTCCTTTGCAAGTGAGGAGTAAGGTAAATCATCCCA
Source organism: Tamandua tetradactyla (assembly GCF_023851605.1). Classification (NCBI taxonomy): domain Eukaryota; kingdom Metazoa; phylum Chordata; class Mammalia; order Pilosa; family Myrmecophagidae; genus Tamandua; species Tamandua tetradactyla. The sequence continues at coordinate 152,970,068 of NC_135329.1, read as the reverse complement.
TCCTGGGATTTCTCGGTTCTTTGCTTTAAGCTTAGAGGACTTTTTCAAAAATGACATTATCTCCTAAGCTATGTCCAAAGTTTATGGCCCACTATCAATCTATCTCAAGTAAATCTTGAAGAGGGGTTACTGACTTAAAAATTCCCAGATGTCTTATAGCATTAGAAAGTACAAAACAGGGAGACAAAATGTTCAAATCTCAAACATTCTGCATACAAAAAGACAAGAAACTGGCAACTTCAAATTTATCAAGAATGGTCCTCATAAAGTATTACAATATTTAGAAGAACACAGTCCATATTTTCTACACAAATTTTCCAAAGCTTATCTTACTGACCTTTACCACTATGAAGCCATGCTGAAATGTGAATCCTGCTCACAGTGCCAATTTTGTCACATGAAAGGCAACGTGATATTTATGGTCATTTAATTTATAGGTTCAGATTCATGGACAACACAGACTTCAGTGATATAAAAACAGATTTTATTAGGAAAGTAATTAAAAGACAGTAATTTAAAGAGTCTTCAAAAATAAAGCATAGTTACATCACCAGATAAGATGGCACCAACACCTAAAGAGAAGTGCTAGAGAGTTTCAGAAGCAGCATTTTAACTCTCATTAGTAAAATTCATAGCAATCTTGGGGACAGCATTCAGAGTCTCCTTAGTTAAGATCCAGAGCAGAGCATAAGATTCTGATGAGGTGCTCTCCCTAACTCATAAGATTCTTTTCTCTCTTTCTCCTAAGTTTCTCCTCTTTCTTTCTCCAACAGCTTCCATGCAGTTTTTTTATTTTTATTTACTTATGATATCTTCACATAATAGTGGCCAAATTCCAATTAGCTTATGTGACCAGGCCCAGTTTGGTCCTCTGGGAATTGGCTAGGGACCAAGAGGAGCTTCCTGGGACCTAGATATCTTTATTAAAGTACACCTCCTTCCAGGAGGATAGCCAATCCTCCCAGCTAGAGAGCACATTTCAACTGTTTCTTACCAAGGTCATGTAATGGCAACATCAGTTGTACAGAACAGACTCTCTTATTGAGATAAATATTAAAACCTCTACTCAGATATTCTCCTCTTGCTCTGAAATGTGAAAATTTTAATTTATAAGACAGAGTAATGATAAACCATAATACAAGAGAATTTCCTTTTATCTTCCCCAAAAGTGGTCCACTGTAATTTACACAGTTTCCTAAGTTGGCCAGGGGTCAGCTTGACTCCCCAGTCATCAGTAAAAGCTTTCTTAAAGTTAGATATCATGCATCACAATGGTGTCTTACTGACTTCCCCTCCTGTATTGGTGGTGCCAAGGACTAGGGAGAGGGCTTATAGACAAAGAACAAAGGGTTTTGAACAAACTGTCACTTTGTTTGATCTGGCCTGGCCCTTAGCAGGGTCGCAGGAACAGCAGGGTCTGAACTCAGTCGTGTCCTGGTACATGGCTTCTATGGACCAGGACTTCCTTTCATTCACATGATCTCACACACACACACTCCAAAAGCTCTCCCGTACTGCCCTTCCCCGGAACCAAACCTGAAGACTTCCGCTTCCCCTGGTCCTCCAACTGGAGACCAGTACTGGGAGAATCTATGGGAGCTGATCAGGCTCCCCTTCCACTCAGTCTCCCCTAGCCTTTTATGAGTGGGCTGAAACTGATGCACCCAGGTGCTTACCAGTCAGACAGGCAGTGCTCCAAGAACCTGTTTCCAGAAACTGTCCTGGATTCATCACCATTCTGGCGGTGACTGCCAGGGAGGTCAGGAATCTGAAAGATGGGGAAAAGCCCTGTTGCCAGCACTGGATTCCATCAAGTCTCCAGTCTGGGTGATTCCATCACCATGGGCAAGGGAGGTGAGAATATCACTGGCCTCGCCATCCCAGATGAGCCCCCAGAAATGTTGCAGGAAACCAGGAACAAGGCTGCAAGCCTCCAGGAACATTACATGGAAATAAAACAAACTGGGGTTGAGGCTCTGAAGTTTCAGGGAGTGGGTTTTATTCATCTATGGTCATAGGGCTCAGCTGAGTAGCCTGTGAAAGTCTGAGCCCCCAACAGGTGTTGCCACAGGGTTTTAAGGAAAGCGCTTGGCTATGTGCTGATGTACAGAAGGGGAGGGGTCTCTACAGGAATTTTTCTTAACCTGCCTATGTGCAGTTTCAAACATTCCAAGGGTGAGTGAAACTTCTGAAAGGGGAAATGGCCTGAGTAAACAGGGCCTGCCTGTTGTGATAGGAAATGATTTGGGCAAAAAGGAGATGCCTGCTACAATCTGGGGTTCCAGGTGGTGGGAGGATGGGCAATCATTTCAATAGTTTGACTCCCTTGAGAAAACTCTATATTAAAAATGAAAGAAATTGGGGATACAAGGGTAGTTCAGTAGTAGAATTCTCGTCTGCCATGCGGGAGACCTGGGTTCAATTCCCGGCCCATTCACTTCCCAAACAAACAAACCAACAAAAATATACAAACAAACAGAATTCAAAAGATGGTGCTGCAATAACAGCATACTCACATGGAAAAAGAATGAAATGCGACCCTGTCATACAGTGTACAAAAAAAATTGATGTTTCCCACATTTTTTTATTGTTTTTAATGCTTTTTTAGAAAATTCAAGCTTTTTCTATATTTAGTCTAGTTTGCATCCTCATTTGTTTAAAGGGGTCTTTAAGAATGTGTCACAATTAGTGTAAGCACTAATCACGTACTCTAACTTATGTGCCACCCTTTTTCAGACTGTGGTTTGTGATTCTGAAGGGCTCTGTGAAATTCTTGAGGATAAATTTTATGATGAGGCATGAAAAGTAATGGGAAATTGAGTCAACACAGGATATACATAGCAGTTTCAGATGCCGGCTTATGATATAATCAGTTACTTTATTCACATTTCGACCAGAAATTTCATGTCAGCAGAGCAGCAGCATCTTTCTTATTAATATTTTTCATTTAAATTGTATTATATTCATGGTGTTTTATGCATTAAATCAGTAAGTTTGCTTTTTATGTTTGTATAAGAGCTATCGGCATATGGGATTTTATCTATTTATATGTTTGAACGTTTTTAACTAAGGTGATAAAACAAAGTTAAATCAATATAGGGAATTCTGGGAGAATTTGTTTTGGGGGGAAGGCAGCAGATGTTGAAGGGAATACACATAATATCCAAGCTTTAAAAGCTCAGTCCTATCAGTAGTAGATCTCCTCTTATAATTGTAGAAATGAAATCAGAACTCAAGGGACAAAGTCAGAATGGTCCTTTGACCACATGATCTTGCATATTCATGCCTCTCAATTAAGAAAAATATCAGAAAATCTGAAAGGATTTTACATTATACAATTCTCTGATTATTTACTTCTGAACTACTAAAATCCATGCAGCTTAAGTCCCAGGAAACATTCTTGTGTTTACTCTTGCAGATAATAAAAGCATTCTATGAGTTTTGCCATCTCAAACTCTGGTCATAACAAATGAGGAAAGTATTTCACCTCCTTTTGTACATCAGAATTGTGATTATATTAAACACTACTTTCCGTCTCATACACCTACCCATATCAAGGGATTGTGTTTAGTCTCCCACAAAATATCTTATTCCCAATGGCCACAAAATTGACCCAATTTAATTTCTTCCTAGAAATTTTCCTCTCAACACATATTTTTACTGATATCAGTTTTTTGTGTATTAGTGTATATAGGCAGTTTTTCTTTCTATAGATGGAAACAATCTCTGCTATTAGCCAAATGAGTTAGCGCATCATAATCTGCATAATTCTACAACATGTCAAATAACTACACTTGTCAGATAAAACTTGTCCTCTTGGGCCAATGTTTTCCAAAGAACAAAAGAAAAGACTAATCTTTGCTTCACTGGTCTTTCCTCTTAACTCTATAACTTAGTCTCACAGAAGAAAACTTGTTGCCTAGTACCTAGATAAGCTAGATAAACCTCCTTCAGATGATAGACACTGCTTAATTTGGAGTTACAAGCAAAGTAGGGCTTCAATAATTTATTAAATCCAGGAGGGATTTTGGGGCATTGCTGTATACTCCTAGCTGCAAAAGATGTCCAGGGAGATCTTAGGGTTTAGACCCAATTTCTAGCTGACAAATAAATGTGTCATATAATACTTGGCAATGTGGTATGGTAAAATATATAGATTCATATTAGGGCTAAGGCAGGTAAAGGGGACCTAGAGCCTACAGGTGCATTTTATTTGACTGAAAAAATATTAAAACAATTTAGATTTCAAAGTCTTTACATAGAGCACTGAACCCTCAACATTTCCTATTGTTTTATAGTAGGCCAGCTTCACTCATTTACACTACTTCATATTTATGTTACCTAACCAATCTCTGAAGGCATTTGCTTTGTAATCCCTGAACAGCCTTTAAATATGCTGTCTGTCACAGTTTATGGGTCCTGTGAATATCTGAAATAGCTTCTATGTCTAACATTTCTCTTTACTATTTCAGATTGATATAATATTCAATGTGCAATAAGTCCTTAGGGGATTTTAAGGGAAAGGTCAGCTCTATGAGCTGATTATCGCTCATTATTATTAAGACTTCTTTGTTCCATACAATCCCTTCATACAGGGGGGGAACACTCCTCAAGGAATGAGTTTATCTCTGCGTACTTTTTCAATAAGTGTAGTACTCGTTTGCAGTCTTTGCCTTCTTTTAATTCCTTCCTAATCAAAGTAAACCTCTCTCTCTGGTTCATGTTTTTAAATTATTACCTTAAAAATAGGTCCCATGTGAGATGTAGTAGATTTATCTTTACCTGTTACTCTGAACTAACTGTGGCTCAACCAAAAACACATACATAGCTTCCTAAACTAACATTTTTCCTAAATTTGGTTCTCATGACTGGTAATGAATTCCTGGTCTAAAAGACAAAAATAAATTAAAAAGTACTTTTTAAAAAATCACTTCATCAAGGCTCTCTTTAATAAATCACCCTTAAAATTACTGTATTCTATGAAACATCCTTTTTCCCTTATTGGGAATAATATCTGTCATCATTTAATGTATAAGTTTTTATTTTTCTTTTAACATAATATTTTGTTCTAATAATCTGTGATGATATGATTATGAAAGAATACTGATTTTGAACGTTTGAATAATGAGTTAGCAAGATGAGGAAGAAAGAAACATGATATTTCAATGAGTTCTCCCTGTCCTGCGAGCTGCAAGTTGAGGCATCCTTCAAACAGGAAACCACAACCTTAGAGCTGATCAGTGAGTCCTACACCTTTAGATTAGGAAGAGATAGGAGTGTGTTTTGAGTGTGAAAGTAGCTGATACTATGCTAGCATAAGTCTAGAGAAAGATGGCATCTACCATTAAGATAATAGGACCTTTGAGGAAAGGAAGGCAGAGGCAGGAAAGAGGAAGGCTGCCTTCCATAGATACAATCTTAACACTGGTTGAATTTCCCCCTTCTCCTTAGTATACAGAATTCTAGAAAGACTGTTGCTCAAATCTAACTATGAGAAAAAGGCAGGAACTACAAAATCATAAATGTAATTGACCGAAGATTTAATTGCCAGGGTGACCAAATAGGCTCACGAAAAAAGCCAAGCCTCTCCAGAGATGAACATATGGATAGTTTCACAGTGGCAGAGCAGGGGATAAAGGAGTGACCATTTTACAAGTGAATTAGAAGAAACCTGGCACGATTTTCATAAATTTTTGCACAGTGTAGGCTAGTCTGTCTGTTTGGAAGGACTCTAGACATAGCAAATTGTAATCATTCATGTGATTTGTATCCAAAGAGCTTCCACTGGGTGCTCATGAGAAAAAATGAGAACAAGATAGGAGTCCAGAGAAAAAAAACCCAGCAGAACTGCTGCTGAAAGAAAGCATGAAACCTTTGCCTGGTTCTTTCTCTCACTCGAAGAAAAAGCCTTAAAGCCACTAAGGAAGGAGAATGAAAATTTGTTGTTTTAAAGGAACAGTAAAGACCTGTTGTTGTTGAAGCCACAGTAGAAGAAATTTTTCTTTGTCCTTAGGGGAGTCACAAGAAACTATACTGGTCTAAGGATCCTATTCCAACATCAAGCAGATGTCTGTAATACTTAGGAAAGAGCAGGAAACAAGGCACAGTCTGACTGCCATGCGAAGGGGAAAGGGAATGCACTGAGACCCAGGTGTATAGGGCGAACTAAGGCTAAAGTTGAAACAGTACAACAGAAGCCATCCCCTCCTCACAATGAGCCTAGCAATAAACAACAAGTAATAACAGTCTACACAGCATATGGGCAAGAACATGGAGAAAATCTTAAGCAGCTCCGCAGGAATGGCTAACAGCTGAGGTGGACCACAAACTCTCAGAATACCTTCCAGCATCACAACCTTCACCCTAATCAAAAGGAATAGTAGCCCACACAAGAGGAATTTGAAGTCTATGGTACTCTGAGATACAAAACCCAAGTCTAGCATAACTCTTTATCTAGATTGACTCAATCTCCTATTATCTTGACAGAAGAAGTGTGCCCATTTCTGGGGGGGGGGGGGGGGGGATAGGGTAAAAAATATTTATCCAAGTTTCTAATTTTTATATTCAATGTTCTACATGCAAGGAAAATTATGAGAAATTGAAGAAATTTTTTTTAAAAACTTTTTAAGAGACAATGAAATCCACAAATAAAATAAGTCACAGTGATGACCCAGATGTTAGAAACATCACATTGGGATTTTAAAACAATTATGATTATTGTATTAAAGGTTTAAGTGGAAAGGTGGACACTATGCATAAATAGATGAGTAATTTTAACAGAGAGATGGAAACTATCAGGAAGAATCAAATCAAAATGCCAGAAATTAAACATACTTATATCAGAGATAAAATATTACTCTGAGAGGCTCATCAATAGACTCAACACAGCTTAGGAAAAAATCAGTGAATCTGAAGTTATATCAATATAAATTATCTTCACCAAAGCAAAATAAAGGTAGAAAAAATATAAAACAGAGCATCAATCTGTGAGAAAATATCAAGGGGCCTAATGTGCAACTGGAGCTGCAAAAGGAGATGAGAAAGAGAACAGGACACAAGAAGTATTTGAAAAGATAAAATTGAAGAAATTTTCAAAAATAATGAAATATATCCAAGGAATTTAGAAAACTTTAAGCAAGATAAATGCAAAATTAAAAAGAAAAAAAAACAAAAATGAAATAAAACTATATAGACATATCTCACATGCAGTGAACAAAAGGTAAAGAGAAAATCTTGAAGGCAGCAAGAAAAAAAAAGACATATTACAAATAAAGGAACAAAATTAAGAGAGAGATACAGCAGATTTCCTGTCAGCAGATATGTAAAGTAGAGGACAATGGAGTGATATCTTTAAATATCTGAAAGAATTCCTGTCAACCCATATTCATACACTCAGTCAAAACAGTCTTCAAAAATGAAAGCAAAATTAAGACTCTGGAGAGAATGTAGAACCACCAAGACAGTACAGTACAGCTGATACTGGCAGATCCCTACCATCAACAGACAGGAAAGTCTGCTCTTGACCCATATTCAGAAAAATGATTACCTTCAGGGAAAACTGGCCCTTAGAATGGTATAGAAATGCCAAAGAAAAAAAAAACAAAAAACACCTCCTAGAAGTATTTTTGGATACCCCAGGTGTCTAGCAAAGTACCTTGAACATACAGTGGCAAGGAAGATAGGCAAGTCCCTGCATTCATGGAGATTACAGTTAAAGCTATCTAATATGTAAACACATGCAGATAGAAAACATACAAACTCATGTAGAAGTATGATAGTTTGGGGTAGGGATAAGAAGGATGAAATTGAAGAAATGAGAGTATGAGGGAGAGTACCTGGTTGCATGAGTTGGTGCAATCAGAGAAGGTCTTTCAAAAGGCATGTCATTTGAGCTGTCTTGAATGATAAGAAGGAGTCAGTCCTGTGCTCTAGGCTAAAGAAATAGCAAATAGAAGGTCCTGAAATAATGATGTCTATAATGCTTGAGGCACAGAGAATAAGGAGACATATGGCCAGATTCTGTAGGACTTCAAAGATCATGCTACATGTTCAAATATTATTTTAACTGAGATGGGAAGCAGTGTTTTATTATATAACATGATTAATATTTTTTTAAAAATGAAGCCAGAATAAAGCTACACAAAGATCCCTGTAACCAGAACAAGATTGATCTCAAACTTTTGCCCTTCCATATAGGATCTTAAAAAATAGTAAAATTGATTAGCCCCCTTCCTATCTCCTTTACTACTGCCATTACAAATTATTAACTGCTTATTATATTCCAGTACCTTATAAAAACTTTTTTTCAAATATTATTTCTAACCTTCACAACAACTCTGATAGGAAAATGAGTCTTGGAAAGGTTAAATTGCCACATGGTCACACAGTGTATTTATTTCCTTTTGCTGCTATAAAAATTAAAACAAGCATAGAAGCTTAAACAATACAATTTATTATCTTACAGCTCTTGAGATTAAATGTCTAAAATGTGTTTGCAGGACTCTGTTCCTTTTGGAGCTCTATTTCCTTGTCTTTTCCAACTTCTAGAGGCTGTTCACATTCCTTGACCCTCGGCTCCTTTCTCCATCTTCAGTGCTCATCATCATTCTAATCTCTGACCTCTGCTTCCATCTTACATGTCGTCTTCATCATCTTTACTGCTTTCCTGTTATAAAGACCCTTGAGATTACGATGGGCCCACATAGATATCCAAGATAATCTCTTCATCTCAAAATCCTAAATGTAATCACATCTGCAAAGCCCCTTTTGCTACATAAGGTAATGTATTCACCCATTCCAGTGATTTGGACATGGACATCTTTGGGGGGCTATTATTCAGTCTACCACACACACCAGGATTTCAATCCATCGTTTGGGGACAAAGTGATAGAAAGATCATTACAAAATGAAAGTATTACTGGGTATAAGATAAAGAAATGCATTCCTCCTCCCAGAAAGATAGTGAACTGAAAAGGGTGATGAATATAGAATAAAAATAAAGCCTTGCCAGGAACCAGAGCATGCACATATATGGACCCTACTGGCAAGACCAAAGAAATAAAGGAAACAATCAACATTTATTGTGCTGCCTACCTTGTACCAAACCTCATAAATAATAAAAACACATCATCTGATTTAATTTAATTTAATTAATTTAATATGAGATATATATCACAGTCCCAGTTTTACAAGGGAGGAAAACGGAGTTCTGTCAATGAAAGGTAATGAAGTAGTGGGCCAGTATCTATATCCAGCTGAAATTCCAAACTTTATGTTGTTGTTTTAAATTTTAAAACATCACAAAAAGAACTTTAAGAGAAAATTTGTCAAACTGGAATACTAGACTAGGTAAAAGATTGGAGAAATATGTCATATTGTAGAAGGATTTAAGGAATTGGGGATGATTTGCTTGAAACAGAGATGGCTTAGGAAATATTATTCATCTATAAAATGGATGAAATTCTGATACATTTAATGATACGGATGAACCCTGAGGACATTATGTTGCATGAAATGTCAGATACTATTGGGCAAATATTGTGTGATCTCACTGATATAAAATAATTAGAATAAGCAAAGTCAAAGAGTCAGCATCTAGAATGTAGGATATCAGGTATGGAACAGGGAAAAGGAACATGGTATTAAGGTTTAAAATGTACAGAGTTTCTATTTGGAATAATGGAAATATTTTGTTAACAGATGGCGGTGGTGGTAGCACAACACTGTGAAGTAACTACCAGCACTGAAATATTTATCTGAATATGGTTAAAAGGGGGAAATGTTAGGTTGTATATATGGTGCTAAGATAAATATTTTTTTAAATTCATGGAACTGTATAACACAAATAATGAACCATAAGTTAAACTTTGGACTAGTTAACAGTACAATTATAAAAATGTGCTTTTACAAATTGCAACAAATGTACCACACCAATATGAGGTGTCAATAATACGGTGGTATATGAGGATCCTGTATTCTATGCATGATAGTTCTGTAAACCCACAACTTGTCTAATAAAAAAAGGAAGAAAAGGACTGGCGGAGAAGATGGCGGCTTAGTAAGATGCACGGGTCTTAGTTCCTCCTCCAGAAAAGCAACTAAAGAAACAGAAACAATACGAAACAGCTCCCGGAGCCACAACAGAGACCAAAAAGACAGCGTACCCCATTCTGGAACGGCTGAACGGGCAGGGAGAATCTGCTGCGGTGAGATACCCGAGGGGCGCACATTTTCCCGGCCGGGGCGGCTGGCGACTGGGGTCCCCTCCACGCACGTGGCTCCCCGGTCTGACTGGGAACGTTGGATAGCGGGGCCCTCCCGCCACGATTGGTGTCTCGGGCCAGCTGGGCAATTTGGACCGGCACTCCCTCAAGCCGCGGCGGCTGGCGACCCCCCCCCCTCCACGCACGGTTTCCCAGGCCGACTGCGAGATTCGGATTGGCAAGTTAAAGGAGCCACAGCATCTTTTACTGGTGGGACCCGCAGACAGACGAGCGCCACGAGCGCCACCTACTGGGCAGGAAAAGAAAAACAGAGCCCAGAGATTTCACAGAAAAACCTTTCAGCCAGCCGGGTCCCACACCCAGGGAAATCTGATCAAATGCCCAGACACCAGAAGAAAATAATGGATGATGCTCGGAAAATTGAAGATATGGCCCAGTCAAAGGAACAAACCAATAGTTCAAATGAGATACAGGAGCTGAGACAACTAAGGCTGAATATACGAACAGAAATGGAAAAACTCTTCAAAAACCAAATCAATAAATTGAGGGAGGACATGAAGAAGACATGGGCTGAACAAAAAGAAGAAATAGAATATCTGAAAAAACAAATCACAGAACTTATGGGAGTGAAGGACAAGAAGAAAAAATGGAAAAAACAATGGATACCTACAATGGTAGATCTAAAGAGACAGAAGCTACAATTAGTGAACTGGAGGATGGAACATCTGAATTCCAAAGAGAAACAGAAACTATAGGGAAAAGAATGGAAAAACTTGAGCAGGGGATCAGGGAACTGAATGACAATATGAAGCGCACAAATATACGTGTTGTGGGTGTCCCAGAAGGAGAAGAGAAGGGAAAAGGAGGAGAAAAACTAATGGAAGAAATTATCACTGAAAATTTCCCAACTTTTATGAAAGACCTAAATTTACAGATCCAGGAAGTGCAGCGTACCCCAAAGAGAATAGACCCAAATAGGCGGTCTCCAAGACACTTACTAGTTAGAATGTCAGCGGTCAAAGAGAAAGAGAGGATCTTGAAAGCAGCAAGAGAAAAACAATCTGTCACATACAAGGGAAACCCAATAAGACTATGTGTAGATTTCTCAGCAGAAACCATGGAAGCTAGAAGACAGTGGGATGATATATTTAAAATACTAAAAGAGAAAAACTGCCAACCAAGACTCCTATATCCAGCAAAATTGTCCTTCAAAAATGAAGGAGAAATTAAAACATTTATAGACAAAAAGTCACTGAGAGAATTTGTGACCAAGAGACCAGCTCTGCAAGAAATACTAAAGGGAGCACTAGAGTCAGATATGAAAAGACAGAAGAGAGAGGTATGGAGTAAAGTGTAGAAAGAAGGAAAATCAGATATGATATATCTAATACAAAAGCCAAAATTGTAGAGGAAAATATTATCCAAACAGTAATAACACTAAAAGTTAATGGACTGAATTTCCCAATCAAAAGACATAGAATGGCAGAATGGATTATGACCCAGCAATACCACTGCTAGGTATCTACTCAAAGGACTTAAGGGCAAAGACACAGACGGACATTTGTACACCAGTGTTTATAGCAGCATTATCTACAATTGCAAAGAGATGGAAACAGCCAAAATGTCCATCAACAGACGAGTGGCTAAACAAACTGTGGCGTATACCTACGATGGAATATTATGCAGCTTTAAGACAGACTAAACTTATGAAGCATGTAATAACATGGATGGACCTAGAGAACATTAAGCTGAGTGAGTCTAGCCAAAAATTAAAGGACAAATACTGTATGGTCCCACTGATGTGAACCGACATTCGAGAATCAGCTTGGAATATATCATTGGTAACAGAGACCAGCAGGAGTTAGAAACAGGGTAAGATAATGGGTAATTGGAGCTGAAGGGATACAGACTGTGCAACAGCACTAGATACAAAAACTCAAAAATGGACAGCACAATAATACCTAAGTGTAATGTAATTATGTTGGAACACTGAATGAAGCTGCACCTGAAATATGGTTTTTTGTTTGTTTGTTTGTTTGTATCTTTTGTTTTTGTTTTTTTCTTTTTCCTTTTTATATATATATATATATTTTTATTAGTATTATTATTTTAATCCTCTTCTCTATATTAACATTCTATATCTTTTTCTGCTGTTTTGCTAGTTCTTTTCCTAAATCGATGCAAATGTACTAAGAAATGATGATCATACATCTATGTGATGATACTAAGAATTACTGAGTGCATGTGTAGAATGGAATGATTTCTAAATGCTGTGTTAATTTCTTTTCTTTTTTTTGATTAATAAAAAAAATTTAAAAAAAAAAGGAAGAAAAGGTTTTATATAACTGTTCAATTCTGGGTATGTATGTACATATGGGTAATGCTTGTTAATACCTAGTGAAATTTTCTTTTGCGTTATCTTAGTTTGTTGGGGCTGCCTTAATTACATAGCACAAACTGGGTGGTTTAAAGAAGAGCAATTTCTTGTCCTAAGGTTCTAAAGGCTAGAATTCTGAATCAAGGTGTTGGCAGGGCTATGCTTCCTCTGAATCAAGGTGTTGGCAGCTTTGCCTGTGGCATAACTTAATCTCTGCTTCTGTCACCTCTCTCTGTCTGATTCCAAATTTACTCTCCTTTTAAGGACACCACTTACATTGAATTAAGGCCCATTCGAACTCAGTTTGGCCTCATCGTAATTAATAACACCTTCAAAGACCTGATTTTTAAATAGGGTCACTTTCATGGATCTGGGTGTTAAGACTTTATCTTTTAGGGGGACATGATCCAATCCAGAATAGGAGTAAAATTTGTCAAATTCTAAATTAATAGACCAGATGATCTGTAATGGACCTTCTGCCTCTGAGCTATTATGATTCTAGGATTCAGTGGCGTTCTCCAAATATGTTAAAATGGCATGCTCTACAATGATATGAACTCTCAGGATATAACTTTATTTCACTATCGATTTAAGAAACACTGCAATTCTTCAAAATTCTATGCACATGTTTATATTTTCTAGGAAATATATTCCTAAATCACAATTTGACAAGTTACCTTCAAGGTCGAAGCAGCTGCCTTTTGTTTTAACAACTGGTCTCAATAATAATTACCTTCTAATTCAGGGACACTAATAAAGACATAATGGCACATCCACTGGCAAATGACCATGTACACAAAATTCTGAGCAGGAATGCTGAATATGTCTTCAAAAATCTAAGAATAAAATAAGTCTCATGAAAATTTTTTGAAAACTGTTAATGTATGCAAAAATAAATAAAATATTTATAAACCACAATGATAGAAATCATACACTGAACCTAAGTCAGGTCCTCTTCATGCACTGAACAAAAGCATAATTTGTAGTCCATAGCATAGGCCTTGGTCCACAGTAGGTATGCTCCAATTGGCTTAACAACCCTACAAGGGTGATATATGATGATATGATATGATTGATATGATATGATATGATATGATATACTCTATATTTTATTTATAGCTCAGAAAACTAAGTTGCAGAGTGCTATTCTCCCTACTTTGCCCACTATGCTCTAGCCACCTCGACCTTCTTTCACTCCTGAAGTATACCAAGCTTACATCTTCCTCAAGATCATTTTGCCTGCTATATCTTCTACTTGGAAGACTCCTTCCCAGATCTTTGCCAGATATCACTTCCTTCCATTCAGATTTCAGTTAAAAGTTGCCTCCTCAGAGAACCTTTCTCTGATTGCTTTTACTTAAAAGTGCCATTACTCCAATTTAGCTATTCCTTACACTTAATACTATTTGAGACAATTTTACTAATTTCTTTATTTTTACAAATGTTATGGACTATTATGTACACTTTGTGACAGCTAAAACATTGTCTATAATGGTGCACTACTATACTCTTTGTTCCTAGAGCAATGCTTGGCCCATACTTGATCTCAATAAATGCTTTTTTAATTAATGAATGAAGAACATATGTTATTTTCATTAAAAGAAACAACAAGCGAAAAGAAACTCTTTCTATGGAGACCTTATTTTAATTTCACTAGACTTCAGTTCCACTAAAAAGGCAACTTCTATTTTTTAAGATTTTTTATATGGCTTTCCTTAAATTAAATATGTGTTTCTTACATAATAACCAGGATAGTTTACCCAATTAAGTTTACTTAACTGAGGTTAGGGTTGTATCTACAAGGTCATTGGCAAAATGGCTTTAAATATTTTTGCAACAGTAATTTACAAGTGAAACAAGTAGCATGAGATTTTATCCTTCAAGCCAGTTTCCACCATGTAGATGGAATGAACTAATCAATTTGACCCAAAGTTATGTTTGAAATACATCTTTTCTGTCCCCCATATGTAGAAAAGCCTGAAATTATTGTTGCAGAATGGAGGACTGGGCTTCTTCCTTTATCTCCAGTGACAACAGATCTGATCTTTGCTCTCAAGAAGTAGGAAACTCAATCACTGGTTCACAACCAGAAAGCCTTTAATCCTGGTTTACAACTGCCTCCTCGTGTGGATATGGAAACTAGATGTCAGAATAGTTAAGCAAAATGCTCAGGACCACAGAGTGGTAGGAAATAGAGACAGAAAGTTCAAATTCAATTGTCCTAATTCTTTAGTTCAATTCCTTCTCTACTAGTTCACACCACCCTCTCTTACATTTTTGGTATTCTTCATGTCATGTCAAGCTTCTTGAGCTCCTTTCTTATAACCCTCTTTTTTTTTTTTTTTTTTTTTTGCTTTCTTTCTTTGTTAGAAAATGTTCTCAAGACCAACTGAACTATTAATATTTTATTCCAAATTAACCTTCACTCATTAAATTTACCTTATGATTCATACCAGACTATGTTCAATTCTAGTGCTTGAGCATTGCCTAAAATCACTTATGATCTCAAACTATTCCCTTGCCGAACCATAGAATTATCAATCATATCTCTTTGGCTTAAAACTCAAACCAATTTATATTGCATTTATTTGTGTGAGTTTGTTTTTCAATGTCAGTTTAGAACCTTATAATTCAAGCCTTCCCTAGAAAAAAAAAACTTAACTGGCCTAAAAATAACCTTGAAATACATGTTTAAATGCTGATAAAGGCACTTAGAACAATAGATGCAGTTGAAATAAATGCCTTTGTGAACTTTACTATATCCTGGTAATGGACATAACTGCATCTTAACAGCGTCTTTCACCATTTCATAATCATCATGCTACTAGTGTCACAGGAAACTGGTGTATTCTCATATTACTTTGTGATTATTATATTATTATTCTGATAGTAGACTAAAGGTTGAATTGACAGAACAAGACCACAGCTAAATGGCTCCCATAGAGAAATTTTCAATAATTGTGTGAACTAAAATTAGTTATTTTTATAAAACTAAAGAGACTTTAAGGTATAAAGTTGGTTTATTGCCTTTTTCTTGTACCAAATCATTTGGTTAAAAGGGATTTATTGAGGGTGTTATCATGCCTGAAGATGTCATAATAAAGATTGATTTAGACTGACATAGCCAGACTGAAGATGTATAAAAACTATCATAAGTCTGGCATCAATATATCACAATCTCTGAACCACTAAAAATAACTTCTGTGTGAACTAATGTATAACATTTTTATTGACATAACCCCATTACTGAAACATGAATTTTGAGTTATGATATATTTCATACTTTAGAAGAACTAACTCAGTAATAAGATCAGCTAATAATCAGGAAAATTCAACTAATACATATAAATTTGCTATTCCTCTCCTATCATATTCACCTATCAGTATTTTTGCTTTGTTAAAGAAATATCATGCTCTGAAGCCAGGCCAACTAGCATTCAAATTCTAGCTCCACCATTTATTAGCTTATTTCCTAGGACAACTCACTTAATACATGTCAGTTTCAGTTATTTCACTACTTACAGGGGGGTAATATTTTCTACTTCTTAATATTATTGTAAAGATAAAACATCTTTAATATTAGCAGTACCTAAAAAATGACCAGTAAGAGCTCGCTCATAGTATTAATACTCTGGTTAAATTAGAATTACCACAATGTCATACACAAATCATCATTTGGAAATTTGAACTACAATTTGAATCAAGTGTGTGTTACAAAAATAAGCTTTCTTTGGAGATTAGTTAATTCAAAACATGTAGTAATTTCATGTCATCTTTATGTCTAGGGTAAATTATGACTGTATTGTAGGTATGCAGAAATTTCCTTTGAATAGATATTTAAACTTTAATAATTCTGAATAGCATATCTTAACACTAGCTAATAACTTCAAAAATAAGATTTCTCATTTCTTGTTTCAAATCCAAGCATTTTGATAATAATGACTGAGTATAAGAATATTCATAGCAAATTTATTCACAATAGTCCCAAACTGGAAAAAACTCAAACAACCATCAACAGGAGAATGGATAAACAAATGTGATATATTCACATGCACTAGAATAATGCATAACCATAAAAACAAATGAACTACTGATACACACAGCAACATAGTGAATGTCACATGAAAGACACCATATACAAGAGAGTACAGATTCTATAATTTCATTCATATGAAATTTTTTAAATATTTAAACTAATCTATGGTGAAATAAGTTAGAATAGCAGAGCAGGGGTGGTAGGTGCTAAGTAAGAGGGGGCATGAAGGAATCTTACAGGATGATGGACATGTTCTATATGTTAATCTCATTCAATGAGTGGCACATTCAAGATCTGTGCCTTCAGAGTATGTTAATTATACCCAATAAATAAAGAAATATAAAAGTATGATATCGAGACTTGACAACAGGACTGCCTCTGCAAAGTCTTATTAGCTCTTAAGTTTGCCATGACTAGGACTTCTACTTCTGACCAAGATGGAGTAACAAGAATTAGATTTATAATCCCACTTGAAAAACCAAAACAAAATAGATGTATGTGTTAGTACAGGGCAGTGATCCTTGAGAGATGAAAAAACAAAAAAGGTGAGCCCTAAAATTGTCCAGATTACTTCTAGGCTGCAACACAGGAAAGAACAAATGAGGTAGAGCTCAGTATTTCCCCTGAGTTGCAGAGATGAACGTAGGTATCTGGGGAGCTCAAGGCAGGTAGAGTTCACAGGACACAGTACCAACGGGGAGCGTGCACCACACAAAGGGAACTTCAAAAATCTGCAGAGGGCCTTCTTTGGTTTTTCCACTGAGTAGTGATTAGTCGTTGCATGTGAGGAAACTACCCAAGGCTGGGGTAAAATTTGCCTTACAGTATTCGAGAAAACAATAGTCACATTAAATTAAATAGTTGAAAGATGCCAATAAAAGGCAGAAATTCTTAGATCAGATAAAGAAAGCAAGATGTAAGTATAAGCTATCTACAAGAAATCCACCTTAAATGTAAAGACTCAGATAGGTTGAAAGCATGAAAAGAGATATACCATGAAAACATTAATCAAAAGAAAGGAGAAGTGGTTATATTAATATAAAACATAGTAGATTTCTGAGCAAAAAATATTACCAGTCATAGAGAAGGTCATTTCATAATGATAAGAAGATATATTCACCAGTAGGACATAACAATCCTAATTTTTCATTCATCTGGTAACAGAGCTTCAAAAGACATGAGGAAAAAAGTGTCTTCTCAGAATTTATGGTGTCCAGAAGAAATTAGAATGACCTATGTGAAGTGCTAAAGGAACTGAGAATTCTTATCCATCAAAGCTACCCTTTTAAAAAGAAAGCATAAAAAGATTTTTTTTCAGCTTATCAAAACATGAGGAAATTTGTTGCCAACAGACATGAACTACAAGAAATGCTCAAGTAAGTTCTATATTCTGAAGGAAAAAGACATTTGATGCTACCTTGAAACTACAAGAAAGAATGGACAACAACAAAAATGAAAAATATATGACTAAATATAAAGTATCATATGTTTTTCCTTTTCTTAATTTTTAAGAAACATAAATTTAAAACAAAAAATTAAACATTGAATTAATGAACTTATAATAAGCATATAGGAAAACTATAGCATAAGAGGGGATTTAATTAAAATATACTATCTGAAAGTTCCTATATTTTGCTTGAAGTAAAGTAACTATAAATATTATAATAAATTTAAGGGGCATATTGTAGTACTTATAGCAAACATTAAAAAAGAAAGCAAAAGATTAAGTTAGAAATCTAATTAAGGAATAACAAGAAAATATTTCATTAGTATAAAAAGCAGGCAACAAAAAAATTAAAATTAAAAAAAGAAGGTAGAAAAGGAGGAAGAGAGGAGCAAAAGAGAGATGAGATGAATAAAAACCAAAAAAGAAAAATAACATACTTAAATAAATGATATAAAAATTGCTTTAAATGCAAATGGAATAAAAACCTAGGAATAGAAGGGAACTCCTCAACCTGATAAAAGACCTCCATGAACCCAAGTTTAATCATGACAAACTGGATGTTTTCCCGTAGGATAAGGAATAGATCATGGTTGTCCACTATTACCATTTTTATTCAACATTGTTCAAGAGGTTCTAGCCAAGGTAATTAGACGGAAGGAAGGAAGGAAGGAAGGAAGGAAGGAAGGGAGGGAGGGAGGGAGGGAGGGAGGGAGGGAGGAAGGGAGGAAGGGAGGAAGGGAGGAAGGGAGGAAGGGAGGAAGGAAGGAAGGAAGGAAGGAAGGAAGGAAGGAAGGAAGGAAGGAAGGAAGGAAGGAAGGAAGGAAGGAAGGAAGGAAGGAAGGAAGGAAGGAAGGAAGGAAGGAAGAAAAGTCATCCAGACTAGAAAGGAAGAAGTAAAACTATATTTGTAAATGATATAATCTTGTATATAGACAATCCTAAGGAATACACTAAAAAAACTAATAAACACATAAACTAATAAACCAGTAAACAAGATCAGCAAGTTTGTAGGATACAAGATCAATATAAAGAAATCAATTGTATTTCTTTACACTGCAATGAACAATCCAAAAATGAAATTAAGAAAACAATTCCATTCATAATAGCATAAAAAATAATAAAATACTTAGGAATAAATCTACCAAAAGAAGTGTAAAATTTATGCTCTGAAAACTACAAAACATTGCTGAAATAAATTAAACAAGAACTAAATAATTGGAAAAACAACCCATGTGTATGAAGGGAATAAAACATTGTTAAGATGACAATACTACCCAAACTGATCTACAGATTCAGTGCAATCCCCAACAGAATGTTAGCTGACTTCTTTGTAGAAATTGACAAACTGATTCAAAAATTCATAATTCATAATATTACAATTGCAAGAGACACAGAATAGCCAAAACAGTCTTGAAAAAGGAGAATAAAATGGGAGGACTGACGTTTTCCAATTTCAAACTTATCACAAATCAATAATAAACAACACAGTGTGTTATTAGCACAACAATAGATATAAAGATCAATGGAATAGAATTGCGAATCCAGAAATAAACCCATATATCTGTGTTCAACTCATGTTGGTTGGTACCAAAACTATCCAATGGGACAAGAACAGTTTTTTCAACAAATGGTTCTGGGACAATCAGATATCCACATGCAAAAGAACAAAGTTGGGTCCTTAACACATACAAAAATTAACTAAAAATGAATCATAGTCCTAATTGTAAGAGCTAAAACTAAAAACCTCTTAGGAAGAAAACAACATAGGGGGAAATCTCGATATGACACCAAAAAGCACATCCTTTTTTAAAATTTTGGTCTGCTCTCACCACTTTAACACTGTATTAGCAAGTGCAATAAACAACTTAAAAAATGAAAGACATACAGGTCAGAAAAGAAGTACAGTTTTTGCTATTCACAGTCAATATAATCTTCTATACAATAAGTCATGAGGATTCTACAAAAAGATTACCAGAACTAATAAATGAGTTTAGCAAAGTCATCATATACTGAAGACCAATATTACAAAATTCAATTGTATTTCTAGTGATAAATAACTTGAAATTGAAAAAAAATACTATATACAATAACATCAAAGATAAGAATTACTTAGGGATCATTTTTTTAAAATGTATGTAAGACCTGTACAATAAACTATATACCATTGCTGAGAAAAATTTAAACATCCTAGATAAATGGAAAGACATATTACGTTCTTTCCACAGAATGAAAAGCTCAAAATTGTTAAGATATTATTTCTTCTAAAATTGATTTATAGATTCAACAAATTTCAAACAATTTCAGGCAGCTTTTTTGTAGAAAAAAATAAGTAGATACTAAAATATAGACAGATATAAAAAGGACCTAGAAGGGCCAAAATATATTTGCAAAAAGAAGAACAAAATTGGAAGATTCATACTATTTTAAAGTTTACTCTAAAGCTACAGTGATCAATATAGTGAGATTTTGACATAAGGATAAGTATATAGATTGATGTAATACAACAAGGGTACAGAAATAGAACAGCAATACAAGCACAGGCCATTGATTTTTTGCAAAAGTGTGCATCTACTTCATTCAGAGAAAGGATAGTCTTCCCAACTAATGGTGCTGAAACAGTTATCTTTATGCAATCAATCAGTAAATAAGCAGGCCTCAATCTTTACCTCAAATCTGTACAAAACTAAACTTGAAACAGATTGTCAAAATGTAAGATTTTAAACTAAAACTTTCAGAAGTAGTTCAATAAGTCAGCTGGGATCCAGATTTTTATCATCTTTCTCCTCTCATCCCCCTGTGCTGACTGGGCCTCCTTTTATGGTCACGGATGGCCTGTAACAGATCCAAGCATCATAGGCTAATCTCCAAAACCTAGAAGGGATGAGCAGGTCCTCCTTGCACATTTGTCCTTTTATCAGGAAAGAAAACCTTGCCCAGAAACATTTCAGCAGACTTTTCCCTTCATCTCATTGTTCAGAGCTGGGTCATATGCCTACCTCCAGTTGCAAGGGAGTTGGAGAAGGGACTATTTGGCCTTTTCCATTAATGTCAGGAGAGACAGACTCTGCCAGAAAGGAGGAAAGAAGCAGAGGGAAGCTGCTGAGGGGAAACAAAGAATGTGTCACACCTTCCCACAATAAAGTCAGCACCAAATCTTCCTTAAGCCTTTCCTTCACATCTTAAAGACCCCATCTGCAAGTATTTTGATGTCTTTATTCAGGACTATCAAAGGGAAAGGAAAGAAAAGACTGCTCCCTTCTCAGGACAAAAATAGAATATTAATCTAACTCTACTCAATCTTTTCCTAGTTCTATTAGTGGTCTCTCTCCTACCTCTGCTCAGTTTGTTTGGTATTTTAGCAGTGTTGTTTGACCTTTTGATTACATCTTCTAATATACTCAATGCTCTTTCATGTAGTGGTTAACATTGCCATATCTAAGTCAGACGGCCAAGTTCAAATCCTGACTTTAGCATTAAGAACTTGTATGACTTTGGGTAAGTTGCTTAAACTCTCTTTGTTCCAGGCTTCTCACATATAAAATACGTATAATAATATTAACATCTACATCATAATCTTGTGGAGATTGAATGATTTAATATGTTTAAAGTGCTTTGAATAGTTTCAAGAATACAATAAGTATTCAATAAACATTAACTATCAGTATTATTACTATTATTATTCCAGATTTAGGGGAAATATATCTGTGAGGGTTTTGCGAGAGCTAAGAAAAGGCTGTGGTTAGTACAAATCATTTTTGGATATATTTAGGACATAAGTAGCTAGTTGGATAACAAAAAGCATATATTCCTTTGTTTCTTTTTAATTTCCAAAGAAACTTCACATACATTTTTTATTAAATATCATTATAAAAATAATACTCTGCCTTTTTGGCTCCTCTAAGGAGTTCCTAAAATACCAGGGAGCAATGTCCAGGGAGTATATTTTATGACTTCTTTATGGTGTTCTCCGAAAATTAACAAGGTGACTAAATTATAATGTTTATTAGTCTATTTAGGCTTTGGCACTCCTTTTAGACTTTTATTTAACTTTCAAGAGGCATAATGATTGGAAGAAAGGTTTTACATAAACAGATAATGTGAGAAGCAAAGGAAACGTAAATGTATCCTAATAGAAGGCAGATGTTCTGAGCCATGTGAAAATATTGCCTCTGACATGATCATAAAAGGTTAGAAAAAAGAAATTTTTGGATTACAAAATTTTAGTTAGAGTTATATTATACCTATGGGGTTGTTTTGACTAAGTCCTCGCTTTCCAGGTATAGAAATTGAGACAAATGGTGATTCAGTAACTTATTCAAAGTAGCATCAATCTCAAAGAAGAGCTTGTCTCTTGCCTCCCAGTCTAATTTTCTTCCCACTATGCCAGTTTTCCTCACTCTTTGATTTTCCTTTCTTGAATGATAGTCCCTAAAATTGAAGTTACATTTACATTTCCATGGCTCGAAACACTCATTCAGAAATGTTTCTATTAGCTATTAAAATATTTTATTGAGACAATCCAAATATTACTATGTTCAAATTCTTTTTCATTTACCTAATGTCTTCCTCCTACTGACAGTAAGAACTCCAATTTATTTGCAAGATTTATGATAGGATGTCTCCAAAATTTATTTGTATTAGCTAAGACATCAATAAGTAACCAAAGAAGTATGTGAGATTATGTCAACAATAATATTCTAAAGGAAACTAAAAATTACATTTCTCAAAGAGCATGAGTTCAAATGCTCTGATTTCAACCAAGAGAGTAGCCAGAATGGTTTGTTTGTACCTCTTAATCTATTTAATTTAATGACTGAATTTTATATATGGACAACACTGAAATGATGCATTCAGTATGAAAATTCTTTGTTAATGACTTTTTTAATAATTGTTTGCTACTGCATCTCTAAAAGGGTCAAACTATTAGAAACTGAAATCTTCTCAAGAATGTCTAGAACATGCCTGCTAAGAAAAAAAAATCTGTTAAATCTTTTAAGCAACAGGGAAAAAGTGAACAAACCAATATTCAATGTTTTCACCTAAAAACTATTTCCTCACACAGAAAACACACACATAATGACTCTGCTTTATGCTTTATGACAAGTGGGTGTGTTTGCCATAAAAGGAGCTGCTAGTGGGCTGATCTTCTGCACAATATGCATTACATATTCAAAAATCCTTGATCCATGTGTCCCCTTTAAGGTGTATAAAAACCAAATTTACAGTACAAACCTTTTATGGTTTTCATCCACTCCCCTGTGAGTGGCCAGCTATTTCCATTTCATATGCCAGAATGAACCAAGATTTTATGTAATCTCTTAAGCATGAAATTACATAAAAGAAACTGGCAGGTGTTAAACATTCTCCTGGTAAGGTTATAGAATATGCTTCATTATCATCTAAAAGAGGACAGGTTATCATTTTTAATTTAAAGCAAGGAATAGTAAATTATTTCAGTTGGAATTTTGATACTGTAATAATATCAGCATTACAAAATAATTTTTACAAAACACTTAACAGGAGATTTATAGGTCAAGATGGCAAACTTAGATTTATTTCCTTGTCTCCTGGGGCCTCATTGAAATAATGGTAAAGGAATAAAAATAGTATGAACAGATAAGAGCAAAAAGATTGAAAGATGGTGTCAGGACTATAGACGTGAATAAGGTGAATTTCTAAAGCGAATGTGTGCATGCCGACTGCTGAGGGAGAGCAAAGTGATAATCTGGAAAATGTGCCAAGGATGCTGTAGTGGAAAAAGCAGAGATTCGGAAAGTATAAGCCTGAGAGAGTGCAGAAGTGAGAAGGAGGAGAGAAAATAGGGGTCTTATTTATGGGCCTGAAAACTGAATAATATTGAGCCCACAACCACTTGCCCAATTTGGAGGGCATAATAAATGGCAGCCAATTAATAAAATTGAATTATATCCTTGATATGTTTATGTTTCCTTCCTTTACAATTAATTCTTTCTAGGATAAGATAACTATCTTCAGTTAAAAATTCAAGTTTCTTTTCCTCTCAAAGAAGTTTTAAAATTTTGCAAATATATCTTCCAGGGGATGTGGGGATTTTTGATTGATTAATATCTTGAAATATCATCCCAAAATATTGATGATTTTCCACAATGTGACTTTCCAATTAGAAGGAAAGGGGGGATTGATCTTCTGTCAGGGATAGTAGGAAAGATGTTGTGCTGGTTTGAAGGGAAGTATGCCCCCTAAGAAAAGCCATGTTTTAATATGGATCCCATTTCTTAAAGGTAGAATAGTCTCTATTCAATGCTGTGTATTTGGGACTGTGATAGGATCATCTCCCTGGTTGATGAGATTTGGTTAAGAACGGTTGTTAAACTGGATTAGGGGATGACATGTCTCCACCCATCTGAGTGGGTCTTGATTAGTTTCTGAAGTCCTATAAAAGAGGAAACATTTTGGAGAATGAGAGACTCAGAGAGGGCAGAGAATGCTGCAACACTACAAAGCAGAGAGTCCACCAACCAGCGACCTTTGGAGATGAAGAAGGGAAATGCCTCCCGGGGAGCTTCATGAAACCAGAAGCCAGGAGAGTAAGCTAGCAGATGACGCTGTGTCTGCCATGTGCCCTTCCAGCTGAGAGAGAAGCCCTGACTGCGTTCGCCATGTGCCTTTCCAGATGAGAGAGAAACCCTGAACTTCATCGGCCTTCTTGAACCAAGGTATCTTTCCCCAGATGCCTTTGATTGGACATTTCTATAGACTTGTTTTAATTGGGACATTTTCTCGGCCTTAGATCTTTAAACTAGCAACTCATTAAATTTCCCTTTTTAAAAGCCATTCCGTTTCTGGTATATTGCATTACGGCAGCTAGCAAACTAGAACAGATGTCATCCTCTCAGGGTAGAGAAGAGAAGCTTTTGCCTCCAGTCCTAAATAGTAGAGGCAGGGTTATTTGTGCTATAGATGCCCCCTTTGTGTCTGGGCATTATTTATGACTGTCTATCTTCAAAATCTGGATCTCTGCATGTTCTGAAGATTTAGGGAGCTATCTAATATGCTTTAATAGATTTCTTTCTGCTTAATCTTACCAGAATGGCATCATTTTTTGCCACTATGAACAATCATTGATACAGTAATTGGAACAAAAAAAAAAAATCTCCCAGGGAAATGATTTTGGTGTGAAGAAAGTAAAAATTCAGCTAGTAATTGAGGATGTGATATCATCTGAATTATTAGCTGTGTTAAGTTGGAATGAAATATCTATTGAAAGCAAACTTTGGAAGATTGGTGCATAAAACATTATGAAGGGCATAAGGAACTGTGAAGGAGGTTGAAATTTTTAACTTTGGGGAGGACTTCTAGAAAGAAAATGACAAGATCAAAATTATAAATTTTCAGTTTATGGTAAAATCAGCAAATTGGGAGTTTCTATGACTATCCCCCAAAGAATCTCTTTTGAAATCACAAAACTGACAAAGTAAAAATAAAATATATTTATCTGTGGGTTGCTGAACGACAGCATAGTTTGAATTCACAGCTTTATGTTAAAGTTAGTACGTTGATTAGGAAGGAGCAGTTCTCGCAGAACTGGAATAGGGATTTGGGGAAGATTCATGAATAACTGAGCATAACATAAAACTGATACATTGTTTCTACCCATTTAAAGCTTCTGTAACAATCTCATTTGCAGCATTTATCTATCATCATGTCTCATGCTTCATCCTTACCAACCCTCTGAACCTAGACCTTTATCTAGAGTGAGTTCTCAGTTATCTCAATGGTACATTTCAAAGCAAATTAGTAAGACTATAAACACAAAATGATAGAGATTACTAGCTCTCCTATAAAATGCATAATCCTTTTCTATAATATGAATTGTATAGTATAGAATGTCACATCAGCCAAGGACTATAGTTCCCAGCCTCCCCAATACCTTACATAAAATGTGAATCATGGAACTAGAGTTCATAATAGAATGTGAAAGGAAGTGATATGTGTTCAATTCTATCTCTAAAAATGACCAAAGGATATGTTCATAGATGCATTGAACTCTCTGTAAGATGAATTTGGCAGTAAGCAGAATTCCCACTTTGGCTTCCTGGTTTGTGCAAGAAGGGCTAAGAGAAAGGAGAAGACATTGCCATATGACAGGAGGTGAGATGCAAGCCAAGGAACCCCAAGGACTATGTGCTGGTTTGAAAGTATCATGTACCCCAGAAAAGCCATATTTTAATCCTGATTCAATCGTATTAGGGCAACAATTTCTTTTAATCATGATTCAATAATGTAGGTTGGAATCTTTTGATTAGATAATCTTCTTGGAGATGTGACACTCCCAATTGTGAGTATTAACTTTTGATTAGATGGACATGGGACGCCACCCATTCCTGGTGGGTCTTGATTAACTCATTGAAAAGAGGAAACATTTTGGAGAAACCTGAAAAATGACAGATGCCTCAGAGCCAACAGAGAGAACAGATTTAGACGCTTGGAGAACAGTTGCTTCAGAGAACAGAGACACAGATGAATGAAGATGCTTGGAGCCCAGCAGATATTACCATGAGAGGTTAAGCAAGCCAGAACCTGGAGAGAGCCAAGGGAAGCCAAGAGATGAAATCCAGCCCCAGAGAAGGAAAGTGGGGAACCCCACAGGAACAGAGGCTGAAAGCAAAAGAGCCCAGGAGTCAGGGACCAGTATATGCCAGCCACATGACTTCAGCTGACAGAGGTATTACTGACTCATCGGCCTTTCTTAAGTGAAGGTAGCTTCTTATTGGTGCCTTAATTTAGACACTTTCACTTCCTTAAAACTGTAAATTTGTAACTTATTAAATTCCTGCTTTTAAAAGCTGCTTCATTTCTGGTATATCACATTCTGACAGCTTGCAAACTAGAACAGATTGTAACAAGCCAGTTCCAGAATCCCAACCTTTGGGGTAGAAACACAGTTTTACCAATGCCTTGATTTGGACTTCTGGCCTGTGAAACTACAAGCTAATAAATGCTTGTCATTTAGGTCAAGTGAGTTTGTGGTATTTGTGATAGCAGTCAAGCAAACTAAGATAACTAGTGCAGAAAAAGCATTTGAAAAAATTCTACACTCATTTATGATAAAATGTCTCAGCAAATTAAGAATAGAAATGAACTTCCTTAACTTGATTTTTAAAAGAAATATCCAAAATAAAACTTGAAGCTAGTATCATACTTAATGGTTAGAAACTGGATGGTTTCTCCTAAGATCAGGAACAAAGGAAGGCTATTTCCTCTCAGCACTCCTATTCAATGTTGTACTGGAAGTCCTAACTAGTACAACAAGAAAAGGACATAAAAGATATACAGGTGATAAAGGAAAAAATAAACTGTCGTTGTTTCAGATGACATGAGATGTCTGTGTATAAAATCCCATAGAATTGACAAAAAAAAAAAAAATCTCCTGGAACTAATAAGTGATTATAGCAAGATCACAGGATATAAGGTTAATATACAAAAGTTAATTGGTTTCCTCTATTCCAGCAATGAACAACTAGAATTTGAAATTTAAAACACAATACCACTAACAATTGTTAAAAATGAAATATGTACAAATCTAATAAAATATGTGCATAATATACACATGGAAAACTATAAAGCTCTAATGAAAGAAATCAAAGAAGCTCTAAATAAATGGAGTGATATCCATGTTCATTTATTGGAAGTTCAATTTTTTAAGATGTTAATTCTTCCCAACTTGACCTATAGATTCAATATAATTCCAGACAAAATCCTAGAAAACTATTTTGAGGCTATCATAAACTGATTCTAAAGTTTATACGGCAAGGCAAAAAAAACAGAATAGCCAATACAAAACTGACAAAGACAAAGTTGAAGGACTGATGCTAACCAACTTCAAGACATATAATACCACAGTAATCAGGATAGCCTGGTATGGTGAAGGAATAGGCATATAGACCAGTGGAGGAGAACAGAGAGCCCAGAAATAGACCTACACAAAGAGAGCCAATTGAACTCAGACAAAGGGGCAAAGGCAATTCAGTAGAGAAAAGACAGTCTCTTCAAAAAATGATGCTGAAACAATAGAACACCTGTACGAAAAAAATGAAACTAGACACAGCCTTTATTCCTCCCACAAAAATCAATTCAAAGTGGATTATGTACTTAAATGTAAATGCAATACTATAAAAC
Organism: Tamandua tetradactyla; assembly: GCF_023851605.1. Classification (NCBI taxonomy): domain Eukaryota; kingdom Metazoa; phylum Chordata; class Mammalia; order Pilosa; family Myrmecophagidae; genus Tamandua; species Tamandua tetradactyla. The sequence goes on along the minus strand of NC_135329.1, from coordinate 152,941,827 downwards.
TTCTAGAAAATAACATGAAGAAAATCTAGGTGACCATGGATTTGGTGATGATTTTTTAGGTACAGCACCAGTGCATGATCCCTGAAAGAGAAAGTTGATAAATTAGACTTTATTAAAATTAAAAAAAATCTGCTCTTTGAAAGACACTGTTAAGAGTATTACTAGATGAGCCACAGACTAGGAGAAAATATTTGCAAAACACATTTCTGAAAAAGGGTTTGAATAAAAATTATAGAAAGAATGCTTGAAACTCAACAATCAGAAAAGAGGCAACCCAATTAAAAATTATACAAAAGATCTGAACAAACACAGCACCAAAGAACATCTACCAATGGTAAACAAGCATATGAAAATAAACTCATCACCATTTGTCATTAAGGAATTGCTAATTAAAACAATGGAAGGCAAACATATTAGAATGGCTAAGATCTAAAACCCGGCAATATCAAATGTTGTCAAGGCTGTTTAGTGACAGAAACTCTCATTTATTGCTCATGGTAACACAAAATGGTATAACCATGTTGGAAAACAGTTGAGCAGTCTACCACAAAGCTAAGCATAGTCTTACCATATGATCTAGCAGTTCAGTTCTAGGCATTTACTTAATTGCTTTGAAAACCTATGTTCCCAGAAGAACCTGTACACCTTGACAGCTGCTTCCTTCATAATCTCCAAAAACTGGAAGCAACAAAGATGTCCTTCAGTAGTTGGATGGATAAATGGAAAATGATAAAAAGAAATAAACCATTAAGCCATAAAAAGACAAGGGGAAATTTAAATATACATTGCTAAGTGAAAGAAGCCAGTCTGTGAAAGCCATATATTATATAATTTCAAGTATATCACATCCTGGGAAAGGCAAAAGTACAGTGAAGTGAAAAGATCAGCAGTTGTCAAGAATTCATGGAATTAGTAGGGTCAAATAGGTGAAACATGAGATATTTTAGGATAGTGAAACCATTCTGTATAATACTATAATTACATGTATATGACCCTATACATTTGCGAAAATCCATAGACCTTCCTAGAACAAAGAATGAACCTTAATGCATTAAATTATTTAAAAACATAATTTATCCTAGAATGGAAAGCAGTATGTGACAAAAAAAAAAAGCTAACTATATTATAAATGTATGCAACAACTTTACTGCAAGGGATGGAGAAAAAATTTGGAGAAAAAATTACTGATTCAAATAACTGTGGAAATTAATGGAGTCTGTAAAGGCAAAAGAAACTGTACATCAGCACAGTAATCTAGTTGATAAATTTGTTTCCCATGGGAGCACAGGTATAGTACAACCACATGCATATAGGGAATTGAACAGTTAAGTAAATGGATGGCAGATGGTGGGATCCAGGTTTCTCTCTGTTAGAGTGAGAACTTAAAGAAAATCAAGAGGAGTTGATAATGATCCACATAGTAATGGATTAATGTTGGAAACATCACTATGAGCTTATGCTAACATAGATACAGATTTCACATAGAAATATTTCTAGATATATACACACACAAGTTGGTATATATACATACATTTCCTTGTGCTGTCAGGTGATAGGGCCTAGAAGCAATGACACCTTAATAGCAACAAGCCACCTACATGCAGACCTTGGTTTAGAAAATTCCATTCTCCAATCAAAGGAATTAGGGTTCCCGGGTAAAACAGCTATTCTGGAAAATGGGCAGAAAATATACAAGATGAGGTTAGAACATCTTGTAGTGCCAGAAATCACTTAAGAAAGTGCTTTAAATTATGGTGGTATATCAGAGGGTCACAGGAGACAGCTGAGAAACTCTCGATGGCCAATGCCAGAACAATTTCAGCAATAAAGTAATGCTGCATAAAGTAGAAAATAAATATGCTTGAGTCCATGCTGATATAAATAAATGAAGAATAGACAAATCTCACATGCAGAAGAATTCCAAATTAATTATGTAGATACTCTAGTATCAAGCAATGGAGCCATACTCTCCGCTACTTAATGTGAGCTGTGCATAGTGACTTCCTTCCAAAGAGCAGAGTGTAAAAAGGCACGGGTGGTAGAACTTTACATTGTTTACATTGAAGAATCCTGACAAATACCACCTCAGCCAGATAATCAAGGTCAATATCAACAGTGATAAATCATGCTGCTAGCATGAACATTTGATTTGATGAGATGGAAATGTTATTTTATCTTTCCGGTTTTCCTCCCCCAAACCCATAACCCTAGTTTAATTATGAGAAAAACATCAGATAAGCTCCAATTCAGGGATATTCTACAAAATACCTAACTAATATTTATTACAACTGTCAAGGTCGTCAAAAACAAGGAAAATATGAGAAACTGTCACCTTTAATAGCAGCCTGAGGAGACAGAAGGCCTAAATGTAATGTGGTATCATAAATGGGATCCTGAAAAAGAAAAATGGCAGTAGGTAAAAACTGAGGAAAACTGAGTAAAGTGTGGACTTTAGTTATAATAATGTAATAATATTCATTCACTAATTGTAAAATTATACTATAGTCATGTAAGATGTTAATAATATGAGCATAAGTGAGCATGGGATTTATGAGAACTCTTAAATCTTCATTAATTTTCTACAAATATAGAGCTTTCCTAAAAAATAAAGTTTACCAAAAGCTAAAAAAAAGAAAAATTCGTCTGTGCTTTTCCAGGTCTATATAGAGCAACTTAAATGGATGCGTTTAAAATCAGGATAACACATTATATACATTATATCAGCAAAAAGTATAGATTTTTTTTTCCTTCTGCTAAATGACCATACCCTTATAGCTTAAAACATCTGTGGAGTTTTTAAAGAAAATCAGAAAAGATTGTCTCATCTTCATAAGGCACTTTTTCCTAAATCCAAGGTAACTACAGCCTGTATACAGGTGGCCCTTAAGTATTTTTGGAAATATATTACTGTTCACATTATAAATACATGGCTCTACTCTAGAAGTCAGTTTCCAGGGAAACTAAACTAGAATGAAATCATCCTCATACCAACTTCATCTTTGAACCCTCTTGGATTAATTTGTAATTTATTGTGTCTTTTAGGGGACTAGATATAATGTAGGTAGTAAATAAATAGGAAATTCAAGGGAAAGTAGTATGGAGCAGGAACAAGTCACAGGAAGAGAAAAGAATTATCAAGTGTTTCTGTGTTAGAGTTCAATGGCAGATACCAGAAAACACTGTGGCTACTGTAAACCAAAAGAATTTTATACTAAGAATGAATTGTTTACAAAATTGCTGGCTGGTCTGAGGAAACATGCTCTGGGCTGGACCCCCAAGAACTATTCCAAAAGAACATCACTGGAATCTCACAACTTTAGCATTTGTCCTTCTAAATTAAAACACTTTTTCATTGGAATGGAATCTTGGCCTACCACTGTCTGTTTACTCATTATTAAATATTCCTGTAGGGTAACCTCCTACTTGATCAAGTAAGGTAACCGCCTACTTCCCAGCAGAGACTCCTTAGTCACCCACATGATTTGGTTATCTATACACTATAAGAATAAATTATGAAATTTCTATTCTATTAAATTATAAACTGAAGTTAATCCTAGGAAAATTCAAAAGGGATACATTTTAGGTCTAACTAAACTGTGTACAAAATGTTATCTTGTGACAATAAGTTGAGGAAAGAAAACTGTGTAAAAATATATAGAAAAGAAAATTATTAGAGAAAATCTGGTAAGGTCTGTTACTGAGCTGGGTTAGATAATACAGTAGTTGTAGTCAGAAGGATTGTGGTTGAATGAGGTATGAATGATGGCTTAAAGAGTAATAAAAAAACATGCTTGTGAAACTCTGCCAGCCATGGGACACTCCACTCCTGTCATGGCTCATGTATAAAGACAGATGAAATGCAAGAAACTGCCAGAGGTTTCTGAACTTCTACAGAACATTTTTGTGTCCCTCAATTGCAGATGGCCCAATGAAAGTGCAAGAGTCTGAAGTACAAACTCCCTAAATTTTTTTTTCACCCATTTAAAAACTTCTTTCTAAATAATAAACTCTACAATAGAAACTGTTACACAAACAAGAAGCTCTTTAAACTGACTGGAAATAATATAGAAAGATCTGATCACAATATAAGAGCTGAGATATCCTTCTCTTCCCAGTCTATAAAATTCTCCACATAAATTTTTGAAATGAAGTATTCATTATTCAAAAAAAAAAAGTCAGAAACAGTGGCTTAAGAGGACCCTAAATTTAACATGCTTACATTTGAATTGCTGCTATATCAAGAAATGAATATTACACATAGAATTCAGTAGCACACATCAATTTGTTCATGAAACATTTATTCTCCTGGAAAATATACTGCATTTAATATTCGCTTTTGTATACCATATTTGAAGATGGGGGTCTTTGATAGAAGGTTCTAGAAAAAATAAAAATTTGCAATCTCATATTTCCATCAAACTCCAAATTTACACTAATTTTTATGAACTAAAATCAGTAAAGTACATGATAACTTTTTTTAATCAAAGAAAGTTACTTTTTAAATGAGAAGTAAATTATGTTATTTCCCCATACACATAAATTTTAAAAGAACTACTATATAAAAAAATTTAATTAAAGCAATGTTTTTTCTACTGCTTTGCCTCTAAATAGTAAAGATGGAACTATAACAGACAGGTTTGTGTCCTTTAATGACAGGCATTCCAAATAGCATAACAGGCACAGGAGAGTGATAAGATTCCCTCACATTTTATTTTGCTCTGAGACATTTCTATGACTTATTGTGCTAACAAATCATAATCCTATTTTATTTTTTCCATATTTTATTATCAATTAACTAACACTAATTTTTAAATAGATAAATCGCAGAAGTTTATAAAACAAAAAAATTCTTTTTAAAGCAGTTTTATTGAGATATATTCACATACCACAGAATCCATCTGTGCTGGTTTAAAAGGATTATATACTCCAGGAAAGCTGTGTTTTAATCCTGATCCAATCTTGTGGGAGCAACCTTTTGTTTTAATCCCTATTCAATAATGAAGGTGGAATCTTTGATTAGATTATCTCCATGGAGATGTGACATGCCCAATTGTGGGTATTAAACTGATGAGAGGGAGATGTAGCTTCATTCTTCTTGCTCAAGATGTCTTTGGCTGCTCAAAGCCCTTTACTCTTCCAAATAAATATATTGACTTTTCCATTTATGCAAAGTAGACTGTTGGAATTTGGTTTGGATTGTGTTGAATATATAAATTATTGTGGGTAGAACTGCCATCTCAATATTTAGTCTCATAATTCATGCACAAGGAACGTCCTTCCGATTGTCTAGGGCTTCTTTGATTTCTTTTAGCAACATTTTGTAGATATCTGTGTAAAAAATCATTTACTTACTTGGTTATATTTATTATTCCTAGATATTCAATTTTTTAGTTGCTGTTGTTTTCATAAATAGCTCGCTTATTACTAGTATATGGAAATGCTAATTTTTGGTTTGTTGGTCTTCTACCCCACCACTTTGCTGAGCACATTTATTAGCTCTAGTAGCTTTGTTGCCCATTTTTTAGGACTTTCTATAAATAAGATCATGTCATCTGCAAATCATGAAAGTTTTACTTCTTCCCTCCCAATTTGGATGCCTTTATTTCTTTTTCTTGCCTAATTACTCTGGCTAGACCTTCCAGTAATAAGTTGAATAACTGTGGTGAACACAGGCATCCTTGTCTTGTGGCAGATCTTAGAGGGAAAGCTTTCAGCCTTTCACCACTGAATATGATGTTAGCTGTGGGTGTTTCATATATGCCTGTTTTAGTTTGCTAAAGCTGATGGAATGCAACACACCAGAGATGGATCAGCTTTTAATAAGGGGATTTATTTAGTTTTAAATAGTTTTAACTAAAATAGTTTTATAGTTCTTCAGAGGAAAGGCAGTAACTTTCATCTGAGGTTCTCTGTTACATGGGAAGGGGCACTGCAACGTCTGTTGGACTTCTTTCCTTGCTTCTGGGTTCCATTGCTTTTCCCCAGGGCAATTCCTTTCTGCATCTGCACATGTCTGGACTGAGCTGAGAGTGCTGAGATGAGGTATACTGAGCTGCTTGGGCTGTGCTGTGTTGAGCACCCTGCTGACCTCTCTCTTTTAAGCATCCAGCTAATTAAATTAAACCTCAATCATTGTGGAAGGCACTCCCCTTAGCTGATTGCAAATGTAATCAGCCATAGATGCATTTCACATAGGATGATTTAAGTCCATAGAAACAGAACAACAGGACATCATAACCTGGCCAAACTGACAGCTGAACCCAACTAACACATGCCCTTTACCATGTTGAGGAATATTTCTTATATGCCTAGTTTTCTAAGTGTTTTTATCAAGATGTTTTTCAAATGCCTTCTCTGCATCAAGATGATCATGTGTTTTTTCCCCCTTCATTTTGTTGATGTGATGTATTATATGTATTACATGATTTTCTTATATTAATCCACCCTTACACACCTCAGATAAACCCATTTGATCATGGAGTATAATTCTTTTGATGTACTGCTGGATTCGGTATTTTGCTGAGGATTTTTGCATCTATGTTCATCAGAGGAATTGTTATGTAATTGTCTTTTCTTGTAATATCTTTATCTGGCTTTGGTATTAGGGTGATGTGGGTATCATAGAACGAGTTAGGTAGCATTCTCCACTCTTCAATTTTCTGGAAGAGTTTAAGTAGGATTGGAATTAATTCTTCCTGGAATGATTTATAGGCTTCACCTGTGGAGCCATCTGAGCTTTTCTTTATTGGGCAGTTTTTGATGAGTGATTCAATCTCTTTGCTTGTAATTCATCTATGGAGGCCTTCTATTTCTTGTGGAGTCAGTGTAGGTTGTTCATACGCTTCTAGGAATTTGCCCATTTAATCTAGGTTATCTAATTTGTTGGCATATGGTTATTTACAGCATTCCCCTATGATCCTTTTTATTTCTGTGGGGCCAGTAGTAATGCCCCCTTTTATTTCTGACTTTTTATGGCATCTTTTCTGTTTTTTTCTTTGTCAGTCTAGCTGAGGGTTTGTCAATTTTATTGAGCTTTTCAAAGAATCAACTTTTGGTTTTGTTAATTCCGTTTTTTTATTGTCGGCTTCTTTTATTTCTATTCTAATCTTTGTTTGTTTTCTTTGTGCTTGTTTTGGAGTTAATATGCTGTTCTTTTTTTCTATTCCCCCAGAATGAAGTTAGATATTTGATTTTAATTTTCTTTTTTTTTTTAACATAAGCATTTAGGGCTATAAATTCTTCTCTCAGCACTGCCTTCACTGCATCCCATAGGTTTTTATATGTTTGGTTTGGTTCTCATTTTTATACATCTCAAGATACTTACTGATCTTCTTTGCAATTTCTTTGTTATCCCACTGATAGTTTAAGAGAGTGTAATTAACATACACAGATTTGTGGATTTTCTAGTTCACCAGTTATTGGTTTCTAGCTTCATTCCATTATGGTCAGAGAAAATACTTTGCATGATTTCAATCTTTCCACACTTATTGAGACTTGTTTTGTTTTGTGACCCAAAATATGTCTATCCCGGGGAATGAGCCACGTGCACTTGAGAAGAATGTTTATCCTGCTGGCTGTGGTGTGTGATGTTCTGTATAAGTCTGTTAGGTATAGATAATTTATCATATTATTCAAGCTCGCTGTTTTATTGGTCATCCATCTAAATGTTCTATCTATTGATGACAACGTGTATTGAAATCTCCACCTATTATTGTAGAAGTGTGTATTTCTCCTTTCAGTGTTGCCAGTGTTTGACTTAGATATTTTGGACACTGTGATTAGATGCATAAATATTTATAATTGCTATTTCTTCTTGGTGGATTGCCCCTTTTATTAATACATAGGGTCCTTCTTTGTCTCTTATAACAGCTTTTGACTTAAAGTCTATTTTGTGCAATATTAGTATAGCTACCCAGCTCTTTTTTGTTACTATTCGCATGGGATATTTTTTTCCATCTTTTCAGTTTCAACTTGTTTGTGTCTTTGGGTCTAAGGTGAATCTCTCGTAAAGAACATATAGTTGGATCATATATTTTTTTAATCCATTCTGACAACCTGTGTCTTTTGATTGGGGAGTTTAATCCATTAACATTCAGTCTTATTACTGTAAAGGCAGTACTTACTTCAGCCATTTTGTTCTTTGGTTATTACATATCATATGATTTTAATCTCTATTTTCCATGATTGCAACTTCCTTTTATGGTATGTTGATCTTTTTATGTATTGGAAGGGTTCTTTTCTCATTTCTCTTTCTGTGTATTTTTAAAATATGCTCTCTGTCCATACACTGGCTAAATTGCAGTTTAAACTACACACCCGCATCTATTATATACCAATTTGAAATATACTAACTGAGCTTCAGTAGCATAGATATTCTCAGCTCTTATATCCCTCTGTTACCACTCTGTTATTTTTTGTGCAACTTTACCATTTTATATTTTGCACATCAGTTATCAGGAAATATGTCATTTTCTTATTCAATTGTATTCTGATTGTTATATGAATTAAAAGTTAGATTTGTATACTGAGGATACACTACCCTGTTAGGGTATCTCATTCTGGGAAGCCAGATAGGGTCAATCCAGAAAGGCTGGTCTCTTCAGAAAAGTGTGCCATTAAGTGGTCCAGTTGACTGAAACTGGAATGGTCACTACAGTTCCGACCAGCCTTTCTATGGTGGACTGTCTCTTTTTTTTTTTCCCTTCCTCAGAGCTCTTTTGCATGTAGCACTCCTCAGTGGCTCTTCTTCTGCCCTGAGTTTCTGCAGACTTAGGTTCCTGTGCCTGGATATGCATGGAGTTCTAAGTTGCTGCAGTGATTTTGTCTGTAGTTTCTGCCCTCGGTGAGAGGGGCCTAGGGCCATGCTGCCTCTGTGTGACTCCTGAGCAACGTAGACCCAAGTGAGTGGGAGGGGAAATGGGAATTCACCTGCCTCCTGGGATGGACTTCTCCTACCTTTGACTTTTTTTTCTTTAATTCAATATTTATGGAGTCATTCTCTAGTCTTCCCCATCCTCCAGAATTAAAAGCCAGTGAAATTGGACCTTTTAGTCACTGAATCTCTGGAGAGAATTTTTTAAGGGATGTTTATGTTACCATGTTGATGACATCTCCTCCATTCAAAAAAAAAACCACTTTTTTTTAGTGTTTTTTTTAATTTTTTTATTTTTCTATTTTTTCTATTATTGTGTTATTTCTTTTTCTGTTGTCTTTCTATTTCTTTTTCTAAATCGATGCAAATGTACTAAGAAATGATGAAGATGCATCTATGTGATGATATTAAGAATTACTGATTGTATATGTAGAATGGAATGATTTCTAAATGTTGTGTTAGTTAATTTTTTTAATTAATAAAAAAATCCTTTTGACTATAGATAAGGAAAAGAAAGTAGCATCTATTGAGTGCTTACTATACACTTGGAAAGACAACTGCCGCATTCATATTCATTATTTTAATCTTCTCAACAGCTTTCTGAAGTAGGTATCAATAACCCTCTTTATACAGAATAAAAATCAGAGGCTAGAAAATTTTAATATTTTTGTGAAAAGTTAAATTACTGATATGTGATAGAACTATTATTTCTCCTGTGATAGAACTGACTGTGTACCCCTAGCTTGGACATGCTCTTGGTCTTCATTTACATTCTGGTGGGTGAGGACCCATTGTAAATAGGATTTCTTCAAGATGTGACTTCAGTCAAGGTGTGGCCCAAGTTAGTCAGAGTTAAAGTCAAATGGAGAGAAAAGCCACCAGAAGCCACAAGTCAATGGAATCCAAAGGATAAAGAAAACATCACCACGTACATTGCCATGTGATGGAAAAGTCATGGAACCCCAAATATTGCCAGCCAGTCAGAAAATACCAACCCCAGGAGGAAGCAAGCCTTCTGGGCTCTGAAACTATGATGCAATAAATTTGTTTTTAAGCCAACCCATTGCATGGTATTTGTTTTTGAAATTAAGAAATGAAAACACTGCTCAATTCTGTTATTCTCCAAAGTCAAGCTCCTTCCACAGATTCAAGCATTTGCTGCTAAGAAATTTACTGTTATAAAAACTGAACAGAATGAGCATTTTTTCACTACTTATGCAGCAGACCCAGAAAACTGGTTCCTTGAGTGGAAAGCTGTGCTGTAGAATATTTCTGAAGGGCTCTCCACGCAGACCATTTCACTGTTTTATTTCTCCTGTGATCTAAAATATGCAGTGGAAGTGCTTCCTTCACCTGAGAAGGCAGTCTGTCCTCATGCAATAAGATTATTCTCATAAAAAGGCATTTCCTTTTTGGAAGTTAGCCATGTTTTCAGACATGTTCCATTTTGTAATTTGCATTAGCAAGTTGAGTCACTAAAATTTAGTAAACAGAGACACCCATAAACATATAATCTTTCAAAGTTCTCCCCAAATTAATTCCACATCCACAGTTTCAGTGTGGAAACCATTTTGATGAAATGTTTTAATAAACAAGAACCATGAAAATTCTGCTTAGGCTAGATATAAAAAGCAAATTTATTTGGGAAATGAATCTTGAAGAGATCTGTCTTAGAGTTTTATTCACATCTGTCCCCACTGGCTTTTAAACACTTAGAGAAAAGAAAAGAAAGGAGGACAAGGCTGAAGGATCCTGTGGATTAATGGGGAATTAAGTTGTTTCTCCATTCTCCAGGGGAGAATCATTCAGTTGATGCCAAACATAAATGATATGGACCCACATTGTTTTTTCACTTTAGCCTGACTGAGGCCTTTGAACACTATAGAGGAAATTTCAACTAGCTGTTCCAAAGGTGTTCTTAATTGTGCTCAAAGGCTTAATCTTCAGGGAACTTTTAACTCAACATTATGCTACAGTGAAATGGTTACCAGCTCAGAACACTGCAAACAACCCAACATCATCTTCTTTGTCCCAGTAGAATCATCAGGTAGAATCATATCACAGCTTATAATGACATATATTGTCATAACCTGGACCAGAGGGCTCCACAAACTGCCAATTATGTTTCAAGTGTAAGAGATAATACTTTGAATTTATTGATGTTAGTCCTATATTCCCAAACAAGGGCATTATAAGGGTGTTCTAAAGTAAAATTCTTATTTCTCCTATTAAGGATATTCTAAGTTGAAGTAAAATCAGTGAAAGAAAACTGAATGACTCAGTATGTGAAAGGATCTATCATCACTTCACATTTAATCAGGCAAGTACAACAGTGCTTTCTAATATTAGAACGATCAGGGCCTGAAGTATAATCCAAACCCATGTAACTTTTTTTAGATAATGTCTACAGATTCTGTCAGCAGAGCTTATTTATCAATTAAATTCCCTCTGCTTAAGAACAATATGTTACTAAAAGCCTAAGCATCCTGAGGATTCTAAGAAATGAAAATTTAAAGGGATCACATACAGTGTCAGATGTGCTAACCCTTTATTTATTCCTCCAATCCTGTATCTCACCTTGGGAAACATAATAATAATAGGGGTACACTCAGCAGGCTGAGGGTTAAGTAAACTAATGCCCTGGAAGAAGAAAAAAGTTAAATTTCTTTGTCAGCCATTGGCACAAGGATATAGCAATAGTTGGACTTTGATGGACAGAAACAGCACATGCCTCAAAGACTTCTAAGAAATCCTATTGAAGTCATCTTAAAATCAATAAAGTATGTTAAGGATATTAAATATTTTTTTATTAATTAAGGGAAAAAAAAAGAAATTAACCCAACATTTAGAAATCATACCATTCTACATATGCAATCAGTAATTCTTAACATCATCACATAGATGCATGATCATCGTTTCTTAGTACATTTGCATCGGTTTAGAAGAACTAGCAACACATCAGAAAAAGATATAGAATGTTAATATAGAGAAAAGAAATAAAAGTAATAATAATAGTAAAAAACAAACAAACAAACAAAAAAAAAACAAAAACAAAAACCTATAGCTCAGATGCAGCTTCATTCAGTGTTTTAACATGATTACTTTACAATTAGGTATTATTGTACTGTCCATTTTTGAATTTTTGTATCTAGTCCTGTTGCACAGTCTGTATCCCTTCAGCTCCAATTACCCATTATCTTACCCTGTTTCTAACTCCTGCTGGACTCTGTTACCAATGACATATTCCAAGTTTATTCTCGAATGTCCGTTCACATCAGTGGGACCATACAGTATTTGTCCTTTAGTTTTTGGCTAGACTCACTCAGCATAATGTTCTCTAGGTCCATCCATGTTATTACATGCTTCATAAGTTTATCCTGTCTTAAAGCTGCATAATATTCCATCGTATGTATATACCACAATTTGTTTAGCCATTCTTCTGTTGATGGACATTTTGGCTGTTTCCATCTCTTTGCAATTGTAAATAACACTGCTATAAACATTGGTGTGCAAATGTCCGTTTGTGTCTTTGCCCTTAAGTCCTTTGAGTAGATACCCAGCAATGGTATTGCTGGGTCATTTGGCAATTCTATATTCAGCTTTTTGAGGAACCGCCAAACTGCCTTCCACAGTGGTTGCACCATTTGACATTCCCACCAACAGTGGATAAGTGTGCCTCTTTCTCCACATCCTCTCCAGCACTTGTCATTTTCTGTTTTGTTGATAATGGCCATTCTGGTGGGTATGAGATGATATCTCATTGTGGTTTTGATTTTCATTTCTCTAATGGCCAGGGACATTGAGCATCTCTTCATGTGCCTTTTGGCCATTTGTATTTCCTCTTCTGAGAGGTGTCTGTTCAAGTCTTTTTCCCATTTTGTAATTGGGTTGGCTGTCTTTTTGTTGTTGAGTTGAACAATCTCTTTATAAATTCTGGATACTAGACCTTTATCTGATATGTCATTTCCAAATATTATCTCCCATTGTGTAGGCTGTCTTTCTACTTTCTTGATGAAGTTCTTTGATGCACCAAAGTGTTTAATTTTGAGGAGCTCCCATTTATTTATTTCCTTCTTCAGTGCTCTTGCTTTAGGTTTAAGGTCCATAAAACTGCCTCCAATTGTAAGTTTCATAAGATATCTCCCTAAATTTTCGTCTAACTGTTTTATGGTCTTAGACCTAATGTTTATATCTTTGATCCATTTTGAGTTAACTTTTATATAGGGTGTGAGATACGGGTGCTCTTTCATTCTTTTGCATATGGATATCCAGTTCTCTAGGCACCATTTATTGAAGAGACTGTTCTGTCCCAGGTGAGTTGGCTTGACTGCCTTATCAAAGATCAAATGTCCATAGATGAGAGGGTCCACATATGAGCACTCTATTCGATTCCATTGGCCGACACATCTATCTTTATGCCAATACCATGCTGTTTTGACCACTGTGGCTTCATAATATGCCTTAAAGTCCGGCAGCGTGAGACCTCCAGCTTCGTTTTATTTCCTCAAGATGTTTTTAGCAATTCGGGGCACACTGCCCTTCCAGATAAATTTGCTTATTGGTTTTTCTATTTCTGAAAAATAAGTTGTTGGGATTTTGATTGGTATTGCATTGAATCTGTAGATCAATTTAGGTAGGATTGACATCTTAACTATATTTAGTCTTCCAATCCATGAACACGGTATGCCCTTCCATCTATTTAGTTCTTCTGTGATTTCTTTTAACAGTTTTTTGTAGTTTTCTTTATATAGGTTTTTTGTCTCTTTAGTTAAATTTATTCCTAAGTATTTTATTCTTTTATTGCAATTGTAAATGGGATTTGTTTCTTGATTTCCCCCTCAGCTTGTTCATTACTAGTGTATAGAAATGCTACAGATTTTTGAATGTTGATCTTGTAACCTGCTACTTTGCTGTACTCATTTATTAGCTCTAGTAGTTTTGTTGTAGATTTTTCCAGGTTTTCGACGTATAGTATCATATCATCTGCAAACAGTGATAGTTTTACTTCTTCCTTTCCAATTCTGATGCCTTGTATTTCTTTTTCTTGTCTAATTGCTCTGGCTAGAACCTCCAACACAATGTTGAATAATAGTGGTGATAGTGGACATCCTTGTCTTGTTCCTGATCTTAGGGGGAAAGTTTTCAATTTTTCCCCATTGAGGATGATATTAGCTGTGGGTTTTTCATATATTCCCTCTATCATTTTAAGGAAGTTCCCTTGTATTCCTATCTTTTGAAGTGTGTTCAACAGGAAAGGATGTTGAATCTTGTCAAATTCCTTCTCTGCATCAATTGAGATGATCATGTGATTTTTCTGCTTTGATTTGTTGATATGGTGTATTACATTAATTGATTTTCTTATGTTGAACTGGATATTAAATATTTTTAACAGCAAAAGGAAATAAATATTCTTAAGAGAATTAAAAAATCATAATAAGCCAAATAATTGGAGTCATTGCATTGTAATTAGGTACCACCCTAGATTTAATATTCACAACAGTAGAGTTAATAATTATTTTTAATTTTTAAGTCACAGGCTCTTTGAAGAAGAGAGTTAGGTATGCTTGATTTACACAATCTAACTTCTCAGAGAAATTTTCGTGAAAATACTGAAAGAGATATAAAGTCTTAACAGTAATAGAAGTCAAATTTATCTATTAAGAATCGGCTGAACTTTGGGACAAAGTCTGCCTTCTTAAATTACATAGTTGAATTGGTTGAAAATTGATCATTGTCCAGAATTATGCTATATTGATAGGGTAACCACTAGCCATCTATGGCTATTCAGCACTTGAAATGTGCCTTTTCCAAATGAAAATATTTTATAAGTGCAAAATATACCAATTTTCAAAGATTTTATACAAAAATAAGAATGTAAAACAACTCATGAATAATTCTTCTACTGGTTACATGCTGAAATATATTTTTAACATATTGCACTAAATAAAATATTTTGTTAAAATCAATTACATGTGTTTTTTTTTTTTTTTTTTTTTTTAAAGAGAGAGGGAGGAAGGGAAGGAAAGAAAGAAAGACAGAGAAGGAAGGAAGGATGGAAGGAAGGAAGGGAGGAAGAAAGGGAAACATCTTTAAACATTTTCTTATTTTATTATATTTTGTTTGTTTGTTTGTTTTTTACATGGGCTGGGGCCGGGAATCGAACCGGGGTCCTCCGGCATGGCAGGCAAGCACTCTTGCCCGCTGAGCCACCGCGGCCCGCCCGATTACATGTGTTTTTATTTAGTTTTTTTAATAGGGTCATTAAAAATTAAAAATTACATATGTGACTGACATATTTTACATATTAGATGATTGGACTATTCTGGTCTAGACTTCTGAACCAGAAACATAGTTAGAGAATTGACATAAGGAAAGGTTTCCACTTTCTTCCAGGAAGCTTTAATATCAGAGAAATGGTGCCAAATCCACTGGCCTTTTTCCTATATAAAATGTATTTTTGAAGAAATCCAGACTTGTTTTCTCCTTTCTTGTCTCCACTATCTATCAATAACTTACTTCCTGCATCCATCCATGAAACCATATCACCTAGCAATGCAACAGGTTGTAATAAATGTAACCTGAGATCTCTAGGCAGAAACCCAGCTAGACCTCAATACTTCCATTATTCCCCAATGTCATTTTGGAGGTTCTAACAAACTCAATTTTAAAAATAAAATCTTATATAAACATTTAAGAAGAATAGATAATATTCTGATGAAAATGCATTTCATGTTTGAAATACCAAAGTGATTCTAGTAAAAAATTACTAAATTTTATAGAAGTTATTTGTAATGAGAATGAATAAAAGATCAAGCATATAAAAATCAACAACTTTATAATAGAATATAAGCTAAAGCTTCCAGACTGCAATATACCAGAAATGGGTTGGCTTTTAAAACAGGCATTTGGTAACTTACAAATTTAGAGTTTGAAGGTCATGAAAAAAGTGTCCAAACTAGCACATCAACAGGATGATACCTTCTCTGAGGAAACACTGCCTGCATCTGGGACACCTCCACCACATGGGCAGGCACATGGCTGGCATCTGTTGATCCTTCTCTCCCATGCTTTGTTGCTTTCAGGTTCTAGCTTCACTGGTTCCCTCCCTCAGCTTCTCTGGTGCTTTTCCCATGTGCATCTCTGAATTCATCCTTTTATTAAGGACTCCAGCAAAAGGAGCAAGACCCACCCTGAATGAAGTGGCTCACATCTCAACTGAAAAAAAACTAATCAAAAGCTCCCACCTATAAAATAGCTGCACCCAAAGGAATGGATTAAAAGAACACACCTTTCCTGGGGTACATAACAGCTTCAAAGTTCTACAGGAAAATAGTAAAACAATAATAATGTCAAATAAATAAACAGATAGCAATAAACTTAATCCCTCCCTCACAGAAAGGGCACACAAAGAACCTTATAATATGTTGCTGACATTGAGGTACAAGGGCAGTTCAGGTAGAATTCTCACCTACCATGTGGAGACTCAGGTTTGATTCCCATTCCATGCCCTTCCCCAAAAAACAAACAAGCAAAACAAACAAACAACAAAACAAAATACAAAAAAATTCAACAAATGATGCTACAACAATGGGATACTCACATGGAAAAATAATGAAATGTGACTCGGCCACACAGCATACAAAAAAATCTTGTTGACAGTTCAAACCTTTGAGAATGGCAAAAACATCATTCTCAAATGATTATACCAGTCAAGCGGCAGGACAAATAGAACTCATACATTGCTGGTAGGGATTCAAAATGGTGTAACCACTTTAGGAAACAGTTTGCCAGTGTCTTATAAATTCAAATATCACTTACCATACAACACAGCAATCTCCAAATTATTTATCCAAAAGAAATGAAAACATATGTCCACACAAAAATCTGTATGTGAATATATAAAGCAGTTTTATTCATAATCACCAAATACTGGAGACAATCCAAATTGTCTATCATTCAGTAAATGGAAAACCAAATTGAGTCTTCAATAGAGTATTCAGTTGCAATTAACAAACAAACCACTGATGCACTCAATAACATAGATTAATTTCACATACATTATGCTAAGTGCAAGAAAGCCAATGCAAAAGGCTACGTCCTGTATGCTTTCACTTGCATAATATTCTGGAAAAAGCAAAACTAACATACAAAAAGGTAAAACTAATGGGTAGGAGTTGCCAGAGACTAAGGAGATGAGATTGACTGGAAAAGACACAAACTTCTGGGAATTGTGGAAATGTCTTATGTTTTAATTGTGCTGGAGGATATATAATTGTATACACTTGTCAGAATTCATTCAAAAGTGAATTTTACTTATATAAGTTATATTTCAACAAATCTAACTTTAAAAAATTTAATTGAAACCGTAAAGCAAGGTGTGAATAAACAGGAAACCTAGTGTTCTTAGATGGTGACTCAAAATCAGAATATACTATTTCAATACTATCATATATCAATGCAATTCCAATTAGAATCTCAAAGGGATGGTTTCTAGAACTAGATAAAATGATCTTAAATTTATATGGATGAAAGAATACTAAGAACAGCCCACAAAATAGGAATGAAAGATGTCTTAGAGAGCCATCCACAGATATGAAAATATACTATAAAGCTACTGTAATCAAATCATCATGTTTTGGCATAGAAACAAATAGATTAGGTCACAATAGAGGATATAAAAATGGATTCCAGTATATAATTCATTTACTATATGACAATGATGTTAATTAAAAAAAGAAAGAAAAGGAAAGTTAACTTATTGACTGTTTCACAGTCACTATCTGTCTAACCAGGAGAAAAGTGTTGAACCCTTATCTCAAACAAAAAATGATTGATTAAATTAAAATCATAAAATATATTTAAAAAAATCAAATTTAGGTGTGAGGAAGGCTTCTTGATCAAGAAAGAAAACCTTGAAGCTATAATTGTGTGAGAAAAAAAGATGTAGAAAAGTATTTAATATGTTTTTAGATAGAGGATAATGTATGAATAGATAAATAAAATCCTTACCTACTGTCATAGTGCAAAGAGGAAAATGTGAAAGGATGAAGAACAGATTGTTAAATATGCAACAGTGTTGGAAGCGGGTGACAAAGTGAGGCAGATGACAGAAAAAGAGAGAGAGAGAGAGACAACCAAAAAGAAAATACTGTGATAATTTAGAAAAACAACCACGTATGATAATATCTCTTTTATATACAATTATGCATATAAATGTGTGATTCTATGGATATGTGAATTAATAAAGAGATTTGAAGAAACAAGTTTTGACTTATGTCTATTCATAGACATATGAATAGAATATTCATATTTGGGAATGAAAATGAAATTCTTTTATGAAAAAAGCCAGATCTTATGTAAATTTATATTTAGGCTTGTAAATATTTGAATGAGCAAAGGAAGGGTATGGAATGGTAATAATAGGCTGTTAATTTTGGTTCCTCCAGAGTCTTGAGAATGGGGGATGGGGTTAATACAATGAGTAGGATCCTACTGGTCAGAGATCATTAACTTTTCCTATACCATAGTATTTTTTGTTATAAGAAGTTTATATTACTATTGTGGTTTAAAGGGGGAAATATATGAGATGAAGTAATATAATAAAATTATTACTGAAGGTTAATGACTTCAGTGTGGAGGTATAAGACAGATTCAAGGAACTGATTATTGAGAATCTAAGGGAGAAAGTTTCATTTATACTAAAGTACATATTAAACCTAAAACAAACATAGCAAGTATTTAGTTAAGTATAATCCATGAACCACCATTTCTAAAAGTGTGGATTTCTAATCACCTTCTTTAGAATCACCAGGGGAATTTTTAATAAGAATATTCCCAAACTCCATCCCAGATTTTCTGAATTAAAGTCCCCAGGGATGAGATTTAGGAATTTACATTTTAACAAATCCTCTCTGCTGTCCTCTAGAGGACATCTTTGCAAAAGAAAGCTGACAGCCAGAGTCTTAGACCAGTGTTTCCAAGAGTTGACAGATCATATGAACTACGCATTTAAAAAAATATGAATTAACAAATTTAGGAAACACAGCCTCAGGCAGTTTCAGCAGAGCCTATTATGAAACAATTGACATAATCAAGAAACAGGACCACTACTTTACTGCAACATGGTTACAATTTTAAAGCAATATTAATATGTTTATGCAACAGAAAGGGAAAGTGAGATCACAGGTTGTTTGGGTGAGATATTTATGCTAATATTTTCTCACAGTTACAGCCTCTTTCTCTTTCCATGCAGGCCACCATATTATAACTATTATCTCCCTCCTGGCACATTGCTGATTTCCCCCTGGCCCATCATTACTGGGCTTTTTGTCATTCAGAGACTATGAAATGGAAGAGCCAGAAATTTAGTTTCTTCTGCAGAAATTATTGAAGAGGAGGCCGTTGGCCTTAGTTAGCAACAAAATTAAAAGATCCCGTATACTATAGGAGGTACCTGAGCACAATTTGTATCAGTAAGAACTTCTGAACTCCAACTTGCTCCACTCAGAGTCTCATGAGTAATAAATCCTCAACAGTGCCGTTACCAATCTCCAACAGGTAGATAAAAGACTGCAAATACAGTCTGAGCTCCATCTCGAATTAGCTATGTGGCTTTGGAAAAATCATTGCACTTCAGTGCTCTCCTCATATATAAAGGGAATAGTCTCAAGGATCTTCGTAAGAATATATGAAGAGAATAGTCTCAAGGATCTTTAAGAGAATAGTCTCAAGGATGTTATAAGATGCTCAGTGAAAGAGAGTTTTGCAGCAAAATCAGCCCTTTTTGGAAATTTAGAGAACTCGAGCAATGAACCCATAAATGAAATTTAAATGAGTTAAGAGGCTCACTATTCTATTGACTTCATATCATAGTTTTGGGGTTCACCTCTTTGCAATGCTTTCAATTTCTGAGTTCTCCTGAATCTCATGTACTTGTAAAGCTTTGCTTTTGAGGCATGATGTATATGATCATATGGAACTGTAGGTGTAGCAAAAAGGAGAAACGTTTTAGCTGTATAAGAATTTTCTCTGAAAGGGGGCAACCCTTTGTAGGAACAAACCTGAAGCTATAAATCTGCATGGAATAGATGGTAAGGAATAATGGGACTTAAGCACTGATCAAAAGTCAAGGGATTAAACTGCTTGCATCCAAAAATGAAAAGGAGAGATAACAATAAAGGAGAAAGTGGAGCTGATGCAAGAGGGGTTGAAAGCTCTGCAATATGAGATCACATTTCTCTAGAGTCCTCATGTCTTCAGAAAAGTCTACAAAATTCACAAAATGTTTGCTGCCAGCAGAGAAAAAAAAAAGCAGAGAAGACTTGGAGTGTTGTAAATAGTGACAAATGACAAGGGGAGGAAACAGCACAACATTCTAGGATGCAGGAGCAGACACAGAGAGAGCCTTTAGGAAGCTGACTTTGGAAAATGTGTAGAAATTCAGTTCTGGCAATTAATTTGGTTCTTAAACCAAGTATACAAAAATTATCAAAGGCAAAAGCTCACTGTGACCTCTAACCAACTTATTTCTGTGTATAGAGCAAGCAATAAAACTGAGAACTTACATGTGATCCAGAACAAATAACAGCATGACTAGGTCAAAAGAAGGTTTCCATATCAATAATAAAATATGTATATCTGAAGAATGACATCAGTTTAACTTAAAAATGTAAACAAAACTTGATATTCTAATATCTGTACACAAACCAGTTCAAGTGGAGAGAAATATGCTAAGTCTGCAAATTTGTCTTGTAGAATCAAATTGCAAAAATATTTGTATTATTTAGACAGACACCATTGATGTAGGAAAAAGTAACACAAAAGCTATTTCATAATTGACTCTCAGCATTTATATATTTATTCATTTCTTCACCAGGTATTTAGTGAGCACCTCCTGCGTTTCATTCCTTTGTGTCTTCCTTTAAGGTATTCAAAAATATATAAGTATTCATTCTTGAAAAATCTCAGTAATTGTCTGAGGAGACAGACTTCTGGATGTAAAAACTTAAAAAAAGAAATGAGTAAATGAAAATAGATTTCTTTAGCTGACTAGAAGAGAATTTTAAATCTTAAGTGTCCTCAGTCATATTCTAGACACTATATTAATACCTAATGAGTCACACAGATAATAAAGGCTGTAATATCTCAAACAGTAGAAAGATCACTTTGAATTTCAGTAATCAGTGAAGGCTCCACATAATCAAGAAGTCAAAATTGCTTGGCATACAAGCATAAACAAAGATATGGAGGTTAGAATGTTAGACTTATTCAGGTCATGGTAAGGCTGACAGTCTGGCTGAAACGGATTATGTGGGACAACACTAAGAGATGATATTGAAAAGCAAAGAAGAAAGGACCAAAAGGACTTGATCTCTCTCTCCCTAGCTATGACCTAAGGCAGGTTGCTTAACATCTCTGAATATCTGTTTTCAGATTATAAAATGGAAATTAATAATATCTGTTCTGCCTTCCCAAAGGTGTGCTAGTTAAAAAAAAAAAAATCTACGTGGAAGCAGTACAAATGCTTTTAACTTTTCATACAAATAAAAGTTCCTTTTCTTTTTATTACTATTGGAGATTGATCTACATTTTGAAGATAGCTATTATTTTAGTTTTTAGTCTGCTATGACAATGGGTTGGATTAAACAATGAGAATTGTCTAGATCACAGTTTTGGAACCTAAAGGCTTACTTCCTCCCTGGATCAGCAGCGCTTTAGCTCACCACAATCCCCAGGTGTTGGCTTTCCCCTCCCAAGGTGATGTCCTCTCCTTTCTCTTTGGGGCTCCCCCAATTCCCTGCTTCCTGCCTCTCCCTGTGGCTTTCTCTTTGTAAGGCTTTTAGTTATAGGATTAAACCTCCTCTCTCATCTGATGGGCTGACCTTAACTAAAAATAACATCTTCAATAAGTTCTATTTACAATGGATTGACATTCATAGGAAGAACATTAAGATTATGTTTTTTCTGGGAGATATAACTCTATCTACCATAGATGTGCTCTTGGGTTATGAAGGAAGGGCTTTGTTGGGGTTCATCTTAGCTACCCTAAAACTAAATTCTAGCAGTTTCTCTAACACTTGCCTGTTTCCTCTACTTCACAGTTAACTCTGCTTCTGGAGTTCAGATGTCTAACATTCTGGTGAGAACTACTTTCAATGATTATTGCCACCTGCTACCAGACCACGATGCTGCCTCCAGAAGTAAAATATAAACTGTTTTCCACTCAGGTTCAGCAGATACTGACCTAGCCCAACACTGGGACACAAACCTAAGTAGCCTAACACCTGATATAAAAGCTAACAAAGATGGACCAAAAGTAGTGTGCATCCTTAACACTTAACACTATATGAGGCTTCTGGATTTACTCTGAAGGTAATAGGAGTCAAAAAGGATTTACGCAAATGTTCTTAGGAGTGGTAGGGAGGGAAAATATAACAGATATATGACTTTTTAAGATTATGATCTTGCAATTGGATTCAGAGAGACTTGAATAGAAAAGGGAATGATGGTGCCAATTGTGTGCCAGTACTCCATTAGCAATTTACATATATCATCTCATGAATATTCAGAAATATTAATAAGTATTAATTCCAGAAAGGAATTAAGGTAATTTACAAAAATGCATATATTTGGATAAAATAAATTTTTAAGTAATAGAAAATCAGTGAAATAAAAAATGAAAATGAAGGAAGGAAGGAAAGATATGATAAATCCAAGAGTGAGTAAGGTTAATATACAATTCATGCTTTAAAGTTCTATATCTTTGTTAAAGGAAAACCAAAAATAATCTATGACCATCTTATCCTGCAAAAAGAAGGAAATGCAATCTGTTTCTCTAGTTGTAGTTATAACTCAAAAAAATAACCCTTCCTCATTTATTCAACAAATATTTATTAAACATATACTATGTGGAAGTACAGTTCTATGAGCTACCAGTAGAGTGGTGAACAAGACCTACAAAATTCCTGCCTGTTTGGAGTATGCACACTAGTAAAAGAGACAGATAATATACAAATAAACATATACTATAATACTAGGTAATAATAAATGATAGGTAAAAAGTGAGGTACGGGTTGCAAGTCTGTGATGAGCTGCAGACTCTGGTCTCTGTTCCACAGGATGGGGTTTGTTAAAGTTGTTAAGAATAAGGCCTATTTCAAGAGATACCAAGTGAAATTTAGAAGACAAGAGGGTAAAACCAACTACTATGCTTAGAAACGCTTGGTAATCCAGGATATAAATAAGTACAACACACCCAAATACAGGATGATAGTTTGTGTAACTAACAGGGATATAATCTATCAGATTCCTTATGCCCATATAGAAGGGGATATGATAGTCTGTGCAGCATATGCTCACAAACTCCCAAAGTATGGTGTGAAGGTTGGCCTGACACATTATGCTGCAGCATATTGTACTGGCCTGCTGCTGGCCTGCAGGTTTCTCAATAGGTTTGGCATGGATAAGATCTATGAAGGCCAAGTGGAGGTGACAGTAGATGAATACAACGTAGAAAGTATTGATGGTCAACCTAGTACCTTTACCTGCTATTTGGATGCAGGGCTTGCCTAGAAATACCACTGGAAATAAGGTTTTGGGGGCTCTGAATGGAGCTGTGGATGGAAGCTTGTCTATTCCTCACATTACCAAACAATTCCCTGGTTAGGATCCAGAAAGCAAGGAATTCAATGCAGAAATACATCAGAAGCATGTCATGGGTCAGAAAGTTGCAGATTATATGCATTACCTAATGGAGAAAGATGAAAATACTTACAAGAAGCAATTCTCTCAATACATAAAGAACAATGTAACTCCAGACATGATGGAGAAGATGTACAGGAAAGCCAATGCTGCTATTCAAGAGAACACAGTCTATGAGAAAAAGCCTAAGAAAGAAGTTAAAAAGAAGAGGTAGAACGTCCCAAAATGTCTTTTGCTCAAAATAAAGATTGGGTAGCTCAGAAGAAGGCAAACTTCCTCAGAGCTCAGGAACAGCTGCTGAGAGTTAAAACAAACTACAATTTCCTAAAAATTTTCAAATAAAGATAATAAATTTACCAACCTTCAAAAATAATAATAATAAGATATGGAATAAAGAGTAACTAAAAGAGAAGGTATGGTCATTTTAGAATGGGCAGTTTAAAAAGGCATCTTTGGGGAGATGACATTTGCACAGAGATATGAATGAAGTGGATTTAATTTGGGGCTTGACAGGAAGCCACTGAAGGTTTTGAAAAAACAATAGCATGAATTGCTTTATAAACTACAAGGATCCCTCTAACTTTTATATGGATAATGACTGTAAGCAGACAAGAGACAAAACAAGGAGATGAGTTAGCAGGCCATTGCAACCAAAGAGCAAAGTGGCTTAGACTAGAGTGATGATGAAGTGTAGTTAGATTTGGAATATACTGTGAAGGGAGCTGTATTAGCTAGGGTTCTCTAGAGAAACAGAATCAGCAGGAGATATCCATAGATATAACATTTTAAAAAGTGTCTCATGTAACCGTGGGAATGTAGAATCCAAGGTCTGTAGGGCAGGCTGCAAGTTGGCACTCCAATGAAGGTCCTTAATGAATTCTCAGGAGAAGCTGGCTGGACAACTGTGGGGATGGAAGAGTCCATAATCTGCAGGACAGGCTGTGAAGCTGGCAGCCCCAATGAAGGGCCTGGATGAATTCCACAGGAGAGGCTGGCTGGCTGAAGCAGGAAGAGTGACTGTCTCTTCTGAATCCTCCTTAAAAGCCTTCTGTGATTAGATTAAGCACCACTCATTGCAAAAGACATTCCCCTTAGCTGATTACAAATGCAATCAGCTGTGGATGCAGCCAATGTGATCATGATTTAAGTTCATGAAATAGCAACAGACAGGCCAGCGCTTGCAGACCAGACAACCAGGCAACACCACCTGGCCAAAATGATACATGAACCTGACGATGACAGGGGTTTTCACATGGACTGGATATGGGAGAGAAGAAAAGAGCAGCATCTAGGACAACCTCTAAATATTTTATCTTGAGTAAATATGTAGTAGATCCATTTACTGAGAGCAGGATGCCTGGGAAAGAATTAGGTTTAGAAAGCAATGATTTTGAGATATCTACCAGCTGACTAAATGACAATGTTAGGAAAGCATATGGATATACAGATTTGAAGTAGTAGGTCAGGACTGAAGACGTAAATGTAAGTGCCATGAATGTTTATATGGAACTCAGATATTAATTTAAATTTTGATAGAGAAGATACCCAGGGAGAAAGTACCTTAGGGTGGCCAATCATTCCACCATGTCCAGGACTGAGGAGCTTCCCAGGACACAGAAATTTCAGTGCTAAAACCAGGAAAGCCCCAGGCAAACCATCATGAGTTTGTCACCCTAAAATCCTCAATCCATTCTCTTCCCTTCTCTGTGCCCCAGGAGGCTGAACTCCACAGATGGTCATCACTCAGGCTCCCTTCCCCTCTGGCTTCCTAGATTTCAGCAGATGAGAGCATCTTCAGATTAAAGATGGGAGTAAAGGAAGGTATGAATATTTATCCCTGTCATCCCCCTGTCTCCCCACAGAAGTGGCAGGCAGTCACCATTCCTGTGCAGGACCTCCTTTTTCAGAGTCCTAAGAGCTTGCTCCAAGTACAGCAGTACCTACCCCCCTTGTATCCCCAGGCCTACTGTAGTAAAGATTCCTGCAGATTCTAATCTCTATGTTTTCACTATCCTTTACAGCTTCCATTAATCCTGCACACACTTCTCTAAATAACTGCTACATTAAACTCTCCCTGATTAAACCTGATAGGCTGGACTGATACAGAGGTTAGATGTAACCACAACAAAGGAGAGGTAGGTACACATACTACCACACTGTTTTGGCCCTCTACACAGTTGCTTGTTTCTAAATGATACTATTTGATTATCTTGAGTGACAATGATGGTATAGGAAACACCCTTCAAAAAACTGAGGCTAAAGTTCCTGGAAGACATTATTGAGAATTTTGTCCTCTATACAAAGGCCTTGAAAAAACTTTCTCTGTGCTCTCACTATCAAAATTAGTCATCTCTGTAATTACACTTGTACATGGAATCACTTACAGCAGTGATACTCTCCTCATAGGGTATGAGTGTCCCACAGAGATCCTTCTGTTAACACATTCTACTCCCTGTCCCTCATAAAAAGAAGGGTTACTTGGGTGAAGTTCCCCAGAAGTAGACCTCAAGACAAGGATTTGAGAGCAAGTGTTTTATTAAAGAAGTGTTCACAAGGAGTAACGGGTAAGAAACTGATGGAAGTAAGACAAGGAATTGAAAGAAGCCAAACAAAGCATAGAAGATCACTTCAGTTTGACCCACAAGAAAAGCCTGGAATATAAAATAAGCTGCAGAGTGGGAGTGAGACAAACAAAGGAGAATCTGGTGAAGTGAAAGAAGCAAGAAAGTCAAGGAACTGAGAGGATAGAGTGGCTAAGAATAACCTACATCAATAATTTTAAATGTGAGTAGTTACTCTCCTAGCTCCTTTGAGTGTTGGTTTCTCAGAGCTGGCATATGCAACTCTCTTCAGAGGATGGCCTTTGAACTACTGGAGCTGCTTGGCAGAGCAGCAAGTGCCTGGGAATTGACCTTCCCAGAAGATGGCCTTAACCAGTGTCCAACTGGTTGGAAGCATGAAGACCCTACTCCCACTCTGCAGCTTATTTTATATTCCAGACTTTTCTTGTGGGTCAAACTGAAGTGATCTTCTATGCTTTGTTTGGCTTCTTTCAATTCCTTGTCTTACTTCCATCAGTTTCTTAATTAACCCTTAATTAACAATTTATTAAAGAGAAGTAATATAGAAAGAACTATATCAATCTAAGTGTCACTCCTGGCTCTGTCACATACCAGCTGTGTGATATGAGACACACAGTTCCTCCCTCCCTCCCTTTCTCTTTAAACAACTTTGAATCTTCATTTTCTAAAATTTAAAATGGAGTTTATCTAAATAGTAAACATCCAAACTCAAGAAATGTTTTTTTTCCTTCCCACCCATATCTCCTACCTCTAAGTCCATCTTAAATACTATTTTTTTCAAACAATGAACATGCATTGTATTAATCCCTGTGAAGTTATCTTTTTAAACAGTAAGTTGTTTTCCTTTTTAATCATGATAAAGAAATGAACAGATAGTTTCCCTCTAGGGCTTGTTTTTTTTTCATCTTTAGATAACACTTAACATTTAGACAGCCATTATGCTAAATTCTAGAGTATGTGTGAATACAGAGCCCCAGTTCCCCATAGCTTGTTAAATCTGAGCTTGAAGAGCTATTGCAGAGCAGGTTACCAACATAACTGAATTGCGTGCCTTCTCTGTATGCATATTTGTCTTCCTTCATTGTTATTTGAGTTAGTCCTTTTTAATTTTTTAACACAACAGTGTGTTTGCATTTGGCCTGGTTCAGTTATAATAAATTCTTTGTCTAGCCCACGACAGGTTTTCTTAGACTGCCTTAGAAGTATCCTATATCCTGTCAGATTTAATATTTAAACATTTGGATTTTTCTTCTTACTCCTTTATGTCTTATTTTCTCTCTAGTTTTTTGGTGATAATAGTAACCTGACCCTCAAAGTCTCTAATTTGCATATTCCCATAACCAATTTATAGTTAACTAGGGTAATAATCCCCGACAGTGCTTGGAGTCTTAAAAATAGTTCCCCGTAGCAAATCATATCTATAAACACTTTACAAGAAGGGTAAGTCAACATGTTTAAACAGGCTGCCCAGAAAGGACCTATATAATTTATGGACTAGAATAGAAATACTGCTTCCAGAAGCATTTTCTCACCCCACTAAAACTATAGCATGGCTTCAATATCCAATGACTTATTTTGCTCAAGGAAGAGATCCAGAAAGAGGAAATAAATTTTCAGATATTCTTTTAGATCTATAATCTAATTCTTTTTCCATATGTAGATGGGCATAAATCTCTCTGGAATGCATCTCTTAAAATTCCCCTTAATTTCCCTGACCTTGGGACAGTCACATTAGTAAGTTAACCTCTGTGCCTCAGTTTCCTCATCGATAAAACAAAGATGATAATAACAGCCTCTTTCATGAGGTTGTTGTAAGGATTTAATGAGTTATTAAATCCTTAATTTATATATATAATTTATATATAAATTATATATAAGTTTATATATATATATAAATTACTTAGAACAATCCTTGGTCCTCATTAGACATTCAGCAAATGTTAATTATAATTTTTATTCCTTTCCAGTGCCTTCTTCAATCCCTCATAAACTCCACTCCACATCATTTAACAGGATAAAGGAAAAACAGAAAACCAAAGCCAAAGAGGGAAGGAAGGTCAGTTCTGTTCTTTACTATTGACCATGACATTAATAAATACTTTTTGAGTCTCCTTTCGAGCCCATTGTTTGCTCACATGAAACCATTCATTTACCTCCTGTCTCCTGCTACCCGGTAGCTTTCCCATATATCTCCTGAACCTTCTTTTAGCAGACAAAAACCACAAATGAAATATGCTAGTTTTTATTTTCAATTTTTATCACTGATAAAGGAAACAAGCAGACAAATTAGGAGGAGTCAGAGCTAAAAGAAAGTAAGCTGTAGACCTATTAAGGATAATAATAACTGAAAAAGCAGCTGCCAGTTTCAGTCCTTCAAGTTTCCAATGTTTACTGACCATTTATAGCTCTTTTAGTAATATCCACGGGAAGAGCTGAGAAATTTATTAGGTGCCAAATGGATGCTCTGACACTATGTATGAGATGATTCTCTGATCGTTAAGAGAACAGCATACCATTCCCAGTTGCAATCAACATAAGTTGAAAAAATATTTCACTAGCTCTTACCTATTCAATAAATAGTTAATGAATACCTACTATGCACATGGAGCTATGAAATGTTGAATCAAACACAGTAATTTGCCTTTAAATAGCTAGCAGGGGACATAAGCTAAATACAAATAACTATAACACAAGGCAGAAAATATTAAGTGCTGTAGGCAACACGTAAATAAAGTTCTATAGGGCAAAAACTGAGAAATGCGTCAGTTCCCATGAATTTTTTTTTTTGCATTAGCATCTCTATTAAAATAGCTACTTCACATGCAATAACATTTAACTAAAAAAAAAAAAAAATTAACTAAGATTCTGGTCCAAGCAAGGAATTATACTGAATTCTATGTTAAATGCAAAAGGGAACCTATTACCTTGTAGATGATAATGATATACAGACATACAAGCATATTAAAAGGCTGAAAGTGAAAAGAGACGTGGGTTAACAGAGCAGACAGTATTTCTATCAGACCCAGACAGGTGACATACATGGAGATGGCTAGCTCCTTAGTCCAAGTCAACTATCAGGACTCACCTTACTTACTGCAACTGCCTTGCAGTGGTCTTCCTAAGGCTGCTCTTTCCTTTTGCAGCCCCTTCCTCAAATTGGAGCATGAATGGCTTCTTAAGCCATTAATCAGATCATGGTTCTCCTTAGTCTACAGCCTTTCAAAGGCCCCCACGTGGCTGTAGAATCAAACCCAGACACTTTGCTGTGGCTTACAAAGCCCTGCAGGGTCTGCACCCTCTCTACCCCAGTACTCTCAGATCATACCACTTGTTCACTCCACTGCAGCCACAGCAGTTCCTTGTCTTTATCAAGAAAGTTCTCTTCTCAGCATTTTTATACTTACAGTTCCCTCTTCTTAGAATTCTCCTCTCCACATTCCAATCCCAGTACTTGGATTCTTGGCTTGCTCCTTGAGAACCCCTTTTGTCTCTCACACAAATTGGTAGCAACTTGCTGTCTGTATTCCTTTCTGAACCTGAGTCTTTGTCTTGATACCTGCCTGCTTTTCAGGTGCTGTAGAACTGAGTTCTCTCCTTTTTATCCCTAAGATGGATCTCAGAACAGTCTTCTTGTTAGGGGCAAATAACTCCCTGTGCCATTGCTGGGGCAGTGAATTAGCTAATGTCTTGGTCTGAGTGTTGAGCTATTAATTTTTGCTTTACTTCCAATGCTTCCACTACCAATTTACTTAACCCTTCTCTGTCTTTGTGTCCCCATTTCAAAAGTTCTCAAATGTCTTTCCTGGTTCCAACCTTCTGCCTTTAATTCTTTCATTTCTTCATTCAACTTGTACTTACTATGATCTACTTTTCTGCACAACATTGTAATAGCCACGGAGGCTAAGCTATGACTAAGACAGACCGTATTTCTGTCTTCAGGGAGCTTAAATTTTAGCAAAGGAGACACCCACTAAACAGTTTTATCTGATGATACACAGATAGGATAACATTCTCCCTTGCAGACTTGGATTCTCCCAAGTCTGTAAGGGAGAATGTCACAAAACCAGAGGGAAAGAGCACTGTCCCCAAGAATTTAAACTGGATCAAGGTTCAGGGAAAACTGTCATTTCAAAACTTCAGATAGCTGGTTATTTTGTTTGTTTTTCTTAAAAAGTACATGGCTTTGTTGTTTGAAAAGATGCAGTAATGGTCCTTGTTGTTTATGTACTGATAACATGTTCTAGAAACAGGAGAATAAAGGAAAATACAATCTATCTGCATAAGCCATCATCTCCATTGCAGAGATAGTAAACTGTACAGATTAAGTTAGATTTAGAGATAAAAAGTCCCTACTCCTTAATATAGATATAAGATGTAGAGTCTATGAGAATTATTATATGTGTGTTACATGTGTGTACATGTTCCAATCATTCCTACCAAAAGTAAAGAAAGAGGAAAGTATCTTCATTTCACAGGAGTAGAGGAAATGCACCACAAAACCAGGAATGAGGCTCTGCTAGAGCCTCCAGGAACTTTATGCAGAAACAGAACAAACCAGGATCAAGGCTCTGAATTCTCAGGAAGTAGGTTTTATTAGTCTTTGGCCATAGGGTTCAGCCAAGTAGCCTCTGAAAGTCAGAGCCCTGAACAGGGGCTGATACAAGATTTTATAGACAAAATGGCTTGTTTGGGACAGGGTTTTTCTCAATCTGGTAACTGGTACTGCTCGAGGGAGATTGGCTGCATACCGGTGATCAGACCCAGAAGGATTGCTAAGCTGAGTTTACAGAAGCAGATGAGTTACAGGGGAGGGGGCTCCTAAGGAAACTTCTTATTTTTGATTACATGCACTTTCAACTTTCCTTGTGGCTGAGAGACTTTCCAAAGAGAAAGTAGCTAGAGTAAACAAGGAGGGGTGAGGGGCCTGCTTGCTGCCTATGGTGGGGGGGGGGGGGGGTCTGCCTGTTACAAGACTACTAAGGCTAGTTAGCTTGAAATGTAAAACTTTCTGGTAACTAGATGGTCTTGTGCAATCGATCTATGGTTTTATCTATGGTTTTATTTTAGAACTTGGAGTTTAAGAAATGCTTAAACTGTGGTTAATTGTATCCCTTAGTGACACCTTGTTGATTCAGAGGCAAGAATATAAAGCAAGATCAGCATTTTAGAGTAAGGAGGTGAACAAGTAGATCATATTTACAACAGGGTAGTCTGAAAAGAAGACCTCATTCTCCAAACGTGTAGGAGAGTAGGCCATGAGACTGGGAAAAAGGGTTAATAACTAAGGTTCTCAAAAGGAGAACCCATGTGAAATCATTTCCCTTGAACTTCTGGAATAGTGATATTTTGCATATAGTTTCAAGATGATTTTTCTCCTATATTGTAACTTCCTCTGGTAATCCCTAACTCTTCGATAGAGTCTGTTACATGTAAACAGGTAATAAAAGTAATTGCAGGTAATCAAGTTAAAGGTCAGTAAAGGGATTTGAGATCTTCCTCACATCACCTCCTGCTGAAGTTAGCAGCAAGACCTGACAAAGACATTGGTCCAGAGTTCCAAATGGGGAGGCAAAGCAAATAGTGTCTGAGGGGGAGGCAAAGCAAATAGTGTCTGAGGATTGCTAAGAGTGAAAGAGAAGAACATTTGAGGTAGTGGAACCAATGTGAGGAGGGCAGATTCAAAATCATCAGGAAACAAACATTCCTTTTCCCAAATATATCAGAGGAAAGAGATTTTTAAAGGGAGGAAGTCGGAATTGAGGTTGAGCTATACACATATATACAAAGTTACAATTGTGGTAAGTCTTCTCAGGGAAAGCACTAGGGCCTAAGGGAGCACAGATTAGGAGAACTGACTTAAATCCTAAGGATCTGAAGACTGAGTAGGATTTATCAAGGGAAAGGGGAGCATGCCAAGAAAGAGCACCCCAGACAGAAGGAAGAGCAGGATGAAGTTTGAGGGGTATCAAAGAACTGAAAAAGGTCCATGTACCCAAGTTACTCACAGTGAAACAGGATGACACTGGTGAGGCTGAAGGGGGCTGGGTCCTACAAAGACTGAAGAACAGGTCAAAAATGTTAAATTGTATCCAAAACCAAAAAACAAGGAAATTGGCCATTCTCTGAGGTCCATAAGCCTAAGCCCCATTAGTCCAATGAAGAAGTGAATTAGTACTATTGCTTACAGGGAAGGGAAAGCACAATTTCTTCTTAATGACCAGAAACAGATTCCTGGAGCATTTAGGCCCTGAGGCAATCATGAAAGACTGACAAAATTGTTAGGACAAGAGAATGGTAAAGGATTCTAGACAAGAAAAAAAAAGAATACTCATTGTCAGGGACTGAGAATGACCACTGTTTTCATAAGTAACAATGTTCAGAGTAGCTAAATCTGTCTCTAGGGAGAAACTCATAGTCTTCTTTCCCAAATAGGAGTAATTCTTTCTGTTTGAAAAACATCTCAGTTCTGATTATTCTTAAACTAGCTTTTAAGAAAGCAGGGTTTTTTCCTTGCCAATGACATGTCATTAAATGTTTGAGAAGCAAGTGAGCTTTGATTTTCTTTGACAGATACATTGCAGGATAATTTCTATCATTATCAGCCAACCATTGAAATTTCTTCATATTAAAGATTCACTTGCTAATCTATAATAATTTTTATAGAATTAGGATTATATATGTTCCTTCTTAACTATGTCTATGCCATAAAAGTATATATAAAATTAATGAACAAACCATAATTCCTGATTTTTACCTACTCCTGTTACTGGACAAAGGCTGTAGATTCTTTTGCCTGATGCTCTTAATAACCAATTCCTGAGACACCAGGGTTTCAAAGAGAGAAAGAATTTACTACTATGTGCATAGTAAGAGAGCAGACAGCCTAATGGCCCAAAATCTGTCTCCCCTGAACTGCAATAATTGGGGGGTAGTTTTATTAGGGAAAAGGTGGGCAGGGTTTAGGATAATGCGCACCTGGCCCCAAATGATATAATTAGAGGTGTTCTGATTATTGAGCGTGTGCAGATTGATTACATGATTAGTCACAGACCATCTGAAAGAAAATGGTGGAATGAGGTATAGGTGACTTATAGGTGAAAGTTTAAGCTACTACCAGGCAGAGTTCTTTCCTGCCATGCCAGAGACCCGGGTTTAATTCCTAGTGCCTGCCCATGCAAAAAGAAAAAAATTCTAAGCTACTGTACATGTCAGGTGGGCCCACTTAAGTTAAATCCAATCTCAGTCATCAAGATAATTTGGGACTTGGGTGGGTTAGTTTGGGGGGGGGGGGAAATCCCAAGACCCTTTATTAAAAAACATTAGAGGCTATCTTTAGTGATTACAAGACTCTACAGTTGAAAAACTGGATAACTAGATACACTTGAAGGTTAGTCACAAGGTTTTTACACTCACAGGGGCAGAAGATAACCATTATCAGAAATCAAGGCAGCTGGATTATAATTCAGAGATTTCAGGTATTTCCCTGTCTACTACAACATGCCAGAAAGCAAAAAGGAATATTTATTTAATGATTCAGTAATCAAAATCATCCCTTAAATCCTGATTTCTTGGTTACACTCCTTCCGGGAGTGTAACAAAACCAGCAGTTTTGTTTTGTTTTGTTTTGGGGGTGCATCGTCTGGGAATGGAATGCGAGCAGTCTACAACTGAGCCACCCTTGCACCCCTACCTACCATTTTGAAGAGTAATTTGAAGTGGTATTTGTTTTGTTCTAGAAGTGGTTTTGTTCTAGACCTCTTTCATTCCGAAAAAAAAATTATTATCTAGTTAGGATGCTTTCTGCAAACAACAGAAAATTAACTACAAGTTATTTAATTAATAACAGGTATATAATCACACATAACAAGGCAGATGGTACAAGCCAACAACATAAGCAAAGACCTGGGTGCTTTCCAACTTTCTGCTCAGCAATATATAGTATGTCAGTAATATCGCTCCTCACAGTTGCAAGGAGATGGTAGCAACTCAAGGTGTCACATACAGATACAATAGCATTTAGCCTAGAAGAGGAAGGCTTTTCTTTTTATTAGGAAGGAAAACCCCTTCCAGGAGCTTTCTGACAGTCTTTCTTTAAGGTCTCATTGGCCACAGATATGTGATGTGAACATATATAAAGCAGCTACTGCCAAAATGAATAGAATTCAAACAATGTCCTAGGATAATCACGACTCATTCCCCAGGGCTACAATGTACATCATCTTTCATGAGCAGAGGGGAGAGTGAATGCTGGAATAAAACGGGAGATCTCCTATAAGGGAAGAAAGAGGGAGAGGCAAGGAAGGATAGGAAAGTGGGGCAGTGAATAAAATATTCTGAAATTAGAGACCCATTTAAAGAGGTGTACTTAGGTGGACAGGGACCAGCAGTGAGGTTCTCTATTATCCCTAAGCCTGAGGCAGCAATGGGTGAAAGTGGTTACCAAAACCCAGAAGGAGGAAGATGTGTTGAGAGGGTCTCCCCTTGGAGCCTGTATACAAGTAGCTGCTCCAGGCAACTATACAAGAAAGGAGCCAGCAGCCTGCTGCTGTGGTTCCTCTTTGACTAACCCTAGTTGGAGTAGGGTGGCAAGTAGTCCATACAAAACACCCTCCTACAGCAAAAGTGGATGGGGGGAATGGGGGAGGTGAGTTGACTTGCAAGAGCAAATAGGAGATGTCTAGCAAAATCAATATAACCGTTGAATAATACCATTCACACTGTCATTGCAAATAAAAATCATCCTGTACATGTATTTTCAAGCAAAAAGTATTGATTTTGAATTAAATTAAGTAACATAAAGAGTTGTTCTCTTTTCTTTCCACTTCCCCTCAAAGTATACCTAAAACACTGTTTCCTATTACAACGATTTTTTTTAATGTAATTAGTTAACAACCATTGAAAAGAACTATGCCCATAGATTTAGGCTAAGAAAGGGGAACCCAGTACATCTGATATACAAGTTGGACACAAGACCTTGATGGAGTGGCTCATGGAAGATAGGGGCACAGGTGAGGGGCAGTTTGATTAAATTGTTCCAGAGAGTTTATATTTTGAAAGAATAGTTTTCAAAGCCCTTTAAAAAAATCAAATAATTTCAACCTAGATGGAACAACGCTACCTTATTTTGCCCATCTAGATTTCTCCCCAACCTTCTTTATACTATCATCAGGTAGACTTTAGATTATTTCATATTTTGTAGCCTTCAATTCTTTCAATATCAGAAGGAAGAAAGAGAAAGCTATATAAAAAAAAAAGGAAGATCAAGAAAAACTTGCTATTAATCTTCAAATTTTCAGCCCCTAACTTTAATCTATATCCACCTGATGGATTGTGTACCTCAATTTGTACATGGTCTTGGTCTTAGTGGTCTTGTTGGGAGTGGAGCCATTGTAAATAAGATCTCTTCAAGTTGTTATTTAGGTTAAAGTGTGGCCCAACTGAATCAGGTTGAGTTCAATCTGAATTTCTGGAGTCCTTGATAAGCAGAATGAAAATCAGACAAAGAGAGGAGCCACAGAAAAAGAGAGGAGCTTCTTCTAGTCAAGAAGCTAGAAGTCAACAGAACCCAGAAGAGAAGGAAAAAGACTCCCCATATGCATTGACATGTGACTGAAAAGCTAAGGACCCCAAACTTTGCCAGCCAGCCCACAGATACAAACCCCAGGAGGAAGCAAGCCTTCTGGCCTCTGAAACTGTGAGCCAATAAATTCCTATTGTAAAACCAACCCTTTTGACAGTATTTGTTTTAGCAGCCAAAAACTATAACACCACCTAGCTCTTCCCCCTGCCTTTTTTTTTTTTTTTTTTTTACTTGTTTTTTGCTTTCACGGAGTTAGGCGTGAGTTTATTAGGACTTATGGACAGGAGATGATCTTTGGTGGTGACAGCCAGTCATGGAAAATGAAGGTTAGCCCTCCAGAAAAGGGTCAGGGAGTGCAAGGGGTTATAAGAGTTTAGGACAAAGAAATTTTATAGGGTATGACAACAGACTTTCAGCAGGGTCTTGTGACACAGGGGTTTGGAGGTTTGTTATCAACAATGATCAAGGAGGGGAGTTTCAATGCCTTGTTTACAATATCATTTGTACACTCTTTACCCCCTGAGAAGGTCTGATGACTTTCAATGTCTGCCCCAGTCATGCAGGTGGCTATGTGCAATGACCTGCTCTCAGTATGGAAGGGAATGCTCTCAATATCGAGGGGAATCCCAGGCCCTGGATCCCCACAATCCACCCCCACACAGCAGACGACATTGACCATAGGACAGACGCTGCATCCATATTCTACAACAACAGTATGGGAGATAACAGAATACTAGGAAGTACCCCACCCCGTGCCCCAGAGAAGACAACTGTACAGAGAGATGCCACCATGGCCAAGAAAGGGAATTAAATCATTTAGACAAGGGGTTTAAGATTCTTTTCCAGATTTTCTGATGTGTTGAAATCTGCCAAGTCAACAAGGT
Source organism: Tamandua tetradactyla (assembly GCF_023851605.1). Taxonomy (NCBI): domain Eukaryota; kingdom Metazoa; phylum Chordata; class Mammalia; order Pilosa; family Myrmecophagidae; genus Tamandua; species Tamandua tetradactyla. The sequence goes on along the minus strand of NC_135329.1, from coordinate 152,905,209 downwards.
ATTCCATGGAATCCAATTCACAGAATCACAGTACAAGGAAGTAGAGCCTGAAGATAGTAAGTCTGTGCAAACCCAACATTGGGTCCAATTGTGAGCATGAATTACCACTGAATCCCCCACTGTAGGAAGGTGTTTACTAGGGCAAGACTAGAGAATATCTTCCATAGTGGTGGCCGGCCGTAGAAAATGAAAGTTAGCATTCCACTTCCCTTTACCTTTTGCTGCTCTGATAATACAAAATAAACTCCAAACAAATGACATGCCACCTCCGTCTAAGTTCTATCATATACTACACTTCATTTTCAAAAGCCTTCATTTAGTCTTGCTCCTGACTGAACTACTAAAGCGCATTTTAATGTGCTTTTAACATTAAGGTGCATGTACCATGCTTAATCAATTGACTCTGTATTTTAAAACATGATGGTTTCAGGTGAAAGATAGAGGGAATGAATAAAATAGTTATGTAGGCCCCATTATATGGTACTAATTGATTTTTAGTACTTCTAAGCTAAAGAGATTTAAATGGGTTAATGTTGGATAGCTGTTAGCAACGTTTAATCTTTTCATGCATGAAATTATTATTTTATCTATGGCTAAAATTAAGAAATCTCTTTGAAATAAAATGAAAAAGGAAAAGACAAGGCGGACTTTGTTTTAAATAGCTAATTCCCTAATATGATCTGAATCTTTTTTGCTAAAAGAGAGGCAAGATCATTGGTCTACCAAATGTAAGATCGTAAGAACAGATATTTTATATATTGTTTTTACTACTACATTCTCAGTGCCGAGAACAGTGTCCGCCTGGTAGATGCTCAGTTAACATGCATTGAATAATGAATGAATAGTTAAAGCCTCACAGTAAGACTATCAAATAATTTAAATATCAAATATATAGCTAACTTAATCTAGATACTAAATGCTATCATCATCATAATAATATTATTACTAGTGTTGAATATTTACTCTTTGGGCACCTAAATTGGGTGTTTCATTTAATATCTCACTGGAATTCAATCTTGTCATAAAATGGGAAAGAATCCTATTCTTTAGATAAAACAAGCTGATACTTATAGAAGTCATAGGACTCACATCCTCACCTACCCATCTCCAAAGTCCAACCTCTTCACTAATAAGCAATACCTACACTTTATTTCACCAAAGTGTGACATCTTAAACCTGGAATCCAAGATTTAGTTCTAAGACTGCTTAAATCAGAAAACCTCTCATATCCTGAGGTCAAGCAACTTTAGATTTGAATGCCTAGGAGGTCACTTTCCTCTGAGGTTAGTGCACAAGTTATTTAATTTCTCTGAGCTTCAGTTTCTTCATCTGCCATTATCCTACCCCATGAGGATATTATGAGAATTAGATGAGCCCTTCTTGTGAAAGTTGCCTATGTTTATAATCAATACTTATTTTTATGATTCTATGATTCTGTGCACAAAAGCAAATCGAAGTGGTAAGTTAAATTATTATACAGTGAAACAAAAATCTGTAGATACATGAAGTAAATAATTCCAACACTGAAAGCACTTATTGCAACCCCCATTTTTTAAGACAGAGAGACACGTCTATTAAATTTTCAAGACCCAGTCACAGGAAATACTACCCACATCTGATGACTAATCAAAGAACCATGAGGTGTCAGATTGATATTAAAATAAAATCGTTCTTGTTTCATTAGTTTATAACTTCATTTCCAGGCCTAAGAAAAGCACAGGAAATGTAAAGATGAGAACCTTGCCCACTAATTACTTTTTACTAACTCCTAATTACTAAATGTACTTGTTTATTAAACTTTCCATTTTATTTGCAAGATCACGAACATTTTCTTTCATTGCTTAATTTTTCCAAATTAAAGGTAAGCACGAGTCATCCTCTGGGACACATCCTCCCTGCTCTACTTTTACTAGTGGATATTTTTAATGACTTAAAGCTTTTCAGTTTTTTTTCTGAGAATTAGTACACACCAGAGCAGAGTCTCATTTCAAGTGACAATATATAAGCCAGTGTTTTTCTGAGATCTTCCTCTTCTTAAGTATGTCCACCTAATGGAGGGTAAGCTACCATGGCAGGAAAAGAAAAGGAGAAAAACAGTAAGAGGAAGGAAGAATAAGATTAACATAACCCCTTGTTTTGATGATTTGGAGAATAACTAGCATCCTAAAAATCTGTTTCAGAAAGCAAACGAAAGAAAAAGTGATGCCTATGCCCTCATTTGAAGGTTAGAGAATGAAGCGCTAATGGGGAAGACGCAATAGTTTAAAAACTGCCAGGTGACAGCTCCCTGTGATTCCATGAACACCCAGGTTGAGAGCAATTAGACAAAGAGGCAGATTCAGTGCATTAATTCAGTCCCATCTCTTTGAGAGACACAGAATCTTAGTAAGCAAAGTCATTATTCTTCATAGAGACAGATTTTCCTGTATTGATTCACTGACTGAGTTTCCTGGGAACTTCTGCACAATGTCAGTAGAACTGCTGATAATGGTATTTGTAAGAACTGAATTGTAGCCTGAGTCTTCTGAGTGACAAACCTATGAACAGGTGGCCATTGGATCTCTGCACTACCGTACAGCTGGTGAAAATCTAGATCTCTGGAGCAGCTGCAGGTAGAGCCTGTCCCCTTTCCAGCAGTCCAGGGAAATACTTGCCACCATAAACAGCTGTCTCAAGGCTAATGAAGTCAGCTGCAGTTGCTGAAGTCAGCCACATGTGTGAGACAAAGGGGACTGTGAAGGAAGCATTTCCGTAGCCAACCACAGCTCCTTGCGGAACCCCCATGAGTACTCCCAGCGTAATATGGGTGGCAAGCAACACAAAAGGTTTGAAACTTGTGAAACAATTATGAATAAGTACCTGCAAATGAAGTTACAATTTAAGGAGCATGCACTTTGAGAAGAAGCTATTAATAACTTTGTTTACTTGGAAACAAATACCTGGCATTTAAAAAATTATGTCTTTAAATGCTAAGATATACTTCAAATTTACAGGCTTAGTTTATTGTTTTCTCAGCCATTGTACTTTTAAAAAAATCTGGCCTCTTCAAATTTTCTTCTTTGTGCTTGCCAGATTTGATAAAAATGAACTACCGTTTTTAATGAATTAATAATTCATTTTAAAATGTTTAAAGGAACAATTTAAATGAATTAATTATTTCTTCATTCTAAACAACAGCAGTTTACAGATTTTTAAAAGACATTTTTTTAGTGAATTAGAAAGTGTATTTAAGGGTGTTAACAAATTCTAGAATTCAGGAAATATACTTCTATTTCTTTAGCACCTAATGAATGCTGCTGGGCAGAGCTTCGGAATCAAGAAGGCACCAAGAGCTTATGCCTTTTGTACCACTTGATTTTTATTTTTTGTCCCCATTATAATGTTTGTGCTTTGTTCCCTTGCTCACCAAGATTTCTATACTTGAACCTGTGTAGCATGATTTTATTACATTTTTAGCTTGTTATTTTTTAGTTCAGGATGTGGTAGGTTAACAAACAGAGCTGTAGTAAAAAGAATAAAGGATAGTTTTGAAGTATATCTCATAATGATTTTTATGTCATTTTATGGTTCAAGGTCTATAGATTTAAAATGACACCAGTTGAACTTTTTCTATCTTAAAGGATCAAATGTATAGGGAGGGTTGCAAATATTGTATTTTAACTCCTACCAACAAGGTTTTTTTTAACATCATTTTTTTTCCTCAGGGTAAAACATATCTTACTCACTATAAAGTTGTTCAAGAGGGTGGACGCATGCACATGCTCACACACACTAAACGTGTTTAAATTCAAGAAAGTCAGATTTTAGAAGATTCTGGAGAATTGAAGAATATTTAAAGAATTGCTATGCACATAGCTAAAAGTGAAAATTAGAACACACATGCAACAAGGGAGGAATAAGGAATACATTAGTCAGAACAACTTTTGTTAAAAAAACGCAGGACTCAAAACGGTTTAAGCAAAATAGACCTTCACACTTAGAAATAGCCAATTTCAGGTGAATCCATCTTTTTAAAAGGTATCATTATGAATCTGTTTCTTTTCATCTTTTATATCTGGTTTTGTTTGTAGGGCTATATTGCTGGACAGGATCTCTTAAGTGATGGTAAAGAAGGTCACAAGAAGATCCATGCTTATACAGTACCAGCTTAGTAACAAAAGAGGAAATAGACACCCCTTTCCAATGTATTCTTTCTAGGCTGAATTTCACTGGACCAAATTAGAGCAAATGCCCTTCTCTGAGCTGCTCTGTACGGCCAGTGGGATAGAATATACCAATATACTTAGGTCACAAGCCCACTCCTGGATCTAGAGAAATCTAGAATCAAACCTACCTGAATCACGTGGTCTAAAATCAGAGGGAGGATTGTAACACTAAGGAAAATCTTAAATGTACAGGAACACAAACATACACACTTCTTACATAGTCGACATCCTAGATGGTGTGCTCAAAAGAGGACCACAGTAAGTTTGACAAAAGCCTATTTACTTAATGGAAACATGGGCAGATGTGATGGATAATTTTATTTGTCAGCGTTGCTAGGTTATGATGTCCTGTTGTTTCGTCAAACATTGGCCTAGAAGTTGCTATGGAGATACTTTGTAAATTGGATTAGTATCTGCAACCAGTTGATTTAGAGAGATTACCATCCATGATGTGGGTGAGCCTCATTCAATCAGTTGGAGACCTTAAATCCAAAGAACGAAGAGTTTCAGGAAGAAGGAATTCCGCCTCAATATTACACCTTCCACTCCTTCCTGAGTTTCCAGCCTAAGGAATTGAGACTCAAGGCTTCAACATCACTATTGTTAGAATCTCCAGACCTCAGCCTACCTATGGAATTTGAACGTGCCAGTCCTCATATCACTTATGCCAATTCCTTATAATAAATCTCTTCACATGCACACACAATGATACATGTCATGGAGAACTCTGAATGATTCAGTACAGCAAATACAGGAAAGCACAAGCAATAAGTACAAGGAGAGACAACAGTTACTGGAATCTGGAAAAACATAATTTTATAGATAGGCTCACATTTAGATGAGCAATGACTTTTTTGTTGTTTTTTTAACATTTTTAATTGTGAAGTATAATGTATATATATACATAAAAGTGAAAATTTCAAAGTACAGTGTAACAAAGTTATTGAGCAAGTTCCAAAGCATGGTATAGGTTACAGGTATACATTTTCAGGTATTTCCTTCTAGCTGTTCTAATATACTAGAGATTAATGAGAAATATTAATATAGTAATTCAGTAGTCACAATCATTTGTTAAATCCTATCTTCACTGTTATAACTAGTCCCTCTCATTTGATCCTTCTCCCAATCATCAGGTATATTTGGGTAATGACTGTTCTAACTTCTTCATGTTGAATAGGGTGTCAACATTTTACAGTAGGGGGATACAACTGGTTGATGCTTTTGGAGAAACTGGTGCCTCTAGATTTCAGAACTTATCTGGCATATGAACAATCTTATGTTTTAAAATTTCTGAAAAACAAACTTAGTGAGTGAAACTTAAATAGAGCCTCAGATAGAGCCCTGCTATTATTTAGGATTTTCAGGAATACTGTTGGTTGAGGCTTGATATATCATGGTGATTTGCAATGTCTAGCTGAAGTTTGTATAAGAATAACCTCCAGAATAGCCTCTGGACTCTATTTGAAATCTCTCAGCCACTGATACCTTATTTTGTTACATTTCTTTTCCCCATCTTGGTAAAGAAGGCATTATCAATCCCACAATGCCAAGGCCATGCTCATCCCTGGGTGGAATGTCCCATGTTGACAGGGAGGCTTATACCATAAGAAGTCAAGTCCCGTGTAGGGGAAAGGGTAATAAGTTTACTTTACAGAGTTGGCCTTAGAGAGAGAGAGGCCACATTTGAGCCCGAGAACAAAAGAAGTTCTCTGGAGGTAACTCTTAGGCCTACATATAGGTAGGCTTAGCTTTTCTGTTATACACTTAAGTTTCATAAGCACAAACCTCAAGTTGAGGGCTTGAGAGAGTATCAGGAATTTCACAGGTGGGGAAGTTTAATAGTTCCATATTTTATCTTCAGTCCCTCAGGAGACTTTGCTGATACTTTTTAATTATCTGCCCAACATACTCTGGAATGTATCAGGGTATTACATTAAGCTACACAGACTTAGAAGATCTCATTCCCTATTCTAAACTGCATGTGTTTAGGTTGTTTAAATGAACTAGCCAGACAGGTTAAGTTAGTGTGCTACAGAAAATTCAAGTTTTGGACATAATAAGCATCTCTTCCTTTGGTCTCACACAGAAGGTGAAATTCTAAAATACAGGCAATATCATCCTTTACCCTGTATTTTGATTTACCTTAGTCCCAACCACATCAGCTTGGTTCTTATCTCTATAAGTCTGATCTCTTTGTCGGCTTCTTTAACAGTAGCTGCATGGAGTAATACTGACTTTCAGAGCTCTAACTCTAAGTCTTAGGTGTCACAAAAGTACCCAAAGTTCCAGGGAAATAATAGATTATACATATACAGCATAGCATCTCAGAATTTAGAAATAAGATTTAAAGCTCAGGAATAAATGTGTCTGCTGTGAGAGCTTACAATCTAGGCTCTAATTTTCTTATAAGTATTTTATAGAAGAGACCATAAAATACTTGTCCTTTTGTTTTTAACTTATTTTGCTCAAGACAATGAACTCAAGGTTCATTCATCTATTGATTTCATTTCTTTCTGTAGCTGTACACTATTCCTTCATATGTAAACACCATAGGTCACCTATCAGCAATGACCTTTTTTGGCAAGGAACAGAACCCACCCAGGCAACCTAGCAAGGAGGAAACCAGAGGAAAAAATACCCAACCTCTCTCTCCTCTTTGCCTCGGATTTCTGATAGGGCTTCCCTTGACAAAAAAAACAAAGAAAACATCAACAATAACAACAACAGGAAGCCAGTTGGAAAGGGACGTCATTGATAAAGTTCAAAATGTTAGCCTCCTGCGGCATGGTAAAAAGTAGGAAAGTGGATCTAATGGCGTTAACAGAATATATTCATCACACACAACCCTACAAAAAAATACTTCATATTATTTCATAGCTGTGTTCAGAACATATATGGCAGAACAAATTTCACTGAAATAAATACCAGTGAAAAGAAGATATCTGCATAACATAAAGGAAATCCAACTTCAACTTTATGTAACCTCTAGTTCCAACATTTATCTCTCTACTTTTCTTTATATTCATGAAAGAATAATCTACCTAGCCTGCTAGTACTTTCTCATAGCCCATTCGCTCTTCAATTGCAATCTGACTTTTGCCCCCAACACTCTTTAGCAGTGGTCTTTCAAATGCAGTTTTCAGACCAACAGTATCAATGTCACTTGAGAACCTATTAGAAATACAAATTGAACCAGCCTATGCCAGACCCACTGAATCAAAAACTCTGGGAGGGGGGCCCAGCAATCATGTCTCAATAAGCCCTTCAGGTGATTCTGTTGCACACTAAAATTTGAGAAACATAGTGCCACAAAAACAGCTATTGCTGATTCCCATGCTAGAGACTAGGAACACTTTGATGGCCTGATCTTTCGCGGACATGGACAGACTGAAGCTTCCAGTGTGGATAGAATGAATAGCTTTAACAAGTGCTGGCTTGTCAGTTCTTTGAAATTGGCAGAGACTAGTTTATATTGTAGCTAGAATCTACATGAATTTGGCTAGTTTTAGCAGACAGAGAATATTTAGCTAGACATTAAGTTCAAGTTAGCAATTTGTCAGTTGGAGCAATAAATAAAACTGGTGGGTTTAATCTCAGAACCAAAGTTAGATTTAATCAGAAAAAGGATTCATTTTAGCAGTCATAATAGGCATTTCAGAGACTTTAAAAGGAAGAAGAAATCTGGTCTTAAGTTGAGATAGAGTATTCTTTCTTGAAGTGAGGGGAGACTCCTTCAGGAAATTTAAGCTGGAAAAAACACAATGCTTCTTCTGGGACTTGGTCTCTGATACAGCAAATAAGACATTGGCTAGAACCAGGAAAGACTCGTATCAGAATGAGCAGATTTTCATTCAGGCACTGTGGAAAGGCGTCTCAGCAGAGTGAGCATCTGTTGATTTGTGAGTCCTGAACACTGGTAGAAGAAATCTAAGAGAGTTTATTTGTTTCCACCCCATTCTGTTTCTTAGCTGCTGTTAAATGACCCATATTAGGAAAAATCAAGTCTTGCAAAAAGTAAGAGGGGAAGAAAGTTCTATTAGCATAGTAAGATGAACTAAGTAAAAGAGAATGGAAAATGGAAAAAAAATGAAAAGTTTGTTTTGGAGAAACATAAGGCACAGATTATTGTTTTTCACTGGACTTCTGATCTTGTAGCTATGAAAGACTCGGACTTGAGGAAGTAAAAATTATTAATAGCAAACTGACCACTACCATAAAGAAGCTGAAACAAAAAATATTTCTCTAATGTTATCATTTGTTCTTTGTCTATCCTACAGCTACGAATAAATGCATAATACTTAGCTGACACCTACAGTGAGGTTCGAGACTATTCTGTATCCTAAATCCCACTTGTATTATTTTGCTGGGATTACTGCTATGGGCCTGTGGATTTCTGTACTTCCTCAATCATGTGACTGTGTAAGTAGTATTGTCATGAGCCAATGTGATCTATTCTCTGGCCTCTTTAAAGGAACTGGTGAAAGTTACTGTATATTGTTGCATACAGTTCACTGTCCAACTTCAAACCCTAATTCAATAAAAAATCAGCAAAATAAAACAATACAGAAATAAATTTGGAGTTATAATTATTTAGGAATTTAATTTAGAAGAAAGCTTGTTTCTGGGCATTAATTTCTCCTTAGCAATTTAATAATGAGAGGTTGGTTGTTCTGATTGTGCAAATTTGGGTCATGTTTCTACTGCTGCCATTGTGTTATTCGGAGCAATTTTATTCTGTTATTTGAATTGAATACATAACCTTTGGTGAATTATATAAATGAAAATAGTTAAAATGGGAGAAAGAATAGGGAATAAATTATAATTTAGTCTACTAGATTGATAATTGAATGCACTCTTCTTGGGACCCATTTCAAATTAATTCTGGGGGCAAGATCTGAACTTCCCACTGTCTTACTTTGTCAGAGTTGCTATAATAGATACCACACACTGGTTGGCTTAAACAACAGGACATATTGACTTATAATTTTAGAAACAAGTCAAAAATCAAGGTATTGAGAAGGCATTCCTTCTCTGAAGTCTACAGTGTTCTGGTAGTGGCTAGTGACAATCTTTGCTTCCATCACATAGTAATCTGTCTCTTCCCTTCTTCTTCTTTGGTTTCTACTTCTCTGTCCAAATTTCCCTGACTTATTAGTCATACTGCTCAGGATGATGAGCTACCTTCTCTACCATCAATTGCCAAAACATTTCCATCATTGCAAACAGATACCCTGTACATTTTAAACCTTAACTTCCTGTTCCCTATCCCCACATCATCCCCTGCTAATCTATCTTCTAGATACCAACTCTATGAGTTTGCTTATTTTAATTGTTTCACATCAGTGAGATCATAAAATATTGGTCCTTTAGTATCTGACTTATTTCACTCAACATAATGTTTTCAAGGTTCATCTATGTTATTGCAGGAATGCACTTCCTTTTATGGCTGAATAATATTTCATTGTATGTATATATGACATTTTACTTGTTTATCAGTTGCTTCCATCATTTGGCAATTGTGAATAATGCCTCTATGAACATTGGTGTGCAAATGTTCGCATCCCTGCTTTCAGTTTTTCTGGGTATATACCTAGTAATGGGATTGCTGGGTCATATCGTATTTCTGTACTAAGCTTTCTGAGGAACCACCAAACTGTCTTGCACAGTGACTGCACCATTTTACATTGCCGCCAGCAGTGAATGAGTGTTTCTATTTCTCCATTTCCACTCCAACACTTGTAGTTTGCTGTTTTTTCAATAATGGCCATTCTACTGGGTGTGAATTAATATCTCATTGTATTTGAATTTGTATTTGAATTTGCATTTACCTGATAGCTAGGGATGTTGATCATGAGTT